>NC_133443.1:1200000-2400000 GCF_964197705.1 Penicillium psychrofluorescens | reverse complement strand
TTTCGGAGAAGCTGACTCATGCTACTTTTCACACGCTGTGTTTGTTATCTGTCGAAGATATTATTTGTTTTACTTAGTGGAGAAGTGCCACTGTTCTTGTGGATGGTGATATCACAGCGAAATAACTCGGTGGCGACCCTGCTGCTCGTGGGCCATTCCTGCTCAAGTTTCCCGATTTCCCGCGGGCCAATGGACTGTCCGCTGATTCTAATGGTGGAGAGTGATAGACGGTGGGCCATGTAAATCCAAATAGATTGACACGTTATTACTGTAATCATTTTCAATGCTATAGGAGCACGAAAATTCGATGAGGTTCTGCAGACAACGCATTGTAGTGGTGACCTGGTGGTATCTATAGCCGAATCGGGGTATTGTTTCCTGACAAGGGAGATAATGGACTCGGAGAAAGGACCAAACAGCAAATACCATACTTTGTAGTAGTTAAAACGGAAAACGATTTGTATGTACAATATTTTCTGAATGGCCAGGCCAGGCATATACAGCGTAAGCGGACAAGTCCGGACACACCCCCCGATGACGTAAAATCCACCTATTTACCCACCTAAATACGGGCAAATCGACGCCTTTTTCGAGCAGTAATTGATTTCAAAGGTATCGGACGCCTTGCTTTGAGATTATGAAGGCTATAAACCTCTAAAATTCGACGAATCGTGTCCCGGCTCGGAGTTCCGGGTGCATTTGCAGATAGGGTCCCATAGCCCCACGACGGGTTCCGGCGCGCAAGTCGAGAGATATATCTGCAAGTCGTTCGGGTAAAGACCTTCGGCCTACCACTGCGAGGTTGAGAATCAACGTCTCCGCGTTGTTTATAGCGCTCGCGTGTGCGGTATACAGTTTTGCGGGAAACGCGTAGATCTTCTGCGATTTTGGTAGGCGATTGACCAAGCTCGAGGGCAGATAGAATCGCGGAACGCTGCTCTTTGGATAGCTCTGCGTTTGGCTTTCGATTTCCACTAACTTGTGTACTAAATTGAGACATAGCTGGGTTGCAGAAGAAAAGAGTAACCGCTGGACGCGTAGATACACGACAATCCACGCTAAAATATGCCTGAGGCATCAAAAACTGGGATCTTGCGATGAGGTCATTTTCCTTGCCTCTGCCACATACAAAGCTCTCACGGTTACACAATGCCTCAGCAAAACACGCCAAATCCAAAGACGCTAGGCAGGACATCTGGGGTAAGTGAATCATTGCCTTATCTGTCAAGTAAACTGCCCCAAATACCCAACCACCAATGCCAATCCATCAATTCATCAACCTGTCCATCGACACTCTATAAGTCCAACACATATGCCTAATCCCACGATCCCACTTCATAAAAACAAACACCAACCCCATTTGAATACTCCCTGCTCACACAACAAAGTCTCTCAACGCCCCCATCGCAGCCTTCACCATGGCCATCCTCCTCTGCTCCTACTGCATCAGTTCCATCCGAAGTGCCCGGCGCGAGGCCCAGACGCAAAACTCGTCAGGGCCTCCCTCTCAGACACAACAGGCACCTCCTAGCCGGTCTGGGAAAGAGCAGTCGTGGGTTCAGCGTGCTCTGGAGGAGAGTCGGGCAGGGAAAGGGGGGGACGGGGAGGGGTCGAGGTAATGAGGACTATGAAGAATTAATTGTGGGTTTTTTGTTATCGGACATTGTACAATTATTATCCATCTATTTGATACCATTGCATTGGGTTGGGTATATTATTGAAGGGGCATGCGACAAGATTTTTTTTTAAAGGGGCGGAATATTATATGAGGGACTACCATGCACAGCTCCTCTGCAAGGAACAAGAGAGACAAAAGAAGAAGATCAATCCTAACGTTCAGAACTAATTTACAAGATTTTCAAATAGAAAAGGGAAAGCAATATTATCTTCATTCATTATCAATCAGAATTTTCAGTGTATGAATGATCATGTCCAGGCGTCCAAGTGTGGGACAGCCTAGAAGTCAATATTCAAAGAAAGGAATCATCATATAGATAATGAAGGAGAATGAAAGTAGTCTAGAACTGGTCGTGCAGTTCATAGAGAGTCTTTGGGAGGAGAAAGTGGGATGGATGATGGAAGGCTAGATGGATGTAGTCAGTAGCAGTCAATGCCCATGCCTAGACTGGCGCACATTAGGCCAGTCAGTCACAGAACTGTAGCATAATATGATGAGGAGGGCGAAGGGGCATTGTGTTGAGACATGTGTGATTATCACGAGGCAGTCAATGCCAGATCAGAAAATTCAACCAGGAGTCTTGATTGAGAATAGGCCACATTTTGCGTGTCAAGACTGGTAGTACCCATAGAAAGGAAACACCACTTAGAGCCCAACACTAGGTCTGAACTCTTCATGAAAACTGAAGGTGGTTGCGAAAATGATTGTGGAGTGTTGTTTGTTGGGTGCCAGAGAGAAAAGAGAAAGGCCAAGCGAAGAAAAGAAAATCAAATAGGGAAAACAATCACGTGATTATTGGCAACCGCTTGAGAACGAACTAACTCTTAGCAACATGCGTCTTTCTACAAGATATGTAGCGAGTAGAGATGGAAAAATTAACATAGCAAGCCATTCATATTGACGGCAGTTAAAATATGGTATGTACACTCGACATGCAAAAAATCATGCGGGGATGTTAGAGACGGTAGGTAGGTACTTGACACAAAAGAAAGGGGGAAAGCAGGAAAAAGAGACGCTCATAAGAAGGACACGAGGATTTGGTTAGGTGAGAGGGGCAGAAACTGACAAAAAGCAGCCAGATCCGCGTGCAAGTCAGTGACTGGCTCAGGTCGGGGGAGATTTTCACATGTCAAGGATGGAGGTATGAACAGGAATTGCCATCTATGCCGAAAGAAAAAAGTAGAGAAGCAAACGGTCTTTTGTGAATGCAGAGAGGCAAGGCAAGCGCTTGAGAAAAAAGGGATTGCAGGCAACTGATCCACCCGCCGCCCATTGTTCTATGCACATTTGTGGAAAGATCCGGGATGACAGGCCGGTCGGAGATTGATGGGAAGGTGTTGAGAAATAGAGAAAAATGTTGGAGGTGTCAAGGTTGGTTGAAAGAGGCGTGTTTAGATCAGTCTTGGAGGAAGGCGGTTTTAAATCATGCCAGATGCACCGGCAGACTTCTCCTCTTCCAGCCGCTGCTTCATCTGACCCTCAAGCTGGAACTTGTGGATGACTTCGCGCAGGTACTCGTAGGTGAGCATCGTTGTCATAGCAGCCGGGACGGCCCGGAACAGGTTGGTGCCGATCCCGGAGTAGAATGCGCGCCAGCCCTCCTCGTGCAAGATGGTCTGGCATGTGCGGACGACACCGCTGTAGCGAGGGCGGTTGGGCATGCCGTCCGAAGACGAGCCCAAGGCCCCTGGAAGACGGTTGCGGTCATGGGGGTGTTCCAGGCCTCCTCGGAAAGCAATCTCCTCCGGTGATGTCGGGGGAGGGCTGCGCTGCTGTGTCTGGAGTCGGGTTCGCAGAACCTCATGAGGGTAGGTGATAGTGCTGGCGCAGATCTTGCTTAGGAATGTAGCGAATGAAATGCCGATCCAGTGGGAAGTGCCTGTGGCTGGGTGCTCGCCGATTCCGTAGCCGGTGAAAGCCATCTTCAAGTACTCGTAAAGGGGGAATTGGATGGCTACGTGAGTCAACCCCAGGAGAGCCGGAGTCAAGCCAGAGTAGAACGAGCGAAATCCTTCAATCTGGTACATCTTGCGAGCGGCATCCCAGGTATTTTGATATTGCCATGGCGCACGCAGGCCTTCGTTGCTCTTCTTGAGACTCTGCGACATGAGCCGGGTCTTGATAACCCAGATGGGGTTCGTCACGATGGTTGAGCATGCACCAGCTGTGATTGATGCATAGCCTCGGGAGAGCCACCAGCTTCCTGCCAAAAGGGTTAGTATAGACCCCACCTCAAATGGGATAGGGACATACCTGTCTGGTCATAGAAATATTCGCGAGACCGGTCATAGACGGCCAGGTAGACAGCCCAGGTCGGAAGATAGCCCAGCAGCATAGGGCCAAGACCCTGGTATAGACCACGAATTCCATCTTCCCGCCAGATCATCCGTCCCGTACCCAGCATCCCCCGGTACAATGTCTTGGCTTCAACTTGCGCCCCCCGTCGGGCAAAGCCACCCTGGGCCTGCAACTTGGTCTTGATCACATCCAGAGGACAAGTTACAATCCCAGAAGCCACACCAGCGCTCGCTCCACAGACAGGAGCAATGTAGAAGTTTGGAATGCGAGTGGAGAGAATTTCAAGGCGAGTCATGAAGTCGGAGGAGGTGGACGAGGCATCGACATCGGCAGCCGGCATGTGAGGCGCGGGCGAGGCAGCACTGTTTCCCGTTGGAGGCGAGGGAGCTGGGGAGCTGCCAGCAGCTGCTGGCGCACCTCTGCCCTCAGAACGCATCTTGGGGGCCAGCGCTCACAAGGCGTAGTCTGTCCGATATCACCGAGGGCTCCGGGGTCGGAGCATAGCGGTCTGCTCGATCCGGAACCCAAAAAATAGACTAGGGTGGGGAGTCACAGAGCAGGACTGCCAAAAAGGATGTCCACGGATAGAAAGTGTTGGCAGCAAGGATTTTGTGAGGGAGCCGACGGTTGCCGAAGCGGTGCGGTGTGCTTCTTGGGATGCTGTGATCCCGGGCGGGGTTTGGCGCGCACAGCTCCCTTAGTTGGGGTAAGGAATCAGATCAGGGCCTCAACACAGCCCATCTCGGAGTGAGCACAGGGAACCTCAAAGAGAAAGTTGAAGAGACACAGGTTGAGTTGGTGAGGTGGAGTTCTCCGGACATTCCTTCCCTCTCATGTTTCTCCCCACTGCTGTCTGGCCGGGTCACGTGTGTCCTCCCGCTTCAGGTCTAGCGTGCCCAGCTCGTTTTGCACAACCTCGCAACATCGGGTCATCTCGCGTCCGTTCACGATTACTAGCCCTCCCTGAACCCTCTGCTCATCCTCGCCAATTGGCTTTCCTGGCATCCATAATGTCTGCCCCCTCCATCACCAACTTCATTGTCAAGCGCCCATGGCTCAAGCGCTGGATGACGCCGCTGTCCCAGTGGTACACCGACGCTGCCGGCTACAGGAGACTCGGCCTCAAGTACGACCACCAACCCTTCAACCCTCTCCAATTCATGCGAAGACTGGGGCGGTGTGCTCAATTGCAGGCCATGGTCACTTTCAGTGATGGTCGCAGCTGTGTCACCTCTGTCCCCGGATCCTGTCGGATCCTTGTCTGCGAATTTGCCTCGAAAACCCACGATGACTGACTGTCGCCCAGGTTCGATGACTTGATCCCCGAGGAGACCCCTGTTGTCCAGGACGCCCTCAAGCGCCTGCCTCCCAAGGAGGCCTACGATCGTGTCTTCCGCATCCGCCGCGCTTTCCAGGTTCGTCCCGCCTTGTTCTCTCTGAACTTTCAGGACCTAACCAACAATTCAATTGCAGTGCTCCATCTCCCACACCCTCCTCCCCCCCGCCGAGCAGACCAAGCCTGATGAGGTGAGTTGACTTTTCGCCCTCCCCGCAGAGATCCTAGATTGGCCTATCCGGTTGCACGGATTTGTCACTTCATGCGGAATCAGTCCGATCGAGCAGAATACTAATAATTTATCAACAGGATGTTGAGTACCTGAGCCCGATCATCCGCGAGATCGAGAAGGAGGTGAAGGAGCGCGAGGACCTGGATACCCTTGTTGTTCGCCGTTAAAGCGGTGCAGTCTGCGAACATGCAAGACTGGACACATGAAAACCATCAAGGGTGGCAGATGCTTTCTGCGTGATATAGACGTTGGATTTCTTTTGTTTTTGCGATGCTGGGGGGGGTGACTATGACCTGTGTGTACGGATAGTGTACAAATCGATTTCTTCGTACTCTCTACTGGTCCTTCTGGTCGTATAGTCCTCTTATTGCGATAAACCAGCCATCCTGCGCTCATGGATGGCCACATGAACATATTCTTCGGGAATATCCCCTTTGGTCGTATACATGGTGAATGATATACTACAAGATCCAGTCCAACACCGACATCATCAATCATACCAGAACTGTCCACTCAACTAGTGAGAACGGCCACATCCACGTCTCCAACCCGCCACATATACCACATAAACAGGCTCCTAAACAGCAAAATCAGATATTGCATCCCTCGCAACACACCAGATAACATACCGATAGGGGGAAAACTTGGCAGCCAGCTCCAACATATCCTTCTCAGACATGTACTTGAACTTGCCCCCACCCTTGGCTTTGAGCTTGCTCACATCGCGACCCGTAAAGGCCGCACAGCCTCGTCTGTAAATAAATAGTCAGTTAGCTGGATCAAAAAGAGCAAACTACGATCATAACTCACTGGACACCTAAATCACCGGTCGAGAACACATCAATCCGCTTCAAAGCAAAGCAAGCAAACATCTCAACAGACCACTTTCCGAGCCCACGCACCGCAATCAGTTTCTCCACAAGCTCCTCGTCACTCGCCCGCGCCAGCATCTGCGCGCTCAACTCCCCAGCAGCAAACTTCTCCGCCAATCCGTGGATATACTCCGCCTTGCGCTGCGACAGGCCTGCCGTGCGCAGCGTGGCAATATCGATTCGCGCGACTTCTTGGGGCGTGGGGAACTTGCGATCGCCCAGATTGTCAAAGAGCGTCAGGAACTTGTTCCGGATAGACTTCGCCGCGGCGCCGGAGACTTGTTGCCCGATTATACTGCTCGTCAGGCTGTTGAAGGGGTCGATTTCTTCTGCTAGACCGGCGGGCGAGAAGACCGGGCATGGGTGCGCTTCGATGACGGGTTGGAGGCGCGGGTCTGTGGCTATTAGGTGGGCGACTGCTTTCTCGAGAAGTGTTCCTGTTGTAGCGACGGGTCGGGGCAGGCCGGTCTTTGAGGGAGAGGCATCTTGTAGGTCTTGCGGGTAGGCAGTTACGGAGGAGCCGTGGGGGGTGAGGAGGGTTGCGTTCGTTCGGTGCGGATCGACAGGGCGGTTGAGGGGGGGCGGGGTGAGATGTCGGGTTTTAGATGGTGTAGCTGGGGATTCTGGGGTCCAGTAGGAGTCGGAGGTGGTGGATGGCTTCACGGCTGGAATCGGTTTCTTTGGCTTCGTAGAGAGCTTGCGGGGTTTGGAAACGGCACTGCGTTGCACTCTTGACTTGCTGGGTGCTGTGCTCTGCAGCACGGGTGGGTTCTGGATGCTGGGGACTGTGCTCAGTCGAGTAGACCGTCTGAGTGCCATGTTCGAGGTTGGTTGAAGTTGATACAAGGAGGGATGGGCGTGAGATTCGGGGTGGGCGGAGGGCGGTGCCGATGCTTGGCAGACCCTCGTGTATGAACGATGACTTCAAAGTGAGAAATAATAAGATCAAAGACACATATTTCCGATTCAATCGTTATGATTGATTCTGCAGGTTTACTCTCCGCATATAGAGAACATGTACGGTGGAGCCGCGGCAGGGGGCTTGATCGCGGACACGCAGATGTGGAGATCAAACTGCTCACCATCCTTGATAACTAATGAGCGAGACATTGCAATTCCATCTTTGAGCGAAGCTAGACTATGGTACACGTAACTTGTAGCAAAGGATAACATATCCGACCGTATATATATGGGTGTTCCTGTCCATCGATCAGAAATATACATTACCAGTATCCACTATCCAGAGATATATATCCAGGAAAAAACCCCTCCATCCACTGGTACTCCTAACACATCCCACAGTGACTAAAAACCTCAATTGCAATGATCATTTCCCCATCCAGCAAATCCCACAGCAAACCCGTTCGGTCAACAAATAGGCATTGTGCCCTGGTTGATAGGAGGGAATGTCATGCGATTGGCCCTGTCTGCTCCGCCCGTTGTTGGTTCCAAGGTTCTATTTCGAGAAACACTCGTTCCACGGTAGTCCAGTCTTACAAGTCTACAGCCTGGTAACGGCAATACCCACGGCTTTTGGAGTTTCAAAACTGAGCTATTAGTTAAGTAGAGAGAGAGAGAGAGAGGGAGAGGGAGAGTGTGTGTGAAGTGTGTATGTATACTGGACTGCTTGGGATCAAAAGCAACCAATTGTGCCCCACCACGACAGCATTGGAGGCTAGGAAGGGGATGGACACTAGCAATGTCTGACAGAAACAAGGATTCTTTTGAAGCCTTCTTTATGGGGGAGTGGGGGTCAAGAACCAGCCATCGACAAGGCTGATTGTGTTCTTGACTAGACATGAATCCCTGCCTGTGAGACGAATCGAGCTGAGGTGGTACAATAATAGAAACAAAGAAAGAAAGCTTACAACGAAGTCCAAACAAGAATACCCAAAAAGCTAGTTTTATTTTTTATCGGTCACGAGCTCTGGAGAATATGTCGCATTCCCACGGATACCGTTTTCAACTGATACGCCGACCGTTCTAAACGCATTTTTTACGCTCTGCCTTCCCAGCCAGATCTCGGAATGTAGGTCGACATGCCACGGCTAGCCGACCATGCGATTAATATTAAAACAGGTTCCATCCCGCACGGACTCGGCCGGACTTGGCTGTTGGGATTTAGTTGCATTGCGTCTTCGTAACTTACACTCGGTGGCGCGGCAGACACGGGTGGTAGCCTAGGGGATGGATAGTACGGTAATCCCTAACCACTGCCCGCCGCTGCCAATGATAAAGAAACAATTGACAATTCTTTGTGAGAGTACGTTCAATGGATCTCGCCAAGGATATAATTTTTTTTTTCACTTGATATGCTTAGTGGAGCAAAGATTTCTGTTCAAGTGGAGCTGGGCGCCGAGGCCCCAGAGTACGTCGGCTCCGGCCCATAATTGATCTGAAACATTTCATGACTACGCGTTACCAGAGTCTGACAGTACTCTGTATGTACGAAAGAAACTCGAGGAACCCTAAGCAATCAGCCTCAGATGACTAGCAACGGTCGGCATTACACGCCTAAGGACGAGTTTTGTGGCAGCTTCCTCTATGGCGATCAGGAACAGGGGAAGAAGATGATCGGAGCCAGGGCGTTACTGTATGATGCAAAGGATCCTGCGTGGCAATCAAGCTAAATTATGTTTTATTAGGATGGACAATTCACTAACTAGTGCCTGTCAGAGAAAATGGATAGGAGAAAAGGGGGCACAAAATCAATCAATCAAGTGAAAAGATACATACACATATGCATGTGAATACAGTCTAAGTTGATAATAATTATATCATTGTACCCATTCTGCCGCGAGGGACGATCGGGTGCTTCACGTTGACAGCTTAGCTTGCACCGATAGCCACAACTGGCGGACGAGTTATTCCATTGTGCCAATGAGAGACCTCACATACCGGAAGGCCCCATGGACGATGGCGGCAGGGGGCGGGTCCCCACCAAAGGCTTGGTTGCAGGACATTTATTTAGATCGACGACTTGTTTCCTGCCTTGCAACTAGGATGGGTATAGGATTTAAGGGAGGACGAGTGGTAGTGGCGAGGATTACATTGAACCTTTAGCTAATGATGGCCCTATTCTTCACAGACTATCTTTGTTACTGCTCTAGGCAAAGATAACACCAGCGGAGTGACAGATTGGCCGTTTAGGTGAGACGCATCCACTGTGGACTGGTTAGTTCGGCGAGCTTTGATCATTAGTAGCTCTGATGGCCAGTCGATCCAACCCCTGAGCGAGCATCTGTATCACAGTTGCACGGGAGTACAGAGGCAATCATCTTCTTAGCAACCAGACTGACCCATTCCACAGCTATTGCCATGAGGACAATGTAGACAGAGACTTTCGCGAGAGTGAATTGCTTCATTTACGATGATTCATTCGTGCTTATAGTCAGGGAAGCGGACATGCCACACGTGTATGGGTCAAATACATATAAATTACCACCGCCGTGGTTACCGTACATAACAACAACAAAAACAGGCCCACATCGTCCGCGCCTCCTTTCTTTCTTGTGTTTCCCTTTCTCTCTCCTTCACTTATTCCTTCTTCCCCCCCCCCATCCATTCGTTCTTTCCCTATCCGACCAGGCAGCTTCCATTGCACTGAAGCGTTTCCCTTTCACTCGTTCCCGTCGTTTCTTCTTCTTCACCATCCACTCTCGGTACGTCCCTTTCTTCACCCCTTTTCTCTCTACACTCACCCCCCCAAACCTCCTGGACACACCCACTGACCCAACCGACCAGAGTTACTTCTACAATGGCCTTCTCCAAGTACCTGCTGTCTGCGTTGGCAGCCACTCAGGTCGTCTTCGCCTCTTGTGAGTGCAACCCTCTTGCCCTCCTCAAATTGACCAAACAGAAAACTGACCTCGCCCAGCTTGCGGTGACACCACCATCTCCAGCCAGAGCGATGCCGACACCCTCTCGGCCAGCTGCACGACCGTCAAGGGTGATGTCACTATCGACCCCAGCTTCTCGGGCCCCCTGGACCTCGTCAGCATCCAGCAGATTACCGGTAGCCTCAGCTGCAACAACTGCTCCGCTCTCTCTTCATTGATGGGCAACAGCCTCATGGCCATCGGAAACGACTTCGTGTTGAACGAGGTTGTTCAAATGACCGCTCTCAGTTTCCCCATGTTGACTACCGTCCTGGGTAACATCAACTTTGTCGCTCTCTCCTCGCTGCACTCGCTTGATTTCACCACCGGCGTGACCAAGGCCGGCGGCGTCCACATCGAGAACACCAAGCTGTCCAGCCTGGACGGCATCAGCCTACGGACTGTTGGCAAGTTCGAAATCCAGGCCAACGACTACTTGAACTCCGTCAACATCAACAACCTGATGAACGCCACCGATGAGATTAACTTCTCCGACAACTACAACGGTCTCGTGATTGAGCTCCCCAACCTGAGCTCGGGCACCAACATGACCTTCCGTTCCGTCAAGTCCGTCTCCATGCCTTCGCTCAAGAAGCTCACCAACGCTCTTGGCCTCTGGAACTGCCAGTTCGAGTCGTTTGCCGCTCCCAACCTGACCACCGTTGGTGACCTGACCTTCTTCAACAACACCAAGCTCAGCAACATCAGCATGCCCCTTCTGAACGAGGTTGATGGTGGGTTTGAAATCACCAAGTCTGATCCCCTGAAGAACATCAGCTTCCCCTCCCTGCAGAAGATTACAGGCGCCGTTGACTTCAGCGGTGACTTCGACTCGTAAGTATTGGTTTTTTTCCGTTTTGTGGATGGATATTTCTAACCCGCATGTGCGTGTGTGTAGGATCAAGATGCCGAAGATTAACGACGTCGAGGGTGCCTTCCACATCGAGAGCACTGGCCCTATCAAGCCCGACTGCGATTTCTTCCACGGAATCAAGAAGCTTGCGATCAGCGGCAACTATGTCTGCACATCCACCGACAACCCTAAGACTCGTGGTGGTCTGACCGGTACCACCACCAATGGCGGCAGCGGTAGCGCAGCGGCCACGACCACCTCCGGTATTGCTATCGCCCACGGCGTCGACATGCCTACTGTTGGTGCTGTTGCTGCTGCCTTCTACGCTCTTGCCCAGCTCTTCTAAATAGGCTGAGTGATGCGTGGGGGAGAAAGAGAGATGTGGTCTTCTGGGGGATGTAGAATTGTTTACCAAGCAATGCTTCCTTGATTCGTTGTTCCTACTCTGCAGTTCATATGATAATAATTCGGTCTTTTGTGAGGAAAATTCAGCATTTGGATTTTGTCCTCGGGAGACACTTCCCCTCCCTGTCGCCCTTCATCGGGAAGGAGTTTGTTTCTTTTCTTTTATCCATTGTCCTTATTATCTCGAGATGTGTTTTGGAGTGCCCTCGCGCTCAAATGTATTCGTTCCCCCTTGTACATGTCCTTGTAGTCCAGTGGAGTAGTTCCAGCCAAGTTCACGGCCCATCCTCCCCATCGAGGACTGCGGTGGCTGTTTCTCGGAGCACTTGTCTTTAATTGCTTCTGTGCTAGCTCAACTGTTCATGGACTTCTTGAAACAAAAAGTTCAAACTACTCCCCTCGACCAGGAACAAAATCGATCCAACACCTCCCCCCGCAAAGTGATGACATAGTCTAGCATAATTACCCTTGCTCCCGATCGATCGATGTGCCAACACATCACGATAAGCTAACTAGGCCGGAATGAAGAAGAAAAATCCCGAGAATGACGATTAAGTTCTATCCGGTTGTCTAGGTCTTGTCTGAATATCTACATTGAATCTATGGCGCCATCGGTGGTGAAACAATCGCAATGAGACATATATATTTTCCAGAATATTGTGTGCAGACCCGAGATACACTTTTTTTAGTCGCTGGGCTGCCCCATTATTATTGTTATCCTTGATCTAACACACAGAGATCAGATCGAGCGATCATCTCTCCTAGCTACCCTGTTGTAGATCTGAGATGAGGCTGGTTGGTCTCGGCGATTACCTTCTTTTTGGTATGGCTGTGCGGAGCGGATATACAGCTCGAGTCTGGAGCCTTGATAATCCTGATCATTCAGCTGGGACTGTACACAGTGTACATACCGTAGTTGGGATACGCCGCGCAGAGTGCTTTGTTTGTGCAAGCCTATCCATGAATTCCAATGTAGTTCTCTAACAACCTCCAGGCACAAAGATCCCAAAACGAGCAGCCCTCCAAAAAAAAAAATGACTTGTCGAATTCGGCGAGGTTGCGGAAAGTCGAAGGGTTCCGATTCGAGGAACCACCAGTTCGGGGGCGCGATCATCAGTAGTGGGGCGCCCTTGCGATGCTGGGGAGCCTTTTCGATAGACGCGCATAGTGTGTGATGCTCTCGCCCAATCACAGCGCTAAGATGGACTTTGTTGAATCTCTAATGAAGCTGGGAGGCTGGAGGGACTATTGAGGCGATCTGATCTTATCTTGCAACAAAAGAAAGAAAGAGACTGCTTGGTGGACAATGGCAATTGTTCTTGAGAACATTGCCCAAAACCATGATCTCTGTCATGGACACGATCTCATAGTCAGTCATTTTGTACACTTCGTACTTTGTGCTCACAGCTCAGATCGAGGTAGATCGCCCACTCAACGAAAACAAAGTTTGACCCATCCATCCACGGGGGGGTTTTAATCCACGAGAGAAACTCGTGTGTTTGCAATGCATCTAATGAAACCAAACTTTGAAACAGAACATGGCATGGCCAGCTCACTACTCTCCCTGTTTCTCTCTTCCCTTGTGTGTATGTGCTGTATCTTTCCGGAACCCTTTCCCCGCGGCCTAACTAGGTAGTCAGCAAAGTTAACTAGAGACCTGGCGAACCGAGCAGCACCGAGGAGCTCCTCATTGGCTGCTGCAGGCAATACGTTCCCTGCTAGTGCCATCGAGGCGAACTATGTGCTCGTCATCGGCGTCGGGGAGGAGGGGGATGATCGCGATGGGGTTTCTGTTGAGGTGATGGACGGGAGCCCGGGACTTCGTTCCAAGGTTTGACGGTTTGCGGGGTTTGGGGTGAGACCTGCTTTCTTTGTACGACGAGTATGGTGAGGTGTGATGTGAGGTGAGTTGTTTAGTTGAAGGTTCTTTTTTTCTCTCTTCCTAATTGTGCGTTCGTATGTAGGGCTGGCTACCGAGGTAGGGCTATCTCTTGCCGTCCTGTACGTTCTTATCTTGGCCAGGTGTGCACATAGTATGTAGTCGGCTACGTCTATTCCTAGTGATGGTACTTACTTGCCCTCTCCAGATAGAAATCGACAGCCTGGAAGAGTAAACAGTGGCAAGACGATCCTCTTGACTGCATATCTGATGGAGGGTACCTGAATGAACCGCACTGGTCTGGCCCGCCACGATACATCCGCCTTGCATGGCAGGCAACTCCGAATCCAGGTAATGGGGACCTGTTCCTGATACAGACACCTGGAAAAAGAAGAGAGATCATAGATCGCACGGCACCATGTAGAAACAGGAGCCCTTTCATAGGCCCGGATCTTGCGCCGGGGAAGGAGGAAGAGCAGGACGTGTCAGATGCGGTGCGGACACAGTAAGCACGGCGAGGTTCGCCCGGAACGAGCTGCAACTTGATGGATAGTCTCAGCGTGCTATCTATTGCGTCCTTGCAGCTGCGTTCCACGTATTGCGTGGGGTGGTGGCCACATTCCCATTCGGAAAATTGATCAGAATGATTCCCGCGTGCTCCAATGGCGCAGGAACAGCGTGCTTTTCTTAGTAACACTTGTTAGAATAATGTAATGTGTCATCGGTGCTCAGACAAGGTTGACAGACCCTAACTATTGATCCGGCCCTTGCGGCCGGTTCTCATGTGGCGCTGCCAATTATTTGTTTCTCTAACGTGTTGACCGGGTGGTGGCGACCAATTAGTTCATGGCCACCTCCTTCGCACCTGTCTCTTAGATTGGATTATTGATCCTAACACGAGCATGCATTCAGACTTGCCACAAGGAGGGGCGGGAGGGAGCAAGAGGAGGGGGGGTACACGACATGTACAGTAGTCTGCTGCTGTCTTCATCAAAACTGGGAAAAAGGCTAGGTAGATCGAATATAGTGAAGAAACCGATGGCACCAGAAGTAATTCAGTGCTCTACGTCGCAGACACTACGCCACTAGGTGCGGTAGTGGAAGTATCTTTTGTGGCGGTTCCAAGGAAGAAGAAAAATTCTTGCAGCTCGCATGAACCGGTGGTACTTTGGAGCCATCTTGGCCCGCAGATCTAGGCCATCGACAAAGAGGGGCACACGAGATAGAGAGAAGGAATACGATCTCAGATCTGGGCAGTTCGTAATGCCCCGCCATGGCGTCTTTGACTGCGGAACTTGACATGTCGTAGGTAGGCGAGCCCGCACATGAAAACAAAAGTCCAGACAAACTCTTGCTCCCATGGGCGGGGCAGAGCCGAGCCACTGTTAGTAGTTCACGATTCATTAAAGAAAATCATGTTAGAGCCGCACGGGTCTGGATAGGTGCTGCGTGAGGTGAGAAGTTCGCAATCGAACCATTCCAACCTGCCTGGCCGATCGGGTTCGCGCTGTGATCTCTAAGTTTTTCCATCGGTACGTCTAGAGTGCATACCCTGGCAGATCCAGACGCACGTCACTCGAAATGGCCAGCAGGGAGGGTCCGGGGAACCACGGAAGATGTGAGCTCGAATGGTTCGTGCCTGGGTGGCTCCCCCGAGCTGCAGGTCGCCTGCAAACAGGCCCTAGGCGCAACCCGAAACTTTGGAGAGCTGCCAGTCGGATGCAAGTGGATATGTGTAGAGGGACAAACAACAAACAGTTGAGGGATCTCGCGGTCGTCAAAGTTCAAACCCCCAATGTTTGGTTGAAACCGACCCAGCCTCCGAAGGGGGGGGGGAGAGACCCGACGGAGCGCGGATCTAGAAGAACGTGGGAGCCCTAGCGCGGGACAGAATATGACAGCTCTGAATCCCGCCGTCACCTAGTCTGCCGCGAGACCCACACCCAAGACGCATCATTAGGAAAAGATTGACGCTGTCCGGAAGATTCGTAATGAAGCAGATCCGACCGTGTCGTCAGGAGAGGGAACGTGCCGCTCTTAGGGCTACAGAACTATTGTTTGGTCCTCGCGACAAATCAGGGGCCTCGATACGAAGCTGGACCCCATAAACGTCTGTGTGTCAGGCCAATTCCAAATCACTCGGATCGCCTTGATTCGATCACTGACAGCAGTCGTATCCTGGTCGCTGGGTCTCCAGGATGTCCCAAATCGACGGTTGCCCCCGGGCGTCACATCGATCATCTCGCCAATTTCTCGGCCGTTCCTCACTTGACGTCGGTGATTTGTCTGAGCCCCGGTCGATGATAATTGCTCATCAATCCTGCGGCGTCCGTCGTGTCAGACTATACGGAATAGTGTCAATATTCATCGTAGCCTCCTCGCTTGTCTCAGGAGAAGGGGGCCCTTTTTGGCGTCCTTGCTTCGTTCTATTAGCCCTAAGGCCCATGGATTCATTTCGGAGCTTCTTCTCGAAGGGGAGGATCATCTAGAAGCCCCTTGATTCTGATGATACGAGCAATTTCTCCTGAATATCAGGAAAACCCATGGTGTTGTGCTATGATCCATCCAAATGGAGGCGGGAATGGCCCAGTTCCATATGGATCTCTCTGACACCCGTTTTGCCGGTTGAACTGGTTTTCTTTTTCCTTTTTTTTTGCTTCTTACGAATCTGGAGATTCCCCCTCATCTTCATTGTAAACAGTCACATAGTTCCACATGGCTACCGGAAGATCTGGGCTAGGAGAATTCATCCAGATCGTGTTATTCCCGTGGCCGACTATTGATGCAAGGGCAGTGCGGCGCAGCGCCTCAATAGGTCCCCGTGTCGATCCAAGCCCACGACAAATCAAGAGCCCGAGATCCTCGTCGAGAACCTCCGCGTCGGGCAAGATCGAGCCGCCATGATTCGTTGATCGAGTGGATCTTCGGACGGCGATGTTTGTCTGTGCATAATGTGACAGATACTCTGTGATACCGAATATTCTCCATGGCAGGCCTTTCTGACAGTGGTCCAGAGCCTGTCCGGGATGCTAGGCTTCGTTTCCCCGTCGTTGAATGCAGCCAGACCTGCATTATGCGCCGTCCGTTCGTCTGTATGAGTTCGGCCCTGATCGTTCATGCTTTGCCCCCCTCCTGGGTCCACCTCGGGGCCAGGGCTCCCATGATGTACATTACGATCCATAGATAGCCGAGAAAATAGTCTCCTAGTCATGACCTCTGGCGAGCACATATAAACATGCATTCATCCCCGTGTCTCTTTCCATGAATCGTCTCACTCTTTGTCTCCGTCGCCTCGTGTGAATTCCAGTTTCTATTGCCTTTCTTTTTTTCTTGTCTATAACCCCCATATATACTGCCCTATTGTTCTATTACTTCCCCCCCCTCACCTCCTGCATATACTTGCCTCCCCGAAGGAATTATTCCTCCGTACATATCTATAACCACCTGTGGCATCTCCCCCGCCACGTCCACACTCGTTGCTACCCATATCACGCTTTTGACGACCTTGACACGATGTATGAGGAAATGGACTCCATGACTGATGACATCCCGCGCCGCTGCTCTCTTCCGTTAGTATATACATAATGATGCATTTGGGCTCTATGCTGACCGGCCACTGCAGGGCCCTGAAAGAGACCATTGCTTCTGGCATGGGTTCTTCTGACCTGGGCGAGGACCGCCGCCTGCCTCCTCTGCCACGCATTGAGCCGTTGCCTCGTGGGCCATTCAACCCATTCCATGCCAAGGAGGCCCTGTCTGCTGGACCTAGCACCCCCAGTCCCCATGAGACTACGTTCCAGTTCAAGTCGCCCTACTCGGCGGCGGCCGAGCACATTGTTGCTCCTCCTTCCCCTGCCAACTCTGCCGAAAGCTCCTGGCAGGAGTCCTTTGCCGCCCAAAAGGCCGGCTCCGCCGACTGGGCGACAGATCTGTCCCAGGCGGAGATCATGGCCCTCGTTGCTCCCCCGAACATCAACCGCAAGCCGCCGCTCCAGCAGCTGTGCGGCCGCAAGCGCAAGGGCAGCCCTCTGTCCAACGACCCGGACGACCAGCGCGAGAAGCACCGCATTGCCGAGGGCAACCGGCGCAAGAACCTGAGCACGCTGCACCGCGAGCTCGACGGCCGCATCCACAACTTCTTCCTGGAGCGTGCTGGCTGGAACCCGTCCAAGAGCCTGCCGCAGTCCAAGGAACACATCGTCCAGGGCGCGGTGTACCTGATTGACTTCATGCTTGCCATCATCGTGCATCTCATGCGCCAGGAACAGGTCTCCCCCCAGCTGTCGGAGAAGCTGCAGCCTCAGTTCCGCTGCATGCAGTTGCAGAACCTCGTCAACTCCCTCCAACAGGAGAATCAGGCGGCTCAGCAACAGCTCAAGGCTACCAAGGCCGAGAACGAGCTGCTGGTCGACCGCAACCGTGCTTTGGAATTCCAGCTCAAGTCCTACGAGCAGATGTTCCGCTCTCCCAAGGCCGAGAGCACCAGCCCAACCGCCATCGTTGACGTGCCCGAGCACAAGCGCCAGAAGAGGGCGGCGCTGCCGGGCATGCGTGTATTCTGCGGCGAGATCGCCAACATGGCTCCGGAACCCTTGTCTGGTCACCCCGATAACCTGCCCAGCGCTACCTCCCAGTGCTTCAGCAGCTCTTACTTGACCGCCACGCCTTCCACGACTGCCCCCCCCTCTCCTGCTTTCCACCTATCGCACCCCGCGATCTCCTCTTTCCCTCTCTCGGCCTCGCGTCGCGAATCGATGAATGCCTCGCCCTGAAAAAGGGATCCTGATGATACACATGTTCTATGATCATGTCCATGTTGATGTTGATGTGTTGATGACTTCTCCTTCTCGACCTTTCCTCCCTTGCAGACAGCGCTGGATCCCTCGATGATCACTTCTGCTGTATGTGCCCTTTAGCGTCTGCATTGTAACACTATATTCCTTCTTACGACGTGTGGTTGCTCTGCTTGAAGGGAGAACTTTTCTTTCACTCCTTTTTTCCCTCTTCAACGGTTCGTTTTTTCCCTTTCTCATATAAAAATGGGTGGCTCTTTTTTTTTTTCTCTTCTTGTTCCTCGGTTGTTATTTTGGCGCTTGTCAACACATGGATATATGCTCGGGCGGACGGTCTTCGTTTCTGTCTTTCCTTATTTCTTTTGTCCTGGTCTCTTTTCCTATTATTCATAGCTATGACAGTCAATTGATTATGCCTTGTCACGCTTTTGCCCACTCGTATACTCGTAGATGTCTCACTTTGTCGTGCCGCTTGTCTCAGTCTACCTTGGTTAATCTCCGCTCATGTTTTGTCTCAGCATGAATCGAGCTGTCGAATGGCGTTTTACCCCATGACTTGTGATATAGTTACTGGTCATGACTGTTGGACTTGACCCCTGTTGCATTGGTACTTCTGCGGCTACAAAAGGCGTGATCTGCGACAAGAGACGCGCAATGCGGGAAATGAAGCGACCAGGGCACTACGTAATCGACGAGGCTGAGATTCAGCATCCTACTCCGTGCCCAAAAAAGCGAAATATGGGAAAGCATAAATCTATAGTCATCTGAACATATCTTCAATTGACCCAAGATAGTCTGAATACTCCTACTCCCACATAGAAGTGTACAAAGTCAACAGTCGTGGCTGTGCTATAAATAAAAATAGGGTCTTGCCGTGGCCTGAGGCTTCGCGGCGACGGTCCGGACCAGGCAGCCGACCCCTTTAGTTGAGCATCATAGGTAGTTTTGAAAGTCTAGTCTTTCACAGTCCATCAAAGTTACTCCAACATAATCATAATTATCCATCCATCATAACTCATAACAATATTTGTCTTCTTTTGGTTCTGGGCTTCTCTTTTTTGCCAATGTTGATTAATTGATGACTTGGTCCGCCGAGCCACCTTTCAGCCCCGACGATCCCGTCCTCCTCTCTTTTCTTCCTCCCTTTATCTTTTTGCCTGGACCTCGTTTCACCTCCCCACCACACCACATCCACACTACCAGTTTCTCCATCGGGTGATACGATCGTGGTCCCCCGCTTGAGCCACCATCGTCCGGCAGGGGGGTTTTCGACAACGGGAGATCGAGACCCCGGGATCGTCGCCGTGTGTGAAGGCTCCTGAGTCCGACCCGTCCGCTTTTTCTGTTTCCACGCGTGCCTCGTTTTCAATCGGTAAAAATGTTGATGTCCAAGGGTGAAATGAATTGGAAGTCCGCCCGGGGCCGGCTGCCTCCATGGCGGGCCATCGTGGTCCTATTCACACGAACTCGCTTTTTGGTGTCGGTGGCCGCAACGGGGATGCTGATCTTGCTGTGGCGAGGTGTCAGCAAGTCTGCGTCGGGCATGCAAAAGTATGTCGACCACATTATTATGCATCATGAATTCATTCTTATGATCATCTAGTTTCTACTGCTACGGCTCCTCCAAGTCGCCGATGGAAATGTCCATCAACGAGATGGTCGAGTGGAACGCGCACTCCCAGACCCCCGTCCTCTTCAACCACCACGACCCCTACGAAGTCAACAGCACCTCCATCTCCGAAGTTGACCTCAACCCGATCCGCTCGTCCTCCCAAGCCATCGCCAACCGTGAGCGAGTGCTCATCCTGACCCCTCTCCGCGACGCCGCCGACTATCTGCAAAAGTACTTCGAGCTCCTCTACAAACTGACTTACCCCCACGAACTGATCGATCTGGCTTTCCTCGTCGGGGATTGCAAAGATGACACCCTGGCGAACCTGGCGGCAGAGTTGGATCGCATCCAGAACCACGCCGAAGACAAGATTGCCTTCCGGAGCGCGACCGTCGTGAAAAAGGATTTCGGCGCCGATGTCGAGATGAGCGTGGAGGAGCGACACTCGTTTGCGGCACAGGGCCCGCGCCGGAAAGCTATCGGCCGGGCTCGTAACTACCTCCTATATTCGGCGCTCAAGCCTGATCACTCGTGGGTGTACTGGCGTGATGTCGATATCGTGGATTGCCCTGAGCGGATCATTGAGGACTTCATCGCTCACGACAGGGACATCCTCGTGCCGAGTATGTTCTTCTCATGGTATCTTTGGGGTTCATTTGGCTAACAGGAGATTCGCAGATATCTGGTTCCATCGCTACAGGGACGGCCGTGATATCGAGGGTCGCTGTATGTTCTCACGTCTGATCTGTGTGCTGCAATAATTCGCTAACGTTCCTTTTGTATAGTTGACTACAACTCGTGGATCGAATCCGACAAGGGCCGGCGGTTACGAGCAACCCTCCCCCCGGACACCGTTCTGGCAGAAGGTTACAAGGAATACGACACGGGCCGAACCTACCTCGTCAGCATGGGTGACTGGAGAAAGAACAAGGATGAAGAGGTCCAGCTGGACGGCATTGGTGGCGTCAACATCCTGGTCAAGGCCGACGTCCACCGCTCCGGCATCAACTTCCCGGCATACGCATTCGAGAACCAAGCCGAGACCGAAGGATTCGCGCGCATGGCCAAGCGCGCCGGGTATCAGGTAGTCGGTCTGCCAAACTACGTGGTCTGGCACATTGACACCGATGAGAAAGGCGGAAACCTGGGAGATCGCAAAGCGTACTAAGCTGTTCTTCTTGCCCGCTCCGGGTTCGACAAAGTTGATCTTTGAATGAACCCGACCCGTCTTCGAATCATCCTTCGCTTCTCCTTGAGTGACCATGTTGGTGTCCGCAACCTATATGCGATGGCTGGCGGCATCTTTCCTTTACCATTCGACTGTGATCTTTTTCTTTCCTTTTCTCTCTCTCGTGTGAAGGATGATCTCGCGACGGAAGCCTTATGATTTGCACTAATCCCATCTCGTGTCGCGTTACTACTATAGGGAGTGGGAGTGAGTTGTATGTGGGGGAGTGTGTGTATTTGTTATCTTTGGCGCTCCGGGGAAAATGCTGTTTGGCGGGGCTTGCAAGGCCTATAGATTCCGCCGGTCCTTTTCCAGACTTTCTTCTTGTCTTGATATGCTGTATTGAAATTTTCATTGTTGTTTCCTGACTCTTGTAGAGATGCGTCTCTATCTCGATCCTCTTGTTTGTGGTCCTTGCGCACTGAACTAGGACTTTGAATGGGTCTCTGCTGGGTTTCCTATACTGTTCATGTGTTATTCCAACCAGAGAATTCTTGTTTTAGATAATTTTAAACTTTTAAAAACCATTTAAGGGTTGATTTCCAGTGTGTATACATCCTCGGCAGAGCCTTGTCCTCGGCAGGTCCATATCCTCTGCCCGGAATGAAAACCCAAAGTCGATCTGAACAACCCCAAAACTTCCCAACAACACCTCGCCCGACCTGAAAGGATCCCCTGCCGAGTGACTGAAGCAGTCCTTTAGGTTACACACACACTATCATCTGTCATGATAATGCCACCCGCCAGTTTGACGCTTCGGGTTCCCGGCTGCTCCCCCCACGCCCTTGGGCGACAAGTCCCCCGCGCCGTCCCGCATTATCCTTCCTTTTCCTTCTCATCCCTCCATCTCGTCCCCCAACACCGACACCCCTTGCTCTCCCCTTCTTCAATTCAGCAACAATACCGTTTCTTCTCGCGCACCATGTCTGCCCCCGCTAAGAAGGAGTTCCTGTGCATCCTGCCGGATAAGCCCGGCGCGATGGCGAAGCGTGTCGAGGTTCGACCGTACGTGACTCCTCCCCGTCAAATCATACCATGGCCTCAATTATAATTATGCATTGTTACAATCGATTTCAATCGATCAATTATGCTGATTTGTGATTCCAACAGTGCTCATCTGGAGGGCATCAAGCCTTTGGTTGCAGCTGGCAAGGTCGTGGCTGGCGGTACGTCCTCTCTTCTCTTCCTTCTATAGCCATTCCCAAATGTCCACCTAGCCGGAGAATTTCGTTTCCGTCTTTTTCAACTCCTTTCTAGCTATTAATCTCATATGCGCGATGCTTTTATTGGTCCCAACCTCGTCGCTAACCTTCGGCACCACAGGCGCAATGCTCAACTCCCACCCCGCCGAGGGCGAATCCCCTTCCTTTAAGGGGAGCATGATGCTCGCTGTGGCCGAGACCGAGGCCGAGCTGCACGAGCTGTTTGCTAACGATATCTACGGCACCTCTGGTGTGTGGGATTTGGAGAAAGCGCAGATCATTCCCGTATGTCTTCTTTTCCCCCGTTGATAGCCGTGCGGGCCGCCGCTTTACCTCTACCTGGGGGTCGAGAGTGCCGACTGAGTGCTAACTTTTCTTTTTTCGGGGGACTTAGTTCAAGTCTGCTGTGCGTCAGCAGCTGTAAGATGTTAGATATTCTGTTGTTTTGGAGATGGAAGAGAGGGACATGGTATGGTCTGTCCTCCGGTGTATGCGGAAGAGGGAAATGGATGATGTTATGTACAGGTCCTGTGTAGTATGATGAATATCATTCTATTTATTGAAGATGAATTAGAGAGGATATTAGAGAAGTCCGGAATCTTATTGTTAGCAAACCACGTAGTTACTGAATTCCGACAGCAAGTTAGGTAGGTATACGGCACTGCCGTCAGTGCAAAACAGCCAAACATCCTTCTTATCGCAACATCACTCCGATTCCCCAATGGAGTCTCCCTGACCAACCCACATCCATCCATCATGGCCCCCGAACCCACCCCGTCCAAAGGCGGGGGGTTGATGTCCTTGTACGCCAACCTGCTCGATCCCTCTGCCGAGTCCCCCGGCACCATTTCCCGTGCTCCCGTCGTCTTCAAGCAGGGGGCCGAGGCCGACGCGCAATCCGACGAGTCTGCTGCGAAGAAGCAGCAAGTGAATGCTGGTACTTATCACTCGTCTTTCTCTCAAAACAACTCCTGTACTCACCTCTTCAGCTTCTCTCCGTTTCCAACCCACAAGAAGACCCCAGCTCGCAGCTCAGAAACCGAAACCGAAACCTTCAATACCAAAGATCGCGCCCTCCTCCGCTACCCAGAACCCTACACCTGCACCCGCAGCACCTCCGAAAAGCACGCTTGCCGATTGGGCCGGCACAGAAGACGATGACTACAGTGGGCACTACGTGGGCGAGAAGCGGCAGCGCGGCGGCAGGAAGAAACGCAAGAAGAATCGCGAAGCGCATGCGGCCGCGCAGAACTGGGATGATATCTATGATCCGTCGCGACCGAACAACTACGAAGAATACCGGCATAGCGATGAGAAGATTCTCGAGGTCCGCGAGTGGAAGGACCGGCTGTATGCTCATCGGATGAAACGCTCACCGAGCATGGACTCGGATAGTGAGGACTATGACCGGCCAAGGAACCGTATGTATTTTGTTTTCCACTGGCTTCCCATGGATTCGATGCTGAGTATCTTTGCCAGGTCAATTCGCTCCCCCGAGCTTTGCACCGCCGCCGAATCTCAATGATGCGCCCCCTCCACCCCCGGCCTCGGTCCCCGACGATGCACACGGCGAGGATGCATTTGCTCGACGTATGCGCATGAGCCAACGCTCCGGTGATGACGGGCCTGTGGATTATAACGAATTTCCGCCACCTCCTCCACCGCCCACCGAACCCCCTGCACAACGAAGCGGAGTTCAACCACCAGCAGAGAATCTACCACCACCACCACCTTCACAACCTCTCGACACCATCCAACCCAGCTCCGCAACCATTTCCCGCGCACCGGTCCGCTATACCCTTCCACCGCCACCAGAAGATATTCCCGCCTCAGAGGCCGAGCTGGAAGCCGTATTCGCACAAGAACAACCCGCAGAAGAACCCGACGCAGACGAGGATGCACCACGCTCACTCCGACCGGGCCAAAAGGGCTTCGCCGAGCGGCTCCTTGCCAAATACGGCTGGACCAAGGGCTCTGGACTCGGCGCTACGGGCTCTGGTATTGCCAAGCCGCTGCAGGTGAAGGTTGAGAAACAGAAGAAACGGCCCGACTCGGAGGGCGGAGGATTCGTAACGCCCGCTGGAAGGGGAAAGATTATTGGAGGGAAGAGGAAGGGTGGGGAGGACGAGGGCAAGTTTGGGGCTATGACCGAGGTGATTGTTTTGCGGGGCATGCTGGATGGTATGGATTTGGAGGCCGAGTTGGCTGGGGAGGGGGGTGGGCTGATGCAGGAGATTGGGGAAGAGTGTTCTGAGAAGGTAATTTGTTCTTTCCGCATTCATGTCCCATTTCTTCCTGATACTGATGCCATGTGCAGTACGGAAGCGTGGAACGCGTCTTCATCGCCCGAGATGCGGGTGAACCGATCCCGGTCTTCGTCAAGTTCACCAGTCCATTATCTGCTCTACGGGTACGTCTTCCTGATTGTCTCGAGTTTCTGGCGTCTACTGACAAGACACTATATGTATGACAGGCCGTCAATGCGTTAGAAGGACGCATCTTCAATGGAAATAAAATCGGAGCGCGGTTCTTCGACCCCGAGAAGTTCGCGAAAGGAATCTATGTCGACTGATGTACCTACTAGAACCCGGGATTTGACATGATCTGGTCTGAAATGAAATGAAATGATAATCCCTCGAAGGGTATGATGCTTTGACCCAACCAACCAATTGAACATGCTGCAAATCAAAAAGTCTCCTGATCAAACATTTCAAAATCACCAACAAAAGAATCCCCATCACTATTATCTGCTTTCAATGGCAGCGTCGTCCCTGACGGTTGTCTTCTTTGGACCTTTCCTGCCGGGACAGGGATCAACGACGGCCGCGGACGACGACGGCATTGCCTTTCATCCTCACTGATCTCCAGATACGATACTGGCTCTGATTTCCGGGATTGAACCTTCGGCACGGGGATCCATGATTGTCGATGCCTGGGCCGACCTCTGGGAGGGCATGGCTCGAGCTGGTCTTCTTCCGCGGGAGTTGGCTTGATGTATTCTGCCGTAGACACGTCGTGCTCATCTGGCCAACATGTGTCCACCATGCGACGATGTAGCCGTTGTTTAGGGCTAACATGGTCAACATCGGCGTCCCTGCCTTGGCTGTCCTTCCCATGAGTCTGCTTCCTTTTTTTCGCGATCTGAGACACCCGGTCTCCGTTTGTATCTGCCTCCGCCACGGCTTCATGTTCCTGCTGTCGCCGCCGCTTTGTCCGCCGGTATCGTCGATATATCCGCCACCGCTCGTGCTTGCAGCCGCTGCACCAGCCCGCCAAAGGGATAGAGAGCACTTCCTGGACGGCGGGCAGGCAGTCGTCTCCTGTTGTCAGGGCATCGAGACAGAAGACTAGAGAGGATTTGGATGTATTCTGGTGTAGACACAGGGCGTGGTACCAGACTATGCCGTGGCACATGGTGTTTTTTTGTTATTTGTTGGCCCTGGTATGTGGAATGGAGATTGGGGGTGCGAGGTGCATTGAGGATGGTTTGACTGAAGTTGAAATGATGAGATTGCAAGCATTCCAAAGACTCTATCTAGGAATGTGGGCCCCTTAAATATGGATTTTGTATGTGATGTTCTTCTCGAGAGTATGGCGGGTCTCTCCTACAATAAATCTGGCTGCTCGGCCAAGTCTTTCTGGACATCCCTGTTGATGGAGTATCACAATTCTTGTCTTGAACCAAATGTCTGACCGATTGTATACTTCTTTATTTGCATAAATGAATATGCAGGCAATCCCCGTCAAACAATGCTCTTTATACATCGTTCAAAGCAGCCAGCCGTTGTGGCTGCTTACCTAACCCGCTCCCCGCTGGATCGCCGATTGCCTTTTGCTCGTTCTAATCTCTTCTTCTTCGCCTCCCTCACCTCACCTCTCGCTCTTTCTTCCGCTCCCACCTAGGGCACGATTT
Organism: Penicillium psychrofluorescens; assembly: GCF_964197705.1. Lineage (NCBI taxonomy): Eukaryota > Fungi > Ascomycota > Eurotiomycetes > Eurotiales > Aspergillaceae > Penicillium > Penicillium psychrofluorescens. The sequence continues at coordinate 2,373,821 of NC_133443.1, read as the reverse complement.
ATACCTGGGCGTCTCGGTCGCTCAAGCGCAACACATCACCGTCCAAAAAAACCAATCCCGCCAACTCGTCCACACAAGGAGCTCCGCAGTGGACTGCGCAGCCAGCACCTGAGCAAGAATGTCGCTGTGCCAGAATCGCCTCCAAGAGGAGCGGTAAGTGACCCTCTCCCCGGTCGCACAGTGTGTCGCAAGACAAGACCGACAAAGTTCACGCAGAGCTGACTGTCCGGCATCTTACAGCAAGCAATGGCGAAAAGACCACCCGTTCGGCTTCGTCGCGAAGCCCGCTCGCACGGACAAGGGGGCGCTCGATCTGAAGCGCTGGGAGTGCGCGATTCCCGGAAAGGCCAAGACGCTTTGGGAGGGCGGGCTGTTCAAGCTTGATGTCCTCTTTCCGGATGGTGAGTTGCCTGCCCTTAAATCTTTGCTGTATTGTACCTTCTTCATACTGACTGACTGCTGGTATATTAGAATATCCCACCAAGCCACCAAAGTGTACGTATCTTCCAACAACTCCTCCCGCCGCGGTGCGATTCAATGGCGCATAACTAACCCTCTCACTCACGCCAGGCAAATTCACCCCACCTCTCTTCCACCCCAACGTCTACCCCTCCGGGACAGTGTGCCTCTCCATCCTGAACGAGGAGGAGGCCTGGAGACCCGCGATCACGATCAAGCAGATCCTGCTGGGGATCCAGGATCTGCTGGATGATCCCAACCCGGAGTCGCCGGCGCAAGCCGACGCCTACAACCTGTTCAAGAAGGATCGCGCGGCCTATGAGAAGCGGGTCAAACAAGTTGTCCGCGAGAACCAGCCAGCGTAGGCTGTGAGATGTGGCGCGCATGATGCATATGAATATTCCTTTGGTGTTTGAATTAGGCGAAGGGAGCGACGCATATTTTTTCATTTTTTTGTTTCTGGCTAGAACATCGCGAGCGCGGCGTTTATTAGCAATGAATGGCGTTCGTAGTGCGATCACTAGAATGAGAATAACCAGTATACTCCCGAGTGATATACTTGTTGTAGAAGCAATCACGACGCAGTTCCAGTCGGTCGAAGTCGAGAGAGACTCTGTTATCTTATCGGTGACTCAAAGACTCCGACATCGCCCCTCCTCGAGAAAAGAAAAAAACTCGCCCGGTTCCTCTTCCCCATACCCGCGCTTAGTCAATTGCTCTTCTCCTTCGCTCTCTTCCACTCTCCTCCATCCTTTTCCTCACCCTCTTCTCACTGTTGCGACAATCCCTCGCCCATCATGTGCGGAATCTTCGCGTGCCACCAGTGCGTTATCGGTCCTTGCCCTAACTCAGTGCTCCCGCCCCGCGCCACCCTCGCGAGGCGAATGACGGGGTTTGCGAATTTGAGACCTGGCTAACCAGGAGTTTCTTCTAGTCACCCGGATGTGCAAAAATTCAAGCCTACGGCCTTGCGCATGGCCAAGGCGTGAGTGTTTCCCTGACTGGATTGGTGCAATTGGCTCGCTAACCTCTCTTGATGCTCAGTGTGCGCCATCGTGGTCCCGATTGGAGTGAGTCATTGGAATACTTTGAGGGATTTTTGGGGAACGGTTGATGTTAACAGCGTTGGACAGGTGGAAACTTCATTGCCGACAAGACTAGTGAGTTCAATTGAAGGGTTGCTTGTCGCTGTCGCGGGCTAGAGCTAACTGAGTCATTCGCAGTCCTTGCGCACGAACGATTGAGTATCGTCGGTGTCGGTATGTGGTTCGCAATACAGAATCAATAACACTCGCTAAAGCTGCTCCCCTTCCAGACACTGGCGCCCAGCCTCTCGTTAACGAGGATGGCTCCCTTGCCCTCGCCGTCAACGGCGAGATCTACAACCACCGCATCCTGCGGAGAAACATGAAGACCAAGTACAGCTTCAAGACACACTCGGATTGCGAAGTCATCATCCCCCTAGTACGTTTGACGCAAACAATACAAAGGTACACAAATGGCGGTTGCTGATATGAGAATCGTCTAGTATATGGAGCACGGCCTCGATGCCCCCAAGTACCTCGACGGCATGTTCTCCTGGGTTCTGTACGACCGCAAGCAGGACCGTGTGGTCGCTGCCCGCGATCCCATCGGTATCACCAGCTTCTACCTGGGCCGATCGTCTTCCACTCCCGGCGCCGTGTACTTCGCCTCGGAACTCAAGTGCTTGCACCCGGTTTGCGACGACATCATTGCCTTCCCGCCCGGCCACGTCTACGACTCCAAAGCCGACAAGCTGACGCGCTACTTCGAGCCCAAGTGGTGGGACCCAACCAACGTGCCGTCAACCCCGATCGATTACAAGTTGATCCGCCACAGCCTGGAGAAGTCCGTGCGCAAGCGTCTCATGGCTGAGGTGCCCTACGGCGTGCTGTTGTCTGGCGGTCTGGACTCTAGTCTGGTTGCCTCCATTGCTCAGCGCGAGACTCTGCGCATGCAGGATGCCTCTCGCACTGCTGCGCAGACCCAAGCCAATTCGTCGGAGCTTGTCGGCATTGACGACAGCAACGAGCTGTCGACTGTCACCACTTTCCAGCAGCTGCACTCGTTCTCCATCGGTCTCCCCGGCGCGCCGGACACCGCGGCCGCCCTGGAGGTTGCCAAGTTCCTGGGAACCAAGCACCATGCCTTTGAATTTACGATTGAGGACGGCCTGGATGCCCTCTCGGATGTCATCTTCCACCTGGAGACTTACGACGTGACGACCATCCGCGCCTCGACGCCGATGTACCTGCTGTCGCGCAAGATCAAGGCGATGGGCGTCAAGATGGTTCTGAGCGGCGAGGGTAGCGACGAGATCTTCGGCGGGTACCTGTACTTCCACGCGGCGCCGAACAAGGAGGAGTTTCACAAGGAGACCGTGCGGCGCGTGAAGGACCTGCACTTGGCCGACTGCCTGCGCGCCAACAAGTCGACCTCGGCATGGGGTCTCGAGGCGCGTGTGCCGTTCCTGGACAAGCAGTTCTTGGAGGATTGCATGGGCGTCGACCCGCAGGAGAAGATGATCACCAAGGACCGCATCGAGAAGTACATCCTGCGCAAGGCCTTTGATACCACCGACGAGCCCGACGTCGCCACCTACCTGCCGGACAAGATCCTGTGGCGCCAGAAGGAGCAGTTCAGCGACGGTGTCGGCTACAGCTGGATCGATGGTCTCAAGGACACCGCCGAGAAGCATGTCACCGACGAGATGATGAAGAACCCCAAGCCCGAGTGGGGCACGGATATCCCCGACACCAAGGAGGCGTACTGGTACCGCACCATGTTCGACGAGCATTTCCCGCCTTCCTGCGCGGGTACCGTCGAGCGCTGGACCCCGACCTGGTCGAAGCAGAGCGACCCCAGTGGCCGGTGAGTTTTGATCTATTGTTCATGCTTTCGAATGTTGTTTACTGACCGCCATCTCGCAGGGCCATCTCCACTCACAACGCCAAGTACGATAGCGCCCAGTAAGCTGGCGAGCCAAAAAGAGTTGTTTTGGATTTAGTTTAGCACCGCTTGAAGATTATTGATTGTGATAGAATGTATATACAACAACCTTTAAACCGCTAGTTACCGGTGTAGTTAGGGTTTTGTTGGGTGGTCTGCCTCAGGCACGAATGTTTACGGCGGCTTTACCCGGCGTCGCAGCCAGTCAACCAATTGTAGGGGGCAACGTGACTGCTGATCTAATGTGCCCCTTCTTCGCTCCCCCCAACACACCTCATCGCTCGCTTTCTTCGGCACTGGTTCCCTTCCCTTCCTTCCCTTCCTCCTCCACACCCCTTTTTACCACCAACATCTCGCGTCTCTCTCAACCCGTCCCACCTCACCCTTCACAATGGCTACTCCTGCTGCTTTCTCTGACATCGCCAAGGCGGCCAATGATGTACGCTCTCTTTTGTCACCAAGCGGAACCTAATATCCCGCCCAATAAGACCCCTGCTAATAAACTACCCGCTCTAGCTCCTGAACAAGGACTTCTACCATGCCAACCCGGGTGAGTCTTCTGGAGTCTCCAACGAATTCCCCACATTTCATGACTGACTGAATCACAGCCAACCTCGAGGTCAAGTCCAAGGCTCCCAATGGTGTCACTTTCACCGTGAAGGGCAAATCTGCCCACGAGGGTCCCATTGCTGGCCAGGTAGGTTTCCTCCCTCCAAACGACCCAAGACACACTGGCTAATCCAAGCGCGCCCGCTACTACAGCTCGAGGCCAAATATGTCGACGCGCCTACTGGTAAAGGCCCACCCACCCACCACCCCCCTCCCACCCGTTGCAAACCACCCGAACCTGAACCCTGCGCGCGCGGAAATTTACCAATGAGATTCCTTTTCTTCTGCGGACTTCCCACCGCGCACCGGGTGAACTTCTTTTTGACCTCCGATACCTACCAGCATGGACTCAGGCTAATATTTTACCCGGGAACAGGCCTCACCCTCACCCAGGCGTGGACCACCGCCAACGCTCTCGACACCAAGCTGGAGCTGGACAACAACATTGCCAAGGGCCTCAAGGCTGAGATCCTGACGCAGTACCTGCCCGCCAAGCAGTCCAAGGGCGCCAAGCTGAACCTGTACTTCAAGCAGCCCAACGTGCACGCCCGCGCCTTCTTCGACCTGCTGAACGGCCCCTCCGCTAACTTCGACGCTGTTCTCGGCCACGAGGGCTTCCTCGTCGGTGCTGAGGGTGGCTACGATGTCAACAAGGCCGCTATCACCAAGTACTCCGCTGCTGTCGGCTACAGCGTCGCTCAGTACACTGCTGCCATCACTGCCAGCAACAACCTGTCCCTCTTCTCGGCTAGCTACTACCACCGCGTCAACGCGCAGGTCGAGGCTGGTGCTAAGGCTTCGTGGGACTCCACCTCCGGTAACGCTGTTGGCCTCGAGGTCGCCAGCAAGTACCGCCTGGACCCCTCTTCCTTCGCCAAGGTACGTTTTCTCCCCCTCCATATATCATCCAATCATGTATTAATCTCTCGTGATTACAGGCCAAGATTAACGACCGTGGTATCGCCGCCCTGGCCTACAACGTCCTCCTGCGCCCCGGTGTCACCCTCGGCCTGGGTGCTTCCCTCGATACCCAGAACCTGAACCAGGCCGCCCACAAGGTCGGCGCCAGCTTCACCTTCGAGGCTTAAGCCTGTCATGCTGTTCTGACCTGATCGCTATTTGAGGAGCCATTTCAATTTTTTTTCATCTCTGTGGTTGTTCCCTACTGGAACGCATGGATTTGGCGAATCTGGTTTGGCTCCGAGATCCCTGCCATGCGTGTATCGTAGTCTTTTCTGTCGAACACCTTTGTATATCAAATCGAAACTCTTTTTTCCTTTGTTGAATTCATTTGTTCATTTATTCTCTTCCATCTACAAGAATAATATTGGTATTGATACAAGTCACCAGTGAGGGAGAGGAGTCTGTCTATGTACATCATCGTCAAGATCCCCTACTCTGCCTCACGGTCCAGATACAGCTCCACGCCCCCCGGTACTCGCCGATCTCTTGCCGCCTGTGCCTGTGCCCGTGGACGTAGTAACGGAACTAGACGAACCAGAACTAGCAGCAGTAGGCCACTTCAACAAACCGGTCATCGCCCCCGCGACCACCAAAGTCCCCGAAACAACCAGAAACCGTAGCGCAAAGTCCCCGGGACCTCCACCAGACGAAGAGGCAACATGTTCCTCAGCCGCAGCCCTAGCCCTTGACCGGCGCGCGCGCCGTCGCGCATCTTCGGCAGTTTGCGTCCGGAAGTGGCCGCGCGCATTGAAATGGCCGAGCGGGTTGCGGTCTATAAACGCAGTTGGGTCTTCGGGGTCTGTTTCTTGTTTCTTCTTCGTCCCTCCTCCTGCCCCGAATCCTCCCCCTGCGCTAGAAAACCCACCTTCGGCAAACCCCTCCGCCGTCCTCCCCGTGCCCCCATAACCTCCCTGCTCATAGAAGCTCGGCGGTGGACCCCTAAACGTGCCGCGGCGTTTACTCAGTCCGCTCGCAGGTCTGGAACCGGCATAACTGCCCCCTCCTCCTGCACCTCCCTTGTGGTGGTGTGCTGAGTGGCTACTATGACTCCCCATCGGATGCACGTGACTGTGTGATTGCTGCGCATGATGGAATCCATGCTCGCGGTCGTAGGAAGCGCGCTTGGAGGCCTTGCCGAGAACGTTGTACGCGGCGGAGATGCGGGCAAAGTGCTGTGAGGCGTTCGGGTCAGTGCGGTTGCGGTCCGGGTGGTAACGTAGGGAGAGGGCGTAGAATTGTCTTTCGGTGGGAAGAGGGTTAGCTATTTGGGAGAAATGGTAGAGGGAAGGGAAGGAAGGGAGGAAGATACTTTTTGATCTCGCCTGCTGTTGCGGTTATGGGGAGATCCAGGATCTCGTAGTAGTTTGGTTCGTGGGCCGTGGCGGGGCGGCGTGTTGATGTTGAGAATAGGGTTGTTTGAGAGGAGGCTATTAGGGGATGTAGCCGTGGTTGTAGTTGGATTCTGTGTGCTTGGGGTCGGTGGTGGGCATGGGCGTAGGAGATGCCGGGGGATGATGCGATGGTCGTGTGCGCCGCAGGGTGGAGGGAGAAGAAGGCGGCAGCTGCGGCGCGCGGTGGTGGCATTGCCAGGTGTCTTCGGAGAATCACATTGAATCAGAGTAGAGGGGATAGGGTGGAGGGAATATCCCCGGGTTGGGTTGGGGTGTTGGAAGAGGAAGGAATACAGGTGTGGAGTGCGGGACTTGGGAAGGCGGAGTGGCGTCATCGGGTTGGTGAACGGCCATTCAATGCTGATCGGGGGAAAGATATAGTTTGTCTCTGGATGGATCTGGATAGATTTAAATCAACTGGCTCATTGTCGCTTTTTCAATGATTTCCATGCGCATCGCGACCGCGGCTCAAGTTTGTGCCATGCTTCATATTGTGAGATAGCAGTGTTTATCTTGTCTGGTGTAGTTGCAGTGGTTGTTGCTTTCGCTCGAGGTATTTCCGATAAGGCACACATAATGTCTGCGGGTTATTCTGATGCATATAGCTTTAGTTGTTCGTCTGTTCTGTCTAGAGGATAAATTTGTTGACAGCATCCAATTGTATAGTACAGAGGAAGTGTGTCGCAGGAACATCAGGATAGATAAGCCAAGGTGGAATTGAAGTTAGTCGCCAGCCATTTGTCAAACGACCGACACCCGGGGTGTGCAATGCTGACTATCAGGCATAGTTGCCCCAAGGATGCAAGGCTGTATATTTATGGAGAATGATATATCTCAGGCGTTTAAGGCTGGGATCTTCGATCGGCAGCGCTGAGCCAAAAACTGCCTCGGCCCCCTACCTGGTAAGCTTCAAGGCAGATTCAACGTATCAAAAGCGCCCCTTTCATCCCAGCGTCAAATCTTACACGAACCTTTCTCTCAATCTGCAGCCCCTCTTTGACGGAATAAGCCACCAGTGGTCAAACGATCCCGGCACTCGCTCCCGTTTCGGCCTTAGACCGAGAATTTCTGCATCTCGACGCCTGTCTGGAGTTCTGCCTCGGCAGGCTGTATAGGTCTCTTCTTCATCTATGACGTTGGATATATTAAAAGAACAGTAAGCAATGCAAATGGAAACAAAATATCTCAATGTAAATACGGAATCTCGAAACGAAGTAGCTGTTGAACGTGGAGTTTCCATTCCTGCAGTGCCTGCTATGTTTCCCGTTCAGTTTTAGGGCTTGCTCATCGGCGCTAAAATATGTAACGGTGCACAGCCAATAGCCGATCGTATCATGTATTTGGCAAGGGATGGATGTGGGGGCTGAGACATTAGTAGGAGAAAAGCGGCTGCACGGTCTTTATTTGACCGTGCCGGAATAGGAAGGGAAATGTACATAAGACAGCCCAGTTGCCTCAAGATTCCGACCCGCATGTACTGGCCACAATGGCGACCCTACTTACAGGCTTTATTTCCTTCGCAATTGCTCTGACTTCGGTCTCAGCGGATGCTTCGTCATACCAGCAGAATGCAGAATGCGCCTGGTATGAATGATTCCAATAGTTAATAGTTCATGGACATCTTTCACTGATAGTTGTTTGAAGCGACCAACTGATGCGGTACTACCAAACATCTAACTCGGGCCTTTGGGGAGACAATGACTGGTGGCAGTCGGCAATTTTCATGACCGCTCTTGCGGACCTTTCCGCCCTCGACTCCGGCTACAACGCAACTTACTTTGATACCTACGCCACAACATACACCAATGCGCCAGGCTATGGGGACTACACAGGTTTCATCGACTCCTTTGACGACGACGAGGGCTGGTGGGGAGTCGCGTGGTTGACTGTCTATGATTTGACTCAGAATCCGGACTATCTCAACTTGGCCATTAGCATCTACGATGATATTACTCAACACAAGTCATCATGTGGAGGGATTATCTGGGAAAAGGGAGGTACCTATCTTGCATCTATTGCTAGTGGTAAGTCTACTCCTACTCACCATTCTCTACATTAAAAACTTACCCAATGAATCAGAGCTCTATATCACATTGGCTGCTGGAATAGCCAATCGGGTTTCTTCCGACCAGAAATCGACATATCTTGACTCTGCAGTCTCCGTCTGGGACTGGTTTTTCAGCATTGGCGTCGTTGGTGACGACTGGGTTGTGGTTGATGGTGCTAATGCGACCACATGTCAAGTCAGTTCAACTGCCGTATACTCCTATAACCAGGGAGTTATCCTCTCGGCTGCTGTGGAGTTGGCCGCTGCCACGGGGAACACGACCTACCTTGGTATGGCAGGAAACATTGCCAACGCGACAACCGCACTCAATTCGCAATTTACCGGTAGCAATGGAGTAATCACAGACTGTGCCTCTGGTTGTGATAATACCTCAGCTATGTTCAAGGGGCCTCTGTTCCGAGGCCTGCGCCAACTTCAACTCGCTGACCCCCATGACAACTGGGTAACGTGGCTTACAACGAACGCTCAGGCAGCATGGAACAACGACTTGAACCTTACAACCGTGAATGGAGAGACTGAATGCAATCTGGGTCAGTACTTCAATGGACCGGTGAGCTCAGTTAGTGCGGTAACACAAGGTGCCGGCTTAGATAGTCTTATTGCGGCTTGGGCTGTCACAATGTAGTTAGTTATGTCGCTCAGAAGCAGGGGGAAATAACCAATTGATCGAAAATGCACCATATGCCGCATTTCTAGTCTATACCGTCATTTTCCACCTCGACAAGTGAACTAGTGAGTTAGTTGATTTAAGCCGCCAGGCCAATGTTATTTGAAAAGCGATCTTCGTGCTCTTCACGTATATATCTGCGCTGAGTTTGCAGGTTAGACTTCAAGAAGCACATCGCCACAGTTTATCTGAACACTCCAACGTCCCACTCGTCGATCAACCGTGATAATTCCTTGAGCGAAACAGGTTTCGTAAGGAACAAGTCCACCCCTGACTTCAACGCGAGAGACTCGTCGCGCAAGCTACTGAGTCCAGTAAAAGCAATGATCTTGGCCGGAACGCAGTCAACCCGATCTCTTTCAATCGCACGTATGGCACGCGTCGCTTCGAACCCGTCCATCACCGGCATAGACATATCCATGAAAATGAGGTCGTACCCCGACAGCATCCTTTCAGCAAAATCGACAGCTTCTCTGCCATTCTGTGCCGTATCTACACCCGTAACTTTCCGTTTTCTCATAAAAGTCAGTATCAGGCGAAGGTTGATCTCGTTGTCATCCACCAGCAACACCCTGGGACCATTTCGGGTCCCAGATGAGGAGCCAACAAGGGCTGAGCCGCTGGGCGAGGGAGTAGATGAAGGTGTATCTGTAGTGGAAGCGGCGCTTCCGGGAGTGATGCGATGAGAGCTTTCTGTGTCTGGAGTCTGCACGAAAACATCACGTTCCGCAGGATCCGTGAAGTAACTCCGGGAATCTGGCATAGGATTGAATGGTTCAGCAGCAGTTGATTCAAGGTTGTTTAATGACGGCGATTTAGGCTTCCCAGTTGGTGGGGCCGGACCCGAGAGCTTGGGTCGTTCTGGGATCACAAATGCGGGAGCAGGAGTAAGCGAACGCAGCGTCGGAGACGCCGGCTTCAAATGAAGACAATTCAAAATTCCTCTGGCGAGCTTGTGCGGACCGCAAGGTCGACGAAGAAACGACAGAGAATCGGCAAGATGCGACCATTGCATCCTCGTATCACTGGAGTCTGCATTTTTGCGAAAAATAAGCATGCTTGGCAATGCGGTGCGCAGACGATGGAACCCTTCCGTATGCAAATCGCTTTCGTTCGCAAATAAAATATCGATATGGTCATTGGCGGACCAAGGCACCAGTTTCAAGCCATACCAGTCCGTAATATACCGAGCAATCGATGACCAGAATCGATCCTCACCAAGACAGGAAGAATCCATCCCCCATATCGCAGCGCGTTTTCCAGTCAAATCCAGGTGACGCAGTTGGGAGGATGCTATAACTGTTTTCTGTTCCGAACTTTTGACATGAACCGTTGACGGCACGCTGTTCTCTCCTGCTGGACGCTCGAGGGGAATTGATATCTTGACAATAGTGCCTTCGCCTACTTGGCTTTGGATTTTGATGTTCCCATTGAGTGTTCTCACAATGCCGCGAACAATTGACAGACCGAGGCCAGTACCTACCGATAACGGGTTCTCTTGTGCGAAAGGCGTATAAAGACGTGTCCGAAGGTATTCACTTGAGATGCCTCTGCCCGCGTCGGAAACAGTCAACGTTACCATGTCCTCAACGTCCTGACGTCGAGAACGGCCCTTTGAATGCTCAGTTGCCTGAATGGAGACAGAAATTAGGCCCTTTTGGGTGTATTTCAGGGAATTTCCAAGAAGGTTCATGATAAGGCGCCTTATCGAACCGGGCTGGACATTGTAAAGCCAGTCATTGTCACCAATATCCACGACAACCTCGACGTCTGGACTGGAGTCAGCTTTGTTGCTCTCTGTGGCTGCCGTGGAAGGCGACGTTTGTGAAACGCCAGTGCGATGGTTGGTTAACGCGTTTGTCCTCTGAATATGGGAATGCCCCAAGCACACGCTATCCACAACATCCTCTGTTAAGGCGGCAACGTCTGTTAGCACGAATGGATCCAGCCGCGCTGTATTGTCGTCTAGAACTTTTGGTTTCCATGAGTCTTTTCTGCGCCTAGACCTCTTCTTCTGCCTTTCCAATGACAAGATTTTGCTAAAATCCAATACTTGGTTCATCGTATCCAAGAGAGTTCGACCGCATGCATTTACCGTCTCGAGGAGAGACTCCTGGAACTCGTCCAAGTCGGTGCCTCCCAAAAACTCGGCAGCAGCTAAGACGCCATGTAATGGGCTGCGCAGTTCATGAGAAATGCTGCTTATGAAATCCCCTTTTTGGCGGTCTGCAACGACTGACTCAACACGGCTAAATTCGGTCATGATGGATGAAGCGAAACCAAACATCGAGCTCAGGTCGATAGCCCGACTGAAAACTTGGGTTGGCTGAGGAGTCCAAGAGAAACACCCTGCAAACCACTTCAAATTGGTGGCATTCCATAGTGGAACAAACATGACCTGGCATGCGCCCGGGAAATAGGCACTCAATTTGCTGGCTTCGGAGGACCCGGATCTTTTATTTTGTTTTCGAGAGGTGCCGATGGATTGCTCTTCGTCCGAAGTGGACAAAGTCCCATCACGATGAAATGACCAGAGTCTACCTTTGGGATAGCGACGAGATAATTGATTTAGAAAGACATTGTCGAGGTTGGCGGCTGGGTATGATGCCTCCGAGCCCGCCTGGTATGCAAATGGATCATCTCTGGTGGACAGCGCAAGAACAGGCGCAGAAGTCGTGGAGCCAGCGGAAGAACAATGGCTGCCGGCGACGCTGCCTGACGAGTCATCGCCGGCCTCCAAAAACACCACACCGCCAGTACCGTCCAAGTCTAGGCTTTGTCGTAAGAGGTTCGCAGCGCGCTGAAAAAGCCAATCATTGTTGCTCGAGACAGTCGAACGGTTGTCACCTTGTCGCAAGCTGTGCAATGACGGCGCTGGGCTAGCTGGAATGCCGATGTCCAACTCCTCGGTGGAGACTGGGCTCAAGGATCGTGAACCGCCATTTTCAAGGGGTAGATCATCGGTCTCAAAATGTGCCGAGCGGAGATTTGAATGGCTATTTTGAGAGCTTGTAGATCGGCTCGCCCTAGAATAAGGCGACGCCCGCGAGGACGGACTATGGTTTGAGCTGTGCGAACGAGACATGGGAACGTTATCGGCAAAGCTGGAATTGCCGTCCACAAAAAGACGGAGGCCCTGCGATAATCGCGAGGCGCGGCGCCCGTCAATGGCCTGGCGGCTGACCTGTAAATAGTCCATAACCATCGCGGCCACTGTCCCGAGGATATCCTTCTCACTATCGGACAATCCTTCACGGGGTTCAGGATCCAACACAAACAAACATCCCAAATTGATGTTGCTATCGCTCGTTAGAGGCGTTCCGGCATAGAAACGAGAGTGTGGCTCGCCTTCTACGAAGGGCAATTGTCTGAAGCGATCTTCCTGTTCAAGATCGTTGATAATCAAAAAGGGATACGTTCCATCTTGTTGTTCGTTAGACTGGACTTTGACTGTTTCCTGTTTGAAACAATAGATCAGTACCGGGAAAATGACTAGTACATGGCAACGTTCGTAGGCCTGGTCTTACCTGACAAATATTCCAAGCATTCGCCAATGTGGATGTTCCAGCGAAGAGTTTGTCCCCCTTCTCAGTGGATAATGTCGAGCTTCCGACGTTGGTAGTTTTTGTCGCTTCTGCCAATATGTACTGAGAGTCGCGATTCAATATTCTAGAAAGATACAAGTCAGACCAACGTCCTCGCTAGGGCAAGGGGCGAATGTACGTGATAAAGGCCCGCTGTGCATTCAGACGTAAAGCTGCCAGCTGCGCAAGAGACGTCAACGTCGTATTCGGGCTGTACAGGGGGCTGGCTTCAATCGAGTCCGCCTCAGAAACCTCGTCATCCAGAAGGACAGAATTCGTAGCCGTGGATAGGTCGACTGTAACGGCTTCATGGTCGCCAGGAGGCCATACTGCATTTAGCGCCGCTGGATTTTCAGGTTGGAAATACCGATAGACCTCGCGAGTTTGACGGTCTGCTCGATGCTCGCAGAGAGTCTGCTCGCTGTAATCACCATCCATGGCCGGAAAGAACCCACTGCTGTTGCTCGCTGCAGTGAAGGATAAAGGGGCGATCTTGCGCTGGTACGTGGCCCTTATTTTGACATGAAAAACATGAACCCCAACCGTGGAAGCAAACCAATTCTGTCGCCGTGGATAGAATGAGGGGGACAAAGCTCATCACGTGCGCAGTGACGCAGGTTTGTTGGTAGCTCCCGCAATGACGTAGGTGCCGAGGGTGATTTGCGGAGACGATATCTTTGGATCTTGGAAATCATTATGCTGAGCTTCCGGAAATTCCCCGCAATCAGAGCTTGCTCTGTAATTTGTCAGAATTCAATCCCGTGCCCAGACGCGGCAGAAGAGGAGTGGTTCATGAGATGGCACGAAGTGTCAGAGATTGGACTTCGTACAGGTCACGTACAGGCACGTACAGGGCTTTTTACCTTTTACCCTCACCGTATTTTCCTACTAGACTATTATCGGTTAGTGTCTGCCCCTTGAAGTGTTGGTCCTCAGAGAAATTATCCTTGCCTGATTGGGAGCCTCCAATCTCTGCCATTACATGTGACTTGCTCTTTCCGTTTTACTGCTTACTGCTTGCTCCCTGAAGTAGAATTGAGCACGGCCCTAAGCGCCCTGAGCTGCTCACAGAGCATGACATAGTCAAATTAGCCTACTAGTAGAATTACTAGTAAATGCGCCTATTCCGCACTTCAACATATACCCTTAACCCAGTCTTCTGGTACTACCGTGGTTCTACAGTGAAGGGCAAAACCAGCTTCTCCAATTTGCAATCTTTGATTAATTCTGGGCCCCATCGCCAAGACGTTAGTTCATGAGTGAGTGCGGTTCAATGGATAACGGTATTATACCGACTGCACCTTACAGCTGTGGTGGCCTCTGGCTCTGCAGTGGGAATTTTTTAGTCTGCTGAAGCAAAAGTAGGTCTAGGCGAATCCAATAACCCGTCCACCTAGGTAGTTATTTTCACACCTTGTTCCACAGGCTTCACAGGCTTCATCGACTTGTACAGCAACGGACACGCTGCCTCCCCATACATTAGACTTTGGCGATGTACGTCGTGCAGGCGGGTGGTCCCGAGAGTTAATGAGCTGGTTCCAGGGAACCAGAAAATCCGTTCCTGAATTTCACAGCAATATGCTGCCACTCTAGTCCCTATACTCCTGCGTATAGGACTACATTTGCTCTATGACAGTGAATAGGACACTGCACGTGACTCAGAAGCCATGCCATCATTCAATCTGCCAGATGGGGGTTATATCAGCCAGAGGGCTGGCCATTGGACATCTCGGTCCATGCCCAGGTTGAAAAAAATCCTCAATCGAGAGCCAGGGGCTGCTGGGGTGTTATGAAAGACGCGTGACGTGACTCACTAGAGAGAGTGTGCAGGATGTGGTGAATGTCTGGCCAATCGATTTCGATAATGCTCGCCACGTCGCGCTTGAGCACATCACAGAGTGTTTTAGGATGAATCAGTCGGGACAAAAATACTGCAATAGCCACATCCTCAAGCGACCACTGAATTGCTGTCGCCATAGCAAGTCTTCCAACGTATGCGACGAGACTGCCATGTCCAACCAAACATTTGGTTCCCACAAGGTCGCACTGTTCAGTCAAATAGTAGAGCCCCTCTGCGCACTAACACACATGACGAACCAGCCTTACAAGGCAGTGCTATAGTCTGCAGCATCTTGGAGCATTCTGTTGGGATGACAGCAGGGTGGACCCATGGATAACAGTTTTGAACAACAGCACTAAACTGCTTCTGATTTTTGACATTCTGGGCATTGTGCGCTCATTTCGCTTACTATGCGTTCTTGTATATTATAAAAGGGATATCTAGATTATACTCAGAATGCCAGACTTCTTCCATCTTGCGATTTTCGACCACATTTGTAAATTACTAGTGTAATTCATGGTGGATCACCTACATCGCCTAGATTCGACACATTCTGAACTAAAGGATTTGACGGGCTGAGGTAACCAGATATGATAGGCTATGATGATGGGCTTATGCGCATTCACATCTCCGAGGGGCTCTATCACATTATTCTGTTATGGTAACAATTCACAACCAAATATGATCGGCTATATGGAAGATACAGATTAACCATCGGACTCTAAACACAGGTTCCTCACTGATCCAAATCTCAGAGCCTCTCGATGGGGCTGAAAATCCTACCACCGTCCCGGGTCTCCCGGAACTCTGTTTACTACCAAGCCCGGGTTTCGTCCCGAGTAACATCTAGGGTCCTGTATACTACTGTCATGTCCAAAAACTCTAGGCTAAAAGTGCCGAAGGCGGCTTTTGTAGCACCTGCATCCACTTTCCTATTCGATACTAGTGACTCTCACCGGTGGCTTGGATCTTGTACTACATGTCCTGTACTGAGTACGCGCGCAACACGAGGGCTGTGCATGGCTATGCGCTCCTGCAGGTCGTTAGTCAATTAAATGTACGGACTAGTTATTTCTGTCGCTCAGAACCAGGGTAAAATAACCACTAGACCGAAAATGCACCATGTGCGCTTCTTAGTCTATACCGTCATTTTCCATCTCGACAATTTACAACGGCACGGCAACCGTTCGACATCCCCTTCTACACCACCTGAGATACACGCTCCTTTACCAGAAACTTTGAACCATGACAAACATAGATCAGAAATCTATAACCTTTTAACTTATTAACAATCCTTCCAGATGAGAGATATAATTAGAACAAGCAACTGTTTTGCCGATATTTAGGGATGCGGCTGAAACTCTGAAATTATTCTAGTTTTGTGACCGGCAAAATGGCATTTACTCAAAACGGGGTATTTCAGACTTTGGCTGCGCTACTGTATAACCCCTATTTATTCCCGTAGAACTGAGGTTCCTTCACCCAAAGGCCCTCCATATATCCATTTTCATTATGCTCGCTGATACCGAGTATTCCTCCCTCGCAAGCAATACTCATGGGGAGTACTCGAAGAGAAAGAATGGCACTGTCCAGACCAACCGGTGGTCTTCTGTCTCTCGGGCCCTGGTAATTATGACCACAACAATGGCTATAGGTACCGCTTCTGCCATTGCACAACACGTTGTCTTCAGGCACTACGACTACCAGGCCGTTCGGAGCAGCACCGAGCAAAAATGGATCGGGCGCGTGGGTACTGGCCTGGCCTTTCTATGCAAGACATTGCTCGCCACGGCATGCAACACGGCGTACGTGCAGTATCTATGGATGCTTGCGCGGGTTCGTCCGGCCTCTGTCTCATCACTAGATGCCATGTATGATGTCCTCAGCAATGCCCTCAGCTTTTCCCAGCTGGCTGTGTGGACTAAACGACCATTTCTACTGTTGATTGCCATCATATCATGGTCTGTCACCAAATTCATCTTGCTGTATCACCTGCTTACTATGTAATAAAGGCTCCTCCCTCTTGCTGCTTTAGTCACCCCATCCGCCTTGTCTGTCATGAACATTCCCCATATTACACACAAAATGCTGCCCGTGCCACAGCTGGATTTCAATGCTCCCATATATGCCGATCTATACGTCCAAGGTACCGGGGGTTTTCAAGGGCCGAATATCCTCCTGTCTAGGCTGTTTATGTCGAGTGCGACCGCGGGCCAGATCCTGTCAATCCCACCCCCTTCCCAAAACTCGAGCTACATACTGGACTTTCACGGTCCAGGACTGAGCTGCAAGGACATGGAGAACCCCACACTAGCGAAGGAGGTTGTTTCCTATGGACAGGAATCAGTTTACTATAAATCCTGGGTCGGACCGTCAGTTGCGTACGAAAAAAATACTAGTCGAGCTAGCGCTGACTCTGAGCTTGACTATGTCTCAGGCGACAGCTCAAAACTCTGGCTAGCTGTCTTTAACATGACGACCTTTGAACCCCGGTTTACGAAGTGCGCTCTGACGAATATCTCATATTCAGTGAGCTTTACCTTTGAAGCGGGCGAACAGAGCGTTAATGTGCTGCGCGTCCATGAACTAAACGGGGTTCCTACACGTTCAGACACAAGCGACATGACGCAGGCACACCTGGCATACCAGTCGATGATGGCTATGATAAACAAACTCATGGTCGGTGGGATCTCCAACACGCCTGGGGGCAGCCTCATCTATTCCGATGGCACATTGATCCAGGCTACGAACCTAGGCCAATTGAACCCTCTTTGTTCCAACCTGGCGACAAATGTCAATGGCGACACTCCTGGCAAGATGACAGATCAGTTCTTCGGAGCCTGCCAAAATACCTCCCTTGCGGCCGCCATGGAGACCCTGTTCCAGAATATGACTCTCAGTCTTTTAAATAACGAGTACTTCTGGTGAGATTCTTTTACTGATATAGGTACACTGAGAGATTAGTCACTGAATTTTCACAGGAAAAATAACGCAGCGGCAGAAAAAGTTAATACCACCATCACTACATCGGAGCTCGTCTATGTCTACCGACCAGCAGATTTGTGGATTCCATATGCGGTGGCTATCTTTTGCACCCTAAGCGCCATGCTGATGGGGGGACGGGCCGTCTTTCATACCAGGATGTCGTATTCCAATCGATTTTCAACTGTTCTGCGCTCCACGCGACACTCTAGCATTGGGTATCTTGTTGGCTCAGATGATTTGTGCGGGCAGGACCCATTACCAGCGTCTTTGTCGAAGGCGAAGTTGCTCTTTGTAGATGCGGAACCCGGGTCGGCAGGGTTTCAAGTGTGGGATGATAGGGGACATGTCAATTGATCTTGTTAATGGTCTGGAGAATATTCAGAGGTTTGAAGGTCATGTTCAATACAATTAACTATATGGTTAGTGCTACCGTATCTTTGATTTCGGTTTGGAAAAGATAGTACACCTTGTCGCACAACATCATCAAATACACACAATATTTGGCATGCGCCGTTATATAATGAATTCCAATATTGCAGTATTCGGAAACGAAGCATGGGAGAATGTTTCAAGGTTTCCTTTTTCACCTAGTGCGATAGAAAACCAACTGCGATGGGCAGGAATACCTAATCCATGCCCTGCCTGAATGAAAACAACACCTTTCAGCATACGAGGGTGTCCTTCACCGGCTTTCTGTCTAGAGATTCCAACATGCGCTGCCAGGATTGACAAGCCCGTGCGGCATGCTCGTCCGGCACCTGAGTGTTGCCTTCCTCAAGAGTTCGCGAGAATACCTCCATGCTGACCCATCCAGTGTAACCCAAACGGTTGAGACAGGCATCTGCAACCTCTCGGATCGGAAGGTAACTTCCTCGCTCTTCCTCACACGGGAATAGACGAGCATTTCGGGACCAGGCCAGTAGCTTAGGTAGCCCGGATTCTTGCAGGAAAGGAGCCTGTGGGTCGACACGCTCGCCATCAGCCAGCTGAACCATCATCACTCGGCCCGGATCGATCTCTCGAACCAGCCGGTCCATAGACATCAGTAGATCTTTGTCTACACTAGCCGATTGGCGTCCCGTTGGACTAGTGGGATCGGCCCACACACGGGCCGCGATGTTGAAGGTATCCAGACAGATACCAAGGTTGGGCCGGTTGACCCGCCGCACCACGTCCCAGGAATCCTCCCACGTGTTGATATGCGTTCCCCAGGCGAGTGCCTCGTAGGCGACACGCACGGGGAATGCTAGATCGGCCGCTTGAGCCAAGTCAGCCGCTAGCCGGTCTCGGTCCCCAGTGACCTCGGAGGCGTCTAGGAAAGATGACGGGATGAGAATGAAGAGATTGTCGCCCAGGATCTTCGCCAGTCGGACCCAGTGCTGGAACTCTTCTACACGCCGTGCATGGTGGGCCGGATCGATGAGACCTTCGTAATGCCGAAAGGGCTGCAGTGCCAACACCAGTAGATCATGCTGTGCACAGAGATCGCGAATAGTATGCGCAGCGTCGATCTCATAGTCCCTGTCGGAGCGGTCCGCGTTGGCGCCGGGCGCTTCACGACGCAGCGCCTTGGCGAATTGCGCTAGATCATCATAGAAGAGCTCGAGGCCTTGCTGGCCGTTCTTTGCAGCGGCGTTGATTTTGGCTTTTAGAGGGTGCAAGTGAGCGGCGCCGAGGCTCACCGTCGCAATGGCCGGCCTCCATCGTGTGTTGGACTCAGAATTGGGCGGGCTGGGGAGAGAATTCATGACCCGCGCTTTTCTTTTTTATTTCTTTTTGTGGCGCTCAAAGCGAAGGAATCGGATAAACAGGAATGAGAGAGTTCGAAGATGGCATTGCGGTTGACCATCCTTCTCGGGCACCGTATATCAGTGTTTGTAGTGTAGATCACGACCTCAGGCCACGCGCCGTGCACCTTTTCCGAGTGCCGCACACCGGGTCGATGAAAGCCTTCAGCAATCTGACGCAAAGTGGGCCTTCCAGCCGTCACTAGTGGTCGAGAAGCGAGTTGTGGCACCGAGCGGTTGAGGTTCGTGTAATTAGTGCAAAATGCTGAAGACGATCCAGGCGATCTGCTCCACTGCGGGCGGCACAGAAGTCTGCCGAAAACTATCGATCTGCATGGAGCTTTTAATGGCTTCGCAAAGAGAACTGACTGTAGAAATTCCGGTTCCGCGCTAGTAGCGCCTCTTCGCTTTACGTACCAAAAATTCGGATGATAAACACATTGGAGGGTGGTTGATAATAATCTCCCGAGTAGACGGCATAATAAATTATATCCATGCTTATGAAGTAGTCTATTTGGCTACCTTTTTGATAGAATCCCTGGTACACAATTCTATATATCAATACTAGAGACAATGTAGAATCATCAGGAGAGACAATCAGGATCGCCACACGTCGTGCAAATTGGGCTGGATCGGACAGCCAGTAGGAACAACAGAAACCCTGTTCTTACCACCCTCCCAGGTGACAGTATCATTTGGTTCAATCTTGTAATATTTGTATTCAAACGGAGTACCCGCTGAAACCAGCTCAACGCTGCCAAACCACAAGTTGTCCGTCTCAGTGTAAAGATTTGCACTGAGTGCAAAGCCATCACTCGTGTTCCAGTTGCCGAGCGCGCTGATGTTGCCACCTATGTAGACATTTTCTCCATAGGACGTGCTCTCAGTAAGATAGAATGTGATTGGGACCACATCTGTCGCAGGCACACATCCAGCAGTTGAGGTGGGGAAAGTGGAAGTGACAGGCGTATAAGTTCCTGTCACAGGAGAAGCTGAGCAGGTAGAAGGAACTGTGTTTGCAGATTTTTCGCCCCATGACGGGGGCACAGCTGAATCTCGACGCTGAATAGCAGTCAAGAAGGAAGCAAAAGACCAAGTCAGGTCATTGGCTGACAGTGGAACGCTGGTGTTACGGTTGTATTGCTCCGCAAGTGATCCGTTAGATGGTGTGTATTGCTCCACGAGGTTGAGGAAGCCGTCTGCATAAGTTCGAATAGCGGATGTGAGCGTCTTGTAAGATTTGCTGTGTGCCAAATAGGTGCCTGTCTTCACGGATGAATCGAAATCCTTAAAAAAAGGCAGCGAGGTCTCGGTAACTTTGAGGGAGCCAATCTTGTTCCATTGGTATAAGGCATCGTAGAGCAACTCCGCCGATGCTAGCGTGGCGAGGTACCTATACAATACAGACATTCTTTAGCCTGCAGTAACCCACGAGAATTGTTTCAAAATAGAAGAAATTAACTCACCATGGATTGCCTCCTTGATAGACATCCTCCGGATAGCGACCTACATTGGCAGCTGACGTTTTGGGAATGCCAGCATTGATTTCATAGATCGAGCGGAAAGAATCAACATAAACCTTGTGATTTGCCAAAGACCTCGCTGAGCAGGGCTGGAAAGTTGAATCATCACATTGGGCTTCTGGATCAAAGGTGTGGATGCTTCCCAAGACGGTGTTTGCATCGATCCCGGTGCGGCTGGTATCGAGATTGATATTGGCGGTGATGTACTTTCCGTTCCAAAAGCTCTGCAAAAAGCAAAGAATCTGAGGAGCCTGAGATGAGCAAGCAGAACATGATTTGTCCAGCTTCTTCGCAAGACTTGCTCCCTGGACCAATGCGCGATGTTGAACAGCGAGGGTGAAGAAAGATGACCCATCGGTCTCTTCCCAGAGATCAAACCCGGTCTCGTTCCAGTACTGGCCCACATACGCTAGGTCGTTTGAGATAACTGGCCACATAATTTCTTTTGCTTCCGAGATCTGGTCGTGAGAGACCAGCCAATTCGCATATGTGATCATGGCGGTCGCCCGGAGAGCGGGGCCATCCCGCTGAGGCCGACCCCAGGCGCCAGTGAATGGATTGAGATCGATTTCAAACTTGGGCTCGCCGAGGCCTGTACCATCTTCCAGGGTGCCGGATGGATTAGATACAGTCTGGAGGACTGCTTGTGCGGAGACATAGTTCCGGATGTCGGTTTCCAGATCGTTTTTGTCGCTCCCAAAGTCGGAAGTACCACTGTCGAACAGATCGATCAAGCATTTGAATGTAAGAGCTGAATCGCGGGTCCATGTATAGAAATCTGGTAGCAAAATCAGAACCACACTTCCATCATACCCTGCAAAGTAATTGTCATATCTTACAGTCCGGGTTCGCTGTATTGGGGCTGGCAATAAACAAGCCGGCCGCTGTACCAGGAGCCTTGCTCCCTTTGTTCCCCAGGTTGTCCAAGACACCCTGATAAGACCTCGGGCCTTGGCTAGAAATGAAAGAATCGAGGGTGGACCTCGATAAGGGGTTCGCAGCTGTCAGCTCCTCCAAGAGGAGGAGGCCAGCAACGCCGGTAAGAAAAGTTGACCGCATCTTCAACCACAGCCAGAGGCAAGGGTTGTGAATGAAGGGAATGAAAATGCTTATTTTTTTTTAAAAAAAACTAACTATAAAGTTACCGGGCGCACAATTTATATTTGTTGAATTTGCACGAGGTCATGTCCGAACAAGCTCGGCACTTCGCATGCGGGGATTGAAGCCAGGAGCCCCACAGAATCACCGATAAATTTCCGTACTGCGTAGGGATTGTCAAATCTTCATATTTTAGACCAATGTGACGACGCATGAGCCATGTTATTGCTTTTAGTGAGATTAGGTGATATTGCTAAGTGCGCGTCCTGGGAATATTGTCAGTAAAGCTGACTGCTGGCGTCCTAGAGCAACGGCAATTAATATAGAGAAAAAGCCCCACCCGGATAAACAAAGCTCACTCTACATTGTTGCCGATAGGCTTGCCGACCTGGCCGAACAGTCTGGCCAGAAATTCATAAGTCGGGCGGCAATCTAATTCCGAATTGCACAAACTGGGATTCGATGCTAAGATAGTATCTCTACCAACACCTCCTCGAACATCTCCCTAAAGGATGTAAATTTTTGCGAAATTGATTGTGCCATGGAAGACAGACACTATAACATTGAGCTCTCCGCAAAATTTGGTATATCTGCGCTTCGCGGGAGACTTCTTTCTACAGTCCCGACGTGATTTCATTTCCGACGACAGTATAGCCATATTCAGCATATGCAACTGGTCACCAACAGGCTCCCAGAGAAGGTACTGTCAGTGTCAATGATCTCTTGTTCGCCAAATACCCAGCAGTCTCTCCTGGTCAGTTTGTGTTGGCCAATTAGTTTCTCGCGTGATTTTGATCATAAAGCCAATGAGTTGGCTCTGGTCGCGCTCTTTCCGAAAATAACTGCCAACAAACCCTAGTATGGCAGAGGCGTTAAAGAGACACCCGATATCATTGCTCGAGTATGCAATGTTGCAAATCATGCGGGCATGTTCGGTTATATCGGCCTGAGCAACAATTGCGGTTAGTTACACCACTCGTCATTCAGCATCTATTAGACGTGGGAGTCAATGCCAACCTCAATCTGCTCGTTGAACAGAAACAAGTCCATATTCTTTGGCCGTTCCGTGTTATATAACTTCATCAGTATCCGCGCTAGATGATAGAATTGCCACGCGACCCCTATTCCCTTTGTCAACAGTCAAGCAATGATAACATTGAAATGCTTCTCACCATGCCACCTAGCCAAATATTGAATCGAATCTCCTGATACATGATATGGTAAATATTCTTTCGGTAGGTTTGTCTCCCACGACTGCAGCAGATGGTTCAAATACTTGGGATCAATCTCCTCGTCCGCGCCTCCCCAGGCAAAAGTACACGCCAGAGCGGCGAGGTAGCATGCTCGATCAGCCCAACTACTCTCGCCAACACCGTCGTCGAAGTTCTCCACCTGAATGCCGTGGCTTGGCTTGAGCTTCGGAGGAGCTCTTCTGAGCAGCGCCTGGCGAATGTCTTGCCTCATGTATGTCCATAGTGCCGCGCCTGGCAGCGAATCGTGGGGAGGCAAGAAGTTCTGAGACGCGATCAGGCTGAAGGCGCCGGACAGATGAGCGCCTTTGTCGTCCGGTGCTTCGGCGTACTGCTCGACGTGTCTCAGGATAACCAGCGTGGCGAGCAGCGTCTCGTCAGTGCTCACGAACACCTCGTCCGAGAGCAGTGGGATCAGGAGCTTGATACAGGCGCTCGTGTATTGCTCGCTCAACGAGCTATCAGGCACCAGGCACCTGGCCGAGTAGGAGAGACAGGCAAACAGCAGAACAGAATTGGAGACGGCCAGACGCGGAATGGTCAGGGAAAAATGTTGAGAGGGTGATGTGATATCAAGCCACGAGCCAGCGTGTTCGATGTAGAAGCGGAAGAAGCAAGCCTCGAGCGGGAACTTCAAGATCTGTTCCGGGATCCACTCGCAGTGCGACACGTTGGCGAGGTAGTCTCCGGAGGCATCTGGAGGTGCATCCCGTAGCACGTCTCGGATGAGCTGAAAGTTGACACTCATGCGCCGCCGACGATCCTCGGAGACGTTGCTTGCGGGCTGGCTGTCTTCGACGGAAGCGCGGCTGGCCGAAGACGCCGTCCTGGGACGGGCGGCCGAGCTGGAGAAGGACCGAGGATCATGGCTGAGCCGGATTTCGTGGTTCCAGACACATTCGCGCTTGGCCTTGGTGCAGTTCTCACACACGGAGCGGGTCTCGTCGCACTTGATATGTCTCTGGCGACACGTCCGGCACCCGAAGCGGCCCCTCGGCCCCTTGGGCGTGGGCCGTTTCTTCTTCAGGTTGGTTTGATTTTTCGGAGAAGAAGGCGGGTTTGTATCACCCAAGTCTTGGGGGTGTCCGATCCCTGGGAGTTCAATCGCAGGCAAGCTGTCTGAGAGATCGAGAGCAGCTGAAGCGCCGGAGGCACTTCCCGGACCGGGAAAAGTAGCGGCTGGCTGCTGGTGCCTCGATGGCAAATGGTGGAAGATGTGTTTTGTTGGTAGGCTCGACATGGCGCAGCCGTCTTAAGAGGAAAATGCGTGGCAGGAAGGGTTAATGAGAAATATCCGCGCTGTCCTCAGGAGGCAGCCAACTTCTCCTGAAATACATCAGTAATAAGACCGGTAGCGAAAAGGAACTAACGAGATGGTACTCCAGGTCTCGGGGCGACCCCGCGTTTGATCTGAAGCTAAGCGGCCTTGCCCCGGATTGCGAATTAGGGTCGCCCGACAAGAGTCAGCCAGCGACCACCAGGGAGGCAAGGCAGGGTGGACCGAGACTATTGACGTCGTGGAGCTGTGCTATGGTAGGTAGACGACGGTGGTTTGCTGAAATTATAATCCACTGGTCAATTCATAGCTGCACCCGGTCTATCTACTCTCAGTTTGCCCTCATTGAGCTGATCATATCTACGTGAGGAGGCTCTTCTAAAATCACAAGATGCCCTTGAGCTAGTTGACGATGAAAGGTCTATTTCGGTTTTTCCCTATAGCCACAGAATCTCTATTTAGATACTTTGCCGAGTGTTATCCTACGCCCATCTATTGAAAAGCTCCTCGCCGGCCGGCTTGTTGTCCAGCACCTTCTCGATCCTCGACTGCAGCGCCGGGTTGTTCTTGAGCTGTTCATATACATCCAATGCCTTCATGTTTTCCTTCACTTGCTCCGGACGGCTAGCGCCCGTGATGACGGTGCTGACCTGCTCGTTAGACAAGCACCAGGCAAGGGCGAGCTGGGCTGTCGTGCAGCCGAGCTCCTTGGCCACGGCGCCAAGCTCGCGGACCTTTGCGATCTTGGTCTTTCCCTCCGGCGATGACAAGGCCTTGCCGAAGTTGATCATGTTCTGCTTGTCTGACGAAGCTGCATCGGCCCCAGTCAGCCGTGATCCCTCGGGAATGCCGTCGTTGTATTTGCCCGTCAAGACGCCGTTGTCCAGCGGGGACCAGATGGTCAGACCGTAGCCGTAGTTGCGTAGGATCGGCCGCAGCTCATCTTCTACCCGATCTCTCCAGAATGCGTTATACTGGGGCTGATCGCAGACAGGCGCAATGAGGTGGTGGACGGCAGCCATGTGGTGTGCCCGCTCGATGTCGTGGGCCTTCCACTCGGACGTGCCCCAGTACAGGGCTTTTCCGGACTGAACAATCTCGGTGAAGGCCCGGACGATCTCTTCCATCGGCGTCAAAGCGTCGGGCCTGTGAGCCATGACAACGTCGACATAATCCAGGCCGAGGCGGTTGAGCGAAGCGTTCATGCCCTCGAATACGTGCTTCTTCGAGAGGCCGGTGTCATTGGGTCCGGCCCCGCCCCAGAAGAGCTTGGTCGAGACTACTATGTCGCTGCGCTTGAAGCCCAGTTCGCGAAGGGCCTGGCCGAAGACCTTTTCGCACTCCCCAGACGCATAGACTTCAGCCGTGTCGAAGTAGTTGACGCCGTGATTGAAGGCCTCCAGCATGCACTTCTTGCTGGTCTCCTGGCCGACTTGGCCACCGACTGTCGCAGTGTTAGCGGGAACAACGCTAAACGGGACTTTTCAGCTGCAAGCTGGGACCGAACATACCTGTCACCCACGATCCGAACGACAAGGCCGAGACCTTGAGGCCAGTTCGCCCTAAGAATCGATATTGCATCTTTCCGGGGTTGAAAGCTCGCACGGCTGCGCCGTAGCTGTTGACGCCGTTGGTAGACATTTTCTTCTGTGTTCCTTTCAACGATACCAGAGCAGATAGTCTTGAGATTATGATCGCAATTAGTTGCAAGAGAACTACTTTCGAGAACCAGCGGTCGTCTGTTCCCCGTCCATGGCCTCAGATATACCTTAGCCGGCCTGCTGTATCGGGCGTCGACTCCAGATCGGCATGATAGCGAGTCGCATCATCGACGGGCGATCCTAGCCGAAAAAGGTTATTCGCGGCGAGACGGCCGCCTGCGGTCGTGCCGGATTACCAGTTCGAGTTTTGAGGGGCCACGGATCGCCCACGCTTGGACCGCATCCCCCGCGCCCATGACGACGGGCACAAGTCACTACCAAGCTTCGAGCCAAAACACCATCCTGCGCATAGCCATGAGTCATGGGCCGCGATGGCACTGCCGGTGATCTGGCCGACTCTCTGCAGCAAATTGCAGTTGAGGAGAGCTCGTGGGGGCGGGCAATTGCAATGGCAACGGGCTTTATGGCTTTGCCGCTGCGCACGTGATCCGGGCAGCCCTACCTTTCGACAGCTGCTCAGCCTGCGATAGGTGGATGAACAGATGTATGGTCAACTAGATGACTTTACTTCTTTCTAGATGACTTTCTGCAATCTCGAGTCGGTCAGGGTCTGGAAGCAAGCTAATTACGAGCCTAGATGGCTGTAGGTTATCACCAAAATTTGCAACAGCTACATAATGTCATTCGTTGAAAAAGCAAAAGAACTAAAAAACGACAAAGATAGTGTAGAGTTTCAAGGACGCCGAAGCTCCCACCTATTCTATACCCCATATGTCTTTCACAGGGCCAAACCAGAGTCAAGCTCCACACGGTCTGGTCTTCTTTCCCTTTGATTCTGCCAATCCCATTCTTTGGGCTGCAAGATAGTAGATAGGGACCGTAAAAATCTCGTTAAGCCATTTATGCACATCGTTAATTATCTGACGAGGCATTTGGCTACTCCTTAGACTATTCGTGCAGATGCACACCTTTCGATCGATTATCAAACTATATATCAAGCCCGCAAAGAGGGAACGCGAAGCCACAGATATCCCATGGTTGATGGGCCCCACGACGTAGTACATTTCATCCAGACACCGGCTCGACAGAAGGCGCTTTCCTGCTGTCCCAGATCCTTGCGTAGACTCTGCTTAACCTACACCGAGACAACCCGTCCATTTCTCCTCAACAATGGCCTAACTTTCGACCTGCGAATCATTCGAGATGGAATCGCTTCCGTCCGTAGCGTTCTCATGATGCTCAACCACGCCCTTCTCTGTCCCGATATCGATCTCTCCCCTTCGCCGCGCATTCTCTTCGTCGTGCCGCATCTGGATACGCTCCCTAGCCTGGCCGCGGGCCCCGGCAGTCAAACCCTTGAGCTCGAAGAGATAGTCGACGTCCTCGAGCTGCAGGTCCGTCGTCTCTGGGAAGAAGAAATAGACGAGCGGGATGAACACGGCGTTGAAGACGGTGAAGATGATGTACGTCTGCCATCCAATATTGTCGATGGCCGATGGCGTGAACTCCACCACGGCGAAGTTGATGATCCAGAAGCCGGCCGACGCCATCGCTGCGCCGCGCGCTCGCAGCTGGAGCGTGCAGATCTCCGAGGCGTAAAGCCACGGGCAGGTCAGCCAGCCTTGGGCAAAGATGGTGTTGAAAAGGAAGAGCATGGCGGCGCCGACGATACCGGCCGCATAGCTGCCGTTGTGTACAGTGATAGCAAGCACCATCATGGTCATAGACTGCCCGAATGCTCCCCACAAGAGCACCTTCCGTCGTCCAACCTTCTCGATGTAGAAGATGGGCGGGATCGTTGCCAGCATGTATTCCAGCGAGTTGAAGCCGGCGACGAGCTGAGATACAGAGCGGCTCATACCGATCGAGTTCTGGAAGATGATGGGCGCGTACTGCGTAATCAGGTTGATACCGCTCATCTGGCAGCCGAGCCCCGCCGCCAAACAGAGTAGCATCCGCCGGCCGTTCTGAAGGTTTCCGCCCGAGAACATCCCTCTGATGCTCATGTTGCCGCCCTCCTTTTCCGTGGCCACGGCGACTTGGATCTCCTCGCACAGATTCTGTACCCTGGAATCATTGAGTTCCACGTTCTTGCCGACGAGTCGCGCGATGACACGCCTCGCCTCATCATTGAACCCGTGATGAACCAGCCACCGGGGGCTCTCTGGCAAGATGTGAATCAAGAAGAGGATTGCAGCGCTGAAGGTGGCCTGGAACGCAACCGGAAAACGCCACTGCGCCTCGTTCGAGAGAAAGGACGACCCGTAACCGATCCAATAGGACGAAGTGACGCCGCAGATGCAGATCCAGTTGAAGATGCAGGCATTCCGTCCGCGATCATGGGCCGGACAGCACTCGGCCTGGTAGACCGGCACGCCCGCCGTAAGCATACCGATTCCAATGCCTGTGATGCAGCGCCCGACGATGAGCTGGGCCACGGAGTAGGATGAGCATTGGATGATGACGCCGAGGAGCTGCATGTAGATGCCCCAGTTGAGAGTCCTTCGCCGGCCGAGCCAGTCGCCCACGAAGATGACGGCGATGCTGCCGATAAACGCCGTCAGCTCGTATATGGCCACGATTGTGCCCTGCAGGCCGGCGTCTGGGTGGTTGAAGGTCTTGCCAAATTGGTTGTTGGCACCTATCAGGTTGGCCATCACGCCCTGGTCGTAGCCAAAGAGAGAGAAGCCAATGGAGCAGACCACAGTGATGAGGTTCACCAGGAGCTTGCCCTGCAGACGGCTCTCAAATTTAGTCCTGAGAGTAAACATATTGCAAAATGCGAACACTTTCCAAAGTGTACTGATTACTAGAGAATGGGCTTCTGCAGTTCTCGCAATATTGATGATAAGAGGGGCGGGATGGATGTTAAGAGTGGGTGCATGCAGGCATATTATTATGTTGCGGTTTCAGGAGGCTTTGAAGCACATAGTTTCAAGGCGGGCTTGCAAGCTGAAGCTCGCGAAGTATCTTTGCGAAGGCGTTCAGAAGGCATTCATCGTCCATGGGAGGCCAGCTGATTCCGCAATGCTATACCCCGGATTATCTCCGACCGTCGCGTGTAAACTTATAGCGGCCGGGGCCACCACTCGCCGCGGCTTTCCTAGTGCGGTTTAAATTTTAAGATGCCCGGCGATTATATTGCAGTAGACTGTGGGGCTGGTCCGGCCCAGGACAGTTTGAGGGGAGAATCTTGAGCTGGGACGTGTGACCCCAGACCCACTCGTAGTCCTCGGTCTGGGGAAGAACTCGGACTTTGGTTTCTTTTCCTGGACAAAGATCCCCGCCCCCGCAGATCAATGCCAGCGTCTGTCCTGCGTCGTTGACCCGGCATCAAGCGACTAGCCGGTAACCGTACTAATCAACGTGGCCCATGATGGCACCCGTGAACACTCGAACTCCCGACCGGAAAGAAGTAGAGTGGCTAAAGCGCCATGCAAAACTCGCCATCCTATAGGAGCGACTAATCAGTAGTCTCTCATTTGACACACTGCCACAAGCAGAACGCGCACCGCCGCGAGTTCCTCCATGGGGAAACTAACACTGTGAAGCCCCCGGAATCACGCATCGTCGCGGTCTTCTAACGTCATGGAGCATCCCGCGGCGAGATGTCCCGCCGACCGCAGAAGTTCTGGGGACGAATATGTCTGTTCTACTAACTGGATGGGTGGGCTTGGTGCGTGGGACAAGCGTACAAGTATGGTGACAGATGGAATGACGAGGAAAATGATACCATATTCTTTGGCCGTTATTTGAAGTTGAACTTTTCGCGATCACTTTGATCATAAAGTAGACCTTCACTCTTCCGGGTCAGGGCTACTGCCAAATTCTTGACACAAAGCCTTCTTGTGGCTTCGCCAAGGCGACACAAACAGCATCACCATGGCGCTTATACTCTTCATTGCGGCAGGGACCACCCTTTTCCTGCTCTTCTATCCCATTTTTGAATATATAGTGGACTCAAAGAATCTCCGGCGCTTCCCTTCTCCTGGTATTGCTGGCTTTTCAGACTTGTGGGCTCTCCGATATCACTGGACAAACAACCGGTACAAGGCAATACACAATGCGCACCGCCGCCTTGGGCCGGTTGTGCGAATCCAGCCCCATCATGTCTCATTCACAGACCCGCGAGCCTTGAAAGACATTTATGGGCATGGATCTGCCATAATAAAGGCCCCTTATTATGAAAACATCGCTGGCGGCTACCATGACATTGCCAATTCAATTGACCGAGCCGAGCACTCGAGGAAGAGAAGAATCATGAGCCACGTTTTCAGCCACAAGTACGTTTTGACCATGGAAGAAGTTATCAACCGAGTCCTCACTGAGCTTGTCACGGCGCTGGACAAGAGGGTGGCCCAGGATCTTGACATCAGGTACTGGTTCAATCTCTTTACATTCGATGCCATTTCCAGCCTAGCATTTTCGGAACCATTCGGCTTTCTGGAGAAAGGCGACGACCTCACGTTCTGCGAGAGACAAGACGGCTCGACCTATTCCGTCAAGATCGTCCAGACGTTCCACGATGCAACTACGTATGCTGCTTTCATGGGCCACGCCAGGCCAGGTCTTGCCTCTCTCATCAAGAATGTCTTCGGCCTCATTCGCGCCCATGGAGCTAACTCACTGCGTGACTTCGGAGCTATGTGCACTTATAAGGCGAATATGCGCATCAAGTCTGGTAAAGGAGACCGGTTCGACTTTTTCTCCAAACTTGAAGAAACCTCCAAGAGCCAGAGCTCTCCGATGCCTTACGGCGAACAGGTCGCGGAAGCAGGCATCATGCTCAACGCCGGAAGCGACACCACGTCCAGCGGACTGACAAACACAATATTCCTGCTAGCGAAACACCCGATAGCGCTCCGCAAGCTTCGCCGGGAGCTCGAGGGCATCATGGCTGCGGACGAGACCACACCAGAGTTCGACAAGCTCATGGCGTCCCCCTATCTCCGGGCGTGCATTGATGAGTCGCTGCGCCTTCGCCCTCCTGTCGCTATTGGCCTTCCGCGCGCGACGCCAGCCCAAGGAGCAACCATCTGTGGCCATTTCATCCCCGGCGGCGTCACCGTCTCCGCCCCGATTCTGGAGCTCAACAGACATCCGGATCTCTTTCCCAACGCCGACAAATTTGACCCTGACAGATGGTTCGACGAGAAGCAATTGCCCAATCTCAAGGAATACGTCCAGCCATTCTCGATCGGCGGCAGGGGCTGCGTTGGGAGGAATCTAGCTATGATTGAGCTTACCAAGGTCGTCGCAACCGTGGTAAACAGATACGAGGTGGAACTCTTGCAGGACGAGTTACCTTTTATTGAGAGGTTCAATATGAACCCGGGAGCATGCCACGTCAAGCTGAACAGGCGGGAGAGGTAGGCGAATAGCACGTTGCGTATAGAGAGACCTGCAAGGATCATTTCCACGGCCCTGCAAGTGTTGTCACTTCACCTAATAAAGGACACTAGTGTTAGTAGTATGTGATTCCTACGTTTCTGCAATGAACGCACGGATATTTCTTCCTTACCAAGCGGCCGCGAGGTTGTTGTTGGCATCATATCACGCCATACAATACCATTAATGTATCTAAGAGTGCTCGTCCTATCACCAACCATAAGCAACTACATGACGTTATTGTCATTGATAGCACGTAATGTTTCCTCCCTTTCCATTCACAATTCCATGTTCGCTTCACGACAATGCTGGTTCTACATTATGCGCTCAGCTACGCGACTCACGGATATATTTTATTCGTTCTAAGGAATCACAACCTGTAAAGATGTTGACTCGAATATGCCAGAAAATCAGATATCCAAAGTCCCTAAATGAGTATCAATGGATCATACGGATATCACGGCACACGGAGATGGAGGGGCAAGAGTACGTTTGCGAACCGCTCCTCGTCCACCTCGTAAAGCAAACCCTATCATGAAATGATTGGTGATACCGCATATATATGGCCTGTGACAGACTGTGTACGTAATTCTGAGATGAAATGACGCGGAGGCAGACGAAGATGGCAAGGACGTATATTTAAGCCAGAGGCTGCTCAAGGTCACCATAGGATAATTCATACAACTCACTCAACTCAGTCCATCCATATTCATTTACGAACACAAACATGGCGCCATCTATTATTGCCGAATCGCCTGCCACAGAGGTCGTCGTCCCTGTCAAGGCTGATCCTGGAAAGAACGAGACAAAGTCCAATGTAAGAAGAATCCTTGATGAGGAAGGAGGAAAAACCACTGCTAGTGTAGGTCATGATTGAACCTGTAATTTCCCCACGTATAACTAACCTCGAAAATTGCATAGTATCCAAACTACCTCCCTACTTGGGATGATGACGAGAAATACCCTCCTCTTGAACCCTTCACTCATGTTGAACACGGGAAGGATGCCGATCCCTCCTTCAAAGACCTGCTGGTGGAGGGCTCTAAGATTCAAAAGCTCACTCCAACCATCGGCTCCGAAGTCACAGGTGTCCAGCTGAGCAAACTCACTCCCGCCGGAAAGGACCAGCTCGCTCTCCTTGTCGCCCAACGAAAGGTCGTTGCCTTTAGAGATCAAGACTTTGCGGATTTGCCGATCCAAGAAGCCCTCGATTTCGGAGGCTACTTTGGCCGGCATCATATCCACCCCACGAGCGGATCACCAGAGGGTTATCCTGAAATCCACCTTGTTCACCGGAACAATAATGCGTGGAAATATGACGAGTAACTCGCAGCAAAGAATAGCAGCGTTGCATGGCATTCGGATGTTACATATGAGGAGCAGCCACCTGGTACTACGTTCTTGTACCTGCTTGACGGTCCGGAAGTCGGTGGTGATACCGCTTTTGTAAACCAGGTTGAAGCCTACAGGCGGCTTTCTCCAGCAATCAAAGAGAGACTGCATGGTCTAAAAGCCGTGAATTCTGGAGTTGAACAGGCTGAATTCAGCTTGAAGCGTGGAGGAGTTGTGAGACGCGAGCCGGTGAAGAGCGAGCATCCTATTGTCCGGACCCATCCGGTGACTGGCGAGAAAGCGCTCTTCGTCAATGGTGGTTGTACGTACACTTCCCCACTCCTTTACAGTGCTTGAACTAACGCAACGAGAAGTCACTCGCAGCATTTTGGGACTCAAAAAAGAGGAGAGCGATGCCCTGCTGGGATTTTTGTTGGCTCATGTAGGCCGCGGCATTGACTACCAGGCCCGGGTCCGATATGCTCCAGGAACTGTTGTTGTTTGGGATGTAAGTGAATTCTTCAATAAGTCAATGACAGATTCAGTGTCTAATAAGTGCATAGAACCGTGTCACTGCCCACTCTGCAATTGTTGACTGGACTACTGGTGAGCGTCGCCATTTGGCACGGATTACCCCACAGGCCGAGCGCCCTTACGAAACGCCATATGTTCCGGAGGATGATAAACCATATGGAAGTAAAGCATGAGACATTTTATAGAATTGAGGGCTTGGGTTATTTTATATGGTATAATTTCGTTTCAACAACGGCTATAACTTATGGGTTTACCTTCAGCATAACGCTTTCATATTCGTAATGTTTGTATCTTAATCTGCTTTGCTCTACTCTTGTCCCACAGCCAAGGTGATATGAGATTGGAGCTCTGTGACGAACAATTATTGGATTAATTCCTCTACTTAGCTCTTTTACACCATCTTTGTCATGATAGTTTTTTTCATAATTCTCAATAGGTGATTATAGGTCTGTCATTACCAAGTCTATCCTCATTCATACTTAAGGATCCGGTTATCTTATCGCAAAATCTTCCGTCCCTCTCCACTTCTTCCATTTCTTCTTCACCTCCTTCCCTTCCCATCCTTGACAATCTATCCCCGACTCCAGCAGCAATGGCAGCTCAGGCTAGCGAGAAGCTGGAACAGCTGGACCGTGAGACATTCTTCTCTGTCGCTCGCCTGCTGTGTGACTGACCCCCGGATCTGCAGTGAACGGCCAGAACGGCGCCGCCAAAACGGATGCCGCGGCAGCCGCTCCGGGCGAAGCAGAGGACGACTCCGACGATGACCAAGAAGAAGGCGACGCTGCTCCAGATGCCGGAGCGACCGGAGGTGAGTTGATGCGTTGATAGTGTCCCGAATTATATTGTTCCATTCTTCCCCCGCCTTCCGCTGTTTCACCCCACCCACACGACCAACCCCAACTAACAAATTGGGCAGCCGCCAAAAAGAAGAAGAAGCGTAAGCCCAAGAAGAAGAAGAAGGCCGGTGCCAAGGTCCAGAGCTCTCCGCCACGGGTGCCCGTGTCCAACCTGTTCCCGAACAACCAGTATCCCGAAGGCGAGATCGTCGAATACTTGAACGAGAACGCCTACCGCACCACCAACGAGGAAAAACGCTACCTCGATCGCATGAACAATGATTTCCTCCAGGAGTACCGCCAGGGCGCCGAGGTCCACCGCCAGGTTCGCCAGTACGCACAGAAGAATATCCGCCCCGGCCAGACTCTGACGGAGATTGCGGAGGGCATTGAGGACGCGGTGCGCGCCTTGACCGGCCACCCGGGTCTGGAGGAGGGCGATAATCTTAAGGGCGGCATGGGTTTCCCCTGCGGTCTGAGCATCAACCACTGCGCGGCGCACTATACCCCGAACGCGGGCAACAAGATGGTCCTGCAGCAAGGGGATGTGATGAAGGTGGATTTCGGGGCGCAGCTGAACGGTCGCATTGTCGACAGCGCGTTTACCATGTCGTTTGATCCGGTGTATGATCCGCTGCTGGCAGCCGTCAAGGATGCTACCAACACTGGTATTCGGGTATGTTCTGTTTTTCATCCCATCTGTCCTTTATATTTCTTACCCGTCTCTAGGAAGCTGGAATTGACGTCCGCATGAGCGATATTGGTGCGGCTATCCAAGAGGCGATGGAGAGCTACGAGGTCGAGTTGAATGGCACCATGCATCCGGTCAAGTGCATTCGCAACCTC
The DNA here is from genome assembly GCF_964197705.1 of Penicillium psychrofluorescens. NCBI lineage: Eukaryota > Fungi > Ascomycota > Eurotiomycetes > Eurotiales > Aspergillaceae > Penicillium > Penicillium psychrofluorescens. The sequence continues at coordinate 2,338,751 of NC_133443.1, read as the reverse complement.
AACGGACATAACATCGACCAGCACGTTATCCACGGCGGCAAGAGTGTGCCTATTGTCAAGAGCACCGATCAGACGAAGATGGAGGAGGGAGAGGTCTTTGCCATCGAGACATTCGGTAGTACCGGCAAGGGCTACGTGCGGGAAGATGTCAGCTGGTGCCCTACCTACTCATTTTGGATCAATTTAGTGACGTTGTTAATAGATGGAAACCTCGCACTACGCTCGGACACCAGATGCCCCTAACGTGCCTCTGCGCCTCTCGTCGGCCAAGAATCTGCTGACCGTGATCAACAAGAACTTCGGCACCCTGCCCTTCTGTCGGCGGTACCTGGACCGGCTGGGCCAGGACAAGTATCTGCTGGGCCTGAACAACCTGGTCTCGGCGGGCATTGTACAGGACTATCCACCTCTCTGCGATGTCAAGGGCTCCTACACCGCCCAATTTGAACATGTACGTTTCTGTCTGCTTCCTTTTTCTACCGGATTCTCACTGACTTTGTTACCACAGACTCTTGTGCTGCGGCCGAATGTAAAGGAGGTGATCAGCCGCGGCGATGACTATTAAATATGTGTCTGGTTTATAAAGTAAATGGTTTTTTTCTTCTACTTAGATGAAATTGTAACGATTTTCTGTTATTTATAGTTGGTGCCAAGCCCGTCCACCGCCTGTGCCGAGTCGCCCCACGTGGATCTTTTGTTTCACTTCATTGTTTCTTTTCTTCACTCCTTCCCTTCGATGTAGACCTGCACACTCGTTTTTCTCTCCATGTCTGCAATCGAAACAGCCTCGCCGCACCTACGGGTGTCCGCGAAGACATCCCCATCCACCACCTCCGCATCACAGCCCACCTCCACCAGAATCCCTCCGCCGCAGGCCTCCGCCGTTGACGACCACTTCTTCTGGACATACACCGAAGAGCCGCACCGCTCACGGCGGCAAGCCATAATCAAGGCCCACCCGGAGGTATGTCTACTTGTTCGGATCCAATTCCCGCATGGGAGTGGACGACCCAAAAAAAAAAAAAAAACTCCGTTCCCAGCTTCCCCCTCTCCCTGATGCCCATATGCTAACTCTCCTATTTCCATTTAGGTCACGAAACTCTGCGGCCCAGAGCCACTAACGAAATATGTCGTCCTCGCCGTCGTCTCCACCCAACTCACATGCGCCTATCTCCTCCGCAACACCTCCATACTTGACTGGCGCTTCCTGGCAACCGCCTACTTAATCGGAGCAACGGCAAACCAGAATCTTTTCCTGGCCATCCATGAAATATCACACAACCTCGCTTTCCGCTCCGCCCTGGCCAATCGGCTGTTGGCTATTTTTGCGAATTTGCCCATTGGGTTGCCGTATAGCGCTGCCTTTCGGGTGAGATTCTCCTTTCCCATGGGACATACATACTCTCAACATCGCCACATAAAATGCAACATGACAGCTAAGAAAAACCCCCACAGCCCTACCACCTGACGCACCACAAATCCCTCGGCGTAACAGGCCTCGACACCGACCTTCCCACCGCACTAGAAGCCTTCTTCCTCAACTCCGTCCTCGGCAAAACTTTCTTCTGCACATTCCAGATCCTCTTCTACGCCGTCCGCCCAATGTTCATCTACAGCCCGCCCTTCACATCCATCCACCTCCTCAACCTAGCCGTGCAGCTATCCTTCGACTACGTGCTCACCCAGGTCAGCGGCGGCTCGCTGCAGCCCCTGCTGTATCTCGTGGCTAGCTCGTTTCTCGCAGGCTCGCTGCACCCCTGCGCGGGGCATTTTATTGCTGAGCATTACTTCTTTTCGAAGGCGCAGGGTGGCGGAACAGAGAGTCTTTCTGAATTGAAAACTGCATCCGCTGCGGCCGGGAAATGTGCCCCGGAGCATCCATTGGACTCGCTCCCCCCGCCAGAGACATACTCCTACTACGGGCCCCTGAATATCTTGACTTACAATGTCGGCCTGCATAACGAGCATCATGATTTCCCCGCCATCCCCTGGACCAGATTGTATGCGCTCCATGAGATGGCGAGGGAGTTCTACGAGCCGCTGCCGTGCCATCGGAGCTGGGTGTGGGTGATCTGGACTTTTATCCTGGATAAGAATGTTGGGCCGTGGTGTCGCGTGAAGCGGGCGCAGGGTGGGCGTGTTGTTGGTGGTGGAGGAGGAAACAGCACGAAGAAGAATGGCACTGATGGGCGTGGTGGGGAGGGTATCTCTGCTGCGTCGGCGGGTCCGGCAGGAGAGGAAGGGGATGGGTGGAAGGAGAGTGAGATTCAGTGCTAGAGTAGGCTTCTTTTTGTTGGTTTCTTCAATGCAATAATCATATAGACTGGAACACTGCCTACATACCGACCTGTAGGAAGCTACGACGGCGGTTAGGGAAAGTAAAAGGAATACCTTGTGAGGAGCTAGTTTGATATTCGTCTATCGCAAAAGACAAAATTGAAAACGAGCCGCTCAGTGCCGTTCATCGTAACGTGTTCTTAGACAAAGTAGGAAAGGAAAATAGAAAAAGAAAGAAAGGGCAGCAGAGCAGGCGTCGAGCTTCCAGAGGATTCATTGCAGATCCCGGAGAGGCGGACAGCCAGACAGACAGCACGGCAGGGATTGTAAAATAAAATATCGATACTGGGAACAAGAGGAAGGGGGAAGGGAAAACACAGACAGAGAAGAAGGGCTGATGCTGTCACGAAAGAGAAAAGAAAAAAAGAAAAGGGAGCTCTTCAAGAGACAAGACACAAGGACAGAAAAGTCGTCGGAGACGTGACGCGATCGGAGAGGCCATGAGCACGCAGAGTCGGAAAGAAAAGGGCTAGAAGAAGAAGTATGCGATCAAGAAGCTGATCAGGCACAAACCTGCCACGATCTGGAGGGGTACGCCCGACGTGCTCTGCGAATTCTGCTGCCGCATCATGGCGGGGGGAGCACTGCCGCCAGCCTCGCCGCCGGTCTTCCGCTGCCGCAAGCCCTGATCTGCCAGGCGGTCCTTGAGCCGCTGGATCTGTTCTCGTGCGTCGGAGAGCTGGGCCTGCATTTCACTTGAGGATTGAGGAATGCTGGCCACAGCGGACTTGGCGGTTGCGATGAACCCCTCTTGGGACGGCTGGGGGGAGGACTCGGTTTTGATGGGCTTCTCGGTGAAATTGGGAGGGGGGAGCGGGGAGGTGTCGTCGGTGCTCTTCTTCGTCGACAGGCCTGGGGCGGGGGTTTCAAAGTCTCCGCCGGGAGAGTTGTAGGCTGGGAGATCTTCGTCGATAGTCTAGAGTTATGTTAGTTTGAGAGCGTCGGGAGGAGGGACAATCGTTGTTTGTTTACCTCGCCTGCGCCGGAGCCTGAGGTCGCATCGGATTGCAGCCAGGTCACACGGATCTTGCGCTCGACCACGGAAGTCTTGGGGGTTTTCTCGAACTGCAGGGCATCATTAGTTTGGGCGCCTAAACATCGAGTGGGACGTCTGCACATACGATCGACGTAACGTTCGCAAACTCCATGTCACGAGTGACCGACACAGACTGAACCAGGAACTTGTCCTTGCACTTCGCATCCAGAGCGGGCTCCTCCTTCATGGCCTGCAGCAGAACTATCCAAACCCATCCCATTAGCACGTGCGAGTCAAAAATAAGAGCGAGTATAAACCAACCCTGCACATCGACACTCTTGCCGGGCTCAATACGGCCGGAGTTGGGGCGTACGCAGTAACTGCAGGATGATCAGTCAACATATCTCGAGGCAGTCACAGAGGATCGCAAAGTAGCCACATACTGCTTCGGGGCGGTGGTTTTGACCTGTTGACCGGGAAAAAGAGCACACATGTCAGAAGATGACAAATGCCGAGGGAAGCAAGAGAAACGTACCTTGAATACCACGGCCTCCTCGTTCAGGTTGCTCAGATGCAGGACCTGGCACACTTCATGGTTGAAGGGGCCTGCACCGCAGAGGCAGGTTAGCAAGGCACCGCGGGAGAAGTCGCGGGCAGGGCGGACGTGGCCAACTCACGCTTGAAGCTCAGCTCGGGGGGATCGATTTCCATAGACATGGCGGGCGTCGACACGTTAGAGAGATGGATGGAAGGAAAGGAAAGACGGGGCAGCACGGAGTAGCGCGCGCGATTTGCGAACACCGGGGAAGAAGGCAGTCAAGGGCGTCGAGTTGATCAGGAGTTGGTCGAGTTGGTTTGGTTGGCTGGCCAAGCATGGGGAGAGATGACTCAGCACAGGGTCATGTGATGTCACTCGCAGGCAGTGAGATTGTTCGTTTCGAGCGTCGATGGACTAATTCTCATGGCATGGAGTCGATTGGGTCGTTGGATGATTGTTTATCTGGCACTGTTCGTCGTGCCGAGTGCATGTGATGTCGCTGTGGAGAAACACACATCTCTGTTGACTTCCGAAACTCGCCTATCCGGTTCAACTCCGGCATGGCACAGAATTCCCGAATTGATGTTGGACCTCGCTAGAGCTATATAATAATTCTAATCATTCCTACCAAATGGTATATCCTGACCATACACACCTATTGTGGTACCTGAACCATGTCCCGTAGTAATACTACTGTTGTTGCTAGCGGGGCCATCCCATCCCGCAATCTGTCGCTCGCCGCCTTTCCTAAATACGTCAGTCACCCGGAAGCTGCTCTCCTCCACATCAACTACTACATCCACCACCTTCTTCCCGTCCATCCTTCTTCTCTCAACCGGGTGTAGCTGGCCACAGCTACCTCACTTCACCTCACCCATCCACCATGGCGTCCGACCTGGACCAGCTCATTGAAATGGGCTTCGACAAGGAACGTGCGCAGCTGGCAGTCTCCAAGGCCGGAGGCCGTAAGTCACCTCACCCATACCAATACCTGTCTAATTATCCGCGCAGTGCAAGGCGCGCTCGAATGGCTCGAGACAAACCAGGACAAGTCGCTAGAGGAGATCAAGGCCGAACAAGCGGATGACGAGGAGGGTCCCGCCTTGCAACCGGGCGAAGAGGCGCGCAGCCTGGTGTGCAACGACTGCGGCAAGAAGTTCCGCAGCCAAGCACAGGCCGAGTTCCATGCATCCAAGTCGCAGCATGTCGATTTCTCCGAGTCGACCGAGGATATCGCCCCCTTGACGGAGGAGCAGAAGAAGGAAAGACTGGAGGAGTTGCGGCAGAAGCTGGCGGAGAAGCGCGCCGTGCAGTCGGAGCAGGATAAGGCCGATAAGAAGAGAAACGAGGTACGTATGGGATTTGGCGTTTCTGGTCGGATTCTCGTTAATATCCTCCCCAGGAGATTCGGAGAAAGAGCACCAAAGAGAGCCAGGCCGCCAAAGAGGAACTGGAACGGAAACAGCAGATGAAGGAGGCTGCGGCAAAGAAGCGGGAGAAACTCGAGGAAGTGGAGGCGAAGAAGAGGATCAAAGCCAAGATCGAGGCGGATAAAGAGGAGCGCCGGCTGAAGGCTGAGCGCGAGCGAGCTGAACGGGCTGGCGTGGCTCCTCCACCGCCGCCAGCGGCAGCTCCAGCGCCGACCACATCGGGCCCCGTTGCGTCCAAGCCTGCTTCCGCCTACACCGAGACTCGCATGCGTTTCCAGACCTCGAAAGGCAATGTGATGAAAACATTCCCGGTCACCACCACACTCTTTGAGGTTGCTGCAGCCCTGAAACAGGATGAAGGACTCGATGTACAGAGCTTCACTCAGAACTTTCCCAAGAAGGTGTTTGATGCAGAGTACTTTGGAGAGAGTCTGAAGGAGCTTGGGCTCGTGCCTAGTGCAAGTCTTGTCATTCAATGATTGGGCCAATACTCTGGTTGTTTTTAATTCCATTCAACCACGGAAAATAAACTGAAATCCCATCCGTTGTGTCAATCCACTTTGTAATCCTAATCGATTCTTTGTATACTCGACACGATAAGAGCTTGGTTATCACCACGTGACCACGCGCCTTGCCCGTGTCTCCTGATAGAGGCGCGACAACACGCCCTCCCCATCCTCCAAATACCCAACTCGACTTTCCTGCTCCATTGCCAGAAGATGCCAGCGTGAGACTAATAGGGAACCACGACATAACCCATGGACTCGAGCACTGACCGCGTCTCTCCCAGTGTCGGCGACCAACACCGCAGCAACCCAGGATGCATCACGATGCCCAACGCACCAGCTAGCACAACGAACAACCCTTTCGAGGAACCCCAGCGCCGCATGTCAGAGTACACCGCCCAGGAAATCGCCACGCTGCAAGCGCGGCTCGATAAGAAACTCGGCCCCGAATACATCTCCTCACGACCTGGTGCCGCGGGGACTAAGGTGCACTATCTTGCGGCTGACAAGTGTATCAACCTTGCGAACGAGGTGTTTGGGTTTAATGGCTGGTCCAGCTCGATTCAGAATGTTCAGATTGACTTTGTTCGTTGCATCTTATACGCCTTGTGGTGAGAGAGTTGGGCTGATTTCGGGTCATTCAGGTCGAGGAGAATCCGAATACGGGCAAGATTAACCTGGGGCTGTCCGTGATAGTCCGAGTGACTTTGCGGGATGGTACATTTCACGAGGTAATGCGTTGCGTCTTTCGATTAGGATCCCGGGGCTGATTGGTCTGCTAGGATATTGGATACGGCCACATCGAGAACTGCAAGGGCAAGGCGGCAGGTTTTGAGAAGGCCAAGAAAGAAGGGACGACAGACGCCTTGAAACGAACCTTGAGGAACTTTGGCAACGTCTTGGGCAACTGTATCTACGACAAGGACTATGTTTCCAAGGTGACCAAAGTCAAGGCTGCACCAGTAAGGCACCTTCGAGGTCCTGCTTTTTCATACTCACTCTGGGTTATAGGCTAGATGGGATATCGACGATCTCCATCGACACCCTGACTATGCGCCAGTTAAGAAGGATCCTGCTCCTCCGATGAAGAGAGAGCCCGTCCCACAAAACCGGTTGCAAGAGGACGATGATCTTCCTCCTCCTCCTCGACTGGCAGGCACTGGAAGCCGCAGCAATGCTGAGAGTAATGTCATATTTGAGGCCGATGGCGAGTTTGGCAGTATGAAACATGAATCATCCCATCAACGACCTTGCTGATCATATCCAGGCGACGTTTTCGATGAAGCCGATTTCGTGGTAACAAACACGGACAATCCTGATGAGATCACAATAGACCCAGACGCCAATAGACGACAGCAACCTCCCACGCCGCTGAATGGCCCCGGTGCACAGCGAGGGCCCCCGGGAAGATTTGACGCGGCTGCTGTCACGCCTTCAAAGCCAGATAGATGGAGCGCGGCTGGAGCAGCTGCCAGACTGCCACCACCAGGCCCTCAGAATGCACGACAAAACCCGCCAGCCATCCCCGATCAATCTGCAGCCCAACGACGACCTACACCTGGTCTGGCGAATGCTGGGCCATCAGCAGCGCCCCAGCCACGCCCCCCTCAGAACACCAATGCCCAGCCGCCAGCGACAAGAGAGCCCGGGCCTGCCGTCAACCAAGACATGCGTCCACCACAAAGCACCCCGTCCACCGGATTCTACTCCGCGCGAGCAGTGGATCTACTCCGCGATAATCCCAGCGGCGCACCACCGGCAGCAGCACCCCAATTCGACCCACACGCTGAGAGCCCCTCGATCCGCAAAACCGCAGGGGTGGATCACACCAAGAGCGTCCCAATCTCCAAACCCATGCTCACCGGCGGGTCTCCCTCTGGATCGTCCTCCCGCGACTTCATCAACCCTGCCGCAGACATGCAGCGCCGAGTCGGTGCTCCTGGTGGCGTTCCTGGGGGCGGAGTCGGCAGTCCCGTGCATCGCGGCCCGTCTACTTCTTCCTACCGTCCCCTGACGCGGCCAAATATCGATGCGCGGAACTCGCCTGGCCCTGCAGCGGCAATGACTAGAGGGGGCAGTGTCCCTCCACCTCCCCAGAATATGAATGCGAACGGCAAAAGACCGCCCTTGAGCGACGTCACAAATGCAAATGCGTCCCCCGGTTCACATCCCCCTCCTGCAGATCCTCCCGCACCGGGACCGAATGATCCTAAACGGCCGCGTGTTTCTGATACGGCACCGCAACAGCAGCAACAGCAATAACAACCGCCGCGGCAATGGGCGCGGATTTTTCAAATGTGGACTGGTATACCAGATCGAGAAAGTTGAAGCATTTATCAAGACGCGCTTAATTGTCCTTCGGTTGCTCTTATCTTATACTTTCGTCCATTAGTTTCGAAGCGTCAGTTATTCTCACGGTTATTATCTTACCATGGTAGCAGGGGAAAGAAAGGGCGTTATGGAGTCTGGGAAGTGAACGGATTCGCATCAACTAGTTTGTTTTCTTTCTTTCTTTCTTTCTTTCTTTCTTTCTTTCTTTCTTCCTTCCTCCCTGATCCTGAGTTTTGCGTGTTCTTTTTGTCTCGTTACTCCACATAATTGTTACTTTGACACTTAGTCAAAGGCCAGTATGTACTTAGGATTAGGCTTAGGATTCTCATCGTGTGACGAGAACGCCGGATTTAGAAATTCCATCATCAATCATCCCATTATTCTCGTTGACTCGGAGCCGGACTTGTAAGTGTGAATTGAAGTTATCTGCATTTCTAGAGCGGGTGTTCGTTCGATCACATAGTGAACATGAATGGCTTGCTGGTGGTTCGAACTCTATCTAATAGGTGATTGAGATTAGTGGTAGTATTCGTAGTAGTACAGTATGATGGATAAATGACTGCCCCGGCCGTGGTCAAGTTACTGGCCCAGCATCCGTTGTCACTCTTCCCACGCCGCCCCGGAAACCCCAACTGCTTTGCTGGGACCGGGGATCTATGGTAAGGATCTATGATGGGAATCTATAACGGTAAATGAGAATCAAGAGCAGTTCGACATCAACCATCCCGGCTGCCGATATTCTGCTGCAGCCAGTCCCTCCACCCCTGGTCACTCAGGATAGATCTCACCCGAGCCCCAAGCCACTCCGTATTGCCCCAGAAGCCCCAAGAAGCCTGGAATCGACACCAGTCTACGAGTGCCGTTTCCCAATGCCGCCTGAACGTATCCCATTCATACGAAATGCCTCCATCTTGATTCCGGAGGAGATGTATGTGGTATCGCGTTAGAAGTCTTTTCTCTCCCTCACGCATCGTCAGCTTCTCGGGTAAAGGCTCATGGTCATGCCCAGCATCGTCAACAAGCATATGCAGAGGTACCGAGCATGTAAACAGTTTGGCGAGGTCGCAGACTCCAAGACCGAGGCCTACGTACTGGAAGTCGAAGAACGCGACCTGTTCTCCGTTCGTTGTCGTGAAGAGATTCTCGGACTTGACGTCGCCGTGGATGTACGACTCAATGGGTCTCCCCCGGGGTGTCAAGAACAATGCAGCCATCTCGGCGATGGATAGTGAGGACGAGCAGGAACCTTCTGAAGCTGGACTGCACAGGGCTTCGCACCACTCGGAGCAGGTATCCTGAGCTAGAGAAGCGTACTCTGTACGTCGCGTCGTGAGGTACGTGTATCCCCCGTTAAGCCACAGTCGACTCCCAATGATAGTATCCCCCCTGCCTGCGCGTTGTCTTCTAGCAGTCTCTTCAAGCGGCGGCAAGACATATTCCTCCAGACTATCTGGGGGCAGTAGACCCCACGAGCGGCCGTGGAAACCAGCCAACCAATCCAGCGCCCCACACACCTGTGTGCTGTTCAGCACACTCTTCTTTTCGCCTGCGACTGGAAACTTCACACGCAGATCAACCATGATCGTCGCCATCAGACCGCGGAGTTCCTCCGCGCCCTCCTGCTCGCCGCGCAGGCCTCGCGTCGAGGCAAGGCATTTAGCAACGGCGACCTTGTCGCCCAGGCGCGGGACCACATCGCTGTAGAAGTACTGCTCTACCTCGTAGCTCAGCATTTTTCGCAGGTGGCCCTCATCCTCAATCTCATCCTCATCCTCAGCGCTGCCGCTTTGCCTGGGAGGTGAGATAAGCTTGAGGATGAGAGGGTATGTGGCCCCGGCGACTCCTGGTTCTACATCGCAAAGCACGCTGAGATGCTTCGCTGCTTCGTTGGTGAGAGCTCGCGCGGTAATGGCGCAGATCTGCCCGTAACCAGCCCATAGGGTCTGTAGGGTGGTGCATGAGACGAGGTCGAGCGAGTGCCACGATAGCATGATGCTGGCGACCCGCTCGGGGCCATTGGCGGGGGCCATGGGGACTGGAGATCGATCAACAAAATGATCTTCGGCCGCGAGAAGGATATTTGGATATTACTCCGCGGTGGGTTCTGGACAACGTGAGATGTGGCCGGTGAAATCCATAGTGGATCTGTGATGCTGCTGGACGGCACGTGATGTCCATCTATCAGTAAACAGGAGACATAAAACAGCGTTAAGGGTGATGTGGCTACAGGAAAATAAGGCAAACGGAAAGGTGAATTACAGTGTGAGTTGGATATGAGGTAACCAAAAAGGGTGCGATGTTGAGAGAGCGATTTCCACATGCAATACAGAGTGACTCGCTCCCGTTGCGTTGATAATGGGTACCTCTCCCTATAGATGAGCGCTGGACAGACCTAAGAAGGCTGTTTTTAGAGATGGAAAGAAGATTTTGACAGTACTCTAACATTCTTCATTCATTGAGAGGTATTCACACTACTTTGAAACAAACAAACAAGCTTTCGCAAAGCGGGAGGCAAAGAAAGAGGGCGAGAGAAAAAAACCACCATCACTGGAAAAGGCGCGACAGACCGATCTTCGACTCCTTGATACGAGGAATTGTGAAGGGCTTCGGGCCAAGAACAGTAGGCAAGCTCGACTTCGACTGGTATGGTTCACCCGAGGATGCAGACGTTAGCTGGTGGAGCTCAGCCTGCTCAGGAGCATCTGGCATTGGAAGATCTCGAGCAGGAATATTGTGGGAGCGCTGTGACAGTGATGCGACACGTGCAGAAGGATTAAACGGAGCAACGCCGAGGACCTTGGTCTTCCCGAATTCAGTCACCTTGCCAAGTGGCTGATCGATTGGCTGATTGACGGCAGTGTACAGAGGCGGACCGGTGTACAGGGGAACGCCAGGAGCTGCGTAGATGGATTTGTTCAACCAACTAACTTGTTTCTTGGTTTGAACACCGGGGGACTTGATCTTTGGGCTCGTAACAGGCGGCAAAGTCTCCGAGACCGGGGGTCCTTTCACCGTAGACTCTTTCACCGCAGGCTCGGGCTTCTTCACCGGGTCAAAAGTATGAGGTGCACGATCAGGCGATTCAGATACTCGGAGCGTGTCAAAGGTTGGTATGTTCGCGGAGAAAGCAGTTTTGGAAGGAGTACCGGGTAACTCCTGTGCCTCGGGAGGTGAGTCTGTTCCGGAAGATGGAATACGCACCGGAGATCGATACCGCGAGAACGATGGATGATTTATTGCTGCATCTCTGGAAATAGCACCGGATTGAGAAAGCCATTTCTGCATTTCCGTGATCTCGTCGGCCCTGGTCATGATGGGCGTTGTTGGAGCTTGAACTGGACTGCCCGGCGAGGTGTGCATGATCACAGGAGAGGATCCCTCAGGTGTCGCGATGATTTGCTGCGATGTAGAGTGGGACCTCCCAGGTGAGCTGAGAGCCTTTGTGACATGCGTTTCAAATTCTCTTCTGTAATCATTCATTTGTTTCAGGAACTCGTCAACCAGTTTCGACATCGCAACCAACCTCGGATCGAGCATTTTTTCGATATCTGGGACGCTTTCAGAAAGACGTTGCTGCTCAGTATCTTCACTAGAGACGGAAGGCGTTGCAGGAATGGATGGTTCCTTCTCCACTGTGTCATGAAGTCTGGCTGTGGAGAAATCAAGCCCGGTCAGGTCCACCAGCGCAGGGCTGAGAACATGCTCTGTCAATCCACTTTGGGGCATTGATTCTACTTCAACATCGACAAGATGTCCGCTCGAGCCAGGCAGAGGGAAATTGTCTTCCTCGGAAAGCATAGGCTTGGGGTATGAAATGACACTTTCCGAGGTATCCATCGAGGTAGCTTCAGAATCAGACCGTTGTGCCCTTCCAGCACGAGAAGCAGTCATTGGCGCCTGAGCGGCTCCAGCTCTTGCGAGTAATGCAACCTGTCGCTGCAATACGTCCACACTCGTGCGAGAAGCTTGTTCTTTGGCAGACAAGGCAGCCTTTTGATCTTCGGCAGCCCGAGCTTTCTCCTGCTGTTCGGCCTTTCGACCCTGAGTTGCTTGGTACTCGGACGTAGCCTTTTTGCCCTGGAAAGGCCCGTCAATGAAGTGCTGCATTGCATCTTTGCTCTGGTCCTCCGGGTTTGTCGCCTTCAGAGCCTCCTGCCGACGCCATTCAGCCTTGGCTTGCATAGCGAGCAAAAGTTCGACCGGGTATTTCATCTGTGTGTTCTGCTTCGCAGGAAACACTTCCTTCTCAACTGGTACAGATGGTGGTGTAGATCGTGTGGTAGCTGTAGCAGTAGCCATATCAGGGAGATGAACTGTAGCACGGGCTTCCGCAGTCTTGGGGTATGAGGGAACTGTGATGGAAAAAAGCTGCGTTGCGTTTGCTGGAACAGCAGACGGTGCAGTCGTAGCAGCCAGAGCCTTGGGAACTTTGGCCTTGGGGTTCACAGGCACGGTGACCGGAATGGAGATTTCAGGCCTAAACGAAGGAGGGGGACGTTTCGCCTCCGGAGCGATGGCAACGGATGCAGACCTCTGAGTTGGAGAGTTGGTGGTTGCAGGAGAGAGGTTGGGAGGCTGCGCCGGGCTATGAATCGAGTCCAAGAATGCCTGGGGGGTACTGACGTATCGAGAATAGTCCGTACTGTGAGGGTAAGGTTAGCATGGGAGGGTGAGCTTGAGGAACATGAAGTACATACGCAGGTCGGGTGGGTCGAAGGGCTGGGACTGGAACTGGCCTTCTGCCCTCTGAGGGAATGTGTCAGTGCTGTGTCGTCCTGTGATCTCGGGGTCACTTACCATGACCTCGTTCTTTGCCGCCATTTCCTCTGAAAGACCCCTTACCGCGATAAGGGCTAGCAGCAACACCGTTGTTGGTGTCAAGAGCAGGGTCCAAATGGACCGATGTAGCTGAGGCATAGGAGGCTCGTGGATGTGGTTTGGAGGCAGCTCCATGGTAGGAGGCCCTGGGAGATCTTGTTCCGCGTTAGTCTGGAGATAAGGAACCAACATAAGCTGCCCTAAAGGTTTCTTACCCATGGAGAACTCCTCGTCCTCGAGTACCAATGACACCGCCTCCACGACCGACAGACGGCGCAGGCATCGGGTGATGGCCACGACGATCAGTGTGAAGAAACTCATAGCTGGCAGACAAGTGAGCGCGATGGCTCTGACCTTGCAGTATGTCATTCAGATCTTCCACGTCCCCAGTGTCATTGACGGTCTTGTGCAAGTCTGTTGTGAGATTGATTAGCCAAGTGAGTGAGAACGGAGGGTGTCTGAAGCCCTTCTGATAGAAAGGATGGAGAGATAGTTGGCGGCAGATCGCGGTGTATGCAAGATACTAGGGGAGATATATGGGCGGTGGCTTACTTTTCCATTCCTCAAGCTGTCCCTTGTTCTCCTCAGCAAGACGCTGAGCCTTGGTCCCAGTGATGTTCGACTCCCTGGTTGCTTCGATGTAGGCGAGATGGACCGGGACCTGCTTGCGAGGATCTTGCGCTGTGGAGATCCTTTCTCGTCTCGCAGTGCCCAGGTCAGCCTGGTGAGTTGTCGGGTGAGCATTCAGTGACTCAAGAACAGGACGGGGATGCATTGGGTTGACTTACCAGCTGTAGCCTGCGAAGCCTTTCGCTCGCCTCAGGATCCATCGAGATGGGTCGCTGGGGGGGTCTCTTGTATGGTCTGGAGATGTCAAGAAGAGAAGAGTAGAGGTGGATTGGATGTAAACGAAGGGGAAGGTGAAAGGATTGTGGGAAGGGGCGAGAAAGCGAGATGTGGAAGAGGACGAAGGTACAAACAGGGAAGGTGTGGGGGTCTTTGTAGGTATTGCAGGCTGGCAACCCCGGCAGCCTGGGAGACAAACACCACTGGAAATGTGTTCCACCATCCGAATAGATTGAATATCAAGCTCTGAATTGATTCCATACCTATTTACCGAGCAAATATGTACAGGATGCTCAACACACCGTATAATCTATAGCTGGTAACAATGCAATTCACTCTCAAGTACTACACGTCTCGGCGCCTCCTTTATCTGCAATAATCAGTCAAATTAGCAAGTGCTGATAGAAACGGCGGGAACCACGGGAAATGGCATACTACTGATAATCTTCGCAACAGCCTGTACGACGCTAACGCCCATCACAATTAACCCAAAAGCAACGCACGCATATGCGGGGATCTTAGCCCGCCGGCTGGTGCTGCTCAGTTTGATATAGCAGAGCGGAGGGAAGATGTATGCCAGCGCCGCCGCGCTGGTTGCGCCGATCAGCTCGAAGACGCTGCCCAGGTCGCACGTTATCAGGGCGAGGATCACGGATGAGACGACCAGTGCCGTAGTGAAGATGATGTGGCGGTTCATGTTGAAGGGCTCGTCGGGGAAATAATAGGTTGTCATGACGGATCGGCAGACGAATGCCTCGAGTGGTAGGGTGGTGAGCATGTTTAAGCCGAAGCAGCTGGTCAAGTTGAGTCAGTGAGTCAGTGCAAATGATAAATGGAAGGAACATGTTTCTTACAATCGGGCAATGTTGACCAGGATGTTGTTAGATGGGAAGTTGTTCAATACGTTGCCTTGAGTTTTCGATCCGAAGGATAGAAACCCCGCGATGCCCATGGCAAGGCACATTATCAGCGAGACTCCAGTGGAGTAATGGGTGACCGTAGTAAAGCGGTCAAGTGTCGGCCGTTTCAAGGATCCATAGATCAAAAGGCTATTGTGATCTTTTGGGTGTGTTAGTTTTGAAGACCTATTAGCGAGGAAGCAGTAACATACGGCAGACAAACGCTTCGACTTGTTAGCAATCATTTCAATCCTGAGTAGGGGAAGGATGGCATACCGAAAGAAATCACTCCCACCGCTTGGAAGAAACCCGAATTAATGATGAGATGGCTTTTGATTTCTCCACGAGAATCAGGGGGCACGCGGAATCCCTGCGTGATGACCGTGACAACAATGACGCTCATGCTAACCAGCGCCAGCGCAGATGCTTTTGCCAACTACCCGTATGTCAGCTTTGAGGCATATCGAGAACGGGCGAGAGGCCTCACCTTGGCAATGTCCCGATAAAGAGACAATGGGTACGAGATACCCAAAACAAACAAGACAATTACAGCCCGTCGATCCGTGAGAAGCCAGAGGACGGACATCTCTCGCAGAGACGGGAACAACGCGCTCATTACATGGGGGATGGTATCGCCGACGATGATACAAAAGGCAACCATTCCGCCAAAAGCAAAGGCCCACTGTGCCACAGAGATGGCAATCAGACCGCTTTTCCCGAAGCAGTATTGCATAGTCGCCTGGAAAGAATCCGCTCCGCTGAGCTTGGAGTTGACCACAATCAAGCGGACCGTCCAGTCGACCGTGACGGTCAATGCGGTGAGCAACACGATCCCCATCACCATGCCCGCCTGCCGGAGCGCATACGGCTGGCCAATGATCCCAGCCCCGATGATGCTGTTGGCCATGTTCATAAACGCCATCTTCATTCCGCTTCGCGGACGGGCATTCTCGAGGTGGTCTTCGGGGAAGAAGTCCTCTGAGGTGGCGAGGGTCACACTAGGAGCCTCGATGTCCGTAAGAAGAGGAACTGTCTGTCCCGTGTGTCGCGCGCCTCGCGCGCCCTGGTCTCGTAGCTCATAGTCCTCGTCATCTAGCCAGAGCTCATCATCCGGGCTGTGAGCACGGCCGTTCGAATATTGATCGTCCCCTGCGGCTGCCGACTCGTCATCGATGTCAAACCGGACGTGGTTCAGGGTCCGAGGTGTGCGAGGCTGCCCGTCTGTCGTCGGTTGAGCAATGGAGGACTGGCGCATGCCATGGGACGGGAGGCGTGGGGGGTTGGAAGGCGGACTGGGTTCTACGTCGTCGGAGAGCAAGGACTGAGCCTCCAGCGCGTCCGGGCTCTGGGGCGCAGACACAGAACGCTCTTGCGTGTCATCCCCGGGCATCGCTGACCGTGGCGATCAAGAGAGAGTGAGAGAGTTGGCATTCCACGGGTTGCGGTTTGGCTGGCTGATATGGTCTGGGGCTGCACGTGACGGGGCTTATCTGATAAGCGCTTTGTTCGATTCAAGTGTGTTGGGCATCGTGTTGGTGCCGATGGGGCGATATTTTGTAGTTGTACAGCATATCTTTCGGTTCCGTTAAGTCTTTCTTATCATGTTCAACTGGAATTCTGCAAGTAGACCATTTATTGTTTGCTTGATGGACCCCCATGGAGAAAGCACATACAACATCACCCAATCCGATCTAGATCCCTTCAGAAACATCATCTCAAGAATATATTCATAGTCCAAACATACATAATTTCCGATCTATAATTACCAAGCCAAAGTCGTATCCGATGAGTGTAAACCGGTATTTCAGTGATTGTATACCCATTCTCTATCGGGTGAATGACAGACCAGGTGATGCCACCTGACCCCATCCTCTGTCAACCCTTCAACGTGCCCAATTCCTCTAAACCCCTAATTTACCCATGAGCTGAATGACAATGAAAGCCCTCCAGGATGGCTCACACCGTCGACTTGGGTCGCACCCTCTTCTGCACGATCGACTCTACCCTACGTCTCCATCTGGCAGCCTCGGCCCAGTTCCGGTTACCACCAACCCATCGAAGCTCAGACATCCCTTTCGACATGAATCAATGGCCAGCCTCTGATGCTGTTTGGGTACTGCCAGGCCCACAGCTGGAGTTTTTCTGTCACATTAGCGCCGACCCAGTTCTTGAAGGCGCTGCCTTTGGGTTGATCTCACTGTTGAGGGACAAGCTTTGTGGGTCGAAGGTATGAGAAGGAATGTGTTATTATTTGAGTCGCTTGCTGATCCTGCGCAATTGCAAAGATTTGGTCGAGTCTCGGATACACCGCGATGCTCCAGGGCGGCACTTCTCCCACGGATCTGGATAAATACGGGGACCAATGCCTTGTTTTTGGTTTGTGCAAGAAGAACGAGACCTTTCCTTTGAAGAAACGCTGGGGCTTGCCCAATTCAATACAGAATCCCGTTGATTCCCACCCCCCGGCAGGCGTTCGTACGGTGTACTTGACTTCAGTCGACATCTTCCTGGAGTACAGTTACTGCGCCCAGCATTCGCCTCGACAAGAATGGCAATATACCTTCGCAGCTGGGGTTCAGACGCAATTTTATTCCTTGATTCCAGCACGATTTCCCCAATACCCCTACCATCCAGATACCAATTTTCCTTCCGAGCCACAAAGTCCTTCCACGTCTGGATACGCCATGGACAGCCCATTGTCGACCCAATCCAGCCATTCCTCTTTTTCGCAGACAAGCTGCAGCCTGCGAACCGACTATACCACCGTCCGAATATCTCAAGATCTCCTCCGTTTATTCGATTTCGGGCTCCAGAGACTAATTCTGTCGGGATCCATCAAAGACCCTCAAGTGTTAGTGCCTGGACAAGAACCCTTGCATACCCTATCAGAGATAGCACCTGCAGTCTTCAACCGGGGATACCGTGAGGTGAGCTTCTTTCTCTCGATTCAACACAAACACAAGCATCTCATAGTCAAACAGGCAATCAACCAGCGAGCGGCATCACTACCTACCCTCACCAAAGCTCTATCTTCCATGCTTGCGGGCAGCCAGAACCCCACTATCCAAAATACAGTGTCGGCCCTGTTACGAACAACTTCAAAACCTGACAAAAACATTATTCCAACACAATCCAATATATCAGATCTAAAATCCGCAATCTCAACTTCACTCTGGCGTATCGCCCAGCAAAAGCTCTACAAGCCTCCAAAATCGAGAAAACCAACTCCCTTTTTTGAAATGCACCCTGAACCAGAAGAAAAGCCGGCAGCAGAAGAGTCCGAGGACCTTCCACTTCTCTTTGAACAGGAAAAGCAGCTTGAGAACCGAGCTTCAGAGCCAGATTATTTCGAGGATACTGATTCCATGGAGTTCGACGAAGACGATGATGACTTCTCAGAATTGTTTGAGGTAGACATATCCAAAAATTCAGACAGTCTGCTACTAGAGCAAACGAGCAGCGAGTCAAGTTTTGTGGACATCGGCGAGTCGACGCGGCCCACCTTCCCCGATACCGGTTTGCCACGTTCATCTCTCTCCAGTGACGATGAGATGCTTCTTTCGCACGATGGTGGAGGGAGACAGGAAGGGGTTGTTCTATGGCTGGGCCAGCAGGATGAGATACAGAGGTTTGAGGGTGATCAGATGCTGTGCGAATAGTTATATCGCATATATATACTGGTGTATACTATAGACTTGTAGCATTTACAGATACTAGACATATGTAGAAAAGGGAAATCCGACTTTGCAAATCTTGAAGTCTCTGTCTGAAAGGGATGTGTGTGGCATAAAGCCATCACCCAGATTCCATCTCCTTGCATCCACACACGAGCAACAGAGAGGTATCCAAGGACATAGAGTCGATCATCTAGCTATCTATGCTAATCATTTCAATGATAGGAATGTTTGATATGCAAACGCTTCGAATGAACCGCCGAGATACCTGGGGTGGGAATTCGGGGCAAATGTGACCGGTGCGAACAATTAGGAGCCACTATGAAGCCTCCTCACCGAGTCCAAACATTCGAATGGAGTTATTCCAGGCCCTAGAGACAATATTTTAGTAAGAGTTTGAGGGCTAGGTGCCAGTAAAGTCTTACGCTTCGCACACTTCTTCCACAGTGACGCCCTTCACCTTGGCAATGACATGCGCAACACGCGCAATGGCCACAGGTTCATTCCGTCCTTTCACCATACAGCCCTTCTGCCACTTCTCCTTCTTAACGGATTTGGGCATTTCCGGAGCCCCGTCCAGGAACTTCGCCGAGGCGTGCGACGGCCGGATCTCACACTGGCGGATACCGTCAATGGGGGGTTAATAGCAGAAGAAAGAGGAGTACATACCCAGGGCCCATCAGTCTCAATCTGCAGCCGGTCTAACGGGACGGCTTTCACAACCTCCAGATTCTCTTCAGTCTTCATGCTACACCCGTTAATCCCAACGTCCAGACCCAGGTCCACCATCCGCTGCATCTCCTCCAATGTCCCCGTGAAGCTGTGCACAAGTCCCCTCTTAGGAAGCTTCGCCAGTCTGGGCGCAAGAAGTCGTTCAAAGTCTTCGCTGGCAGCTCGGGAATGGAGGAACAACGGCATTTGAAGCTCGACCGCTAGGTCTAATTGGGCCTCGAAATATTTGAGTTGCGGCTCCATCGGGCTGAGGAATAGTCGATCGTAGTCGAGACCAATTTCACCGAATGCTACTGCTCGTCCGGAATCTCTTGATGAGATCGCTAGGGTGCGCAACTCCTCTAGCATTTTGGTTGCGCCGCCCGGATGCTTGTCGAAATGCTTTGCTTGGCAGGGGTGAACGCCGACGGTTGCGTAGCAGAAGCCGGCTGGAAGGTGGTTAGTTAAAATCACACTCCAACAGGCATGAAGATGGTTGGCTTACGGTATTTGCTGGCAATGTCAATGGCATGCTTCGACTCGACTAGGTCAGACCCGGTCACCATGAACTTCGCGCAGCCCA
Organism: Penicillium psychrofluorescens; assembly: GCF_964197705.1. Taxonomy (NCBI): domain Eukaryota; kingdom Fungi; phylum Ascomycota; class Eurotiomycetes; order Eurotiales; family Aspergillaceae; genus Penicillium; species Penicillium psychrofluorescens. The sequence continues at coordinate 2,319,102 of NC_133443.1, read as the reverse complement.
CATCACGAGCGCGTTGGATCACGTCGCTCAAGTCATCTTCATGGGCGTTCTTTCCATGATATTTGCCTCGGAATACCGGGTCACTGAGATTGATACCGATCTGAGTATTGCGTTTAGCTTCCGAGATGCCTCCAGGGAACGAGATGACCTACATCAACATATCGGAGGGGCTTAGGGGTTTCGCTCATGTTTGTCCTGGGTATTTGGTTGTTTATGGAGGTGGCAAAGTGCTTTTTCGCAAAATTTAGAGGAATAGATGGCAGACAATGGCCTGGTCTTCGACAGATGGAATGATTTTCTCGATGAACAAGAGGCTGAAAGATGGCCTGTCCGAAACCGTTCGCTTTTATGGTGACTGTTCCGATGTGAGTCAAGCTCCTCGACGCACTACCCACCGCAGACACGAGGCTCATTAGTCAGAGCAACCAATTGAGATGTGTGATTGACGAGTGTCGAATGTTTTCCGCTGACTCAAGACCATCGTCAGGCACCAGCCACAGTTCCACCCTGTGGCTGGTTCCACTGCGGCGGTGTTTGTAAGGGGGTGATGTGCTTAGGTAAGAGTTTGCGGTGTGGGAGGCCTAACAAGCTCCCTGTATCGTTCTCGATTTCGACTCCGGAATTGTAAGGGAGTTACGTGTCTCCTATGTGGAACATCCTCAGAAAATGCCCACGCATCCCTCAACACTTCACTAAGGCCGAGATACCAAGATATAGAAGAACCGTGGGTTCAACCTATAGAACCATGGGTTCTGGCAGTAATGGAGGGTATGCCGTGACTGTGAGTGTGCCGGCCGCGTTGGGTGCGGTGCCAGAAAAGGCGGGTGAGAAGAGCCATTGGGTAAGAGATGAGGCTGGAGAAGCGAAGGGCTTTATAAATCCGTGGGAGAGTTCTCATGACTTCTCTTTTCCTGAGATATTCAAAGCCATGGTCCAGTAAGATTTCCATATGCCGCAGAGGCTTTGGATTTTCTAGCAATCAGAACTCGAATGGCTGATATGGACTTTACAGACACAAGCTCTTCTCGGGAGATAGCCAGAGGCCTGATACCACGCCGCCAACCGTCTCGGTCACTAAACCCAAGTTCCTCCCATCCAGAACGAGCTCACAGTCACAAGCTTTGAGTGCAATCTGGCTAGGACACGCATGCTACTACGTTGAGTTTCCCACTGGCTTACGGGTTCTCTTTGACCCCGTGTTCGAAGACCGCTGTTCCCCGTTCTCTTGGCTGGGCCACAAAAGATTCACCCCTAAGCCCTGTGATATCTCTGATATTCCAATAATTGACTGTGTAAGTCCTTATTCTATTCTTGTATGTTCAATAGTGATAGCTAACACGTAAGTAGGTTATCATAAGCCACTCCCACTACGACCATCTTTCTCACCCTTCCATCCTGGAAATCCAAAAACATCACCCCTCGGTTCAATTCTGTGTCCCAAAGGGCCTTAAGAATTGGTTTTTAGACAGTGGCATCAAGAACGTTGTCGAGCTCGACTGGTGGGAGGACGTTGACATCAAGTTGACCAAATCAACACACGAAGAACCTTCTCCAAGTTCTCCGACATCTGACATTTCGGCAAGGATTTCTTGCCTCCCTTGCCAACATACATCCGCACGTACTCCCTTTGATAAAGCGACTACATTATGGGCCTCGTGGTCAGTCTCTTCAGGCGGCAAGTCCGTGTACTTCGCCGGGGACACGGGATACCGCTCAGTTCCACGCGTGCCCAAGGGAGCCGACGACTGGGGCTCCGAGTATGCTCATCTCCCTGTTTGTCCTGCTTTCAAGCAAATCGGCGAACTCCGAGGTCCCTTTGACCTGGGGTTGATTCCGATCGGAGCGTATAAGCCACGGCATGTCTTGAGTCCCGTGCATTCCAATCCGTATGATTCCGTTGAGATTTTCAAGGATACAAAGTGTAGGAAAGCGATAGCGATTCACTGGGGAACGTGGGCGGTCGCAGAAGAGAATGTGCTGGAGCCACCACAGCTACTTAAGAAAGCGATGGCTAAAAGTGGTCTTTCGGAAACGCTTTTTGATGTTTGTGATATTGGCGAGAGCAGGCAGTTTTGAGAGTATAAAGTGGACTTGTGGAGTCTTTTGGGAAGTGGGACTTGATCTCTACGCTACCTGAAGGTACGGGACTGTATATTTATTGCACATTTACAGCAGTATGGAAGCAAGATGATCAAATTCAACCTGGGCGACATCTTCAACAAAACATCACATTCTTCATCCAGTGTCGCTCAGATTCCTCTAGTGAGAGTGGGCTTGTTTAAGTGCATAAGCACCGTAAATGAGCTTCCCCCGCTGAATCGTCGCCCAGTAAATGTTATTCCATACCTAACAGAGAAACAAACATAGAACCCAGGGTTATGGCCCTGTCTCGAATGTTGTCATCCTCAGACCGCAACCTCGTCCAGCCACATCCGCATTCCAATCTGTGGCTACGCCCACTTACATAATCACTTTCAGAAACGGAGAGAAATCCGGTCGGTGATGCCCCGACGAGAGTGATCGACCGAGGTTGTTGCAGGGAAGGTGAGATTGCAGTCTAACAATGATCCCCGGTATTGATTGAGAGTGGCATTTTTGTTATTGAATACTTTTGAAGAATGCACGAGGGTAAAGGAGACATTCATTCACGCAGTCTGTCTCGTTCCTGGTGACAGCTTCCACCTTGAAAGACCGCTCGGAGAGCACCAACCCGAAGCCGACTCCGGGGTAAGTCCGGGGACTTAAGCGTGGTGGAGTTGAACTGGATAAGAACGCCCTTCTGAGGATTCCGCTGGCTGGTTTCTCTCTTGATTCTCGCACCCGCTATCTTTCCTCGAATACTCTCTGGCGCAGCCCGTCAACATGGCAGGCGATAAACTCTGGTCTGCACAGCAGATCTCCTCGCACAAAACCCCGGACGACTGCTGGATTGTCGTCGACAACCAGGTATGGGATGTGACCGACTTCTTGGACGAGCACCCCGGCGGATCTACAAGTATGTCTTTCTGCGATCACCTTCACCCCGGCCTCGACGCTAATTTGCGACAAACAGTCATCCTCAAGTACGCCGGGAGCGACGCCACCAAGGCATACTCGGAAGTACACGCGCCCAGCGTACTGAAAAACAACCTGCACGCGAACCAATTCAAGGGCATCCTCGACGAATCGACCATCGACGCAGAGTGGATCAAGCCACCACCCGACGAGTCGCCCAAGGTGGTATTAGACCATGAGAAACCACCCCTGCACACGTTGATCAACGCGCACGATTTCGAAGTCGTGGCATCCAAAACGGCCAGCAAGAAGACGTGGGCATTCTACTCCAGTGCAGCTACGGATCTGATCACGCGTGACGCGAACAAGTCCTGTTTCGATCGGATATGGTTCCGGCCGCGCGTGTTAAGAAACGTTCGTGCCGTGGATGCGCGGACGAAGATTCTCGGTGGGGAATTCAATCTTCCGCTCTTCGTGAGTCCCGCGGCGATGGCGAAGCTTATCCATCCTGAGGGAGAATGCGCTATTGCTAGGGCGTGCGAGAAGAAAGGTATCATGCAGGGTGTAAGTTTCTTTTCTTCTAAACTGTCTATCCGCCTACCTTACCTTACTTACACTCCTCTAGGTCTCCAACAACTCCTCTTTCACCGTAGACGAACTCCGAACCGCGGCACCCTCAGCCAGTTTCTTCTTCCAGCTCTACGTTAACCGAGACCGCTCAAAGTCCGCCGCCCTACTGCGCCAGTGCTCCGCGAACCCGAACATCAAAGCCATCTTCGTAACCGTCGACGCCGCGTGGCCAGGCAAGCGCGAAGCTGACGAGCGCGTCAAAGCTGACGAGAGCCTATCCGTGCCAATGGCGCCGTCTAAAGCCTCTAACGACAAAAAGGGCGGCGGCCTCGGCCGCGTGATGGCCGGATTTATTGACCCGGGTCTTACATGGGAAGACCTGGTCTGGGTGCGCCAGCAGACGCATCTACCTGTCTGTCTCAAGGGGGTTATGTCGGCCGACGACGCCTTGCTCGCTATGAAGGCTGGGCTGGATGGGATCCTGTTGAGTAACCACGGTGGCCGGAATTTGGATACCAGCCCGCCGTCGATTATTACTCTACTGGAGATCCACCGGCGGTGTCCTGAGGTGTTTGACAAGATGGAGGTCTACGTGGATAGCGGGATCCGGCGCGGCAGCGATATTCTGAAAGCTGTTTGTCTGGGTGCTACGGCTGTGGGGATGGGGAGGAGTATGCTCTTTGCAGCGAACTATGGGCAGGATGGGGTGGAGCAGCTGATTGATAGTAAGTGGTGGATGTTGACAGTAAAAAAAAAAGGGAAAGGCTAATGAGTTTTGACAGTTATGCAAGATGAGCTCGAGACCGCCATGCGCAATAACGGGATCACGACGCTGGATGAGGCATCGCCCGATTTGGTGCACACGGGGGATGTGGACCACCTAGTGCCTGCGTCGCGGAGACATCCGTATGCACGGGCGGTGGCCAAGGGGCGTCGGCCGGGAGCGAAGCTTTAAATAGGAGTGAGATAGATTACTATAGTATAGAATGAACATATCCAGGGGGGAATTCCTGGTGAAGAATGCAATGCCCAGCTGACCATCCAAGTGGACTAGGCTATAGCTAACTAACGAAAAGACTCCTATGATAGAATATTGAGTGTAGACTGCAGACCAAGGGGTCAGCTGGATCGCCTCACCGCTCCACTTCTCAACTGTTGAGGAGGATCGTTAGTTGACTAGTCACGTTAGTTAACGTTAATTTAGGTAACCAACTAACTACTTGCCCTGTTATTTATTATTAATGCATCTGTTAACGTACCTATCCCCCTGTCAAATAATACCAGAACTCAGAATAATACTTACCCATTGCTTTCCTGCTATTGGTTCCCCTCCCAGTTGCAGCGATCGCTGAGGGGAACCTTGGAAGTGTCACGGCGGATGAGAAGTACCCGGTACGTGATTGCTCCGCTGTGATGGCGGGTACGGGGTAGTACCTGGTACATCCCGCACATACGCCGTAGATCTCATCCTATAGATAGGCATTCCCCTCGGAGCACGTCAGTCACTTACTCAATCACAGTCCAGACCGCCCATCTGCCCCAACGTTTACTCCAACCATATAAAGGTGAACTTCCTGCTCTTCCGTCTTACCCTTTCCTTGCTTACCCTCCCACCACAGCTACACACTTCACCACACCACACCTATCTCTCTCTATCCAACATTCCATAATGGCCGCTCCCCGCTCATCCTCCCTGCGCGCCCTCCGTGTGCTCTCCCAGCAACATTCTACCACCACCTCTGCTGCCGCGCCTGCCCGCCGCAACCTGCACATCACCGGCGTACACTCTGCTCAACCCGCCAACCCGGCCGACAAGGCCTCGCTCTATTCCGCTCGCAGCGTGCCAGACCTCAAGCTCGAGTGTCAGCGCCGCTCCCTCCGCTCTGCCGGTAGCCAGTCCGAGGTATGTCATCTTAATGACGATGGATAGTCATCGACAACGCAACACAGCACACGCTAACATTAAGCTTCTAACAGCTCGTCGAGCGTCTCTCCAACCATGACGTCCTACAATCCCGAGCTTTTAGCATTGCTCTGCGTCGTATAAACGGGAGCGCTTTCACCGAGTACGTCGTTCTCCATGCATACTTCTTACCTGTTACTATGTGAAGCCAACCGTACTAACAATTCCCACAACAGTCCCTCCACAACCCGCCGCCCCTTCAACACATCCCGCTCCTCCAAAGCCATCCACGATAACTCCCCGGTCGACCTAGTCTACATGCCCTCAATGGCAGACCTCGACGCACCATCTGCGCGTCCATACCCCCGCGTTCCGGTCCTCCCCGACCTCTCGTCCTCAGCGTCCGTTTCATCTTCGCAGTCCCCCCACTCCCACTCCGACGCCCCACCCATGAAGCCTCAGATCTACACCGTGGCCGGTGCCAGCGCCGATGTCGCGGCCAGTGCTATGAGCGAGGTCGTCGATAACCACGCTGTGGATATTGATCCATTTTCGCTCACTGAGGCTGTTGGGCGCTCTCGCGAGGGCGAGGAACTCAGCAGGGGTGAGAAGGGGCAACGGGAGCCGGGCATTGTTCGGGAGCTTTGGACGGGGTTTTTGGATGATGTTCTTGGGCCGAAGGGGGCTGCACGGAGGACTTAGGTGATGGGCGAAGGTGAATTGAGACGAATCTTCTTGGTCGTTCGCATTGTTGTTGTTCTTGTCGTTTCGAGTCTGAGCTTTGAGACGGAGACGGAGAACTAGCGGTCCTTATCTGTCTATTCCATGTAATATCTTCTGTGGAGTGCCCACATTCTACAGGACTCTTTTTCCTTTGTTATCTTTGTCTCTGTTTAATCATACAGAGTCAGTCATCCAATGCAGTCCATTCGCATCCTGCATTTACCTACATCTTGAATCCTCTATTCTGTATCTTCATCAAGACTCCATTATTCTTCCCCGATCTTTCCCAAGCCGAGACATGTCTCCTTCCGGGACAGCGCCAGCCCAGTCTGCCCGTCAGTCCCGTAATGATCCACCCCAGGTCCGGGATGGCACCCGATCATTCATGATGCCATTGTCTTGCTTAGACGGCCCGAGGCTATCACTCACTTCCGTGGGATGATCCGAGTCTTTTGCAATGACGTAGAGAGGAAATATTTTTTCCGAGAGTAGTGGGGATAATTGAACAAGGTGTTAGAATGTGTTTATTCAGTGGCTCTCTAGATGCTCTTCTTTTAAATTGCGCTTTATCATGTCTACAACGATAGCAACCAATTGAGCTGGAACTATTCAATTCCTCGCGAAGTGTCTTGGGTGAGGATACTCCCAATTGCTCATCCGTGCATGAGACACATCTTCCGAGGTTCTTCAGCAACAAGAAGCAGCGTTGAGTTTACCCTCAATGCTTTCCGATCTATCCCGACAACCGGGTTCCTAGCTTGAATCTAGTACATAATAGCCAGAGGACATCTTCGGGGATAATTTATTGTTTGAATAGTTTGTTCCAGGTGCACGTTGAGTGGGATTTCCCTCCGTTGGGTCATAATAATTATGTTGTGCTGTGCACATCAATCTTGGGTCAAGCACCTCGAGTATCATACTCTCTCTGAGAGTCCCCCCGCGTTATACTACACACTGCACACAGTGTATTTTTCAGGCAATCACTTTGTATGTGAGCAGATCTTAATTTACATATATTACTATTGCCCGATTGTAAGCTACGTTTATCCCCTCGAGCACCCGTCATCATCCCGTGCATGATTAGTCGCTGTTTCAGGTTCAAGTTCATCGGTGCTTGACAGCAATGGTAGTACGTGGATCACACAATTTCAATTCTTATTTACTTACCCCAGTGTGAGTTGGAAAGAAGCTAGCAGTAGAAATAAAACCGCCTTTTGTCGGAGAGCACATTTGGGCCTCATTCAGGGGGTTTGTCTTGTCTCTATCTGAATAGTTGACATTCTAGTCGTACTTGACTGCCAACCATCCAATCCAGCACTAGTAAAGTAGTAGCCACGCAATTCTCTCTTATCAACTTCGATCACCAAGATTATTCGCAGTTCGTTGGTTCAACCGCCAATAAATCCAGCTCTGGCCATGTCACTTCGCCTCTTGGCACCGGCCGGCTACACCGAAAACCCACCTAACCCACTTAGCGCAAGGCCTAGGACCAACCGATCGGCCGATCGACACCGCGAACAGGTTTAGACCCAAGCAGCTAACCCACTCGCGCCTCTTGTCAGGGGCATTTCCTTCCCCGAGGAACAGTGGGCCGTGCAAAAGCCACCCCCCTCACGTCTGTCTCTCTGCCATGGGGGAAGCGGATTTGCTTTCTCTCAACCTCCCACTCAACTCACTCATTCGCAATTCGTGTTTTCGTTTTGTTTTCTTTTAGATCATTTTAATTTCTTGTCGGTTCTTTCTCATCACTTTTCTTTTTTTGGTTCTTGCTATTTCGCTTGCATCTTTCTCTGCTTTAACCCGGACTTTTTCGCCCGACGACTCGTTCGCGCCACAGATTTCGGACAACTACCACACGAACTGTTCAGCACGGGCAGCAGCTCTTGCTTGAAAAAACCGCACCGCCAATGCGGATCTCTATCGTCTCTAGCATCTAGATCCCTCACCGGATCATGCACTTCTCTTCATGTCTAGCGGTCATCGCGGCCTTCTCGACATGCACTCAAGCATTCTATCCATATAACCTCCAGGATGGCTCTCCCTCAGGAAGCGAAACAACCCGGTTAACAGTGGGCCGTCGCCGTGATGGAAAACCGCCGACACTGGATCTCCGGAAACGCGCTGTCCGCCGTGACGACACCTACACGATAGTCGAGGCCAACGCGCCCACGCTTCCAAACAGCGCCGCCCTGGACCAGGATGGGCTGGATTACTCGTACTTCTCTGTTGTAGAGGTCGGTTCGGAGCAGCAGCAGATGTGGTTGGCCCTTGACACGGGCGCGCCGGATACTTGGGTCTTTGATGCATCCTGCACGGAGGAGGTGTGTACCAGCCATCACATGTTCGACGATAGCTCCTCCACTAGTTTCACGCCCAACGGAGCCGGATTTAGTCTTGGTTACGGCACCGGCACCATTGCGGGGAAACTGGGCAACGACACCCTGTCGTTGGCCGGTCTGAGTGTGCGACTGGTTTTCGGGATGGCTACTTCCGCATCCGATTTCTTCAAATCGTACCCCTTCGACGGGATTCTGGGCATGGGCCGCTCCAACACCGATGGGTGGAATATGCCCTCGTTCATGGACATGGTCGCGGATTCAGGCTATCTCGGGTCCAACATCGTCGGGTTCAGTTTCTCGCGCATGTCGGATAACCCCAAGGACGGAGAAATCAATTTCGGCGATGTCGACACGACCAAGTTCCAGGGCAGCATCACGTACACTGCGACAGACGCGGATAACTGGTGCATTCCCCTGGACGACGCGTACGTAAACGGCCAGGCTGTTGGCTTCTCTGGAAAATCCACCACCATCGATACGGGGACGAGCTACATCCTCCTTCCGACGGCAGATGCCCAGCAACTCTTCTCGCACATCCCGGGCTATTACCAGAAAGGCGAGAAGTTTCATATCCCCTGCAACACGACTGCTCTCCTGCAGTTCGGGTTCTCCGGGGTCCAGTACTCCATCTCTCCTCTGGATTATATCACCAAGGCCGCCGACGGCGGCTGTGTGTCGACTATTGTTGGTCACCAGTCGGGCGATGCAGATACTTGGCTTGTTGGCGATGTCTTTCTGAAGAACGTGTACACCGTCTTCGACTATGACAACACGACTATCGGCTTTGCGCAGCGGGCGGATGCTTCGGCTGCGACTGCCACGTACACACCGGTTGCCAGCACTCTACCCAGCGCTACTGGTACCACAAGTGGTTCTACGACGTCGGAGACAACGACAACGACAACGACGACGACGGCGCCGACCTCGACGTCGACCTCCACGAACTCGGCTTCCCGAGCCGCGCATGCGGCCGGATTGCCCTTGTTGACCGCTCTTTTCAGTGCACTCTTTGTTTAGATTTCAGCGGTTCATGTCTATGCGAAAAGTTACCTGCACATTTATGGTCAATCGCTGTTTATACGTCCATTGTCTCCCTCCAAGGCCACTGTCGCATGCTATCATCATCTCATTCTGGTGACACGCCAGCTCACATATTTCTTTCTACCTCTTGTATATCCCATTGCCTCCTGTTCCATTCTAGGGCGTCCCTGGGCTACACGTCACTCGCTTGATTATTTAGACCTGCAGCGTCTATATTCTCTGATGCATACATATACCTGTAATAATCTACCAATGAAGATCTTCAGAGCACTTTCTCCGGAATCAGCGTATAAGACTTGGGATCCGACTCTGCCGACGTGGTTAGTACACAAGCCAATAAGTGGTGGGAAACCATACCTAAGATATTGCGATCAAAGTCCTCAACCCAATTAAACCCAGCAACCGCCATCAAGATATCCAGATCAGCCAACAGTGACTTCATAACATGTCTCACTCCATCCTCGCCCATAATACTCAAACCCCAAACCCACAACCTACCCACGAAGACAAACTTCGCACCCAGCGCCAGAGCCTTGACAACATCACTCGCCCCGCGCACCCCGGAGTCAAATATAATATAAATCTGCTCCCCAACCGCATCAACGATCTTCTCCAATGCATCCAAGCTCGCAACCGCACCATCCACCTGCCGTCCGGCATGGTTACTAACCACAATCGCATCAACGCCCATCTCAACACACTTTTGCGCATCAGCAACAGACTGGATCCCCTTGATCCCGAACGGCCGTCCGCCGGAAATCCGCCTCCACTGCTCCATCAACCAGGGGATCTTCTCCCACGACCACGCACGGCCGTGCCAGATCGAATCGATCCATTTCGTCGACGCAGCAACGACATCTTTATCGACATCGATACCGTCCTCCGCACATCGTCGCCGAAACACGGGGTCCGTGAGACCGAGATCGGCGCCGAAGCCCCGGTAAAACGCATAGTTCGACCGCGCAACGTCGCCATGTCGCCAGCCGAGCTGCCACGTGTCCGTCGTAAGAATCAGAGCGTCAAATCCGGCCTTCCACGCCCGATTCAATAGCGACAGCGTCAATTCGTCGTCGTGGGGCATGTAGAGCTGGAAAAACCGCGGACCGGAGCTCCCATTCGCCTCGCCGACGCTCTCGATCGAGGCACTTCCTGCCGTGGAGAGACAGTACGGCAATTTCAACTCGCCAGCAACTTTGGCTACTGCTGCTTCACCTTCCGCATGGTAGATCTTGTTGATTCCAATGGGTGCAAATCCTATCGGAGCTGAGACACGGTGGCCGAAGATTGTGGTTGTCGTGTCGCGTTCGTTGGTGTCGACTAGCTGGCGCGGGATGATGCGGTGCCGGAAGAAGGCTTGTCGGTTTGCCAGGTGGGTGTTTGACATGCCTGCATTTGAGGAGGCGTAGAACCTTTTCTCATGTTCATTAGTGACTTGGCCCCGTCGGTGAAGTGTTTAATTGAGCATACCACCCGCCTTCGCTGAGTCTTTCTTTGGCCCGCTCTTCGAGCTCTCGTGGATCTAATCTGTATCTCAGTAATTTGCTATACAGTTTGCAGTAATGGTATATGTACCTGTGTTGAAGAGTGGTACCTGGCCCTCATTCGGCTTCCAGAACTGCTCCCGCTGATACAGACCCCATTGCGGCGTGGTGCGGTTCTGGATATGGGGGTTTGTCGGGTCCGCCATGTTAATTGTTATATCACAGTCTTTAGATATTCTATTAAGTTAATTTGAAAGTGAGGAAATAGATGTTGGTGTTGTGGTTCCCTGCCTCAGTTTAGATACTTTCTTATCGATGACTTCATTCTTACGCATCTTTCGATTTGAAAGCACCGTGATGCACCAGGTTCGTCATTTCACCCTAAATAAGGTTAAGAAAGTTAATCAAGCTTGGATACGAAGGTCCGGATTTGGTTGCATTGGTCTAATCCGACGGAACCCTGAAAGATCTAACAGAAGACCCTGCCTTGCTAATCGTGGAGAGCCTCGTCGCTCTCCTACTCTAAGATCTGGTTCTATATTTAGACATATTGCTTTATGTACTGTTTAGTTACTATTTTCTATTGTACAGTAGCACCTCGTGCGTCCGAGTCTCTTTTGAACCACCTATACGTAATAGATGCAGTCCCTCCCGATCCGAAGTATGTACTTGGCACTTGGGAATTTCGTCCCGAGAACCGCCGGGCCGGGCGCCAATCCACATCGGGCGCACTCGGGACACTCCCCTTCTCATGCCACAACATCGTGTTCCTTCCCATCCAACTACAATTAACGCAATGCTCGGCGTCACAGGAAGAGGTACTGCTCTGGCACGGCTCAAATGCCTTGCGCCCTGCACATCACCCGCTCGTGCAGCGCTGGTGCCAGCAACGCAATGCAACAGCGCTCGTTCCCGGGAGTTCGGTTCCACGCCCGCATCTGCCGCGTTCCGACCGACATGGATGCCAATGCGCGTGAAAACGCCGTGGATTGATGCGCTGACGCAGAACCGCGAGGCTGGCGCACAGCAGACCCAGACCGCGAGCGTGAAGCCGGATCAGACGCCGAAGAAGATGTCCGATAGCTACTACAGCGCTGTATGTTTTTTCCTCCTTCTCAAAGACACAAAACTAATTATGTGATATAGGTCCTGCCCTTGGCGCAAGATAAGTGGCTCTTAGATACGTATCTGAATGCGTCTGGGCATATCAGGTAAGTTACAATTGCTTTTGTCCTTTATTCAATTCTAACAAATGACCGCAGACTCGGGTCCTTGCTTATGGACCTGGATGCTCTCGCTGGTGTCATTGCATACCGGCATACAGGTGATGGGGTCAGCACCGTCACTGCTGCCGTGGACCGTATCACCATCGAACACCCGCTGATGGAAATCTGTGACCTCGAGCTCAGTGGGCAAGTCACCTACGCGACTGGACGGTCTAGTATGGAAGTGTCGCTGCAGGTATCCAAGATGCTTCCGGAGGGTCAAGCTGCCACGCCGGAGGATGTGCTGATCACTTGTGCGTTTACGATGGTGTCACTGGACCCGGCAACGAAGAAGTGAGTGCTGCCTGGTATTTAATATCGGGTCGACGTACTTACATCAGACAGACCTGCCTCTGTGGCACCCCTTGTCATCGAAACAGAAGAGGAGAAGCGTCTGTTCAAGAAGGGCGAGGAGAACTCCAAGGCCAAGAAGGCGCTGCGGACTCGCAGCTTGCTTGAGAAAGCCCCGGACGATGAAGAGAGCAACCTGATCCACTCGATGTGGACTAAGGAGATGTCATACCTGAGTATGTGGTCTCACTACACAGAGAGATACATTGCTAATAAATCCTAGACCCGCAATCTCCTGCAACGCGACCAACCAACCAAGTCTTCATGAGCGACACAGTCCTCAAATCTGCAATGATCATGCAACCCCAAGACCGCAACCGCCACAACTTCATGATCTTCGGTGGCTTCCTGCTCAAGCAAACATTTGAGCTAGCATTCTGCTGCGCAGCGTCATTCGCCCACGCGCGACCCAACTTCGTCGCGCTGGACCCAAGTACCTTCGAGAACCCGGTCCCCGTCGGCAGCGTGCTCTACCTGCGCGCAACGGTGGCGTATACCGAGTCTGAGGAGCGTGAATCCGGTGGCGGTCGGTTCACCAAGGTGCAGGTGCGGGTTGACTCGAAGGTGCGCGATGTCGAGCACGGGACGAAGAAGTCGACGGGCATGTTCAACTATACGTTTTTGGTGGAGAAGGATGTCCAGGTTATGCCTAAGGGATATGGAGAGTTTATGTTGTGGGCTGATGCACGTCGTCGCGCGCTCAATGCCGCTGCGACTGATCCCGCACATAAGACCAGTGCGCTGCGGAGTATTCAGGATAGCGTGACGGAGTAAATAGTGTATTATAGATAGTCGCAGCCACCTAATACCAGGGCCGACTACGGGGTAGGCTCCACATCCGGGCAGTCCATATACTGTATGCCGCTGATGGGACACATTTGCGAGAAGTATTACTGTTTGGAGATGTGTCATATTTACGTTTCTGAATCTATTTTTGTTTTGATAATTGAGTCTCCAGGTGTGGCATGTAGCTTCATACATTTGAACCCCTTTTCTGTCTAGACGCTGCTCACCAGTCAAATTCCTAAAATATGTCAGTACGTAAAGGCTCCGTGTGAGATAATAGAATTGACTGACCTCGGTGTATAGAGTTATGGATGGGCCATCCTCACACATGCTCTCAGATACAGCGTTCCGTGTTTGATCAACCATTTTCATGGGGCCACACGATCCAACCATGATGTGATCATTTGGATCTGCGGAGGCAGCAGCAGTCCCAATGAGGTTGGAAATATCAGGACGCCCTTCTCGGATATCTATTGACCTGATCGAACTTCCCTCTCCAGTGCTCTTCGACGCGCCTTTCTCCAGGTCGCCGCTATCAAAACTTGGAACAAGTTTCGGGGATGATGCGCTAGAAGCACGGGTGATATGGATGACCAAGTTGACAATCGGACTCATCTCAAGTTGTCTCAGTTCATCTGCAAACCATTCCAATGTATCTTCATTACAGTTAACATGTATCCCAAAGTAAGAACGAGTATCATGTCACTTACCGCCGTATTGAACAGCCCATATAAAGTCAATACTCTTTGTAGCCCTCTCTTCTGCGGTCCTCTCAATCAATTTCAACGCCACCGCAAATGTGAAACTAGCCCCACTACCACCTGCGACAAGAATGACCTTGTCATAGACCCTAAATTTCGGGACTTGTCCGTAGCCTCCGTCAACAGAACAGCGCAGAGATCGTCCTGGAGATGACTGTGCAGCATTATAAAGGTCACGGGTAAAGCCGTCGTAGACTCGGATCACAAATTGAACTGGATCCACCGATACCATCGTGAACGGGTGAGTCTCTGCCCATCGAATCGCAGGAAGCCATAAAAATGCATGGGATCCTGGTCGAGAGCAAATAGGACGGCTGAGCTGTACTCGAATTGCATTGTTTGGAAGAGGAGTTATGGTGGCATAGTTGCCAAAGAAGTTCCAACACAGCTTACCTGCCCTGAGTATGCGATCGTACATCCAGAGACAGGCTATGAAAATGGTGATGATAATTGTGGAGTCTTTGAACTCGGGCCGGTGCATGCCGAGCGTGATCATGATGAGTATGAACATTGCAACATGGATGATATAGAAAACTGCCTTGATCAGTGAATGCCCTTTTGGTGAGAATACTCGTGCTCACCTTCATACTGCTTCGGCATAATCCAAGGGACAGTAGATACAGCAATGAAGATCATCGCAAGACCAGCAATAGCTCCTGCGTAATCTTTTTGTTCTTTGAAGTAGTATAAGATGTCGCTGATGGCTGACTCGATCACGAATATAAGGCCGTGGAGGACGGTAACGAGGATGCAGGTGTATCCGGCAGTCTTATGCAATGGACGTAATTTCTCGTAGGATTGCGCTGAGAGAGGTGCAAGGGGTGTGTTTTTGAGGGCCAGGAAAACGAGGAGGGTCAGGTTCGCAACTGAGAGCCTGGAAGTCAAGTGTTGTAAGCAGATGAGAGCGGACTGTCAATAACAAGTATATTCATACCAACCTAGTCGTCTTGCAATCTAGAAATAATCAGCGCGGTGTATTAATTATATGATGACTTGGTCAATACAAACATCTTCAGCTTCCATTTCATTGTTTGTCAAAAGTAGAATCAAATTAATGGCCCAGTATATTGTGTACAAAAGTGACCTGTCAACTGCAAGTCCAAAGACCTTGCTGAGAGAAAAGCGTCGCAAACCCCTAAAAACAGTCAGTTCAGCGAGCATAAATAACCAGTCAGACAAGGTTTATCGCACCGAGAAATTCTTGAGAAGGCTCTGGTGAAAACGCCAGTCCTTTGCTTCGGGCCATAAAGGAAAAAGAGTAATTGAGACCACTGGCGAACCATAAACAAGACCATGATTGCTCCCATAGAAAGAGCAAAGTATTTGCTACTCCATACATTATTCTCTTGTTGAATGTCTTCCGAGTCACTCATTTTCAAGGCCTCGGGGAGAATATTGGTCTGGACAAGATCAGTGGGTGCGGTCTGAACAAAAAAAAGCGTATGAAGAAATCAAGCATGTTCTCGGTCTTCTGTAGTTCCGGACATCGGAACTAACGTCACTGTACTCAGTGGGGTTAGTATTCGAGGGAAAAAGGCGCAACACTGCCACGAAAGAGCCATGGGGTTTCTCGATTCTGCCATAATTCCATGTTGATCGACTGTCCATAAGCCGACACCGGCGATACTAAGTGGAGGCACCGGAGCCTTTCTTCGTGAAGAAAATCTTATCTGATGGAAACCAGGGTTTACACACTTTTCCCTTCTTGTCTAGACCCACTGGTTAGACCAAATAGGTGTGGGCTCACGCGACGTCATTGGGAGACGCGTTTAAGCCACAAAGGCAGGCGCGGGTACAGATTTCAAGGAGTCTTACGGATTTTAAAATTAATTTAGCTCACATAAAGTGATCTAATCATGACATGAGCGAATTCGGCCATCTTGGCATCGACTGAAAGGGCCTAAGGGAGAGAATATCAGAGGGCATCTAATCAATCAGATAAGCCGGAGCTGTGGGACCAAGGGTTGAACCCTCATCTCATCACATCCACAAGAGATGCCGCTTCACACTTATTGTAGGCAAATCTGTGATCTCCTGCCATAATTTCATGATCGTTATTACAGAATTTTTTGGTAGTTTCTTTCTCTTTTCACTTTGAGGTCGCCTTCCGTGCATTTCTGATCAGTTACAAGTGCCGTCCCAGCCCAATCCGTCATCGATCCCGAGGATCGACATTCCGCCTTTTGGCGAAGATCAACACGGCACGGGTCCATGGAGATGGTTGGTTTGGGAGCAGGGGATCTGCATTGGCTTTAGATTGCTATTACTCCGCGCAGCCGCGGTGAGGTATAGCATGACAAGGCCCAATGAGGTTCTGAAGAGTCAGCATAAAACATTGAGCAGGGTAAAAGCGAGGATAATTTGTGAGCTTTATTGAAAAGGCATATAAAGAGACAAGCCAGTTTATCAACTACGTAATTAGTTCCATTTTAATCCACCGCTGTATCCCGTAGTGGGTTTCAAGAAGCGGACCCCCTTGTGATCAGCCGCTGTGATTATCTGATGTGGACCCTCAATTTTATCTGATCTTCATGAAATTTTGCAATTTTGCAATTCATATCAGTTGATATGATTTGCCGCTTCTCGCTCTTCTGGTGAGGTTCGAAAATCGTGAGACCCGGCAAGCAGCAGAAGTAAAAGCGCTCAAAAAGGGCCTCTAAAACTCACAAAATTGAAGTTAATAGGGAAACAATGACTAGGAAGCATAAAAGAAATCATGGATAAAACGAGGTCCAAAGAGTCAACAGGATCCCGTCTTGAAATTAATTGGGCACTATAAGGGTCCAAAAGTCAACTGACGTGCATGTGTTTATATCCAAATTACGCAATTAAATTACAAGTTGCTTGGTTGTTAAGCCTTTTTGCGTGGCGTGTTAGGAAGACAAATAATTTCATTTCCATCACTTCATTATCATCCACGGGCAGATATATCTAAAGTCGATATCTGAAATGCTTGTTCTCCTTGTCCGTGAAGTCCTCAAATCCTTCCAAATCACCTTCAACTTGCTGCTCATGAGAGCCTTCCTGCTGGAATTGCTTGTTGCGGTCACGATTATTCATGTAGCACCAGCCCGTATACAGCAGTTGCAGAAACATGGCAACAGAGTAGGTCCCCACTAGCCCCTTGAGCGCTGTCTTGTATCTTGGAGCTTCACTTGGGATAAATAGATGAGGACTGGAAATATTGCCAGCACAGTAGAACGCGAAATATAACCCCATGACGGTGGTACGTTTCGTATGTCCTGCGACGTTCACGGAAGGTAAAGTCCAGTTTAAAACAATGCAAGGTCCCAGCCCCCCTTGTAGCCACGAACAGGCGACCAGGGCCCAGCGCTGGCTGTTCGGGATCAAGAGCATACCGATTAGTCCCGCTGTGCCGGGAATGCAAGCCAAGAAATTTGACACTCCAAGCATGTTTGGCAGAGTTGCCAAGAAGCCGAAGCCAATATTTGTGAAAATTTGAAAGGCTCCCCCAGGAGTCTGTAGCAGATTGGCTTGCAGGCCGCTGAATCCAAAGCCTTCGATAAGTTCACTGGCAAAGTTGGTGACGCAGCCATTTAGAATACCATAGGCCGCGGCCATCAGGAGTAGGATATAAGACTTCGGGTCAATCGAGGCCTCTTTGAGTTGATGCGAGAGGAAGGTGGAATTTTGTACGCCAGTCCTGTTGTTCCGAATGCGCCAGACAGCGACGATGCGTTCATATTCAGAGAACATCTTGCCGTTGTGAGGTCCATCCGGCATCCAGAGAACGAGGATGATAGCCCAGAGGAGAGTCAATGCCCCAATAGCCTATTAAAGTCAACACATGCAGTCAAGACAAAGTGCGAGGATCATACTATAAAGATGAGTTTCCAGTTCGGAAGAGCGAGATTTGTTACATTCCCCAGTCCATAGCTCAGTAGAGCACCAATCACTTGGGCCATTCCGTTCATGGCGAGCCAGAATGAACTTCGGAGGGGCATTTCTTCTCGAGTCCAGAGAGTTGATGATAGAAGAAGCCATCCCGGGGAAATGCAGGATTCTACCATACCGAGGAAAAAGCGCACAGCAAAAAGACCCGAAAAGGTAAAAGCTGCAGCTTGAAGCATACAGACTGCACCCCAGATAAAAGTCATACCCCCAACAAATTTCCCAATGGGGAAGCGCTGTAGGGCAAGATTGGAGGGGTATGAGCCAAGGAGCCAGCCGAAATACAACGCGGAGGCCACCCATGAATACTGATCACCGGTCATATGAGTGTCTTCTTGGAGGCCATAAGCATTGGCGTAGTTCAGACTTGTTGTCTGTCAGACTAGAACTCAACAGTTTGGAGACATGCTCACGTTTGCTTATCCAGGAAACTAAGCATATATGTCACCATCATCATTGGAAGCACAAGAAAATCTAGCTTCCGCCGGACTCTTCCGACGTCAGCAGCGAGCTGCTCCTCGTTGTATTGAAGAGACTTTTGGAATAATTCCAGGCCAATATCTGTGTGCGCTTCATCTGTTTTGTGGATGGGGTCAAGTACTCCTAAGTTGGTGCTTCTCATTGCCGATAGCTGTATTCCATCATTCTCGGTATCAGTTGTCTTTTTTTCATCTCGAGCCAAAGAGCTTGCTCGATCGGCTGTATCAACTTCCATTATAGTGAAGTAAGGATGGATCAAATGACCGTTTCAAGTAGGATGTGTGTGTATGTATGCTTGTCTCAAAGAACCCGAAGTAGACAACAGATCTACTCACGGCGCTTATAGGATGCGACAACAAGGATTGAGGGGGCTGGGGAATAGTATTTCAAGGCCTAGAAACACCCAAACGGCTTAATTCCGCTTCCTCCCAGCCCCTTAAGAGCTATCTCGTTTACAACACCTTGTTATCTAACCCCGCATCCGGAGCGCATCGTAGATAAGGGGCAAGGTCCACCCACTACTTGGATAGCAGCCGCCATGACATTCTAATGTCTCATAACCCCGCAAGATAACGTTTTTCGGGGAGTTAAAGTCGGCTGCTGATTCCGCGTTTGCCGATGTGCATTAAACTGGACAAGGATATAACAGATCCAATATCCGTGTGGCTAGATAACCAAAGTACGTGGCAGACGCTTTGCAATTCTTACCGATCATTCATTGTTGCACCTTATCTGATCACCGTCAATCCATAACAATGGGATCTACAACTGACAACTGGCAAGATATCGCCAAGCAAAAACAGCAGGATATCAAGGCTGCCATCCCCTCCAAATGGGTCATTCCGGATGAGAAGCTGCCCTCAGAAAGCCAAGCGGATGTGTCCAATTTTCTGTCTGAGTCGGGACTTTTCACAAATCGCGAGATTGAAATTGTCTCAACTGATGCGCTGAAAACGCTGGGCTATTTGTCTAAGGGCACCTGGAAATCTGAGGATGTAACCTTAGCGTACTGTAAGGCCGCGGCTGCAGCGCACCAATTGGTAAGCCTTCTGTTCCATACGTAAATAAACTTTTGAAAAGCAAGATTTAATAACTACTGTATTGCAGACGAATTGCTTGTCGGAAATATTTTTCGATGAAGCGATTGCTCAAGCAAAGGAATGCGACGATTATCTCCAAAAGCATGGTCGTCCCAAGGGTCCATTCCATGGATTCCCAATTTCCATTAAAGACAATTTCAACATTATTGGGAAGCCATCTACAATTGGTATTGCACTACTAGCAAACACTCCTGCAACATACAACAGCACCATCGTGGACTTGATCCTGCAAGCCGGTGCCGTCTTATACGTGAAGACAAATGTCCCTACTGCGGTGATGCTTGGAGAAACGGTCAACAATGTTACCGGTCGAACTTTGAATCCTCTAAATCGCAGTCTCACATCGGGCGGATCCTCAGGAGGCGAGTCGGCGTTGATTGCGTTCGGCGGTAGCCGGATTGGCGTCGGCTCAGACATTGGTGAGAACACAATATTCACCAGGGAGGCTGTATATGAGCTAACATGCTACGCAATAGGAGGTTCTCTTCGTATACCGGCAGCTTGTACTGGGATTTTCACTATTCGGCCATCGGCTGGCCGATTCCCTCATTGCCGAGCCCGATCCGGATTAGCAGGCCAAGAGGCTGTGATGAGTGTAAATGGTCCCCTTGCCAAGACGCTTGAGGAAATAGTCTTCTACTCCAAAACCATTATCGACCAGAAGCCCTGGCTTCACGATCCAAAGTGTCTGCCAATTCCATGGCGAACTGTGGAGCCAAAAAGAAGACTTAAGCTTGCTGTCATGTGGAACGACGGCTTGGTTATGCCAACTCCACCAGTCGCTCGTGCTTTGAGAGAAACCGTCGAAAAGCTCAAAGCTTCGGGGCACGAGCTCGTCGATTGGGAGCCCACGGGGCACAAGGAAGCACGAGATCTTCTACGACGGATGTTCATTGCAGACGGAGCGAAGTCAATTCGCAAGCTGCTCGAGCCTACTGGCGAGCCATTCCGCCCGGAAATGGGTTCGTATGAAAAATCACAGGAAATGGGGGTTTATGAAATGTGGCAGCTTCAAGTGGAGCGCAGTGATCTTCAGAAGAGTTATCTTGATCACTGGAACTCTGTCGAGGAGCTGGACGGCATTTTGTGTAAGCCACCCCCTCCCTCCGATAACTGACCGCTAACCCTATGTCGTTATAAGGCCCAACAAGTCCCTACAGCTCCGTCGAGCACGGGAAACTTGAGTACGGTGGATATACCGGCGCTTACAATCTCCTTGATTACTCTGCTGTCTCCTTCCCGTGTGGCATCAAGGCTGACGAGAAGGTCGATGCTGCGTATAGCGGACATAATCCGCTCAGTGAATTTGACGTCCAGGTGCAGGGTAGCTGTGAGTCCTAGAATTTTTATATCTCCATGACCGCCTTAACTGACATGACACCTCCAGATAACGCCAACATAGTCCATGGAATGCCTGTGAGCCTGCAACTGGTTGCTCGACGCCTTGAAGAAGAGAAGGTTTTGGTGATGACAGAGACTATTTTGAAATCTTTGTAGCTGCTGATAGTCCATTTCAGCAATATTTGTTATAGAATCTGCGGGTTCTTAAAATAAATAAGACTATCATTGTTCTTCGCATAATCATGTCCTTGAGTCTTGAAAATACTAACTCGAGTATATTTTGAGAAATAGTAACAAAGTTGGTCAATTTTGCCTAACAATGCAAAAGGGCCTTTCGGCCTTTCTAGTATGTTGGATTTGCTTGCGTGCCAATTTCATGGTAAGATGTATTTGATACACTTAAATCTTGACCTTAGCCTGCCACTTATAGTCCAAGCAGGCCCATCTAGCCATTATAAAAGACAGCAGTGCCAGCACCAGCATTCCACCACAAAACGCCACGAATGCAGTCGTCCCTGCGGCTGCTTGGAGCTGGGCGGCAACCGGAATCGAGATGAGGGTTCTGAATTTCTAATTAATATTTCCTCAGACAAATAGTGCAGACACACTTACGCAATGCCGACCACACTGTAGCTTGTCCCATATCGCTGTCCATATTCACTCACCTTACAGAGCTCCCCGATACACACCGGGGCCAAGCTCATCACACTGCCAGAGCCAAACCCAAAGATGGGGACCATAGTGTAGAAAATAGCTATATTGTTATTGGCCGGCAGCCAGAGTGCTAGTGTCGCGAAGATTGAAATCAGAATTGATACGGTCATGCTGTTGAATCGACCGTAGTGGTCTGCAACTAAACCGGCTGTATATCGACCAAGTCCAGACCCGCTTTGAGCGCATTAATTTTTTTATTATTTCAAAACAGGAATGGTGACACTTACGCATTCATTATCGCAATTACGTTGAAGCTTGTCTCGCGGCCAAACCCTTGCTCTAGGGCATAGGTGGGAAGGAGGCCAATCGCCGTGAAGAGTACAAACTCGAAACCTTCGGCCAATGTCAGTGGGCATAAACTCAATATGCAGAATGATTCCCATGAACATACACGAAATTCCAGCGGTTGTCCAAACAAATCTCGCATCGCGAAAGCTCTTCAGGTTAATGATACCTCCCTGCTTCTGAGTTGGTAATCGGCCTCGCACAAAAAGATTTCCGAATAGCACAAGAATGAAAACAAATAAAGCCAACAGCCTCATTGACCAAGCCCATGACATGTGGCTTAATATGGATCGCAGCGCCAATGGGAACACTATCCCTCCTAAGCTAGTCCCGGTAAAGGTGATACCAGTGGCTAGACCTCTCCGAGCTTTGAACCAGTGCGATATTACAGATAATGCAACGGTAGTCAATATCGCACCGCTTGTTCCGCCGAGAACTCCGAAGCAAAGGAGAAATTGCCAATACTTTGTGCATTGGCCTAGGAGGAGCAGATAAGACACGCATCCCACTGAGCCCACAAATGTCAAATATCGTGGTCCATATCGATCAAAGAGTGGACCAATCTGCACTCCCAAAAATAAGGTCAGGAAGATCTGGGTAGAAGAGATCCATGCTATGTCTTGAGAGCTATAGTTTGAGAGCTGGTGGGATTGCCAATGAGATTGGAAAAGGCCAATTGAAGCTGTGAGCCCAAATGTCGCCGCTATCAAGCAGAACGACGAGAAGACAACCAGCCACGCTTTCCGACCCCCTTCAGGGAAAGACATGGCTGTTGAAAATTGATGAGGTTCAAGTTCAATTCCCTCTTCACTCGGTGGTAAAGTTGGCACTCGAAACATTTCTGTGTCTCTGACATGATATTCTGCTCCTCTCTGCTCTTGAGAGGAATCTCGAATGCCATTGTATTCGCCTTTAGGCTGCACAAAGCGGGATCCCACTAAATCTGCCTTGCTTTGCGGTGGTCTTGTGACCAGAATGGTCGCTGTTTCGGTCATACGGGATTATTTGTAGGGAAAGAAAGTAAACAATCAGAAAATGAACTAATAGTAGAGTAGAGTCCGTATATAACGATGAATTGATCAAAAAAAAAACCACTCAAATGCTGCGGAATAGAGCCCGTCGTTATGCAGAGCACGGCGCCGCTTTTTCACCGAATGCCAATGATTCTATCATAGTGATAAGTCTGGCCAAAAACTATGGCGTAAAACGGCCGAGGTAGATCGGCTATGATGGGGGGAACCAACAGCGGATTGGCGATCCGTTCCGCCCTGCGGCTTCGGCGCCGATAGCGAGTCTTCAATTAGGGTTTTTTGGTCTGGCCCTTACGACGGTGGCAACAACTTACGTAATGATATCGGACGTTTACTAGTTAGGTAGGTCCGGGCAGTTTCTCAAATTCATTACGGCAGTAGCCTGCGAGTAGAATTGGCCATTGCCCTAGAGAGAAGTCCTTTTTTAATAACCCACTGAGCTGTAGCGCTCTATACTAACCGGACGTTCTCTGGCAGGTGGGGCTTTCCTATCTAAGCCACCGCCTCTTTAATGAGGGCCAGGAGATCCGGCTCACTGAGTAGATGCCAGCGTGCACTGGAACTCAGTGAACGCTAATTGGCTAGATAGTCAGGGACCATTACATCGTAATGGGGAATCTGTTGATAGCCCTAGTCCTGCCCTCATTTTCTGGAGTACTCTATCCCACCAAGAAATTATATGAGTGCTAGATGGCATAGGAAGAGTGGAGTAACCAATCTCTTGTTTAGCTTATATCTTTTCTGACATTTGGAGGCTTTGCGTTCGGGTCAAAAGTTTTTCTTATCAAGCGTCTTCATTCGTAATGGGTTGAACTATGGAAAATACAAAGACAAAACATACAAAGCAAAATGCTTGACCGCATTGAGTCCGTACTTGGTGAGATAGGCCATGGCCAATAATACAGCACTAACAAACATGCCCTGAAACGAAGAAACGGGGTTGAAAGGAGCTCACTACCGTACGCGAGCTGGCAGTGAAACTTTGTTGCGCTTCCCACTGTCAACCCCTTCGTCGATCTCGACGCGGCTCGGTCCTCTCTCATCCCAAGCAATATTCCTATTTACTGTTTCACCCTTCGTTCGCTGATCACTCCGAAGGGCTACTCTGTCTTAAGAAAACTGGTCCCTATGTGTCCAGCCTTCTGCCGCAATCAATTTTCCTTTCCTAGCTCCCCCATTAGAAACAGTCCCGCATGCAAACACTTCCTGCCAAGGAAGGCAAGAACAAGCAGGGAAACACTTACACGGATCCGACTAAAGATTCATTTCTTTCCCGTCTTCTCCGTCGTGGATCCTTCGCCAGCAACCAGCGTACCTGCTTTGCTGATAGCTGACTCCGCCGACTTCGTCTTATAACACTCTGAAAGTGCTTCAGTCTCTGAAGGTCGTCGTTCACGAAAGTGCTGGACCTGTCGTTTGATGAATTTCCACGCATCCATCGCAAGCTGAATATCGCTGCGTGGGAGGGGACCGAGAGGTGCGGAGGGCGGTCGCTGGATGGAGAGAGGAGCCATTATTTTATTGCCGTATATATCAAATCAAAGTAAGATGAGAGCGTGGGATGGCAATCACAATCACGATGGGAAAGATACAGATTAATGTAGAATCGTCCAGATCACCAGGAACCTGTCCAATTCTTATATATAGGCAAGGTACCCTAATACTCGGGGTCCAACTCCGGATTGAACAGCCTCACTCCGACCCCGACAGACACTCGCTGATTAAATAGACATTACTGTGGGTAATTAGATCCTATTAGTGTGGCAGGTTGTGCAGGTGTGCAAGTATAAGTTCCCTCTTACTGTTGAGCAATGACCATATGACTGAATACCTTCGGGCTTGAACCCCGAGTCAACTCCGTGAGGATTTAGCGACACCCACCCCCCAACATGACAAAAGAAGGGGGCGGGAATTGAATTTGTGTTCACTGTTTGGTCTGGAAGGAAACGGTAGAAGCAAATTAATTCCGTATCCAAAAGGAATGCAAAGATCGTCGCGAGGCTCCGGCACTGAACGCCGAAACCCAAAATTCGTAGTACACGCGCGACCCCGACTCCGACCCCGACTCCGAACTCCCCACTTAAACCCATCGATATGTCTGAACCGATCGACAGCCAAATTGATTGATTACTAGATGAAAGCCTGATTGTACATATTATCAAAACGCTCCCTGTGTTGGTATTTCGAAGTACAACGATCGCGCGATAACGCTTCAAATCTTCCCATCCATTCCTTTTATTCTTAGCTGCCTCTTAGAAAGACCAATATCTGTTGGTGCCACGCTCAAGCCCTTCAATGGAAGGTTGCAAAAGGTCTGAATTGGTAGCTATATAGAATATCCCTTTTGAATTAAGTGTGCCGGAACATTACATATGCGAAGAGAAATGTATTGGGAGCTGGTGGTGGAGACACGAGAATTAGTGTAATTCTCGATAGAGACATGCCAACTTCATGTGTCCAGAGCCGAAAAATCATCGCTGGAAATCTTGATTACACTTCTCCATGGTGTAATCATACAGCTGCTTGAAACTGTTTCAAGATCGGACACATTTATTCATGGTGTCCTGTAGATCGCTTCGGCGAGCAGCCGTGAATGAAATCATCCATTCATCCATCGACACTGTAAAGCGGGCATACCCTGACCTATTGCTGTTGGGCCTG
Source organism: Penicillium psychrofluorescens (assembly GCF_964197705.1). Taxonomy (NCBI): domain Eukaryota; kingdom Fungi; phylum Ascomycota; class Eurotiomycetes; order Eurotiales; family Aspergillaceae; genus Penicillium; species Penicillium psychrofluorescens. Next base: position 2,293,364 of record NC_133443.1, on the reverse strand, counting down.
GTTAGCTCCTGTGAATATAGAACATGTTTGCACATCGTAGAACCGATCGAGGAAGGAGAAATTCGCCTAGCAATTAGTGTTCTCATTTATGAACAAGCTGTTGCCGATAAAAGATCACTCTTCCGCCCTCAAGTGGCAAATGACCTTAAGCCACACCCATATGTTTCAAGGCCTCGATGGATTTGTGGCTGAGAGTACGAACAGACATCCAAGTGCATCAGAGTCGACAGGCCAGCGACCCAGATCGTTCGACCCTATACGTCCCAATCCAGCGTGTCAATCCACCTGATAAAATCGGTCCCATCATTTAACCACTCGTCGTTCAGCCAGTCCGTTGGTATTACGTCGTTCGGCACAGCGCTAATCGATGCGGTGGCATCTGTGCGCATGGAGAGTACGAGATCCAGAATATACAAAATGGCCTTGCGGCCCTGTTGGCAGACCTCGTAGTTGCCTTTCTGCGGCAGGGTTATGTACTGAATATGTGAGGCGAGGATGCTGAGGTTCTGGATCACTTCTGAGCGGGGGAAGGGCCTCTCGTTTGGCCGCGGGTGGGTGTTTTGAGTGCGGCGGAGAAGTTCGATGGCGAGGATCCCGGCCGAGGGGAGGCCGAAGTAGGGGATCTATAGGATCAGCATGCGACGATATCGGTGTTCTGAGGGAATAAGGGCGAGGATACCGTCCATCCGAGGTCACTGAAAGGGTTGCCGCATCGTTGAATGATAGTAATCTGGGCAAGGATGGCCTTGAGCATCTGGTGCGCAAGACTGACTAGGGTCTCGGATCCCCTCATAGACCGCTTGACAAGGATGCGCTGCAGGAGGAAATCGCTGTACAGCAGATCGAGATGAAGGTACACGGGAATGCTGCTGGTCAGCCGCAGGGTGGATTCGATGCTTCCGTCCCACTGCAGGTAGGAAGGAATTTCATTCCGCACCTGCTGGGCCAGAGACGAGACTTCACTAGAGGGGACTTAGCAGGGTATCGCAGTGGAGCGATTAAGAAGAGCATACTCGACGCGCTGCCAAATATCATGATCCCGGGAATCGAGCGAAAGTTCTAGTACGAGCTCACGAACGTGGCCCAGGAGCACAGCCATTCGACTCCACGAAGTGCCTTTGATGAGCCTCTTAGTGTTCCAGCCGTTGGCGTCCAGTTTGTGGATGGCGGCCTCGCGCACGGCTGGCTCGGCCATCACTTCAGCCGGTTCCAGGTCCAGAGGCAATTGCATGCGACAGAAGCGATAGGCGATTAGCGGAGGACAGCCAAGAAATGTCGCCAGCTCCTTGTCACAGGCATAGGCGGATACCATGAGCCGTTTCCGCCCTTCGGCGAGGAAGAATGGCAGATGCTCACCGGCGTCGAGCTGGTGATAGCCAATGGCGAAGAGGAGGGTCGAGAGTTCTCCGAGGCGTTTTCGTGGTCGATAATCTGGAAATTAGCTATGGTCTCCTCTTGGTGCCCGAAGAGACATACCGTAGTCGCCACAGACCAAGGTTAGTAGATGGACATGTCGAATCAGCAGCCAGCCGAGAGTGTCGCTCATGACGCCTACGCTGTCGCAGAACTGCAGACACCGGTCGCTGCCAGCAGTGGCCAGGATGCCTAGGTTCTTGTGGTCGGTTGCGGTGTGGCGCAGGCCGTGGAAGAGCGGGTCGTCAACGGTCGTGTGGGCGGCGCACATGCCTGACATGGTGAGGATGAAACCAATGGCTTCCCAACGGCCTGCCAGGGCAACGAGATACTCATCGAGCGTCATGGTCGCGTGCGTGACGATCTCACTGGTTGTGCCCTCGAATAGCCGCCGCGAGAGTGCCAGCAGCCGCGACTGCGGGTCCAGATGACCCCGTTCGCTATTGTACATCCCCTCGACGAGGTCGCAGAGGGTACGGACGGTCGGCAGGCCAAGGACGCCCTCGCTAATCTGCTCATCGCAGGCTATGGCCGTTCGGCGATACAACTCAAAGTCATCGAAGAGCAGCGACAGCAACTCAGCGCCTAGCTGCGCCTGGTGGACGTCGACCGTGTAGGCGACACCGACACCGGACGGTCTGGGCTCCGGCAGCCGCAGCGGCGTGATAGACGAGTGTTGCTTCAGACTGGCCTCGTTCTCGCTGTAGACTGCCGAATAGCTGGTTGGCCCAAGGAAGATTGGAGTGGAGTTCATGGCCAGCCGGTGACTCCAGTCCTCGATGTAGCGCTCTCGCACGGCATACGACGGGCCCGCCAGCGATCGGGGTCCCGGCGACGCGTGCACCGTCACTAGTGGTGTCGGGGACATGGTCGCCGGGGTTGAGGGCATCGCCGCAGCGATCTGTGCCATCGACTTCCGAGCCCGTGTTGGATTTAGCCTGTACACGCAGGCGGCTGCTTTGTCCGTACGGCGACAGCGTCCACAAGTGGGGACATTGTGGTCGCAGCGGAGCTTGGCTCGACGACAGGGCTCGCACGACGACAGGAGGCCGTTATGCCGGCGCATCGTGATGTGGTGACGCCGGATGGTACTGGAGCGAGTCCGACCGAAACGATAAATGGATTAAAAATCACTGAAGCGTCCAGGGCCGGAGGGGCTTGCGGGAAGGAAGCCAGAGTCGAAATCGCTGAAGTCGGAGTCGGAGTGGGTCTTGGTCGACGGGTACTGTACAAGAAATCGAAGGTCGACTTGGAGGGCGAAGCGGGCCTTGGGGTCCTTGCGGAAGGGATATGGGTCAATTTGTGATTGACTGGCATCCTGTCGAACAGCATGTTGCCGTGTTTTGGCCTTGGGAATAAGTATAAATAGGTGATATAGTATCTGGGTAAGTAAACCATTCGGGTTGTCACTTGGGCCACCTTATCCAGAGGCAAGCTAATTTTTCTGTGCCACGATGGATTCGACTGGCCAAGTCTATCCCTGAGCTTTTTGATCTTCGTGTTCTTGATACAGGTAAAACTAGACTAACGGGGAGGAGATATCTGACTGAGGCGCGCGGCTCTTCAAAGAGATTTTCCGCTGTACCCAAGCCAAACAACTCTCCCACAAGAGATCCTCGGCATCCAAAGCATTTAGCAGCTCAGACACGAGTGCCCGGCCAGAGCCACGAGCCCACCATCGCTGCCCATCAAGTTCATTCAAAAGCAGGCCCCAGTACGCAAGGACCAGAAGCGAAAACGGCCGTCTCTGCCGCAAGCTATCCACAAACCCCTTATCCACGGCCGCCAGCCATGCCAGGACCGGCGCAGGGTCAGGCGAGCAGGAGAATTTCATGAAACAGTGACGCAGATGCTCAATGACATCTTTATTAATCCTGTAATGAGTCTCATCGCCACTGGCCTTGGTCTGCTCGTTCAGCGCAGCTAGCTGGGTCAACGCGCTGTCGGTATCCTCGTCCAGGGTCGCCGCGGTATCCTTCCAATATTGGCCTTGCGAGAATAGCTCTAGGTTAATCCAGGATTCACCGAGTACCAGGATCCTTTTCACGCCCTGTAACAGCTCAAAAACGGTGATTATATTTTCCACGATGCTGCTTATGTTCTCACGCGCCGCGGTAAGTCGCGGCAAGGCGAGACTGATTGCCGTCGTGACGACGGACAGCGCGAATGCCGCGTCGCAGTTTTCAGGCGTCAGGTTATCGATTACTAGGCGGAACGGCCCAAGGCTGAGACTGTGGTACTCGAGGCCTGTGTCAATGTAGGTGCGCGCTTCGGCAGGCTCGAGAGTCGTGGCGATGTGCAGAGACGCGAGCGCGAGGATCCCGTGCATCAAGTAGCGGTGCTTGAACGCCAGCCGCGGGACGAGCCATTGCCATGTATGCGTTTCTAAGTCACTAACACAGAGGCTTTTGTATGTGTCCGCCGCGAACTGATGCATCAGTTCCAGGTCCTCGACGGCACGAGGTGGGGGCGGTGAAGTTGGTGCCACCCCGTTCAGCAGATTGACGATGGTCGGACTCGTCGGAATTGTCCCATGGCTCTCGCGTCGGGCGTTAGCTATCAGAGATTCGGGGAGGACTCGAGAATATGTGCAGTTCTCCAGTTGTCGTAGTACGCAGTTGGTGCAGGGCGGCCCTTGTTCGTCGCACTTGACCCTCCTTCGCCGGCAGTGGTCGCAGCCGTAGCGGGATTTCGTGTGTGCTCTGCGGGGCATGCTCGCGAGGGGAACTAGTGTCGAGATGAAGATGCAAGTCGACGCTTCGAATTCTTTTAGAACAATTGAGTTTTTGTGACAACCCCGGATCTCGGAACGGTTTAGTTACGTCATGATACGATCCACTTCTCGCTAAACTGAAATGATCCTCTTAATATACATTATCTGCTGCTGACTGGAGGCGACATCATCTGCTGACTGGAGGTGACTGCAGTGCGGTGAAGGCAGCCACCGCAACGCCCGTCATCATTACACCCCCGGTTGTATAGGCAACTTCCCTTCCAACCCACCAGAATAGCGAACAAAAGAACAATGGTCCCACGGCTCGGCCTACCTGGCCCCAGCTTCGTAGACGGCCGAGAACAAGTCCGCGTTCACCCTCACGCGCCAGTAAACTACCTAGACTGTTGATACCGGTCACTACTGTGGCTGACGTGATGGCCAGAAAAACGCCAGCGACATAGACACCTCGGATGGACGACACGCGGGCAAGCAGGAAAAATGAAATTGCGCAAGCAACAACCCCGATTCGTATGTTCACAATCGGGGGGAGACGTCGAACCACTGTTCCTTGAAGTAAAGAAGCAATGAGGCCCATCAGGGAAAGAAGACGCCCATTCAAAGCGGAGGGGTTTATGCTTTTGGCTTGTTCGGAATATAGTGTCGTGGTGAGAAATGGAAGGGAGAACTCCAGCCCGGAGAAGGGGAGAAGAAAGAGGAGATGGAGAACGCTCAGAGCAAAGGTATTGTGAGGTTTTGTCTTTGTGTTCTTCTCTCCCCGTGCCAAAGAAGACGACGTGTGGCCATTTGCAGAGACCTTTGATGCACCACCATTGACCGCAGCCGGCGTTGTAGCATCGACCTTGTTATTGCGGCTTGGTTTGGCAGGCACAGAGGAAGGTTCTTGCAAGTGCCTCAAACGCGGATGTGTCTCCGGTAGAGAGAAGTATATGTATATTGTCTCCATGACGACCAGAAGCAGGGAAACTCCGGCAGCCACAGCGAATTTGTTTGAAGCCATCATGTTGATACTTGCGAGGGTTGCACCCAGTACCGGGCCACAGGTGAACGCGAGACTAAAGCACGCCCCAACAAGCGCCATGGCCGATCCTCGTTGTTTCTCATCACTGATATCTGCGATAATGGAATTGGCGAGCTGGACGTTGCCTTCGCTGAGACCGCCGACAATGCGACTCGCGATGAATGTCCGAAAATCCGTCGCGCCGACCCAGAGACAGACACTCAAAATGTTGCCAGCCATGGAACAAAGCAAAGCCTTGCGTCGGCCATGTTGGTCTGAGAGCCGTCCGATAACAGGGGAGGCTATAGCCTGGAGGAAAGAGAACACAGAGCCGAGTGCTCCGCCAAGTAAAATAATGTCATAGGTCGAATCGATGGGTTTCGAAAATAAGTTCTTGTACGCGTTCAAATAGTGAAAGACGCGATTGAGCAGGCTCGTAGGAGAGCTCTCTTTTCCGCGATAATAACTGAGGACGGACGGAAAGAGAGGGAGGATTAAGGTAAATGAGATCTAAGCACGGAGAAATGCATAAATAGTCAGAATGAAGAACGGCCTCAATTGTTCAAGATCGAATTGGGAATTACCAAATCCAACAGCAGAGAAATTGTCAGGGTCGTGAGAATCTGCCTCCGCTCAACAGAGGTAAAGGCCATCACGAAGAAATCTTAAAGAATGATGAGTGGGGAGACTATTCTAAGTCTTGCCGTCGCTGAACACTTGAAAGTTGGCTAATAACCGAACCGAGTCCCAGTCGGAAAGAGATGCACAATCCTAGTAGATATTTAAATCCACACTGCTAGGAACAATATCATCTGCTACTTTGCTTGACCATGGATTTCATCTCGCACGGACACCACAGTCAACTCGGGCACTCGTGAAGGAGCCCCATAGATCAACCCATTGGCTTCAGACCCACGTAGCAAGTTCAATAGTCCGACCGCGCGTGAGAGCTGGAGCACAGCTCCTCAGCTGCCTCTAGCTGCCTCGATAATTACGAACTCTGTAGATGCGTTCTCAAGTCATACCATGTAATTCGATTACAGCGATAACATACTGGTTCAAGACCGTGATTAGCTTCGGTGGCGCCCCGCATTTCGACTAACTATTGCTAGCGCCTTTAGATCTGGCAAATCGGAAAAGAAAACGAACGAGAGCGATCGCGAGCGAGAACGGGACTCGATTTTGTGCCCCCAGTTGGTGATCTTCGCAAAAGAGCTCGGGTAGCTGGACCTCTAGGTCCTACGAGATTTCAAATCAATTCTGCGATTCGCCAGCCGTATTCGCTTCCGCTTGGACCTTTTGACTATGACATAGCCTGGACATTTCTTTTTCTTCCCCCGATCCAGAAATTGGACCCATTCTTTCTGGCAGTTGCATTAGTCGATCTGTCGAAAAAAGGGGTCTGGCTTCGAGCCAGTCAGATGTTCCCTGAAAGTCATCATGACCAAATTTTGCATCGGAAGGATAAATCCACTCGTGACCTTGAGCTCCTTTTTTTCCGTCGTATGATATTCAGATAAACAAAAGAACCGCCGATATAGAGATCAATGCTATGTTCAACTTCATGTTCAATAATACAGAATTATAGCACGTAAATGCCTTCATACAGGCCACCGAGAGAAATTAAAACTAAATCCAGTCCTTCAGTACAGCGTCCTCCTCAGGGGCGAAACATTGCAAAAAATTGATTACAAGGCCAGGAGGGCCACAATAGCCGAAAGCAGACCAGCAAACCCGGGAGTCGACTGAATGGCAGCATTCGCAGTCGTAGTGGAGCTGGAGCCCGAGCCCGTGGGAGATCCAGATCCAGACCCAGACCCAGATCCAGATCCAGATCCAGAGGACGGGCGACCCTCACCAGCTGCCAGGGTCATGTTGGCAGCGATAGGCTGCTTCATCGACGGCTGAGCGGCGCAAGTGTTGTTCATGGCGAGAGGGCACATCTCGTCAGTGCAAATGCTCTGGTAGTTGGCGCCCTGGGACTTGATGACGGTAGTCTTGGGTCCGCAGCGGTAGTCAAACAGGGACTCAAGGGCCTGGGCGACGGCGGTAATGTCCGACTTGGCGACACCGAAAGAAGCAGCAGCCAGGCCGACTTGCTGAACGAAGTAGCCCACCTGGTTGGGGTCGAGAACCATGAACCTGTTCAAGATGTGTGAGTATGCGCGGAACCAGGGAAGTTTCACCAGCGCAACTTACTTGTGAACTTCGTACATGCTAGCCTGTCCAGCGTAGGCGGGGAATCCTTTCATGCCAACCATGGAGCAGCCAAGAAGATCGCCGAAGAACTCGTAGAGGTGAGTCATGAGCATGCTGTTTTTTGAGGTCAGCTAGCCCTTTCAGATGTTCCGAGGAGAGCGATATCTTACTATTGGTTCGATGTCTTGTCATTGGCGGGCATGTTCTTCATGAGAGGGGCAGCAGCACCTCCATCCAGGAAGTTCTTGGCGACACCCATCTTTCCTCCGGTATTCGAGGAAGCGAGACCACCATCGAAGTAGGGCATCAAGTTGACCTTGGTCCCATTGTACATGCCATCCGGGTTCAAGATACCAGGAACACTCACGCCAACGTTGGGCTGGGTGTAGTTGCCGATGACGACAGTGTTGACTAGCAGGGTCAGGAGAGTGTACTGGTTGGTGGCATTGTTGGTTTTGAGCAATGCGGTCGTGTAGTAGTCGCAAATAGACGTGTTGGACGGGCGCTGGGCAACAGCGGCACCAACGGTGGCCAAAGCAATAACGGCAGATTTGAACATCATGATGGAGGCACTTGGACAAAAGTATTAACCGAATAGGATTGAAAGGGATGTCTCAGGAGGGCTATAGCTGTACTTAAATAGTTTACAGTAATGGCAGCGCCCTGAGCCCATGGCCTGTGGCCGGATTTCCTAGTAACTCCAAATGGAAAAGATAGTCTATTGTCTACATCGGGGCGATGGTCATTACTGCTCCCCACCGTAGCTTCAATACCCAGATACGACGGTTGTCCCTGCGCCTGAGGAACCGCGCCAGTGGCAAAGCTTGCTCCGCCCGGTCGAGAGCTGATCTAGGCAGGTGGATGGAGCTCGCGTGTACGTACGAAAGGGTTAAATACCTGTCAGTTCCAAATGCGTAATACTGTAACCGACCGCGTGTATGGTTCATATTGTTACACATCGAGTACCGACATAATCACCTTTCTAATTGGCTCAACCAGACCCTGGCGATCCAAACAAAGCCCCCTCAGGGGCCGAAAACCCAGTGCAGGTAAGGATAAACAGCAAGGAAGCAGAGGAAGTTGAGAAATCATAACATCCACAGCCGTATTGGTTCATGATAGCTCTGAATGTAGGGTCCTGCGTTGCGGTCAGACGTTTCATTGAGCACTCCTCCAACAATAATAGGATAACAGAGCTGTGGAGTTACCTTCATTGTGAGCTCTAAAGATGGGAAATTGACCGCGAACACCGAGGTCTGCCGCTCGTCGTCCGTCGGGTATTGGAATGCCGCTATTCCGTTATCTCCATGTGGGGCGCCACCTGGAAGTGTTCCAGGTACCAGTCGTTCTATGCTTATCGATATCAAAGGAGGCTGGTTTTTCAGGGAGAAGGCACTCTTGTTATCGCGGGTTAGTGCCTAAAACGAAACCGAAGATAGTCGCACAAGTGTTTAAGAGACTGGCATAACAAGTATATCACAAGGACTCTGTGAGAGCAGTTAAGTTACAATTCTGTCTGCTCCATAGATAGCTGAATGCCGGCATCCCCGGATCTTCAGTGACTATTGACTATCATAATAAATCTCGATTGCATTGGTAGGTTGATTAGTCAGCTCTTCACTTTGGGACGCGGCCATGTCTCCGAGCACGAGCATAACGTTATGATTCAGTGGAACACTTACGACAGTCCAGCATCAAAGTCTGTCCTTGACCAAGACAATCTCGTTATGCTACTTCCACAGTCTCACCAAATATGATTATTTTTTTTGCTCAACTTTGCGATAACAAGTGACACACAGGATTGCCATAGACTCGGTCATGTGAAAATATACTTCCAGCAATCACTGTTTAAATCAGCCGCATCATCTATATTTTCACTCTTTCTTAAGCTTCACAGCCTTCCACAGAATAGCTATACTTCCTCGAAAGAATATTTGTCTAAATACTTTCACTACAGTCTGCTCGATATGCCTCGCTTTAAGAGCTCCGTCGATAACGCTCAGTTATTCTATCAAGACTACAAACCCCCAACCACGAGCAATATCAACTCCCAGAACGTAAGTCCATCCAAACTGGCTATCCTTTTCAAGGAGTGTGAGGAAAAGAAACATGTGGAGGAATAAATAAGCTACTCAAAGTAAGGAATCTGGGGGGTCGGTCAACCGTTCGGCCAGTGCTTTACCTAGCACTTCAGCCAGCTCTCCCGAAAGCGTAGGCTTTTAAACGACACGTGAAGGAAGCAGAAGGAAAGTGACAGCACTTGGTGGGAAGAGGCCTGGCAACAAGTAGTTGTCCGGACTCACAACTTTTAAAGGAAAGGGGCAATTGGGTTGTCTACTGAAGAAAGAGATGGAAGCTATCCAGAAGATACGAATGAAAGAAAATTCTGCATCGTTTACGAGGTTGAGAGCAATGACTCGGTCCTGCGCAAAAGTAGCGTAGTAGGGGGGTATCTTTCGAGCTGTCTGATATCTTTTAGTTGGTGACGATCTCACCGGTTTCGCTCACAAGATGGTCTTGAACCTTAACAGGTCCTTCACCGACACCGGTCAGAATGACTCGGCTCACACCATCCTTGAGTGTGCTCAGGACGCGGGGATCGATCTTATCCAACTCAACGCCTGGAGCGGTGACGTTGGCCAGCGTCTCGTAGAAGGGGCCGCCCCAGCCCTCAGTGTTCGAGCCCAGAATGGCCTTGGCCGTGCCGGCGACGAGCGCGGAGTCCTTCTCTTCGTAGTAGATGACGGCGTTCGGGCCTGCGTCAAAGGTGTATGCGCAGACTGTGCGACCAACGGCACTGTTGATATCGTGGACCAGGCGTACAGCGGCGCGGGAAACGTCATTCATGTAGAAAATCGGGGGCCACGAGTCCAGACAGGTAGCGTGGAACGTGTTGGAATCGCGCATGGTAATCTCGGCAAACTTGGGGAAGTCCCGGTCCCGGATAGCGGCCTCAATGGCAGCCATACGCTCGGGCACGACGGACTCGACTCTCCGAGCGAAGAGCTCCGAGGTGCCCACGGTGGTCTGCATTCCCTCCGTGCTAGGAACATCCTTCTTCTCCGCGCTGACAACCAGAATCAACGCCCGCATCTCCGGCCAATGCGAGGCCGGCGCGACCTCCTCGGCCAGACTGTCACTACCATCTGCAAGATCGCCGCTGCGCCAGGCGACGTAACCGCCCATGAGAGACCGGCACGCAGAACCGGACCCCTGACGGGCAATCCTGCTCAGCTCCGTGGCAGACTGAGGCAATTGGTAGAGATCGGCAACGGCACGAACCAGAGCCGCGAACCCGGCGGCGGAGCTCGCAAGACCGGCCGCGGTAGGGAAGTTATTCTCGGACACGATCCGGAGAGAGAGAACGGAGAGCTTTGGAAGCGAGGAATCGGCGGCTTCAAGTTGCTGACGGAGGGATCGCAAATTGGAAAGACAGGCGAGAGTGCGCTTCGAGGAAGAAATGTCCTGCGGCTTGCCATTGAGACTAAGAGTGTCGTCCTTGGGGAACTTGGCCGAGCAGGAGGCGGTAGTCAAGGTGCGAAGAGAGCGCTGAGAGAGGGTCACCGAGAGAGACGGATTGGTCGGGAGGTTGAGTGTGACATCGCGCTTGCCCCAGTACCTGTGAGAGACCAAGTCAGGAGGGGATTGGATAGTGAGAGGAAGATGATTGACTTACTTAATGACAGCAATGTTGACCGGGGCAGTAGTAGTGGCCCGATAGACGGGCTTGCTGGAATCGGACGCCATTGATCGATTCAAGTGTGTTGGAGGGGTAAATACGAAAGGAGGCCGAGGGGGAAGTGCGAATGTTGATCTGGGCGGTGAAGGCAAAATTGTCCCCGGCCGTCGATCTACCACGGTCCAACTAACTACACACAACTCACCTCAACATGGGGGCCGGGGCAAGCACTCCTGCTCCAGAGACACCGTCGTGTCCGGTAGATCACAAAGCTCGAGAGGTCTGGTTGCAGCAGCACCGAGGCTCTGACTCCCCACATCCGCCAGCCCCCGATGCAGCAGCCTCCGAACAAGGCCAACAGCCAGGGACAAAATCACATCGCCCTCTATCCGCAGATCGAGAAGTGAGCACCATCCCTCGAGCCGGAGATACAGCCACAGGGGTATGTCCAGAAGGCAACAAAGGCGCACCATCTCCCTACGCGTCTTCCCCAAACGCAGCCTCGCACGGCAGCCCGTCCAATGCCGAATCCGAAACGGGCAGGGACGAGGCGACAGGCAACTGGATCTACCCGTCCGAGAAACAATTCTTTGAGGCATTGATGCGCAAAGGCAACACGCCTGCCTCCGCCACATCCGCCACGGAACTAGCTACATCGGTAGCTTCTATCATTCCCATTCACAATGCCGTCAACGAGCGCGCCTGGAAGCAAATTCTGGAATGGGAGGCTAAAGCTCCATCTACAGATCCGGGCAGCAAGAAGTGCGGAGGGCCGAAGCTATTTTCCTTCCGAGGACTTGGAGTGGAGCCACAGTTCCTCAGCCCGCGTGCGCGGGTCAATGGGTGGCTTGGTTACCAGCGGCCGTTCGATCGACATGACTGGATTGTTGAGCGATGTGGTGGAGATAAAGTGGAATACGTGATTGATTTCTATCAAGGCAAATCCACGAGCAATAGCGGTCAGTCGGGATTGGCAGCCAATGCGGGACCAGGCAAACTCAGCTTCTATTTGGATGTTCGGCCAAAACTCAACAGCTACGAAGGTTGGCGGATGAGGTTCAACCGGTTTACTGGCCTATAACAGGCTGTTCCCAGAAACTGGGGCCTGGAATCGTTCAATGTATAATGCATGTATAACAAGACCTATGTACGATATAGTCCTCGCGGACCGAAAAGCAGACAAATAAAGATCACCCGTTCTCCATTCCAAATGCGCCAAACAGCAAGTAAAACATGAAGGATGCCCATGCGGGCATCGTGGGGCATCGGGGATATCGTGCAAAAACATGACCAGGGGCAAAGCAGGAGACCGTAAATCAAACCAGGAGCCAGCTCTGAGTATTCATCTATCCGAGGACGACGGCGAGCACAATGATAGCCAGAATGACAGCAAGAATGACGAGCAGACAGCACGCTTTATTGCGAGCCTGCTTCTGATACCGATGGGCTGAACGGAGCTCGGTATTGGCGCCCCGGGTGTCCTGAGTAACGTTTTCAACGTTCTCGCTGACGATATCGAGCTGACCGCCTTGTTCATGGACGATGTGTGCAACATCCCGGAATAACTCGTTCAGTTCGCCGACACTCTGCTCGATATTGCGGATCTCGGACTCGCGCTCAATGATCAGCGTCTCTTGGAAATCCACTTCACCCTGGTTGGCCAGCTGCGACTGCTGCTCGAGTAGCTGCTCCTGTTGTTGCGACTCGCCTTGGCCGGATGGGTGTCCGCCGTCTTCCGCTCCAGCGTGAGCAGCGACTGCCGATCGCTGCTTCTCCAGTGCGCGACGCTGCACCGTCTGGAATTCATCTAGGGAGGCCTTGAACTCGGTGGACAGCTTCTGCTGCGTCCATTTTTGAGAGGGCTGAGGGATTTATGTTAGAATCATTGAGGACGAGCACCAAAAGGGAAATCAAACATACATTGACCTCCTCCCAGGTCTGGACCTTCTTGATTGCTTCTCCGGCGTCCTTGAACCCCGTACGGGTCTCCTCCAGCAGATTGTGAATCCGTTCACGCACTCGCTCCGTATCGCGCTTGGTTCCAATAAGGGCAACCTGTTCAGAGAGTCTAGTGATGTTGCTGGTCAGGGTAAACAGTTGATTCGACAGGGACTCGGCGAGACGGTCAAAGTCGGGGTCATCGCGATACTGCGGGTCGTCCGACCGGCGGAAGGTGGTAGGCTGGGCCTCAAGGGAGTTGAGGCGATCGAAAGACATGGTGACGCTTCAAGTAAACGGTGGGTGGTGTAGCAGGAAGACGAAAGGATCCAGAGGTATGCGAAGTGGTTGGTCCGGTGTGACGAGGATCAGCTGCAGCCTATGGATGCCCGGAATTGCAGGCCGTCACTGTCACCTGACCGACCCTGTTGCATTATCCCTAAATAGGCATAGCGGCCATTGTGTTTTGATGCTGCTCCAAAGATCCTCAGTTGGTTCTTCACTGTCGATACTTCACTCAGCACAAACACCTCGGGGTCGGGCCTGCTTGTCACCACCGTCACTGGGCTGTCATTTCCCACCTGCAGGTCTTGGATTCCCCTTGGGACAGCTCTCCTTGATCATGCTATAATCGACTGTCTCCTTCTCTCGTGCCATCCCACCCCCGAGCTCGCCATCATGGCTGCTGCACAACCCCGGCCGTACAGGCGCATCGTAACCTCGGCGCTGCACCGACGGTTTGTCCACGCCTCTGCGCTTGCGCTCCTCGTCTGCTACATCATTGCAATTGCGATCGGAGACAAGTCGTCCTGTAAGTCGCGTCGGGTCGGCGAAAGGTCGCTCTCTCAAATCAAACATCCAAGCTGACGGCAGCATCCCTTAGTTCTCTGGTCATGGTTCCCCATTGGTGCATGTGGCTTTCGCACGATCCTGCTCTTTCTTTCGTCCCTTGTCGTCTTCGTCCTGCGCGTCGGCCAACTGCACATTGGCTCAAGAACGACGACATCCTCGCTCGCCACTTTCAAATACCTGTTCCCACTTCATGTCCTCCAAACTTTTGGATGGTATCTCTTCTCCGCGTGGTGGTTTACGGAGATCTACCTCTGGTCCTCCTCGGCCACCGCCCACCTGGAGATGGTGAATCGCGGCAGGTATGTTTAAGCACAGTATCGTCGATTTGGAATTAGGCTGATTAGGTCCAGATCGTATGAACGGCCGACATTGAACGAAAGGCCCATCTACCTTCATACCTACCATATCCTTCTCGCGTGTGCACAGGCAGTGGCTCACCTCTACTATGACTACGATTCCATCCCAGTGCCCGTTGCCAAGCGTGCTCCGAAGGCCGCTGATGATCGTACGCACCCGGTGCCTTCGACGTTGAAATATATTCAAAGCGCTTTACCCAAGGCCATCGCGTCTGGTATCACCAGGAGCGTTGTGGTTGCCGGCGTCACCCCCTTGGTGTATAAGATGCTTCTCAGACATATCGTGTGGAGCTGGTCACTGTACTTTGCCAAGCTCTTCTGGAACTTCTCCCGGTCCGCTGCTGAACCCGACACGTTTCTTCCGCCAGGGTTTGTAGGTCTAGTCCTCCGATCACTTCTTTCTGGTGGACTGCTGGTCCTTTGCTGGCAGACGACGAACATTTTCTTCTCTATTTTCATCGGCAAAGAGCCCCTCAAGCGGGGACAACCTCTTACTTCAGAAGCTAAGGATCCGAATGGCAGCCTGCTGACTGGCCTGAAGGCGAAAAAGCCGACTGTGAAAGCCTTTGCACTCTGGGAGCTCGGTCTCATCAGTCAATGCTTGCCTGAGCGTCGGAAGACCATTTTCAACGAGATCGATCGTGACAATGGCTCGACTTGGTCTCAAGTTCTAGAGTGTGCCACCGATGTGATCAAGGCCATTACAGCTAGGGTTGAGGCAGCCCAGAATCCTGCACCTGGTGTCAAGCCGACACCCCAGGGCGAGACTGCTCAGCCAACTCTCCAAACTCTGCCCCGATTAACCGACTCTCCTAAAAGTGACAACGTCTTTGCAGATTCCCCAAAGGCCACCTCACAACGGGACAAATTCGGCGAGGCCTTCAGCTCAGCAGCCAAATCATACGGACAGTCACCAGATTGGACGCCGACTGCACGAGCCCGAGCCCGTGATGTTTTCGACCGCGCCTCGTCGGCAATGCTCAGCCCTGAACGGAAACAGAAGCTTATTGGCTCTTCCCAAGATCTGAAGTTGCTCACCGGAGGCTCGGCAACACACAAGCCCGAGAATGTCCACCCATTCCTTGCACAGATTCTCCGGTCGCCGATCGGTCAACTGTTCCGACAGACATTTGCCCAGCGGGCGTCGAGTATCGTTCTGGGCACTCCCGAGTCATCTCTGTGTTCCATAGTTGACGCAGTGGAATCTTTGTCTCGACTCTTGGTTGCGAGCTTGACAGAAGACCAATATGGCAAGGTCCAGGCTGATGTTCCTGCTGCGGTGCGTCTGTTCACCCAGACCATCATGACTCTGGAGGCATTTGTTCACAACGGTGGCTTGAGTGCGCACTGGACAGATGTCCACTTCCCTCCATCCAGCAAGCCCGAGGCACAGGCTGAAGCACGTCGGGTCCCTGACGTAGAACTGGTCCTGGATACTCTGAAGAACTCTCTTGGAGAACTTCTGACTGCGTTCAACCCGTACTTGCGCGATATCGGTCTTGGAGGCAAGGATTTGCGGCTTGCAAAGGAAGCGGCTGGGTTTGCGGCGCCAGAGGCAACATCATGAT
This sequence comes from Penicillium psychrofluorescens, assembly GCF_964197705.1. NCBI lineage: Eukaryota > Fungi > Ascomycota > Eurotiomycetes > Eurotiales > Aspergillaceae > Penicillium > Penicillium psychrofluorescens. Next base: position 2,277,625 of record NC_133443.1, on the reverse strand, counting down.
TTACCACGTTCTCATTTCTGGGAGATGATCTGATATGTACCACAAGAGAGCAATTGGCAAAAATTGCCATGTAAGCCTCTCAACTTTTCTGTGTATTATTGCTATTGTTCTTATTGCAGCTTGGGTCTCAGTGGACAAATGCATGGTTGGGCGTTTCTATTGCTGGGGCGCGGCTGTGTACTGGGATAGAAGTAGAATGCAGTTCCAGTCTCTGGATTGAATGAATTCCTTGTGCAATGCTCACTAGATGTTGTGCTGCTGTAGACAATTTGACGACTGGTCACATGACACACTTTCAACTTCAACATCGGCACCTTGGACTTTCATCCTCTGACACATCTCCCAGACAATCAGTAGTAGCTCGATTGCATCTGACCTAAACCCAGGCCATTGTACAGATACGATGGCAATGCTATTAACCAACGTCTACCACCTCCGCCGGGTGGCAGACACATCTGACAAGGCATGCTTGATCTGCTACAAGCCCACAACAAGCGTGATGATCACGCCCGATAACAAGGTAGGGAGCCACAACATGTCCATAATACCTCCTGAGTTGAGATATTCAATTCCCCAAGTCAAAGGATCTGTCTGTACAAGAACTGACAAATTCCCTAGGATTTCTTCTACGTGTGCCCCGCACACCTACAAGACCGCCACTTTTGCTCTCCTATAGTCAATGCAGAAGCCGAAGCTGCCCGCCGCAAGGAGGAGGCAATGGCTCAGGAGATAGAGAAGGTGAAGAAAGAGTATGAGGAAAAGCAGCGGCGAAAGAAGGAGCGTGAAAAGAAGTCTGAGAAGGATGATGATAAAAAGGAGAAAGATACCAAGGATAAAGAGAAAGGGAAGGATGAATCGGAGCCGAAAGCTAATGATGAAAAGGAAAGAGATGAAAAGGTACGTGGTTGCAATGATGGGGAGATTCTGGGAAAGAAGGACACTGATCAAGCTTCTTCAGATTGATTCAATTCGGAAGGGTGGGACGGGGCCTAAGGCTGATGATTCACCACGAATCTTTTCTTTACACAAGTATGCTTCTTTTTCATTCATCTGACTGGCTGTGTGGTCACGATTGAGTAGGAACTGATGGGAAATGCAGAAACTTTTATCAAATGCGCGTTGATCGGCTGCGCAATATTGAAATGGCCAAGCGGAACCAGGAGAGAATGAAGAATCCTTCTCTCTTTCCTTCTGTTCCCACTGGCGACATCTGAATGTCTGAATTTCGATTTTTTCACCGGTGTCAACGTTTTCCGCATGGTGTTTGACACGCGCATATTTCGATGCAATGGGGTGGGCTCAGTGAGGATCACGTCATCGCAGATGAGCCGGGAATTCACTGCTTATTTGATTTCGTTCCTTCTCGAAAATCAGCAAATGATCCTTACTCGATGAAGCCGTTGATCGACAATCTCACACGATGACATACTGGCATGGCAAGGATGTTTCCTCGAATCCCAGCCAAAGGGGGTGGAGTGGATCTACAAGGCTACGTTTATCCCTACTCCTATGTTGGGGAAACATCTAATCAAGGACGTTCCGATGTTGCATTGAAGTATTCACTTTGGAAATGTTGGGATTCTGCTCCATTAATCTGATCTTCACCACAATAGCACAATAATAGTCCATGCACGCGGCAGGTTCCTGATCCTGCAGGATCATTGAGCTTCCTCATTCGCGTTTCATCTTTGGGGGTCAACTAAGACCTCCGACCGCTGGCACCATAGATGCGCTGAACCTAACCTTTTTCAAGACATCTGTACTACTACTGCATATTATACTGTACATATATGTCCCCTGTCTGTGGTGAGGCAACACAACACGTACGACCATTTCCCGCTCTAGGCATTCGGCGGTATCTACTTCCGCCCACACCCCTGTCGTCGGGGAATTTTGCGGTCAATCACTGGCTGCCACGACAGCGGCGGCCTTGCATGCTACCATGCTACCACTTCGCAGATCTATGCATGTACAAGGCCAAAAGACGGAATGGGGGCGATAAGCACTAGTTAGTAGGGCTGTTTTCTCCCGTTGTTTGTAGCAGTAGTTGCGAAGTGCGTGCCCTTGAAACCCTCGCGAGAAATACCCCGCTTAGGCCCCCTCACCTCAGCCTTAGTGGGCGACTAGAATATTGACGCCCGGCCATTTTGCATTATGTTCGCCATTACGAACGTACGAGGCGAGACGCCTGTCGATCGGGCCCGTGCTTGCACGAGCTTGAAACGTGGAGTCTCCCGCCCGCCCGGATATGCAGCGATAGCTTTAGATATGCGGGATGAGATGGCTGATTTTGGTGCAGGTCGATCACCCTTACCCAGCAGAGATTGGCTGCGTCGTAGAGAGAGAACCAAGCCAACCGGTTAGCAAGGGATACCTTTACTGAGCGGACTTTTGATATCAATTTTGATGTTTAATTATAGCAGGCTTCAGTAAGGCTGTAGCCTTTTTCCAGCACGCAGTAGCCTAATACTCATGGTACTATGCATTCGTCATGTGAGCCAAGTCTTTACAAGATAAATTAGTTGCCTAGCAATGCCACACACTGCTTCGCCCACAATCCAGACCATCAGACATAGCCAGCAGGACCGAATCTAATAGGGTTCGAAATTTTGATTAATTCCTGGCAGGCAGTAACTAATACTGTAGTTGGTAGGCAACTCCCAGTTGCTTGCATAGATAGTAGTCACTTAGTTAGTGTGCCATACGTTGTAAGGCGCCCAATGATTCAGATAGGCTTTCACTTAAAGTTCCAATGCCATAGTTGACAGTGCGCGTTAGAATAACAGCAGCCTTACGTCCTTCTGTTTTACTTCTCGCAGCGTCCTGCATCAGGCGTACAACGCTTGTCCCAGTGAAGTATACAGATCGGAGGCTTGATACGAGGCTGTATGGTGTCCGAATCTTTTGAATGAAGCCTCGAGCTCACAAAAATACGTTTAGTTCGGAAGCCCGATGATCCGTCAGCTACATACACATGCGGAGTAACGATGAGCTACGGAGCCATGGCTATACCCTTTTGAGGCTGTAGTTGGAGAAGAGGACCGTGCTTTTACTCCAGCTTGTTCGGGCCAAGACAGTGGGGAAGGGGGCTGTGCAGTGCTGCCGAGCTTGGACGTTTTATCCATGGGCAGGATGCATTCGTTTCTTGCACAGCGGGTTTTGCGTGAGGAGGGATTTGTAGATCAGTCATTTGCCTTTTAGCAGGCTCTTGGGTGAATGGTGGTTTTTGGCGGGGAAGAAGCCAGTCGTACGGTAGTAATAGCGGGCAGGAATGGCCAAGAAACTATAAATTGGCACGGATGTCGATTAGGGAGAATATAAGCGTGTTCCAACTGGCAAGTACATAGTAAGCTGCTGCTGAAATCGCCGTCGAGTGTCACAGATCTACGCAGGTCACGATTACGATTTCTTTATATTCCCTCAAAGCTGAACTCTATATGGTATAGTTACGTATGTAGCCGTTATCGGGGAGCTAGCTAAGAGAAGGAAGGAAGCTCTGATGATAATCAGGCCGCGGAGTTGCACTTGGCATGACCCCACTAGAAGCTCGGAGCTTTCCCCTGCAGGAGTGACGCAGCTTTCAAGGTCTTAGCCTTTATAGGGAAAGTGTTACTTACCGTACTTAGTTTGACATACCCGGCCGAGGTAGTTACACATACAGTCTGTAACTGCGACACACAAAGCTCCACCAGGCCTATCCACAGCCTTTTTTTAATACATAATAAGAGAGTTGAAGTGAATGATAGAAACCATAACCATACCTGACCGGAAATACCCTTACTTTCCCGGCAAGTGGGACTAATCGGGAAAGCGAGGGGCTGACCCGCTTTTGCACAGCCTCCCTCGTTGGAGACCAACCGCCCGTCATCTCCTTCCCTGTTGACACCCTTGGCCGAGGGTGGGCTGGAAGGTAAGATTTGGCTGGTCTGTGTGCATGGCTTTAGCTTTGCCAGGCTTTGCTAGTCACCGAACTAAAAGTGTAATCTCAAATACATACTTTCTATACTTCACAGAAGTAAATCCCCAGAAGACGGAGTCTCAAATTGTCCGTGTGAACCGGTTGGCGATTTGTTGGGTGTACCGTTGTACAAGCGTAGGGCGTAGAGTTGTCCTAGTAAATGCACGCTTACTTGTTTATATTTGCATATAAAAATGATTACTAGGGGCCAACCATTGTATATCGCAACAAGGCTGGCCCCGTTGAGAGCCGAGTGAGACCAACTACAGTATCTCCGTAGATTAATTCTTAACTCCAGATAGGAAGCTGACGAGGGCCAAAACGTTTGACGCCTGGGTAACAGCCCTGAAACGCCGGGGCGCTCAGGATTGGGTCTATTGTCATTGTGGATGCACGGGTCTGTTCAGATTCAGCCACGGATAACTCTGTTTCGATTCTCGAAAAGTTTGAGACAGCGCATGCACTCCACGTGACGCTAGTGAGCCTGACCGGTATTATCCTCAAAGAGAAGGTCTATTCAGATATGTTTTCGAGGCTGACAGAGACCCGTCATGGCCTCGATAATGAATTTGATTGGGTATTCTGGTAGTAAGCAATAATCATGGGTCGTAAATCTGTATCTATATGCATGTGCGCAAATGGTCATGGTAGTATTCGAAGCGTCCGCTTCAAAGATTCCCGCGCCCTGAGCCAGGGTTGTTGGATTCAGAGGATCGCATTCCCGGAGGCAGGCGGATGCCGAGTGCGGCGGGAGCGCCTCGTGCCATGTTCACTTGGTTCGCCATATCCACTCGAGCCTTAGCAAGACCGATCGCAGGCACCACCCAGCCACCGCAGCTGCATTGCATGCCTTGCCATGCGAATTTGCCGATATTGGCCCCACAGGCGGAGTTGGGGCAGGTCAGACGCCCGGATAACGGAGCGTCCTCTGACCCATCTTCTGGTGACGATGGGAACAAACTCGGGCGCATCCATGTAAGCGGATGTAAGAAGATGTGCGCACAGTCCATACTTGTCTGGGACTTGGCGCTGTTCTTTCCCAGCTCGTGAGGAACGATGAAAGGGGTTGTTGCCAACTTGCGCCTGGTTGATAGTTGATTAGGTATAGTTCATCGTATGGATTGTTGGAGCAATACGTACCTGCATTTCCGGCATTTGATCTCGACCGCCCGGTCTACTTCCTGCTGGGGGCTAAGTGGCTGCTCGTCTTCGAACCGGACGGACTTCATTTCGGGGGCCCGGCCACACGCTACACTTTCCTCGACTTCGCGGCGATATAGCCATCGCTGATACGCAGGCTGGCCGGTGACATCTTCTGGGCAGCCCATCTCGTGGTACAGCACGAGCTGTTCCATAAAGCCATCATTTGGCTCACATAGCGGCCGGCACTCTCTCAACAGCGCCAGCGCAGATTGCGGTGTGAGCGCTCCGGGCTGCTGGTGGAGCAGGTAGGCAAGGCAGATAGTAGCGGAGCGGGACTTGCCCATTGCACTGGATCGACATTGTCAGTCACCGCCAAAAAAGTAGACGAAGAGTGGACTCCAGCCACGCGCAGATCGCACTTTATAGGCACGAAATGACGTAGGAGGCATGAAGCCACAAGGCGCACAACTCCTCGGACAGGCAAAAAAAAGAAGGTAAAAAAGACCAAGTGGTTTTAGGCAAGTGGTGGCAAGACATGACAGAAACAAATGAACTAACCAATGCACAAGCACGCCACCACCGGTATCCAGCCCGGCCTGGATGAACTTGATGGCGGCGGGGAAATGCTCCAGAAGATTCTCATCATCAACATCATCAACATCTATGAAATGATGGCGATAGGGTGCAAATGTTGTCTCGTCAGTTGTGTTCAGCCGGAGCACGGACAGCACATGGGTGATATTTTCCCTGGCCATCGCGGCTTTGTTTCTGAGGCAGAAAATCCTACAGCTAGGTGTTAGCAGCAGCCACAACCGCAATAGCAGATGAAGGTCATCAAAGGCAGACCCTGGAGTAGGATACTACTAACCCTCCGATGTAGAGATTGTGGCCTGAGATGCGATTCATGGCCATGGTGGTGGTGGTTAGAGGTGGACGTCACTTCACCGTTCATGCGCGACTTTGTCCTGTTAGGATGTTGTAGATCTTGTAGAATATGCAGATCAGACACAAAATAATGGCAATAATTGATCTCAGACCATGCAAAGTAGTCACTGTACCCTGCAACTCCCGTCCGACAGGCTCTGATTAGGGATGGATAAGGGCCGAGGTAAAGTAGCCCAGATAAGAAATTAGGGCAAGGGCTAATTGCGTCCTGAGGCATCAAATATACTATTTGCTCCGCCGCGCTTTATGAACCGTTGGTTGTCCAACTATTCTGTACTGGCGTGGTTTATACTGTTTTTTTCCAGACCGAAACATCGACAGTAACTAACCAGATCTCCGGTCAATGGGGAGGCAGGCTGTTCCGAGACTCTGGTCAATACCCACTTAACTACACTCCGCATTTTGCACAAATTCCGTACATACATCAGAAGAATAATTCGTTCCTGGTTTCTCGGATTGCCACCATCATCGAGCTGAAAATGTGCCCAGCGTGGCCAAACCAAATAGCCACCGGGTGTGATAGGTACGCGAGAAAGTCCATGCTTCACAGCATCAGAGAATCCGACTTGCCATACTGCATGGGGCCTGCTTACGCACGTCGAACCTTTTCGACACCTTCCGTGGGTAAGCTTGGTGCTACACTACACTCCTTTCGGACATTGCGGCTGGCGCCCACGCACTGCAGCCCCTCTAGGGCTTAAGGCTGAGCGGCCACACCTCGGCTTTTCACGGGACGATTGAGACCGAGATGATTTAGTTGTATCCAGTAACCCTCCCGCCAAGACTGTGGTTCTGCCAAATCCTGTTTGTGGTTAGTCAATTCGTTCCCGATACCGACACGGCATTCATGTCGGCGACCTGGACCGGCGACGATCGATTGGGAACGTGCGACTTTATTGGGACTAGCCTCGGGTGCGAATCAATCCGCTAAGATCCCGTTGCCACCCACAAGTCAGCGATTTGGATCGAGCTGCCATCAGGGCTGAGATGCATCTAGGACAAACCAGTAGGACGTGCATGTAGCCTTGCGGAAATACCACAAGGCTACCGTTAGCCCATGGTTGGACCGAGTCATGTCTAAGACTCGTGGGTCTGACAAGTGTTGGTCGTGAGAGGCAAAAGAGGGCGATGTGCCCAGGCTTCTGTGTTTCTCCTTTGCTCGCTTGATTCATCCCGAGTCGCCGGTGAGGGACTAGTAGCTCAGTTCCAGGCGTTCCAGGCGATGGACCCTTGGGAAAGAGCCAAGCCCTAACTTTAACTGATTACTCATCGCTTTCGACCTTTCTGGTTATATTCTGAGAGGTGCTTCCTCCGGTTCCTTCTTTCTTTCTCATTCGATGCCTGTGTGGGGGTCCCCCCTATTGTTGCGCACCGCCCATTGCTCGCCCTACCGTGCCGCTCCTGCTGAAATCCGCCCAAAACGAGCAATATGACAGTGGACCGACCGTAATGTGGCAGTGCAATGCATCTTGGACGCCAAGTGGAACCCGCTAGGACTCTCCTGTCCGTGGGTCCCGGCCAACAACCACTCACCGTTGTCGGTGGTGATGTGGAGGCAATGGATCGGCCCTTAAGAATGTTCTCTCTCGACTCTGCATCCCTTCGCTCTCGTGTGAGACTCACCAGGGGGGGGTTCCGCCTGCTCCGGATGTCAGAGAAGTGGAGTTGGAGTGCCGCCACCCGCCGGATTCTTCACCGCGGACTGGCTGAAAGTCTGCCCGGACGGACTAAGCAGGTCGTAGTGATATTATTCAAACGCTCTTTCTCTCGTCTAGTTATTGGGCGCCTCAAAGTCTCTCTCGATCAGCGGTCTGGCTTTAATTTCGAGCGGACCACACTGTGGCCTACGTCGTAAGGAGGTATCGAGGTTAAAAGCCATTCCCGCCCAGCCTTACCACCAATACATACATCTGTTGGTCGTGTGTCATCCAACGTGGCAAGCGTTCCACGCGATTCTTACATATTACTTCTTCCAGATCGGTCGATCCTGATCCTCTTTCTGTAAACTATTTTCTTGTCCTTGAGTTCCTCCCTCCCCACCCGTACCGTATGTAACCCGCGGAAATCCACACATATATTGGTATTTTGCCTCTCTCAACGTTGCTGGACTTCGTTGGCTCTCGTCTCCCCTTCCTCAGCTACACGGCAGACCTGTTCAGCTCTCGCCTTCCCACCACGACACCCCCAATCACATCCCCCACCCCGCGCCACCCGAGCTGAGGATGAGATCACGGTCCTGCCCTATCGCGCGCCGTCCTCCCTCCTGTTAATAGTGGCCGTCCGCGCCGGTCGAGAGATTCCCTCTGGATTGTGCGCCAATCATCATTCCCCTTCTCCATCTCTGGGTATTTTCTGGGTTTAAACTTTTCCCCTTTCGCCTTCGTTCCTTTGCCAGCCGGTTCTGCATCTCCGACGCGGGCCAATTGTGCTTTCCTTAGCGGGGACACACACGCCTTTATACTGTGCCGCGCGCCAATTGTCGCAGGTCTGTCGCAGATTGATCTACTCGTTTGCACCGTCCCCATCCGATTTTTCTCAAACCATGTATGGTCGTCTGCCTGTTTCCTGCCAGTGAATTGTGGCCCATCCAACGGGTTTCTATGGGAAACAATACACCTCGGCCGTGTGCGACTAGTAGCCGGGAACCGTTTCGGCGCATGAAGCAGCAAATCATCGGGTTGACGAACAAGGGTTTGCGCAAGGTAGGGCTGAAGTCGCAGTTACCTCATCGGGGCCTCTTCTCCATGCTGACCGGAGAGACGCAGACTTGAACCTCTTGCCCGATATCCCACCGTTTGCGACTTGCGTGTTTGCGTGCCGCCTCAAATCCATTTCCCCGAATAGTCGCGGCCACGAATTTAGAAGCTGGGCCTTCTTGTTCAAAAGCATCAAAGGCGGGGTGAACGAGAGGCTGGTTGACGGCCCGCTTAGGAATCGAAGCCGGTTCCACGACCGACGTTTGCGCTCAACTGGATTGGGTTATTGCTGCGAGAACAACACACTGGGCAATCTGGATTTCGGCCTGCTTCTCAGTTCCGAATCCCTCGCACCGTGGGAGGCTTGATTTGATCCAGCCGGGGCTCGCCCATGTTGGACGCCTGCCGGTGCGCACCACATCGACCTTTCTGGAATGAACCACCCACGATTGATCTCGCCGCCGTCCATGTGCTCCCATGATTTCCGAGATCACGGCCACCACGGCTTCTCTGATCGACCTGCGCACACTATGCCCGAGATGCCATTCTCATCAAACGGGCCTATGCCCATCCCATCACGAACCGTTATGAACACCGCGCCTCCACCATTACCACCACCCCCGAGGATCCATGATCTGGACAACGGCTATGATGCTGGCTGGCTACATGCTAATTCAGGAAAGCCGACTCATCTTGCACCTATTCATCCAAACTCGAGCTTGTTCGGAGGTCATCGACGGCCAGAGTCGTTTTCTCAAAGTGATCGGATGGCAGTGGATGACGACCTTGACGGCAGACAGAGTGGCTTGCCAGTTCGCCGGAGTCCAGAGGCCCAAATCATGATTGAGCCGCCTCCGCCAGCTGATGAAGGGTTCCCCAATTCCATGTCGGTTGACCAAAATGGCCCAATGTGAGTAGTTTTGCTCAAGACCTAGTATGCAAGACTTTTGATGGGCTAACCCTGTTATAGTCTGAAAGGAGAGCGCAATTTTTCATTACGGAGTGTGCAAGACTCGTCCAATGCATATGATCAGCACCTGCTATCAAAGATTGGAAAACCGTTGTCCCCTCGGGGATCGATTAGCCAAGGCACGGAAAATCGAGGCTCGGTGCCGGCACTCACAGTCCCGACACGAACACCGAGCAATGTCCCCTCACCCGGTCCATCAGAGAGCTCAGCGCTGGATGTGAGGTGGCATAACAGCCCCCAGTCCGGGGGAGTGTCGCCCAGGACCAAAGTTGGCTGGCGGGAGTTTATCGATGGCCCTAGTCCAAGTTTAGAGAGTAACTTACCATCCGCGGTGTTGGATTACGACCACCACGGTTACCGGCGTCGATATGGTGGAACGACGCCCCAACGAGAGGATAGCATCAGTCTGCCAAGCCGATCGAACCGGGGTAGCTACGACCAAGGGGTTTTCTCAGAGCTCGAGGGCGATTTCTCTACCGATGAACCTGCGCCCCCGCGGCAATTTATTGTTCGGGAACCGACACCCCCGTACGCAGACACTTCGAAGCAGGGCATGAAGCGGCGAGCATCTTCACCCCCACGAGAACCGATGAGCGACGATAGACACCCGACTTTGCGTGTTACCATGAGCAATAGTGATTTATCCCAGGGGCGGACGAGTGGGCATCCGTTTCCGAACACGCTGTCAGTGAACAACAGTTATGCTCCCAGTAACCGGACCCTCTCGGCCGGATCAGCCTTGAGTATCCGCACCTCGGGCTCCTACTCGTCCACCCTGTCGATTGGAAATAGCAGCATGACCAGTCTGTCGCCTTATGATCGACTGTCTCCGGGTGGCCTCTCACCCAGCTCAGATCTCGACACCTTCCATGAGAAGTCAATCATGAATCCCAGCGCCTCTGCCGGTGCTCCGCTCATTCATCCGGCAGCGTCCAGAGGCATTTCGGGGTCCAACTCACTGGAACCGCCAACCACGAACACGACTGGGAAGATACCAATGCCGGCTAATTTGAATCTGTCTAAAGGAGCAGGCTCAAAGATGGGCGGGCTTTACATTTGCGACTGCTGTCCAAAGAAGCCCAAAAAGTTTGACAATCCGGACGATCTACGGTATGCAGAAAGACTACTTCACATAGGACCGTTCCCAGCTGACCTATTTCCAAGTGTTCATGAGATGGAGAAACAGTACTCATGTCAGTACTGTAACAACCGCTTCAAAAACAAAAACGAAGCAGAACGTCATCAGAATTCTCTTCATCTCCGACGGCATTCATGGTCATGCGCCGCTCTACCGAACTATCAATCCGCTTTTCATGGCTCGGCAGCTCCCTCCGCCCAGACCAGTACTGGGCCTTCTCACGACACATGTGGTTACTGCGGGGAGGAGTTCCCGAATTTCCCCCAACCAGATTGGGACCGCCGCTTTGAACATCTGACAACTGTGCATAAGTATGGCGAGTGCAATAACGCGAAGAAATTCTTCCGTGCCGATCATTTCCGACAGCATTTGAAGCACAGCCATGCGGGAAGTAGTGGGAAATGGACCAATATCTTGGAGAATGCCTGTATGAAGGAAGAGCAGCTGCCAGAGCCTCGAAAGGATAAAGTCCTACATTCCGCTAGCGGACCAGGCTCTGCTTCTCAGCCTTCAGGCGGATCACTGACTTCCAATACGATTGAAGAGGTTCTCAGCGAGCGATAACAATGGGGTTCTCGGCCTTTTTAGGATAGGCAGGCTCTGCCATTTTACCTGGCCATTCTGCCTCGACCGAGGTTGTCCCGCCTTGCATTTGTTCGCCTGGGGGCCAAAGGAGGATGGTTGGCAGGGATCTTATTCCACCAGCATCAACGGATAAGACAAGGCCACTATCCATCCTCTTCGCTTTCTCCACGAGTCAAGACCTCTTTTTCTACCGTACCGAGGTGGAACCTTCCGCCATTTTTTTCAACCTCAACGTTTTTTTCCTCATCGGCCACGGACCAGACTTTCTCGGAATCCAAAAATATTCACGCAACTAGAATAGCGGGGACCTTACAACCAAAAAAAAAAAAATTCCCGTCACAGCTACACAAGACTTACGACGTGACACGATCTCTTTTTAGCCATTGTTTTTTACAGGGGGGAGAAGTAGTGGGAGTTCAGTTTTCCGAGGTGGTTTTCTTGCCCTGCGACACCACTCGAGCGAACCTTTGTGTGTATACCTGGTGCATCATTACCTGGGTGGTTAATTTATCATTTCACTGTGAGTTGTTGGAGTCTTTTTATCTGCTACTACATCAAGTGGAGTCATTATGGGCTATGATACTTAACTGCGCGGTTGGGCTTTTTGGTTTGTTTCATCTTTATTTGAGGGTCGGGTCGGGTAATAGCGCGTTTTCATTGGGGCTTTCTTCTGTCTTTCTGCTCATGCATATTCAGCCCGACGCCACCCTTATACATATGGATGTGCGGTGCTGTTGAGATGGGGTGCTTTGTACATATGTTCTGCATGCTAGGCCTCCAAAAAAAGATTGACTCTGCTGTCTGTGTTCCGGATCTGCGTGTGTGGTTTTTTATAGGAAATTTCATCAAAGTATGTATTACATGTATGGATGGTGCATTAACATTTAACACTGCATTTCATGCTTTCTCTTCGCCACTTAACTAGCCACATCAAGAACAGGGAAACAAGTGAAATTCTGGTGCCCAATCTGCCAGTACGGCATAACCTCATATGAATCATATCCTGGGATCGAGGAATGCAGTGGCTGGCCACTCCCTTGCAGCATATCAATAAGCGATGAGGGCTTGGATCCAGAGACACTAATCGATGCGTTGCTCAAGGCACCAGCAAAGCCCATGAGCACAGGACCGTACTCGAGCGCATAGCGGGAGTGGCCAGGGATCTCGTATTCGCCCGTGTACTTTTCCAAGTGGTATTCGGCCGGTAGAATGAATGACACAGTGTCTCCGGAAGACCACTTGCGATCGACTGATAGGTAAGATCCTGGATAACCCGTGATGGTGGTGTTGCTGTGGTTGATGGAAAGCTGCATAGGTCTTGCTGCCCAGGAGGGGACGCGGATCCGGATGTTGGCGCGGACGGGGGATTCGCTTGACGAGGCAAACGTCATATGCACATCGTTGTGGAATGGGAACTGTGTTTTCATGCTGAGAGTTGCGTTGTGGTTATCCGGCGTCGACCATGTTATCGCTGCAGTGTCGAAGAGATTCACATAGATACCGGAGCGGTCGTTGGCGCGCGAGAAGATAAACTCCGCGAGCGAGCCCAGGGTGCGCGTGCCTTGGCCCTCGCAGCAAGTATTGATCATGCCATTACCGTAGGCGCTCACAGCCGGGTCCTCGAAATCCTTTTGGCCGACGAGGTGAGCATGGTAGATGATCCCCTTGTCGCCGTTCTGGTTGGCGAGAACGACGTTGTAAACAGACTGCTCGATTTGATTCGTGTAGGCTTCGTTATCTGGGTCCAGCCAGTGTAAACGCTGGTTCAAGCGGATCCAGAAACTATTTCCACAAAGCTCCCCCGTCAGGCCGTCAAGACGATATGAGTCTGGTGGGTACTGTCCGAATTCGACGATGGCTGTTGAGCCGCCGATGTGGATCCAGTGCTTGTAGAAGAGCTCCCAGTAGCCGAGCAACATGTCGTGGTACCGTTGGTCACCAGTGAGAAGGTATAGGTCTGCATAGGCTTCCATGTTGGTGCTGAGGTAGGTGTGTGGATGATCGTAAGGATACTGCCAGATCATGCTAGGATCTCTGGCTGCAAGGCCATCGCGCCAAAAGTTCATTTGGAAATACTGCTGGACTACATTCGCGTCTCTGGGGGTCCCGACAGGGCTGAGGGCCATGAGGGTGTTGGCGACCATTCCCTGCGCGCCCTGTACTGATCCCCTCATCAAATGCTTAAGTAGGGGGTACTTGTTGTACCAGTCATAGTAGCCACGGAGGAGAGTGAACGCCTTCTTAATGCCGGTAAGACCTGTGTCTATCAGCCCGTGCGTGAGCCACGCACGTGTGTATGCGGCATGCTCTCCCAGGAACATTTGGTCTTGCGGATAACCCATTATGAACCCATCTGGTTCAGCACACTCCGCAATCGTAGCGACGACGGCCTCCATTCGGCTGCGGAGCTCGTCATTATCGATCCAACGCAATGTATTAGAAGCCCCCATCAAGAATCGAGCGGCGTTTGATCCCTGATATTGAGCCCAGTACCCGACAGGGTAGTTCAGGTTTGAGGGAGTTGGCTTTCCTGCGCGGGCGAGGAAGTCGTGCACCAGCTTGTCAACAGAGCCCATGGAATCATTGAGCAAGTACCCGATGTTGTCGACCATTGCGGTCTTGATCACACCATCGCCCAGCTTTACACCGGACAGAGGAGTGGACGCGAGCAATTGGGGTGGATTCCAGTCCTTGGGATCGATCACATTCTCGGGATTGTCCGTGATTACACCTTCTCCCATTGCTCTTGGAGGTCTAGTCAAGGCCGACGAGTTGCTTATAGGCAGATCGGCATTGTATGGGTCTGAACCAAGGTTGACAACACCGCTGTTTCCCAGAGCAGAGTCGACAGCGACTTCCTTGCCTTCAGCAATATCAGTTCCATCAGATAGAGCACTCAATTTCGAGAGACCCAGCTGATAATGCTGCCCGTCTATGCTAATACCCAGCTTTGTGGCAGTAAACCGCAAATATCGACGGCCCGCACTTTGTTTACGATCGACGGGAATTGTCTGAATGGTGTCTCTTGGGTTGGGCTGGTCTTCGCCGGTACGGTCGATGAGCATAGTTGGGTTATTAAAGGAGTCCGTATCATCAGCCTCAACCTTCCAGCGACTGGGAAAGGCAAAGCTGACGTATGGCATCGTTTCGGGCCAGTAGTGAGGTTGCACCAGCGGGTATATTTGTACCTGCTCAACGGGAGACGCATTGCTCCCCAAATCGATCTGAACCCAGGTTGTGGCATTTTCGGTATCCGTGAGCTTGCTTTGATAAGGCAGGTACCAGCTGGCTGCAGTAAATGCCATCTGGTTCTCATACAAGCCAGGAACGATGTCGGTGACATTCTTTTTAGGGCTAGCCGCAAGGACCCTAAGCGGCAGGGCCAAGGCCAGGGCGAAACAAAGAAGGCGAGCCATCTTGGAATAATGTTGCGAGACGTATCTTGAACAAAAACTGATCATTTATTTAAGAGTCTGGAATCTAGTGGAATGCAAGTTCATTCATCCCTCTTTATCGGTCTATCACACCCCGAGCTTCCCGTTTAAGATGGAATTCCGCCTGAACATCATGTCTCGTAGAATATGTGCACCTCTTAAATCGAAACCTACGGCCTCCCCGGCACTAACTAGTACTTGGATCCTTTGAACCCTGTGCTTGGACCTCGATGCTTGGAACGGGTTATGCGGGGTTTTGCGGGGGCGATCGACATGACGGTTTTGAAGGATCCTTGTTTTTCGGGGGCGTCCGATAGCTTCTTCCGGATCTGGTAGGAATATTGCGTATGTTTCAGTGGCTTCGGTCGAAATTGTACCGAAATTTTAATTAAACTTAATAGCCATGAAGTATTTGTGATGATGCGGTCTTGCATTAACGTGGACTGATCATTGGTTGGCATGCCACATGCGATATAGCTACACTAATAGTATCCGCCCTGGCTCTATCAAATCAAACAAGCAAGGAAGACTTTCTCATTTCCTTGACAGCAGGGGCCTCTTTCTTCTTCTCGCCAGTGCCAGTGATCGAAGCAAAGCTTTCTGCGAGAACGGCAGCTCCGCCATGCAGCGGCAGAGTTTCGTCGGGGTTGGGGTTGTTGTCGTCCTGCTCCTCGCTCTGCACAGTAACCACTGGGACCTCAAATACCTCGTCCCGAGAACCAGCACACATAACCAAGACCTCTTCCAGCGCCTTCTCGATGGCAGCAGCACGCTCGCGCATTCCACGCCGCAGCAATGCATCAACCAGATGCTCTGCCTCCGACACGGCAGAATTGATGCGCTCGATGAGACGTCGAATACTATTAATAAGATACTCCTCTTCATAGACGGTTCCCTTCTTTCCGCGTGCACGCTTGCGCTCCTCGCGTCGGCGAGTTTTCGAAGTCTGGCGGGACGAGGTTGTCTTGCCCGTGTAGCGAGTGAACATGGTGCGACCGGCTAGTGTAGATGCTTCAGTTGGAGCTAGCGAGACATTGTCGGGGATATCTGCGCCGCCGTCGCCGAGAGTAGGATCGCCACCGAAGAAAGCAAGTGGGTCTGCAGCACGGCGTTCGCGAAGCTCGCGGACTCGCGGGACTTGGGCATTGAGTTGAGACTTGCAGTCGGCCAATAGGTCGGTCATGGCACCCATTGCTTCAGCAAGCCCGGTGTCCACTATCTCTGTGACCTGGCTCTTTTTGCCGTGCAGTGTGAGCAGACGGGCGGCATCGGCAAACTTGGAGCCGCGGCACAAAAGTCGGGATGCGGTGATGATGTCGTGGAGATGCTCGGCGTGGATGGTGGCTGCTGAGACATAGTCTCGGCTCTCGTCGACGAGGGTTGTGGCCAATTCGTTCATGTGTGCTGTCAACTCATCTTCAGGGAGCGGAACCATCATGGCACAGTAGAGGGACTCTCGCCACATATGCGCCAGCTTGTAGCATTTGTAAGCTTCATCGTAGCGCTCCAGAGATTCGTAGGCTGTAATCGAAATTAGCTGATGATCATTCTTTGGGGGCTAGCAAAAATATCATACCGATCGCTGCGTCTTTGTACTGGGACTGATCTTGGAGATATTCGCCGTAGATCAATGTGATCTCTCGTTGCTGTTCAGGCTCATACTTGAAGATATCAAGAGCCTCCTTATAAAGAACGTGCTTGATGACATAGGGCTGGATCTCTTCGTGGGAATTGAGAGCATGCAGATGTTTCAAAGCCTTCCCAAATCGGGAGAGATGGTTATCAATCTCAAATTGACGTCGCAGCTCTGGTAGCTGCTGGAGCTTACGGAGAAACGGTAAGTACTCTCGAGGATCCTGGAAGATGATTAGCAAATACCATGAGAGTTACCAAAGAATACTTACCATCTGAGCCTGTTGTGCAACCAATAGCGTGAGCTCCAGGTCATACAGACCCAGGGCATGCGAATATAGACGATTGGCATCTGTCAAAAAGACCATGTGCTCAATAGCATCCTCCGCTTGTTCAGTGTTGTGTTCTTGATTCATGTCAGTTGCTATTTAACCTTCTATTTTGGTAGAACATACCTCTGAGACGAGCAACAAGCCTCAAACCAGCCTCCAAATCTGGTGGTGACTTGCAAACATGGGCCGTTACCAAGTTATGTAGATTGGTATCCAAGCGACTTTGAAGAACAGCCAAAAACGCATCGCAGATGCGGTTGACCTTACTCCCTTTACTGGTGGGCATAGACAGAGCAGGCGTTGTAGACTCCTCTGGTTGAGCAGCAGCGGACTCGATTTTCGAGATTTTTAGTGTATCTTTGTAGAGTGTCTGCGAAACATCCTCCTCCCTAAGTGGAGGTTAGTATGAAACTTTTGCAAATTGCCAGAGATGTCACATACTTCAACCGAGAAAGAAAGTCGTCAACGAAGTCAACCTTCTTAACTTGCTCTATGAATAGCTGGACGTTCTCCATGAACTGCTGGGGAGCGTAGTCGTAGAGAATATTCATATCCACCATCTGGCTGCGGCATGCAAGGAACGCAGCCCGGTAATTTTTCCGGTCGATAAACGTGCGAATTCCTGCCAGAACCAGCGCGCGTGGGAAGATAGTCTCGATATTGCCTCGAGGCGCTTGAAGCACAACAGCGAAGATGGAAGGCATCACGGACACCAACTTTGAGTTTCTCTCAATGCTTCGGCAGCGCTCATCCGTCTCTGGCGTGTCTCCTGGAACCTCCATGTCTATAGTATGAATTAGAATAGCTCGAAAGGGGTTGAAAAGACGACTTACCGTCCACGTGGTTCAGATGAACAAACTTCAGAAGGTGCTGGGAAGTTGTGAACAAGAGGTGAGCCGGAGTGAGAAGGAAAGACGTGCAATTCTTTGCGAGTACACGCTTGTTCGCATACAATACGCCGGTCCTTGTCATCGTTACCAGGATTTGCTGGAGAAATTAGTATCGCTGTTTAGATTCCAGATAGAGTGATGACCTACCTCGTCCTCGGAAATTGAAACTGCGCGGGCCCAATGGGTATCAACGTTTGGGCTCTCAGACCAAGAAGAAATCTCAAACTCATCTGTCGCTGATGGATTAATGCACGAGTAGCTCGCGGGACGCGTAGGCTGGAGTGCATGGGAGAACCACAGGGCTTGGTGTCCAATACCAGGGAAAATGGAGGATAGCTGCGAGGTATCCGCCGCTTGGTACACAGTCTGTGTTGAGCGAGTTTCCAAAGCTGTTCGCTCAATGTGACTGGCGTTCGGACTGTTGTCTTTGAGCACGTATACCTCATTTTCATTCAAAAAAGTGATTTGTCTCGGTCGACTCTGCTGGGCATAGGACAGAGGATAGCTTGACTCTAGGATAGGAACGGCAACTGGGCGGCTCTTCAAAGACCACAGGAACACGGAGAAATGGTCCTGCATAAGGACAGCAATTCTGGTACCAGACTTGCTGAATGCCACATCAATGACATTGGAGTCGAGTTCCAGTTCGTTGTGCGCCATAGGGGGTGGAACGCCCGCCAGTCTTAGTGGAGTCAACTTCAATATCCCTAATTTCAAGTCAGAAATAGATTGAGGATGGATGAAGTAAGATAAACTCACGTCCATCGAAGACAGCGATAGCCCCAACGTCATCTGGAATCGTCGTAGATCCATGATTGATATCGAAGACATAATCCAAGTCCAAGATCGAGCCTACCCAGTATCAGTTTGGTTTTGTTTTTTTTTTGTTGTGTTCGGATAAATGACATACTTGAGGAACCAACAACAAAGCGCAACGCCTTTTCTTGATGCCATTCAAAGGAGAAAGGCTTCTGATAGGCAGGGTCGATGACTACCGGAATCTCTTGCTTCAAATAGTAATGGTAATTTCCCATAGTCCAGAGCTGCACGCGGTTTTTGAAGCAAACTGCGAGCACCGTGGAGTCAACGTTCCAAGCCAGACGAATCTGCGAGGCCCAGGATTGCCGCTCAGCTCCGTTCAACCGAAGAGAGAACTGGCCGTGGCGGAGTCCATTGCGTTCAAAGAAGACCACGTCAATCCGGTCATCTAGACGCTGGATACCGGCGATAAGGTTTCCATTCGGCCGCCAGCTCAGGGTAGCTTCCAGTCCGTCGACAGGCTCGCTCACGCTGTCCAGGGTGCCTTCTCTAGAATACACACGAATCGCTCGGCGGGCTTCCGCCTCGATACTGTTCACGGCAACATAGGCACCATCTCCGCGCCAGCTGATCGTAGTGCCGGCGTCGTCGTAGCTGCTCAATTCTCCTTCATCGACCTTCTCAGGCACGGTCGGATCACGGAGGGCTTTTGCTCTCTTTCCCTGGAACTGAGTTTCTCTCTTGCCCCATCCAACAGACACTTGCTGCGAGGCTTGCAAGTCCTCGGCTGCGAAAGTGATCTCGGCCACATTCTCGAACTCGCGAGTCATGTACAAGAAGGTACGAGCACGCGTGGTGATTGCCAACAGTTCTTCGTCGGGCGACCATGCCGCTGCAGTGATTCCCACGTCGACTGAGCCCAAGATTTCAATTTTATCTTCGCCGGGGAGAGGCTCTTCACGGACAAGGATAATGTCACCGCCCTCCAGCACCAGGCAGGCCGTCAGATTGTCTGCAAAGTAGTGCAGGGAGAGAACTCGATCGCACGCCAAGTCTGGCAGGGGACATGGCGCATCCCAGGAAGCGATACACTCGAATGCGTCGGGAGTTAGAGGTTCCGCGGAGCACTGCTCAGGGCGCTTCCTTCGCAGCTCGATGATTGCATTGCCGTCAGTGGGACCGAAGGTGCACACAATTGCATCCGAAGCAACATCCCAGGCTGTGGCTGTGAGTGGAAGGTCGCTCTGGATCGGCGTCTCTAAGAGACGAACGTTCCTTAAGTTGCGCATCTTCCAATATTTTCAGTGAAGTTCTGTTTTTACCCCGCCATGAACGGAGGAAATTATAAAACAAAGGTCTGATTTTCTGGTCTCGAATTTCCAGAAAGAAACGCTTTGCTTCATTTCCCGGCGAGATGAGTGTCTGTTGCTCGAAGGAGGTGTGCGACAGAAATGGAGTTGATGCAAAAGAATTTTGATTTTCCGCTCGGCCAATGACTTCATGGCCATTTGAACGGCAACCCCATCACCACCTCACAGCTACTACGAGTTCCTACACGGCTACAACGGAAGAGATGACAAAAGAAATCAAGAGTCAATACGATTCTCTAGGTTTGTAGGTTTGTACATTGATATCCCACGGCTTTTCACTCCATCCAGAAGCAAAGACTACCTCCGAAGTCATCCCCGACGGTCCGCCAAAACTAATACAGCATGGAAGACAACTTATTTGGTCTTCATGGTTTGCCAGACTACAGAGATGGTCAGATTAGAAAGACTCGAGAGCTGCGAAAAGCTGCAAGACTTACCGGCAATGGCGAAGGGCGCACCGAATCCGGTAACTGAAGGAACCCTTAGTTAGCTCTGTGATCGCATATCGCCTATCCATTGGCGGGGTTTACTCACTCATGAAGCCCCAGTATCTCCAGAAGAAGTGCTTGGTCAGAGGGTTGAAGGGAATGTTGGTGCGAGGGCCCTCCGCGTAGTGGAATGGGCTGCCGAGCTGGGCGCGAGTGGTGGTGAAGCCACGGCGAGCGACGGTGTTGGCCATACGGGCCCGGATAGCGGAGGAAGCGTACATCTAGCAGGCAAACGTTAGATTGGATCCATTGACGCAATTGCGACTGTTGGGCCACCCACCTTGGGATGCGGAGGGGAGAGTCGTGGATGATTCGGGAGTGGACGGACAAACGGCCAAACTCGTGTGGAATGCAGGTGGTCGGTCAGGTGATCGTACATCACGTGCATTCCTCTCCTTGACCGCCCAGCGAGATATACCGCCTTCCCGATCGATACCCGCTGGATTTTTCCCGCCGAAAAAAGGCCCATGCTCTCTTTCTTTTCTACTTCTGTGGATTCGCCCGCTGAAGATGGACGAGCTCTTCGACGTCTTTGATGACAAGCCTCAGGCGGACAAGCCTACGGAGGGCACATCCAAACGCCCCAAGAAGGACAAGGATCGGAGCAAAAAGCGTCGAGTCAACGGCGACGTGAAGCAAGATGCAAGCGCACCGGTAGAAGACAAAGAGGATGCTGTCCTGCCGGATGCGCCGGCGGCAGAGACGGAATCAGCCGAGGCGAAATCGCCTGCAGAGAACGAGCAGCCCGAGACAAAACGACTACGCCTCGACCAGGAACCCGCGCCCGTGGTCGCCGATACGTTCGAGACCGAGCAGGAGCAGCAGATCTCGGGATCTGGGGGTCTAATTCCAGACCAGGGGTCAATGGTGGTATCGCATCAAGTGCGCCATCAAGTTGCCATCCCTCCGAACTACCCCTACGTGCCCATTTCCCAGCACAAGCCACCGGCCGAACCTGCGAAGACATGGCCATTTCCCCTCGACCCGTTCCAGCAAGTCGCGGTTTCTTCAATACAGAGAGAGGAGAGCGTGCTGGTGTCAGCCCATACTAGTGCCGGTAAAACGGTGGTCGCAGAATACGCCATTGCACAGAGTCTCAAGCTCAACCAGAGAGTCATCTACACCAGCCCAATCAAAGCGCTCAGCAACCAGAAATATCGAGAATTTGCTGCCGAGTTTGGAGATGTCGGCCTGATGACTGGTGATGTGACGATCAATCCGACGGCTTCCTGTCTGGTCATGACCACTGAAATTCTTCGATCCATGCTGTACCGGGGCTCGGAGATTATGCGTGAAGTTGCGTGGGTGGTCTTCGATGAGATCCACTACATGCGCGACTTGAACCGTGGCGTTGTCTGGGAAGAAACGATTATCTTGTTGCCCGACAAGGTTCGTTACGTCTTCTTGTCTGCCACCATTCCCAATGCCATGCAATTCGCCGAGTGGATCGTGAAAACGCATGACCAACCCTGCCACGTCGTATATACAAACTACCGGCCGACCCCGTTGCAACACTATTTTTTCCCTGCTGATGGCGAGGGTATTCATCTGGTCGTCGATGAAAAGGGGGTGTTTCGCGAGGAGAACTTCCAGAAAGCGATGAGCGCCATTGCGTCCAAGAAGGGCGATGACCCGGCCGATGCTATGGCTAAACGGAAAGGCAAGGGCAAGGATAAGAAGACGAACACAGGCGGCAACAAGGGTTCATCGGATATCTTCAAAATCGTGAAAATGATCATGCTTAAGAAGTTCAACCCGGTCATCGTCTTCAGTTTCAGCAAACGCGAATGCGAGGCGGGAGCCCTCAATTTGAAAAATCTGTCATTCAATGATGATTCTGAGAAAGCAATGGTCGTCAAGGTCTTCCACAGCGCCATCGAAATGCTCTCCCCTGAAGACCAGGAATTGCCCCAGATCCAGAACCTTCTTCCGCTTCTTCAGAAAGGCATCGGTGTTCACCACTCGGGTCTACTTCCAATCCTGAAGGAAACCATCGAGATTTTGTTCCAAGAAGGTCTCATCAAAGTCTTATTCGCCACTGAGACCTTCTCTATTGGATTGAACATGCCTGCAAAGACTGTGGTCTTTACCAGCGTTCGCAAATTCGATGGAAAGAGTCAGCGCTGGGTCACACCATCCGAGTTCATTCAAATGTCAGGACGTGCAGGCCGAAGAGGTCTTGATGACCGAGGTATTGTGATCATGATGATTGGTGAGGAGATGGAGCCTGCTGTGGCCAAGGAGATTGTGCGCGGTGAGCAGGATCGGCTCAACTCGGCCTTCCATCTGGGCTACAACATGATTCTCAACCTGATGCGTGTGGAGGGTATCTCACCGGAGTTCATGCTGCAAAGATGCTTCAAGCAGTTCCAGAACACAGGGAGCGTTGTTGGTCTGGAAAATGAGCTTCGTGAGCTGGAAGAGAAGAAGGCCAATATGACCATCTCCGATGAGGGCACCATCCGTGACTACTACGAGCTGCGAGAGCAACTTGACAAGTATAACGACGACGTTCAGATTGTCTTCTCTCATCCCAAGTTTGCGCTATCCTTCCTCCAACCGGGGCGTTTGATCCATGTCAAACACAGAGGGCTCGATTTTGGTTGGGGTGCCGTGGTCAATGTCAAGGAACGCAGGGTTCCGAAGCACTCCACCGAAACCTTTAGCCCGCATCAGTCGCACATAGCTGATGTGCTGATAAAGATTGCCGACGGGCCGTCCGTGAGCACCAAGACCTTTGACGACATCCCGGCGGGCATTCGACCTGCCAAAGAGGGAGAGAAAGCCCGGATGGAAGTTGTGCCGATGACGATGTCCTGTATTGCTGGTATCTCCCACATCCGGCTGCATCTCCCGAGAGATCTCGTTTCGGTCGATACACGGAATGGTATAAGGAAACACATAGACGAGGTGCACCGGCGGTTCCCAGATGGGATCGCCGTCCTTGATCCGCTTGAGGATATGCGGATCGAGGATGATACATTTAAAAAGCTGCTACGGGTATGTGAACATGGATACTATTCGAGTAATTCAAGCTGATCTCTCTATCCAGAAAATCGAGGTCCTCGAGTCTCGTCTTCTGAGCAACCCGCTGCATAACTCTCCACGGCTTCGCGATCTGTATGAGCAGTACGCCGAGAAGGTGGCGCTGGGCACGCAGATCAAGGAGACTAAGAAGAAAATCACCGATGCTCAATCGATTTTGCAGCTGGACGAACTGAAGAACCGCAAGCGTGTGCTTCGTCGGTTTGGATTCATCAACGAGGCCGAGGTCGTTCAATTGAAAGCCCGCGTTGCGTGTGAGATCAGCACCGGCGATGAACTGATGCTCAGCGAGCTGTTGTTCAATGGCTTCTTCAACAACCTCACGCCCGAGCAGCTGGCGGCGGTCATGAGCGTGTTCGTGTTCGAGGAGAAGGTCAAGGAGACCCCTGCCCTGACCCGAGACGACCTGGCCAAGCCTCTGAAGGAGATCCAGTCGCAAGCTCGAATCATTGCCAAGGTCTCGCAAGAGTCCAAGATGGCCCTCAACGAGGACGAGTATGTGCAGAGCTTCCACTGGGAACTGATGGAAGTCATTTTCGACTGGGCGCACGGCAAAAGCTTCGGAGAGATCTGGTATGTATTTTTGTTTTTCTTTTTTTAATTCTATTTGAACCCAGGCTAATGTATTGTCCTGCAGCAAAATGACCGATGTCTACGAGGGCAGCTTGATCCGGGTTTTCCGGCGGTTGGAAGAGTGTCTGCGGCAGATGGCCCAGGCGGCCAAGGTGATGGGCAGCGAGGAGCTGGAGGGCAACTTCGAGTTGGCGCTGGCCAAGGTGCGGCGCGATATTGTTGCCGCACAGTCTCTGTACTTGTAGATATGTCTAGTAGCAAGCTTGTATCGAATGCGGGTGCCGGGCGGAGCCTGCCTGAAAGCAGCCCGGTACGACGGTATGACGATTCTCCGATGTTGGTCCCGTAGCTTTGTTCTTTTTGGCTCTGTAGTGTCAGCCAAAATACCTAGCATGTAGTCCGGATAGGAAGGGAGAGCCCAATAATTAACTAAGAATTTTGGTGATTGCCAACTGCGCATCAGGGTTGCGTTGCCGCCCGCAACAACCGCCATTTCGTTCTTTTCTCCACCGCTGGTCTTTCTCCTCTCCCCACTTCTTTCTTCTTCTTCACCTCACCTCTTCATCCTTTTCTCTCCCTCCTTTTTTTCACTCCTCCTTCTACGTCTTTTTTCTCCTCATTTTTTGCTCTCTCCCTCTCTTGGTCTCTGTCTGAGGAGACTTTGCTTGCCATCCGGCTGTGGTCATCATGAACAGCCTGGTGGCCACGCCTCCTGTGCCTCCCCATTTCTACGAGCATCCTCGACACTCCCCCTCCCGTATAAGTAAGACTAGATGGCCTCTTCATCTCCCTTTTTGATGTTTGATACTGACAAAGTCGAACAAGTGTCTACACCATCCTCCTATACCTCCCGGAAGCGGAAAGCTGATGACGATGGCAACGATCACGACGGACGCATGTCTGCCTCCCCTACCAACTCACCCGCCTTCACCCCTCGCCAGCTGCCTCCCATGCGGAATATCAAGCGTTCCCGACCGAACATTTCAGGCCGTCCGCTGGCTCTACCTCGCCTGCTAGAAACGCTGGATACAGATGCCTTACGGGCGGTGGTTCGGACCATGTGCGAGCGCCACCCCCAACTCGCCGACGAGGTGGTGCACACCTCCCCTCGACCCAGCGTCTCCTCGACCCTGCAGGTGCTCCGAAATTACCAGGCGGTTCTCCAGTCGTCGTTCCCCCTGGGTGGCAACACCGAGTCCGACTACGCCTACAACCGAGTCCGCCAGCCGCTCAGCAACCTCCTCGATGCCCTGAACGACTTCACGCCCAACTTCCTCCCCCCTAACGAGCCGCAGGCGTCTACCTCGCTGAGCTATCTCGATGGAGCGACGGATATCATCCACGCCCTGCCACGATGGAGCACGCTCCAGAACAACTTCGAGCGGGATTCCGCCTACGATGAGATTTGCAAGGCTTGGATCCTGGTGATCCGAGAAGCAGGCAAACGGGGCGGTGGTATCCAGCTGCAGTATGGCGGCTGGGATCAGACGCTGGCCAAACACAACCAGAACTCCGGGGGTAAACTCCAGGCGGCGGTGAACGAGTTGGGCTCCAGTCTGGGGTGGATGGCCGGGTCCGACAACACGCCCTCTCACAGCCCTGGCGGCGGTAGTGAAATGGGCTCGATACGAGATCAGCTTTTCTCGGGCACCTATGGACTGGGGACTCCTGTCAAGGTTGGTCCCTGGTGAAATTTAAGTGGCCCTGACCAATCCGTAACGACCAACTCATCATCGACCCAATATGGCCTCCGACATCGCATCGCACCTCTCTCATCACTCAATCACTCCTGTGTCCGCCGTCCGTCACACACAAGCTCTTTACGTCCCTGTCGCCGGCTCCTCCCGGCTGCTGCTGCTGCCTCGACGAAGGACCAGAATGGTTCGACCCCCCGACGCATATCACGATCACGATACCTGCTGCATGATACTTTATAGAAACCACCTGGTCTCAGTCAGATTGGCGTTTTATAGTATGCAAGGCGAATAACCTGCCTCTTTTTTTCACTTTCTGGAAGGTGATGTGCCTAGCTTTATGTTTGTGCCTCTTTCCCTTGGTTCTATTCAAACATTCCGAATTGGATTGCTTCTTTGATTTCGTGTCTATCTTGCGCAGGATTGCTTTTCTTCGGTTTTTCTACTTGTCTCTCTTCATGTCGGCAGGCACTTTCGTCTCTTTTCTCTCCCACACTCTCTTTTGTGCCCCTCTTGATACTTTCCCTTCGATGGCGTACTACTTACTTCCCCTGTTATTCTTGGCACTTCTGGAGTCGTGTGCATCGCTTCGCTTCGCTTTTTCCCTCATGCTTTGCGCCTGGTGTTTGTTCCTATTTATTTACTTACTATTTTGGGGAGAATAACATGACATGTCCCTCGTCAGCTAGCATAATTAGCAGAGTCCGAAACAACCTGTACACCGT
Organism: Penicillium psychrofluorescens; assembly: GCF_964197705.1. Taxonomy (NCBI): domain Eukaryota; kingdom Fungi; phylum Ascomycota; class Eurotiomycetes; order Eurotiales; family Aspergillaceae; genus Penicillium; species Penicillium psychrofluorescens. The sequence continues at coordinate 2,251,248 of NC_133443.1, read as the reverse complement.
ATGTACTGTGTATCCCGCCCCCTTGCCTAAGCCTCTCAGCCATGGGTCTGGGTCCCTTGATTTAGGTTTATTTGCCTCTCATATTTGCCTCTTGGGTGAGTATACAGCATCAGCTAGTTGTACCAATCTCACCGTGATCGGGTACTGAGAGTACTATGTGACTATAAGAAGATCTTTTAAGAATGCAACTCTTGTCTCTCATTGATCTTCAAGACATTATTAATTTTCGCGTGACCGGGTCAAGTGATGCATCCATGCCCAACAAACCACGGGGCTCCAGTCAACAATAAAAATGAAACACCGGGACCGACAGCCGGACCGACGCTGCAATTCACTTTCTTTTGCGTCTTTCTTATCTCGCCAGAAAAAAAGAGAGAGAGAAAGGAGAAGATAGGAAGATAATAGATTATAAGATCGCGCGCTTGACCATGCGCAACAACCACCCAGCATCCTCCCATCCGCCCTTTGAACCGGGTTTCTCAACCTCGGCAGTCTTGTCGCCGTCCGTGTGAGAAACATCAACTTCTCCCGCGTCGTCGCCGTCTTCGGAGTCATCATACTCATACTCCGCGGACGAAGCGAGCGAAAGATTGTCGTGGTGCCGATCATGATCATCCGTCTCGACGCGGGGAATAACAACCGGCTCCTCGAATGTAACCGTCGTAGAGGTGGAAGCAGTACCGATCCGCGCCTGAGCCGTGCCAGGGGCCGAGGCGCCGGGCCACTCATCCGTGCTGAAAAGTGTCCATTCCACCAGCCGGTCGAGCCAGGTGCCCAGCCCGAACCCGCGCTCGCGGGTTAGACGCTGTAGATCGGCTTCGTCGAAGTCGTCGTCGGGCGTTGAGGAGGATGAATAGTCGAACTGCGAATCGGAGTCATAATCTCCTTCCCCTTCCACATCCCCTTCCAGGTAAAACTCGGAGTCGTCATCCGAGATCCCTCGCTCCCGTCGGTACTGCAACGCGGCCATCTCGGCGCGGATCCGCTCGTCCACAAAGTCCGCGACCAGCGCAGGACCACTGCCGCGCGCCTCTTCGGGACTCGCATTTTCCCCCTCCGGACCAAGGCTGGGGATATTTTCCGCTGTTGCAGAGGGCACAGACGATAAAGGCGGCGGCATGGCAGTCATAGCAAGCCCCACGCGGCTGCTGCGACGGCTTCCGCCACGGGAGCGCGAGCTGCGACGGGACAAGGCGCCGCCCGGTGTAGAAGCACCAGATCGAGATTTGCGCGATGAGGCACCGGACTTGTTGCGGTGGTGGCGGGACGCAGCAGCATGGGGGGAGTCGTCGAAAGGCATCTCCGAGACAAGGCTGGTGGAGCTCTCACGCTTCGAGAGCCAGCTCTGGCCCTTTTGCTCACGCGTCGACGAGGCCAGTGCAATGCCGGCGCGGAGCATCCACTCGGGATCAGATGCCGCAGTTGCATTTGCAGCGCCATGGCCGGCGGAGTGGAATTGGCGCTTCGAGTATGCCGCCGAGCTGGATCGTTTGCTGGTGCTAATGCTGTGTGAGGCGGACTGGTGGTGGTGGTGCAGGGCGTCCGGGATATCTTTGGCAAGCAGGTTGGTATCGCTTAGGTGTCCGGCACGGTTCGAGCTTTTGCTTCGCGCGTGCCGTGATCGAGACGCACTGCGGGAATGGGAGAGGAGAGAGGGCGTGCCGGGGACGGAGGCACTGGTTAGGTAGGAAGTCCGCGGCGACACCAGGCTCTCGGTGGGGGCATAGTCATTGGTGGTATCCCGAGCACTGAAGTAGTCGTTTGGTTCTGGGTCATCGTCGATGGGGAATCGGGGGGTGAGAGGGGCGACGGAGACTTGGTGGAGAGATGGGTAGGAGCGGCGGGATCGAAAGCCGTTCGAGGAGGGAGTGGACTGTGGCAGGTCAGATTGGCTGGCAAGATACAGGTTTCGTATGATGATGTACTCACCTCCATGTCGATATCTATTGTCAGACTCTCTGAAAGGGAGTAAGTTGAGTGTCGAGAGGGAAAAACTCCCGACGAAGCAAATGCGGAGGTGTTGCACGTGTGGCATGTGATCGGGGACTGGCCATCCGGTAAAATGCCCGGCCCTACATCCGTTTTCGTCGATATAGAAATGCGTTTTTCGTAAGATCTATATTCTAGGGATGTTCTATCTTCTGCGATTTTATGTGGTGGCTCAAGTTCATGGTTTATAGATATGCGAATTTCAGGTATATATATCTCTTTCCGCCCTGACGTCATTCATGGATGTATACAACAAGTCTTCCAACTTACATCCTAAGACGCAGATATCTAAATAAATCAACAGGGATATATGTATGAATATAAATGAAAGCCATGCTTATATCACATTGCAATCTATACGCTAATAACACTATACAACAGCAGAAACCCCTCAAAGCCTTGAGCCCTGGAAATCCAAGGACTGTGCGCCCTTAGTCCGCAGGTCCTCCAAGACATTATACTCCATAATCCACTTCATGCGCCCCATCAACGTCTCCGGATTGAAATTACCCGTCATCTGATCTGGGGATTCCGAGCTAGCAAGCTTGCCAGCTTCTTCGCTGGTCCGGGTGACGCGGTCAGTCCGAGGTTTGCGCAGGTCCTGGTAGAACTTGAAAGCCGCCTCGAGATCATTCGTCTTCCAATGACGGAGGATAGTTGCCAGTGCAATACCCGACTCAATAGCCATACATGTGCCCTGGCCTTGGTGTGGAAGCGTCGAGTGCGCCGAGTCGCCAAGCAAGACAATACCCGCATCCGTCTGCTCGGAGTTCATCTCGTACCACTTCTCCAACGGATCGCGCACATACAGCGCCTGTTTGAGCATGCGGCCATCAGGCGAGGCCGCGCGCAGTCCAGCGATGATATCCTGCACCTGCGGGCACCAGTCGCGGACGTGCTCGTGCAGACTCTCGATGTCGGACCGGGACATCCAGCTCTCCGAGTCCCAGGACTCAATGGGCTCCGACATGAACGCGATGATAGCGGCGCGGTCGGTCTGCGTCTCGCGGTTGCCAATGGGCAGGATGAGCACATGACGTTTCGGACCGCGGAAGTTGACCGTCTTGCGCAGCAGCTGCGCCGTCTCATCCGGTAGATCCTTGTAGTCGACAAAGCCGCGGTACACGACCTGACCGGAGTAGTTAGGCGAGTCTCCCAGGCCCATATCGAGACGGACATTCGACTTGATTCCGTCGCAGCCAATGACGATATCCGCCTCGGCGGAGCTGCCATCCTCAAAGTGTAGCGTGTACGGCGCCGAACTCTCGCTGCTATTCCGACCAATCGAAGTCAACCGCTTCCCCAGATTGAAGCTCGATTCCGGCACGCGCTCTTTGAGCGACTCCAGCAGGTGCGCACGGTGCAGCAGGCGCGCGGGCGGGTTAGAAAACTCGTCGACGTGGCCCAGATAATCTCCGGTCTTGTAGTTGTGGTACTCCATGTAGCAGGGCAGCTTGTGGGACGAGCGGCGCGTCATGCTCTCTTTCAGGCCGAAGGCGTCCAACACGCGATTGGCGTTCGAGGTGATGTTGACGCCGGCGCCGACCTCGGCGAACTGCGGCGCCTGCTCGTATAGCTGGACGTTCTTCAGTCCGGCATACAGGGCGGCGTTGAGGAAGGACATCCCGCCCAGCCCGCCGCCGACAATGGCAATCCGTTTATCTTCGAAGCCCATGGTGGGAAGAGGTTCAATCGAAGGCGCGGAGCGTATATGATATGAGATAATGAAGAGAAAGGATAATAATGGGGAATTGTAGATGCTATACTGGATGCTAGCCACGTAGTATGAAGAACAGGAGAGCAGCAGCTGTTTATATGAATGAAATCATGCGAAGGACCAAGCCAGAAAGAAAATCATCATGGGGATCCTCTCTTTCTTCCCGCCCGAGGCTGGCCGATCCGAACTAGCCGTGCCCGAAGCGAAGCGTGGGGAAGAGCCAGGCTTCCGAGCGAACCTGGCCACCGGATATCCCGAGAACGATCACTTATGCTGGACCCGTAACTCAGAAAGCATTGCTGTGCCACGCAGTGACAGAATACAGACCCTCGCCACAGGTCGGAAGACCTGCCAGTGCCACTGGCTGGCATCCGATACCTGGTGGGGCTTCGGGTGAGCAGCCAGTGCGGGTTGTGTTACCGGAAGCTGCTCCTTTTCTGCTCCTTTCTCTGCATCTACACTCTTATATTGTGCCTCGAAACCTAATGCCATGCAGTCCGACTACAATAGTCTGGGTATCCTGTTCCAGTGACAACAAGTCCGACTCCTTATTTGTGGGTTGTATCATGTAGGGCACCAAAGAAGGGCTAGCGGTCCTTCGGAAGCGGAGTCAATTGGAAGCAGATACACACTCGTCCTGTCAACTGCACAGCTGCTGGAGGTTCGACTTGGGGGCGAGTAGTATGTTGAACAGCTAGGTTTCCCCTTTAACGTCATCGTTTCCGCCAAAGCGCCACGTGAAACCAGAAGTTGATGAGCCTGCACTCCGCTTTCGTCGAGCTGGCCCGCTAAGGCCTCCGCGTACCCCTCACCTTTTATAGTCTTATCAGGACGGGCTGATTCTGTCTATATTGGCCACTCCGTGGACCGTTAGAATCCGACTTCTTGGTATACTTGTCAATATGTCGTCCTCGCTTGACCTACCACTTATTCTGTACTGTTACGACGGCTCTCCTTTCTCCAGGAGAATAACTTGGTACCTTGCATTGCGAGGAATAAGTTACATGCGATGTGTATGTCGGGATCAGTACTCCTTTACCAAGACTTGACATGGAAATTAACCCCCAACGTAGCTCCAACCCCGCGTCTTGCCACGGCCGGATCTCGCCCGCTTGGGTGTTCATTATCGACGTATTCCCGTTTTATCTATCGGACGCGACATATTCCTTGACTCTCGACTCATTATTCGGAAGCTTGAGAATCTGGCACTGGACCGACCTCGTCTTACCGCTGATGCAAACCCGGAAACCAAAGTTCTCGAGCGGCTCTTTGAGACGGTGGTCATGGACTCCGGTCTAGTCAGATATGTAGTCATTATCGTGTTGGCAGGTTCTCCAGTTCTGCGCAATGCAGCATTCATAAAAGACCGGATGGATCTCCTTAGGGGCGCAATTCCACTTAGTGAAGACGCCCTGGCTGCTTCCAAGCCGGAGGCAATCAACGAAGTGAAGAATATCACTAAGCTTCTAGAGACAACGCTTCTAGCTGACGGCCGACAATGGATTTTGAATACAGAGACGCCTAGCCTAGCGGATATTGAAATGGCTTGGCCCCTCCACTGGCTTTTCTCGACACCGGGATCGCTTCCTGAGGACCAAATCTCATCGAAGGTGTTCCCTAATGTTTATGAATGGGTTGAGCGACTTCAGTCCACGGTCATAGCAAGGGAAGGCCAGTTATCAAACCCTCAGGACCTTCTAGGAGAGGAAGCTGCAGAAAAGATCGCCACATCGGCATACAGCGAAGCCCCAGGCCAGGTGGAGCATAATCAGGATAATCTGCAACAGGGGCAGTTGGTAGAACTTTGGCCGACAGATACTGGCTCACAGCATAGGACTATAGGGAGACTGATTGGGTTTAACAGCGAGGAGCTGACGATCGAGACAACAGGAGATATGAGTGTGAGAGTCCACGCTCCAAGGCATGGGTTCAAGGTGACTGCATATAATGAGAAGTAAACAACCTCATAACTTCGCTACATGCTCAATTGCACTGCATATAGGTTTCACTGTTACCGATCAAACAAGTAATACCAGAAACGATGGCTGTGTGTCAGCTAATAGCGATACGTATGCACACGGCTAAGCTTTAGGGATCGGGTATACTACGCCGCGCTAGGCGGGCCCTATAGTATTTTTTTTAGGCGGTAGTAGGTAAAATGACTACTAGGAACGGTGAAGCAAAGGCTTGAAAGTCTACTAGGCACCGTTTTTTTACGGGTCCTACTTTAAATCCGCGTAACTCCGTATCGTCGTAGGTAGGCCCCCGGGGAGGCCCACTTGGTTAAGAATAAAGCGTTGATCCGGTGTTGGTTAGGCAGACAGGTTTTTTGGAGTTTGCCGTCGCCAATGTATGGCTTGGATCGTCGCTGCGGCATAAACAAGCTTTGTAGCAGCTCTTCCCGATGCTTCGCTTTTCTCTCCCCCATGCTTCGTAGTCTTGTATGGCTTCAACGCAGGCCTTCATCCCGCTAGAGTCCATTCCGGAGGAGGGAATGGTCAGTGAGGACGGAGTGGATCGTGAGGAAGTTTGGGTGCCTGTCTGGACGAAGCAACCTCGGTCTTCGTTGTGGGAGTGCTCGCACGCGCGTTGCACTGCGCGGCCCTGGTCGTCGAGAGCGGTGTTCTGTCGCGCAATACTGCGGCCTCTGTGTGCTCTGGTGTTTCTTCTGTAAGGTCGGTCTTTCTTCTGGGGAATGTATCAGACTCATGTGTCCACAGCGGTCTCCTCAAACTCCTTGCCCTCGTCTGGCACGGCCTCCTCACCGTCTTCCCCATCCTCGATGCTCATCTGGAGCCCTGGTTTCTCCCGCCCGAGACATCCATCTTCCCGCAATGGCCCACACACGGCGTCATTCCCGTGCCATGCCACTCCCACAACGATTACTGGCGCCGCGTACCGCTGCTTTCAGCCCTCGAAGCCGGCTGCATCAGCGTCGAGGCCGATGTCTGGCTATCTGGTGAGGAACTTCTGGTCGGCCATTCACCGCACACGCTGGTACCAAACCAGACGCTGCGCGGGCTGTATCTCGAGCCACTGATGCAGATCCTCTCCAGACACAACGCGCGGCCCAACAATCTGGCTGTTAGCACTGGCAACGATGATATTGCTGGCGTGTTTGCCACGGACCCTGCTCAGACTTTCGTACTTCTGGTTCACTTCAAAAACAACGACGAGCAGACCTGGCCTCTTCTGGTCAAACAGCTTGAGCCGCTGCGACAAAACGGGCTGTTGACCCATGTGAATGGCTCAGACCTGATTCAGCGCCCTCTCACCGTCGTCATGACAGGTGATGCACCATTCCATCGCATCACCGAGAATGGCTCGTCTCGAGATATCTTCTATGATGCTCCTCTCGACGAACTCAGTACCGCACAGGACCTAGCAGATGGAGCTCCTCCGCCGCGCGCCAAGCATATCGACCACGCGATTCCGTACACCTCGCTTAACAGCTATTACGCCTCAGCCGATTTCAGACAAGTCATTGGCACCGTCGCGTTCAATCACTTCTCGCAGGGCCAACTCCTCCGGCTTCGCCAGCAGGTGAAAGCCGCTCATGATCTTGCTCTAAAGGTGCGGTACTGGGGTACACCTAACTGGCCCCGTGGTCTGCGGAACAAGGTCTGGCACATCCTTGTGCGAGAGGGCGTCGATGTAATGAGTACAGATGATCTCAAAGATGCTACAAGTCAAGATTGGAGGAAGCACCGCTCTTGATGGAGTTGACCCATTTTTTTTTTCTTTTCGTTTTTGGGTCCCGAGGAATGGGTATCTTGGAGTTTAGAGCTAGATTAAATCAAATCTATTTTGTTTTATATTTAGAACTACACCGCATTGCTAATTGACGGTAAATAGTAGACATGGGCAGCCATACTCGCCGTGTTCGGCATCGCGAGCGGCACCGCCCTACCCCATCAAGCCTGCTGCCGCGTGGGAATGGGGAAATTTCGAGCTCCACTACTACTTCCACCCAATATCCCGAACAACTTCAGATTTTTCTCTTGGCTCGACTGGTATAATTGCTTGCATTCCTGTCACAATCTCTTGTCTCCGAAACATCTGTGTTATTGGTCAATGCTGGCATAATTGCATCATTACTGTCTTCATTTGGGCTGCAATTGTCTTCCCTAAAGGGCACACGCCACTGGATCATTGGCTTACACATAGTTTGATCGATGGGCGGGGGGAAACCGAACTGGCCGCCTGTGCTGCGCAACCATGTTTGGCATGTGCTTGTGCTGGAGCCGTCGAGACCGAGACCTCAATGGCCCATGTACCACTTTCCAGGAATCGGAGTATGTTAGAACTAGTAAAAATACTCATTGCCTGCCTGAGATCCCGACGCGTTGTTGCTGAATTATTCTCGAAGTTCAGTTCAGTTTTTTGTTTTTTCTTATAGCAAGCGGAGCTTTTTCATTTCGATCTACATGTGCTCTTCTTGAATGAAAGAGTCCGCCCGGAACACGTGCGCCCATTTGTGGTCGCTTCAGTTTCATGAAGCCGCCGCCGTAGCTCGGACCCTTACATTCTCGAAGCTTAGCCAGAAGCTTGGCCTCACAATTCCACGAGAATACTGGATCGGAACAGGGCTCTGTTTAGCACTTCCCGCTTCTATTTCCCGTCCAAGGCTCACTTGTCTTCCAAAGTCGGTCGTTAGCCCACATAGACACAATATAGCGAAACTGTATCTGCGTCTGGGTAGAAGGGAACACGTTCCCCTTGGACCCTTACAGCTTGTTAGCTCATTGAACCAATGACTAACCGAGACCACCCACATGTGTCGAGCGTCTCAGTGCGATGACAACTATAAAGATGGGCTTTATAGCTGAACAATAATACGCCATTCTTAGAGATCATCACCCAATTTCCTTCGATCTTCCGATATTCGCAGTCCAACGGCTGTCAAAGATGCGCTCCTTCATCTGCGCTGTCAGAGTTGTGGTACTCGCGTCCGCGGTTACTGCCCAGTATGCCCTTCCGGACAAGGATGTGCCGTACATCGGTGGCAACGTGTTCAACCAGAACGACTCGGCTGTGGCCAACTACCCTGTCACCTACACTCCTCCTTTCTCGCCGGAGCAGTATGGTGGCTACTACTTCTGGTCGGTGAACAACAACACCGTCAGCGGTTCCAACTTCACTGGCTATGGTCCGAAAGAGGGCTACCACCTTCCGTCCGGCGCAACTGGCAAGTTCCCCTTTTTCCAGGTTAGCGAGGGCAACCCCAAGGCTATCAACAGCTCCAAGCTCTTTGCTACTTGCAACTCGTCTTCGGGTAGTTCCTGCGCGACCACGCAGTGTGAGGGCAAGTTCAAGAAGATCTTACACATCGTCTTCGAGAACGAGGCCTACGAGTGGACTATGGGCCAGGCCTACTGGCAGCTGCTGGCTACCCGCGGCAAGCTGCTGACCCGTGCCTACGCTATAACCCACCCGTCCTTGCCCAACTATGCTGCCTTGGTCGCAGGTGACTTCTTTGGTATGGCTGATGAGGACTTTTACAATGTTAATTCCACCAGCATCTATGACCTTCTGGAGGCTAAGGATATTTCTTATGGTACCTACGCCGAGTGGTACAACCCTATCGCTACGCACCGTGGTGCGAACGACTGCAATAACTATATCTACAATGGTCCTATAGACAACACCAACCCCACCTGGTGGGCTCAGGTATACCGCCGCCTAGACGTCCCAGCCCTGCTCTTCAGCACCTATACTGCCAACTACGAGCGCTGCAGCAAGATATACGGTGCTAACATCACTTTCGCCGACCACGTGAAGTCGCACACTCTGCCAGAGTACTCGTTCTACGTGCCGGACATGCTGCACAACGCCCACGACCCTACCTCCGACAGCAATTACTTCAATCAGCCGAACACCGGTGCTGAGTGGCTCAACGCCTTCCTGGATCTGTACTTGCCCGACCTGGATGCCCAAGGCACCCTGGTCGTCGCTACCTTCGACGAGGCCACCTGGTGGAACGACAACGACGACACCCCCAACAACGACAACCACATTGCTACTATCCTGTTCGGCGCCGGCGTCAGCCCCAACACTACCGACGACAGCTACATCACCCTGTACGGTATGCTGCGCGGTTCAATCCAGAACTTCGGTCTGGGCTCTCTTGGCCGTAACGACACCAACGCCACCAATGGTAACCTGTTCGATCTGGTCGACTACTCTTGCGCAAGCACGAACACAAACCGAACAACCCAGTTCTCCGCTGGATCTCTTGCTGTGGACCTCGCACAAATTCTCCCGCGTGTCGCAATGGGTACCATTCTCGCATTGTGGCTTCTCTTTTAGATGGGTAAACGTATTTGGTGACATAAGAAAAGGAGGGTCAGAAGGAGACATGCCCGAGATATTTAGAAGGCCCACAACCATGACCCGTCGCTGAAAAATAAGTAAAAACAGGTCTGGCGGTACCGCGAGAATAGCTCTGAATAGTTATGGAGTTCAAGATCAAAGAAAAAGTGTGGCTCGTCCTGGGAAACGACTCAGTTCAAACCGTCTTCTGCGACGTCATTTGATGAAACGTAAGGGCGTCTCCCATTCGGACGCGGTACGAACGAGTCGAAAATAGATTCCCATAAGCACACTCACAAATTGCTTCCCAAAGTAGAGCAAATACAGCGCCTAGATTATATCTGCCGTCAATTCTATCATCCGACGCAGATCTAGTGCATACGTTGCAACAGTATGTTCTAAAATGCCACTGATCCATTCTAAAATTGATAAAAAAGATGTCTATGGCATTACAGTACTCTGCAACCACCACGACATTAAAATTGACCCAGTCTAGGCACCCAGGCGATCAAGAACCCTCCTACATACCTGTTCGGCTGACAGTAAACAAATGAATTGAAGTTATAATACAGTTCGGATACTGTCTGAGATACTGATACATCACTGGCGTACAACATAATTATCTTCGAAAATACCCCGAGTCGTCTACCATAATACCGCGCGTCATCGTTGATGTCACCTTTGCAAGATTGAAAACCGTTATCAAAGCTGCTATGATATACAATCATGAGAGCAAGAAGCATTCTCAATGCCAATTGTAGATGGTCACCGAGAGAGGGTTAGAGTTTTCGGATGACAGTGATAACACCGATCACAGCAAGAGAGACGACAAAGAAACCGAATAAACGTAACAAAATCGAAGAAATGGAGTCCACATCATCGTCATCATAATCATCTCGAGCGTTTGCAGAAAGTATTCCGGGGGGCACTCGGTGGACAGTACGGAGCTCCCCGTCCAGCTTGGCAATTGACTCTGCTCCCGCAACTGACGCGCGACAGGCCGGGATAAAGCCGGCCTCGCATAGAGCAACCATCCTTTCACGGGCATTCTTTCCGCGCAGGATGAAATCCGGCCGATGGTTATAATTCGGAGATCTTTCGTCTAGCTGCAGATTGTGGTATGGCGGGGATTGGGCGAGCGTGGCCCATGACGAGGCGGGAACAGCGGCTGCCGAGACGTCAAACGTAAATAGAAGCAGCAGGGAGAGTACAGAACGCAGAGACATGGCTACTGTGTGCTGGAGTTGGTTTGTACTGATAACAGCTGGGAAATAATTCTCACAGGGGTATTGGGTACTGATAGATATTATAAGAAGAGCAAAATTGCCGGGAGAAATGCTGAGCCATGGAGATGTGACAATCCAATGCTCTCAAATCAACCGAGACCGCGACGTGAAACGGAAAGAGAAGGGAGCCGAAGGCGTAGTGACGGGCTGGGAGGAGAGGTTAAGAAGAACGACGTACCGCAGCAGTTTAGCGGCGAAGCGTGATTGGGTTAGGTAAAGAAGCGTTGCATAAAGGTCGATGCAGCGGTCAATGCGGATATTACGTATAGTGATTGCGCGTACAGAGCCAAGAAAAGCTTAATGAACACAAGCAACTACGTATTGAAACCGGGTCATTTGGCCCCGTTCTCGGTGTAATATTTGCTTTTTTGGTCTAACTGCCATCAGAAGAATGTTTTCATGACTTTTGGTGTCAGACACGGGCGTTGAGAACGGGATGGTATTAGTTAAACGCGGTGATGACGAACCCTTCCTTCCGTTTTGGATTTAGTCAATTTAGTCAGACAGGACCCGGGCCGTCTGTCTCATCCTCTGTTCCTCCTCTTGCTCGGTCTGCTGCTTGCACTTTCTCGGCCTCCTTGCCAGCAAAGCTGAACAGCATGCCCAGGTCATAGATCACCTTCAGAATGCCCGCGATTATAAACGAAACGCCAAACAGCTTGTGGCGGGCCAGCACACCAGTTATCAGCGGTCCCATGCTCTGGCTGCTGGTTTTGACGACATTGACTCCGCCCATGATCGCTGTGCGCTTGTCCGCTGGCAGCGCGGCGGCAAGGAATGCCGACCGCGGCGCCACGTCCATGGTCTGCGAACACGCTCGCAGAACCAGGAAGGTGAGCGCGCCCGGAAGTGTGGGCATCACGGAGATGAGCGATAGGCAGACAGCCGACGGGAGATGGGTAAACACCATGGTCTGCACAGCGTTAAAAAAAATCAGATTCCGCCGAAGGTTCAATCTTCTTACCTTGACATTGCCTATGCGCTTTGCAATAGAGGATGCGACCAGCATAGACAACGCGGAGATGACGCTGGTAATGAAGAAGATGCTGCCTAGCTGGCCCTCTGGCAGGCTGAACTTCCGCTTGAAAAAGTATATCATCCAAGCCCTAGGCCACGATTAACGAGCGAAAGAGACGTAATTTAGTAAACAACTTACGGAGATGCCAATCCGGATGCGAACGAATCCAACCCAAACAGGATGAACAGCCGAATCACCAGTGACCAGAGGTCTTTCTCGATAGACTCGAAAAAGCCCTTCTTGCGAGGTGGTGGGGCAGGTTGCTCGGAGCCGTTTTGATCGGCCAGCAACGGTTGGGTTTCCGAATGTTCCTGGTTTTGGGCCTGTCCCGCCTGGGCCTGAGCATTTGGTTTCTTCGCCTTCTGAGCTACTTCCACTTTCCGGCTCAGACACACTGTCAGAAGGAATTTGACCACGCCAATGCCGGCGTAGATCAGGAAGATGCAGCGACAAGAGGAAATGAAATCCCAATGGTGGATCGTCTTGAGCGAAGTCATGACCCATCCGCAAAGCAAGTTGCCCAGGGCTGCGCCTGCAGTGCCGATGAGCGAGTACCAGGCAAAAACGTCACTGAGATGTTCAGGCGGCGTGAGATGAGCCAGCGTGGATTCCTCCACGGCACGGAAGGGCCCAATTTCATTGCCACTGGGACTGATTACACCGAAAACCGCGGCCGCCAGCAGCGCCCAGTAATTGCCGGACGCGGCGAAAACCACCCCGCTGGCCACCATGAGTAGTGAGCCGAGCGATAAAACCGCCCTGCGACCCATGGCATCGGCAAAGAGCGTGAGAATGAAACTGATACCAACATCTCCGATCAAGGTGAGGGTCATGAACAGACCAATGCGGTCCTCTGAGATGTCAAGGGCATTCAAATAGGAGGCCAGGATCAGCGTCGATCCTCCGTAGGCGAAAAGGCGCACGAAGCGCTGGGCGCACAGTAGCTTGACGTCGCGCGATGACTGCCACATGTTGACCACGCCTAGCTCAGCAAGGATTTTGGCGACTCCGCGCCCACAGCGCGAATGTTCCGACATTTTTCATTGATGATGATGGTGCAGGCGAGAAGAACCAAACGCGGGATTGAGTTATTATCATTACTAAAGAAAGCTTGGTTGCCTGGGGTGGAGACAGTCCTCGCGTCGGTACTGGATCTAATGAGTGAAATCAGGTGATCATGATGGCAGATGGATCCTAGTAAATTACTAGTGGGAATTCCACTCTGACAGAACACGCTAACATCTACGCTAAAATGTACGAGCTGCTCTATTAAGGTACTAATCTCATGCTACAAGGCTGTCTATTTCTGGATACCTAGTCATGTATAAATATCGGGATAAGTACAGGACTCTAGAGATATCATCACAGTCCTTAGCGATCAACCATCATGCTACTCCTACGCCTCCTCACTATCGTCGCTTCCCTACTAGTACCTGCCGGCGCCAGAAACATACCAATTCGACGAACCTCAAGTACAACATCTACTCTCATAGCAACACAGTATGGAACTGTATTTGATGCTCCAGTGACAATCGGGAACCAGAGCTTCATGCTCCTCGTGGACACCGGCAGCAGTGACACCTATGTGATGCAAACCGGGTACAATTGCGTGAACAGCACCAACAACCTTGTCATACCAGAAAGTGGTTGCCTCTACGCAAACAAGACCTACCACAAGTCCAAAACATATCGCCGTGTCCCCGAAGAGATGTTCGGCGTGAAGTATGGCGCAGGACTTGCGAGCGGCCTCATGGCCTACGAACAAGTGTCCGTGGGTGATGTAAGCGTCAATGAGCAGAAGATCGGTATTTCAAATGACTCCAATCCTATGGGTGATGGCGTAAATAGCGGGTTACTTGGTCTGGGATACCCAGCTCTCACCTCCGCACACCCAGCGAATCACACATCCAACAGCACATATTGGCGCGATCGTCTGGTGTACAATCCTTTGCTGTTTACAATGCACGAGCAGGGACTGATCGATCCATACTTCAGTCTCGCGCTTGCACATACACCGCAGAATCAATCTACCTCTTTTGGAGGGTACCTGACGCTCGGCGGTCTTCCACCCGTCAACCACAGTTCACATTTCTCCACAGTGCAAGTCGAGATCACGGAGAACATTCCGCTGTGGTATACATCGGGGAAAAATGTTCGATCCTATTGGTCAACCACTGTTAACAATATCACTTACGGCTCATCGTCGAACAACCTGACTACAAACACAACTTCGTTTCAAGCATTCATCGACTCAGGGAACTACATCTCGTATCTTCCACCTGCCGTCATTGATCCGATCAATGCTCTCTTTTCGCCTCCGGCAACTTATGATTCTGATCTCGGGTTGTATGTTGTTGATTGCTCGGCCAAAGCACCGAAATTCGGCCTGTCGCTTGGTGACCAGACATTCTACCACGATGGTTCTGATCTTATCTATCAGACCTCCGAGGGGGTTTGCGTGTCTAGTCTGGCTTCGTCTTCGGAGGTCTCTCTGGGTGATATCACGTTGAACATTATTGGCGTTCCATTTTTGAAAAACGTCGTGGCTGTGTTTGACTTTGGGAAGAATGAGATGCGTTTCGCTAAGAAGCTGGGCTCTCAGCAGAGTGCCCCGGGGAATACTACCTCGACGCCGCTGGTTTCTGGTGCCCCGATGCCATGCGATAGCCGGTATAGCGCTGTGATCGGTTTATTTCTGGCCTTCACTGCTTCACTGATGTTGTAAAGCCTGAAAGAATGATAATTCTTGTATTTGTATCTGATTATTTGATCTGATTCCGTTCAAGGGTTAACATTTTGAATGCTTCCTCCAACCCACCGTCTGTATCGACAATTCCAGAGCCCACATCTTCTAGCTTAAAATCCATTTCAGGCTCATCACTTTTCATATCATCTTCGGATAACATTGCTTTGACAATAGTCACGGCAGTACGTGCATCCCAAAGTCCATCGCGAGATGTAAATAGAGGCCCCTGCATTAAGGAGAGCGCGGTGCGCAAGATGCGCCGATCATTTGTTTTTAGGCAGATAAAGTATAACATCGCGATAATGTTTGTCGAAAGGGTGAAGACTCGATTAGGAGGAGTCTTCTTTTCAAAATCAGACCTAGATGCCGATTCAGATGACGGAGATAGCAGTGTTGAAATTTGGGTGAGAGCGATATCAAATCTGCAAGTCGCTTCTAGAGAGATGTCGGCGCCATCAAGAGCGCAGACGCTATTTTCCAAGAGAACCGCATGGAAGATAAGTGTCTGGCTTCGTAGGAGAATGAGTCGTTGGCGTTGAGCGGAAGTTAAAGACGGCAATTGTTCATTCGTGGTCATTTCCTCCAAGTTTTCTTCCAACTTCTGAAGCTGAGCTTCTAGGTGCAATCTTTCCTGAAGAACAGTGGATGGTACTTGAGCCTGAGGTAGGTTCTTGTATTCCACAAATTCCATTAGGTGACATAGTGTCCGATTCTGGAGCACGGTAAGCGAGTTCTCGAGAGAAGATAGACCAGAAATCCGCCCTGGAACCGTGGGCATCACCCCCGAGACTTGTTCTGGCAACGCAAGCCTGAGAATAGGTGTTCGCTCAAGTAAAAAAATACTTGCATGTATATCAAGCTGAGAAAAGATCGCCATCAACTGCGCAAATGTCTCCTGGCCACCCACGAGATACGGATAATCCGCCTGAACTCTTCGCAGGAGAATCAGACCTTGATCCAGATGCCATAATG
Source organism: Penicillium psychrofluorescens (assembly GCF_964197705.1). Taxonomy (NCBI): domain Eukaryota; kingdom Fungi; phylum Ascomycota; class Eurotiomycetes; order Eurotiales; family Aspergillaceae; genus Penicillium; species Penicillium psychrofluorescens. The sequence continues at coordinate 2,235,208 of NC_133443.1, read as the reverse complement.
CTTGTTGGACATTGCCGATGAGACACTCGAAGGTATAGAATATGAGGCTGCAGATGAGCGCAACCTCAGCTGAAGGATTCGAGGCAAGATGTGCACGAAGCTGGGAGTGCGATTTGGTAATAAGCTGGATATGTTTGACGGAGACTTTAAACCGCGGTGATCCAACAAGCATATAATCGCGATACAGGGAGGTGAGCGCAACAATGGAATTGCGGATAACGGACAGGTCTTGACTTCTCTGCAGAATGAGGTGCGTCCATAGCGTAGTGTCCGAGAATTGAGATAAGGCGTTGGCTGCTTCACAACAATAGAAATGAAGTAGTTCACGGTCTGCGCGACTGCCGGGTACTTTGAATGGAATATTGTACATCTTGATCTCGGGTTGGGAGCGGGGAGCTTGGGGGTACCCGGGGCAGCTTCGACCGGTGGAAGTGCACCGGCGACATTTGGGACGTTGCTCGTCGCATTTTATTCGGCGGGATCTGGCTTACTTAGAAACAACAGTGTACTGAGCGTTAGGCAATATACTCACTTGCAGGCGGTACACCCTGTTCGAACTTTGGGTGTGCTGCGACGCGCTTTGATGGAAATCATGTCTGGGCCAATTGATGTGAGGGTAAGGAGCAAACTCGGAAGGATTGGGTCAAATCTGAAATTAGCCAGAGTAAGCAAGGCTGCATGAAGCCAATACGGGTAGAGCCCCTTTTGGCCTACCGTAGAAGGCAGGGTCTCTTAGGATATACTACTAGGTAAGAGAATGGAACAGAATAATTGATTGTCCTTCCCAGAGAGGGTAGGACCCCAGCTAAATACTAACTAACTTGTCTACTGTTTGCTTATGTAAGGCGTGCGTATGTACGGCTGCCATGGCCTCCGGCCGTTCACTATCCGTTCTCCGTCTGACCCTGGAGACCACATAGATAGGCACACCCTAGCCCACCTGAGAGAATCAAGCATCAGAATCCTCTAAATCCATCAAGTACTTGTGGCCTCAACCCTCAATACTAGTGAAAAATCCCTCGCAACATGGCCGCCACCAGCAAGATGAGCGACTCGACTCCAACACGCCGCCCCTTCCACGGCTCCTGCCATTGCGGCTCCGTCAAATACATCATCTTTCTCACACTCCCCCACAACCCCCCCTCCGTCGACATGGCCCCTCCTACTGACCCATCCCGCTCACACCAGGAGTTCTACCGCTGCAACTGCACGCCCTGCCACAAAGCCGGCCACTTCCACATCCGCACGGCTTGCTCCCCTGAGGATTTCATGCTCCTCTCCCCGCTGGATCCCATGGCCGAGCTTGGGGACTACACCTGCAACAACGGACTCATCCACTGGCTCTTCTGTAAGAAGTGCGGCGGGAGGTGCTTCATCTTCGCGGGCAAGGGGGAGACGGCGGAGGTGGACCTGGACGAGATGGACGTCAGGGACAGGGATGGGGGCAAGATGGGCAAGAGGACCATCTGGCGGCCCAAGGCTGAGGGTTGGAGCGAGCAGACAGAATCTGGGTGCTATCTCAGTGTGAATGGGTATACTGTCGATTCGGGGCAGGAGGGGTTTGAACTGGGTGAATTCACGGCGAACAAATGGGTTGGGTACGTGGACTGCCTTGAGCTCAATGGTCCGGAGCGGGAAATGCAGTATGATCAGCCTTACGAGGGCGGCGCGTTCTGAAGAACAATGTGCATTCACGGTTCTATTCCCACAATATAGGTAAGGATAAGTGGGTATAAATATTCCTTCTTTTCTCGGCTCATTTGAGGATACAAATGATTCATCGAGTCACTCCTTTATCTACTCTGCTTCTACCGCAATACCCATGGTCGCTTCATCTCGAATACCCTACGTTCCGTTCCTTCTAAGCTAGTAGCACAGCACCTCCTACACACTTAATTCATGTCTCGCAAACCGTCAATGATTTCAATCACGAGCAATCGTATGGCCCAGCACTGGACTGTGGTTTGTTCGTTGCTAGGAAAGAAGAATGTAACGGGCACGGCGGTTCCATCTGCGCGAGCTGCTCAGGAAATGGAGGCTTCATTGAAAAGTTTAACAGGCAAGATAGTGGTGTACGCTCTCCTTTCTTGCGCCAGAAAGAACACCAAGGGCGATTGATTAGCTCTCATAATTTCTGACATTCCGCTCAAGGCAAATCAATAGACTTGTATTCCCAGTATCCAGGTTTACGAAAAATGCTCTAAAAATTTGTTCACTGCTACTATTCTACTAGATTGGAATAACCCGTTGCTCAAAATGTGGCCGAATTCAGGTGGTAACATCAATTTACTTTGTTGAACTGAAATACTGCTTATCAACGCCAATTTCGAAACTATGTTCCAACTATTTAGAATCTGCCTTCCAATTGCCGAATACCATATCGTCGGGGACCTTTTTCCATTGAAGAGTATCTTCATGAAGCTGTGTCTTGGCATCTGCGATGGCGTCTCGCATTATTTGAACCCTTTCAGGGCTTTTGGGCGTAATCTCTGCTTTGTAAGGACGGGGATGAACAGTGATACCACCGATAAGATCATTGATATCGGGAATGATCGGTTTTCCCGTGCTGTCAAGCTTGAAATTCACGTTGAATCCCCATAGAATTCTAGACATACCCAGAAAGAGCGACCGCTCCGCAATATGAACCCCTTGACAAATACGACGTCCAGCGCCGAAGTTGAAATTATCACGCTTCGTCGGCTCCCCGTTGGCTGACTGGTAAAGAGTTGTGTCGTCACCAATATAACGATCAGGGTTGAACCTCCTCGGTCCGGGAGATCTGTCAGGATCCATATGAATTCCCCTGACAACAATTAGATACGAATGCTTATCTATAAGTAAAGATTCTCAACATACCAGACATTGTTTATAAAAGTTGTGCCCTTAGGAAAGGACCATCCTTGGTAAGTGTCATCCTTCGTTGAGGCATGAGGGACACCCATGACGACAGTCGGCATCCATCGCAGACTCTCCTTGACGCAACAACGGATATAAGGAAGGTTTGGATAATCATCGACCTCTGGGAGACGGTTCGGACCGACTATTCGCTCCAGCTCCTCCTGGGCCTTCCTTTGCACGTCTGGGAATACCATCATCGCCAGGACAAATCCATACAAGGTTGAGGACGTGGTGTCCGATCCACCTTCTAATAAGTTACCCGCAATGTAGCCAACGGTCTCATCAGACAGGCCTTCGCTTTCTTGTACGCTATAAAGGTCTTTGCAAATACAAGGCTGCACATTCTTCATCAACACCGAAACTATTTTGAAGGCCCTTATGACAGGGTATCAGGGGAAACGGAGTGATATAAACTTACCGGTGTCGTTCCGTCTTTGCAACCATTCTTTGCTTGCAGCCACTTACTGGTATAAAGCTCTCGGCCAGCTTCATGGATTTTTTGTGCACGTTTAACGGTCGGGAAAAGAAACGAAGGGAGTTTGCGAAGTATCGGATACAAGTCTGCAAGTTGAGCGACTCCATTTGCAGACACATCTCCCCACGAGTCCATTGTCTGTAAGGTCGTATTAGTGATTACTGGGCCGTAAGGAGATGAAAGTATCGACCAACGTAGAAGAATCTTGCCAGCGTAGCGTCATTAAAGTCCGGGCATCGAAAACCGAAGATTAATTGGGTAGACACGGAGAAGCTAAATCGTCGAAAATGCTGGAACAAAGCATCAGGCGCGTCGAGAAGGCCTTCGAGAAGGACCTTATTTTCCAGATCTTGATATGGTATGTATTTTGCAGCGACCTTGATATTGAGGATATTGTGGACCAGCTTTCGGATCAGTCGCCACGTTTCATTGTATCGCTATTAACTTGTAGTCAGCCGTTTTGTTAAAGTATTAGTCTGGCACGACCTCTTGACGTGCGTAGCACCTCGGAGGAAACATTGCGAAACGTTGAAGTTTGAACAAAGACGGACCACTTTGGATAGAGACATGGGTGAAGAATTAATCAAAAAAGAGCAATTTAGAAATGACTTACCATAATCACCAATCGCTGTCCTCCACTTGCCACTTCCTGGCTGATGAACATCTCAGGACGATCAGAATACATCGATCCCTTCTTGTCCAGCAGTTCCTTGATTGCCACATCTGAAGAGAGTACTACCGCTGGTTTTGTACCAAGCATGAGTGAATATACTGGCCTGGAAAATGTTAGTTTTACAAGGTGTTCTTCTATCGGGGTTCAATATTTCGTCACACCCATATTTGTCTGCCCATTTGCGGAACTGGAGATGAGGGCTTGAGAGGGGCATCTGGCACATGATATATTAATGCACAATTGCCAGCATTGTATGTAATAGGAACACTGACTTGATGTATGTTTCCCAGAATTGGCAGAGCCGGTGGGCCGGGTGGGAAGTTGGGAGGCCGCCGACCAACGTTCCGCAGAGTCCAGGCCAGATAACAGAAACCTAAGAGCGAAAGGATTGTAAAGTACTGAAGCGCGACTTCTTCCATCATGATTGGAGATAACTCGTCAGGTTTAGGTTACACTTTAGGTCGACAAGCTCCTGATAATGCAAGAGACAACGTGCTGAGTGTACCAATTTTAGTAGCAAAGGTCTTTTGGTATCGAGGATCCCGGCGTGTTATATATCCCTTGGGCACCTGCTTAGTTGACACCTAAGTGTCCGAGAATAAGGCCGAACAGATATGATTTCACGGCTTCCCCAGACGCGCAGTGGATACAACACCGCGGAGAGTGTGGGGCTCGGACCTGGACAAATTGGATGTTGCCAGACAGGCCTGTCAAATTTTTTTTCTATGTGGTGAGCTGTATCCGAACTGAGCTGCATCTGAGCCCGAGCCCGAGCCCGAGATCCTTAGCACACTGTCTGAGCGTGACAAGATATGGGCAACGGACTTCTGTACCTACACAGCATACACACGAGCCATCACTTCAGAAGGGATAAATATTCGCACAAGTTGATAACCACGAACGGCTTGTTCGTTATTGGCAAAAGGCAAGGCTCGGTTGGCAGTGGGCTGTGCAGCCGCCTTGTGTGAGATGAAGGCAGCACGGTGTCGATTCTGATCTCTTTTGTCTCAACTGGCCGCATTATTTCCGGAATCGTCACCACGTTTTGGCATTCATTAACTGAGCCCGAGGCCGAACTTGGCCCCCGGCCATCACGATCGTTTTAGGTTCAAGCAAAGTTAACCCTTTTTGACTATACGAGCCTTCCCCGCTTTTTAGGTTGTTCTTAGCAATGCGCCAGCTATCACACTGAAGTCTACACTACAGTGGCTTCTGGCAAGAAGAACATTAGCAAAAGACCTAAAGAATTGAGCTCGAACTAGATACATCGCCCTCGCTCGTGGGTGACCCTCAGCGGTAGAGGGTTGACGGCTCCCTTTAGGTCAAATGCCACCAATGTGACGACTGTGTCCGAGGTGCGCTGGGTCCATTGCATTGGCTGATACTAACGAGGCCTGTTCGGTAGTACGTCCGGGGCGTCCCCAAACTGGGCGTCTGAAAGGAATCCGTAATGCTCCGCGAAGCAGGACAACCTCTGGGCCATCACTACCTCTAGCAATTTGCAGAGCGTGTTGAGCAATGAGATTAGGCGGTAGGCTCCCTTCGCGTATCTCTCCTACTTTTTACGCCGTGAGTGGTTAACACCCTTTTGTTAGGATTTAAAATCAACGGTGAACTATCGCTTCGAGTAGGGAGAAGGTCGTAAGTTAGGAGTGTGGTAGTCGATAGCTATTACTAGCGCTTTAGTGAGTTTTTTTACGACCGAATCTAGTGCTTTAATCGTGTTTGCTTCTTTCTACCGCCCTGGAATGCTCTTTACTTCTATTCTGATTTTCCTCCAATTAGTTTGGTCGTAAGCCTTCCTTGCCTTACCGTAGGGTTACGCCGCGTTCGTAGGGACTATTCTGAGTAAGTGGCCTTATGGTCTAAGCTATAGTTATCGTGGTAGAGGTGACATTTAATAAATATGTTTAGATGGTCCGTGACGGTCTGTGTGACATATTAGAATTCTATGAGGGCATTCAGAACTCATAGAACTAATATCACGCGAGGTCACGTGTTGCGTATACTCACCCCACATTTATAAGCGTACTAGTAGAACTATGTTGAATCTAGGCGGAGTATGTGATCCACCACGAATTACACTAGTAATCTCCAGATGAGATCGAAAATTGCAAGATAGAAGAAGTCTGGCATTCTGCGTATAATCTAATTATCCCCTTCTATAATACAGAACGCGTAGGAAGCGAAATGAGCGCACAATGCCAAGAACGTCAAAAATCAAAACCAGTTTAGTGCTGTACAATACTTTCATCCATGGATCCACCATGCTGGCAACCGACACTCCAGCTAAAGCCTAACGGTCGGGCCTGCTATTGGTCCCGCCTTATCATAAGTTAGCGAAACGCCAGAGGGTATGCAATAGTGATGTCATCCTTTTTGTTCCACTACAAAAGAATGATATTCCCGCTGAATTCGATAGAAGACAATATGCCGGTCTTCTATCTCAATATCTCACTTTCTGATTCCTTCATAGACCATAACTAGGCTTTCAAGCACCTACCTGACGTTTATCTTGAAAGATTAGTAAAACACTAGCACATGATGATTGGGGAGGATGGTAGCAATTTTGTCATCTTCAAGGGTCCTTAAATCGGTTAGTACTGGTGAAAACACCTCTCATAATCGGGATTTGCTATGACCGAGTCTATGACTGATCTCAATCAATAACCCAAGGCCCGTAATCGTGCTTTGATAAGTATATTCAGCATCACGGGAGGATCTTATATCCTCACTCGGTTTCTTTCACCGAATCATGATGGCTCTCTTATATCGGATGAAGAGCGCGAAATGATGAGAGGAGGACCGGATGGGCAGTCATCGATTGGAGCAAAAACGGCGAGAGCGCCGCGAAGGACCGCCCGCTGAGACTCTTGGGTGTTGAGTATGTTTGGAAGGCACAGGATAGAAAACATGCCTTGTGTGTAAAAAAGCCTCACTAAGCGGTTTTGTGTGCAAGTTTTGCGCTATGTATATCGGGGGCAAGGTGGTTAAGTAGTCGGAGTCAGTCTCAAAAAGCCATCAAGAACTTTGATTCTTTGTTTTAAAACTGCGGCAAATTTGCCCCTGTCGATTATTGGATTTTCTCACATGTTCATTGCAGCAGAATCCATTATCTTGAAATTGATGGACCCCATTTTTGGGCTTTGCACGGCGATGCGGGGACAGGGGGTGAGGAACCTGAGCTACGCGATACTGTTCCGTGACCTTCGCCCACGATGCTCCATAATAATGGCCTCTCGTATGGTTTAGAAAGATATTTTCTCCTTTGCTCATTGGTATACTTGTTTGTTTTGATTTATTGAATTGTCTCCTACTCTCAATCAATCCAAAGATAGCCTAGCTCCACCAAATACTCCAGCCACTGTACTGCACTGCAGTTTTTGTATATAACTCGAAGCAAACTGATCTTGGAGCGACCAGAGTGCGTCCGTCAATGCTTCTCAGTGTATGGCAGATCTCATAGCGAAATCGATCGATCGATCGATCGACCGATACGTAGCAATGCACTATCGCCACAGATGAAATCGATGACTCTCTCTTATAAACAGGGAAGGCTTTCCGCGAGAAGCCTAAAACGAAATCTCCGGGCAATCTCGATCTAGAAGGATAATTATGGCATGTTTTTTTTTGAGCTGGTAATACAAGATATGAACAGGCTTCGAGAATGGCTCGATATGCTTTATGCAATGCTGGGCGGATCCATGGCAAACCCAGAGATCGAAAATTCAGAGCAATCGGAGACATGGAAATAATCTAATACTGAGAATTGCTAGCTGGCGTGTAATAATGAATTGTATGCCGAAGCCGCATCCAGATTATCACACGGTGTACAGACTATGTGTTTTTGAAGCCATCACTTCACATTGGTAAGCCCATTATAATCGAGCCTTTTATTTATTGCCAAATTACATGCCCTGGGATCGGGCCACCGGACTTGGTACACCTAACTAACAAAAGTACATAAGCGAGTAGAAGAACGGTTCAGAGGTGAGGATGATGGATGGGATGTTCGGGTCATAGCATGGAGTCGTCTTATACCTAGACACGGAGTAGTGTGCTTTCGGATACGAGCCGAAAAACAATGCCTGTGTGTCCAAAGGGAAGCTGTTTTCGATTCTCACTGTAGGGCGGATGGTAGTAGTTAGTGAGTGTGCCGGGCGAATAAGACAAAATGGGGGGCCGGGAAGAATGATCATCGCCATCTTTGGCCTGCTTCTATATACTAGACTGGAGATTCTGGATGCATTTCCGAGATATCATATTCCATATGGATTTTTATTCTCTACTCGACAATTTTGCCCTTATTCACAACAAATCCCTCCAGCGCCGCGATGGCTGCCCACAACCGGTTTTCCGCCTCGGGGAAGACCAGCGAGCGCGGGCTGTAGAAAACCTCGTCACTGACTTCCTCCGGATGTCGAGGAAGGCAATGCATAAACTTCCAGCCCTCTTTGGCACCGCCGCGTTTGGCCAAATCCGGCGTGATCTGGAAGCCCTCAAAGGCCTGCATGCGCTTGATCTTCTCCGTCTCCTGGCCCATGGACACCCAGGTATCCGTCACCAGGATATCAGCGTCCTTGACTGCCTCCTCGGGGACATTGGTTTGCGTGAGCTTGCCGGGCCTAGCCACGCCCTCGCCGGAATTTTGGATAATCTCCAACATAGCAGCCGGGATCTCATATCCGGCAGGCGTAGCCACCGTCATATCCACGCCCATCTTTGTAGCGCCAATGGCCAGGTCGAAGAGAACATTATTTGCGTCGCCAACCCACGCAATCTTCAGACCCTCAAGCCCCAGGCTCGACAGGTGATGCGACTTGGGCGGGAAGGCCTCGTAAATAGTCAAAAAGTCGGCAATGATCTGCAGCGGATGGAAAGAGTCGCACAGCGCATTGATCACAGGCACCGATGAGTGCTTCGCCAAGTCCGCAACATCCGAGTGCTGCGAAACTCGTGCAACGATGCACGAGACCATTGACGAGATCACCACGGAGGTATCGTACAGGGACTCGTTGACCCCGAGCTGGATGTCCTCCTTGCCTAGGAACATGGGGTGACCGCCCATCTGCACAGTTGCGGCCTCGGTGGACACGCGCGTGCGGGTACTTCGTTTGTTGAACATCATGGCCACGGTCTTGCCGGAGAGCGAGCCCAGCAGGCTTTGCGGGATGGCGCCGGATTTAATGGCGCGCTTGTGCGATGCGGCATTGCGGACCAAGGTGGCGAATTCCGCGGGCGTCAGATCCGCGATTGAGAGTAAGTGCCGGGGTGCAAAGGGTGAGGTGGGTGGTGTGGTCTGTGTCTGGTGGGCAAATCGGCGAAGACCATTAGCCTGGATTGATCGCAGAGAAGAGGTGGAGCCGGCCAATTGAGTTACACTTTGAGTGCCCGCACGGGCGGCAGCCTTGAGACCACTGGCCATAGTGGGAAGAAAGGGAACAGGGATTGATTAGGAGGAAAGTGTGGGTGTGCGTAGGGAAGAAGAAGAAAAAAGAAACGGTGAATGGTGAGTCAGGGCCGATGACTGCCTGACCGGGACTAGCGCACTGCCCTCCGCCTTCTCTTATCTGACCCGGCTTATCGTCGTCATCCTCCACTCCCTCCATCCTCCATTTCTTCCACCAGTTCTTCCTCCAGCTCTTGCATCCTTATCACATCGGAGGTATTACAGTCCAGCCGTCATGGCTGACGAGGCGAATCGTCCTCTGTTGAACGGGGACTCCAGAACCTCGTCGCCCGATCGATCCACGTCGCGCGGTCGGCCTGCACCTTCCTTCGAACTATCATCAGAGTCGACCCCTCTCCTGCATCGGCGCGAAGATGACTTGGCGACCTACGGAACCGAACAGCGACGATCACGATCCTCGTCAGCTGCATCCCGAGCCGGCTCGGTCGAGAGTGGCACCACCAAGAAGACCACCCGAGTACCCTGGCCGACATTCATAGCGCTTGGTGTTCTTATATTGGCAATTTTGGGGATTCTGGTCTTTGCCTTTGCGGCACCGGCCGTGGTGAATGAGTATGCACAGGAGGCGGCGGTGTTTAAACCCACCGTGCTATCCATTGATTCAACAACCCCGAAAGGCGTTCGCGCTCGTGTCCAAGGAGAATTTGTGATGAACTCGACCCGTGTGCAAACCAAGTCAGTTCGGGATGTCGGTCGATTCGTCACGTGGATTGCCACAGAAGTGGAAACGGGTCATTCGGACGTCGAGGTGTATCTCCCAGAGCACGGGAATGTTCCCATTGGAAACGCCTCGGTGCCGCCCATCAAAGTGAACATACGTCCTGGCCATATAAACCATGTCGATTTTTTGACTGATTTGACCGCGGGTGATATACGGGGCATTCATTCAATTGCCATGGATTGGATAGAGGGTAGGCTTGGCCGGCTCAGGATCAAGGGTAAGACAACGATGCATCTGAAGACGGGCTTGATCAGTTTGGGATCACAAATGCTTGAAAATGAAATATTATTTGAAGGTGAGTTTGTTTCGGTGTGAGGTTGAACTACATTCTAACCCGGGTCAGAGAGCGACTTTCCAGCTCTGCCGACCATCGACGTGACGAAGCTTAATGTGCACGACGTAGACAATGGAGGAGCCATGGCAGTGGATGTTTCCGTTGCAGCCTTTGTCGATTCGCCTCTTGCGCTCACGGTGCCCGCGCTCGGGTTTGAAATTCTGGTGCCAAATTGCTCGCCAGGTGACCCGAACATCTTGGTCGCCACGGCGCAAACAAATGAGATCCAGATTCACCCCGACCAACCAATACACGCCGATGTTGCCGGCCTCATCCAGAACCTTCCAGAGGAGTTGACCAGCAGCTGCCCGGGAGAGAGAGGCTCGCCCTTGGACCTTTTGGTGTCCAATTTCATTCAAGGCCAGGAGACGACCATCTACGTCCGCGGGGCGGACTCACCGTCATCCGACACCCCGGCGTGGCTTGTGGATCTTTTGCGCAGTGTCACCGTGCCGGTGCCGCTCACGGGGCATGCTCTGGACAATTTGGTGAAGAATTTCAGCATGACCGACACGCATTTCTCTCTCCCAGATCCGTTCGCAGAGCCAGGAACACCAGAGTCGTATCCCACCGTGTCTGCCTTGGTCAAAGTTCTTATTGCCCTGCCAGAGCAGATGAACTTTCAAGTTGATGTTCCGCAAGTCCGCGCCCTGGCAGACGTCTTTTATAAGGGCAAAGAGCTTGGTGCCTTGGACATCGACCAGTGGCAGGATGCCAATTCGACTCTCGTGAAGGACCAGGATAACTCCACAGCGCTGCTTGTGGAGTTTCCCATGAAAGACGCCCCGTTGCAGGTCTCGGACGACGGACTGCTGGCAGAAGTCGTCCAGGAAATGCTGTTCGGTAGCAAATCAGTGGTGCTACGAGTTGCCGCCAACGTAGATGCAAAGGTCTCGACCGTATTGGGCCAGTTTGCGATTCGTGGGATTCCTGCGGAGGGCAAAGTCCGCGTGAACAGTATGTTCTCGGTTTAGAATATAGGATAATGCAACCGAGTCTTCTTTTTATCTAATTGACGGTTTTTCTTCCATAGCTCCGTTTGATGGCGCGCTCAGTCACTTGAACCCACGAGTCGTGTCCTTGCAGCTAGAGAATACAACCGAAACGTCGATGTTTGTGTCTACTCGGTTGAACTTTACAAATCCTACCAAACACGCGGTAACGATCCCCTTTGCGGATCTTCTCGTGCTCTACAATGGCACCGCCATTGCTCATATCGTTGCCCGAGAAATGTCCGTTGTTCCTGAGAATAACACGAATGTCCAAATCGACTTCTCATGGAGCCCGCACGATATCAGTGGGGTTAACGGGACAGAAGCTGGACGGCGACTCCTTTCAGAATACATTTCGGGTTGGCTTATTTGACCCAGGCTACATTTCACGTTCTTACATTCATCTAGGTTCCAACACGACTGTCACGATTAAGAGCCATAGGGGAACTATTCCATCCCTCCCAGACCTCGGAGAAGCCCTTTCTGTTCTTTCCATTGATATTCCAGTACCTCGAACCCCCAGCCCAGATATTCCAGACGGTGGAAATGACGGAAATGACCGACATCCTCATTTCATTCAAGAAACAACGGTACTGTCTCCTCTGTCTCATATCCCTAACTTCCACTGGACCACCCGATGGCGGATACATCTCTCCTATATAAAAGGACCCTATATATTAACCATATAATCCCCAGCTGCACCTCTGGACCTCAACCGCCGAATTCACCCTCTCCTCGCCCTTGAAAGAAACAAGCATCTTCATCACCTCCGTAGACGCAACAGCCTTCTACGAGGGTGATGAGCCCGTCGGGCGAATCAACTACAAACAGACCTTCGAGGTACCGCCTGGCCTTTCGCACACCCCGCGCATGCCCGTTGATCTGGCACTCGGGAGTGTCGGGTATGAGGCTCTGCGGAAGGCTCTCGGTCAGGAGCTGGAGATGGATGCTGTGGCTAAGATTGGGGTGAGGATTGGGAATTATCGGGATGAGGTGGTTTATCGTGGGAAAGGAATTGCGGCTAAGGTCAGAGTTTAAAAATTTAAGTGGTTTGGAATATTTTATACGATTGCTCGAGCGCCCAGGCTTCGGGCCATGAATTAATTGCCTTCTTATGCCCCGGACAATGGCAATAACTTCATGTGCTGTACTGGTGCTTGGTGCTGGGGGTTGACGATTTGATTGACTCATTATTGGCTTGTTCTGATCGGATCGCAATGGATGGATCTGGATTAGGAATGCTGGACTTTTTTCTTTAAATCATCTTGATTGAACAATTGGTTTTTAATGGACATCTTTTCTGTTCACATCTGGGTTGTTACAAGAAGCAAAACAAGTCAAACACTAAACTTGAACTCCGAAATAAAATTGAATTAATATGAAGCAAATAAACCAATTGGATCATATTGGGTATGTATTTTCACTTGATTATCGAAGGGCCACTTTAACCCGGAGGGAGGGTGCTGGCGTCAACAACATCGGCGGCGTTCTTCTCAATCTCCTCGGTAGGCTCGGAGAGCGGAGATCGGGGCAGAGCCATCAGACCGGTGCGGGTGGATTCGAGGATACCGAAGGGACCGATGAGCTTGAGGAAGGAGTCGATACGGGAAGGCTTAGCGGAGCTATCGAACAGTTTCGTTAGTCAATGTTGATTGAGCAGGCGAGGGATGAAAATGAGTCATGGCATGGTACTTACACCTCCACGATACAGTTGTTGGTGCTGATATCCAGGATCTTGCCACCGAATTGGTGCGTCAGGCGAGTGATGGCATCCAAATGCTCGTGCTTGTGACGGAGAGCTTGGCTAGACGGCAGGTGTCGTGGGTGGAATTCGGGGTTCTTCGAATCACCCGACTGGTACCTGGACTGGCCGTCATCTGACGGGGCGGTGATCTCGCGGTGGTGCTGGAGCAATTCCTCAAAGAACTCCGGGCCCAGGATGGACACCTTAGCCAGCAGGAGCTCACGCTGCACCAGGGCCGAGTCGGTGTAGTCGAGGACAGCCCAGACGGGGACGAGGTCGTCGAGTTGGCGACGGGCCTGCTCGACGACACCCTCCTGGCCCTTGAGCACGATGGTCATGCGCGACAGATCCTGGACCTCGGTGTTGCAGACCACCAGACTATCAATGTTGAAGCCGCGGGCGGCGAGGATGCCGGACACGCGGGACAGCACACCGGGCTCGTTCTGGACGAGGCAGTTCAGGATGTGGCGCTTGGGTGGGTTGGTGGGCGCCACGGGGGTCTCGTAGAGAATCGATGAGACGGCCGTCGGGGCATCCCACTGGGGAGAGGCATCGTTGACAGGGAGGGGCAGGGGGGACCGGCGGTGCAATGCCTTGTAGGCCAGAGCTGCGGTCGAGCCGGAGCTGGACGACGAAGCGCGGGTGAAAGCGAACCGAGGAAGCGCAGCAGCAGCTCGAGACTGAGCGGATGCTGTAGTGGAGGACAGCAGGGACGCCGACGCTGCGGACAGCGTCAATGGGCGTCTGAAAGCCATGGTTATGAGGGTGGGAGTGTGTAGTGTCGATGTGACGGACTGACTATCCGGGGACGTTTTTCTTCTGTCCGACCTCGGCGGTGCTGAGTCATGCAACACTAGGTCAGACAGGGACTAGTGCACACGTGATCCCACACCCTGCTGCTGTCGATTGTGACAGATACAATTCGTAGTGATAGAGTGGCTGGAAAGAGTGAACCGTCTTGCTCGCGGGGTTTACTTCCTGATTGTTGCGGATTCTGCTGCGACTTTCGTTGTTTTGAACCCTTTCTCCCCTCATGCGCCGCTAGCCAGAATCCGTCTCCACTCGAATCCTCAGACTTTCTCCTTCCCGAATCCGAACAAGAGCTTCCCAGCGTTCTTTGACCGAGCTCTCACCGCAGTTTGCCTTGTCCCCACTGCAATGGCTGACGACGATCGTGATCACCGAGCCAAGCGCTCTCGTTTCGACAAGACCGAATCCGAACCCCGACGGTCGCGATTTGATCGCCGGTCCCGTTCTCCATCCACAAGACACTCCGAATCGACTCGAACTCGCAGTCCCGATCCACGAAGCCCCGGCGAAGCCCAGTCTGGTGCTTTGGACCCGGCTGCTGCTGCAGGTATGTGGGATGGTCCGTTTCGTGTGAAAACTACAAAGCTAACGACCTGTCCGAACAGCTGCTGCCGCTGCCAAAATCAATGCCCAGTTGCAAGCGAAAAAAGGCATTCAGCATGTCGATGTTCCTCCAATCCGCTCGGTGAACAATCCAGTGCCCCCAACCCGTATGCGACAGTGATCTAATACCAGATTTTAGAGTGCAACCCCCGTGTCGCAATCCGGGACCCCCTCCAATGTCGATGCATCGGGCAAATTGAACGACGAAATCTATGTCGCTGATGGAGACTATATCAAAGATATAGAGATCAATGATCTGCGCAACCGTTATACGTTGACCAAAGGGTCAACTCAGAAGATGGTAAATACTCCTGTTGTCGTTCGCTGATATTCCAGACATTGCCCCCGCAGGTGATGGACTCTGCTTGGATTCATTTCTTGTTGTCTGCTTCTTCTTTTCTGTCTTTTATTATGCGCTACTGGACGAAGCTTACCCAAAGCCACTAAATTAGCACCCCAAACTGTTGCATCTGCTGACATCGGCTGCGTGAATTCTAGATTAAAGATGAAACTGGCGCCGGTACGCCTTCTTCAATATGCTGTTGGTAAACAAAGAAGCTTATGACTTATTCTTTCAAGATGTCACCACCCGAGGCAACTATTACCCGGACAAAAACATGGCAACTGCTGCGGTATGTCCCGCTGTCAATTTCCTCCGATTGGATGCTGATAATACAATTTTAGAGCCCACCTCTGTATCTGCATGTGACAAGCACCAACAAGGACGGACTTGAGAAGGCCGTGGTCTTGATCAATGACCTCATGCAGAAAGAGCTCCCTAACCTAGTCGATGAACGGCGCTTCCGTCGCCGCGAGCCGGAACAAGTGGAGCGAGATGAGTATGGCCGTGTATGAGACTGCCGTTCATTTCTGAGACTGTTCCAAGGAATTTACTAATTGAATACAGCGCAAATGGCCTGAGGAGCGTATCCCAATTGATCTGGAGCCCATTCCTGGGTTTAACCTGCGTGCTCAAGTTGTCGGACAGGGCGGTGCCTACGTAAAGCATATCCAGCAGAAGACCCGCTGCAAGGTTCAGATCAAAGGCCGCGGCTCTGGCTTCATTGAGACCAGCACCGGACAGGAAAGCGACGACGCCATGTTTTTGCACGTAGCGTGAGTTCCCCTCCCCCCCCCCCCCCCCCTTTTTGCCCATCTAGTCTCTCCAGCTGACAATTCCAACCAAAGCGGACCGGATCCCAACGACGTCCAATCAGCTAAAGAGCTTTGCGAAGACCTCCTCACCAACGTCCGGGAGCAGTATCAACGATTCAAGGAGAACCCACCTCAGCACAGTTATGGCGGCGGCGGGTATGGCCAGCGCGGCGACCGCTACCACGGTGGTGGGGGTGGAGGAGGTGGCTATGGCGGCGGCTACAATAATCGCCAGCAACACTCACCCACAGATAGCCAAGCTGCAGGCGGTGCCGCCGGCAGTCCAACAGACTACAGTGCAGCCTACGCTCAGTATTACGGGGCCGATCCCTATGCCGCGTACGGTGGATACCAAAACTACGTCGCCTACTACCAGTACTACCAGCAAGCTGCTGCCGCTCAGCAACAGCAGTCGCAGAGCCCTGCTCCGCCTCCCCCGCCTGGCAATGAGGCGCCTCCCCCTCCACCTCCGGGAGCTGGATCTCCGCCGCCCCCTCCCCCGGGCGGCAGTGCTGGCTACGGCGCAGTATGAATTCCCACTTTTGGACCAATTTGATTTCATGACTGATTATTGTCTCCTGTTCATAGGTTCCCCCGCCTCCTGGTCTATAACGCAAGTTAACAATGAGACCGGTTCCGCTGTTGATTAAAAAAAGTTATCTGGCTCATTTTGGAAAGAAACGTCCAAAGCGACGGAGGCGAGCTGAGAGATGTCTGATTTAAAGTAGGATGTAATTCTGTTTTACTTATGGGTCTTTTTCGTTCCGTGTTCTGGCTTGTGCTCGAAGGGAGTTCTTCTTTTCCTGCTGTCCCTATACCTACTTCAGGTGTTTCTATATTCCAGTAATAGGACTTCTTTCGGTGTGTGCAGAACATCGGCATGCCCTACTACAAGTCCGGCATGATCCATGTGTTGAGATGGCGTTGAAGCATCTTGTCATATTATATACTGCACCACCTGTAACGAGTTCGATGAGGAGAAGGAATCAAAACGCCGGTCACCATGTGAAGAAAGTGGGAATCATTAGAGAAGAGAAGAAAGTACAAACAGCTAGGCGTGGGCAGCTCTGCTCAACAGCAATCCGAACACCAACGTCTAGCTGCATCAGGAAACAAGCGCGGAAACATAGCCTGCATGATATCCGGCATCTCCATCGAATACTCCGGCGCAGTCTCGGCAGCCATTTTCGCCTTCCGAGCCGCCAGTCCCGCACGACCCTCCTTACAATAATCGCACGCGAAATCGCACGGCGAAGGAGGCAGGCCAGCAGCATCACCTCCCTCCGTTTTAATAGGCATTGACGAAGGAGGCGGCTGCGTCGAGCCCATCTCTTCCAGCTCGTAGTCGCCAAAGATCTCTTTGATCAGTTCATGTCTGCAGCGGGTAATGGTCTGGCAGTATCGAATAACCTTCATGAAACTCTCGAGCCGGGCTTCTTGGTTGCGCATCCGGCTGGCGAGGACCTGCGCAGGCCCGCCACGATTGCGCACGTTCTCGGCATCGCGGCTGACGCGGTCGTAGATCCGGTCTCGTTCTTGGGTGTTGTAGTAGACGAGCGAGGCAGCGGCGCGGCCGTCCCGACCTGCTCGTCCGGATTCTTGGACAAACCCTTCGAAACTGCGCGGCGGTGTCCAGTGGATCACGAAGCGGACGTGGGGGTTGTCGATGCCCATTCCGAAGGCGTTCGTGGCAACGATGATGGAAAATGCGCGCGACGGGGTCTCATCTGTGGGGGTTTGGGCTTGTTGCGGCGCTGTCCACATAGCTTGGATACGTGTTCGATCGTGCGGCGCAAGTCCCGCGTGGTAGGCCACCGCTGAGATGGACGCATCCGAGAGTTTGTGCGCGAGGTTCTCAGCGGCTGCGCGCAGTCCAACATAAATGATGCCTGACATGGGTGGAAGTCGTGCTGCCGCGTCGGCGCCGAACCGCGCCTCGCGTCTGGATTGAATGGACTTGAGCCATTTCCGGAGGTCGTCCAGGTGGAACCCTTCTGGGCTGGTGGTGTCGCTGGCGTATTCTTTGAGGTACCGGACCTCATAGTGTATGTTAGGTCGAGCAGATGGCGTGTTGAACAATTTGAGCTCGGAGGTGTCCAGCCCCAGCATGTTGATGATGTCTGAGCGAACGCGCGGCGTGGCTGTGGCCGTGAGAGCACTGATAGGGACAGGTGGGTTGGTGAGGGTTTTCTTAAACCAGCCCAGTTCTTGGTACGCGGGACGAAAGTCATGGCCCCATTCACTGATACAGTGGGCTTCGTCGATTGCAACGCGCGTGAGCTGGCCTTGTCGGTGGACAGTTGCGAGGTTGCGTCGAAACATATCCGTCTGGCATAGTTCAGGGGTCACGTACAGGAGGCGTGTGCGTGGATGGCCGGAAAGAATGTCGTCCAAGATTTTGCGTCTTTCTGATAGGGTCGTGTTGGAGTTGATGGTTGACACTGCTACTCCGATGGCCTGGAGAGCATTGACTTGGTCCATCTGTGGAGTTGTTAGTATCTCCAAAGCAGAAGCCGGACTGGCACTTACCATCAATGCAAGAAGCGGGCATATGACAATCGTCACTGTAGGATAGTTAATCAGTGGTTGGGTTCTATGTCACGAGCTAAATGAATTGGAACGGACTCACACCCCGTGCTGATCACCGCAGGCAATTGGAAGCACAAACTCTTGCCGAACGAGGTCGATGCTTGAAGGAAAACATCGTAGCCCTCAATGACTGCGTCAATCACTTCTCGTTGCAACGGACTGAATGAAATCAAGTTAGCGTCGATCATCTGGCGGGGCTCGACGCCTCAACTGACCGAAAAGACTGTTTGCGGAAGACGCGGTGGAGGTAGAAATCCAGGTCTGGCTTACGCCGCCGGGGTCCTCCTATATTAGCCATTAGGCAGCATTGCAGAGGTGGTGAAAAGAAAAGCAAAAAAGGCACCGTCTTGCCGAAGCAGAAAAGATTAACTATTTGAGAGACCGCGCGTGGAAGAAGGCGCGGTATCACGTGACGATAAACGAATTGCCTGTTTGGGGTGTATAGAGTGTGTGTTTACCACATTGGAATCATAGGGATTGATTGGCTTAGACGTTAGCCGATTCTTCGAATGTATTTCTCAAATGTGGGAGTATGAACTACTGGGTTATTGAAGTTGATTTAGAGAAATGTCGTGAAGTTGGGAATTCGCGGCCAAGGTCATCGGCTATTGCACTTACGAACTGCTATTGGAATCAAGCACGGTCTTGGAATCCATTGTACCGCTACCATGTTACTCATAAACATCACATAAGGAAAAATAGCTTAAAATCAATCATCTACGTCTTCAAGACAAAGATATCATCATAGGGAACCACGTGACGCCGTTCGAACTAAACACCTGCCAACCTTCCGGGCCAAAGCCCGCCATTCCTCCTAACACCTTAGCAGAGCCTCCAACGTCATAGGAAGGAGGCCATCATGCATGGATGTACTGTGACAAGGGTTTTCTCCATTGCGCCGAAAGAGCATCGACCAGCATGGTCTGCACTCCGTCATCTTTGCTGCCCACGCGGTCTCCGCACCCACCATCCCCTTCAACCCCGGATAACTCCGCTCGTGGCGAAACGGGGCGCTACAACAACAAACAAAAGACTCAATATCAGTCATGATATTCGGTCTACGGCCGAAATCAACCATCAACTCTCCTTCGCCCAGGAAGTGTTTAACAAATCCCTCGCGCTGACCCGCAGTCGAATGAACGATGGGACCGAATTGCGGTGCGCTCTTTTCGATGCGAACGGCTCCCTCGTGTCTCCAGAAACTCGCATGACCAAATCTGACGTCGCAAAACAATACGGAATAGACATGCGCGACCTGCGTAATGCCGATCTCGTATCTGAGGGATCTCCACACATTCTGATCCGGCCTTCCACGATATTCATCAGCATATTCTCTCTGCGGCTACTTATCCAGTCAGACCGGGTTCTACTTTTTCTCCTTGATTCTGAAAGCGACGATGTCAAGATGCAGGATATAGTCGAGCAGAATCTCCAATCGAGAATACGCACTGACCCGATGTCCGACGCTATGCCAAGTCTTCCCTACGAGTTGCGTGTCGTCGATGCCGCTCTGGCATCTGTTACAGCAGTGCTTGAAGCGGAGCACCTCCTACTTCGGGAGGAGGTTGGACAACGACTCCGCGATTCCCAACGGGAGGAAGGCGTGCATTCCGCTCTACGTGAGCTGCTAGAGCATAGGAAGAAACTGGTTACCATCGAGCAACGTGCACGCCAAGTGCGCTCTGCATTGCAAGAGGTCCTCAACAACGACGAAGATCTGGCCACTATGTATTTGTCGGATCAGCGTGCGGGAAAACCGCATGCCATTGCGGATCATCAAGAAGTCGAATATCTCTTGGAGGCATATTACAAGAATGCCGATGCGATTGCCGAGTCTTCCAATGCTCTGGGAGGGAATGCCAGTCGCACGGCAGGAGCGATTGAGTCGATGCTAGATGTGCGGCGCAATCAGATCCTGATTTTTGAGGCACAGCTTGAAATTTGGACGCTCGGTTTTGCTGTGCCGACCTTCGTGGCGGGCCTGTTTGGCATGAATGTGATCAACTATTTTGAGGAGAGTGCTCCGGCATTTGCTGTGCTTGTCTCGGCGTGTGCGATGGGAACTGTGCTCATTGCACGGTACGGGATGAGGAGACTCAAAAGGGTTCAGAAGATGCAGATTTAGATTCACATTATCTTCTATGTCAATTATAGCCCCATGGCCAGAATATATTATACTGTCTGCTGGAATGATATTAAGCTCTCGATGCACAACGCAGCAATTCTTCGCTAGGACTTCGCGATTTACGGGGTGCAAATGGGAAGCAAAAGCAAAAACGCATTGTTCGAGCAGAGGGATTTTCTACTAAGGAGGGTAGGGGGGCATCTACAAGTCCAACCCAGGCTATTGAGGCTCCAAATGCTCCCCCAAATGCTCCCCGCGCGGAACTATCTTCATCAGCTTCGCAATTAGTTAGACGCACCCCCCCCCCCCCCCCTCTCTCCTCCCTCTTCCACGATGCAGCGACTGCAATCAAGTAGGGCACCTCATTCTTTGATGCCCTAATAGGATTGATAGATAAAAAATTGAATCAATGGCATTAGTGGTTTAATAAATCGTAGTACGGCCTTAGTCAGGCCAATTCCCAAACAGGTAATTGGAGCCACCAAGATCCTTTTCCATACAGCTTTTAACGATCAAGCAGAAAACAACTAACTATCCCAGTCTCAAATTATAGATGCATCTTTCACTTTTCTATCTAATCAATATAAACATCTCTATAGTAAAAAAATATGGACCAGCCTTTCTAGAAAGGCAACTAGAGCCACCAACTTCCCTTTGCTAAAAAAAGCCTAGTACCAAACTTTATGTTGATTATCTGCTAGGTTGTTCGTTAGTAATATCATTTTGACATATCAAACGTCTCGTCCTTGTTTACAGTGATGGCAATGTCTAATGTTCCTTTAGAGTCCGGCATAAAAAATACCCCTCATGGGTTTTGGCCTGTGGAAGGTCCCGAAAGAAACCGCAGCGGATACCGTATACATTGTTTCTCTCTCTCTCTAGATCATGTCCGATTTTAATTATATCCTAAGACGGTGCTGAAGATGAGCGGTAGTGATCTGTGCATGGCACGCAAGACACAGATTTGCAAATCGAGGATCGCCACGCTCATTGATATGTGACTTTCGTACAATTACATCCACCTTCATTCGCAATCCACGCAAAACCCTACAAGGCGGCTTCCACGTGCTCAATCTGCTTGCTCTTCATCCCACTTTCGTCCTCCTTGTTCTCAAGCTGCCTAATCTGAGCACCCAGACCCGTGCACGCATAGTTCTTGAACTCTTTCGTCGGAACTTTTTGCTGGAACATCTCATCCAGCTCCTCGAGGGACCGGTCTTTAGTTTCCGGAAGGAAAAAATACACAAAGACCATGGCAGCAACGGAGAAGCTGCCGTAGATAATTGCGGTCCGGCCGCCGATCGCGGCCTGAACGTACGGGTTCACGAAGTTTATCGGCACCGAGGTCATGAAACTGCCCAGGGACGACAAGAGCAGTGTTCGCTCACGCAGCTGGCCCGTGCCGATCTCGCCACCCAGGATCCATACGCCCGGGCCCCAAGACAAATTAAAGAAAATATACCACAAGACCAACATGGCGACGCATCCTTTTTGCGTCATAGGGGAGAGGCTTTCATAGCCGTTGGCAGTGGTGCCTCCGACGCCCACCATCATTGCGGCCATCAGGAAAGCGCCAAAAAACATGCTGATGCGTCTGCCGATCTTGTCGAAGGTGTAGAACGAGATCACATTCGCGACGAGACCGCAGGCGATAAGAATCACGTTATATTGCAGAGGGTCGGCGAAGCCAAGCTGTTTCATGAAGGTCACGATGAAGTTGTTGATGAACGAGACTCCCTGAGCCTGCTGCAGGATTTGGACGCCAGCGGCAACAATGGTACGTCGCAGATTAGTGCCGCGAAAACAATCTAAAATGCTCGTTGCCTTGTGATACTCGCGCTGCTCTTCGACTTGGAGCTGCAAGAGCTGCACCTCTTCCGTCGCGTTATAGTTTGGTCCATACAGATCCTTGATCACGGCTTCGGCTGCAGCATAGCGTCCGCGATAGACTAAGTACCGCGGTGATTCTGGGAGGAATGAATATGAAAGAACAATTCCCATGGGAACCATGAGCTGGCAGAGAATCACCGTGCTGAAACAGTGAGTTAGTCGAGCCCGAGAAACAATTCGAGACGGTCATGCTTACAGATAGGCCCATTGGTTCTTCAGGTTCTGACACAAAAAAACCACCAGGGTAGCGAGAAAGGACCCGAAGGTGTTCCAGAACGAGTATGCGGTCAAGAAAGCACCTACACGAATAATCATCAGCATTGCCGCTACTCCTTTATTTCCACAATTAGACCATCACACCCACCTCTGATCTTTGCCGGCGCACATTCCGATTGATACATCGGCACCACATTGGACGCCAACCCAATGCCCGAATAGACGACGATACGACCCACGACGAGCTGCCAGAAGGAAGTGACGGCCGTCGCTTCCAGGACAATCCCAACCGTCAACAGACCCGCCATCACTAGCAACGTCGGTCTACGGCCCAGGTTCTCACACAGCCAAGGTGCGATCAGGCAGCCCACGATGATACCTGCAGAACCCGTGCCCGTCCCCGCGGACTGCTTCTCAGGGGGGATGCTATAGTCATTCTCGGCTGGATCCCAGGAGCCGTATTTTTGACCGAAGGGCGACAAACCCAATGCGCCTCCCCACCAGGAGTTGTCAAATCCGAAGCCCATCGCCCCCAGGGAGACAAAGCATCCGATGAAGGCAAGGCGAGGGCTAAGCTCCTGGTAGAGCGCCGACTGTTTGATGGAGCCGAACATCTTGTCTGAGGAAAGCGGACTATACTTTGGACCAATATTGAGATGTCGGCATTTCCAGTTTCCTGTGCCCTTATATACCTGCCCGTCGGGTTGGCCTTACCTTTAACATCCCCCCGGCGGCACATCAACCCCAGTGGGGCCCCGCTCTGACTGGGTGAAGCTAGAACGTTTCCCCCGAGTCAGGATCGAATCCAAGGCGAATGTGGAGACAAGCATCTGGGGGGCGATGAGACTAACGCCCTGAGCCTGCGGTTGCAGCTGCCGGTTTGGACGCTCCGTCGGCGAAACTCCGGCACTTGTCCTGCTCATCGTCCCCCACGCCAAGCTGCTATGCCTCGAGTTACGCTTCTTGACCCGGACCGTCCTTTCTCATTCAAAAATATGTCCTGGTCCTCGGATGAAAGTGATACCCATACTTCCACTCTGTGTTTGATTCTTAACCATGACTTCTTCCTCGCCTCTACTTCAGACCTTTCCGTCCAAGCCACGGGTGTTCATCTTGAGCGACATTTCCAATGAGCCCGACGATGCAGAATCCTTAGTGCGGTATCTGCTGTATGCCAACCAGTTCCAGACGGAGGGACTGGTGGCTTGCACATCGACATGGATGAAAACCAAGGTCTGTCCACAGGACATGCACAAGATTGTCGATGGCTATGAAAAGGTTGTCAACAATCTCAATGTGCATGCACACCCGAACGATCCGTATCCCACTGCCCAATATCTGAGATCCTTGATCAAGAAAGGCGCAGAGGTACGTTCACACTGTGTGATGTATCCCCTCCAGCGAAAGCAGAAAAGCTAACTCTATATCGCGCAGACATATGGTATGTCTGCGGTGGGCAGCAACATCCCTCTTAGCGAAGGGGGTAGATTGCTTCTGGAGCGCATCGAGGCATCCTCAGAAGATCCTCTGTGGATTTTGTGTTGGGGGGGAACCAATGTACTCGCCTCCGTTCTATTGAAGATCCAAAACACACGGTCCGCCGCCGACGCTGCCAAACTCCGATCCAAACTGCGCATCTACACCATCTCTGACCAGGACGATACCGGTGTGTGGATCCGCAACAATTATCCGGACCTCTTCTACATCTGCTCCGTGCACGGCTGGAACCAGTATGGCATGGCGGCCTGGTGCGGCATTTCCGGTGACCGCTGGTACGGCTTCGATAAAGGCGGCCCCGACCCGACGAAGATCAGCAAGGAATGGATCCGGGAGCATATTCAAATCGGGCCGCTGGGGTCGGCGTATCCAGAATACATGTTTATCCCCGAGGGCGACACGCCGACTTTCCTGTATTTGATCCAAAACGGCCTCGGGGTGTCCGAACACCCAGAATATGGATCTTGGGGAGGACGCTACATTAGCACCGATGCGAGTGGCAAAGGGGTCTCGAATGGACACTTCAGTGACACGGCTGATGAAGTGATTGGGCTGGACGGCCAGAAACACAAGTCCAACCATGCGACCATCTGGCGGTGGCGCGATGCTTTTCAGAACGACTTCGCGGCTCGGATGCAGTGGACGCTCTCTGCCGAACTGAGCAAAGCCAATCACCACCCTGTCATCATCATCAATGGCAGCAAAGGCCTTGAGCCGCTGAAGTTCGAGTTGGAAGCAGGCTCGACGTTCCAGTTGGACGCCTCTGCGACATATGATCCAGATCCACGCGACAGCTTCACCTTCAAATGGTACCACTACCGCGACCCAAGCGCGACCCAGTGGAGTGTCCACAATGAGGTCGGCCAGCTAGAGATCCAGGTCCTTAATTCAGCCGGTAGCATTGTCGAAGTCAAGTTGCCCCCGCCGGAGAAGTGTTGCGTCGAGCTTATCAGCCGGAAAGCGATGCCGAAGGGACAGGTGCTCCATCTCATTCTGGAAGTGAAAGACAATGGGTCGCCTTCGCTGATCAGTTATCGGCGGGTCATCATTCAGACAACAAATGAGAAATTGCTGGGTGGAGGCGGCGGCGCGGAGTCCATTGGGGATACCATGAGAGATATTTTACAGTGACGGAGACAGAGTTCAACTCGAGGGAGATGGCCGTTTATGAACCTTGTATATGGATGCATGGTTTGGCATAGAATATAGAAGAATAGGATAAGTCTATGAACCTTTGGTGTTTCCTACTAGCAGTTCTTAGGACGCGTCAAGGTTTCTACAAAAGGTCAAACACTCCATAGAAGCTAACATGATCCATGGGATTTCGCCTTCAGTGTTAAACAAAAGCACAGTGATCGGAATTCCGCTAGAAGCACAGTTGGTATATGGCAGATCTATGTATAATGTACAAAGGAGGTATCAACCATCCCCCTACTTTCTCGCCCACCCCTACAAACACGAACGCCTAGCTACTTTCTCGACAGCTGCTTATCAAGCTCCTCCCGAACAGCAAGGACATCATTAAACTTGCGCCGATCAGGATGCCACAACCGCTCAAGCTGCATCCACGCCTCCAGGACCTCTTTGGGCCCACAGCAAGTGCCGAACGCGCGGAGAATCACAATGACCATGCGCCGGCCGAGGAAGACGCCGTTTTCGACGCGGTAGTCGACTTCTTCGAATTTTTCCATTTCTTCCAGCTCTTGGCGCAAAGAAGGTGGGCGGTTGTCGTTGAAGAACTCGTTTGGGTCGAAATCTGCGAATTCGGCATCGCCGGCGGCATTATCCTGCTCGGTCTCCTTGGAGGCCGTGGATTCTGGGTCTCGATGAATGGTACCGGCTGCGATGTTGCCAGGCTCCTCGTGGATCACCAGGTTCCCGTCCGCATCTACCGACGGTAATGGCATATATAGATCATCCCTCGCGTTTGTCATGGGTGTCTCCTCCTGAGCACTTTCTTCCGTCCCGTCGCCAGACAGTGGGTTTTCCCAGACTTCCTTTGGAGGAGTGGTATATGCCTTGTTTTGTCTGGTCTTGGAGTCGCGGAGGGCCCGTAGATAGGTGTGCCAAGTCAGCCGCAGCTTCTCTGCCGACCATGCCTTGTTTCTTCGGCCGAAACGAGAGAACCCTTCGAAGAGGAGAAGGTATATTAGGGGACGGGGCGGAACAGTATAGAAATATTCCATGTCGCGCAACACGGCCATGAAGCTGTCGAGCTCGCCACTGTGGTATGCGTAGTGACGAAGAAAAGTATAGAAAGTTCGTGTGTCTGGGGTCATGGGAAGCGAGTCTTGGAGAGCACGGTGATATTCGGGCAGGCGGTTCTTGAGGGCCTGAGACTTCTTCAGTATACGGCCCAGGTTCCGGGTCCTCGTGCGATAGATCGCGAATTCTGACGACAGCGTAGGGTTCGTGATAGATGCCTGATCGGGAATGGGAGTCATGTTTCTCTGCCTATCGTGGGCTTCAAGCATGCGTGCATACAGCTGTTCCGCCGTCTGCACATCCCCGGCTCGAAGAAATGAGGCGGTCACGCAATTCAGCACGACAGTATCGACGAGCTCTCCGGATCTGACGAACTCATCAAACTGATCTCGAATGCCATTAAGATCATGCCGCAACCCGTAATAGTATATTTTTGAAACCTTGCCGCAGCGAGAGAAGCTGATGTTCCGCTTCACCATTTCCTCCTGCAGTCTATCGGCAACCGTGAACTGACCGGCTTTGATGGCGATGTCAAATAGAATGTTGAAGACGACATCGTCCGCTGGAATCCCCGCCACATGCTCCATCTGCTGCCAAATGCCAATTGCGCGCACTAGATCCCTCCGGGTGACTTGGCCTTTTGCCCGGCCAGCGAAGTGAATTGCCGAGCTCCAAATCGTCCGAGACATGGGGAGACCGGCCGTGATCATGTCTTCCACTAATGCCAGAAAGCGACGGGCATCAACCCATCTCCGATCGCGCGGCGCAGCGAATCGACGTAGAAGAGCACCGCGGGATTTCTTCGAGAGCTGCGCAACTCCTGGGGCAGGCATGTTCCTATAGAGTCGAAAAAGATATTGGGTGGATGGTTTTTGATCGGACCGTAACGTTTCGACAAGCTTCGCAACAGACGGAATCTCGACAGCATCGTGTGAGTGATCCTCTGTGGTGCGCATTGATTTTTGTGGGAACGCCACGATATCGGCAGCTTCTTTCCAATCAAGGCCCAAATTGAAAGTCGTGCGGTAGAGGTTCGAAATAGAGCGATAGAGTTTCTTGTCTGGTTGAACCCATTTGTCTTCGCGGGAAGACTCCTTTGAGTCCGGATGCTCCTCAAACTCGTTGTCCTCGGACGAGTTGCAACGTGCTCCGTTGCTGTCAGCCTCCGTTTTCTCCTCTAATTTGCGATTATAGCCATCCTCTTCTGGCACCGATTCATGTGCAGGCTTCAATCCGTTGCTCATAAACCGCCGAGCCGGCGAGAAGTTCCCCGCGGCCATCATATATTCCAATTGCTTCTTTGATGGCAGCTGCATACTGCCAGACATATCCTTGCCCCGACACCTCCGCCATCCATATTCCGGCGCCTTCACACACATTGTCGACAGCCCTCGGCGACGCGGCGAGTGTTCCTGACAGAAGCTCGCCAGCACCAGAGAATTGACGAAAACGTCCGCTATTGACGCGACTGTCGGGCGAGGACGAGGGCGAGTCGCGAGTTTTCTGGATGAGACATTGCAGGATAGACGGATCGGTTTAGGCATGGGACTGGGATGGGGAAGGACGAGCCCATCGGCGGCCTGCTGGGGGAGATGTCGCAGGCTCGACGAGCTTGGGGATGAGGTGGAAGGAGGCATGAGCTGGCTGACATGGTGGCACTGGGTCAGCCATGCATGTCCAGTTCGAGATCCAGGCCGCAACACGAAAGAAGAAGAAAAGACAAAGAAGGCTCACGACGCAGTTCGAGAGACGGGGGAGAAGTGTTGGGAGGCAGAGTGTTTTTCTGGTCTTTCTGCCGCCGGGCGGAGAGGCTAAGGGGCCAATCGCATCGGCTAGACTCGTCGTCTTTTTCTCTCTCCAGCACCAACACCAACTCACCCTCCCTCTCAACTACCTCCTCGAGTCGTACGATCGCTAAGCTGTTTCGTCCGCTGGCATTGTCCTCGGCCTCTGCGCCTTTTCTTCCGGTTACAATTTCCGCCGCCATCGGCTGCTTTTGTCGTCCATGGGCAAGTACAACTTCACAGCGCTGCGGGTGCGGCAGACGGCGCTCAGCCAATTCGCCAGCGGCAAGACCAGCAAGCTGCCCCAATGGGTCGATGTGGTCAGCGAGATCCCTCCTGCTGAAACAATTACTCGCACCCGACCATTTCAACATCAACTCGTTCGACAGCGCCTGAAGACCGTCGAGGGGTCCTCAAAACCGCGGGTCGTCTTTGAAGTCCAGGAGAAGCGCATCAAGCCGAAGAAGGCCAGCCGTCTTTTCCAACCCGTGGAAATCAAGTACGAGGAGGATCAACTGCGAAGAGAGTTCTTCCGCGACCACCCGTGGGAGCTTGCCCGGCCTCGTGTACTGCTCGAAAGCACCGGCAAAGACTTTGAGAACTATGACTGGAGCCGGATCCAGCAGCCCGGAAAGCGATTGGATGGCGAAAGGTATGTTCCTGTCGTTTGTTCTATCCTTCTACGGCCCAGAACTGACATCAAGCACTAGTGTTGTCCAACGCCAGCTGTACCTCCTCAACACCGTCCCAAACATGACTAAGAGCGAAGCCTATGATCAAGCCCGTCAAGAATTCTACCGACTTCGCTTGAAGGAGGACATTGAGCGACGGGTTGCTGCGGAGGAGGCCGAGGCCACGGGCGCAACCTTTGGGCCGCGACACTTGGATATGGGAATGGAGGGGGAGAACCAGCAGTTCGAGCGGTGGAAGAAGTGGGCGCAACAAGCAGCCCAGATCATCGAGCAGCGCAAGGCCGCTCTGTCGGGAGCGCCAGAGATCATGGAGGAGCAGGCGGTGCCGCTAGAAGAGACCGAAGAAGAGGCACCAGCGGCGGCAGCATAGAGGTGGTCAGGCCGGCCAATGTACATTATTATACTTGCTTTCGTCCAAACAATTACCCCGGTTGGAAACCAATCCAAGCCTCTCGTAGTTAATAATAGAGTGGCTGACACCGTTGAAATGTCAGCCTCACCGCTTGGCTTATCGGGCATGTCTCTCGATAACAACCGTTTTGCTTGCCCGATCTCGAACTCGCCTGCCCATTACTCTTATTATAGCTTGTGCTGTCCACTGGCGTTGCCCTGAACCGGACTGAAAGAATCCTTCTCGTTCTCGACCGCCCCCGGCCTATTTCCTGGACCGCGTTGCATCCCCCCACAGACTTTCTCACGCCCAACCCCCTCGACCTGCGCGACTGCGACCCTAATCAACCATGCCCCGTGTCACTGCGCGCGCCCTGTCCTAACCGGGTAACGGCTCACGCTCTCGCCAAATTACTGCGATCGGTCCTGCTGGGGACAGGATCGAAGGAACGCCCACGCTGGGCGCGTGGCTGATCAGTAACGCCTGGGCGGCTGCCGACCATGATCGCCGCGATGATCCGGCCGGAGGACACCATACGCGGGCCACGCTCGTTCCGCGGCGAGGCCGATGACGATGATACAGAAAAAGAGCTGGAGGCGCTGGTGCCGCCTCGCCTGTCGATTGACGATGTCTCTCCCGGTCCCGACGACGATGGGAGCAGACCCGGTACAGCAATGAGTGAAACCCATGGCGGCGGTAACAGACCGGCCGCCTCTAGGCTGCTCACCCCCGACGACACCATTGATCTTGTGCGACGCACGGTGGAAACGGGAATCCAGGATACCAAACGCTCGCTGGCCGGAAGCGAGGCTGTTAGCCATGTGGTCAAGCCGAAGCTGACCATTGATCTGGGGCATTCTCGGATCGTGAGGATCCCAGAGCCTGTGGTGGATATCATCAAAGATGAAGTGGAAAGGTGACCCTTCGCCTGAATTCTTCGACAAGAGAATGATTCTAATACACACAACCAGGATTTCCTTGTCCAACAACCACCTCTTTCACATTCCCTATCGCTTCGCCGAGTGCTCTCATCTCCGATACCTCAACATCAGAGCCAATAGTTTTCGTGAATTCCCCAAAGGAGTATGAAGTATTTCCCTATACATTACCGGCCGTTGCTGACCCACTGCTAGGTCTACAAGTTGCCGCTGCTGGAGATTCTCGATCTCAGTCGAAACAAAATCACTACCCTACCTGATGAAATCAAGAAACTGTCCTCGCTGCGGGTGCTGTCGATCATGCAGAATCGCCTGGACGATCTACCACCCGGTCTGTCCGATATGAATAAACTTCAGATTCTCAAGATTGCCGGCAATCCATTACAATACCCCCTGCGGCGTACTTTGGAGGACTCTGAAAATGACATGGCCAGCTCTGCAATGACAGACAATGAAAAGGAGGTGGCGGTGACTGCCGATTTGAAGAGATTCCTCAAGGTTCGCCAACAGGCAAATACTCCAGAGCCAGAGGGCGGTAATGACACGAGGTATGTACTACAAGACATGCGAATAAATGGTGGACTTACCAATCATCCAGTGACGGAACGGTCGATCCACCGAAACCTCAACCGGTCAAACGGAAGCTGAGCAGTCGGTTCCCCGTGATTCCAAGCACTGGGGACAGCTCCGCAGCGTCCTCCAGATCACCGTCACTGTCGCGGGCTCCCCCGCCCATCCCCGTCAAATCCCACAATCGCATAGCATCGGGGCAACCAAGTGCTACCTACCAAATGGCTGGTCTTCAGCGCCCTGGCATTACTCCACTCAGTGCCGCTGAGCGTAACCGCAGCAACAGTGAAGGCATCATCCAAGCATCCTTTGCGGCCCGGAACAAACGCATGGGGGTCATTACTCGCAAGAATACCGATCTCGGCACCTTGGATGAAACACGTCCAGGGAGCTATCGAAACAGCCACCTGCGAGGTCTCAGCCATGGATCAGTTCTTCGTGCACAGCCGGTCGTCCCGACACCCGCCAGCGGCAGTAGTTCTTCAAGCCCCGGTAGCCCAAGAGGAGAACGCAGGCGTCTCCGGGACGGCTGGGTGAATCGGATGTCCAGTCTTCCTGAGCACAAGGGCGAACGAGGAACCGATGAACCGATTATCAAGTGCGCCAAAGGCATCCTTTTTGCACTTTTCCAGGTCCACTCCCATATTTCCACGCTGATAAACGTCATCAAGCGCGACGATACACGACGGCACAGCCTGGAAATCGTTTTTTATAACGCATCTACACATGTGGATCGACTCAACGAGGCTCTCGAAGGCGCTGAAACCTTGTTGGCCGAGGATCCCGACTCTTCATCGTCAGTTACAGAGACCGTGAAGAGTGAATGCGAGACCTGCATCAGGGCCTACACTCATGTTGGCACACAGTTGCGCCATACGGCAGCCAAAATTGTCGCTAATGGTGACGGGCGATATGTACGGTCGCTGATGTTGATGATGTATGGCAGCCTCGTGGAGCTACGCAACGCCTGTGCCAGTCTAAACGTCCCACTCCGATCCGTCAACAAGCACCCCTCCCCCAGAAAACGCGAAGGACATTCGGTCATTCAGGAGACACCGGCCACGGACCGGTTCCAGGGCCCTATGGTCACTCCAACAAGAGACCAAACCCCGCCAACTCGGCGCCTCCGAAGCGATACCACAATTCGACATCCCCAGCCTACCATGTCCGTACCCTTGCCGTTGACTACAAGCAGCCAAGTTGCTTCTGGGTCGCCTGCCTTTACATCCTCTTCCTTCAACTATGGCCGCAGTCGTTCCAGCAGCCGATCGAACTTGGTCAGCACCTCTGTGCCCTCTTCAATGGCAACACCTCGCTCTGGAGAATCTTTCGCTCCCATTACCACTGCCGTCATGCCTCGTATCAACCCATTAACCGGATTAGACGAGATCGAAGAGGAGCGTATCTTTGAAAAGATCTTCCACCAACTCACATCCGCGTACACGGCTGCACTACAAGCATTGCCTCTCGCACGTCGGCAGTTTGGCCGATGCCTCGAGGTGGCAGAACAATCACGCGAGACCGAGGGAATACAGATGGTCTGGAACAACCTCATCCGTCGATGTAGATTCTGCCTCGAAGTATCGGAGGCACTTGGCATCCGCCTTTCCACGATGAAAGTCAAAGAACCAGGTGGCGGACTACGCAATCAACGCGAATTCTGGCAGCTCTGCAAGACATTCATGCAGTCATTTGTGGAACTCGTGACAGACATGCGCGAAGTGCGGAGCATGCAGCTCCTCCCAGGCGATATCGTCATCATTTTGCGCCCCGTCCAAAAAGCCAGTCGGGAAGCCGGCCGCTTGATCGAGGCGTCTCCTTGGTCCTACCTCGCCGATATGGCCTCCGCCCAAGGCGCAGGCACGTTGTACGGCCCGCCTTTGCAGACAATACACACACAACACCAAACCTCGTCCTCTACCTCCGCCATCTCTCACCCGAATGCCTTCCAGCTCAGTGCTAGCCTGTCCCCGCAGTCTGTCACCGTCCCCGCTACACCGCTCAGTGCAGCACTCGGCCCGGCCGCGCAGGCTACTGTGCCCTCCACGCCGGCCAGTGCCTACAGTGACAAGTTCTTTGAAGGAGATGTTTTTCAGCGCGCTGATTCGTTGCTGTCGATGGGGCATCAGGCGCCGTACTTTAGTCGTCGGTGATCTAGCTTTTGCTCTAGGCCTTCTTCTATGAATGATGACCTCCTCCAGCGCTTCCTCCCCAATTTTTCCGCCATTTGTTTTTGATCATGATCGTGGACATGTACTATCTACCGCATCTACTACCTGGAACAGATGGGAGCCTGTCTATCCGTTTCCTTATAACTGTCAAGCTAGTGGGCGTTTTGTGTCTTTTCCGGGAAGCGGAAAAAGGGCAATCTTTGTATCTGTATCACCACTATAGTATCTATGGATATGGTCAATTATTTTTCACGTACTTCGATTGTCCGCGTCTTGACTCACCTTTTTGTTTACAGTAGGATCTTTCTTGATCTCAAATCACCTAGGCAAGTCTTGGCTCGCTTTTGTGATCTGCGCCTGATGCATGACTCATGATGAACCCTTTTGACAACGATGGAAATCATGTTCTATCATGCTGATAACGGTTGATAAATTCTGAATGGGTTAGATTTCATTCTTACTTTGTATGTTTCATAGCTGATTTGTTGTTAAAAAGTATTCTTCAAGCAGCCTCACTCTCAGACCAGCAGGATGGCAGTCGATGCGCACAGTATCCCTGGGCTAGAATCAGTATAAGTAGCAAATGATGAAGATACATAGATTTAGGAATGATAATGATTAGTTTTTAATGACTACGTTCGTCACCACAACATGAGAAGTAGACAGCTCTATGATTGATTGGTATGTGCACATCCCGCTATATCCGCCCCAAACAAAATACCCCAGAAAAAGAGACATACTGGCCAATGAAGAAAGCCTACTTTCTGAATCCAGGACCTTTTTGCCTGGTCATTTCTACCAAATCCTGTGATGGAGATAAATCTGTCGACATCGTCTGAAGCCATACTATACTACCCATCCGTTATTTCACCTTGCTCCTGTTCTTGATGATTATTTCTAACAAAAACTATACATTTTTGGAACAAAGAAATACCCAAAATAGAGAGTTGAAAAGGTTGTCCACAAGATTCGAAATCGGGTTGCCCTCTTTTCCGTTTGCACCCTCGCTTGAAACAGTGCCAATTTGTACAAGCGGTATTACCTACATACCATATCTCTACAAACTACCACGCTACAGCTACATAAAGATAGGCCAACGGGTGAATAGTAAGCACTGACATAACTACAAACTTATATCACGT
Organism: Penicillium psychrofluorescens; assembly: GCF_964197705.1. Taxonomy (NCBI): domain Eukaryota; kingdom Fungi; phylum Ascomycota; class Eurotiomycetes; order Eurotiales; family Aspergillaceae; genus Penicillium; species Penicillium psychrofluorescens. The sequence continues at coordinate 2,201,123 of NC_133443.1, read as the reverse complement.
AGCCGGTGTATTCACAACACCAAAAAGTACACACTCCGAGCCAAATATACCCAGGAACTCCGTAATCTGTACAAACCCACTCTTAATCAGGACATTAATACTTGCTTTATTCGCCTTCCTTGCAATCGCAACCAACTCTGTCGTGGGACTTAGTGCTGTCGGAGCAAGAACCAGCTCATGAATTCGTGACCACATCTTCACAAGCCCCCGTACGGCCTCAGTCGCATATCCCTTCCCCCAAAAGTCAGGGTGAAAGGTATAGCCCAGTTCCCATCTAAGGTAATCTGCACGTTGAATGCCCTCGAGCCCCACATAGAGTGATCCTACGATGCGGCCTATTGATAGAATCAGTACTGTATGTAGACAAAGGTGTATTGTAGAAATAGAAATAGAGCGATCTTAGATTGGAATATCTTACCCTTACCCTCCTGATCAGATACTGGTAGGGTGTCTGTATGTATTTCCCTCACCGCGTATCCGATCTTTAGATTTGAAGTTGAGAACGCCCGAATCCATTCCCTAGTATCTGAGATATCTATATCAGGGACTTTTCTGAAACTAGTTTGGAATATTTAGTAAATAGTTTCCAATTTCACTTGTTTAAGACATATCCAATCTCCTAGGAGACTAGTCATACATACCTATGCTTCATAGTCTCCTCCCTAGACCGGATATCGTACATTCCCTCCGCGTCGCTGTCTACGAGTGGACGAAGTTCGAGACGCTCAGTCCGGAAAACTGGGGGGGAAATTGGCTCCATTATGAAAGAAGAAAACAAGATAAAATAAAACGAGGTATGGTTGAGAACCAAGTGTTTAAAACAAAATAAAACCTATGATATTGCAAAGATGACTCATCTATATACCATGAGTTAGTCACCTTTGACCATTAACTTAACTAAGACTAAACTAGTGCTCTCGTTAAACTGCTCAACTAATAAACGGTTAATAATCAGGCTTGAAACATTTCTCCGCAGGTAAACAGAACGTCCCAGCCATAGGGCAAGTCCGAGTACCCAAAGTCTGTGTCATTCGCGATCAAATCTAAAGTTCCTGGATTCATATTTTACTGCTTTGCTATTCTTTTCACCTCCCTCCTTCCCATCATGTCTGGACAGAAGATCTGGTTGTGCGCCGAAACCAAGCCTGCCGAGGCCCGGTCTGCCTGCCGGCAGCTCGACCCAAATGAGTCCCCGTCCCAAATGAGTCACTTTTATAGAAAATTCCGTTTAAGAGGGGCTTCCCCACTACCTAAATCCAAATTACATCTTATCCCAGGACCGACTCAATTCAGCCCATGCGATTGAACCCTAATTGTTTTTCTAAATTCATAACCATCAGTCAAAGAGTAAACCCAAACTCCAGACCCACACTCTCAAAATGAACGAGCCAGACAACGCCCCCCAAATCAAAGACGGCATCAGACAGGCCTACGACGATATCGCGCCGACATATCTAACCTGGACGCAATCAAGCCACGGTGTACGGCTTTCTTATGTCGAAGCCATGCTGAAACACCACGGCCCTCCTGACAAGGGGGCAACCGGAATGAATATCCTCGAGCTAGGCTGCGGCGCCGGCGTGCCAGTGACCGAAGTTCTAGCCGCCCGAGAAAACACCAGTGTAACCGCGAACGACATCTCCGCGGCACAGATTCAATTGGCGAAGAAGCGACTTCCGGAGTCAGTGAGGCTCATAGAAGGCGACATGATGGAATTGAAATTCGACAAAGAGCACTTCGATGCGGTGTTGGCTATGTATTCCGTTATCCATCTTCCGCGTGATGAGCAGACTACCATGCTGCGCCGCATTTACGGATGGTTGAAACCTGGCGGACATTTCCTGGCCAACTTCGCTGCGACCGAGTTTGAGAGCTCTTCTGCTCAGTCGTGGTTGGGTGGTACGAAGGGCGCGATGTATTGGAGTGGATGGGGGAAAGACAAAACGAGAGCCATAATCGGGGAAATTGGGTTTGAGGTGGTGATTGATGAGGTGGTGACTGATGTCGAAGAACAGGATGGGGTTTCTCATGACGTCCCGTTTCATTGGATCTTGGCTAAGAAGCCTGTCTGAAGGAGACGATGGACTGTAGTTAGTATATGCGATTCTCCTAGCTAACTGCTACTTGAATCATTCAGTTGAGGCAGGATGCGTTTTCGTCTTTCCGTGGTACAATTCTGTACTACTTTAAATGCTGAGCACCAGCAACTATTGAAGTATTCTCAAATGCCCGTCTCCCCATTGACACCCTCAAGCATCCTCAAGTTCAGTCCGCCTTCCCTCGAATCACCACATCTCGCACATAAGCAAACATCTCTCGCGGCTTATTAGCAAAGACACTATGCCCTGCCCCCCGAAAGAGATGATACGACACTCCGCGCTCAGCAGCCCACGTTCCCGCCACGCCACCTAAGGTCTCGGTGCTAACAGTTTTGGAGAGTGTCGCTTTCGGTGACCTCGTTGTGGCAGAAAAGGATGACGACGGCGCAGCATCATCTCCATAAAACAATCGAGATGGATTCTGCGAGAAACCCTGCGCACCACGCCATGTCATGTTCTGGATGGAAAGTTCCGCGCCGAGGTGGTTGATCAGCATATCCCATTCCCCAGAATAAAGATGCAGAGAGATATTGTGCTTCGTTACCAGGTTTGGGAGGAGATGGTACTCTGGTGGAATTGGTGACGGCGCTTCGAGGAGGGTGCTCAGGATGGTTGGGTTACAGGGGCTGTATGTGCCGCTGTGCTTAACGTGGAGGGCGGCTTGTACATCCGCGCGGCTGAAGTATGCTTCCAGGAGGTGCAGTGGGTCGATGGTGTTGCAGTCGTGGTGGATGTCGTAGACGTCGAAACAGGCTTGTTTGTCTGTGCCTCTGGCTAGGAGGTAGTCCACTGCTGTGGAGAAGGTGGCGCATGGGCCGTAGCACGTCGAGTTGAAGATAGAGGTGTAAACCTCTGCTGCGGTGGAGGGCTGGATGTCGCACTCGCCGTCTAAGGCCGGCGTCGGGTCATACCTCCGCTGCTGTTGTTGACGGCGGTAATTCAAGTTCTCCGGGTGTCCGGGGATATGAATCTTGCTCTTGGGAGGATAGACGGCTGCTTCTGCTAGCACGTCATCAAACCCGCAGGTTTGATCTGCCTCTGTAAAGATCTTCATAACATCCTCCGGAATCTGGAGGAGACCGTTCTGTGAACGCATGTATGCACCCATTGCTACCGACGACATGGCTGCCGCATTGCCCCAGGACCCATCGCCGAGTGACATTGAGCGCAGACGAAGCGGGAATGCATGTTCTCCTTCTAGAAGCGCGGTTGCGAAGTAAGGTATGTAGATGCCCGCATAAGACTCGCCGATGAGGTGAATTTGCTTTGATTGGAGGTGCGGGAAATGCGCGAAGAACGAATGCAGCCACCGCGCAAAATCGGCCGTCGTGCGCTCGTTGTCGCGCACCGGATAAGGGTTGCTAGCAGTCGAAAAGCCTGTTCCCACGGGCTGGTCCACGTACAGGACATGGCCGAACCGTGTCCATGAGTAAGGGTTTTGCTTCAGCTGGGTTGAGTTGCCGACGAAGGAGATCGGCCCATTCCCGTTGGCTAGTCCTATCAAGGACGAACATCCCGGTCCGCCATTGAACCAGACTGCGTCATTAGTGTACGGTCATGTTGTTTCTTGAGGCAGAACTCACTGATCAGATTGTCGTCGTAGGCCGGGTCTTCTGTCTGGAAGAGCCAGAAAAAGAGCGCATTTCCTCCCTTCGTGCCCGGGACTGGCAATCGACCAGCCCAGCTGGACGGTAAAGAGGGACTGTTTGGTAAATCATGGACTGCAAACTGGGCGGTCTTTGATCGCGAGAATAGTCCTCCGGCTGTCCAGACTATTTGGAGGACGTACAGCATCACGGCGAGGTCCATGGCCGGAACGAGCTGGACAATCAGCGTATCGGTTGATCTGAAGAATTGAATTCGGGCAATTCCTTCTTCTGACCTGATAGAAGGCCATTTTGACGATGCGGGTGAAGTGCTTATTCAGAGCGGGTGGATGTCCGGATTCTGGTGTCAATAAGGATGGGCGGTTGTTATCGAGGGCGCGGCGATATTTTGTTTCAGGATGGAAACCGTACAGTCCAAAACAGTTTCGATCGTCCCCCGCCTCCTTCTAGGCCTCCTCGATGTATCAATGACGATCCAAATTAGTGATGAAGGAGTGACTGGATGCCAGCATTCTCAGGCATCTAGCAGGCACCCAATCCGGAGCCCTAACTGGAACCCGTTTTGGATGTGTACAACCGGAGCAAACCCGAGCCTGGCCAAGTCTGGAGTCGATCCCGACAGGCCAGACAGATCGCCAAACCGACCACATCCTCACGGCGGGCGGTTCCCCGCGCAATGATCTGGGTGAGGCGAGTCCTCGCGTGGGTTGAGCCAGGGAGTGGCCAGTGCCAAAGTGAGGCGTCGCTCGATCGATCGCCCCCTTGGATGGGGATGGATCACCTCCTGGATCATCAATCTTAATCCATCATCGATCACAAAATGGCGGTGTCCACTCCTTTCTCCCCTGTGAGCAACCTTTGAACTCACTAGTGTTGTCCTGTTCATCGCTCGGGTAGCAGCAGCAGCTGGAATGTGCTCTCTGCTTGCGTCCCCCCGAATCCGGGCAGCCTCACTCTGATGAGCCGATGTTGCTCCCGTCATGTTGAAAACGTCCCTGAGATCCTATATCAGTCGGCCCCATTATCCCGTCGCTTTTGGAACTTTTTCTTTTTTTTCTTCTCTTCTTTTTGCCCAAGTCAATCGTTCGTCTGCGTGGTTCTGGTCATTGTTTGCTTCCCTTCCCTGCGCGACCCCATCCCGCTGGGTTAGCTGTTTGTGCTTTGCCCTTTTCTTTTTTCTTTTTTTTGGAATTAATTCCCATCAATCAACACGAGGCGACCGTCGAGTGCAGATCGCACGCCTCACCCATCGAGTGGCTGACTGCCTGCCTCAGGCAAAACCGGCGTTCTTTCAACAGAGCCTAGTAAGTTGCATACATTGATAGGGCGCTTATTTCAACAGCATTTCGACGCTACTTCCTTAGTGGTAAGGGGCGATGACTGAGTCTCGCTGGAATTACCCTCGTCTGACACTACATCCTAGAGCCCGGAGAACCAGCCATGGATCTCCAGGGCACCAAAGAGGCCCGCAAACAGGAGGACGGTGAAGGGCCTTTGGACGCCTACGGAGCTGGCAGCGGCCGTTCAAAAGAGAGATCCAACTCCCACAGCCATCATGACACTCCGTCCAACTTGCAACCGCTGCGCCGTCGCCAACAGCCGACCTTCTTACATCCCCCCAGAGCGTCCCGCCATGCATCCGTCGCTGCGCCACGAGCTCCCCATGAGCCCTCCAAGCCCTCGCCAGAAGCCATGGCCGTCCCACAAGCGTTGGGGCTATCCTCGCGCAACGTGCGGCTACTGGGTAGGGCGAAACGACAGCCGCCGGTGACGAAGAAGACGCTGAGCGAGCTCGATCTGCCGTGCATCATGAGCAACATCAATCTGCGCATGGACGCCAACTTCGACCGCGACCTGCACTTCAAGCCGGATTTAGAGGGGGAGAAGGGCAAACGCAAGCGGAAAGAGGCCGCCGACTACTGGGATGCCATGGCAGCGGAGATCGCCATCTATTCCTTCTGCGCTGCCAACACCGACACTGTCCCCGAAGAGGGAACCGAAGGCACGCGCAAGACATTCGAGCCTCGGCTGCCAACCATGTTCGAGACTTTACAGGAGGTTATCAAGACCTTGGTCCCGACAGACGACCATGCCAGCGTCACGCAAAACCTCGAAGTGCCGCTTCTCATGCAGCAGATCCGGAAGGGAGTCCTGGACATGGTAGCGCTGGCAACATGGCTGGCCGCTCTCTTCAAGACACACTGCGCACCGATGCGCGACGAATGGGCGGACCGCATGGTTGAGCAGATCACCGAAGGATCGCAATCCCAAGATCCACATAAAATCGTCGACGGCTTGCAGACGCTATTCGCCATTTTAGAGGCAATGAAGCTGGTATGATTCTTCCATACGGAGCCGAGAATTCTCAATTGACTCGTTTCACAGGACGTGGCCAACCACCAGATCCGCGCATTTCGGGTCCTTCTCATCGAAGATACAGTGCCCTTTCTGCAAGAGTATTTCCAGGGCAAAACCAGCCACGGCACGTTCCAGGTCGAATCCGCACGGCTCTGGTACCTCGCCGCACGGGAAGCAGCCCAGCAAGAGGATGACCAAAGGAGTTCTCCCATCGAGGCTGAGACAGGAAAAGACTTCAGACCGCTGGAAGCGCTCTTCCGCGGGATAAGCGGCCATCTGCTGCAATTCCACGCGCCGGAAGACTTCCCAGAGACATTCCTCTTCGATTCCGACCGGCTGTGGCAGCTACGCTCGACGGCGCAGAACCTGGTCAACCTCGACGTGGCCTGGTACATCTTCGAGTCGTACGTGCACACGCAGAAGCGGTATCTCTCCGCACCCGCCGAGACATACTCCACCTTCCGCTCGCGGATCTGGTCACTGCTGGAAGACGGGTCGGGCGGCGCACGCACCGCCAGCGCAGACGACGACCCAGATCTCCGCGGCGGGGCGTGCTGGCTGCGGAATATGCGCTGTGTCGCGCTGGAGATCGCCCGGTTCGCGGGCGCCGCGTGCTGTCTCGACGAAGTCGTCGCCGACGAGGTCATCGGTCCTATCGAGGAGGCCCTGGAGTGGCACCTGTCCAATGAGTCGGAGCTGTTCCGCTATTTCCAGAACGCCATGCGCGATAAGATCCTGGCTTCGACGCTGGCCTCGGCGCGCAGATACCTGCCTCTATCGCCCTTGGCTATTTGCGACTCTCAGCGAGCAACTCCCCCACCCCCAGCACCACTACCAGCCTCGACGACTTCCTCTTCCTCTTCGACGTCGGGATCCTCCTCCTCCTCTTCGTCGTCAACATCGACATCAATATCCCCGCAGCAATACGATATCGACCGCGTCGGCATGCGCCTCGCGCACATCGGCATCCTACACTGGCGCGTCTGGGCTCCGCTGCTCTATCTCCGCGACGAGATCGCCGAGCAGGATGCGCCGAGCTCGAGCTAACTATAGTTAATTCTTTGTGTCTTCCGTGATTAATCGCTTTTCAGCGCTTGCATTGTCTATTGGGTTTTGGGCAAGGTGGGAGGCATCGGTCAGGTTTTCTGCTTTTTTTTTTTGGTTTTCTTTCTTCAATTTCCTCGTTGTGTCTGTTGATTGCATGTTTTGGGGGCGATAGAAGGCGCATTCTTTTTCTAGAGGTGTATGTAACGATAGTCAGGCATATCACATTTTTCTGCTGAGCTGCAATGAGATACCTGGGCACCGTATACTTAAACGGGTCTCAAGATCTCCACCGATGAACGCGGCTCTGGTCCGTGCACTCTTCCGCGCGCGTTTGTTTGCCCTACATTCGACTCCGCCGTCTGTCCACATACTAATCTCCCCCGTCCTCCCAATGCGTCTCTCCCCCACCCTCTTCTCAATAGCACCCGCCGCTCCGGCTTCATGGCTGACATTCCTAAAAGCGGCCCAGCTGCAGCGCATCGCCCGCGCAACGGGCATCCAGTCCTCAGGCACGAAAGGGGAGCTGATCCGCAGGATTGAAGCGGAGCTGCAGTTGCAATTGCCCGGCCCGCAGAATTCGCAGACGGCTGCATGTACAAGTCCAAGTGCACATACTCGGGTGCCATCCCGACCTGGACATGGTGGTGGGAAGACGGCGAATACGCCCCATCCTAGTCCACGGGATCAGTGGAGTATCCTCAGTATCGACATGGGGATTCAGAATCTGGCATTCGCTCATCTGCGCATACCGAAATCTCGCAGCGGGGCGGGTTCTGGGGCTACTTCTGCGGTGCCGGAACTAACAGCGTGGCGCCGACTGGCGGTGTCGGAATTCGCAGAACTAGATCTGGCGCAGGGTGTGGAATTGGGAGGGAGATCTACATCGTCTTCATTGTCTTCATTTTCCGAACAACCCTCTCTGTCTCCAACGCCTGCTCTCGAAAAGGACAACCCATCCTCACCCTCTGAACAAAAAAGGAAAAAATTACCCACCCCAGCAGCAATCCCCTTCTCCCCACCCCTCTACGCCTCGCACGCCTACACCCTTCTCACAACCCTTCTATCAGTCTACCGCCCGACGCACATCCTCATCGAGCGGCAACGCTTCCGCTCCGGCGGGAGCAGCGCCGTGCAGGAATGGACGCTGCGGGTTGGTGTGTTTGAGGGGATGTTGTATGCTATCTTGCATGCGTTGCAGCAGGAGCGCGGGGGGGAGTTTGCGGATGTTTGTGTAAGGGGGGTTGAGCCGAAGAGGGTGGTTCGGTATTGGCTTGATGCTGATTCCGAGGATGGGATTGGGGTTGAGGGGTCAGTTTCAAGGAAAAGTAAAGAGAAGGGGGGTGGGGATGATGGAGGGGAGAAGCAGAAGCACAAGATGAATGCGAGAGAGGTGAAAAAAGCCAAGATCGACCTCGTCGGACGGTGGTTACTAGCTGCATCAGCTAACCCCGGACCCGGAGAAGGAGATCAAGTGCAGAAGTTCACCCTGGATGAGAAGCAGGCTGACGTACAGAGTCTTGCGGGGGCCTATCTGCGGAAGTGGAAAGGGCAGACGCAGAAAAAAATCACGAAGCGAGATTCGAATGGTGATGAGCATGAGCAGCCCATCACCCTAGGGAAACTCGATGATCTGGCGGACTGTCTGTTGCAAGGTGTGACTTGGCTGGAATGGCAGGATATGCGGGAGCGGGTTGCGAGGGGTGGGATTGGGGCGTTGGAGTGAGTTGGGTCTGTATTTACCTAGGGATCTCCGGGGTTGTACATGATCTTGTCTGTACTTATACATTGTAAATTCATCTGACGATACACAAACACGGAATAGCATGCCAAGCTCTTCAGCCACGGCAGCCCTAACTTTAACAGGCAAGGACTGATTGACAGGCTAAATCAACGCTAATCTATAAATTACAAAGAGTAGATCTAAAGTCCTGTATTCACCTCTACCTACAGAGGTCAAAAGATGAAAATAAGAACGAGTTTTTGTACAACGTAATCCTCCCACCCGGCATTGAAAAGCGAAGAGACCATCCCTCTGACCGTCCATGGACACCCATCGCTGATACGAGAACTTTTTCCGAGGTTAAAAAATAGATGAAAAAGAGGGATGAGAAAGAAAGGAATAAGAAAGGGGACAAGGGTCCATTGGAAATTGTATGAATGCACTGGTGATTCTCGCTGAAGTGGACAGAGTGATGAGGTGGTGTGGGAAATTGTCGAGACACCTAACCGATCCTCCCACCAGCAGTGGACATCACCGCGCAAGAAGAAGAAATTGAGAAAAATTGAAAGGTAATTTGTCAAACAAGAAGATCTGGTTGTACCATCAAGAAGGGCAAAAATTGGCAATAACTACCGCGCCCCAGGCGCGATGAAAGAAACATCCGGTCAAAGTTCACTTTCGCATCAGGGACAGACAGAAGTATGTAGCGAGACGAAGAGATGTGACATTTCTCGTCTCGTTTCCTTAGATTCGTCGATCTCGCTTAGACGAAGCGGCGACGGAAGCCAGTGGGGTAGGTGCCCTTGCCGCTGCTGCTGGTCACGAAGCCAGTGGACGAGGCCACGACGCTGGAACGCGAGAAGGAGGGAACGGTCCAGTTGCCATGGGGGGGACGCGAGAACGACGGGGTCGGGGTCGAGGTGGGAACTTCAGTTGAAGTGCTGGTCACAGTCGCGCCCTCGCCGTTGCCCGAGCCCGAGCCGTCATGGTCGTGGTGGTGGTGGTGGTGGTGGTGTTCCTCGCCCCCGGGGTGGCCATGGTCCTGGCCTTCACCACCCCAGTGGTGGCCGTTGTCGCTGGGGGCATCAGTGGGACCAGCGCCCTACACAGTGGAATCAGTATCAGGTGTCTTACATGGACGCTGATGGGGAGTCCAGAGTCAACTTACCATTGTGACGGTCTCGGTCACGGTCACGGTAGCGCCGTTGCAGGTACCGGAGTCAGCGGGAACAGACTCAGTGGGAACAGGCTCGACGGTGACGGTGTGGTAATCCGTAGCGGTGCGGATGATGGTGGTGGTCACCACGCTGGTCGAGGTGCCGGTGCCGAGGGTGTAGGTGAGAGTGACATCGCTCGTGCCAGTGGGCTGAGCGCCCGAGCCACGGCTTCCGGTGCCCAGAGGGGTGGAAACGCGGGAGCTCACCACCACGTTGCTGCTCGAGGGCGAGACGGAGAGGGTTTGCGAGTGCCGGGGAGTCGGGGTGACCAGCACCGAGGAGCTCAGCACCGAGGAGGTGCCGGAAACACTGGCATGGGGGTTGAAACGACGGGCATGCAGACCCTGGTGGGTAGCCTCACCCGAGGCAGCCAGCGAGGCCAGCAGAGCGACAGAGATCTTGTTGATGAAGTGCATGGTGAAGAAGAAATAAAGTGACAGTCAATGTCAGTGGGTGGATAAAATAAAGAGTGTGTAGGGGGAGGTGCGAAGTCGATTCGCAGAGAGAAAGAAAAGAATGACAGATGGAGAAAGAAAGAAAGTTCTCTGACACAGACAGAGAAGAAGTGAAGGTGCAGAGGCCAGTTGAAGTAGGAGAAGGAGGGACGGACCCTTCGATATTAAGTGCCGGCCATACATTGCGGTGGATCTATATAGTACTTGGGTTCACTATGGGCAGTGTATAGTCCACAGAAGTACCTCTGTCTGCCCCACTGTGTCAGGCACCGGCCAGACCCGCATCCCTTCCATTCGATAGGGCGCTCATTTTTTTCCCGCTTCTTCTCTTTCTTTGGTCCAACAGCCGTTGACCTACAATACAGAAACTGCTGTCCCTACAAACACAATGATCAAAATCTCCGGCACCCTCCCTGTCGTGTAACTGTCGATAGACACTCCCAACGGAATCATGTTGCAGCCTCTGCATCCATCGCAGATAGAGTAACGTAGTGGGGCGCACCAAAAATTAGCTTCCATCGCTTGTTTCCGAAGAATTGTCTATCCCCTTCCCTCCCGCCTGGACTGGCCCGTCCCCGTTTCACATAAACCAGCCATGGTCGCCCAGCCGCCCATGCCATTCGACGGTATATTGCACGTTCCCACTCTTCGAAAAATGCCGTCCCGGTGGCGGGTCGCACGGATGATCCGGGCTGGTCTGTGGCGTCTAGGCCGCTCTGTGCCGCTCTGTTGGTGGGACAGGTCTGCCTTACTTTTTCTTCTGCGACGATAATATACATGTACTCATTGAGCAACTCCACGCCGAAGGCGGTATTCCACCAAATCGGGACTATCTGAAGACCCCTAAAACGAAGAGATTCATTCCTAAAAGGGTATTCTCTCCTCGGAGGACGCCAATTCTACTCTGTAGTCGTTTCCGAGAGGAGAAGGCGGTCACACTGGTCCCTGGATCTATCTAATCGGGCCAGCCACTTAACCACGGCCCTCGTAGCGAACGAACATCAAACACACTAAGTATGCCCCCCTCCTTGCACCCCTCCAAGGCCCGCTATGCCAGTCTCCTGAAGCGCTTTATCGCCTCCACCAAAGACTTCGATGTGCTAGCCACCATCCCATCGGGCCCTCCTGTCCCACCACCACCGCCAACCACGCTATACGTACTAGACGCCTCCTTCAACCCACCCACGCTCGCTCACCTCCGCATAGCCAGCACGGCCCTCCAAAAAACCACCAGTGCCCGGTTGCTCCTCCTCCTCGCCACGCAGAATGCCGACAAACCATCCAAGCCGGCCTCCTTCGAGGACCGCCTCGCAATGATGGAGCTATTCGCGCATGATCTGCGCTCCCATCTTGCCGCCAACCCGGGCCCGGCGACGGCGGGCTTGTCGGCGCTCGCCCAGCATGCGCGCCTGCCGGTCATCGATATCGGCGTGACGAAGAACCCCTACTTCGTCGACAAGGCCGCGTCCATCGACGCGTCCGACGCCTACTCCGCACCCTCCCCGCTCGAACAGGTCCATCTCACGGGCTACGATACCCTGATCCGCATCTTCAATCCCAAATACTACCCCCCAGGTCACACCCTGCAGCCGCTGGCGCCGCTGTTCGCGCGGCATCGGCTCAGGGTGACCATGCGGCCGGATGATGATTGGGGTGGGGTGGAGGAGCAGCGCGGCTTTGTGGATGGGTTGGCGAGAGGTGAGCGGGAGGGTGAGGGCGGGAAACGCGAATGGGCGCAGCGCATTCAATTGGTGGAGGGCAAGGCCGCTGGCGAGCTGCCGGTCAGCTCGACCAAGGCAAGAGAGGCGGTGCAGGCAGGCCGCGATCAGGATCTGGAGTGGTTGGTTCCGGAGCAGACGAGGCGGTTTGTTCTGGATGAGCAGCCGTATTCGTAGATTGAAGTAAGTAAATGTAAATAATAGTACATCATAAGATGAACTCCGAGTCCCTTGTTGCCGTTTTCCCTTGTCTCAGATCTTATAATACCCCAGGCCGAGAACAATTCCACATCTCAAGCCTACTCCTCTTCCTCCTCCCTCTTCCCCAACGTGTACGCCAATCCTCCACCCACCAGATTCACCAAACACAATCCCATCGTCGTGCCGCGCACAATGCCCCTCACACCCCACCTCTGCATAAAGGGCTGTCGCCGCCGGCCCGCGAGCAGCAGATACAGACCCGACCACGCGGCGCTGATCCCCGCGCTGTCGGTCTTATAGCCCTGGAGGTTGGCGTAGCTTGTAAAGAGCAGGACGGGCGGGAAGAGCATGGGGAAGAACTGGAACGGGCGCATGTGTTGTGCGGCGATGAGAGAGGCGAGCACGGTTGGGGGGAAGGAGTTCTCTGTGATGTCAGTCAGTCAATCAGCCAGAATTTCCCATGACTCGTGAAATCATGATTAAATTGATGGAGGTAGTACCTCCCCATGCGCGGAAGCGCTGCACCAGCGTCTGTTTTGCGTCTTCAACTGAGTTGCCCATGATGTGGTGGTGTTGATCCAGTTCGCGGTCAATGGATGTAGTGGAAGAAGGCGATGTCTTGGCGCCGCCCGCCGATACCTCCGTCTTTTTCCCCCGTAACAAACGGCCCGACTGGACTTCGACCCCGTCAGCCTCTCCATTCCTTCCACGCTCGCTCTGTCAACATCCAAGAAAACAGCCCCCGGATAACACCGAGTCGGCCAACGGTGTCTCGCACACTGCACCACTCCCCTCTCTCACTGCAGGATTGGCTCCCTTTCCTCCGCGGGCCCGCGCCACCCAAAAGGAAAAGACCACATCTCCCTTATCCATCCATCACCCTCGCTCTTTCTCCTTTGGTTCGACTTTAAACCACCATGCCGTCCGCCACGGCATCCGGCTCCGATGCCAAGGATGGCGCGCGATCGCGCGACCACAACCAAGGCAACCAGGACCGCAAATACACACCCGAGCAAAAGGCGGCCGTCATCCGCATCCGCAAATGTTCCGCGACGGCATTCTACGAGATTCTCTCTATCGAGAAGTCGGCCACAGAGAATGAAGTCAAAAAGGCCTATCGGAAGCAGAGTCTCCTGACGCACCCGGATAAGAATGGGTACGACGGCGCGGATGAGGCGTTTAAGAGTGGGTGGCCCTTTTCTTGAGGTTGTTGTCTGTGTCTTTCTTTCTTTCCTTCTGACATGTTGGTAGTGGTCTCGCGGGCGTTCCAGATTCTCTCGGACGCGGATAAGAAGTCGCAGTATGACAAGTTCGGCGGCGATCCCGATAGCAGGTTCAACCCCGGCGCTTCGGCGGCCCGGGGTGCGTCGCCGTTCAGTGGGTTCGGCGGTGGTGGTGGATTCCCGCGCTCGGCGGGTGGTCATGGATTCGAGGAAGAGATCTCGCCGGAGGAGCTGTTCAACCGGTTCTTCAACGGTGCTGGGTTTGGAGGCATGGGTGGTGGCGGGTTCAGTCCATTTGGTATGTTTGACCCACAAACAAAAAGGTCATCTCAATCTAATGTCTATCCAGGTGGCCCGCAGTTCGTCTTCAATATGGGCGGCGGCCCCGGCTTCCGCGTCCACCAGTTTGGTGGCGGCGCGCCGCGTCGACGCCCGCGCGCTGCAGCTGCTGCAGGACAGAGCGAGCAAACAGCCGATGCATGGTCCTTCCTCCGCCAACTCCTCCCACTGTTCCTCCTCTTCGTCCTCCCGCTCCTTTCATCTCTCTTCTCCGGCTCCTCCGCTCCATCTGGGCCATCCTATCGATTCGATGCCGCGGTCCCACCGCACACACTGCACCGCACCACTCCCAAACTTAATGTCAATTATTACGTCAACCCGGTCGATGTGGAGGATTACAGCGTCCGGAAATTCCGCCAACTGGACCAGCGTGTCGAAGTCGACTATGTCACTACGCTGCGCTATGAATGCGAGACCGAGGTGCAGGTGCGCGACCGCAAGATGCAAGAGGCGCAGGGCTGGTTCTTCCCTGATATCGAGAAGATGAAGGAGGCTAGGGCGATGGAGCTGAAGAGTTGTCGCCGGTTAGAGCAGCTGAAGGGATATTGACCTGATCACCGTCCGGTCTTCTCCTTTCCTTTCTTAAGGCATCTTGTCTTGTCTGGACTTGGTGCTCTTCTTGATAGCACGATACGATGGGCGTCTTGGGATTCATTTCATTTCCTATCTTTCTTTCCCATTTTTCCCGCTGTACAGTGCCTTTCGATTTGAATGCATCCAAGTGCTGGTAGACTCTTTGAGTCGCGAGGCATTGGAATAATTGATCAAACAATGCATATATACATTAATGCTGGATGGTACGTAGATGATTCAGATGAGCTTAGGGCGTAAGTGAAGTACTCTCCTTGCTGTCGGTCTACGCTGAATTTGTGATGGTCAGTACCGTCTAGTTAAACAAAAGTGCGGAATGGTATAGAGCCAGTGATGCAAAGGTACTTCGTTCAAGCGGGCAACGTCCTGCGTGAGCCGCGTACCTTTGATCTCAACCTCACGCCGTGCTTAGTCAAGTAAGTAGCATCATGGTTAGTTAACTACCCCGACTCAACACAATATTGATCCACTTCCTTCTTCGCCGGTCTTTGTCACTTGCCCTCCGCCGCTACACACCCACCCGGCCACTCTACAAACATTCTCCCTCCCGCGGTGGCCCATCTATCCCTTTCAAGATGTCCGACTCTCTCTCTGATGCGGACAAGGTAAGCCGCTCCCCCAACTACCATATCTCTCCCGCGGCGACTACACAACGATGCTAACTTCCCACCTCTTTTTCAGATCCGGAACAAGCGTCTTGCCAAACTCTCCAACCCCTCCCCACCAGCAGAAAGTGGCTCCGACTCCAGTCAGAACCCATCCACGCCCTCCCCCTCACACACCCCGTTGCCCGCTCAACAATCCACCAAACCACAAAGCACCCCGACAGCCAGATCTTCCACGCCGCAGCAACAACAGACAGAAGGAAAACGAATCAAGATAACCCCGGCCTCACCTTCAACCTCAACATCAACCCCCGACCGGCCCCGCTCCACAGGCCCATCCGCCTCCAAAACACCGCCGCCACCAAAACCCGAAGAGAGCATAGAAGCCTTCGAGGACCGGACATTGAGCGCCGTATTCAAGCTAACTCTGCGCGAGGACCGCCAACGTGATATCCACGGTCACGCCCTGGTTTATCTTCCCGGTTTGCAAGCCGAATTGCAAGATGAGGGCCAGGAGCTGCGCATCCAGACCGCGGTCCTGGACCAAGCGCTCCTGGAAGCAGCGTCCAAGGCGGAAAACCAGCGTCCACTGGACTACCTGATTCCGTGCTGGAAGCGGATTACCAGATTGCACAAGGGGTTCCGGCGCGCGGGAGATGATGATCCCAAGTTTCGGGTTCTGGTTGAGGCCCGCCGGCTCTGTATGAGTTATTGTATCTTTGCCATTACCATGCCTGAGATGTTTGGCATCGAGTCCTCTGAGCCATCTCCGTTAGCGCCGTATCTGCTGAACGAGCCCGAGGATGATAAGGGTATCGACTTTGAATTCATGACTGAGGCAGTTAAGCGGTTTGAGGAGGATGAGAGCGTTAAGCCGGCTTTTATCGCTGCTGTTGAGGTGCTGAGCTCGGAGCTTGCGTCTAAGACTGTGAATGATGACTACAAGCCCTATGCTATGGTATGCTTTCCCCCCGAAATAGCCACTGAATATGCGCTTACCGAATGTCTTTCCAGGCACTCCGGAATCTTGTGCGTCACGGGGCTATTGCGGGCGCGATCACAGAGTCATCCATTTTCAATGCGTCAAAGGATGCTGCTCAGTTTGAGAAGAAAACCCTCCTAGGTCCATGGTTTAGCCTGTCACCGCTCCAGGGAACGGTGACCATGTCGTACTTCTCCAGTCCAAAGACCCGCGATCAATCATACATCCTAAACTCTCAGCGGTCTCTTCGCATGATGCAGCAGATGCTCAGCTCTGACCTTCTCGATGTGGTCAACCACATGATTCGGGCCTCGAAGGAGGCACGCGATCGCGTGCTGGATTGGTTCGCCACAGCCCTGAATATCAATCACAAACGGCGCGCAATGCAAGTCGATCCCGAGCAGGTGTCTTCAGACGGCTTTATGTTCAACATTACGACATGCCTGGACCAACTCTGTGAGCCTTTTATGGATGCCAATTTCACCAAGATTGACAGAATCGATGCAGAATACCTCCACCGGGATTCGCGGGTGGATATGCGCGATGAGACGAAGATCAACGCAGACCAACATGCCTCGGATGCCTTTTATTCTAAGAAAGCCGAGGGGACGTCCAATTTTATCACGGAGATTTTTTTCTTGACGGTTGCCGCTCATCACTATGGCAGTGAATCACTAACTTCGAAGCTGGAGCAGCTTGAGAAGGACCTCCGACACATGGAGTCTACCATCACCAAATTCGAACTTGAGCGGCACAAGTGGGCCGGCAATCCGATGCAGCTACGGGTATTTGAGCAGGCCCTCAAGCGATACAAGGACAAGCTCGACCTGGGCCTGGCCTTGAAGTACAGTCTTCAGGGCGTGTTGTTTGATGACCAGTGGCAGGCTCGGTCGATGCTATTTATGAGATATGTCACGGTCTGGCTCCTGAGGCTGGTCTCCCGCAAGGAAGTTCCTCGCGAGGAGATCTCTCTGCCCCTTCCGGAGCAGCAGCCGGAGGTTTTCCAATGTCTGCCGGAGTACTTCCTGGAAGACATTGTCAGCAACTTCAAATTCATCATGTGGTGCATGCCACAAATCATCACCGCCACCCAGGGTGATGAGCTGGTCATGCTGTGCATCACATTCCTGGAGAGCTCCGAGTATATTAAGAACCCGTATCTCAAGGCCGGGCTGGTGTCCATCCTGTTTCGAGGAACTTGGCCGCGACCCGGGGGAGGACGGGGTGCGCTTGTGGACCTTCTCAGCTCGATGCCATTTGCCAACAACAATCTCCTCCATGCGATCATGAAGTTCTACATCGAGGCCGAGCACACCGGCACGCACACGCAATTCTTTGACAAGTTCAATATTCGTTACGAGATCTTCCAGATCATCAAATGCATCTGGCCCAACGTCCTATACCGGGAGAAACTGTCCAAACAAGCCCAGGAGAACCTCGACTTCTTCGTCCGATTTGTCAACCTCCTCCTCAACGATGTGACCTACGTCCTGGATGAGTCCTTTGGCGCCTTCAAAACAATCCACAACACACAAGTTGAACTTACCCAATCGGGCGACTCAATGGACGAAACCACCCGCCAAGAACGCGAAGAGAACCTCTCCTCCGCCCAGCGCAGCGCCAAGTCCTATATGCAACTAACCAATGAAACCGTTGCGATGCTGAAGCTCTTCACCGAAGCACTCGCCGACTCCTTCACCATGCCGGAGATCGTACAGCGCCTCGCCGACATGCTAGACTACAACCTCGACGCGATGGTGGGATCCAAGAGCTCCAATCTGCGCGTCGACAATCTACAGGAATATGGGTTCAGTCCGCGGTCTCTCCTCAGCGAGATCACCGACGTGTATTTAAATCTGATGAAGAAGCAGAACTTCATTGTGGCTGTTGCGCGCGATGGCCGCTCGTATAAGCCTGCGAATTTTGAGAAGGCTGCTGAGATCCTGCGCAAGTGGTCGCTTAAATCTCCGGAGGAATTGCGCCGTTGGGGCCAGTTGCAGAAAAAGGTGCAGGAGGCTAAGGAGGTTGATGACCAGGCCGAGGAGGATCTGGGCGAAATGCCGGATGAGTTCTTGGGTATGTTCTGTCTATTCCGCGCTTTCTTGCCAGTGTATATTGAGACTAATTATTCCGCAGACCCCCTCATGTTCACCCTGATGGAAGACCCCGTCATCCTCCCCAGCTCCCGCGTCTCCATAGACCGCGCGACCATCCGCTCGCACCTCCTCAGCGACCCGCACGACCCCTTCAATCGTGTTCTCTTGAAGATGGAGGATGTTATGCCTGGTACGCATTTCCCCTCCTTTGTCTCCTCTCTTCTCTCAAAATATCCGCAGCTGGCTTACTGACGGGTTTACAGACACCGAGCTCAAGGCCAAGATCGAGGCTTTCAAGGCGGAGAGAATGGCAGCTAAGCACAAGGATCGCATGGACACGGCGGCGGATTGATCAATATCTACATCAGCATTAACACATGTTTTCGAAGACGGCGGTTGATACATTGCATATTATGCCTCCATAGATGGACCGGGGTTATTAGATACCATCGTCGCTTGATTTCACTCTGTGATATATGCTCTGCTCTAAATATCCGTGTTCTTTGTACTGTAGATTACCGTGCTGACCGCTGTACTAAGCTTAGATCCATAAAGGAGCTCATTAGATTAACGAATGTGGAATAAACTGGGGGAAAAGTTCATGTTCCTTGTACCTCTGATCTTATCGATCAGATCGAGCTGATCGGTCCCTCCACCGCCCATTGCATCACTCCTTTGTTGACCAGACGGCATGGATCGCCCTTTCTCCTTCTCCTTCTCATCTCTCCTCTACACACTCCAATGGGTGCCACCGTCTCTTCTTTCTGGGCCTCCCTGCCCTCCGGGGCTGACTTTTACCCGCTAACCCCGGAAGCCTGGCACGTCGTACTAAACAGCTTCCAGTACTTCCCCTTGGTGAGCTCGTCCTACCCACCACCACCAGATCCACTCCCCAGATCCATTATTTCCAGATCTTAAGCTGATACAACCCCTATCTAGGTCACCACCCTGCAATGGCTCGTTTCGTGGCACCCAGCCGGCAAAACCTCCCTGCAGTCCTCGATCTTCAACATCCCAGGCCGCGTAGCCTGGTGCGCCATGGAGATCATCGGCCCCGTCAACCTCCTCTATAACCTGACGCGCCCATCGCCCACCCTGCCCGCGCTTGCAGACCTGCCCACCATCAACAAGCTCGTCGTCGCGCTCTACTGCATCCACTACTTCAACCGCGCTATCATCTCGCCCTTCTTCGCCGCTCCCAGCATGTCCCCCATCCACGCCTTGGTCATGACCATGGCTATGGGCTTTAACTGGTTCAATTCGTCGTGCATTGCCGGCTGGTTGCGCGGCTACGCGCTTCCCGTCCCGGGGTACACGACAGATGGCACCGGCGCGGGTCTGGCGACTTCGTACCCCGTCGTCACGGATATGCTCCCCGTTGTAGGCGTCGCAGTGTTCGCAATCGGCATGGTAGGCAACATCTACTCCGAGCGCAAACTATTCCAGCTCCGTCGCGAGTCCGCCGCCAAACAATCCGCCAAGAAGACCGACAATGATGCTGGCCAAACCACAACCAAGTACGCAAAGGTCTATGTCATCCCGCCCCGCCAAGGCGTCTTCCGCTACATCCTATACCCGCACTACGCCTTCGAGTGGCTAGAGTGGGTAGGGTTCGCGCTCGCCGGAACAGCCGTCTTCCCTCTCTCCCCGACGAGTGCGTCGCTCGCAACCAGGAGCGAACTCGTCGCGCCCCCGCTTACCCTCGCGCCCTGGCTGGTCCCCGCGGCGTGGCTGGCGGATTGGTTGGCGGTGCCGCTGCCTCTTCCGGGGGTGTTGTTTGTTGTCAATGCTGTTGCGAATATGCTGCCTCATGCCCGTTGGGGCCGGAAGTGGTATGTCGAGAAGTTTGGGGAGAAGGCTGTTGCGGGGAGGGGGGCTGCTGTGCCGGGATGTGCATGGATGTGATGTGATGCTATTTACATGCTGATGGCCTACAGGTTGCGCTATGTAGCAGAAGTGAGATGGTGGAGTACACAGTCGGAGAGTAATAATAGCTACTGTCGAAACCTGATATACGATAGCCTCAAGTCTGTATCACCGCGCCGGACATATCGTCATTCGCCTGCTGATACCCTACATGCTGCTACGCAGTCGATGTGGAGTGGTAGAGTACATACCAGATAGTCAATCAAGACTTTTGTTTACCTGGGTCTTCGCTATTTAGTAGGAACATCACTCCCCCTCCTCCCTCTCTCTCTCTTAGTCGCTTTTCCACTCTTCATGTTTCTTTTGGTCAAGATTTCGTTACATACTAATGCCTTTGCACCTAAACGTATATTAGCCCCTACCGTCTCGGACTTGTTTGTAGACAGTCCGAGACTGATACTACTACGCCCGTCGAATGGCGTGATCTTTCGCCGATCCCGGAGACTCTGACTGGTGGAGTGGATATTGTAATTGTATTTCACATATACTCCCATACGCAAGGTCGATAGATGACTGTTATTTACCGTCACAATACCCGTGCCCCTCGTCTATTTTCTCCCCCACCATTTTTCGCTTTCCTCCTTTTCTTCTTCTTCTTTCTTCTCATCTTCTCTCAGCAGGGGCAATTGTGTTCTTGTTGTTGTACCTGATCTTTCTCTTCCCTCTCCAATCATTCCACCCTTAACTCACAACCTCCTCCGTCCTTTTTCCCTCCTTTCCTCCCACACATCCGTCAGAATGGTTCAATCGTAAGTCTCTACTTTACCCCTCCATCCCTGACACTCTGGCCACAGCACACAATATTAACTCCCAATCTTTCAGTTCCGTTCTGGGCTTCCCTCGTATGGGCAAGCTCCGTGACCTCAAGAAGGCCACCGAGTCCTACTGGTCTGGCAAGACCTCCCGTGATGAGCTCCTCGCCGAGGGCAAGCGTCTCCGTCTGGAGCACTGGAAGATCCAGAAGGCTGCTGGCGTGGACATCATCCCCAGCAATGACTTTGCTTTCTACGTATGTGTCACTTGCTGTTTCGTCGGAACATCCACTCAGCTTTGTCTTCAATTGCTGACCCTTTCTTAGGACCAAGTCCTGGACCACATCCAGCTGTTCGGTGTCGTGCCCGAGCGCTACTCCAAGTACAACCTCCACGCCCTTGACGAGTACTTCGCCATGGGCCGTGGTCTGCAGAAGGAGGGTGTTGATGTTCCCAGTCTGGTATGTATCCTTTCTTCTTGTCTCACTGCAACCAATGTTAATGCTCGATCATAGGAAATGGTCAAATGGTTTGACTCCAACTACCACTACGTCAAGCCCACCCTGCAGGACAACCAGGTCTTCAAGCTCGCTGCCGAGCCCAAGCCCGTGGTTCAGTTCCTCGAGGCCAAGGAGGCCGGCGTCGTGACCCGCCCCGTCATCCTGGGTCCCGTCTCTTTCCTGACCCTCGGCAAGGCCGACCGTGGCCAGTCCGTTGACCCCATCTCCAAGCTGAACGAGCTCCTCCCTCTGTACGAGGAGCTTCTGGCCAAGCTGAAGGCTGCCGGTGCTGAGGACGTCCAGATTGACGAGCCCGTCCTGGTCTTCGACCTCCCCGCCAAGTCCAAGGCTGCTTTCAAGCCCGCCTACGAGAAGCTGGGCAACCTCGGTGACAAGGCTCCCCGCCTGACCCTGGCTACCTACTTCGGTGATATCGTCCACAACATCGATGTCCTCCCTTCGCTGCAGAACCTTTACGGTATCCACGTGGACCTTGTCCGCAACCCCGAGCAGCTCGACACTGTTGTCGGTGCCCTGGGCCCCAAGCAGGTTCTGTCTGCTGGTGTCGTTGATGGCCGTAACATCTGGAAGACCAACTTCAAGGCCGCCATCGAGAAGGTCGAGCTTGCCATTCAGAAGCTCGGCAAGGAGCGCGTCATCGTCGCCACCTCCAGCTCCCTGCTTCACGTTCCCCACACCCTGGAGAGCGAGAAGAAGCTCGATGCTGAGATCCGTGACTGGTTCAGCTTTGCTGTTGAGAAGCTCTCCGAGGTTGTCGTGATCGCCAAGGCCGTCACTGAGGGCCCCGCCGCTGTCAAGGAGCAGCTCCAGGCCAACGCCGAGTCTGTTCAGAGCCGTGCTAGCTCCAAGCGCACCAACGACCCCGCCGTCAAGGCCCGCCAGGATGGTGTCACCCCCGAGATGCACAACCGCAAGTCTCCCTTCGCTACTCGCATTGCTGAGCAGAAGAAGAGCATCAAGTTGCCCCTGTTCCCTACCACCACCATTGGCAGCTTCCCTCAGACCAAGGAGATCCGCGTCCAGCGTAACAAGTTCACCAAGGGCGAGATCACTGCCCAGGAGTACGAGAAGTTCATTGAGCAGGAGATCGCCGAGGTTGTCAAGATCCAGGAGGAGCTCGACCTCGATGTCCTCGTCCACGGTGAGCCCGAGCGCAACGACATGGTGCAGTACTTCGGTGAGCGTCTCACCGGTTACGTTTTCACCACCCACGCCTGGGTCCAGAGCTACGGCTCCCGTTGCGTGCGTCCCCCCATCATCGTGGGTGACATCTCTCGCCCGGCTCCCATGACCGTTAAGGAGTCTAAGTACGCTGTGTCGATCTCCAAGAAGCCCATGAAGGGCATGCTGACTGGCCCCATCACCTGCCTGCGGTGGTCCTTCCCCCGTGACGATGTCCACCAGTCCGTCCAGGCTCAGCAGCTCGCTCTTGCTCTGCGCGACGAGGTCGTTGACCTTGAGGCTGCCGGTGTCAAGGTCATCCAGGTCGATGAGCCTGCTCTGCGTGAGGGTCTGCCCCTCCGCTCTGGTTCTGAGCGTGAGAAGTACATCAAGTGGGCTGTTGAGGCTTTCCGCCTCTCCACCGCTGGTGTCACCGACGTGACTCAGATCCACTCTCACTTCTGTTACTCCGAGTTCCAGGACTTCTTCCACGCCATTGCTGCTCTGGACACCGATGTCCTGTCCATCGAGAACAGCAAGTCTGATGCTAAGCTCCTTAAGGTCTTCGTTGACGAGAAGTTCCTTGCCCACATTGGACCTGGCGTGTTTGATATCGTACGTTGCGCTCTTTCTACGATTATCTCATTTGTTATGGATAACTAACAGCTCGATAGCACTCCCCGCGTGTTCCTAGCCAGCAGGAGATCACTGACCGTATCTCGGAGATGCTGCAATTCCTTACTCCCGAGCAGCTCTGGATCAACCCCGATTGCGGTCTGAAGACTCGCGGTTGGACCGAGACTAAGTACATCCTCTCTACCACTTT
Organism: Penicillium psychrofluorescens; assembly: GCF_964197705.1. Lineage (NCBI taxonomy): Eukaryota > Fungi > Ascomycota > Eurotiomycetes > Eurotiales > Aspergillaceae > Penicillium > Penicillium psychrofluorescens. The sequence goes on along the minus strand of NC_133443.1, from coordinate 2,177,679 downwards.
GACAAACATTATGGAATCCGATACTAATATATTCTAGGGCTTCTCTCACCAACATGGTGAACGCTGCTAAGCACTTCCGCAAGCAGCACGCCCAGTAAATTTTAACACCAGATGGGCACCAATTTTCCTTTGTTTTCCTATAATGTGTTAATTGGGGAGGCGGCAATCAACCTGCCGCCTCCAGCACGGGGAGTTCTTTTTTCTGATGAGTTACGAGATGATACCAAAAGTTCAACATATGGGTTTCAACGGGCTTTGCTGATTAGAGGGCACCAAAAGCGGGTTTACGGAGTTTCAACATGACTGACGATTTCAACATGGGTGCCACAATTCGGTGCCGATTATTTCAACAATTTTTGCTCTCTCGCCCTTTGCTTCTGCATTTGCATTGGCTCTGGGCCTAGAGAGGAGACTTTTTTTTATGTGTAGAATCAGCTGTGAATATACATTGTTCGATACTGCTAAATCATTTTGCTCTTGTAACAACGTCAGACCTTCGTAGGTGCAGTTAGTTCAATATGAACGAACGCCACTGTCGTATGCGGCAGAAGAAGAGTACGAGACTAGTCAAGCTACTACAATGAGAGTGGCAATGTAAATTATTACAGAGGTTGTCTTAATGCCAGCCATTACAACGAAACCATTGCGAGGTTCTATAGGCACTTTCGATACCATAACGCTCCGTGATAATGGTAAAGTATCAAGAGTCGCTAAACACAACTTATGCATAAATCAGGAAAACGCCTTGAAAAAGTGTAAAGAAGAAAATGCTAGACTTGGTCAGAGCTCAACTCTGACCAACACAGCACACAATCACCACGTAGCATGCTTTTTGAGCGCATCAATGCGCTGCGCATACAGCATCATCAGATGCATCCCCGGATTCCCAAAAACGGCCTTCCTAACCACATCATCAGAGGTAACACAAGCCTCAACCTCACCCTTGCCCGTCATAGGATGCTCATTCTCAGTCAGCGGATTCCGCAAAACAATCAAATTTCCCGCGAGTGACAGCGGCGCCGGCGGAACTTCCCATGTGGCAGAGCGGGGCTTCTTCGTGATTTTCTCATACTTGCGCGATTTCGAACTATTCGGCGCAGGAGAGGCATAGAGATTCAACAGCGAGCGCATATATGCCTTGTCCGCGCGCGGCACGGGATCTCCCTCGTTAATAAAGGCGTAGAACAGTGACTCCGCGCTATCGGGCGACGGCGTGGGATGGAGTGGGCGGACGGCGGACGGCGGTGCGCCGAAGGTGATGCAGTGGATGAGCCTAAAGTAGCTGCCCATATACGCCAGCTCGGAGGTCACTTTTTTTGAGAGCATATGGCAATAAAGTAGGCCTGCCACGGCGGCGCCGGCGGAGTGGCCCGTGATTAGGAGGGAGTAGGATTGTCGAATTGGGTTCTCTGCGATCAGATCGCGGAGTTGCGCCGCGATGGGCTGGATCATCTTCGTCGCGGCGCCGAGGAAGCCCCCGTGCACGAAGTTCGCGCCGTCGTCGAGGAAGCCCTCGGGGGAGGTAGGTTCTGTGCGCATGTTCACGGCCCAGTCTTTGAAGCTCGCCGTGCCGCGGATTGCGAGCACAATCACTTCCTTGTCGTCGAGGCAGCCGACCACCAGTGCTTTTGTTCCCTGGCGGAAATTGGCGGGGAGGTAGGTGTTATTTTCTGGTTCATTTTTCACATAGACCTGGCGTGAGTATTGCGCTGCTAGGTGGATAAGAGGGTAATCAAAAGGATCACTGGATGTATTATCAGCTGTTGTAGTCAATATATATATGTACTTGGGAAGACTCACATTGTGAATTGAGAAAGGGCAGCTGGTAGGCGCGAGTTCTCGTACAAATGCACCTTGGAGACCCTACTCGATGGGGTTGAGCCTTTGTCTTTCATGCTGTGCTCGCAGTCTGCATCACCGTGGACCGAACAGTGGGCCACTACGGAATTAGTCTGAGTCTCCAAGATAATGCACGACGAGCACACTCACTAGAGGCCTGCTTTGGAGCAAAAAACCGCTCATCCAGCGAAAGGATCTTATCATCCAATCCAGTCGTGAAGGCATCCATCTTGGCCGAGACATACTGGCGCATGTTGTTGCTGAGATCAGAGACGCCATCTTGCGTCGAGTAGATCTTCTGATCAACCCAGCCAGTCGCATTCCATTTGGATTCAGCCACTGAATTCTTCATTTTCCCGCGTGTCTCTAGCACATGCGATGAGCAGCTCTTGCGCATGGTGCGCACGCCTACTTTGACCGGCGACAACTTTTTATATGCTATGTGGCTGATCGAGCCCGATCGTTTGCTGTTTGATTCTTTCGAAGGTACAGGTGGATTGTCTTCCAGTATGGTCGTAGCGCAGGAGTTCGTAAAGGATGGCGTGCGGGGATCTAAATTGGAAATCGAGTTCGATGCCGACGAAGACGAGGACGAGGACGGGTCGGCATACTCGACTACGTCGTACGGCCCATACGTATCCGGACCGAGAGTCGCAACAGTGTCGATCCGGCTGATCATCATCGGTGGTTCCATCTCATAGTACGCGGGGGACTCGGCGGGCAAGTCAGAGAACAAGTCCTGGCTGGTCATTGTGTTGGCATTCTCTTATTATTTGGGAAATCACAAAAGGCGGAGAGCCATGGGGCTAGCAAGGACATTTATGCAGACCGAGAGGGGCCATTACCGAGAGGGGCCATTTTGGCTTCAGCGAGCTGGGGCCAAAAACGCGAGGCGGTCCGACGATCCTCCGCTAACTTAACCTAAACGGGTAACTTAGAGTCAGACAGACTATTTTTGGATGCCAAATCAGTTTCATCCATGAACCTCAAAAAACCCAAAAAACAGTTAACCACCGATTACTAAGGCTGTGTTAGTCGCATCTCCTTCTTCTTCCAGTAATCACATCTCCAAAAGTTGTGTCTGAATGCCAACATTAATGCGAGCTAGGTCAACGAAGCCCTAATTGGAAACGCATTAACTGAGCTAGGAGTCGCTAAACTAGGAAGCATGGCAATCAATACTATAGACTTTTCAAATTTCACATCTCATACAGTTAACAGATAGCACTCACCATTCGTGGCATTCCCGTCGATGTTTCTTCCACTGATACATCCATTGGTATGGGGAAGGTGCAGCCATATCACCCTACTGGTACATAGATTCATCGTACTTGCCCGAACTATGAATCAAAAGGAGCTTCCAGTCACTCTCTTGCCCATTCCGGTTTCTGTCTCCTTCAACCTTCCCAAATGGTATTTCTCGTCTGTCCTCGTTTTCGCAAAGCGCATCGGCCAGCCTCACCCTCAGGCTTCGCTCAGTCATACCAGTCTCCTGAGCTAGACGGGTCGCAGAGTCCGGAGAGACAGGCTGCGGTCTGCCCTTCGGTTTGGCGAAACACTTCAACTGCTGGATGCGCAGAAGTCACAACAACTGCAAACTGCTCTCCTTCTCAGCAGAACATCCGTCCATCTGAGAGCTTCTCACACAGGTTGCGGCGTCGCTTCTCTCGAGAAAGGAACTCCTCAGCACTGCTCAGAGAAGACCACCGACGACATGGAAAACCGCTATTCTCCCCTCTCTCTTTCAAGTCACCAAGATCCCACACTCAACAGCCTCCAATCTACCCAACCGTGCTTGGGGATATCGGAAGCAGCTTGATGAGCGAGAGGGGATACGACAGCGATGCTCAGTACCTCGCAACCCCAAAACACAGTGATCGCATGAAACAATCTCCGACAAGCCGTGCCTTTCGTCGACTGGCGTTGAGTGAAGTGCTCGAGCAGAGGCCCGAGCTGTTGGATCCTGTGTTCCGGGCAGCTGCCTTCAACGACATTCCCGAAAGTGAATCTGGGTCTCCCTTTGGGCTGCGCTACATCCCTACCCTCCACGGCAATCTGAGGGGTGCTCGAACTGCCTCCCATGCAAGCGACGCAGCATACAACAATGGGGCACGACCTGCGACTCCCTTCGGCGAGGAACCGGTCACTGTCAGCGCTGAGTTGCAACCCGCCGCGACGAGATCTGTCGACACCCTGACAATCGTCACCCCGAATTCTGCTGCAAATATTCTAGAGCCACTCCCAACCATCGAGATTCCAGCGGGTATCAATAGCCAGACCCTCATGGCCGACTGGATCCAGTTCTTGCGGACGAACCACCAGACCCAGGGCACGACCTCGTCGGCATCGCTGTCAGATCATGGTCCGGATCTTGTCGTTTCGAAAAAGCGAGAGTCATTTCCCTCTGACCAGTCGTTGGTTGAAGGTCGGCCACTGCACCTGGATGAGCTCCGCATCTCTCATGTCCTGGCACCACGCTCCATCTCTTCCAGAACACACTCGGGCAATGCATCCATCACAGCGGGACGTACAAACACAAACAGATATGCATTGCTCACCGCAGAGGACTCTCACTTGCGCCAGAAAACAGCAACATCGGCGGTCTCGGGAACAGATTCCCAGAAACTCACCTCAATCCACAGGCGAGATGCGTCCTCATTCTATTCACGCCAAAGCAGCCTTTTGTCAACAGAGGCGCTCAAAACTCGTGCTGCCAATGCCACAGGCAGCAAGTCAGAAATCCAGGTAGATCGGATCAATCAGAGCGAGAAGCCCGAGTCTTCTATGAAAAGCAAGTTTGTTGAACAACTCAGCCCCATCACAAATGGCTCTGGTTCCTCCCGCTCTCCTATTGATGAGCTAGAATCGTCCCCTCGCCAGGTCAGCATTGGTTGGATGACCAACGGTCGACGTGTTGGGTATGGCTATACAATGGTCTCTAAAGCTGAAGAAGCTGTCCCTACCAATGATACCCCCCGCCAAACCCAGGAATCAATCGAGCGGCCATCGCTGATAAATGCTGACGATGAGAATATCAAGTCGACTGAAGCCGGCTGTTCTCTTGCGATTGACCCTGCTTCGGAAGAGCCAAAGGTGTTGATTCCGCTCGAAAAGCCCATCGTTATCGTTGACCACCGATTCCCTCCAAGTGACCCAACTAAGGGACCCGAGGAGAACAATGATACCACTGAATCGATCAAGGAAGACAATCCATGGTGGAAGAAGCTGAAGAGCCGACCGATGAGCATCCAGCCTCGGCCGCGCAAAGCCAGGGAGGATGTCCATCATGGGCGCAAGACATGGGTCATTGGCAGGGGACAAGGCTCCTCGGTCCTGGAAGAGCTATCAGAGCACCCTCAAGGCGAAGGTTCCAATGCGAACCCCCCCGCCCTTCCATTCAGCGGCCCTCCAGTCGGTATTCCGCATGGCTACATTCCTCCCCCTCCACTTCCATCTCGAAACGGGCGCTGGTCGTGGCGGGTTTCTAAATACAAGGAGACCAAGAGAGAAACCAAGAGACTCTCGAACGGACGCCAGGAGAACTCGGACGCCTCGTCTGGACCATCGTTCCACGACTGTGCATCAACTGGGCTTGGCCGGGCCAGTTCCACGAGGAGCAATGCCAAAGATTTGGCGAGTATGTATCAGGAGGAGTGCCTTGCTCCCATGCCTGGAGCTTTCGAGGGGAGTTCGTGGGCCCGTCGGGCGTGAGTATTAAACCTGTCTGTTCTAAGCCTTTAAATAACTATTATTACCGAGAGCGATCAAACAATCAATATTCTATTAACCTACTAGAGCAGGATGTAGATTTGGCAAATGAACGAAGCATGTCATTAATCGTACAGTGGTATCTGGGAAAGAGTAGGTGAAGGGCGGAAGGGTCAACCAACAGACACTCCCTCTAAATAAAATAAAGCATCCTCTTCTTCTGCTGTTAAGCAGAAAAACCCCTTACCGACGCTGCCGCTTATTGCTCTTATCACTGACCCCGCTAAGCTCACTAGCAGACCGTTTATGAGCGCCATCCGGATCCATCGCCGGCGTGTCCTTGGACTCCCCATCCGCCTCATCATCTTGTCCCTTATCCGCATCGCCACCCGTAACACCAGCCCCCGCATCATCAGCCTCGGTCTTGACCTCTGGATTCTCAGGATCCGGCGGCACAATCCCAGCGGCCTCGTTGGCCTTGCGCTCGCGCTCGGCCTTGGCGGCTTCGAGGACGCGGATCTCGCTTTCCACCTTCTCGGAGACCTTGCGTGCGTCGAGCAGTAAATTGACGGAGTGGATGAGCTTCTCGAAGTCCTTGCAGACTCGCTCCGTGGGCATCATCAGCCGCACGGGCATCTCCAGCTCCGCCAGCGCGGCGGCCAGCTTTTGCGTTTGCACGTTGGACTTGGCCTGCGTGAGCTTCTGGGCGCGGTCGCTGCGGAATTGCACGCCGGCTTGCACACGCTCGTGGTGCTGCACGCCGTATCGGGTTTCTTCGGCCGGGGTGAGAGTGCGCACGGTAAGTTGCTGTGCTTCGCGGGCGGCTGCGGCGGCGCCCTTCTTGTGGGGGATAGAGGCGGGCGTGACACCGGGTGTCTCGCCGCCACCCTGTGTTGGGGTCTGGCCCGCAGGACTGGGGAGAACGCCGTCCGCGCCCAACAGGGAGCGGCGCTTCTTGCTCTTGTCGGCCTGCAGCAGAGTCTGCAGGAGCTGCGAGAGCCCCGCGCTGGACTGGTACATGGCGGTGTTGCCGATGCTGATGGGCACCTCGAGACGCGAGTACAGCTCGCGGCGCTCGGTGACGAAGTTCTGCTCGTTCGAAGTGATGCGCTTCAGCTCTTCCAGCAACATAGCTTCCTCGCGCACTTCGTCGGCTGTGCGGTCCAGCTGCAGCGCTGCGAGCTGCTTGCGGTCTCGCTCGCGCTCCGGGTCGAACTTGAGCATCTTCTCGTGCAGCTCGAACTCGAGCTCTGACATTTCGGACGGTGGGTGCTCGAGGGCGAGCATGTGGGCTGCCACCTGGTAGTATCGTGCTTTCATCTGCTCCATGTTCCGGTACTGCGTGGCGGGAACCAGCGCGCTGGCATCCGGTTCCGTGTCCATTGGCGGCTGGTAGTCGTAGCGGTCTGCAATAATCACCCATCGCAGATCGTATTCGGAAGCCAGTTCCATCAGATAGTCTGTTTCTTCGCGCGACCAGTCGTCGCGCTTCAAGTGTCGATTGTACTCGTCATCGGTGTATGGACGCGGTAGGCGCGCCTGGACGTTGTACTTGGCGAACGCGTAGTCCTGCTCCTGAGACTTGAGATGTGCTGCCTCCTGGTCGTCTTCTTTCCCCTCTTCTTTGGTCTCGTCAACTTCCATCTGCGATTCTCCGGGTGCTGGTGGTTTGGTCGATTCATGTTTTCGTTGCCAGTGGTGTAGAACCAGGCCGTCAGAGCGCGCACTGTTTGTGAAGGGCGTCATGCGCCTAGAAGAGTCAAATGTAAGCTGGTATCGACTACCTGAGCTCGATCAACCTACCATGGCCGCACTCGGAGCTTGTTCATCCATTTCGGGCGTCCTTTGTACTTGTTCTCGTTGATGGCGATCGGCGGCGCGCGCTCGCCCAGCAGCGCGTACAGTTCGCGAGTAATGCCCTCTGGACGGGTGTTAGCCTCAGTATATCCCAAGATCAAAGCCAATACCAACCTGGCCGTTTCTCTACCACCTTCTGCTTCTTATGCGGCCTGGGCTGCCCCTCCGCCGGCAGGTCCAGCATTTCGCGAACATCGGCGGCCGCCATGGTGGCGTTTCGGTGGGAACGAGAGCCGCTTCGGGGATGTGACAGCAAGCAAAGAAACCAGGATAGTCCGGTACGATAAAACGAGATGAACCGAGCAGAGTTGAGCTGGTGGAAATGTGCCGACAAATTGATGGCGACGGAAATTGAAGAAGGGATGGACGGGTCGCCCAACACGGTAGGCGGTGGATCAGTAAGCCAGATCATCTTGTTGACAACTTCAGTCCAGGAGACGGAAGAAGAATACATAATACATACACACTTCTGCCAATTGCAGCCATGGCTCTCCGGCATCCGTCGTCATGGCTCGCGTCTCTGACGCTGCTCACTCTGCTCTCTATCCTCGTCCCCACCAACGCCCTCTACTTCTACATGGACGGGCGGCAATCCAAGTGTTTCTACGAGGACCTGCCCAAGGACACCCTGGTGGCCGGTAAGGAAATAACCACCACCCAACCCAACCAACCCAACACTACTCCAGCAGGAAATCAAATACTAATTTCATGATCGATGATGTAGGCACCTTTGAAACAGAGGTGATCAACCCGAACACACACCAATACTCCGTGGACGCAAGCATGAAGGTCCTCATCACGGTAGTCGAGACCTTCGACAACGATCACCAGATCGTCTCAAAGCGTGAAGCCCATTCCGGCCGGCTCACCTTCACCGCGGCGGACTCGGGCCAGCACAAGATCTGCTTCACGCCGGAGACGGACGTCGCCACGGGCGGGTGGCTGACTGGTCCGGCCGGCGCGGTCAAGTTCACGGTCGACCTGGCGATTGGCGAGACGAGCAAGATCGAGACGGAGGACAAGGATAAGATGAAGGATCTGGTGCAGCGGGTGAAGGACTTGAACTCGAGGTTGCATGACATTCGCCGGGAGCAGGTGTATCAGCGGGTGAGTTTTGTTTGCCTTGTGCCTTTCCAGCGATTGATGAATGTGCTGACTCCTTTTCTTTTCTCTCTCTCTAGGAACGTGAGGCCGAATTCCGCGACCAGTCCGAGACAACCAACTCCCGCGTCGTGCGCTGGGCCCTCATCCAAGTAGCCGTTCTCTCTGCCGCGTGCGCGTGGCAGCTCTCGCACCTGCGTTCGTTCTTCATCAAGCAGAAGCTGACCTAAGGATGGATGGATTACGTTGGTATTGATCAATGCTTGTTATATTGTGTTTCCTTACTGGCGAATGAAAGACCGAGGGGGGTTTGTTTGTCTCTTGTGGAAAGCATCTAGTGGTACATTTCAACAAGAAAAATGGTGTTGTTGAGTACTTTGGGGCTGCATGGTCATAGCGATGTCGAGTCGAGCTTGATAATGGACGTAATGACAGTTTTTTCACGCATAGTCTTTCCTGACTAGCTCTTGTATTTGGTATACTTCGAGGTAGGATGTAAGCTTGACTGGGGTTATCAGAAGATGGTCTCTTTGTGTGTCGAAAGGGCTCTGGGAAAATTAAACATTCCAGACAAGGACTACACATCATCTCTTTATTCCCAGCAAAACTCCGATGTAGAACATGTGTCATTCATCATTCATTATGTTCAGTACTAACAAGGTGAATAAAATGTGTATAGAAGTCAATAAATGCCGCCAGAATGTAGGTATATGGCTGGAAATGAAAGGTAAAGAAAACAGGCCGAAAAAATTTTTTAATTCGTAACACCAGGCTAGCAATGCTAGTGAATGGATGGATGGTCTTTTTTTCGAGTGCTTCAATGCCCCCGTAGGAGGATTATGACACATTCGATGGATGGCAGGATAGGGCAGCCCCAAGCCGGGAAGGAAGAAGAGGTCGTTCGTGAGAAATGATGTGGTATATGGTGTATGAAGATCATTAAGTGTATGAGGATGAAAGCGAATGGATGGATGGGGCTATGCAATAGTAGCCGCTGCAGGAACGCCACAAAATTCGATAATCAGGCGTTCTAGGTCGGAGAGTTTGTATGGTTTCGTCATGTACCCTTTGATCCCGACTTTGGATGCCCGGTTCAATGCCTCGTCGGAGACATCTGCACTGACAGCAAGGACGGTAGGGGGTGGTGACGGTGGTGCCCGATGTGTGTCTGCGGTGGTATCCAACTCCATTGGGTCAGGGATATGGGATGCAGAGTCAAGATAGGTTGAGGTGTTTCCGGAAACAAGAGGTATTAGTCCTCGGCGATCGTCGGCCATCTGGAGGATGCGAGAAGTGGCTTCATACCCGTCCATTTCGGGCATCCAAAGATCCATTAAGACAATGTCGATTGGCTTCACTTCTGTGGTGGAGGGTAGTGTGCTGGTTGCTTCATGTTGTTGATCTGCGCGGACAGCATCTGACTCGTGGGCAGCAGAGCTGGACGCTGAGAAAAGATCGTGCACGATTTGAACGGCTTCTTTGCCGTCTGCCGCTTCTAGGACGTCACGGTAGCCAAGCTTCCGCAGCATGCTGACCAGCACACGCCGGTTGATTCTGTTATCTTCAGCAACGAGGAAACGGAGAGGATATTTCTCTCCAAGTTTCTTATCGTACGCATCCCGTGAGATTGGGGTCCGGCCGCTTCCACCTCGAGGATATGACACAGGTCGTGGGGGTGATGAGCCTGGAGATGTGGTGTCCTCGCTGGTGCTAGGGGTTGGCTGTTGCAGTTGTTGATATTGAGGGAAGAAAGGAGAAATGCAGGAGGCAGGTTCCAAAATGCAGCTGCTTGTGCTGCTCTGCCGGGAGAAGTCGTTGATAATGGGTGGGCTGATCATCCTCTCACCTGGAGTGCCGGGACGACCGCAAGCTTCGCGCTGGTTCACAGGCACGCGGATCTGAAAGTCCGAGCCATGGTCTGGGCCCGAGGTTGACGAGCGCATGCAGATCAGGTCACCTCCCATCTTCCGCGACAGACCCTTGGCCACAAGTAGGCCGAGTCCAAGCCCGTCCTTGCTTCGTGTAGTCGAGGCATCTTCACGGGCAAAGGGCTTGAAAAGACTAGGCAAGAATGCGGCAGGAATTCCGGGGCCGGTATCTCGGACGAGAATCAAGACATCGTTTGTTCGGCGATCGATCGTTGCGTATACCGTAATGGTGCCATTGTTGGTGAATTTGATGGCATTCAGGAAAACACACGAGATTAGCTTCGCCAGGTCTCGATCATCGGCGAGCAACGTGTCGGGCAGCGCTGGATCAACAGACCAATCCACGATTTTAGTGAAGACCCCCCCATTTGAAGATCGTGATCGGATCTCGATTCTCTCGCCAAACTCAGTCGCGTTGCCCACGGTAGAGTCAGGTCGACCGTCGACATGAAGAGACTCGTTGATCACCAAACGGAGAAGATCACGCAGTTTGGTGAAGCGCAGAGCTGAGCCCCTCATATTCACGTTGATTCCTTCCAACAAGAGATGAGGAGCGGACCGTCGAACCGCGAGGGACGGGCGAGGATCCACCATGTTAGCCATGACGGCTTCGATCTCGCGGGCCGGGGTAGCATGGACGATCTGATCGCTTTCGTGAACGGCGTTCTTAACCTCTTCACTCCGAGGGGAGAGCTTTTGTCGTGAAGATGAGCGAACCCTCTGTTTTCGTGGTGGTCCGGAAGGGACATCCATTTGTTGACTCCGGCGTCGCTTGTATGGATTCACTGCAATATTATTGCCTGCGATGAAGAGGTTTGGCCAGGCCTCGGGACTATCTGTTGGCGTGGCTGATTCTTCCAGAAACTCGCTTTCGTGCTCCCGCATAGGCGTTTTGGGGACCTGCATATTGAGATCGTAGGCATGGACGACGTTATCAGCGGCTTCCACGGCACGGCGTGCGCTGTCTATAAACACAATATTAATACTTTAGGCCAGACGTTCCTGGCAAGACCACCACGAACCTTGAACCATTTCAATACCCTCCTTCAGGACCTGAAAGATCCCGCCCGATTTCACCGGGGCCGGGCTCTCCATTGCCTCTCGAACGGTAGCGTGCATCACATCGAGCATACCCACTACTCCCTGCATCGGGGTCCGGAGTTCATGAGACAAGCTTCGTGCATATGGTTTCAGCGGCTGGGCAGTGAACTCCGAGGCCTCGTGGACAGGAACCTCTTGTGGATCCTGAACAGTCGATGGGATTGAGGTTGAGGGCTCCGAGTTCTCTTGTTCCAAGACAGACTCTTCCGGTAGCAGTCGCTGAACGATCAGGTCCTCGAGCGAATGGAGGATCATCTGCAAAAAGGACCACGAGAGGGTCCGGTTCCGAGGGCCGTCCTTTGTCCACATCAAACCCACATGCGCCAGGCACTTGCCAGCCGAGAAGAGCGGGATTGCCAAGTATGCTTCGGCAGCAAAGGGCAATTGATCATCTCCAAAGGAAACCAGCGAGCTCAGATTGTCCGGAATCAAGCAGGGCCTCTCGTGGTCCATATGCAGCAACGGGTTCCCGCCCGAATAATATCGATTGCGCTGCAATCCCACAGTGTCATAGCCGTCATTGTAGTAAAACACCGTACCAAACAACGAGGGCCGCCGTCCCCGCAGTTCGGCCATGGGGTCACCACCGTGCACTCGCCTCGCCACAAACCCATACTGGGCCTTGCTGATCGATGTGATATCCTCCATGAGCCGTTTCCAGAACGGTTCCGGGTCCAACGTCCTCAGCCCCTGTTTCAGCGCCACCAGCTGCTCCATGGCGGTCGTCTGAGCACCGTCATTCCAGCGCCTCCACGCGTCGAGCGAGGCATCGTCGACGTCGCCTTCGGGCACGGTTCGGCCGTCACCGGGGATGCATTCAGCCTTGCAGGATGGAAACGACCTGGCGGGCCGTGGGTGCACCGGATTGGAGACATCGGGCTCGGGGGAGTCGGGCATGATCCATGTAGATAGGCGGCTACAACAGCGATCTCTGAATTATCGAGGTAACCAGCAAACCATGCTTCCCTGTGTGTGTGTATTGGTTGAGGGGAGTAGGTGTAAGGAGGGGGAGTAGGTATGAGGAGGGCGGTAGGTGTGAGGAAGGCAGTGATTGTGAGACTTGAGTCCACCGACGTTCGAAGGATGAGAGAAAGCAGGAGGGGCAGGGGATTTTCCCGATCGGGGCGGTCTAGACTCGACTGAAACAGGAGTTCGTGGGTCAGGCCAGGCACAGAGCTGAAAGTCGTAGTTCGCTCGTGGATAAAGGACGATACTTTAGGAAGATTGAGAACATTGAGAAAAATGTTTTGTTTTTCTCTTCTGGGTTCTTTTGGGGGAAAGATGAGCCAAATGTGCGATCGAGGATGCGGAGAGAGTAGCACGATCGGCGCATCTAGACCGACCGGGGGGCAGGTACCGGTACCTAGACTGCCACCTATTTTGGGTGTGGGATCATGTATCGGGTGCACCCAACACATCATCTGCACCAGACATGCAGGTTATGGTGGGCCAAGGGGCCATGTTTATCAGTCAGTTCATGTCTCAACCGAGGGTCACACAACGTGCTGGCCATATTGATAACTTCGGGTCAACGCGGTGAGGGTGCAACTGTACTGTGTATAGATAAAGCTAGCTTCATTGGGCGAATCAATTCAACAAGCAGGCAAATAAAGTCTCTATAGCACAGTACAGAATCTAGGTGACGTGGAGCTCATGTTTTGAGCTCATTGTTGTGTGGACTGTGGAACCGAGTAATATTTCTCGAGCCTCACACAATGTATCCTTGACGAGAAGACACTGCCGAATATCCACACTCGCCTCAAAAGCTAGCTCAAGGACACCAAGGAAAGATATAGCTGCGTTGTTGATATACACCAGAGTATGTCACTGAAAGCATGTGCCCCCGCTGGCCCTCGGCACCAACTATAAACCTAATCCGCGACTCCACACTACCACCACTACGGAATGGAGCGGGTATATTAGTGCACTTTGGGAGAGGACAGTATTGCGCGACGGCAATAACTACTATATCTCACCTAGACACTGACAAACACATAATAGCCAGAAAAAATGACTCCAACACCCTTCAACATCTCCATCCCAGACTCCCAACTCCAAGCCTTACACCAGAAACTCTCCCAGGCCCACTTCCCCGACGAACTCGACAATGCCGCCTGGGACATGGGCGTACCACTGTCCGAGATCCAGCGCCTGGTGACTGTGTGGCGCGAGCAATTCGACTGGCGGGCCCAGGAGCAGAAACTCAATGCGCAGCTGAAGCAGTTCCGAGTGTCGGTCCCCGTTGCCGGATTCGGGGAGCTGGATGTTCATTTTGTGCATCATCGGAGTGAGAATCCGTATGCGGTGCCGTTGCTGTTTATTCATGGGTGTATGTACTGTCACGATCTGATCTGGCACCTGACTATATAATCCATCGAGAGAGATAGCTGATGGATTGGCGGTTTAGGGCCCGGTAGTTTCCTCGAAGCGACGAAGTTGCTTCCGCTGCTCACGAACGACGAGGGCAGTGGGCCGGTTTTTGATGTCGTGGTGCCTTCGTTGCCTAATTTCGGATTCTCACAAGGTGTTAAGCAGGTGAGTATACTATCGGTTTATCTCATCTCAGTTCCTGTCCTGATACCAAAACCAGAGAGGATTCGGCCTGGCCCAATACGCAGAAGCAATGCACGGGGTAATGATAGCTCTAGGCTACGAAGAATACAGTAAGATTTTTTTTTCTTCTTTTTCTTTTTACCAGAGAACAGCTACTAAACACCAAAAAAACAGTCATCCAAGGCGGCGACTGGGGCAGCATGATCGCGCGAGCCATGGCACAGCTCTATGCGCCACACATCCAAGCCATCCACCTGAACTTCGTGCCCGTAGCACCGCCCTACCCTTGGAAAAGCCCACTACTCTTCATGCAGTCCCTGCTCACAATCCCCTTCTCCGCAAAGGACCGCGGGTTTCTCGCACGGACATTGGAATACGTAACAAAGGGCAATGGATACATGCGCCAACAGGAAACCCGGCCGCAGACGCTGGGGTACGGGCTGCACGATAGTCCCGTAGCGCTGTTGGCGTGGATCTATGATAAGATGCATTCCTGGTCCGATGCGTATCCATGGACGGACGAGGAGATCTTGACTTGGGTGAGCGTTTACTATTTCTCGACGGCGGGACCGGCGGCCTCGACGAGGATTTACTATGAGGCTTCGGCGCCGAGACTGGAGGGGGGTGTGGAGTCTGGTTCTGATAGCAAGAACAAGAAGAAGCAAGATGCGCCCTCGGCCCGGAACTACATCTCTTTGGCGGATATCATGACCGCGTGTGCGCCCCGGCAGGTCCGGTTCGCAGTCACCCGGTTCAAGGAGGAGCTGATCCTCCTGCCGTGGGCGTGGTCCCGACAGATTGGAAATACAGTCCGGGAGACGGAGTATGACCGCGGCGGCCATTTCGCTGCGTGGGAAGTGCCGCAGTTGCTGGCGGCGGATCTGAAGGCGTTTCTGGGCAGGGAGGGAGCGGCCTACGCGTCTGTGACGGGGCGGGATGGTTACGCGGGTGATGGATCTCGATAGATATCATTGGATGAGACCAGAGGCTTGTATTGTCGTTATAGGAAGGAAAAAATCAAACTCCAGTCCATCTTCTTCCCAGTCCGGTAGACCGTTTTCTCCCGTGTCCCGGCCATGCGAGGATGGCAGCTCCATCCATCATCACCACCACCCCCAGCAGCTCGAGCCTTTCTCTCCTTAATCTTGTCTCCCCTTCAATAACCGCTTGGTCACCTTGTCCTTCTCTATAATATAGACCTGGGCACCCCAGCCGGAGAGGGCGTCACGGTCGACGGCGCTCAGCAGTGCTTGCGAGATGGTCTCGAAGAGGTCATCGGGCGACTGCACATCCATCAGCATCAAAATTACAAATCAAAGGGAGAAAAACGTACCAAATCCGGCTCCCACAGACCCTCACAAGTACCGAACAACTGATCGCTCGCCGTCCCGCTGACAATGAAGTCCTTGGCAAAGTCAATGCACCCGATACTGTCGAAGCCACAGATGAACGGCTTTCCCGTTGTGGAGTTGATTCCTGCCAGCACGGGGCTGACGAAATACGGACCAAAGCGCTTCTCGTACAGCGACGAGCTGACCAGGTTGGCCAGGGTCTGGGGCGAGATGTTGCGCTCCTCGCGCAGGCGGTACATGTTGACCTTGTAGCGGAAGAGATCCGAGACGGTGTGCACGTCGGTGGCCAGGCCGGTCAGACCCAAGTAGGTCGAGGGGGCGTAGTTGAAGATCTTGGGGAAGTTGTTCGACACCGTCAGGGCTTGCATGCCCAGGCGCAGGTCGCAGGCGATGGCGACGCAGTCCTTGCCCACCATGGCGACGGAGGCACCGCCATCTAGGTCAGAGGTTAGTTTGGTTGGTCTGATGATGAGAAGGCGGGGGAGAAGAGGTCTGGCATACTGATGTCGAAGGGGGAGCCCTGATGACGGGAGGTGGTGGTCAGCGCGTGTTCCCTGCGATCGGGGGGAGATGGAGCATCCATACCATGATTGTCTTTTATTTCGTAGATTCAATCCAGCTGGGAATGGATCTCTGCAGCTATTCCCGTCAAGAAGAGAGACAAATGGGAGTTGGAGGGAGGTTGGTTGGGGGGAGGATGGAGGATGGAGAAGATGGCGGAAAGACAAAGAGACAAGCTGGAGCTCGGATGGGGATGACGCCCGCACCGCTGCCTACTGATCTGCCACACCTTCCACTCTCTCCCACCACCACCACACGACATCATCGCGACATCGTTGATTTCTACGGTTGGACGACACATAATACGCTGTTTGTTCTATTCTTCACGAAAAAGGCCCGCTGCCCACGATGAGCGCCCACGTCGTGGTGATCGATGCCACGGCCCGGCGGGCGACCATCAAGACTAATCCGGCCAAACACCTGTCAGACATCCTGCAGGAGGCATGCTCCAGGCTGGGATATAACTCGAACCAGTATGGCCTCAAGTGAGTGTCTGGCCCTTTTCTGTTAATAGGTATATCACTAACCGGGATCCTTTGTTCATGGCAGACACAACCGTAAACAACTGGACCTCTCACTCTCGTTTCGCCTCTCGGGCCTGAGCTCAGGTGCAAAGCTCGAGCTGGTTCAGCTCTCTCGATCTCCTTCGGTTGTCACTGTGGCCCTCCAACTTCCCGAATCTGAGGCCCGCGGGGCTCCCAATAGCCGCATCCTTGACAAGTTCCCTAGCACAACCACCCTCTGGCTCATTCTGCGCAAGTTCGAAGCAGGAGTGGCAGGGAGTGGACCAGCGCGGAACCTCACTGCTCGTGGGGTGCCAGCAACTGCTAGTGGGACTGAATCGGGCTCGGGACGTTTGTTCTATGAGGTTCCTGTACTCCAGATCTTGGAACGCGAGCTATCCAGCTTCACCGATCTTCAGAAATCCCTGGCCCAGCTAGGCTTTAACAATGGCAATGTTCTTATGCGACTCAGCTTCCGGCGAACGGAGGAGCCTCTCGAAGAAGCGATGGTGAAGATTGGGGAGTATTTCAAAGGATTCGAGGATGCTGCGCCTGCCCCAACACAACAGCCAGTGCCTGCTACATCGGCCGAGGAAACCACCGAGACAGCTGTGCAACAGCCTCCCACTGCACAAACGGACGCTTCTCATCCGCCTCCAGGCGCAGAGGAGGTTGCTGTCCCTCCCTCCGAGGCATCTATCTCTTCCCCCACAACCTCTACACGATCCATCACCGTCTTCTCTCCGCCCACCGACAGCACCCCTTCTTCAGCTCAAATACCCTACAACGAAAACGACTACATCCCCTCCGTCGAACATGCCAAATCTCACCAGCGACTGCTGAGCCAGTCCTCCCGCCCGCAGCGTCTCCCAACCGACGCCGAGATCGCCGCCAAAGCCTCAGCCGAGGAGAAAAGACTCTCCAACATCCGCGAGGTCGATGTGAAAGTGCGTTTCCCAGACCAGAGCCAGGTCGTCGCCAAATTCGGACCCAGCGACACAGGCTCATCGCTGTATGACTTTGTGCGAAGCTGTCTCGCACCCCCCTTCGCAAGCGAGAAGTTCCTTCTCAGCATTTTTCTCAACCCTGGTGCATCCCGCGCCTCAATAAAGGCCATCTCCGACTCCAGCCAGGTCCTCCTCATCAAAGACCTGGGTCTTGCCGGCCGTGTGCTGGTCAACTTCTCCTGGGCGGATAGCGCGGCGTCATTTGTTCACCAGCGCCGAGACGACCTCCTACGTCCTGAGCTGCGCAGCCAGGCCCGCGAGATGAAAGTTGAGCAGCCACCAGAGGTGGTGGATGAGCCTTCATCCTCTGCTGCGCAGGATTCGGCTCCGTCTAGTGCTCATGATGGTAGTAAGTCCGGTGGTGCGCGCAAGACCGGTGGCGTGCCCAAGTGGCTGAAGCTGCCGGGGAAGAAATGAGGGCGCCTTTCTCGATAGACAAAAGCCACATCACACCTTCTTCGCGGGTTGGGTGGCTTATGGGAATCTTATTCTGTCAATCTCAACGGAGCAGATCCCTTCTTCTACCAATCTCAAACGTTATGCTATGGAGGATGATTATGACTTGGCTTCGTTTCACCTTGCATTTGAGGGCGTGCAGTGCTATGTAGACCTGAACTGGCGAGCTTGTTAGGACAAGACAATACATTTGTGAGATTGGACGTTGATGCTGATGTCGTGTACTTGTCTTGTTGAAGAAATGGTTGGTTACTTAGGTAGGGCTACAGCAACAAGAGGGAATGTAGACTACAAAAAGTACGGTAATGCAACCTCGAAATATGAAATCAAGTAACGGATATGTTTTTTCATTATGGGTTCACCTCCCTACAAACAACAGAAGGGAGTCCCATTTTTGCCATCCTCCTCATCAACCAACAGTCACAACCGTGCACCCTCATCATTTCCGACCACAAGCCAGCCATGCACGGATATAGCACGCAGGTAGCGTCAAAAAGCATCCATCCAGGCTTCAGCTTCGTGTAATTTTATCTTTTGTTCCATTCGTACCCGCTGGCGTGGTGTGCGCCAGGGGTTTGAGTTTCCAGTCGTCACAAATGAAAGAAAAGCGTCCGAGACCGGTTCGGAAAGGAATCTAGTGGGCGCCACCCTGGACACGGCGGGCCTCGGCGATGACGCGCTGCATGTCCTCGACCTTCCGCTTACCGCGGGTGAAGGTGCCGAGCTGGATTGGGTGTTAGCCTTTGGTTCAGGTGGTTTTGTGTGTTGGTGGAGGTGGGTAGGTGGGTAGGTAGGTAGGTAATAGGTAGTTCGGAAATATAGATGCTGGACTGCGGTGTAATGCCAGACAGGAGAGGAGAGCATCCGTTGACGAGAATATTGCCCTCTCTACCGAGCAGATACACCGGAGCAAGAGATCCAGACCCGCGAACAACCACACTCGACCTATCCACCCACCCACATAACCACACCAAACGAGCAGGGAAGACAGCAAGTGGCATGATAAAACGTACCCTCTTCTTAGCGAGCTTACGGGCACGCTTGTCCTGGGCGTTGCGCAGCAGTTCAATGACGCGGCGCTCGTAGGGAGCAAGACCGACGACCTCGCGGGCGATGTCGCGAACGAAAGCACCACGGCGGGAAGACTGGCCCTTGGTGCGGCTGATCTTGTTCTTGGGGGTGTTGAGGGGGGTGGTTTTCTATATTGAGGCAAAAAGAGTACGTTAGCTGGGTGGATTCCAATAAATCAGGAATTGTTGGTCGTGGTTCTGGTTCTGGTTTCTCTTCTTGTTCGATCGGTCAATCGTTTTCCGGTTAAGTCAAGTCGTTTGTCGAGGTTGAGTCGAATGAGTGTGGTCCGGAGAAATTTTGTTGTAGGAATTCTTGTCCACGTCCCTGCTCAAGGATCTTTCATCTTCCCATTCTTTTTTTTCCCTCGCACACAAAATGCCATCTCTTCCGTCGTGCTTCAACAGTTCCGCTGTGGAATATCCGTCCCAATAATTCCCATGAACAACTCGACTCGACCTGAAGGCGATTGACCGATCGAAAAGAAAAGACCCGACCCGAACGGACCAGCAGGAAATAAAGAGAAGGAGGTCAACGTACCCGGCCGCTGTTAACGCCGACCACGATTCCGGAGCGTTCCTGCGCCATCTCAACGGTTGATGACTGAGGGTGTCGTGGGTGGTTGTCGAAGAGGAAGAAAAAGTGGAAGGGCAACCGAGTGACTTACCCACATTTCTTGGCGCTTGGTTGTGCGTAGGCGAGTACTCAGGGCTAGGGCTGGTCGCGTGATTGATTATGTGATAGCATCACGTGATTCTAATCAACCCTAAATGGACCAAAGAACTATTGTCATGGCTGCGTTGTATTTGGTCTACAGCATATAGATACTCGGAATAGATACTATGTCTGGTAAGAATCACAGCTTCACCGTCATCACCCCATCTAGCGCATCCTCCCAGCTCTCCATCAATGCGCCACAGAACAGCTCGAGAGCCGGCACGTCCAGCGTCTTGTCCAGCAGAGCACGGAGATCCTTTCCGTATCCCTGAGACGAGTCACCCTCCATGACAAGCCCGACCATTACACTCAGAAGCCCCGAGGCAGAAACGCGCAGCTTCAGCACTCGGGTGTTGGAGCGGACGCTCTCAAACACTTCAGAGACAAGAGTAGACAACCGTTCGACTCGCTCCTTGGGGAGTTTGGTGGTCTTCGATGCCTTCCGAGAAGCCAAGGCCACCAGCTGCGACAAAGCCTTGACTGTTTCGAGAAGATGGAATACGGCATGAAGATATTCCCAGGTCGGCGCTGCGGGGGTACCTGGTTGAACAGCAATGGTTGTGCGAGCAAGCATTGGCGACACCTTGGCCTCGTTGAGAGTCAAGTCCTTCTTCTTGGAAATCAGCCACTCTTCCACCCGACCAAGAGCTTCGTCTGCTTGTTCTGTAGTCAAAGATTTGGACCCAGCCATGAACGCAGCCACCTTGAGTAGTTCCGAATGAATCTCGGCGTTTTCTCTCTCTGTACCCGTTTGTTCGGGCTCAGCATCAGAAAGGGACAAGTCCTTAAATGCGAGCAGCTCATCATCGGCAGGTAGGGGCTTCTGAATGGAGATACCCTTGAGAACGCTGAAAAGTTGGTCGGTAACTTGAGTAGATGTCAACCAATCTCCCTAAAGTCCGTTTATTAGTACATTTGAACTTCAAGCCTTGGGATGACATTAGCTTACACCAGGCAGAGGGCCTAACCGCATCCGCTCTTCGAAGGTGGGCTTGCCCGGGGCTTCACAATTCATGAAGGCATCAAACTTGCGCTGGTCGAGCACCGGTGAACTGTCCTTGGCTGTATATCGGTCAGCAATGCTCAGAAAACAAATATGACAGACTAACCAAGATCATCGTAACGGGTCATGGGATTTCCTCCAACCAGTCGCTGCATGCGTCGCGCATCCAGAGCATACATTCGGCGGCAGACACTGTCTCTCAGGCGTCTCTGAAGTTCAATAGTGTCCTCCGTATTCACGTAGCTGCCGTATTCTAAGCCATTCGTTCGGTGTTTCACCGTCGTGACGGCCGCGTTACGGTAGAAATTGAGAGCCTGGACAAATGCTGACTGCGGATCAAAGTCCTTAAACTCGGCTCCCTCCAGCGGCGGTGCAGAGTGCGGGTGAATGGTAGCAAGACGAGTGAACAAATTATGGGCGACAGTCTCAAACTGGACCTGCTTGACGGATAGCTTGCTGAACGTCTTTAGGGCGAGCGATCCCGCGCCGAGACTGAGATAAACTCGTACCAGTAGCAGGAGCGCCTGGTAGTTGTGAGGCGAGTTATCAAGAAGGCGTTCCAGGATGCTAGCCGCACGGATGAGTGCGGTGTTTGAGATCTGGGTTTGTGCCGAGGGTCCGCCGTAAAGCAAACTCATAGCAGCGAGAATGCCCAGGTCGTCACGAGGCTGGCTTTCAACCATGGTGGGCGCCGAGCCAGCCTCCGTCTTGGCCATTTCTTCCGACTTTCCTGAACTGGTGACCGTCTCATACCGCTCCAAGCAGCGGACAACAAACTCTTCGATCTGCTCCTTCGAGACACCATTCTCGTTTCCTGAGAGGCTGAAGCAGTATTCAAGTTTGAGGGCATTGATTTTGTAAACGTGATTCGTCTGGTTGAGTCGTGAGCTCAAATATCCATGGCACAGATAAAGTGTTAGGTGACTTACATTCTTGTCATTGTCCTCAATGTTCAGAGCGTATTCTACCATCTTCGATGCCACCATTTGGTTGGCAGATCCCAGAAACCCCCGAAGATCACCAAAGACGTAGAGTTTGTGCTTGTGGCCGTCAAAGTATGCCTGACAAGCAGACAGCATGTCTTCTTGCTTCATCTCGCCGACATCAATTCTCCCCTGGATAAGTTCCAAGCGAACGAGGTGGCCATTGCGGGACTTGGGGTTGAGCTGAATAAAGTCTTCAACAAACTTCAGGGCCTCGGTAGCAAGCCTAGATAACTGTCAAATGTGATCCAAAAACAGAATTCCGAGATTCGAGAACTTACCCAGGGGTTTTGCTGTTACGCACTGCTTGGATCAACACTTCCCAGACTTGCCAATCATCGTGCTTCTGAAGATATCGCTCTGTATCCACGGGTTCGGGAGCAGTAAGGAGATTTTTGATATAAGCAAATGCATCTTCCCACAGTTTGGCCGCTGCCAAGTTGCTGATCTTGGAGACCACAAAAGCCCATTCATTTTGAACAATGCGAGAGGATATGCCGACGTTTTGACTGTCCAGAAGTTTCAGAAGTTCGGAATGAAGACCCTGCGATTCGAAAATTTTGACGAGCAAGAGCATCTCCTCCGCTGTCTTAATCGATTTGGGTACGCTCGATATGTCAACCTACATCAATTCAATCAGTGGCCTATTCTATGATCTCGTTTTGAGGACTGGAAGGCGGCTTACCGGCTCGACAGGAGTATCAGCAGCAGCCTTTGAGATCATCCGATAGGCCAGGGTTCCGAAGAGCTTGCGGTCCACATCCGAGCTCGCAGAATCATTTGCAACGAGGTGACAGAGGAAGATGGCCCAGAAATAATACTTCCGATCCCTAGGAAAGTTCTTCTGAAGACTCATGGCAGCCTTTCAAGAGAGGGTTGTCAGCGATTGACCTTTCTCACCTGCACCATTTCTTTTGCTTTTCCTCACCTTCTGCGCTGACTTCCAGTCGTCACTCTCATAGGAATATTGAAACCACCTCGTTTGGATCTCCAACCCGTGTGGTTGCGCCTTCGCCGCCTTCTCCCACAGATTGCTCCTTGTCTGTGCTTGACCGTCGATATTCTGCAGCGTGCGATGGAGCATGTCCAGGGTATCTAGATCGGTGACGGGGGGTTCCGCATTGCACAGTTCGAGAGTCTCGGCAATCCCACGCTTGTGGTGGGCTTCATCCGCATGACGAAAAAGGACATGTGCTTTCCATGCCTATTATAAGATCGTGGTCAGCCAGATTCAAGTCACGCGCGCCTAGATGGCACTTGGGGAGGGCTCACCTTGAGGAATCGCGTATCCTCGCCCTTCTTCATGCGTTTCTCAATCAGCTGCAGCGCCTGCTTCAGATTCTGACCGTCAATGGCATCCTGGATTTGGTTGTTGCGGCGGTGGAACACCGCATCATTGGCCGGCGCCATGGCGGATGTGCTTGACCAGAGCTTCGTTGTTCGCCCCCACTAGACCTGGGATCAACCTAAGGATGAAACCGTCCACTGGGTCACGCACAGCACACAGAGAGAGGAAGTCTTTGGTGGGGGACTGTTCTCGGAGCTCTTTTTATTTGGAGGGGATTCGGAGGGAACGGGAAGGCGGTGGAGTGGGCGGTGATATCCTGAAGGCAGTTTGTTGTACATACTGGGAGCGAGGAGGGAAAAGTGCATCATCATGTTAATTTCATCTGAAGCTGGTATTAATATCACAGGTTGGATATACAGATAAAAGAAGGGTAAAATGCGAAGAAAAGCAGAGACATAGTATACATATTCCAACATTGTGACTCCATAATATTTCCAACATGCCAATTAAAAAGACACCAACCACAGGAAACAAGAAGAGAAGCCTCATATCATGGCAGTGTTGAATGTAGGGCGTTGTCAGATCATTATTGTAGCCGATATTGCGGTCTCGTCGTTGGGTAATGTACATCGCTATCCATGGCGCACAGAGTAAGATTTAATCTCCTTTTCTCGAGATGCTTTGAGCCATGATACCACAAGTCCCTTTACTAAGATCGGGGAGCAGTCTTCTTTTGCGCCAACTAGGATCATGCGTGTCAGCAGCTCGCCCAAAGATATCAAGGATGCACAAGTCCTGTGAGAAAAAGATGAGTAACTTTGACTTACCCAGTTTTTCTTACAATCACGATATGCCCTGGGAACAGCTCTGGTCAGCAAATGGATAGACAAATAACCAACGTAGAGGGCACAGAGGCCAATATTGAGCCACAACATATGCAAGCCCAAAAGCATGAGATCAATCAGGGATAGGTAACATACTGGAAATAGTCATGGCACATTTCTCGATCGAAACCATTGCGCTTCATACATTTGAGACTTCGATCGGCGAAGTCTTGACATGGGTCGAAATATTCGCTGGCCGTTTTGCTGGTCTATCATCAGCAAGACTCGAAGAGAAAGAAAGAAAATGAAAAGGAAATAAGTATGCGAGTCTTTTCATCGCTGTATAAGCTGAGTAAACACACGCGGCTCAATTTAACCACAGAAAACGACAACAGGGGCAAGCGCAAGAGCGCCTGGAGTCCCAAAGCAGTAACAGAGCGCGCGCAAACTCAACAACAACCCCCAAAAAGGATAACAAGGAAGCGCGACTGGGAATCATCTTACTGGGCAAATTTCTTCTCCGCGCTTTCCCACGCCTTGCCGTGTTGGTCATCCGGGGCTGACTCGGCCGCCATGGCTGCGACGTGCCCGGAGGGTGATAATGATGATAATGCGTTAGCCCGGGAAACCAGGATGGGCCAAGGATAATGATCAAACAAAAAGAAAACTGCCGAGCTGCAGGGCTGGCTGGGAAGGGCAGAGACTCGGGATGGGGATGGAAAAGAGCAGAAAGTCAAGGTTGGTCCGAGTTGAGGATCCGCGGGCTTGGCGCGGTGATCCACCGTTATAGATCGGAATCGATTACTTCGACTTCCAGTCTGCAGTTGCTTCTACGGTGCCTATGATGGGCGAGGGCTTGTTGAGGGTGCTTCTATTGTTTGTTCTACCCATTAACACCGTTGCAGAGATGCAATTACTACGAATCGTCCAAAGAACCAGTCACTTGTCTCTCCGTCTTGAACACAATCAAGCCGTCGAATGCACGCTTCACACTCTCCACACTGCAGATCAGCGAGGCATTAAATACCCTAAAAAATTGCCACGGCGGCCGCCTTCAACGGCCAAAACCCGAACCATCCTGGTCCATAACGACACTTACCAGGCGCTGAATGCCACCAACAACCAATCGATCGCGATGAACCAAAGTTGAGTGTATAAAGTGACATCTTTCAAGCGAGATCGATCGCAAGGCTGTCGCTGGGTAGAGAAAGTGATGAATCAACAGCATGTGTAGAGAGTCGGGCAGATGAGAGAAGAATGAGAGAAAGATAAAAAATGGCTGAACACTGCCCAGGCACGGATGACACAACACGTGGTGCCTAAGGCATCCAGCAAAACATCGCCGGCTCTCATTCTGCGCCGGGCTTCGGCTCTTTGAATCTGCAACATCCATCGCGAGTCCTGCCACCCGCTCTCTTTCTGTCTCTCTTGCTGCTTCCTGGCCCGGATCACCCTCTTCCCTCTTCCCCCTCGACCTGCCCTGCCCTCGCCACCATCTTTCCTTCTTCCCACCTTCACCGCACCCGCGACGACCAACCCCCACTTCTTTAGCGCCTTCACTGCCAACGTCGCAGCGCGTCTCGGTCGATGCTTGACTTGCCCCGCCAGTGACTGCAGGTCTCGATAGAATTCGAACGGTAATCATGGCGGGCAGTGGCTCTGAGCTTGAGGCCTCGGGGGTAAGACTACTTCCTTTGCGCGACAAGATACGCGAACTGACGCGTTTGATCCAGCTCGCCACCACTTTACAAGGGCATGTGGACGATATTCGCACTCTGATCCAGTGTGGGATTTGCATCCGGCCTCTCTACGAGCCGTTTACCCTCGCCTGCGGACACACTTTTTGCTACTCGGTGCGTATCTTGCCCTCCGGACGTTAAGATAAGGCCCTCTCTAATATTTCCCAGTGCCTCTCATCATGGTTTTCCGGTGGACGATCCAAGCGAACATGTCCAGACTGCCGGGCGCCCGTCCGAACACAGCCCGCGCCGGCATATCTTGTAAGTCTGCACAATACAAGATCGCCACTCCCAAATCTAACTGTTGTGCAGGTTCGAGCTATGGTGCAGATGTTTACGGGTCGGGCTGAGCTTTTGGATAAAGGAGAGACAACCGCAGAACATTCGAAAAACCAACAAGATGAAGCCGACAAGCTGGACGAAGACAAAGCAAATACCAATCCCAGCAGCGGCGGCTTGTTTGGAGGGTTGTTTAAGCCAAAGGCCCCTGCCCTCAAACCAGTTGTCGATATCGAAGATGGAGTAATCCGTTGCCCACATTGTAACTGGGAACTCGAAGATGACGAGATTTGCGGCGGCTGCGGGTGGTACTACCGACCCGACTCGGATCAAATGACCGACTACTCCGACGACTACAGCGACGAGGATTCGATGGATGATCTCGAAGGTCCAGACTCACTGGATGATGAATTCGAGGAAGAAGATGACTTCGGCGATCATTCGTTTTCACATCTTCCGTTCTTCCGGCCAGGAGCGGCCCCCATTCGAATGTTCCGTGGCAACCCGTCTACGCTTCCTCATCATATTCATGGTATAATCCATCCGGGCCATGTCCCATTGGAATACTTCTATAGCGACTCTTTCGCTCCCGGCAGGGATGTCAACGATTGGACGAGTGAGCAGGACGAGGAAGATGACATGGGCTCCTTCATCGATGACGATGAGCATGGAACTACTAGTCAGGCTATCGACTACGACTCAGACCCATCCACGGTGGTCGGTGAGCCTCATGCGTCAAATTCGAACCTTGGACCCTTGCGAGAGTACACAATTGATGCCGACTTGACTGATGATTCGGAGGACGATGATTACGGGAGCGAAATCGACCCCGACTCTCAGACGCGACGAGAAGGGTCATTCACACCGGTATCCAGCAGCAGTCCTGTCAATCCTCACTATTATGAAACGAGATCCTCGCCGGGTCAGTCGGAAGCCGGCGCAACGGATATTTCTCGTCTGGACGAAGAGCCCCTGGGTTCATCAGAGGATGATGATGACGATAGTGACTCGGAGGCTTCCAGCTCGCCTGCTCCAAGGCGCGTGCGGCGGTCCGGAGATACTGGAACATCTGCCGGCAATGCGATTGCCATTGACGATTCCGACGACGAGGATGACCAGCCCGTTTGCCCTGTGAGAACGGCCCAGCGGCGCCGGCCCAGGTACTCTCCATACTAGAAGGAAAAGCCGTCGTCAACTCTCAACACCCGGCCGGTGGTCGACATACCGAATAAATTTTTATTTTTTTTTGTGGTTCATCAGCATGGCGCTCCGGAATGGAATGGATAGAAAATGCTTTGGCGCCTTGCGTTCTCGAAACTGGAAGAACGGTCTAACAAACTTACTGTCATTGATCAATGTGGTGTTATTCTCGTTTGCTCTGTCCTGCTCGTCTTGATTTTCTCCCTTCCTCGACACTCTGAATCTTAGTAAATACCCTCTTCCTTTCACTTTCTAACACGGCCTCTTTGTCACTTCTCTCTCATTTTTATTTCACGGCTTACTATTACCTTGGCCGATGAGAAACTTTTATATGCATTGCGAGAGCCTTGATGAGGTTGCTCGCTTCTCTTTGAATTCATACGATAAATGCTTGTGGCTCTGATACGGTTGTATCTGCTCGATAATCTGGTTGTAATTCTACTCCATTTCCAAGTTGATTGAAATCATTTATTCGGACTAGATGCAAGTCAAAAAACAGAATGTGTATACAGAGGGTTATAGCGGCCAGCATGACATAGTCCGTAATTAGGATTTATGCCTGGCAGAAAAAAGTATTTTTAAGCTCTTCTATCCAAAAAAAAATTACAGATTCCCTTCAATTTATTAGCCTCACCCATACATAATGTATGAAAGGGGGCACTCACCCTTTGTACATGTGAGAGAGAAAAAAACCCCTCACCCCTGGCCCTCTCCCACCTACCCACGAGGCAGGTTCGTCTAGAATCCATCTCGTCGTCACGCGGTACTCTAATTATTAGTGCCTGTCAAAAACCGGTACCTGTCAAAAATCGACAGCAGGATTACCCTAAATGGATACCCAACAATTTTAGAGGCGAACCAGCCTAGTAAAGACTAGTACAAAATAGGAATTGTAAATGTGGAGATTGATACGTCCAATTCTTGACAGTATCGCGCATAATGTCCGAAAGTGGGGCAAAGGGGGGCTTTGTTTGACTTGCCCTCGAGAAAAAAGAAAATGACCCACCGTCCCCTACCTAGCTACCTACGGGACGTATCATTTTAGACTCTATAATTTAATTGATTGATCATACATTGTTGATCGTACGTCTTCAAAAATGTCAGGACTGCTGTCTGACCGTGCACGATACTACTAACTTATACATAGTGGACCTAGGTATGGCGAAATTAGAGAACTGACTAGCAGGCATTCTGGTAGTAGTAGAGAGATATAAGAGGGCAATTTTCAAATAGGCCTGCTCCTGAGAAATTAGAATACACACCCTAGTAGGACGGAGATGAGAGCAGTAAAAACTATGTATCTAATTTTGGCATCGTGGCCGCTATAAACCGCAGGAAACGTGGATGCATCGTTCGTTTGTCTAGCATCATGAACGATAATGTACAGTAAAATCTTGGGTCACGTTAATCGCGCCCGGTGGAGAATCTCGGCGAACATGTCTCCCATTTGGACGCAGGTCCTCGTCACTTTCCTTGGAAGCGACAAATGTCTTGTTCCCCTTTCCGTACAAATCTGTCTGCGATTCGTTGGTGCCCGTGCCAGAGATATGTGTGCGGACTGCCTCGTGGTCCCTTTGGTTCATCGGATAAATGTTGTTTGACTCTTGGAGTCGTTCAAAGGTCTGTGGATCAGACACACCATACCGGCTGCGACCCCGACCAGTCGAAAATAATCCGGGCGCCATGGTTGCCAAGATCGTCTTCAGGAGAGGCATATTAGCGCAAACGATGGCGATCTCCGGCTCAATAACTGTCCACATGACTCCCATCTGAACCGAATATGTGATATCGGTGAAGTCGATCTCCATCAAGGATTTTAGACGAACGATGCTGATGATTGAGACCCTGTTGCAGATTCAAACGGATGTCAGCTATTTGGAGGGAAATGGTCATTGCCACCGCAGAAGCTGTTGCAGACGGGGGAACGCAGGGAACTCACAGCAAACCTATGCTGAACACACCGCAGAGAGCCACTTTTTTGGCAAGCGTGAGCTGGAGCTTCCATATGTGAGGGAGCGGGAGCGCCATGACCATCAAGTCGGTAATTAGGTTCAACGTGCCAGCAACGACATATGTCGCGTTGCGGTCGCCGCAGGTCCCAGGAATAGAGGTGTCCCAATTATATGCCAGCGGACGACAGAGAAGAAAAGTCTCCAAAATCACGCTGGCTGACCACATCCAAACGATAGTCATCGTGACAAAAATGCTGATCCGAAAGCTTCGCTTGCTGCCAAAGATACGGAAGTAGAAGAGCATAATCGAGGACTTGATTAACCCTAACACAATCCCATACAGGGCTTCAAGAGGCAGGATTGTCTGTTCGGAGGGTTAGCATGTCCTGGAGATCGCAGAATCTGGATCTTTCCATAATTCCATACCTTCAACGTAATGATCACTGAAGATGGATCAACTTCGCCAATCTTTCGACCGGCGCCGCCAATGATGGAAACTGTTTTGTTTCCAGTTAACTGAGTTGAATCCATGACACATCGACAAAAGAGAACCCACGAATGTATTGAATTGCAATGTCAACATAAACAATTGCCTGGGAGCAATTGTCAATATTGGTAGTTCGACCAGGATCAAGGCGTGACTTACCAAGGCCGCAAGGATGAGATACTCGGGGGCTCCTGGCTTCACCAGTCTCAAGCGCAATGCATAGAACCGCAGCCCTGTGGTGAACGTAGCAAGGCCACCCAGAACCGTCACCGCAATGACTGGATTCCGAGACAGCGGAGTATCCAATGCGTATGTGACGGTCATGTCGAAGGGCAGCTAGGGTCACTCGACCTGGCAAATGGACAATCGTCCAGCTTATGTCGAGCAGGACCGGGGGCTGCTCATTTAATAAGTGAAAATAACATAAAGTTAGGCCTAATCTCTGCAGTTGCCCCCCCACATGGCCAGAAAAGGAGGCTTTGCCGCCATGTGTTGTGCCTCGCGCACCACGTTTTTGAAAACCCTGGATTCAGGCCACCCCCCCAGGCACCTTTAGCCGAACTGCCTGATATTTCCTGGTCTGCTAATTTGCATGGCATTTTTGACACATGGCGGCCAGACCTGGAAATGACAGGTCCTCCCGCAACTCACGGAGTGGTAGAGAACGGTACGGTCAACTGCCGAGGTCCCACACGAGACGTCGGACAGACTGCTCCACGAAACACCATTTGCTCTCCTCTCATGATCAACGCTTTCAAACAAGTTGCTTCGTTGGGCCGAGACCAGGGTCAGTCTCCACTGATCTTCCGGATTGTCTCGTTGTACTCCGTAACCGATTCCCTATCAAGAAACAATCGACGAGGCTGCCAAAATGAAAGAGGCGCTAATTTCTGACGGATTCAACGGCTTCCCGGCCAATGGATTCAGGGGTCGTTGACGGTCCGAAAAGCAGCCTTAATCGTCCTTCCTTCTACAGCTTAGCTCTGCGAGTCAGGCTAGGTGGGGATAGAAGCGTGCCGTCCAGTGGGGCCTAGCTTGTTTTGAAATGCTTTTAGGATGGGATGATCTTTCGACCAAAACCATGTTATTCAGGAGGTATTCTTAGTTTGCCCCTGTTCAATCCATCATTCAACCCACGCCATGGCATCTATTGACACCTCCTCGCTTGCAGACCTGCGTCAGCAGTATGACTACATTGTCGTCGGCGGCGGCACATCTGGCCTAGTAGTTGCCAATCGCTTGACCGAGAACCCCGCCATCAGCGTGCTTGTTCTCGAGGCTGGAGGCAATCGTGTCAATGATCCACGGATCGCGGCTCCTGGTCTCGCGGCATCTACCTACTTCGATCCTGACTTCGATTGGTGCATCACCAGTCCGCCCCAGGTACATAAACCTAGTTTTTTTTTTAGGAGACGTATTTTTAAGTTAACTGACGATCGCGTGTATCTAGAAAGCCTTGAATGGACGATGCATCGCTGAGCCTCGTGGGCGGACGCTTGGTGGTTCTTCTGCCATCAATCTCGGAATGGTGATCTACCCCAGCCGAGCCGATCTCAACTCGTGGGAGCAGCTGGGGAATGAGGGATGGAACTGGGACTCGGTTTCGCCGTATCTGAAGAAGTCCCAGACATTTAGTCCGCCTTCTGCCCAGGTCAAGGAGGAACTGTCTCTGCAGTATATCGACCAGGTGGTCCAGGGCAGCTCCGGCCCACTTCAGGTCTCCTTTGGCGATGGTCCATTCCCGCCTTTCGTTGGAGCTTGGCCAAAGGTGTTCGAGAACCTTAACTTACAGATCACGGGCGATCCCATGTCCGGTGTCGCGAAAGGAGCCTTTGTTGGCCCGGGGAGTATTCACCCCACTACCAGACAACGCAGCCATGCTGGCGTGACATACTACAACGAGGAGGTGGCCAAGCGACCAAACCTCCGTGTTATCACGGAAGCCTATGTGGAGAAAATTGTCCTTGATAACACCAGTGGTGAGGATGTTGTGGCTACTGGGATTCAATTCATTGGCAAGGATGGCATCCAGCAAACGGTAGCCGCCAAGCGTGAGGTTATTCTCGCCGCCGGTACTGTTAAAACACCGCACTTGCTGGAGCTATCCGGTATTGGCAACGGCTCCCTTCTCCGGTCCCATGGCATTGACCCGATTGTGGAGAATGAGAACGTTGGAGAGAACCTCCAAGAGCACGGCTTTGTGCCATTCAGCTGGGAGGTCGCGGATGGGCAGCCCACCGCCGAGGCACTGCGAGATCCTGCGGTGGCAGGCGCCGCCATGGCAGCTTGGCAAGGATCAGGTGCAGGGCCACTTGGCCTGTGTGCTCTGCCGTCCTCGTATACAAACCTCGCGGAGCTCAAAGACGGCGAATTAAAATCCATCATAGAACAGTATTCGCAAGAGAAAGATCTTTCGCCGAGCCTCACGGCACAATACAATGTGCTTCGTCAGATGCTCGAAGACGAGGATGAGCCCACCGGTCAATACACCTTGGCGCCATTCCAGGTCTTGCCGGAGAAAGGACCGAGCCCCAAGGGACTCTATGGCATGCTGGAGCCGGAGAATTTCATAAGCATTGTTTCAGTTTTGAACCGTCCTTTCTCGCGCGGTAATGTCCATATCGCCTCCTCCGATCCCAAGGCCAATCCGACCTTTGACCCATGCTTCTTCGCTCATCCACTGGACCTGGAACTTCATGCGCGTCACGTTCGCTGGCTGGAGACTCTTGCGTGGACTGAGCCAATGGCCTCTCTTCTCAAGGCAGATGGCCGGCGCTTACAGAACTCCTCGCGGGATATCACTCTTGAAACAGCTCGAGAATTGGCTCGGGATCGGATCGTTGCCCACTACCATGTTATTGGTACCGCTGCGATGATGCCGCGTGAGAAGGGCGGTGTTGTTGATTCTCGTCTCAACGTGTATGGCACCAAGAATCTGCGGGTGGTCGATGCTAGTATATTCCCTCTGATTCCCCGGGGAAATATTCAGTCCACTGTGTTCGCTGTTGCAGAAAAGGCTGCAGACATCATTAAGGCCGACTTTTGAGCTATAACACCGCATCAAATGTTTGCAGAGAGCTATGGTGCCTGTGGGTAGGATCTGGGTGGTGGTGCGAGGCACGCGATCGGTCAGCCGACAGTCTGTTACTGTAGAAGGACATTCGAACGCAGTCTCGGTAGTATACAGTAATATCACTCACACTCTCGATATAAGAAAAATGCATCCCGTATACGTAAAGGCATCTGTGTAAACTTGACGCAAAAGTTTGGTCATGTCGATCTTGTGACTAGTCGATGAAAGAGAGATAAGTGAAGCGTTAGAGCCCAATCATGATGCTCATGCTTGACTTTAACTTGATACCGTTATAACTCTTGCTAATTTGCTGCAGTCCTGTCGATCTCACAGAAAACTCTATTGCTTCGGGAGCTAGTTTCCTCTACCCGTCCCAATGAAAGTCTCCTTAAGCCCCGCTCAGGGGCATCCTCGTTTGTCTCAGAGAGCGAGGGGCGAGCACTAAATTTTACTTTTTAAAACTGAGACAAAGAGCCAGCCAAGGCGTGCCAGGCATTATCCAGTGCGCACATGTGTACATTGCAAAAGGCAAATGGGTTGTATGCAAACTAAAGTTATACAGTCGAAATGAAAACACCGTAAGTATATGCCGGGGATGGTAGAAGTACATGCACAAGTAGAGACAGACGCCAGAGACACCCTCCAATTCCAGCAACGCTCTAGTTTCTTTATCTTTTCCCCGAGGTTCATGCAGTTCATTCGGCGGCAGCAGCTTTGGGGGCAAAGGGGACCTCAAACACGATAGCCCCGTTGCGGCCGTCCGGCGCACTGCCCTCATGGTAGTTGTTGGCGTAGCACTTCCAGCGACCCAGTCGGTGCTCTTTCCCCACAGCAGCAACGACACAGAGACCACTGGGTTCGGTGTCCGAAATCGGCTTGGACTGGCCGGGCAGGGTCTCGGGGCGACGCTCGAACACAGCAATGTCATTGATCACGCCCTTGACCAAAGGCTCGGGCTCTTCTTTTGGGGATTCTTGATCGACGATCATGTGGTCTGACTCTGGCAGCGTACTATCAAGTGTGAGGGACTGATTCAGCTGCCGCGAGGGTGTATCGGGAGTCCCTTGGCCGCCAGATCCCGAGCCGATGGGACCTAGCGGAATGATCGTCTTCTTGTCATCGGAGATACGCCATGCGCGGATCCAACCATCCCAACTGCCGCTGAGCACAATATCCGTCCCTGGAAGAGTGGCCAGTGCGGTGATCCACCGAGGCGAGGGACGCAGGTATCGAGCATTGAGAGCGGCGACCTTTTCATCAACCTCTGGAGACCATTGATCCAACGGCGGGATTGGGTCCAGGCCGTGCGCCAGGGGAATGGTATGAAGTGGTTTCTTTTTGTGGATCGACCACAGCGAAATCGAGCCGGAGTCGGAACCAGTGACAAAGTGGGAGGGTGGGAGAGGTGCAATACAGTCGATGTTGTTGTCGGGATACGGGGCGTGCTTCGAAGCGCCGCCACGGAACACCAGTTGTGTCTCGTCCACGACCTTCCACAGTCGAGCTGTGCGGTCCCGAGCTCCGGCGCTGACGCATTGGTCGATTGCCATGGCTGCAATGCCGGGAATGGAGTCTTGGTGACCAAACAACGTTTCGACGTAGGCATGGCCTGCACCGCTAATGGACCAGGTCTTGATAGTCCGGTCAAAGGACCCTGAAAACAGTTGCTCCCCAGAAGTCATGGTGGAAAGGTGTCGGACGAACGCTAGACCGCTGACGGAGTCGCGATGGTGTGTGAAGGTTTTGGTAGGTGTCAACGTTTCCGCATCCCAAATGATCAGTTTCTTGTCTGCTCCACCCGTAGCCACGAATTTCCCAGACGGCGAGACTGCCACAGCCAAGATACTTCCTGTATGTCCCTGCTCTTCGCCCGTCTCTGCAACTTTGCGCATGCCCCGAGCGTACCGTACTCTCTTAGGCTTCTTCCGCTGAGGGCGTGGAGGCCGTTTTGATTTTTCGCTTTGGCCGTTCGTCTCAGCGGCCTCTGGCGCTTTAGGGGTCGCCAGTTCCCATTTGATCAAAGTCTTATCCTTTGAGACTGTGTATGCATATGGCGGGGAGACTGCGATGGAAGTGGTCGACTGGGTATCTGAACGGAAAAATGAATGAGGTGCCGCGGGAAATGAAAGTTGAGAAGCGATTTGCCGGAACGTGCGTCCTTTGAATTCGTCCTGATCAATCGCCGTCAGTTAGTGGCTCAAATTTTTTTCCATTTTTCAATTTTGAAAAAGAGCAACCACATACCACATCCTGTTTTAGTCGCTCTGCGATCAAGTCCCGATCGATCTCTGCTGCATCAAACCCAACTTCATCCACTTCTTCTCGAACGTTGTCGAGGTATCGTTCCGCCAGTTTCAGTCTGCGGTCTGCTGCCGTTTCGCCGTCATCAGAGTCTGAACCACTCTCCTCGGCCGACTCCCCCAAATTCGAATTATCCTCATCTTCATCCAGGTCACTTCCCGAGATCGATTCATCTCTTTCTCGGGCTCGTCGATCTGCGCCATCAGTTTGAGCATCCACACCTCGTTTCTTCGATGCTGGGGCTGCGGCGCGGTCTTCTCTCTTCCGCTTGCGCTGAGAAGCGGGGACCGTAAAGAAGGAAGACATGGCGACCGCACGGATTGACTTGCCCGGTCGAATTGATCGCAGTGGGAAGTGCCAAACACTGTGAGTTGCGGGAAGTGCAACTTTTTTTTTTCTGCCCGGCGGCGGCTGAGTCAGCACCGTGAGCTCCAGGCGTCAAGCTCGCCGCGTCAGGGCCCATCCATCACCTGCCTCCGCATCTTCCATCCCGCCCTTTCTCCTTCTCACACTGCTGGTTCTGTCTGAGCTGTGTTCATCGCAAACATGTAAGCTGCTGGATCTCAGCTTCAGTTGGGTCTCGATTGCTAACCACCCGCCCTGTTTCTAGGGAGGTTCTTCTGGGCATCACCGGCAAGGACTTCGTCATTCTTGCCGCATCCAAGGCCGCAATGCGTGGCCCGACGATTCTCAAGGCCGAGGATGACAAGACAAAACAACTGAACAAGAGCACGCTCATGGCTTTCTCAGGAGAAGCTGGAGACACGGGTCGGTAGCCCTTCCATGACGTGCCAGCTAGCCAGGGTGTGCTGACGAGAGATGACCATGATCAGTGCAATTCGCCGAGTTTATCCAGGCCAACATCCAACTGTACTCGATGCGTAACGATACCGAACTGAGCCCCGCTGCCGTTGCCAACTTTGTCCGGGGCGAATTGGCCCGCAGCCTGAGGTCGCGGAGTCCCTACACTGTCAATCTGCTGCTCGGCGGAGTGGACCCAATCTCCGAGAAACCACACCTGTATTGGCTGGACTACCTGGCGTCGTTGGCCGAAGTGCCCTATGCCGCACATGGCTATGCCCAGTACGTTTGAACCTGCCTCTCGCGGATCGAGTTGCCAGTGGAGACTCCCCATACTGACTCGATCCCAGATACTACTGCCTCTCTCTTCTTGACAAACACCATCACCCCGAAATCTCGCTCGATGAAGGCCTCAAGCTCCTAGATATGTGCACAGACGAACTCAAGCGCAGACTACCGATTGACTTCAAGGGAGTATGTTGCTCTTCCCACCACTATTTGTTGGATCCGCGACTAACTTGATGTTCTACAGGTTTTGGTCAAGGTCGTGACCAAGGACGGCGTGCAGGTGGTGGACTTTGATAACGACAAGATTGTTCGTCCGGCGTAACTTGGTGTATCATATCCGATGACTTTATTTCTTTGGATTACGGGATAATCTTTCAATGGTACGATGCAAGGACTATGCGTAGAGTTGTAGATACATAAACATATAGGTAATGACTGGGCGTAGAGCATGACAATAATATCAACGTCCTCGTCTGCTTCTGGTTGTTTCTTCATGTTTGCTTTGTTTGTCCCGTTTGTCCTGTTTGCATCTGGTGCCGTCAAGCTCGGCCGCAGTTAGACAGCCTTCGTTTCTTCCTTCACACCTCGCAATGTCGAAGAGACCAGCTGAGCTGCCTCTTGAGCAGGATTTTTCCGGCTCTCCCGCTTCAAAGAAAGCGCGCGTCGAGGACGACATCGCCGACGCCCGCAATGGCGCAGGGCTCGCACATCGAGGACGGGGCCAGGAATTGGAGCAGGACGATCGCAACGGCGCAAACAGTCTGGCTGCAGCAGATATCGAAGGCGAGGAACTGAAGGAAGACGAGGCCGGTGGCGCGTCGGATATTGACGACGATGCCCCTGCGGTCAGCGCTCCGAAGCGGCAAAGCGCACCCATGGAAGGCTACGGCGACCTCTATCTCGACACCATCAACCGCGGAGTGCTGGATTTCGATTTCGAGAAGCTGTGCTCGGTTAGCCTGTCTAATATCAATGTCTACGCATGCCTCGTGTGTGGCAAATACTTTCAAGGTCGCGGGCCCAAATCGCATGCGTACTTTCACGCGCTCGAAGTCGGGCATCATGTCTTCGTCAATATGGGCACGAAGAAGGTTTATGTCCTGCCGGAGGGCTATGAGGTCAAGAACAAGAGTTTGGATGATATCAAATATGTG
Organism: Penicillium psychrofluorescens; assembly: GCF_964197705.1. Lineage (NCBI taxonomy): Eukaryota > Fungi > Ascomycota > Eurotiomycetes > Eurotiales > Aspergillaceae > Penicillium > Penicillium psychrofluorescens. The sequence goes on along the minus strand of NC_133443.1, from coordinate 2,140,556 downwards.
GTAGACCCACACTTCTCTAAGGAGGAGGTCGTGAAGCTCGACAAAGAGGTTCACGATGCCTGGGATCTGTCTGGAGCCCGTTACCGACCTGGGTTTGTTGGCATGAACAACATCAAAGCCAACGACTATTTGAACGTTGTCGTTCAGCTTCTGGCACACGTCGCACCCATCCGCAACTACTTCCTCCTGAACGAATTCTCGACACCTGGCACTCCCCAGTTGCCAATTCGATTTAGCACCCTGGTTCGCAAGCTGTGGAATCCCAAGGCGTTCCGGTCCCATGTCTCTCCGCATGAGTTGCTGCAGGAGGTTGCGATGCGGTCTTCGAAACGATTCAACCTCACCCAACAATCCGACCCGGTGGAATTCATGTCCTGGTTCCTGAACAACTTGCATCTTACCCTGGGCGGTTCTAAAAAGCCCTCTTCAACACCAACAAGTGTAATCCAGGCAGCCTTTCAGGGTCAACTCCGGATTGAAAGCCAAGCTATTACTGCCCACTCCGATACCCAAAACGCCCGCCTGGTGTTCACAGAATCCGGCGCAATCAACAGCCAGACCACCCCGTTCCTCATCCTGACGCTGGACCTACCCCCAACACCGCTCTTCCAGTCAACAAACCGGGAGTCCATCATCCCACAGGTCCCGTTGACCTCGCTCCTCAACAAATACAACGGTCTCACCGCATCCGAAAAGCTCGACCACCGCGTGCGTCACCGGCTTCTCCACCCCCTCCCACCATATCTCCTCTTCCACATCAAGCGCTTCAGCAAGAACCGGTTTGTGTCCGAACGCAACCCCACCATCGTCACTTTCCCTTCGCCTCGCTCCCTCGATATGTCACCTTACGTCGAACCAAACCCATCCATCTGGCCACCCGGTGAACCAATCATGTACGACCTCGTCGCAAATATCATCCTCGACCCGGCCGTCGCAGCACCGGGTGCCACCGAGGATGCAGCCGGCAAGGGCGTCAACGCAGCCTCCGGCTCCACCGGAGCGCCCTCTTCGGGTGCCGGTGCCGGTGCCGGCAGCGAGAAAGTGTCATGGCTCGTCCAGCTCCATGATAAGGCCATGGGGGCGGAAACAGCGCGTGGCGGTGCGGAGCAGCAGCAGCGTGGAGCTGAGTGGCTCGAGATTCAGGATCTGTTTGTCAAGCGCGCGGAGAGTGAGACTCTGTTCACTCGCGAGGGCTACTTGATGGTTTGGGAACGTCGCAAGGCTCCTGGGAAGAAGGGGAAGGGCCGGGCTGGTGCGAAATGAGAAAAGGGTGTTTGAAGAAGGTGAAGGGCGTTGCTATATTATATACCGAGGAGAAAAATGTCGGTGTGCGGAACACGGAGACTGATCTATCTGCTTTCAGAGCAGATGCCTGTACCATTAGATCTAGTGACGAATTCATGCTTGTATGTTGTTGGCATCTACATTCGTAGGTAGTCAATTAAAGAGGGAACTGGTTTGCAGCTTCGTCTCGGGTGGATCGAGATATATATATCTTCGAGTACCACGAACCTTGCCTCCATTTCCGATCTGCTTGGTCACATACCTCACTCCTAGGCTATACATAATAATCAATACATTCTCATCTTCATTCCCATCCATCTCCCTCATGTCTTCATACAGTCACTGTAAAATAGTTGTCCAGTTAGGGCTAGCCACTGATAAGCCCAACTCCCGCCCTTGCCACCGCCTTTGCCTCTAGACATTCTCGAGCTCTCCAACTTTTCGACCGAACAGAGCATCCTCCCCAACGCCTTCGAGTCCCTCCCCTATCCACGCCTACCGTCGCCATGTCTTCATCGACACGCCCCCGTGACGGCAACGGCAAACCGTTCTCAACCTCCCTGTCCAGTTCCAACGGCGCATCCTCCAAAAAGACCTCGTTCAACCTACAATCCTCAAAACGCAACCGTCCCACCGACTCACCCGCACCAGGAAGCCGCTCCCTCGCTCGACGGCCGCACAAGCTCGGCCATGGCGGCGACTCCTCCGACGAAGACGACAGCGCGCCTGTCCACGAAGAAATCGCCGGCTTCGACACGCACACCGGCGGTGTCCTGGCGGCCGACGGACAGGCAGTCAAGAAAGACAACGAGCCGCTGGTCATCCCTGTTGCCAGCAAGAATAACTGGCGCGACCGGCCCGGCGTCAACACGAAGAAAAGCAAGAAGAACCTCCTGCCGCGCGAGGTCCAGGCTATGCAGGAAGCAGAGAGAAATGGACAAGCCCCTGGAGGCAATGGCGGTGCTGCAGTCGAGACAGAGGGGCCGAGTATGGCGTTTGGTCTGAGCTTTGCAGCACAGAAACCCGCAGAGAGTGGTGGTGATTCAGCGGTCGAAGACCAAGCCATGCCAGATGCGAAGCCCATACTCCCTCCTCCCATTGAGGAGAGCAAGCCGCTCACGGATGATCAGAAAGCACTACAAGCTCTGATCAGCGAGAGCAAGGGGGAGGCACCAGAGCGACGAACGGACCTCGTGATCGAGTCCCAGCAGAAAGCGCAGGAGGAAGATGACGAAGAAGAGGAGCATGGACGCTATGACGAGGCGAGCTCTTTCCGCACAGATGTTGCATCGCGACCTGATTCCGCGACACTAGATGCCTACGACACTATCCCCGTGGAGCAATTTGGAGCCGCGCTCTTGCGAGGAATGGGCTGGAAAGACGGCCAGGCCATTGGACGAGGCCAGTACGGCACATCTGCAACTGCGGACCGGGATCGAGCGAACAAGCCGCGCGTCCCAGAGCGGCGGCCCGGGTTTTTGGGAATTGGAGCCAAGGATGCATCGGGCGGGAAAGGCGCTGAGGCTGAACTCGGCGCGTGGGGGAAGTCGGCGATGCGGAAGGCATCGAGAAAGCAGGGAGACGCAGATGCAGAGGGCGGGAATACGGAAGGTGTCTATATGCCGATTATGATGCGCAACCGCAAGACCGGCGAGCACATCACCGAGGAGGAACTGGCCGCCATGCAGAAAGAGGCAAAATCGAAACCCACCACGGAGGATGACTGGCGTGAACGCCGTGATCGCAATCTGGAGAAGAGCGGCCGCGACAAAGACAGGGATCGCGAGTATCGTCGGCGCGACTATGACGACGACCATGAGGAGCGGCATGGGAGGAGGAATGGCTCGTCACGCCGGGACCGCAGCTTGTCTAGTGGGCGCCAGTCTTCGTCTCGACGATCACGGTATGATGATGATGGCGGCAGAGAAGACCGGTCTCGTCGTGATCGGGACAGACGGAGGGACCGCGATGATGACCGGGACCGGCGGAGAGACTCCGGCCGCGATCGTGATAGGGAGAGGGAGCGAGACAGAGACACAGACCGCAGCCAACGACACGGTGATGATCGATCCAGCAAGTCTCGGCGTGACCGTGACCGGGATCGTGATCGTGACCGTGACTCTCGTCGCAGTCGGCGAGACGACTAAATACTATCTTTCTGGCGTGGAACGAATGTACAATGAATCCCCTTGAAAATACAATAGATACCCCTGGAGGAATAGACTGAAATCATGATATATATTCATTCAATTCTATCTGCAAGGCTGAGAGCCAAAAGAAAACAAATGCTTTTGGAAATCCCATACATACTCCCTCGAAGACACAAAACAAAGCGCCAAACCAATTAATCTACAGCAGAAACAGAAGAAACAACGGACTCCCATCTATGCTTCCAGCATGACCACATCCTTCTCATGGGCCTCCTCCGAGTCCCCATTCACACCATTCGTCAACGCGCCCAACCCAACACCGCCATCCATCTCGCCGAGCACCCACTCAACAAGGAAACTGTCGTCGACGAGCTCCTCCACACGCCGATAATGCCTCTCCGTATACGCCGACAGAGCCTGCAAAATATCCTTCAGGCCCGCAGCGGCACGACCATTCTTGCCTCTCACAGACTGCGCGGCCAGCTCGACGAACGTCGAGGCCGGGTACGAGCGGAACAGGGCGAAGAGGATGCGCTGCGCCACGCGGGAGGTGCGCGCGTTGGTGTTCCAGTCGCGCAGGCGGAGCAGCAGCGAGCGGAGGTTGGCGGCGTCAAGGGATTGCAGCACCTCGTCGATGGACGGGTTGCCCGTCAGGCTGTTGGCGGCGCGGGCGCGGTCCTCGGCGGGGAGGGTCGGGTCCTCCGCGGCATTGACGGCAGCCGTGAAGAGCGAGAGGAGCCGGGCGGGGTGGTTAAGTTGCAGCGCGAGCGTGATGGCTTCGCGGTACTGGCCGGCGCGCACGTAGTTCTGGAGCTGCTGGTCTTGCTCGACGCGCTCGGCGCTGGCGTTCACGGTGGCAGTGTAGGTTGCGGAGGTCGTATCAGACCAGAAGGTAACAGTGGAGTCGGCGGACCCGGAAACCAGGGCGTAGGGGGTTGTGTTGACTTTCGAGGAGGTAGGCTTGACGTCTGATCGGGATCCGGACGGCGTAGGGCTGGCCAGGGCCCAGACGCGGTCGGTGTGGTTGTCCAGGGTGGTTTCGAGCTCGCCCGTGTATGGCGACCAGATCTTGACCAGGCCGTCTGCCGCAGCGGAGGCGATGAGCGGCCGGGTTTGCGCAGCTGATTTGTGCGTCGAGGCCGTCGCCGCTTCTTCGTCGTCGTCGTCATCCTGGTTCTCCTCTCCGTCCTTGTTGGTAGAAACTTGCGGAGGCGGGAGCCAGAGCACTTTGAGGACGCTGTTCGTATGGCCTTCGAAGGTGAGAATACAACTGTAGTCTGACAAGCTCCACAGCTTGACGGTCTTGTCGCCCGAAGCGGTGACGGCCAAGCCGCGATTGGTGCTGGTTCCAGTCTCTGAAGAAATCACCGGCGTCTTTGGAGGTGCAAATCGTATAGACCAGACACCTCGCTTGTGGCCACGGAGAATTCCCACCGCGGAGCCTTCCTCGACAGACCAAATCTTGACGGTACGATCCTGAGACGCGGAAGCAAACAGCGCAGACGCGGAGTCAATGTCGATAGCGTTGATGTCCTTCTCGTGTGCCTTGCGCGTGTAGACCGCTTTGGGGGAGTGTGCCTTTTCGCCCTTAAGCGGTGGTAGCTTGCCGGTGTCCCAACGCTTGATCGTGCGATCCTGTGAGCCCGTCATCAAGAACGACGGGGGGTGGTTGAGCGGGTCGTTGTATGCCGCGCTGCCAGCCGGGGGTGGTACCCGTGGGAGAGCAATTGCCCCCAGGGACTCGGCGTGGCCGGTGAAAACAGCAAAGCAAGTATACGACGAGCTTTTCGGGTCCAGGCGCCACAGACGAGCCGTGTTGTCCTTGGCTCCGGTAGCCAGCCAGTGTCCGGACCAGTCGGCATCAATGCAGATAATAATATCGTCGTGGCCCTCGAGGTTTGTGATATCCGCCCCGAAGAACTCCTCGCCCTGACCCGTCGACCGATCTTCAGAGGGGCCAACGGACACCACTCGGATACTTTCCGTGTTGGTGGCTAGGGCGAGCATCGACCGATCTGGGCCAACATAAGCCAGATCGATGATCTCATCGTCATTTCCGGAGATGCGTCGAATGATAGTCAATGGCTCCAAGGTCGAACCTGGCTGATAGTCGGACAACAACTCGAGTGAGTGCAATCGGAGGGTCTGGTCCGCATGGACCGTCATGGCGAACGACAGGCCGGGAGAATATTGAATGGCCACAATGGCCTCGAACTCCTCGCCAGCCTCCTGGTCGTGCGTCACTTCGCTTCCTCGATTGCAGTCCCAAACTCGAAGCTTGCCATTCTCGCCGCCGACCACACACAGGCCACTATCAGCGATGAAGGTGGCGGCCTCCACGCTCTCGAGAACGGGAATGATCCTGCGCGTCTTCCACGTTTTCGCATCCCACACAATCACCGTTTTATCTCGACTCGCGGAAAGCAATGCGTTCTCTGTGGGGGAGAAAGACAAGCTGCGAACCAGCGAGACGTGCGATTCGAGCGATGCAATGGATTTTCTTTTGTGCAAATCCCACACACGCACTTTTCCGTCCTCACTGCCGGAGGCCAGCCGGAACCCTGCTGTTGAGGCAAAATCCTCCATGTCGGCATCTTCATCGCTCCTCCGCTTTGACTTTTTCTTCGTAGCACTGTCGGGAGCCGAGACCTCGAAAAAACACAGCGCCGAAATGACTCCTCCGTGACCGTGAAAGGTATGTGTGACATAGCCGCCTCGGATATCCCAGACCTTGATCGACCCGTCGGCGCCTCCCGTAGCGAGTAATGTGCCCGTCGGATCCACGGCGGTCGTCACGACGGGAGCAGTATGGGGTTTGAGTGTTCGACGGAGTTCAGCCTCAATGGATTGGGAAGTCTCGTCGAAGGGGCTGAGGGAGTAGATGCGCATGGACATGGACCGAGAACAGACAATCGCATGCGAGGCCGACGGCGTAACTAGAAGAAAATGTCAGTGCCCGAAAGAGACGGAGACGCAAAACCTCGACGTACTGGCTAAACTGGTGATAATCTCTCCATCCTGCATTCATTCACAGCGGTTAGCAATGCGCAATGTACTCAGGGTCAGGCAGCACGTACTCCCTCCAGACTGGCGAGCTGGTCGCCCGTGTCCAAGTCCACGATCAACGCATCCTCGCCCACGCAGGTCAGCAGAATGCGACCGGTGGCATCCAGCGCCGTGCTGCCACCAGTGTAGATGGGCCGGAGGGTGCGAGACGCCTCGAAAGTGGGTTTGACGGTAGCTTTCGACATGGCGCGTGGACTGGGCGCATAGACAAGAAGGCCAGAAAAAAAAGTTGACGGCCGTTGTCTGATAACAGTTTGGTTATCTGTCTTTAGGGACCTAGTGCTAGCCGAGAGAATCTTCAGTCTATACAGTCAGTGTGGCCGAGTGGTTAAGGCGTGACATTCGAACTATACGGCAACTTTGCTGTGGTATTATGTTATGGGTTCGCCCGCACAGGTTCGAGTCCTGTCGCTGACGTTGGTTTTCTTTTTTTCCCTCTTCCCCTTTCCCACGTCCTATGTGTTGTCTTTTATCTATTTTTTTTTATTTTTCAATGGTATACTTATTTCGTTTCCATTATAGAATCACGAGCGAGTCCTTCTCCCTTATCTCACGTTAACTCCGCACGTCACGAGTCAGGAGTCATGGTGCTATTGTGGGTCTTTCTCGTGCCTAAAAAGTCAAGGTGGCCGAGTGTGAGTGAAACTAAACTGCGAGCCCACCGAATCACCCCACTAACTTCCACATAGGGTTAAGGCGTGTGACTTGAACAGGCAATTCTTCCTAAACCGCGTTCTCCGCGACTCCGAAGCTTTGCTCTCAATATCACATGGGTTCGCCCGCGTAGGTTCGAACCCTGCCCTTGACGATGGTTGGATTTCCCATCCTGTCCTTTTTTTTTTTTTTGACTGCTGTCTTGTCCTTTGATTGATTTATATCTGAAATTTTCGTTAAGATTCGATCCGTTCAAAGGCATATTCAGTTAACAAAGATGTGGCTTGTTAATGACTTTCCCCATGGCCGCGTTTTACGTGGTTTTTCTTTTCCTCCTATTTGTTCCTGACCATGAGCATGAGACAACGAATCTAGCATAACATCATAGGCTGACAGGCCTACTTGAACCAGCGAATGCGAACTCGTGGGGAGTTGCAATTTACGAGTACGAATATCCCAAAAACTGCCAATATGTTTTCGTGCTGGCACCGCTCAGTACATACCTGCATCTCCTCATCATGGCCACGCAGGTGCCTGCTTCCTCCTGTGATACGCAGTGTAATAGTTCAACAATGGGGAGAGCCCGAGATCGAACCGAAGTGGATTCATTCTTCGCCGAACTCGCGAACTTCATTGATACGCAAAAGGGATGTGCTTGGCTTGAGAAGAAACTTTGCTCAGTTATGAAGGAATGAACTACTGCAGAACAGGATAAGACATGGAATCAAGAATGAAAGACCAACAAAATCTCAAACGGAAGTATAAACCATAGCAAAACACGATCGACTCCAAACCAGAGTGACACCATCTTGTCAAGCACGTCGTGGACGGTCTCCAATCAGGTAGCTCTTGTTTTCCCAAGCTCTGTATTTCACGCCAATATCTGTACCCTCTTTTCGAAAATGTGCTGCACGGTTTCTGTGCACGCCGATTGTCTTTTCATGGCTTTCTATAGCTGCATGACTCTTATATGCCTGTGGGTATTTTTGGTCAAAGCCTGACCGAGCTTGGACTATCCTAGAGATAAAAGATTAATTAACAATTCGATTGTCCATGGTACGGATCAACGTATTTACCTATTTTTGTGGGATCGAACATGTTCGGCAGCTTCTATTCCAGCTTTGAGGGTTTGTCCTTGACTCAAAGTAATGTCCTTCTTCAAACCAATAGCACTTCCGATTGCAACTAAGCTCTGCGACGATTCCATGGATGTCTCATCCAAAGCTTTGTACTGTTTGTACTCGGCTTTCATCCTATCAGTCCATTCTCGTGGTCGGGACTCATAGGGATCAGAATATGTATGTTGCTGTATAGGGTCGCTGAACGAATGGGCGCGGCCGTGAATGTGACTTCTGGGCACAATTTGATGTGCCCTTTGCTGTAGTATTTCGTTCTGCAGGGGCGCTCTCTGAAAGTGTGGACCATAATAGCTTGGTGGTGGAGGAGCTCGGTTGTACGCTGTCTCGGAGTCTCTTCTGGTTCCCTTAGCTTTTGACCTTTCACTGAAAAAACCCATTGTCACTCCAAAACAAGAATTGATAAGAAGATGTTAGACAAATATAATAACCAAATAGCAAGGAAAACTGAACAAGGGGACAACGGCCAATTGACAATGTAAAAGCTATAGATGCATGTAGAACTAAGGAAAAGAGACGATGTAGAGGAAAAGAGAAATATGCTCAAAAAGATTGCTCTTACGGCCACAGAAATGCCGGCTGAGAGATCGGAGAGCGACTTGGAATATTTGAAACTCATTGAGACGGGGGGAAGGAGAGAGATTTATAGCGAACGATCTCCAATTCGCAGGTATCATAACAAGAGAGCCTAAAGTACCAGAGGCCTAGATCTTGACTATGGGCTGTGATGAAACTGGTAGAGTTTTAGAACTCGCCATCATCTGGACTGGATTTCTCGATATTCTGCCCCTGCATCTGCTCCAACAGATATGGTTTCAAGAGTATACCGTCTAAGATTCAAAGCAACGCAATATCGGTCCACAACGGAGCAAGTATCTTTAGTAAAAAGCGCTAAAATAGAACATGCAGGATGCCTCCAATCAAATGCTTGGGCCAAATGCAAGGTTGGCGGCAAAAGAGGCGTTTGTGGTGGGCGCTAAGCAACACAGTTATCTAGTAATGAGATGGTCGATTGTTTCACCATTACTGTCGTTGACTAAAATTAACATCGTAAAATTTAACGATAGGATAAGAGGCCAGTTTGGAGCAAACGCGCGGTTAATATCTGATGATCATCATTTGGATGGAGGAGAGTATGTCGAGCTGAGACCCCCCACTTCCGAGTTCCAACCTCGCTATTTCATAACCACGCAACTGAATTGTTTTCCTCCCCCCATTTCCTCTCCTCAACATTAGAGCCTGCACTCTCGTTCATAGCAAGGATGGTATGATTAGGCTCTTGATCAAAGTGAACGTCGACTGACTTCCTCTTAGGCAGGACCGACTCTAGAAGGCCTCCCAGCTGAGCTGCTCATTCTCATTTTGTTTCACATTAGCGATCAGTATACTCTCCGGTCTGTCGTACTGGCATCACCAGTATGCCACAAAGCCTATCTCATGGTTCGACCTGACCTACTCTACTGCATTCTCAAGAAGCAGTATGATGAGCAGCTTCTCCCGGAAGCAATCGCTGCCATCCGGTCGAAAGGACTAGATATGGAAAACAACGCAGAAAAAGCCATCGCTTTATTAGATATTCGACGTCGCGCCCAAGAGATCGGAGGACGTGCAAGTGAACCTGCTAGTTTGGACGAGATCATCGAACTTTTGCATTTCCATCAGGAGATACATTTCTTTCTGGAGGACTACTCACAAAATGCCCCTCGACCTGCGTGGATAGACCCCGCTCAGTGGCCTACTTTCCTTCCGCTCAATCTATCTAACAGCGAAAAGCGTCGCTTCCTCAGAGCATTGTGCCGGCTACAAACCCATGCCTATATCTTTGGGACAAGGGAAAATAGGGAAGACAGCATAGACGGGTGTTCTCAAACGTCTTATAATCGTTGGATGTACACTACGCTCCATCCCACGGAAGCATGGCGTCTTTTTTTCGGAACCATGTTCCCTTGGGAACGCGAAGAAATGGGATGTGTGTGGTCATATCTGCTGACCAAGTACGATCCAGTCCACAAGGAGATATCGGACAGCCTGAGCAATTGCGGGGTCCATTGCTTTTGGCATCTTCCAGAAGATCAACGTCCAAACAGCGTGGTGATAGAATCAGTTGACGACCTTAAACTTTTGCCCCGCTGTACAGATACCCTGGTCTCCATCGGGCCAAGGTTCCTCTACCGCGTTCTGCACGCGAACACCCTCCTTCGGCGCAACATGGTCATTACAAACGCAAGCATGGACCCGGACACGTGGATTGGACTGAACTTAAGCGTATCCGCGGACGATATGTTTCCTTTTCTTTACCCTGCTGATCTGTGCAATGTGGGCAGTTTCGACGAGTTGTGGTCTGTTCTACCCTCTCTCGAACAGCCTAATCTGGGATGGACAGCGAAAGCGGTGGAGCAATCCAGACAGGACCCGTATTTTGAGTACGTGATTTCCGAGAGCTATTACGATCAAGAATGGGAGTGGGGGTATGCTATCTGGGACGGCGAGAGGCTGAGGCAATGGGGTGCGCCTTTACTCCAAGACGAGAAATAAATGTCCTAGATTCAAGTGTCCCATTTCCCCCCTCGGCTTCAAAGTGTGGCCGAATGGTGAATGCAGGCGATGAGATCCAGTAGGGTAGGTAGTCAATCCACTCTCCCCCGTTCCCCAGGCCCTATTATTAAGGTGCGGCTTAGGCACTTCCCCCGTAGTCGCGTCTCACCCCGATTTTTCCTTTTTATTCCCCCTCCCCGAGAATGAGACAATGAATCTAGCGCGCCATGGGCCGACAAGCCTACCTGAACCGGCTCGCTCTGGTAAGTGCTTCCTAGCTGTCTCTCCGTCCACATGCACTGACCTGTCCACTTTCCAGGGCCGGTCCCCGTACGATGCCCCCGACTACGGCGCGGTTGATCCCTCGAGCACGGTGCGACGAATCTCCAGCATCCACGCCGACGACTACATGCAACAGTATGACCACCGCGGCCACCCTATCAACCCCGAGTCCAAAGTCCTCGGACGGGGCCTGCGGAGAGCCAAGAATGACATCCTCTCCACGATGGGGATCGTGGTGAGCGGGGAGGACCGGAATACCAGGATCCCCAATGAACAGCAGAAGATCAACCAGATCGCTACCGAGAATGACTTCGGCTTGGTCATGACCACCCTGGACCAGCTGTTCGTCTTCTTCGGCACCTGGTGGACTACGTCGCTCACAGCTCGCATTATGGTAGGACCTGCGCAACCGTGTTGAATCGCATTACTAGGAGGCTGACTGCCCGTCATATGGGGAAATAGACATATAGACACTATACCCATGCTGCCCTGCTGGATGTCATCCGCGCCGAACGCGGGTCTACAGGGGTGGCCGGTTTCTATTTTGCCGGAATCCCTGCCTGGGCAGTATCCAGTGGTTTCACTATTGCCCGTGAAGCCCCATTGAAGCGGACCTTTACTTCTTTCCGAGATTACCTCCTGGCGAAGACAGGCGATGGCAGCCCGTCTCTCATCGTCCGTTCGGTATTCGGAGTTGCGTACACAGCGTGAGTACATTCGGCACAGCGAGTCAGAGCGCAGGCACTAATGACCATTCCCAGTGCGAGGACCTCGGTGCTCATGTTTTCCGTGGAAACCTACATGTACTCCTTGCTCCAGTCACTCTCGCTCGTGGCACCGAACTCTCTCCCCAGTCTTCGCCTCTTTATCCCCTTTGGTGCCGAGTCCCTAATTCAGCTGCCACCCCTCCCGACAGAATTCTCCTTCCACTCCATAAGTGCCTCGCTGACGGGTCTCTTGACCTCTCCTGCGGTCCTCGTGTTTTTATGTGCATATTACCTGCGCCCGGAGCTCGAAGAGCGTATTTACAGGTTGATCCGTCGAAGGCTGCCAAAACCTGTCCTCGCAGATGAGCTTTCGGTTCGTGTCGCTTTTGAAGAGAACCTCATTGAGTGGGTGGTGCCTACGCTTGGACGAAGGTCGGAAGAAGAAAGTCGGCGTGCCAAACTTACATTCCTCGAGGATGTCCAGTGCGAGCTGGCCGCTTTTCGGGGATGGCTTTTCTCGTGGTTTGGTCTTCGATCAAGCCACGCGCCAGCTCAGCAAACCATCGAACCTGCCAGAGATGAGAGGATCGAAAGTCTTCGCAACTCCATCGAAGCCCTGCAGAATGAGCTCGACGGGGCGCAGTCGCGCAATCACACGACCGAGCGCGGACCGGATGAGCTCCTGGAAAGGAATTTAGCGGCCACTCCTTCTCACGTCGTCGATATTATGCGGCCAGACTTGCCGGATGCCGCGCAAGCCTTGCAGTCCGATGTGGTCACCACCACACTCGCCATGAACCAGGTGCTCACGAACGAGAACCGAATGTCGCAGTCTCCGGGAGAGATGAGCAGTGACTACTTTTCCGAAATGGCCACTCTAGGACAGTCGAGTGCCCTCTCGACCTCTTCCAATCCGCACGACCAGCCGACACCTCTAGATGTACTGCACGGCGAGGGAGCAGCCATGGACCGGCAGAATTCACGGTCAAACACCCTATTCTCGCACCCGTCGTCCCCAGAGACATCTCCGCCAACCTCGCCCCGTGTGCGGGCATCACTGATTCATCAAAGCTCCGACATCATCACAATGCAGCTCGAGCTGCTGGGCAACCGCAACCGCAATGCGCAACCCCAAACCCGGAGCCAGGACCACTTGCCTGTCCGACCTAGCACTGATGGCCCTTCTCGGCCACCCTCGACGACCGTCGACCGCAGATCGATCGCTGAGTTTCTGGATGCCTTGATCTCGAGCCAGCATCACACGACGTTGAACCCCCAGAACGCAGTAGTGAACCAGTCTGTTGCCGCAGACAGCGGCGCCCTTACCGACGTTGTTGCCGAGCCTGATCCCCCCATGCCTGAAACTCAACCTCCGCATCCCCTCCCAGATGCCGCAGTCACCGACCATCCAGCTCTCGAGCCCACCGCCGACGCCCCGGTCCCCAGCACCACCGCGAACATCCTGCCCGACGGCGTGGAGGAGCCAAACGACGACAACGGCGACGAATCCCACACCCACTCACCCCCAGCCCCAGGCCCGGATCTCCACCAAAACGCAGACATAGAAGAACTGGACGCCCTCATGGACCAGCCACCACTCACATCCGCCACAACACTCCCATTCCCCGCACAATCGTTCCTAAACCCATCATCCCTCGTACACAGAGTCACCCTCCTCTCCGCACACCCGGTCGACTCGCTCGCCTCCCACCTCGCCGCAATGCTAAGCATCATTCTGCTCTCCCCGCTGGAATCCCTCGCCCTCCGCTCCCTAGCACACTCCTACCTCGCCTCCACGCACCGCTCTTCCCTTTCATCCGCCATCCAGCTCGCCGACCTCCATCCGCTGGGCCTGTGGTTCGGCGCAAGCTCGTGGACCAATGCATTGGCTTACACGGGGCGTCTTGTCCTGATGCGTGGCATGCAGGCTGCGCTCAGGGCGGGCGTGTGGGGATTCCTTGTGGGCTCGACGATGAGGATTGGGAGGAGTTTTTGTGGGTGGGGGATGTTGTGATATAGTTCATCTAGTTACTGAGTCTTCTTTCTTGCTCTAGCAATGCAATTGGAATCACGATGGAGAAGGAAGAAGGCTGGATATGGCTGCTTTCAATCAAGACTATTCATACAATTCATATTCACCAACCAATAACTCCTTTCTTTCCTTCATTCCGTTCCCACTCAACTCCATCCATCATCCATCCCATCCAAGATGGAAAAAAAAAGTAAAAACTCGAAAGCTGACAAAAGAGTAACTAAACCGCCCATGCCATCAATAGATAGTAGGTAGTACAAGGAGAAACCAAGAACCGGACGTGATTTGTTTTCCACGGCGCAGCACTGCATGGAGCACAGCCAGTGCACGCTCATCTGGTCCATTAGATTAAAAACATGGAAGGAAGGCTCCGGGTCCGACGTAAAAGAGGAGATTCGGGGCGACAGATGGAACAGGAGAGAGGAGGGAGTAATTGATGGTGGTGTTGATGGCGCGATTATCGGGATCATGATTCAGCGGAAGACAGAGAAGAGAGACAGGCAGGCAGGCAGGCAGGCAGGCAGGCAGGACGAGGGCTTCGATAAATCAGAGTAATAAAAGGAGGTTTCAAAACAATATGTACAATTGAAACAAAGTTGGAGGAGAGGACGAGCGCAGCACGAAGTTCATCCATGTCATCCGGTTCCAACACTCAGCTGCTGGCCGTCTGGGCTGGCGGGGGATGCGGGCTTTTGTTCGAGCCCCCCTGGACAGCTCCCGCCTGAGTGCTGCTGCCACTGCGCTGAGTCTGCGGCGTTGCGCTGCGACTAGACTGGGTGGCGCCATTCATAGCCGGAGAGCTAGTGACGCCGACACGGCTCTGCTGAGCGGTCTGCGGAACGCGCATCATGGGCGAGAAGCCTTGGTTCTGGGGCACCTGCATTGCGGGATTGCCGTTCGGCAGGCCGGACTGCGGCGTCGGGCTCTGGAAGTTGCCGTCATGCGGGACTTGGTAGTTGGCCTGGGCGGCGTTCATGCTGCCGGCGGCAGCGTTCATGGCCGCTTGTTGAGACATTCGCTGCTGCTGGTATTGGTTGAGGCGCTCTGTGGCCAGTTTGTTGACCTGGTCGGCGGGCAGGTTCGGGTTGCTTCGTTGAATCTGGCTTTGGATGGTGCTGATGGTTGGAACGACGCCGCTGGAAAGCGGATTGGGCTGGTTGATCCGGGGTGACGGGCTGGACACGCCCTGCGGCGTACCGGCGTGGAACGATGGGCTTTGCATTCCTCCCTGTGCCTGGAGCGCGGCCATCATGGCAGCGTTGTTGGCGCCGTTGTTGACATTGGGCATGTTCATGTTCGGTGAGTGCGAACCTTGGGGTGCGAACTGCTGTTGGCCGTGGAACTGTTGCTGTGTCTGCTGGGGTTGGCCTTGGGGAAGTGAGGGGTGCTGTTGCTGCTGTCGAGACTGCAAGATACGCTGCTGCTCCTGCAGTCGGTTTGCTTCGCGGATGACCCGAGCGTTGTCTGGAGACGTCTGCATCGGCATTCCAGGTCTGGCGCCCGCGGCTTGCGGCATCTGAGCCTGTGGCATCATCTTCATTGCCATGGCATTCGGAGGCATTTGGCCATTAACCGGGGCTCCAGCGGGCATCGCCTGCATTGGAAGAGGGCGACCTTGGTTCACGCTAGCATTGGGAGTCATGCCGTTGGCCATTCCATTTGGAGTGCCACCGGTCATGCCAGAGTTGGCGGGATTGGTGGGCACGCCGTTGGCATTCCGATTGGGAGCATTCATCATTTGCGGCGGCTGCTGCTGATTGGGGACTTGACCAGCACGCTGAGCAGCAAGACTAGCCCGTTGCTGAGCGATCATCTGCTGTCGGTATTGTTCTTGCCTTTCTTGCAGCTTCATCTCCCGATCGTACTTGAGTCGACTGAATTCAGCCGGAGACGAGATCGGAGGCTTGGGCTGGTTCGCCTCATTGGCCTTTCGGAGCGAAGCCAAGTGGGATGCTAGGGAGAAAAGGTCAGCTATTTTACCAAGTGCTTTACGTACCAAAACATACCGTGTTGTTGCTTTTGAAGCATCGTCTCCCGCTTCTTAGCCAGCTTCCGCATAGCATCAAGCAAGGCGAGATGTTTTGAAGATCTTCTCCGGTCGACCCGAAGAGGCTGCGTCGTTCTGCGCCGAATCGGTTGTTGCGGCTGACCATTATTGCTCTGTTGCTGTTGCTGCTGTTGAGCGGCTTGCTGTTGCGCCAGAACAGTGCGCTGTGCCGTTTCCAGTCGCTGGTGGTAGGCCCGGAAGTATTGAGTCTTGGACATCTCCGCAGGAAGACCTTCCAGTCCCACCCAGCGCTCAAAGCACTCCCATGGAGTGCGCCTCTCAGCCCCAGATGTGAACAGAGAAGACGGTGTCAGACAGCTTGAGATAAGAGACCAATTGTAGGAATACTCTTTGACCAGACGGCGCAACTCATCGTCCTCGGCATAGGTCCATTGCGATGACTGTCGAGATTCAAAGAACCCAACTGACGGCATGGGATGTTCAGTCGGAGGGCGGAACGAATGGCCAGGGTGAATTCGATCACGAATGTGCTTGTTCTCCGGTCTAAAGAGCGCAACATTGGTCTGTTCCGGGGGTATCTCGGTAACACGATGCTCCGATTCAGAATCATATTGGGAATAATCGTATCTGCTTCGCTTTCGGGGCCGTTCATCGTCATGGAAGCTGATCTTGGTACTCGCAAATTTGGAGACGGGAAGAAGATCGGTCTTCCAAGTCGAATCTGGAGGTGCTTTGAATGTCGGCACACTTGTCTCCGGAGCGATCCGGATAGGAGCGTACACCGGCAGTTCTTCCAATAGTTTCTCAGCAGCAGGAGTCATGTTGATGGAAAAGTTGAACTCATCCAACCCGAGGGAAAAGATAGCCGCCGGGGCGACAGTATCTTGAAGGTCGTGTCGTGGCTCATCGTTGAAGCCATCGCTGACCGATTCCTCCTCGGCGGACGGGACGAGATCGGGAGTAGGGTGGTCGCCGGGTACCTCTGATGGGGAGGCTGCGCCTGTCTTGCCGGCCTCCTTCGCTTCGGAGTTGGGGGTTGGAATCTTCGCGTTCACGCGAAGGAGAGCACGGTGTTCCTCGTCACTGTTGACATACTCCGCACACCAGTCGGCGCAGCTTTTGGCCGCAGCAACTTTCCACTTTCTTTCCTCACGGAAGTCGGTTCGCATCCACTTCATGTGATCCAAGACAACATCCCAATGCGTGCCCTGGCGGACAGGCTCGGCAGATCGTTTCATTTGTCGCAGGGGCCATCGGTTGGCATTTTGAAGGGCATAAATGCGCCGCAAGGTGCGGCAGTCCATCTGCTCCTGGTACTCCAGCAAATGGTTTTCCGTGCTCAGCGTCTTGTGGGCAGAGCCCAATAGTGTATTCAGGTTCGAACCCCGAGGCGGAGCATAGGCGCGATTCAAGAACAAAGTGAACAGGTAGTCTTGCTCCTCGTTCACCTTCGCAATCGCATCGCTGGAATCTCGCTGGGCAAGGTCCATAGAATCAGATCTTTCCATTTGGGATGG
This sequence comes from Penicillium psychrofluorescens, assembly GCF_964197705.1. Classification (NCBI taxonomy): domain Eukaryota; kingdom Fungi; phylum Ascomycota; class Eurotiomycetes; order Eurotiales; family Aspergillaceae; genus Penicillium; species Penicillium psychrofluorescens. The sequence continues at coordinate 2,123,185 of NC_133443.1, read as the reverse complement.
TGTCTGCTTCGGGAAGACAACGGTTGAAAGCCGGGTCCGCTCCTTTTCTCGATCTTTTCGATCCTTGAATCGCATCCTTGCAATGGCATCCGGGGAGTCTTTGTCCGTCACAACTCTCGGGGTCTCTCCGAGGATCTCGGAGACAGATTTATGACGAATGGCACCTGACGATACACGTGTGGTCATGCGTTCCGGCTGGGAGAGACCGATTTGGGTAGGCGAAATCCTCTTTGCCGCTTGCATCTCGGACATGGCATCAACAGCCGGCTCGGCATCTTCGGGCAAGCGCTGAGTTGGCGATAGCGGCTCCGTGGAAGCAGCTCCATCAGGTCTAGGCTCATCGACATCCATTCGATCTTTGTCGGCCTCGCTTGTTCCGCCATCAGCGGCATGCTGCAGTGACTGCGCCTCCTCCATGCGCAATTGTTCATCCGGGGTCGAAGGAACCAAGCTCGCGCGTGCTTTGACAGATCGGTCATGCCTAGGACTCGGGTGATCGATCTTTCCTACGACGTCTGCTTCCTCTGCAGGGCTGGTGTCGGGCGATGCAGCAACAGGAATAGGGGTATTATTAGAGTAGGGTCCAGCGGAGGAGGCGGGTGAAAGTGGTTGGTCGGTATGCGCAGGTCCCAAGGTCAGAGATGGCCGCTTGTTGTGTTTCTTCCGCGAGAGAGAATCAGTAGGAATCTCCAGCGTTGGAGCGCCCTTCATTCCACTGGGAGAGGTCTTTATTTCCGCGGCATCGTGATCCTGAGTCTCAGCTGCTCTCGGCTCGGCGCGCGGTGACCGAGTAGACGGCGCGGTCGACGGAGTCGGTACATTCAGATCCTGCGATACTTGGGGACTGACCGCGGACGCTGGCGGTTGCTTCTGTCCTGTCGCGTCCGCAGAGATTGGCGCGACTTCAGGCGATTCTTCTCCCGCGACGGTTCCGGTCGCGGTCACAGGAAGGCCATCGGCCGTGGGCGACGGAGCGACTGGAATCTCAGCAGCGGTCGATGCGGCGGCCTTCCTGCTTGCCGAACGCGTGAGATGTGGATTCGAGGGTGGTGGCAGGGTGGATTCGTTGAAGTAACGACCTCTAATGGGGCATTAGCATCGAAAACCCAACAATATCGCATCGCGCGACCGATCAATGTGGCAGGAAAGAACGGAAAGAACACCAAACAAGCTTACTTGGAGAGGTCGTTGGCGTCGAGGAACGCTTGTTCTTTTTGTTGGTAGTGCGAGTCCCCGGTCGCGCCCTCGGTCGCGCCCACACCCACCGTGGCGTAAAACAGCTCGGTAAGTTTGGCCTGTCGTCGAGCTACGACTGCATGCAGCTCGTCACGGAGCATGGCGAGGTCATCTAGACCGCAGCAATGGCCTCAAAACGGATAGACAGGACGAGCGGCTCGTCGCAGCGCATGGGGGCCTTGGTTCGGGCACTCCGCATCTAATTAACGCGGGGAAAAAAAGGGAGTGGACTGCGCGCGGGCATCCAAATGGAAAAAATCGCTCAGAAAGGATGAAACGGACGTGGTGGTGGTGGGAGACGATGGGGGGGAAAGAAGACGACTGAAGGGGTGAAGACCCTGATTTGTGTTGTGTACGGGTAACGAAGAGAAGAAGCAGCGGGCGTTGGCGGGAGCAATGGGTTCCTTGCCCGTACGGCTCCGTTACGGGCCTCAATGGGACCCCCGGCGGGAGGTTGGGGTGGGTGTCAAGCAACACAATATGAAGAGACACAATATTTACTCGAATCGAATTCAACCTCAATCCTATATCCGCGATGGTCAGCGACTAACAGTGTGTGGCCGACGTGGACAGGCCCATCACAGCGCCAACAGATGCGTATCAGTGGGTATGGCCGTATGGTCATTTTGACTAATCCGCTTGCAGACATTCACTCCAGTCTCTAATCGATAAACGAAAAAAAAATATATATATACAGACCGACAGTTTAGCTCTTGCACACCTCCCACATCCACCACCACGTTCCAGATCATGGTCAAGCGCAAGAGGCCCGACGCGGCCAAAGACGATAAACCCGCCACACCTTCGTCCAAGGCCATCAAAGCCACGGTCACCCCGACAGAAGCTCCCGATGTAGCTTTGCGCCTGCAGATCGTCACTGGTTCCTACGAGCGAGTCTTGCACGGATTCACAGCCGGCATTCCTGCCTCATGCTTGGGGTCTGCCAAACCGGACCCATCGTCGGTCCAATGCGTCGACTCGTTCCTGTTCGAGGCACATGGATCTGCCATCCGCTGTCTGGCGCTGTCACCACCACCCAAGGCCACGGACACTGCCGAAGCCCCCAAGGTCATCTTGGCCAGCGGGGGAACGGATGAGCGCATCAATCTCTACTCCCTGTCGGCCGCACCCCCCGCGGTGAACGACGAATATCCCTCGGTGCCGACCGTGGCCGGAAACAAAATTCTCGAAAACCCGAAGAACCGCGAACTGGGATCGCTGTTGCACCATTCGGCCAGCATCTCGGCCTTGGTTTTCCCGTCGCGCAGCAAACTGTTGGCTGCGGCGGAAGACAATACCATCTCAGTGTCCAAAACCCGCGATTGGTCGGTCGTCTCGACGATCAAGGCCCCGGGTCCCAAGGTGCAGGGCAGACCCAGTGGTGACACCGCGCCTCCCGGGGCGGCGCCGTCTGGAGTCAATCATTTTGCAGTGCACCCGAGCATGAAATTGATGCTGAGCGTGGGGAAAGGAGAGAGGTGCATGCGGCTGTGGAATCTGGTCACGGGCAAGAAGGCCGGTGTGTTGAATTTTGGGAGAGAGGTGCTACAGGGTGTCAAGGAGAGCAGATGGAGCAGTGGAGAAGGCCGGCGGATTGCATGGAATCCCGATGGAGAGAATTTTGCCGTTGCCTTTGAATGGGGTGCGGTTGTGTTTGGAATCGTAAGTGGCTGTCAGTGCGAGTGAAGGGCAGGTTCTAACCATTCATGCAGGACTCGACTCCAAAGTGCCGAGTCTTGCCCAGTCCCCGGAGCAAGCTGCACCAGATGAAATACATCGCCCTGGGAGAGGACAAGACGGACGAGCTGCTTGCCGTGTCCACGGAGGATGGCCGAGTGATCTTCTACTCGACCAAGGTGCTCCAAAAGGTGGATGAGGATGATGAGTCTCCGATCCCTTACGCGACTGCGGTGGCTCAGATTGGAGGGAAACAGGCTGGCCTTCCAGGACGCATCAAGGACTTTGAGATTTTGAGTCTGGAGGGGCAGTCGAAGGAATTCCGTGACAACCTCTTGGTGGTGACTGGCAACAGTGACGGGGTGGTGCGCATCTGGAAGATCACCGGCAAAGAGCTGGCGGCAAAACCATCCGCCGACCAGATTCGCCAGGTCGGAGATCTCTTGACGACCTATGAAACGGGCAATCGCATTACTTGCCTGGCATCTTTTATCATGCTGCAAGCCGAGGATCCATCCACTCTGCTGGACTCGGAGGCGGATGAAGAGGAAGAGGAAGAGGCAGAGTCAAGCAGCGACGAGAGCGACGAGGAATAGGGGTGATGTGATACCCAGCATGTAGAATAGTATTTGGCACTTGGGATTCTTAAGAGAAAAAAATAATTCCATACTATCCTTTCCAAACAACGATTAGGCCGATGAAAAATGATCTCTCTCTATAGTAGAACAATAACCCACACTCACCGCCCACACTCCACTGCACAAAACTCCCCACTCCAGTTTCTTTCATGATGAGCCACACGCCGCAATTTTCTCCCTCGCTTCCATCCACCCTCCCACCCCCACTCTCGAAGAAGGTTGACTCTCGCTGCTCCTTCGCCTCTCGCAACCATGGCCACCAACGGCGACTTTCCCGATGACGACTCTCAGCCCGGGTCCCCCGTGCTCGAGGCCACCAACCAGGACTTTGACGACAACCTAGACCAGGAAAAGCCCCTCAAGTCGGCCATGAAGAAGTCCTCGGCGCCTGCAGTGTCCCAGGCCCCGCGCCCAGAACTCCCCGAACAGCCCAACCCAGACACCCTCGACTTCTCAACATTGACGCCCTTGTCCCCCGAGGTGATCAGCCGCCAAGCCAGTATAAACGTTGGAACAGTAGGACATGTCGCTCAGTTCGTGCATTTTTCCTCGGGTGTTGGATTTAGCTAATACACTCCCCACAGCGGCAAGTCGACGGTCGTCAAGGCCATCTCAGAGGTGCAGACCGTCCGTTTCAAGAACGAACTGGAGCGCAACATCACCATCAAGTTGGGTTATGCCAATGCCAAGATCTACAAGTGCGACAACCCCGCGTGCCCTCGGCCGACGTGCTACAAGAGCTACCGCAGTGACAAGGAGGTCGACCCAGCGTGTGAGCGGGAAGGATGTGAGGGACGGTACCGGCTGCTCCGACATATCTCCTTCGTGGACTGCCCCGGTCACGACATTCTGGTGGGTTGCATTGCCTATATATTTTCTGTTCGTGTGGCCTTTTTCCACTGACTGTTTTTCTTTACATCTAGATGTCTACCATGTTGTCTGGCGCCGCCGTCATGGACGCTGCCCTTCTTTTGATTGCCGGAAACGAACCTTGCCCGCAGCCCCAGACCTCGGAGCATCTTGCAGCCATTGAGATCATGAAGCTCAGCCACATTGTCATTCTGCAGAACAAGGTGGACTTGATGCGGGAGGATGCGGCCCTGCAGCACTACGAGTCGATTCGCAAATTCATTCGTGGTACCGTTGCCGATGGCTCGCCCATTATCCCTATCTCCGCGCAGCTGAAGTACAACATCGATGCCGTCAATGAGAGTTTGGTGGCGAATATCCCAGTCCCCATGCGGGATTTCTCTGCCTCGCCTCACATGATGGTTATCCGGTCGTTCGACGTGAACAAGCCCGGTGCCGAGATCGACGAGCTCAAGGGTGGTGTCGCTGGTGGCTCCATTCTGACTGGTGTACTCAAGCTGAACGATGAGATTGAAATCCGTCCTGGTCTCGTGACCAAGGACGAGAACGGCAAGATCCAGTGCCGCTCGATTTTCTCGCGCGTTGTGTCGCTCTTCGCCGAGCACAACGACTTGAAGTTCGCCGTGCCCGGTGGTCTGATTGGTGTTGGTACTCGGGTTGACCCTACGCTTTGCCGTGCCGATCGTCTGGTTGGTTTCGTGCTGGGCCACCGCGGCCGCCTGCCCGCCATCTACACGGAGATCGAGGTCAACTACTTCCTGCTCCGCCGCCTCCTTGGTGTTAAGACCGCCGACGGCAAGCAGGCCAAGGTGGCCAAGCTGGCCAAGAACGAGGTTCTCATGATCAACGTCGGCAGTACCGCTACTGGCGCCAAGGTGCTGGGTGTCAAGGCCGATGCCACTAAGCTCAGTCTGACCAGCCCGGCCTGCACGGAGGTAGGTGAGAAGATTGCTATCAGTCGGAGAATCGAGAAGCACTGGCGTCTGATCGGGTGGGCCAACATTGTCGCGTAAGTCTAAAATCTGTTTTTGTCTCTTGTCATCTTGCTGACCCTGGTGTTTAGTGGCAACACTCTGGAGCCCGTTTCAAACTAAACCCGCCTATTTTGCATGATGCCCCCAGCCCGAACAAAACAGGGAGAGGCTGCTCCGGCTCACTAGTCAATCGTACCAGTGAGGGCGCATGGCTTGTCTGCGCTACCACACCCGGACATTCGACCCTTGGGCACGAGTTCGCCGATTCCCAAATAATCGCAGAAAAAAAAGTTTTTTGTTACGATCACGACGAGACGGCAAGGTCAGATGGAATGGCATTACAAAGTTTGCCCCCTGCTGAATAGAAAGAGCGCAAGCAAGGATTCCTCCGTCTCCTGTTTGGGCCAGAGAGATGTATCTGGACTGCGAGCCACGGTGGACGAATGAAAAAATGGGTTCATTTCTATGATGTGTTCTAGGGAGTTGTATCCGAGGAGATTTCCCCGTTCTGTGCATTTATTATTACTATTGGATTTGGAGTGTAGATAGAGAATCCAGTGCTTGTAGTTTCTTTCTTTGTTTGTTCTGCCTTAGTCAGACGGGACCACTGTTGTTGCTTCTTCCTCGCCAGGAACACCTGTCTCTTTCTTTCTCTCGCCTTCTTTGCGAGTCCCCAAGCATGTATATTCTCGAGGTGAGTCCGCATGTAATTAATTGCATGCGCCTTGGTTTACTCATTGGGCCACTCGCTGACCCCTCGTGTGTCCGCTTCTAGCAACTCGCGCGTCTTCTCGACCGTCCGCTCTTCCCGTGGAAGAACGTGCTCGTGGGCTTCTCGCTGGGCCAGTATGTGCTAGAGGGCCTTTTGTCGCTGCGGCAGTATAAGGTCCTGCAGCACACGAAGGCTCCCAAGGTTCTAGAGGGAGAAGTGTCCCAAAAGGTCTTTGACCAGAGTCAGGTAAGGACACTTCATGATTCTCCTCCCACCAACAACAGAGCACCGCTAACTGGGGAATAATGGGCATAGGCATACGGTCGCGCAAAAGCCAAGTTCAACCTCGTCTCCGGACTATACGGTCAAATCCAAAACCTGGCTTTCATCTACGGCGATGTCCTCCCCAAACTCTGGGGCGTCGCCGGCGTGGTGCTGGCGCGATACTTGCCCGGACGGTTCCAGGGCGAGATCTGCCAGACACTGCTCTTTCTCTTCGGTTTCAACATCCTCAGCACTGTTCTCTCGCTGCCGATCTCGTACTACAACACGTTCGTGCTGGAGGAGAAGTTCGGGTTCAACAAGCAGACGCTCAAGCTCTGGGTGACGGATATGCTGAAGGGTCAGATGCTGGGTATCGTGCTTGGCGCGCCCATCATCAGCGCCGTGCTCAAGATCATCCAGAAGACCGGGACCTCGTTCTTCTACTACCTGTGGCTGTTTGGTGTCTTTGTTCAAATCTTCGCGATCACCATCTACCCGATTGTCATTCTGCCCCTGTTCAACAAGCTCTCGCCGCTCGAGCCCGGTGCCCTGAAGACTGGCGTTGAGAACTTGGCCAAGAAGCTCAAGTTCCCGCTTCAGGAGTTGCATGTTATCGACGGTAGCAAGCGCAGCGCTCACAGCAACGCCTACTTCTATGGTCTGCCGTGGAAGAAGCACATCGTCATCTACGATACGCTGATTGAGAAGAGTGAGCCCGAGGAGGTCGTGGCCGTGCTGAGCCATGAGCTTGGCCACTGGAGTCTGAGCCACACCACCAAGCTCTTTGGTATTGCGCAGTTCCACATGTTCTACATCTTCGCGCTCTTCTCCGTGTTCGTCAACAACAAGTCCCTGTACCAATCCTTTGGCTTTGTCAAGGAGCAGCCCATCATGATTGGATTCCTGCTGTTCTCTGACGCTCTGGCACCCATGGACGCCGTCGTCAAGCTGTTGATGAACATTCTGAGCCGCAAGTTCGAATTCGAAGCTGGTATGTTTATTATCTCTACATCCCTCATCATATGTACTGACATGTTGTAGACGAATTCGCCCAGAATCTCGGCTACAAGAAGGAGCTCGCCGCGTCGCTCCTCAAGCTCCAGATTCAGAACCTGAGCACCATGGACGCCGACTGGATGTATGCCAGCTACCACTATTCGCACCCCATCCTCACGGAGCGTCTCGGCGCGCTGGGCTGGAAGGGCGGCAATGTCACGGGCCGGAAGGAGGAAGACAGCGAGAAGCCCGTTAAGGCGGCTGATCGGGAGCTGTAGTTTGGGGGGTTTTCTACTTTTTTTTTTTTTTTTCATGACCGTCAAACGGCGGTTGCTGATGATATAGAGTGGATTGGTTTATCTGGGGTGGGAAGCAACGTATCTGGGCTGCTTATGCAAACTAGACTATCAGACGGATTCCATCCAATCGGCAGTCAATGCTTTAGATGATTTGACTTGATTGTGTTTCCAATGGAATAAATGCTTCTTTATATTCAGGATAAAGACGAAGGAAGACGTCCCTGTCAACCAATCAATCTATAGACAAAAAAAAAACGCCGACCCAATGCAACAACGCCTCCAGACCAGATCAGATATAGATAGACACACAAGACAAGACAAGACAAGACAAGACAACACCCTTAGTTACCCGCCTTGGCCTTCTTCTCCAGAGTTCTCCGCTCCTTCTTCCTCCTCTTCCTCTCCTCCTTATCAACAACATCCTGCCTCGCCTCCTGCTCCGCAAACGCCTCCGCCTCCGTCTCCATAGCCGGCTCCTCCCACGTCAAATCCTGCTCCTCCTCCCCATTTCCTCCTTCTTTCTGTTGTGCAGCTGCAGCTGCAGCTGCTGGATCCACCGCTCCCGCCGCAATATCCAGGTACTCCTCGCCAGGATTCTGTTTCGCAACCGTCAAATCCCGGCCTAGGATCTCGCCTGCCAGCCCGGCTTGCACGCGCTTCAAGTTGTGCAGGATTAGGTTCGGCGCTGCGGCCGTTGTGCGCGAGACGGGCCCGTGCTCGCTGATGCTGGCATTTGGCTGCAGGGCTGGGTCGGTTGTTGCGCGGTCTAGGTACGCTGCGAGGAAGTCCGCCGCGGCGGATTGGGGGATGGCGCGGGTGTTGTGCACCGTTGTTGGCGGGAGGGGGGATGGGCCATGGGTTGCCATTGTGGTTGGGTGGTATTGTTCCCCGAGAAGATTGGAGAGATTGTAGGCAGAGAAGGTGGAAGTGAAGAAGTGTAGACAGAGTAAATGAATGCGCGACCAAAAAAAAAGTTTCCACTGACGCTAGTCCCGATGGGGCAAGAAGCACTGATTTCTCCCCGTCGGCCTCTCGTGTCTCCTTCACCTCGACATCCGACACTCCTCTCACCGTCACAACCCACCACACCCAATCTCTCCCACCATGCTCTGCCTCCGCTGCAGGGCCCTGCCCTCGGTCCGGCCCTCAATGCCTGCCCGTCCATTGAACAGGTATGTTTACACTCAACACCGTCACTTCAAACGTATCCATCACATAAACCACCACCACCACCCGCTAACACACCCACCACAGGACCCCTCAAGGCGCATCTCAAACCTCACCAATCACCCCAATGATTCCATCTCGCTCCTTCTCCTCAACCCTCTTCTCAACCCCAACCCGCCTGCTGCAGCCACCACCACAGACCAGCGCCAGCAGCCGCATTCTGTCTTCCCGACTCCCATCCACAGCAATCCCAGCCGTTTCTTCATCCTTGTCACTATCACCAGTGACATCGCTTCTCCAATCCCAATCCCGCGCTTTCTCCTCAACGCCCACCCTCGGCGTGCGCCGTTCTACCTACAATCCCTCGCGCCGGGTGCAGAAGCGACGGCACGGGTTCCTGTCGCGGTCGAAGACCAAGAACGGGCGGAAGATTATCCAGCGCCGGAGGCTGAAGGGGAGGAAGAATATGAGTTGGTAGATTGAGAGTTGTGTATAGAAAGAAGGAGGGAGGGTTGGGCATGCGGGTGTGGAGGATTTGTTGAGGAGATTGTGCATGTATGTTTTAGAAGGAAGAGAGAAAGAGAGAGACAAAAAAGGAGAGTTGGAAATAAAGGTGAAATAGAGGGGTTTTCTTTGTCTTTTGTCATGGTTTTCTGTGGTGGACTGTACCTTTACCTTTTGGGGGGATCGATTGTCCCTGTGGACGTGTATCATATCCTGGAGTTTATTGAAGAAACAATCCAATATCTGGATCTTGGCCTTTTCTTTTTCTTCTCCGAGTTCAAGGTCTAATACGAAGGGTGGTGAATAATTGCCTATTCTCTTCCACCACAACGCTCGCTCATCAATGTTTTATATGTATGTACGGAACTGCGTTGTATACAGATTCCTCAAGTACCCAGAGTCGAGACCGCATCACTCATCATCATCCTCATCACTCTCCTCCGAACCACTTTCCTCATCATCCTCGTCGTCATCATCATCATCTTCTTCTTCATCACCATCCAGCTTGAGGCCATAGTCATCCTCGAAGTCCTTGAGGAGCTGGACCTTGGGTGTGAACCCAGAGGCTTCAAAGCTCTTCTTGATAGTCTATTGAGAAAACAGTCAGTACTTAAATCCGCAACGAAAAATAAATGGGAGAAAGCTCACCTCCTCCAAGACCGTGCCACAGGTCACAACCACATTAGCAGTACTCGGCGCAAATAGCGGCAAAATAAGCTCCCGCAAAGCATCTTTCACCTCGTCGACACTGATATCGCGCACCTTCTTGAGCATTCGCTCCTTGTAATCAGCGGGCAGATTGCGCACGACCTGGCGAATGAAACTGCCCTGTGCAGCGCTGGCAGCGGTTGTCTGCTCATTGGCGAAGCTGACCACAATACTGCTGATAGCACCCTCCAGCATCAGCGGGTCAAAGGGCGTAGCGCCGGACAGATGGTTCTCGATGAGGTGTTTACTGGACTCGAACGCCTTATAAGCGTTTGGAGAGCGGAACACGTCAAAATTTACAAAGCCCGTGTCGATGTTGTACGCGAAGTTGGTGCCGTAGGCCAGACCGGTGCCGCGCACGGCGACCCAGAGGGGACCCTCGACGGCGTTCATGTAGGCAATTGCGACGAGCAGCGCCGGCAGCTTTGGGTGATCGTAGGAGTCGAGGCCGCGGCCTGTGGCGTAGAGGTAGGACGAGTCCACTGTCGGCATGGGGACGATGTACGACTCGCCGCCGATCTGCTTGCCGGCATCGCTAAGCAAGGCGCGGCGGTTGGTAATGGGCTGCAGGGTGGTGCTGGTTCCCAGACGGTCGGCGAATGGCTTCCACGAGGAGACGGGGCGAGGGAGCTTCTCGAGGTCGGCGATCACAACCACCCTCACGTTCCCGGGTTGGAAAAGAGACTTGCGGATCTCCTCCATGCGGCTCACAATCGAATCGGGCTGCTCGGCGAGCAGGCGCTTGACACGCTTGAGATAACGTGCCTTGACCAAGGTAGACCGGGCTCGGACGATGGACTCTTCGCCGTAGTGAACCATGACGTGCACGGCAGCGAGCATGTCGTCGCCGCTGCGCTTGGAGTCGGGCACATCGGCCAGGAGGCGGGTGGTGATGGCACGCAGGCGTTCCACGTCGAAGATCGAGTTCCAGCACAGTTCCTGGATCCAGGCGATGGCAGTGTTGTACTTCTCCAGTTCCACCTGGAAGGAAACGCGTAGCATCTCTGAGTTTCCAAGGCTGCGGGCACCCTCCATTCCATATCCGACGGTATCTCGCTCCAGTTCCACGATGACTTCTTCGAAGTCGATCGTTTTGCCATCGCGCTGAATGGGGATGCTGAAGAAAGCTTCGGTGTAGACCGCCAACAAAGGTCGGAGTTGAACTGGCACAGATTTGGCCGAGATGAGAACCGACAGCTGCACAAAGCTGCTGCGGATGTGCTCGAAGTGGATAAAGAGCGGAAGGCCCGACTCGTCCGCATCAACGAGCTTTTGGATCTTGTGGCCAGGGTGTCCAGCCTTCAAAGCAGCGCCGGATCGGGCGGTCGTGGTCTCCGTAAAATGAATCGACTCGGTTCCGGGTATGCGGAACGCCTCTAGCAACTCCTTCGGAATCTCTTTGTCGTTCTGGGCCTTTGCCTTCTCGAGCTTGTCCGCAAGCTCCTTGAGACCATTGTCACCAAAGCGTTGCTTCTGCGCAGCAACACGGGCTTCCTCGTCCTTTTTCAGTTTCTCAGACATCTTCTTGGACGGAACGCCCAAGATAGTGACATGAGGGGCATCGGCGATCCATTTCTTAATGAAAGTACGCCATTCATCCTCGGTCCATTTCTCCAAGATGTCGTATTCCTTTAACGATGCAACATCCAGCATCGTGGAGCCGTCTCGCTTTCCAAACAGAAAGTCGGAGATGACATACTCGGCGAATGACGAGGCGGAGTTCTCTGTCGAGAACTTCCAGGTCCGGCGTTGCCGGTCAAGGCACTCCTTCAGATACTTCATGTCCAGCTTTTTGCTCATCGCATCATTAAGAATCTCGAAGAATCTCTTCTCCACCTGTGCAAGCTTTTCTGTCTCCACGCTGGTGAGAGTAAACCGAATCTCCATGTTGGGGTGGTCTTCTGTTGCGTAGTAGACTGCACTGGCAAGTTGCTCCTTCTCGACAATGATATTTTCCAAGAGAGATGCAGACGAGCCAGCCAGATACAATAGTGCCACATTCACGGCACCGGCTATGAAAGAGTCAGCATCCACTGCAGAACAAATGACCGGAAGAAGACTTACTTTGAACAGGATCAGTGCAATCCGGTCCCAAAAGCCGGATTTCAATTTCACCAGACGACTCATCCTCCTCGGGAAACTCCACCGTCTTGATAATCGACTTCTCCAGCATCGGAGCTTGCTTCGAGTCGACCCAGGGCCGCGTGAATGGCGAGTCGGGGCTAGGAATAACATCCAAGATCGTGTCTTCAAACTTGTCCAAAATCTCCAACATGTTCTCCCGGTCCACTTCTCCGGTGATGATCAAACACAGATTCTTGGGCTGGTACATTTCACGGTGAAATTCGCGAATCCGGTCGGCTGTAAGCACACGGAGCTGTTCCATCATGCCACCAGTCTCATAGCGGAAACCCACACCCTCAGGGTAGGTCAACCGGCGGGCCGTCAAATCAATGAGCTCCGCCGCATTGTTTTGCACGCCCTGCATCTCCGAATAGACAACCCCCGCGTCATTGCCGGTGCCGTCAATATGATGCACTTCGGTATAGCAGCCTTCATCAGTCAGAGTTGGCGCAATCACATGCTCCAGGTAGACTGGCAAGATTCGAGAAAAGCCTTCCCAGCCTGCCGTGTCCAGTGTATAGGCCGTGTGGTCTGTGGCAGTCCATGCGTTGGTGTTGGAGTATACTCGGGTCGCCAGCTTATCCAAAAAGCCCTTGTAACGATAGCTGCGAGAGCCCATGAAGCACAGATGCTCCAATGTGTGCGGTGCGCCTGAATCATCATGGATCTCCGTGGCAAGCACAAAGTATCCGTTGACCTTTGGGCCTTCCTGGTCGATGACCACCACTCTCATGCCGGTGCGTTGCGACTCATACTGAGTGAACTCGCTCGGCGAGTAGTCCGGCTTGAACTGCTGCAGCAGTTTGAAGTGGCTGTTCTTCACCGAGGGCGACATCTTGTTCCACGTCTGCCCGGGGAGAGTATCCCGCCGACAAATGCAAGATCTAGAGCGGCGTTAGCTATTTTGGTATTGAAACTCTTTTTTCGGCAAATTGTGCAGTCAATGACATCGGATAAAAGCTCCCCACAGGCACCAGGGAGGGGTATGCACCGGATCCACGACCGGTTCCAAAACGCTGGCAGCACAGAAAATAGTAATACAAGAGCAGCTATTGCCCATCGAGACATGCTGCAGGAAATAACCTTTAGGCACGGTCCTGCGACATGCTGCGATCTCAGAGGTGGGATGTTGGTGGGGGTTGGCAAAGCACACAAAAGAACAGGGATGGATGTCTCATGGATGCTTGGATATGATCAAGAAGAGGAAGAGAAAAAACTCACAGGGACCGAGTAAATTGTGCCCTCGTCAGGCCTCGTAGACAAGAAGACAACACGGCGGTGGGATGAGAGAAGATGGAGGCGGCGGAGGTTGGGTCCCGACCTGACAAAGCAGCGCGGGTGAGAACTATATGACGGCAGGACTCGACCTTCTCATTTAGACTACCTTCCCTTCCTCTCCCCTCGAATAGGGATCCGACGATGTGATATTTATTGGGCGGTGCTGTTAGCTGGTCGCAATTACCTGGATGTCGAGCCATTGCGTGGCCATGCCATCAAAGCCCTCCGCTTCATGAACCTTGCTCCTGCACAGATATGTCCTTGACATTCTATTGAATACCCTTGCTCCATCTTCCTAGTAATTTTTGCTAGGATTTGAACAGTTATCATCCTCTCAGGATTGATATCATATTTCTCCTTGCTAATGTTAGCCAACCCTTCCACCCACTTTTGCCGACAACAGTAGATGTCAAGTAGATAGTTAGGAGCGATCTTGTAGTATATGAAATGACGAAGCTGATGCGATTGATGGTTTACTTCGACCCTCGCGTCTTGAATACGTTGATTGTCTTGTTTTTTTAAATAATTTGAGTGTGGTCTATTTAGTTATCACTAACTCTACGCCTACAGGACAGTACGCCCCAGTAGTCGTACAGTCCAATTTGGACGGATTGGACGATGTGGCTTATGTAATCGATGTGGACAGCTTGAGGTGTCCGGCTTGGGGGGTTGTTCTGTCAACAACCATCCTACTCCCGCTCCCACTCCAGCCATGCCCCAGTCCGAGGAGCAAGTCTGCCAGGCGGTGCTGAGCTTCGTGACCGAGGGTGCCTATCCCGAGGAGAAGGTGGTTGCGGCAGAATTCCCCACGACGGCTCTTGCGCGCGAACTGGAGCTCATCGCGCGGGCCACTGAGCAGGTCGAGGTGAGACAGAGACCCCGTTGGACTCCCCTGTGGTGGTCCGTACTGACAGATAGTTTTCTCGAGTAGAATGAGATCAGCTCCCTCAGCCGCGAGAGCGTCTTTGACGCCGACGATTGGATTGACCAGGCAAAGCAATTACACGCTGATATTGAGCGCTCCAGAGTCACCGCACGCGAGATTGTCGCCCAACACGAACATACCAAACCTTTACAGGCAAAGGTGGAAGATGCCAGCGCCAAGGTTGGGTTGATCGAGACCGAGATCGCCTTCAACCAGGCCGTCGCCGATACCCTGGAGGGGATGCAGCGACTGTGTCAACAGATCGAAGCGGGGAGGGCGGCTTTGGGCAATGGTCAGATTACTGTCGCTATTGAGCAGTTGGAGTCTACTGAATCTGATCTCCAAAATGGCTCCTCCTTCGCCAATACCAATGTGATGGACATACTCTCTGTCGAGGTGGCACGATTGCGACAGGAAGTGGTGGAAGCTCTGCGTTCTCGCTGGGATGATCTGTTGAAAATTGACCGGCAGAAAGGCGAATTCCGAGTCTGCAAGGATGAGGGTACTGATTCACTGAAGAATACGATTGCGTCTCTTTCCCGAGTGGGCATACTCGAGTCCGCAAATGCCAAACTCCAAAAGGATCTTCTTTCTGCGGTTATCGACCCGGTATTGCTGCCTGGCACCGACCAACTTGGTCGCGGAGTGATAGTGGCGGATTCCGGCATCCGCATAGAACCTAAGCCTTCCAAGGCGAGTGTTTCGGAGACAGTGAACCGCATCACGAAAGTCCTGGACTATCTTCAACAGAGTCTGCCGTCATCGGTCTCGGCTGCTTTTCCCAATTCATTCATTCCCACTGTCGCCTCTAAGATTATAGCGACGTGGTTGTCATCTGCGATACCCACAGATTTGGATGGTCTCGGTGCTTTTGAAGAAACCCTAGATCATGTTCTACAATTCACCCGAACGATTGAATCCTGGGGCTGGAGTGGTCAAGAAGAGCTTGTCTCATGGGTCAATCAAGCCCCTCGCTTGTGGTTGACTCGGCGCCGTGTCGACTCACTTGACAGTGTCCGCAAGGTGATTGCGGCTAGCCAAGGGACTACCAAGCCGGTTGAGCGTATTGAAAAAGAGCAGGTTTCTCAAGCGGACGGGGCTCTACTGGAGAATGCTCCCACCGATGACTGGGATGCTGGCTGGGATGATGACAAGGAGGAAGCCACAGCCGATAAACCTGCAGCGCCACTGCCTGAGGAAGAGGAGGAAGATGTTAGCGCTTGGGGTCTTGATGAGGACGAGGAGGAAATCCCGGAGGAGACAAAACCAGAAGCGCTCGCTGAAGCGGAAGATGATGACGGTGATGATGCCTGGGGTTGGGGTGAAGAGGACGAAGACGCTCAGAAGAGCCCTAGTGAGCCATCACAGCCCAAACCTGCTGCTGCTCCGCCAAAATCTGCGAATGGAGGGCGGACCGTACCATCCTCTTCTCCGAGAGAGGTTACGCTGAAAGAAGTATACATCGTAACGGATATCCCCGATTCGATTATCAATGTTATTCGGCAACAAATCGTCGACTCAAAGAATATATCACAGCCAGTGTAAGTATTAAGTTCACATTTTGGTCCTGGGCAAGCTAACAAACGCTCAGGCACTCTCACTCCCGAGTCACCTCTTCTGGCGCTGGCCTGCTCGCATTGCCTACATTGATCTTGGCGATGTTCAAAGCTACTTCGTCTTCTTTCTACTCGTTGAAGCTTGCATCAGGGCAGATGTATCTCTACAATGACAGTTTGTACCTTGCAGAGCAGGTTCGTCAACTTATCAAGGAGCATGACCTTTCACGGCTCAACTCCGATGTGGATGCACTTGAAAAATTCGGCAAGCTGGCCTACAGCAAGGAGATGCAGACTCAGAGCACCATAGTCACCGATCTGCTTGACGGTGCCCAAGGTTTTGGGCAATGCTCGGAGCAACCCTTCCGCACAGAGTGCGAGAACGCGGTCAGCGCCACTGTCGATCGAATCCGCGACGTCTACAAGGAATGGCACCCAATCTTGTCGCGCTCTGCACTTCTTCAGTCTGTCGGGTCTTTGCTGTCTACGGTAATCAACAAGATCATCATCGACGTCGAAGATCTGGGGGATATCTCGGAGGACCAGTCGCAGGAACTGGTGTCTCTCTGCAATCAGGTGTCCCAACTCCAGGACCTGTTCGTGGTCGAGAGCAACGATAACAGCGAAGCCGCCCCGGTCACTGCTGTGTATGTGCCGCACTGGCTCCGATTCCAGTATTTGATCAACATCCTAGAGAGTTCACTGGCCGATATCAAGTTCCTTTGGCTGGAGGGCGAACTGCGCTTGGAATTCTCCGTGGAGGAAGTGGTAGACCTGATCGAGGCACTGTTTGCCGAATCGGACTACCGGCGACGGGCTATTGCTGAGATTCGGAGGGCATTGTAGCCATAGTGAACATAAAAATGTATAGTTGCATTCAACCTGTACATAGAGTGATCAATAATGAAAACTTTCATAGACCTCCGGGAGTTGCACAAGTGGCCGCACCGCCGGCCGTATTTTTTTTCTCAACCCGCGCAGTTTCTTCGACTTGCGACAGCCACAAGGAACAACCCTCCACCTACCGTGACAGCAGTCGCTCAGTCATACCACTATGAACGGAGACCAGACGGCTGATTTCGCAGCGGACGCGCCTGTGCAGAGGCAGGTCCGTGTGCATCTCACCAGCAAGCAGGAAGAGATTGCTTTGCCTGAAAGCACCGGCCCGATCCTTATTCCCACAGGTATGAATGATTGCCGCTTCTTTATTTAAAACTTTTACTAATGTCTACAAGGATTACGACGATATGCGCTGTCGACGCTGGTAAACAACCTTCTTTCAACGGAAAAGCCGGTCCCGTTCGAATTTTTGATCAATGGAACATTTCTACGTACCTCGATCGACGAATACCTGACGGCGAATGGCATCTCTTCTGAGACAACTCTTGAGATTGAATATGTGAGAGCACTGATTCCGCCGCTGCACATTGCCTCCTTCCAGCATGACGACTGGGTCAGCTCGGCCGACGTCCTCTCTACAACCTCGCCCGCCGCCTCGTGGGCCTCGGGAGCCACTGTCGCAAAGGGCCAAGAGAGAATCTTATCTGCAAGCTATGACGGTCTACTTCGGATATGGAATATGTCTTCGGAGACCATCGCGACCTCCCCCGCTGCCGCCGACGGTGGCCACAATGCATCCATCAAAGCCGCCAAGTTCGTTTCTCCGCACCAGATCGTCTCGGCGGGTCTGGACCGCACGGTCCGGTTGTGGAAGTACTCGGAGGAAGAGGATGGGTTCTCGGGGAAGATTTCACCCCAGCTGGAGCTGTACGGCCACAAGTCGGGGATCGACTCGCTCGCTGTGCATGGCCCGTCCAGCCGTATTCTGACGGCTTCGTCGGATCACACCGTCGGGTTCTGGTCGAGCAAGAAGTCTGAATCCCCCGCCGCACCGGAGAACTTGCTTCCATCAAGCGCCGCACGTACATCGAAGCGGCGGAAGCTGAACTCGTCCGTCAGCACACCCCAGCGTGGGCCGCTGTCCCTCTTGTCGGCCCACACAGGACCGGTCTCTGCGGCCATCTTCGATGCACGAGACTCGACGGTTGGATACTCGACTTCATGGGACCACTCACTGCGCACCTGGGATCTGATGACTGCATCTCTGGTCGACACTCGCACCACATCCCACTCGCTTCTTTCTCTGGAGCATCTCCCCGATCTTCACCTCTTGGCTGCGGGTACCTCTGCCCGCCACATTACCCTAATTGACCCTCGCACATCGGCCACGACCCTGTCAGCAATGACACTGCGGGGCCACACGAACGCCGTGGTGAGCCTGGCGCGGGATCCGCACAGCACATACGGCCTGATCAGCGGCAGCCACGACGGCACCTGCCGGATCTGGGATATCCGGTCTACCAAGACCGACAAGGACGGGGTGGTGGGTGAGAGTGTCTACACGATCTCACGGAAGAGTCTCGAGGAGGAAGGCAAGTCCGACAGCAAGCGGGTCGGCGGCGAGGGTGTCAAGGTGTTCAGCGTATGCTGGGATCAGACAGTGGGCATTGTCAGCGCGGGCGAGGATAAGCGGATCCAGATCAATCGCGGCGAGGGGGTTTTGTCGTCCAAGAAATAGAGCTGCACATATGGGATTTGGCGTTGATTTGGCAGTCAAAAGTACGCATGTATTCAAATTTGTTGGAGCGTTGATGGATGTTAGAATATACTAGTTGGTTCGCTATATCTTGTGCCTTATGGTAATTCAATTCATGCCGCAATGTCATTATTGGGCTCTAGCGTATAATACAATCCAGTAAAAGATACAAAACAGCTGGCCCTGCAATCGAGTTCCAGAAACTGACAGAAAAGAACGCCATTCCCATGCATCTCACAAAAGCGAGGTATGTAAACCCCAAAGACCCCCAAAATCACACTAGAGCTTACGCTCCATGCGGTTCAACTTAACCGGCGTTTTAATCTGCAATCCAACATGGTCAGCTTGATTTGATCCCTCCACTCCAGAGCAAATCAATCAACAAAAACTCACCTGAGTGCGAGTCCTCTGGCCTCGCACGGGCAATCCCAACGCATGCCGCCGACCACGATACGTGCCCGTCTCCTTCAAGCGCTTAATATCATTCAGGACTTCTCGGCGCAAGTCGTTCTCGATCCTCATGTCCGACAGCGCGGCGGTCAGGTCGAGGACTTGCTTGTTGGCTAGCTCGCTGACGCGGCAGGTTGGGTGGATGTGGAAGCGGGCGAGGAGGCGGGAGGAGGTGTTGTTGCCTATGCCGAAGAAGTTTTCAAGGGATTTCTGGGAGGTGGTGTTAATTGAATTGCAATTGGGTGTCCGATGGGACAGACTGCAACTGGGGGAGGATGCGCACCTTGAGCAGGTTCCGCTCGGGGAAATTGACGCCTAGGATGAAGACCTGCGGAATTGGTGTTAGCGATACTGAGCTGGAAGTTGTGTCGGGAGGGGACTGTGTGTACCATTGTGATGTGATGGATGCTGTTCAGTCTTCAGTCCGTTCCTCTCGATGGTCGGGAGAAATCCTACGGCAACAACGTTGTTCCGTAGTAATGCCTGAAACACCAGGCCACATATGCTTCTCCGCATCAACCCTGCAAGCTGGCCTCGTCGCCTTCTCCTTCTTTCTTTCTCCTTCATCCACTGCCTGCCTTCCCGCCTCCCCCGAAAGCAGTGCCAATCGCTACCAACCATGCAGTTTCGAAACCTCTTCCTGTCGCTCTTCCTCGTCCTCGCGGTCGGCTTCGCGCTGGTCCAGGCTGAGGCTAAAGAGCCTCGCGGCCCCAAGATTACCAACAAGGTGATTTCTGGTTTCTCAGCATGTCAATCTCACTGCTGACGACAATTCTAGGTCTATTTTGATATTCAGCATGGAGACGAGACCCTGGGTCGGGTCGTGATGGGCTTGTACGGCAAGACTGTCCCCAAGGTGCGTGCAGGTCCTGATCAGTGCCATTGAGAGCATTACTGACTCTTTCTTTTATTTTATTTTAGACTGTGGAGAACTTCCGGTATGATCATCTTCACACATGCTCATAGTGGATGAGTTATTAACACGGTTTCTAGCGCTCTGTGCACTGGCGAGCAGGGCTTCGGCTACGAAGGCTCGTCCTTCCACCGGGTCATCAAGGACTTTATGATCCAGGGTGGTGACTTCACCAATGGCGATGGTTCGTAGATTCCTCTGTTGGCTGGCTGGCTGGCCCTAACTTCGGTCTGCAGGTACCGGCGGAAAGTCGATCTACGGCAACAAGTTCGCCGATGAGAACTTCAAGCTGCGCCACACCAAGAAGGGTCTCCTGAGTACGTTTCCCCTCCTTTTGACTCTCGGCCTGGGTTGTCTCTAACTGGTCTCTAGGCATGGCGAATGCCGGCAAGGACACCAACGGCTCGCAGTTCTTCATCACCACTATCATTACCAGGTACGCCCAGTCCAGTCCTCTCCTATCCCTCTACCCAAGCTAACGGACGTCCAGCTGGCTCGATGGCAAGCACGTCGTCTTCGGCGAAGTCCTTGAGGGCTACGATATCGTCGACAAGATCCAGGACTTTCCCCAGAACCGCGCTAACAACAGGCCGGATGTGGCTGTCAAGATCGTGAAGAGCGGAGAGCTCGATGTGCCGGCGGAGGCCGAGGCCGAGGACCAAGGTAGCCGCGACGAGCTGTAGCTGCTACAATTTTCTGGCGGGGCTGATGATGCTCAAGAACCCATCGAAACCCCAGCGCCCGCGCCGGTGGTCACCGAACCGACATCCTCGTCCTACTCGTCGCTCCAGCCATTTGCTATCTTCGTGGTGCTGGTGGCCGTGGTGGTGTTCCTGCTCAAGCGACGCCAAAGCACCACTCAGTCCGAGGAGAAGGTATTTGAGGCGTAGTTTATATGATATACTTACTACATGTAGTATATACCCAAGTCACCCTTTGCACTAGTTAACATGCGGTGTCTCGGCCGGCCTTAGTCATGCGTACTAGTAGTGTGGCTCAGCGAAAATTCTGGCTACAGCTTCGTACTGTACGCGCCGTGTTCTGGCTCGTAACTTACGGTCTTGATTATGGCAAACCCCTGTACTGCCGCCCCACACCGGTTTTTGCCTCTTTCCGCCTCCCACAGATTTCCATCGCCATCTGAATTTGACCATCATCCCTTTTTTCCCTCCACCATCCATCTTTCTCTTTTCTTCTCTCCTCCTTCATAGAGTTCTTAGAGTTGGGAGATTTGCATTTTCGTCTACCCCCCTTTTGTGTGTGCTCTGCCTTCTTTCCTTCTGTCGTTTGCCACTTGACTTCTTTTCGAGTGGAACCCGACAGTCCAGTCTCAGAGACCTGTTTTCTTCTTCCCTGCTGCAAGTATCGTTTTAGATCGCTTGCAACTCTGCCACGAAAAACCAACCACCGACAACAAAACAGTTCGTTCACTTCCTGATCCTCCTCCCAAATAGACGCCCACTGACCAGCCAACTTCCAGCCGTTTTTTTCCACCCACAACCGCAAAAATGGCCGACGGTCTCCAAATGGGCAACCTGTCCATCAACGACTCTCAGCACGCTGGCCCGCCCGCTCCCACTGGCCGGTCTGCCTACATCCCCCCTCACCTCCGCCAGCGCGGCATGAACGCTGCTCCCAGCATGGACGCTGCTCCTCCCCCAGGCCCTGGCTTCGGTGCTCCCAGGAACGCCCCTCGTGGTAACTGGGCAAACGCCAACGATTTCAGCCCCCGCGGCCCCCCCAATGGTAACCTAAACTGGAACTCTGACGGTCAACGCCGGCCCTTCGATCCCTATGCTTACGGACACCCAGGTCACGGAGGTTCTTACGGTGGCGGTCACGGCGGCGGCGGCTCTGCCCGCGGCTCGGGAGATGGCCAGTGGCGCGATGGCAAGCACGTCCCCGGCCCTGCCAACGCTCGCGTGGAGCGTGAGCTTTTTGGCGTTCCCAACGACCCCACGAAGCAGCAGACCGGTATCAACTTTGCCAACTACGATGACATCCCCGTGGAGGCCAGCGGTAACGAGGTCCCGGAACCCGTCAACACCTTCGAAAACCCCCCTCTCGACGATCACCTTCTCTCGAACATCAAGCTGGCTAGCTATCTGACCCCGACCCCAGTCCAGAAGTACTCCATCCCCATTGTCATGAACGGTCGCGACCTGATGGCCTGTGCCCAGACCGGTTCGGGTAAGACTGGTGGTTTCCTCTTCCCCATCTTGTCTCAAGCGTTCCAGAACGGCCCGTCTGCGGCTCCCGCCCAGGCTTCTGGCCAGTTCAGCTACGGCCGTCAGCGCAAGGCTTACCCCACCTCTCTCATTCTTGCTCCCACCCGTGAGCTGGTCTCTCAGATCTACGACGAGGCCCGCAAGTTTGCCTACCGCTCGTGGGTGCGCCCCTGTGTCGTGTACGGTGGTGCCGACATCGGCTCCCAGCTGCGCCAGATCGAGCGTGGCTGTGACCTCCTGGTTGCCACCCCCGGTCGTCTGGTCGATCTGATTGAGCGTGGTCGTATCTCGCTGATGAACATCAAGTACCTGGTTCTTGACGAGGCTGACCGCATGTTGGACATGGGTTTTGAGCCGCAGATCCGCCGCATTGTGGAGGGTGAGGACATGCCCACCGTGGACCAACGCCAGACCCTCATGTTTTCGGCCACCTTCCCCCGCGACATCCAGATGCTTGCCCGTGACTTTCTGAAGGACTATGTCTTCCTGTCGGTTGGTCGTGTTGGTTCCACCTCGGAGAACATCACTCAGAAGGTGGAGTACGTCGAGGACAACGACAAGCGCTCGGTGCTGCTCGATATCCTGCACACCCACGGCAGCACCGGTCTGACTCTGATTTTCGTCGAGACCAAGCGCATGGCCGACTCCCTGTCGGACTTCCTCATCAACCAGCGTTTCCCCGCTACTGCCATTCACGGTGACCGCACCCAACGCGAGCGTGAGCGTGCTCTGGAGTTCTTCCGCAACGGCCGCTGCCCCATCCTGGTGGCCACTGCTGTTGCTGCCCGTGGTCTGGATATCCCCAACGTCACCCACGTCATCAACTACGATCTGCCCACCGACATTGATGACTACGTCCACCGGATCGGTCGTACCGGCCGTGCTGGTAACACTGGTATCGCGACCGCCTTCTTCAACCGCGGCAACCGCGGTGTCGTTCGTGACCTGATCGATCTCCTGAAGGAGGCTCATCAGGAGGTCCCCTCCTTCTTGGAGAGCATTGCCCGCGAGGGCAGTGGTTTCGGTGGTCGCGGCGGTGGTCGTGGCCGTGGCCGTGGCTCTTCCAATGCCACCCGTGACGTGCGTCGCTTTGGCGGCGGCATGGGTGGTGGCCCGCCCTCTTCCTTCGGCGGCGGCATGGGCGGTGGTGGTGCTGGCTACGGTGCTCCTCCCTCGTATGGTGGCTACGGCGGCGGCGGCGGCGCTCCCTCGTACGGTGGCGGCTATGGCGGCGGCGGTGGCTACGGCAACCCGTCCGGCCCCACTGGCCCATCCTCCTGGTGGTAAATCAGTTGTGGTCCTATGACGAGGCCGTCAGGTCTGATTGGCTCCCCTCTATTTTTCCTTTTCTCTCTTTTGACGGACACGATCAGAACGAAGCCCTGGGTTTCTTTTCCTCCTTTGCTGTTTCTGCAGGGGCGGCTTTGTCATGACTTCCACGACTTTCCTATGCGTTTTCTGTTTAGAGTTGTGTCTTGCTGCTTATGTGCCTCTGATCTTTTCCTTTTCCTGTACCTGTCTTATTTGCTCCCTTTTTCGTGCGCTGGATATTGGCCCCGTTTTCCCTTCCGGGCCCCTTGTTCGAGCAGCCCGATTCCCTTTTTTCCGTTGCTCCTGATGGAGCAATCCGCGATCGGACCTGCATGAACATGATAGAATGCGTTGTCTTTGGTTGTTTTTTATGTCCGCTGTCATCAGATACCCCTTCATGTTCGAGCGTCCCAAAAAATGGTGGACGACGTTCGAATGACGCTTGCCGAGCGGAGTGTGCCGGCGAAAAAAAGTGGCATGTTATGGTGTTTTTTTCGCATCGCATCTCCTTTCGGTGCCTGTTGTGGCTGCAACGGTTGTGTGTCCTTGCAGCATAGACTTTCTTGTCCAGCGTCTCTCGGTATCTCATGGCGGGCCTTTTTTTGTTCTTGCTTTTGTGATTGCGTTTTCCCGTCGATTTTATTTTTTCGAAAACCAAAATCGCGCTTTCTTTCTCCTGGGCTGTTGTGGAGGATTTCGAGTGGGAATTGTTTGCATTCTGTACGGCGTTGGCTTGACCTATCCCCCCCGTGCAGAGAGGAATGGTTGCCGAATGGGATCTCTTCCTATGTTATTTTCCTTGTCTGTTTCTTGTCTCAGATCCGTGGAGGATATGTCGGAGACCACAGATGGGCGCGAGATGTCGAGGCCTCGCGAGAAGGAAAGCCTTTTTAATGCAGGAAAAGTGTTTGATTTCCACCAAAACGTTGCCCATTGCGTAGTTTTTGTAGATGTAAATTAGGGCTTGATGTGATGCCTGACTGCTCAGGTGTCATGTCAGCTATCGCGATGCCCGTCCAATCGCGGCAAGGAATCTGCGGTCACACACCCTGGCTTCGATTTCCCTCCCTCCTTTTCATTATTGTTCCCATCAATCATCATCATACTATATACTCTTCACCCCCCCTTGTTTCCTTCCTTCGCCTCTGCTTCCCGCGCAGCTCCTGAGCTCATCTCCGGATCCTGCCTTACTTGCTCGATCCTCCTACTTGGACGGGGCGACCGCGCCTCCAGTCCCTACAAAGGCCAGCCACACTCACGAATTCCCCGATCCTAGGGGGGCGCCACCGCAACCCCAGACCTCCCAATTCCACCCGCATCATCTAAGATGGCAGAAGTCGACAACCCCCCGATGGACGAGTCCTTCCCGGCGTCCGAAGCCGCCGACGACAATGCCTCTCACGGCAACACCGCGAGCGCAACGGTTGGGACAAGACGACAGGCCAACGGCACGATTGGCTCCGTCTACTCGGGCAACAAGATCCGACATCTCAAGAAAGAAGACGGCATCCCCCTCTGGCGCAAGGATATCCAGTATCAGTTTCTGAAGCTCGTGTTCGAAGACACGACGCCGGTCTTCACGCGGTATCCGGATGGTCAGAAGAAGTGCGACTTTGCCGATATCTACATCGATGCTATGGCCCGGAGTAGTAAGACGAGCAAGATTCTCAAGGATAAGTTGCAGAATGATAAGCCTGCTGCGATTAGCATGGCAATGGTCTGTTTGCTGGTGAATTTCGGGCGCATGAATACCACTCTCAACTGTATGTCTGGATTTTTCTTCTCTTTCTTCTGTTGAAGAATACTGGCTAACGGTTTTTGTCCCTGCTAGTCTTCCCCGAAATGCGTGCCCAGCTGCGAACCTACCACTCCATCCCTTCGCTCCAAGCGCACCAGGACTCGAACGCCTACAAACAGCTCCAGGATGCCCCGCGCCTGAAGTCGATTCTCAAGGGCGCATCAGAAGACGTCGACCAGCCCAACACTCTGGACAAGATCAAGCGGCAGGATGTGCCTCGGACCAACCCGGTCAACCTCATCTTCGTCCTGGCGCAGTACGCGCCCAAAGTTTCGGAGACGCATTTCTTCCCGCCTAGGGACTTCTTCGACCTCGTCATGAGGTCCACGCTGAGCAGCCAAAGTCGCGCTCGAGCGTTCCTGTGGTTGATGTGGTGGTACTTGGAAAGTGACTTCAGCCGCGAGGCTGCGCTCAGCAATCCGTTCGGCGCGGGTCTGGATGGCGATGGGTCGGATGGGTTGCCTCTGAAAGTGCCTGCTTTCGACATTTTGACGGAGGAGCAGGCTAATGAGGAGAATGTGGATTCGCCGGAGGAGTTGGAGTACGGAGAGGCGAAGAGGCTGGAGCGCAAGCGTATGTGTCTTATCATTTCTTTCGCTGAGGACCCTATACTGATTTCTGTTTGCAGGCATTCTGGAAGAGGAAGAGCCACTACCCCGGGTTCCCAAGCGTCCCAAGAAAGGTTTGTGTTCTTCTTTCAAGATTCGTGTTCTTTCTAATCCTATGTCACAGACTATGGTTTCGAGGAAGACTCATTCGCGGGCGACTACTCTGGGTTTGGAGGACGCAGCTCTGCCGTGTCCACTCCTCTCCATCCTTCCGCCAAACGCACCTTGGATGATGAAGATGATGACGGCGCCATGGGTCAATATCGACCACGCAGCAAGCAGATGAAACGAGAGTCCTCTCTCAACCGAGCCGCGGGCCATCAGCGCCTCATTCTCAAAACCAGAATGGATCTTGATCATACTCCGGATGCCTCACCTGCGCCTCCGGGGTCTGGCCATCCCGTTCTCAACCGGTTCATCCAGGAGCCATCGATTTCCCAACCATCTGGTGGTGGACGTCGACCGCGGCCATTGACTCAGCACCAGCTTGCCGTTGAGCACAACCGTCGACAGCGGATTGAGTATCTACTTGCCAAGCGCAAGTCCAACGCATATCGCGTTCTCCGGGCCAAGCGGGAGAGCGAGATCCCTTTCTCGCGTTATGGCCGCCAACTACATAGTCTGCCGGACGGCTACGATTCAGAGGATGGAGAGAACTCCTGGGGCAAAGCCGGTCTCTTCTCCAACCCGGACGAAGAAGATGACTTTGGCGAGTGCGCCAGTTTCTTCCTGTCCGTGGCGCGAAAGGCATCTCGGCGACTGGACCGTTGGGACTACGAGAGCGCCAATGGGCCCAAGAGAGACCGCAAGAAGGAGCGCCAAGAGCGACAGCGGGTCAAGGCCGCCATGGAGGCAGAGGCGCGAGCTGGGAACCGGTCGCGTGCACGTCCGTCGCGTGGTGGTGCAGCCGCCAAGCGCAAGTCTGGCGGTGCTGCAGTTGCCTCCGGCTCGGCCAAAAAGCCCGCTGGGGGCTCAGGCTCGAAGGGCGGCCGCAGCCGTCCCTCCAATGGTCCTGCCGGCGCAGCGGCCTGGGAGGCCGAGCATACAGCTGGGGACGACTACATGGAAGGCGAGTTGGATGATCTCGACCGCGAGCTGCTGGGCGAAGCCTCCGGCGACGAAGGGCCGCGCCGGGGCGCCGGTCTCGACGAATATGCGGGCGAAGGAGGAGACTCGTCGGACGAGGAAGAGGATGAAGTCGACGACGAGAACTCGTCTACCTACGATGGGCCAAATGGCTACGGGCGGCACGAGAGCTCGTCTCCTATTCCCGAGACTGCTGCTGCTGCTAGTGCCCATGAGTGAGGGCTGAGGATATTCTTCTTTTCTGTGTATGATCATCTGTGTACCACGTACTTCTGTTTGGCGGGGTTTACTCATTCAGCTGTTTCACATTCCACCACCTACCACTACCTCCTCCATGTACTATGTCAATCGTAGACGGACCTCCGAGACAATCCGAGACAGGGATAGGTGTCCATGCTGCCATGTGAAAGTAATCAAGTGCAACCTGTTAGGCTGAACAATGTGTTGTCCATCAGGTGGATACGTGCAGCCGGGCAAACCGCAGCGGGTCATTCCCCCGGTTAGCCCTGACGTCTTTCTTCTTTTCTTTCCTTCTCTTTCCTTTCCTACTTCATCCCCTCTCTCTTTTTCCTCCCCACCAACTCAGTCGATTTGCCGGGCCTAGACCGCTGTTGTACAGCTCACCCGCTCGTGCATCGGTT
Organism: Penicillium psychrofluorescens; assembly: GCF_964197705.1. Lineage (NCBI taxonomy): Eukaryota > Fungi > Ascomycota > Eurotiomycetes > Eurotiales > Aspergillaceae > Penicillium > Penicillium psychrofluorescens. The sequence continues at coordinate 2,095,626 of NC_133443.1, read as the reverse complement.
CCGCGCTGGCATTTTCTGCTGCTCGTCTAATCCGCGCCCCGTCTTCATTCCTCAACAAACACGCTCTGCACGATTCGAGGTCCCTCTTTCTCGACACTGCTGGGGTCTTGTATCTATTTCTTCGATAACCAGTGATCTGGAAAACTCGATAGGCACCACGCCGCAAGGGCTTCCTCACCCTCTCACATCTTCCAACCTACCTACCAAACCCTCAAAAATAACCCCCGACCACCATGGCCGAGCAACCTCGCATCCTGCGTCCACGCCCGCGCCGCGTCTTCGACGTCACACCAGCCTCGACCGAATCATCCGAACCCCCTACGCCCGCCGAGCCCGCCAACAGCCCCGACCTGCTTAGCCCCAACCAGGACATGGGGTCGACATCGGCGAGCGTCAGCCGCACAGGCTCGATCATGAACTTGACCTCCTCCACGTTATACGGGATCTACTCGCCGACGGCATTTAGCGGGTTCCGCGGTGAGGACAGCCCCTGGGGCACGGAGGCACTGAACACGCCCACGGCCGAATTCCCGCCAGAGCCCTCGCAGCGCGAGGCGGTCAAGTCGGCCACGGAGCCACGCCGGTTTGCGCTGCGACGCACGCGCTCGCGGCTCAGTCATGGCTTGGTCCGTGGTGTGATTCTGCCGCAGGCCTTGAGCAGTGCGTTGCTCTTTGGCTTTGGGGTTGTCTACGGCGTCATCACGGTTCATTTGCATGATAATCACTGGATCACACCGGTTAAGCTTGAGAACGTTCACTACTACGACTCGTGGCTGTACTTGGGCTTCTGGGGGCTGGCTGGAACCGCGCTGGGGAATGTTCTTCCCTGGCTGGATGGCTGGCGTGAGAAGGGGCTGGAGAATCAGGATAAACGGGGGAATAATGCCAGAGAGGAGGAGACGGGATATCGCTCTCCGTCGTGGGTGGCTGTCGCTCGGAGTGTTGGGGCGTTTGTTGGAATTGCTTTTGCGATGGTGAGTCTCTCTTTTTTTTTTCCTTACGCGTGTAGCTCTTTTTGGTTCGACAACAACTAATTTTGCTCAAATTACAGAGACGACTTCCCTGGCAATCCACCACACAAGCATCGCTGACCCTCGCTCTCGCCAACCCCGTCCTGTGGTACCTCATCGACCGCACCAAGACCGGATTCCTCCTCGCGGTGATTGTCGGTATCGGGGGCATGGGCGTGGTGCTGGGCCTGAAACCCGAGCTGGTCCCTAGCTCGACCGGCCCGTCGTTCGGAACGACGCTCCTGAATGGAACCGGGCTGGAGAACACGCTGGGTGCCGAGCTCACGCAGGAGAGCGTCGCGGTCCGCACCTGGATTGCCAGTGTCATTTTCTGCGCGTGCGTGTGCTTTGGCAACATCGGGCGCCAGCTAGCTATCGGGGCTATGGGCAGTGATACCCTCTCACAGTGAAATGTTATGCTATAAGTTTTTTTTTCTGCCCAACTGTTTGCCGCCACATAATTTGGGATGGGATCTCTAATGGGCTGGATTGATGGTGGGATAGAAAGCAGGCACAAAAGCTATTGTTTTATACAGGATAGGATTATTGGATGGCATGGACGGCACAATAGAAGGGGACATTATTATCATCTGAGATGTAGAATCAATCATTGCAATTCCCACCACTTAGACCCGAAGGTCCAGGCAGGGCACTGCACCCAAGATCGACCCTGTGCCCATCAAGGACACTCGGTCTCCATTCTCTATACGATTTCCGTACTTCATCAGACAAGTCCTCGTAGGAACGCTTTTTGAGAAGAATGTTGATTATTTTGCGTTGTTCATGAAGAAAAAAAAAGAAAAGAGGAAATGCGGACCAGCGACGAAAAGCTTTTGACCGTGGGGTCAGGTGACTGTAATCCCGTATGGTCATTGCCATACCGAGTAAGTTACAGCCTGCCTCGCCGATCGCGGGAGTGCGCTGGGGGGGATGGGACCCCGCGGCGGGACACTTTTTTTTCTCTCTTCTTCTCTTCTTCGTCTTTGGTTCTAGAGTTGTCACATTCACCTGGTGGGTTTTCATCCTTGTCTCTTCGCAATTGAAGAGGTTCAATTGGGGGGAACACGAAACGGACTTCGATCGCTGACCTTTCTCTGCCCAGTGCCGACTGTCGAGGATTCATCATGTCTGAAAAATCCGGTATGCTTTGATATCTCGCCGATTCATCCGTCGCTTTGTGCTCACAGTCGTCCAGCTATTATCTCCGTCTACGACAAGACTGGCCTGCTGGACCTGGCGAAGGGCCTGGTCAAGCAGAATGTCCGTCTTCTTGCTTCGGGCGGTACGGCCAAGATGATTCGGGAGGCTGGGTTCCCTGTTGAGTGAGTGTGATCATATATACATGCTGTGTTGGAAAGGGTTTGTTAATGTTGACCCATCCTTCAGGGACGTCTCGGCCATCACCCACGCCCCCGAGATGCTGGGCGGCCGTGTCAAGACCCTCCACCCGGCCGTCCACGGCGGTATCCTCGCCCGTGATATCGAGTCCGACGAGAAGGACCTCGCCGAGCAGAAGATCGCCAAGGTCGACTATGTGGTCTGCAACCTGTACCCGTTCAAGGAAACCGTCGCTGAGGTCAACGTGACCATCGACGAGGCCGTGGAAGAGATTGATATCGGCGGCGTGACCCTGTTGCGCGCCGCGGCCAAGAACCACAAGCGCGTCACCATCCTCTCCGACCCGTCGGACTACCCCGAGTTCCTCAAGGAGCTCGAGACCGGTGAGATCACCGCATCCAGCCGCAATCAGTACGCCCTCAAGGCCTTCGAGCAGACCGCCGACTACGACTCTGCGATCTCGGCCTTCTTCCGCAAGGAATATGCCGGTAACGGTCTGCAGCAGTTGTCCCTGCGCTACGGCACAAACCCGCACCAGAAGCCCGCCTCCGCCTACATGGTCCAGGGCAAGCTGCCCTTCAAGGTCCTTAACGGTTCTCCTGGTTATGTCAACCTGTTGGACGCCCTGAACGCCTGGCCTCTGGTCAAGGAGCTCAAGCAGGCGCTGGGCTTCCCTGCCGCCGCCAGCTTCAAGCACGTTTCCCCCGCCGGTGCTGCCATCGGCGTGCCCCTGAACGAGAAGGAGCGCAAGGTGTACATGGTGGACGACATCCCCGGCCTCGAGACCTCCGGTCTGGCGCAGGCGTACGCCCGTGCCCGCGGCGCTGACCGCATGTCCAGCTTCGGCGACATTCTTGCCCTCAGCGACGTGGTCGACGTGCCCACCGCCAAGATCATCTCGCGCGAGGTCTCGGACGGTGTCATCGCCGCGGGCTACGAGCCCGCCGCGCTGGAGATCCTGTCTAAGAAGAAGGGCGGCAAGTACCTCGTCCTGCAGATGGATGAGAGCTACACGCCAGCGCCCGAGGAGACCCGGACGCTGTTCGGCGTGACGGTGACACAGCACCGCAACGACGTAGTCATCTCCCCCGGCAAGACCTTCAGCACGATCCTCACTCCCAAGGACCTCACCTCCCTCCCCGAGGCCGCCCTCCGCGACCTCACCGTCGCCACCATCGCTCTCAAGTATACGCAGTCCAACTCGGTCTGCTACGCGCTCAACGGCCAGATCATCGGTCTCGGCGCCGGCCAGCAGAGCCGCATCCACTGCACCCGTCTCGCCGGCGACAAGGCCGACAACTGGTGGATGCGCTTCCACGACCGCGTCCTGGGTATCCAATGGAAGAAGGGCACCAAGCGCGCTGACAAGAGCAATGCCATCGACCTGCTCTGCTCCGGTCAGCTTCCGCGCAACGACGCCGAGAAGGCTGAGTATGAACGTGTCTTCGAGGAGGTTCCCGTTCCCTTTACCGCGGAGGAGCGCGAGGCTTGGCTGTCGAAGCTGAATGAGGTTGCCGTCTCGTCCGATGCCTTTGTATGTCTCCCTGCTTTGTGATTCCTATAGCCCTCCCTTCCCCTTCCGTTTCCAATCATGCTAATCTCTTTGTGTTCTGCTCAGTTCCCTTTCATCGACAATGTCTTCCGCGCCGCCCGCTCCGGCGTCAAGTACATCGCCGCCCCGAGCGGTAGCCAGAACGATGGCCCCGTCTTCGCCACGGCCGAGAAGCTGGGCATTGTCTTCGTCGAGCAGGGAACCCGTCTGTTCCACCACTAGATTGATGGCGTGGCCTTGGTGGAAGTGAAGATAAAAAAAGATAGTTACACGGGTGGCGCGGATATGATGATAAACATGTCTTTTTTTATGCGTTTGTGTTATGACCTAGGAATTTGCCAATATATATATATACCTTTATCGGATAGACTTGATTCGGATTTGGTTGGGTTCTTGTTTCTTGTCTTTGAAGAACGTGTCTGCAATATATTGTGTGTACGTTGTCTCACGGCCAGATATATATCCGTTCGGTCACACCAATTCTCAACATGGTAAACCAAAGAAATCTCTTTCATGCTATTTTCCCTTCTTATTTGGGCTCTATTCATTGATTTTTGTACACTATTTGCTTTATTTATTCTACTGTGTTCGATAGATAGATAGTCTGCTGTGAGGCTGCCAAGGGCACGTTCAGCCACTGATGTCGGGCGCCCCACCTGAGTCGACAGGGGCAATGGTCCCTGCTGGTCTTCTTGGGAAGGAATGCTTGATGATTTCTTCTCGACCTGACATTTGTAATTAGCAAAGACATGGTAACTATTGCATTGAACAGCAAAGTTTACTCAGTTATTGTAGTTATCTCAAGTTCCCCAATTGAATAAATTTGACGTCATGGCCTCAGCTCGGGAGGCTCGGAGCAGATCAACACAATGGTGATGATATACCGACCTACGAGGAGATAGAACCCAGCATAGTGGCAGCATATGCGGACACAGTTATAGGCATGCATCCACATGGCTAATATCCAGTGGACACCCTTTCGCGTCAGCACCGGTGTAGTCGCTCTGTTTATCCTGCTGTTGATCGTGTCCAGTCAGCGGACAATGCAAGATCCTGCGGAACAGACCTCCCATGCCAACTGTATGCAGCTGCTCTCTGGCCCGTCTGAGCCCAGGGACGGCGGCCATGAGCTACGAAGCCGAGTTTGGACCTGGAGGTATGTACCATCTACCCCAATCAAGGAACAGCATCACTGATATCCCGAGCTCAGTGGCCCTGCTTGGGATGTCCGAGTCCAATTGAAGCTCAAGTGGGTGTTACATGATCCATTGGCCCTTGCGATCATGGCCAGCTGACCCCGACCTTACTAAATAGAGCCCATGCGCAGACGGTGTCAAGTGTGGATTGGGCCACGCGGTGGCGGGGAACTATGAACTGTCTGTCCCTCTCAGAGCTGGATGATGTGAATATGTTTGAGATGGACGAGATAGCACTAGAGGCATTCTGGGCGAGAGTGTGGACCTGTTATCTGCAGTACACGGCGTGAAGGAAGGCACATCACGTTACCCTCGCCCATTCACAAGGCCCCCGTATCACGTGATGCCACTCCATAAGCGACACCTCAGCAAGGACAAACAGGGCCTCCTGAGGTCACTTCCGCTTCTTACTTCTTCTACCCCAACAATCACCCTCCCTCTCTTCCCTCCCACTCTCACTCACCTTCTTCTTCTTCTCTGGTTTTCTTTCCTAAATTTCATTTACCTCTCACCTTGGAATTGCTTTGCGTGGCGTTTAGCTCGGAGCACGAGGTCGTGTTGCGGCCTACGTAAATATGGCTCCTCTTCCCATCAAGTTTACAGAGTTGGTCAATGTACGCTCCTCCTGATTTCCCCTGGTTACTCTGAGAGCTGAACTGACCGGTCTGGATTCTTTAGTTGACCAATGTCGGCATTGCGGTATGTGTCCTGTTTGTTCCCTTCGCCGTCGCTTGGCAGCTAGCTCCCGCTGCATGGCGGATGCGCTGGTCGCGTCTACAAAGGCACCCTAGGCTATCAAGTGCGGTCGCTCACATCTCTCCTTTCTCTACAGCCGGCATCTATTGGTTTCAACTCATGTGTGAGTGCTCCCTATCCCCTCTGAACAACAGCCCACGGACTCCCCGGCTAACGTGGCCTTGTCCCCCCATTGCAGACCCTAGAATCGGATCACTATGTCTGCGTCCGCCAGAAGCTCGATGATGAAGACAAACCCCAGGTCATCATCGTGGACCTGAAGAACAACAATGAGGTTATGCGTCGCCCAATCAACGCCGACAGTGCGATCATGCACTGGACGAAGAACATTATCGCCCTCAAGGCTCAAGGCCGGACGATCCAGATCTTTGACCTGTCAGCGAAGCAGAAGCTCAAGTCGTCGGTGATGAATGAGGATATTGTGTACTGGAAGTGGCTGAGCGACAAGTCTCTCGGTCTGATCACAGACACCGCAGTCTACCACTGGGATATCGAGGATGGCACACAACAGAACCCGGTCAAGATGTTCGACCGGCTTCCCAATCTTTCGGTATGTCTTGTGCAGCACCCAGATAGAGGTATGGTTTACTGACTGTCGTTCTTCTCCCCCTTAGGGCTGCCAAATCATCAACTACCGTGTGAACTCGGAGGAGAAATGGATGGTGGTCGTCGGTATCGGCCAGCAGCAGGGCCGGGTTGTGGGATCGATGCAACTCTACTCCAAGGAACGTGGGATCTCGCAGTTCATTGAGGGCCACGCCGCTGCTTTCGCCTCTATCAACGTTGAGGGATCGCCTTTGCCACACCACCTCTTCACCTTCGCCGTTCGAACCCAGACGGGAGCCAAGCTCCAGATTGCCGAGATTGATCACCAGGAGCCCAACCCTCGCTTCCAGAAGAAGGCCGTGGAGGTGTACTTCCCTCAGGAAGCCGTCAATGATTTCCCCGTCGCCATGCAGGTGTCCAGCAAGTACGACGTTGTCTACCTTGTGACAAAATATGGATTCATTCACCTGTACGACCTGGAGACCGGCACCTGCATCTTCATGAACCGCATCTCCAGCGAGACCATCTTCACGACAGCCTCGGATTCCGAGGGAGCTGGTGTGGTTGGTGTTAACCGCAAGGGCCAGGTCCTCTCCGTCCGCGTCGACGAGAGCACCATCATCCAATACCTGATGGACAACCCGGCCATGTCGTCAATTGCGGTGAAGCTTGCCTCGCGCGCCGGGCTCCCGGGGGCAGACCACTTGTACCAGCAGCAGTTTGACAACCTCATCGCACAGGGCAACTTCTCCGAGGCCGCCAAGGTCGCGGCAAACTCCCCTCGCGGGTTCTTGCGCACGTCGGAAACCATCAACCGCTTCAAGAACGCTCCCCAGACTGGCCAGATGTCCGTCATTCTGCAGTACTTTGGTATGCTCCTTGACAAGGGGTCGCTGAACCGATATGAGAGTGTGGAGCTCGTCCGGCCTGTGTTGCAGCAGAACCGCAAGCACCTGCTCGAGAAGTGGATGCAGGAGAACAAGCTGGAGGCCTCCGAGGAGCTGGGAGATATTATTCGCCCGTACGACATGTCTCTTGCCCTCGGCGTTTATCTTCAGGCCAACATCCCCCAAAAGGTGGTTGCTGGTTTCGCCGAGACCGGCCAGTTTGACAAGATTCTGTCTTACTCCAAGCAGGCTGGCTACCAGCCCGACTACACCCAGCTGCTCCAGCACATTGTCCGCGTGAACCCCGAGAAGGGTGCCGAGTTCGCTACTCAGCTTGCCAACGAGGAGACTGGCGCCCTGGTCGATCTCGACCGCGTGGTGGACGTTTTCCTGTCCCAGAACATGATCCAGCAAGCCACTTCCTTCCTGCTGGATGCCCTAAAGGACAACAAGCCGGAGCACGGCCATCTGCAGACCCGCCTGCTGGAGATGAACCTTGTCAACGCGCCCCAGGTGGCGGATGCCATCCTTGGCAACGAGATCTTCACGCACTACGACCGTCCCCGCATCGCCACACTTTGCGAGAACGCGGGCCTTATCCAGCGCGCTCTTGAGAACTCGGACGACTCTGCTTTCATCAAGCGCAACATTGTCAAGACCGACAAGCTCAGCCCCGAATGGCTGATGAGCTACTTTGGCCGTCTCTCTGTCGAGCAGACGCTGGAGTGCATGGACACGATGCTGGGCGCCAACATCCGCCAGAACCTGCAGGCTGTGGTGCAGATTGCCACCAAGTTCTCCGACCTTCTCGGTGCCAACCGCTTGATCGATCTCTTCGAGAAGTACCGCACTGCCGAGGGTCTCTACTACTACCTTGGAAGCATTGTCAACTTGAGCGAGGATCCTGAGGTGCACTTCAAGTACATTGAGGCTGCGACCGCCATGAACCAGCTCACCGAGGTCGAGCGGATTTGCCGCGAGAGCAACCACTACAACCCCGAGAAGGTGAAGAACTTCCTGAAGGAGGCTCGCCTGACCGAGCAGCTGCCTCTGATCATCGTCTGCGATCGCTTCAACTTTATCCATGACCTTGTTCTGTATCTGTACCAGAGCCAGCAGTACAAGTCCATTGAGGTGTATGTGCAGCGTGTAAACCCCTCGCGGGCTCCTGCTGTTGTGGGCGGCTTACTCGACGTGGACTGCGATGAGAGCATCATCAAGAACCTGCTCGCCAGCGTCGACCCGGCCGTCATCCCGATTGACGAGCTCGTCTCCGAGGTCGAGAGCCGAAACCGACTGAAGCTGCTTCTGCCTTTCTTGGAGGCCACTCTTGCCACGGGCAACCAGCAGCAGGCTGTCTACAACGCCCTCGCCAAGATTTACATTGACAGCAACAACAACCCGGAGAAGTTCTTGAAGGAGAACGAGATGTACGACACCTTGACTGTCGGCAAGTACTGCGAGAAGCGTGATCCCAACCTGGCGTACATCGCGTACCGCAAGGGCCAGAATGACCTGGAGCTCATCAGCATCACGAACGAGAACGCAATGTACCGCGCCCAGGCCCGCTACCTCGTCGAGCGTGCCGACCCCGAGATTTGGACCTTTGTTCTGAGCGAGAACAACACTCACCGCCGTTCGCTTGTCGACCAGGTTATCGCCACTGCGGTCCCCGAATCGACCGAACCCGACAAGGTGTCCATTGCTGTCAAGTCCTTCCTCGAGGCCGACCTTCCTGGCGAGCTGATTGAGCTGCTGGAGAAGATCATCCTGGAGCCCTCTCCGTTCAGCGACAACGCCAGCTTGCAGAACCTCATGATGTTGACCGCTGCCAAGGCCGACAAGAGCCGCCTGATGGATTACATCCACCAGCTCAATGAGTTCTCCGCTGATGAGATTGCCGAGATGTGTATCAGCGTGGGTCTGTACGAGGAGGCATTTGAGATCTACAAGAAGGTCAACAACAACCTGGCGGCCGTCAATGTGCTTGTGGAGAATGTCGTCAGCATCGACCGCGCCCAGGAGTTTGCGGAGCGCATTGAGTTGCCCGAGGTCTGGAGCAAGGTGGCCAAGGCCCAGCTGGATGGTCTTCGCGTGTCTGACTCGATTGAGTCGTACATCAAGGCTGGTGACCCGTCGAACTACAACGAGGTGGTCGAGACGGCCACCCACGCCGGCAAGGATGAGGATCTCATCAAGTTCCTCCGCATGGCCCGCAAGACCCTGCGGGAGCCGGCCATCGATACCTCGATGGCCTTCTGCTTTGCTCGCCTGGACCAGCTTCCCGAGCTTGAGGACTTCCTTCGCTCCACCAACGTCGCCGATATCGAGGCGTCTGGTGACAAGGCCTACGAGGAGGGTTACCACCAGGCGGCCAAGATTTTCTTCACCAACATCTCGAACTGGGCCAAGCTGGCGACCACCTTGGTGCACCTCGAGGACTACCAGGCTGCCGTGGAGTGTGCCCGCAAGGCCAACAGCGTCAAGGTGTGGAAACAGGTCAACGAGGCCTGCGTCAACAAGAAGGAATTCCGCCTCGCGCAGATTTGCGGCCTCAACCTTATCGTCCACGCCGAAGAGTTGCAGACCCTTGTGCGCCAGTACGAGCGCAACGGCTACTTCGATGAGCTCATCGCCGTGCTCGAGTCGGGTCTTGGCCTAGAGCGCGCTCACATGGGCATGTTCACCGAACTGGGCATTGCCTTGTCCAAGTACCACCCGGACCGCGTGATGGAGCACCTGAAGCTGTTCTGGTCCCGCATCAACATCCCCAAGATGATCCGGGCCTGCGAGGAGGCCAACCTGTGGCCGGAGCTGGTGTTCCTGTACTGCCACTACGATGAGTGGGACAACGCCGCTCTGGCCATGATGGAACGTGCGGCCGATGCCTGGGAGCACCACTCGTTCAAGGACATCATTGTCAAGGTGGCCAATCTGGAGATCTACTACCGCTCGCTCAACTTCTACCTGCAGGAGCAGCCTCTTCTCCTGACCGACCTGCTGCAGGTCTTGACCGGTCGCATTGACGTCAACCGGGTTGTGCGCATCTTCCAGAGTTCCGACAACATCCCTCTGATCAAGCCGTTCCTGCTCAACGTTCAGACCCAGAACAAGCGGGCCGTCAACGACGCCATCAACGAGCTTTTGATCGAGGAGGAAGACTACAAGACCCTGCGCGACTCCGTTGACAACTACGACAACTTCGACGCCGTGGATCTTGCTCAGCGTCTTGAGAAGCACGATCTCATCTTCTTCCGCCAGATCGCCGCCAACATCTACCGCAACAACAAGCGCTGGGAGAAGTCGATTGCTCTCTCGAAGCAAGACAAGCTCTACAAGGACGCCATTGAGACCTCTGCCATCTCTGGCAAGTCCGAGGTGGTTGAGGACCTCCTTCGCTACGTAAGTTGCTTTTTTTTTTAATTGTTATACGACCACCCCACTAACTTGCTCTCTACTAGTTTGTGGATATCGGCAGCCGCGAGTGCTACGTGGGTATGTTGTATGCCTGCTACGACCTCATCCGCCCCGACGTGATCATGGAGATTTCGTGGCGCAAGGGCCTGCACGACTTCACGATGCCGTTCATGATCAACTTCCTGTGCGAGCAGACGCGCACGATCGAGATGTTGAAGAAGGACAACGAGGAGCGCAAGGCCCGCGAGACGACCCAGAGGACCGAGGAGGACAACACACCGATCCTCGGCGGCTCGCGGCTGATGCTGACCCAGGGCCCTGGCGGCGCCCCGGCCAGCCCGATGCCATACGGCCAGGCCAATGGCGTGGCCCCGCAGGCGACCGGATACCGCGCGTTCTAAGTGTGCTCTCTCTTTCTCTCCATTTTTACTATCCCTGCGTTTCCTGTGTATGTGTAACATAAAGCGACGCGAACCATTATTGATCTGGGGAGCAAAAGACATGACCGATATGGAGGTGGGCTGATGCTGGCTGGGCTGGTTGTTGAAAGAGGGCAGGATGTGACATGGCGGCCTGTTAATCTTTTCTTTTCTTTTTTCTTTTGTTCTCGTTTATTTTTTATTTCTGGACTTCTCTTTCTCGCCCGAATGTATTTGATAGGCTTGCGTTTTCTTCTCTTTTGTCTCCCTCTTCTGTGACTGAGTAATGGCATTGCGTTCTTTCAACATTCGATGGCGACTCGTAGATCTGATTGTGAGCTGCATTGATGCTGGTCTCCGCTGGCCGGCTACAGGATAGCTACAGAATAATGAATGATACGCCATGGGCCTTGTGCATCGCTTGGTCTTGCATTGATTGGTCTACGCATGGACCGCGATAACCAAACCCTCTGCCTCTTTGCGAACTATGATCTAAGAGCTAGAGCTTTCCTCGGCTGGAGGGAATGCGGGCTAGGATTTACCCCCCCATTGAGAAGCATGTGCGTGTACACCCCTGGGTTTGCCATGAGCGCGCCAGATTTAGTTATGATTAGGGCACAGCCTTTTTCCGATAGAACAAAATCTCCAGAGAAGAAGGAAAACAATGACGAGATATGCCGCTGTTGTTTGTCCACGCTTGCAACAACTGCATCCCTCCGTCCCGGGCCGCGCTTGGCCGCGGACCGTCTAGCCGGATGTTGGATCTGTGACACGGGAGATCCTCTAACTTAGTTCTGCAAAGGTGCGATCGGAGGAATATGGTCTCAAGCGAATGTTCCCGACATTGTGTTAGTCTTCCCCGGTTATTGTAGGAACAGGTAGGAACCAGCGAGGGTTCTCCGAGAGTCAGCCGGGCCCAGCCCCAGTTTCCCGCCAGGCGTCTCCGGAAATCGCTCGTTTCAATCTGTCCCGAGCACCGAGGTTGCGGGGGGGAAGATCAAGGTGTGGCCTAAATGACCCGATGGGGCGGATGAGATCACCGTATCCTCGGGCTTTTGAAAGAAAAAAAAGTCACAATAGTAGCATAGTAGGGGTGCTGATAAGTAGTTAGTTAGAGAGTAATGACTACACGTAGGAGAAACTCGATCCTTGGGACCTCCTGTCCGCCCGGTGAACCGGTGAGGTGTGGGCGAAGGCGGTAGACCAAGTACCCGTTACCTCATGACGGTAGTCAACTCCAGGTGTTCCGGAAGTACTGGTGACCTGGTGACCCAGTTACCGGGGATCAACGAGAATCACGGGGCTGCCCCTCCATTCCCTCCTTCCATCCTTTTTTTTTGGAACCTTTCCCTGCTCTTTTCTCCTTCTTCTTTCTCTCGTCCCTGTCTCTTACTCCTATCCCCCAGTCTTCATTCCTCTCTGGGTTGGAGGCCGCATTGCTCGTTCTGCAATTGTGCCAGCCACCGCGCTGCTGCCCTTGTGCCGAAACCGGCCTCGACTCTTGTTTGGAGCTGCCAGCCAGCTTCCCCAGTGAGTCAGATCCCTCCAATGCCCGCGGCCAGCACCATTGACTTTTTCCTACATCAGCCTCTGTTATATTTTAACTGCTCCCGACCTCTGTTGACCCTCCTCCCCTCCATTTCACACCATGGCTGCCCCGCACCGCCAGCCGGAGGAGGCAATCGATGACTCCGAGTTCATCGATGGCCGTGTTGAGCACCACCAGGACTCCGTCCACCGGCGCCTGCGTGCCAACTCCACCATCATGAACTTCCAGAAGATCCTGGTGGCCAACCGTGGCGAGATCCCCATTCGAATCTTCCGGACAGCCCACGAGCTGTCCCTGCAGACGGTTGCTATCTTCTCCCACGAGGATCGCCTGTCCATGCACCGTCAGAAGGCCGACGAGGCCTACATGATCGGTCACCGGGGGCAATACACCCCTGTCGGCGCCTATCTGGCCGGCGACGAGATTGTCAAGATCGCGCAGGAGCACGGCGTGCACCTGATCCACCCCGGCTACGGTTTCCTGTCGGAGAACGCCGAGTTTGCCCGAAAGGTCGAGAAGGCGGGTATCGTCTTCGTGGGTCCGACCCCGGACACCATTGACGCCCTGGGCGACAAGGTTTCCGCCCGTCGGCTCGCCATGAAATGCGATGTCCCGGTTGTCCCCGGTACGGAGGGTCCCGTCGAGCGCTACGAGGAGGTCAAGTCCTTCACCGACACCTATGGCTTCCCCATCATCATCAAGGCCGCCTTCGGCGGTGGTGGTCGCGGCATGCGAGTCGTTCGCGACCAGGCTTCGTTGCGCGACTCCTTCGAGCGCGCCACCTCCGAGGCCCGCTCCGCCTTCGGTAATGGCACCGTCTTCGTCGAACGCTTCCTCGATAGACCCAAGCACATTGAGGTCCAGCTGCTCGGTGACAACCAGGGCAACATCGTCCACCTGTTTGAGCGTGACTGCTCCGTCCAGCGTCGCCACCAGAAGGTCGTCGAGATTGCCCCCGCCAAGGACCTCCCCGTCGATGTGCGGGACAGGATCCTGGCGGACGCCGTGAGACTGGCCAAGTCGGTCAACTACCGCAACGCCGGTACCGCCGAGTTCCTGGTCGACCAGGAGAACCGCTACTACTTCATCGAGATCAACCCGCGTATCCAGGTCGAGCACACCATCACCGAGGAGATCACCGGCATTGATATCGTCGCCGCCCAGATCCAGATTGCGGCTGGCGCTACGCTGGAGCAGCTCGGCCTGACTCAGGACCGTATCTCAACCCGCGGCTTTGCCATTCAGTGCCGTATCACCACCGAGGACCCGGCCAAGGGCTTCTCCCCGGACACCGGTAAGATCGAGGTCTACCGGTCTGCCGGTGGTAATGGTGTCCGTCTGGATGGTGGTAACGGTTTCGCCGGTGCTATCATCACCCCTCACTACGACTCGATGCTGGTCAAGTGCACGTGCCGTGGCTCGACTTACGAGATCGTCCGCCGCAAGATGCTGCGTGCCCTGGTTGAGTTCCGTATTCGCGGTGTCAAGACCAACATTCCCTTCCTGGCCTCGTTGCTGAGCCACCCGACCTTTGTCGATGGTACCTGCTGGACCACCTTCATTGACGATACCCCCGAGCTGTTCGCGCTTGTCGGCAGCCAGAACCGTGCCCAGAAGCTGCTGGCTTACCTGGGTGACGTGGCTGTCAACGGCAGCAGCATCAAGGGCCAGATCGGCGAGCCCAAATTCAAGGGTGAGATCATCAAGCCTGAGCTGAAGGATGCCTCCGGCAAGCTCGTCGATGTCTCGACACCCTGCCTGCGGGGATGGAAGCAGATCCTGGACAAGGAAGGACCCGTTGCCTGGGCCAAGGCCGTGCGTGCCAACAAGGGTTGTCTTCTCATGGACACCACCTGGCGTGATGCTCACCAGTCGCTGCTGGCTACGCGTGTGCGGACAATTGATATGCTGAACATCGCGCACGAGACCAGCCATGCTCTCGCCAACTCCTACAGTCTGGAGTGCTGGGGCGGTGCTACCTTTGACGTCGCCATGCGTTTCCTCTACGAGGATCCCTGGGACCGCCTGCGCAAGCTCCGCAAGGCTGTGCCCAACATCCCCTTCCAGATGCTGCTGCGTGGTGCCAACGGTGTGGCCTACTCTTCCCTCCCCGACAACGCCATCTACCACTTCTGTAAGCAGGCCAAGAAGTACGGCGTTGACATCTTCCGTGTCTTCGATGCCCTCAACGATATCGACCAACTCGAAGTCGGTATCAAGGCCGTTCAGCAGGCCGGCGGTGTGGTCGAGGCCACCATCTGCTACAGCGGTGACATGCTGAACCCTAGCAAGAAGTACAACCTGGACTACTATCTGTCGCTGGTTGACAAGATCGTCCAGCTGGGCACCCACGTGCTCGGCATCAAGGATATGGCCGGTGTGCTCAAGCCCCAGGCCGCTCGCCTGCTGGTCGGCTCCATCCGCGAGCGCTACCCCGACCTGCCCATCCACGTCCACACCCACGACTCCGCCGGTACCGGTGTGGCTTCTATGATTGCCTGCGCGCAGGCCGGTGCTGACGCTGTGGACGCCGCCACCGACAGCTTGTCTGGCATGACCTCGCAGCCCAGCATTGGTGCCATCCTCGCCTCGCTCCAGGGCACCGAGCACGACCCTGGCCTCGACCTGTCGCAGGTGCGTGCCCTCGACACCTACTGGGCTCAGTTGCGTCTGCTCTACTCGCCCTTCGAGGCTGGCTTGACCGGTCCCGACCCGGAGGTGTACGAGCACGAGATCCCTGGTGGCCAGCTCACCAACCTGATCTTCCAGGCTAGCCAGCTGGGTCTGGGCCAGCAGTGGGCCCAGACCAAGAAGGCGTACGAGGCTGCCAATGACCTGCTGGGTGACATCGTCAAGGTCACTCCGACCTCCAAGGTCGTTGGTGACCTGGCCCAGTTCATGGTCTCCAACAAGCTGACCGCTGAGGACGTCGTCGCCCGCGCCGGCGAGCTGGACTTCCCCGGCTCCGTGCTGGAGTTCCTGGAGGGACTGATGGGCCAGCCCTACGGCGGGTTCCCGGAGCCGCTGCGTTCCAAGGCTCTGCGCGACCGACGCAAGCTGGACAAGCGACCCGGTCTGTTCCTGGAGCCTCTGGACCTGGTGAAGATCAAGAACGACATCCGCGAGAAGTGGGGCGCGGCCACGGAGTGCGACGTCGCCAGCTACGCCATGTACCCCAAGGTGTTCGAGGACTACCGCAACTTCGTGCAGAAATTCGGTGATCTGTCGGTGCTCCCGACACGATACTTCCTGGCCCGGCCTGAGATCGGCGAGGAGTTCAACGTCGAGCTGGAGAAGGGCAAGGTGCTGATCCTCAAGCTGCTGGCTATCGGTCCGCTCTCCGAGCAGACCGGCCAGCGCGAGGTCTTCTACGAGGTCAACGGCGAGGTGCGCCAGGTCAGCGTCGATGACAGCAAGGCATCAGTCGACAACGTTGCGCGCCCCAAGGCCGACGCGAGCGACAGCAGCCAGGTCGGCGCGCCGATGAGTGGTGTCGTTGTTGAGATCCGCGTCCACGATGGCCACGAGGTCAAGAAGGGCGATCCGATTGCGGTGCTGAGCGCCATGAAGATGGTATGTTCTTCTTTGTTTTTTTTTTCTCTGCGTACCTTATCTATTCAGAGATGCTAACTTGTTCTAGGAAATGGTGATCTCTGCCCCACACAGCGGAAAGGTCTCCGGCCTGCTGGTCAAGGAGGGCGACTCGGTTGACGGCCAGGACCTGATCTGCAAGATCGTCAAGGCATAGAATGTGTATAACCAGGCTTTGCACGAGTGATACGTGATATCTGAGCGTTTAATTTGGCCGTTTCCCTTTTCCTTTTCTTTATCTTCTTTTTTGGCTCTTGTTGGCTAGTCTCGAAAAATGCAACGCTTGTATATGCTAGGCTGGGGAGCGGTAGCTTCACGATATTTTTTATAAGGCAGACTCGAATCACTACCGATTCTGTCCCGACTATAGACAAAAGAGACTACCCTCACCACTGACCGGTCCATCTAAGACCAGCGCAATTCCGTCCGCTCGGCGCTAGATCTGGACCCGACTTCGTCCCCCGCAAATCCACTTATCTCCCCTGCGACTTTGCCGATCTGCTCGTCTACCATTACCAATGGCGTCCTTTCTCGCATTCTATAGACTACCTCGGCTAAGGGTTATCTGTGGGGAGGACGGAATGGAAAGAGATAAATACAGAATTGCAGTCCGTTTGGGCTAGGGCATATCAGCTCACGAAATCACGCCATTGCCTCCCTCCCCGACCAAACTACCTAATATCACCACATGGGCATAAAACACACCCTCCGCGCAAACAACCACCTCCATTGAAGATGGAGACCACTCGCCGACCACACATCCACTCCCTCGCTCACCGCGGCGTCATCCAAGGCGTCACCGTAGCCTCAGGAACCCCAGCCCGCCCTGGCGCAGACCTGTGCCACTACTTCGGCGGCGTCCGCTACGCCCTCGCACCGCTGCAGCGCTGGCGGCGCGCCCGCCCTCTCCCGTCAACATTTTCCTACGGCACTAAGGATGCCCCCGGGCGGTGCGACGGCGATGCGGCGCTGTGCCCGCAGCCTCATTTCCGGGATGACTCGCCATTGAACCCGGACGCGTGGAATGAAGATTGCTTTCAGTGTAATGTATACGTGCCTACCGGCCCGGTGCCGGAGGGTGGATGGCCGGTTTTCTTTTATATTCGTATGTCCGAGTCCTTCTTTAGTGGCAATTTGAAGCGGATTGTTGTACCGAATTGGATTGAAAGTGATTTGACTGACACTTCTTTTTTTATTTCTATTTAGATGGCGGGTGGCTTCAATTCGGCACACCGAATACTCACCATCCGGAGGCGTTGCTGGGTGAGACGGATTTCAAGTGTGTGATGGTTATGCCTGCGTACCGGTTGAATCTGTTTGGATTCCTGTACTCTTCTGAGCTGGCGCAGGATGCTGCCTCTGTTGGCGAGACGGTGGGGAACCAGGGATTCTGGGATCAGCGATTGGCGCTGGAGTGGACGAGAGACAATGTTCATCTATTTGGGGGAAATCCGGGGAATATCACGGTCTCGGGTTATTCGGCAGGTACGCATGATGCGATTGATTGACCGGAGCATTGGATTTATGTCATTGACGCTTGAAATATCTCCAGGTGCAAACTCCACCTTCCACCAGCTGGCTTTTGATCTCCGTCAAACTGGCGACAAGGCCATTATCCGTCAGGCATGCATCTTTTCCAATGGACCGGCCGTGCAGCCCAAGAGCCCTGCCGAAACGCAGACACAATTCAACCAGCTAATCACAGCGCTGGAGATTCCACTCTCGCTCTCGGCGGGGGAAAAGATAGCTCGTCTGCGATCCATTCCAGCCTTACGACTTCTGAACGTAGCCAAGGAAATCGAAGTGCACCAATTCCGCCCAGCAACAGATACCGACTTTATAGTACCCAGCCTCTTCGAATCCCTCGACAACGGCGAATTCGCACGCAGGCTACTCTCCCGCAACGTTCGCCTGATCCTAGGAGAATGCCGCGACGAGCGCCATCTCTACGGCATATGGTTCCCACCAAAGGCCAACAGCCTCTCTGCGCTGCGCACCCGTCTGATAGCCGACTACCCGGAAACCATCGTCGATGCCCTCATCCCGCTCCGCTACCCGGGCGGCCGTCTTCCGCCCGACTGCACTAACTGGTCCGTCGACGCCTGGGGCAAGATCTACGCCGACATGCAGGTCTACCAGATGCAGCGCGGGCTCATCCACGCCCTTACATCCAACCGCGCAGGCATTGACGCTTCGCGTTTGATCCACCGGTATCGAATCGAGTTCCGCGCCAAGTGCGTCGATGGCAGCTTGCCGCCGGAGTGGGGAGTGACGCACTCGTCTGACTTGTCGCTCTGGTTCTGGGGGAATGGCGATGTGCTCACAGAGCAGGAGAAGAAGATCACGCGTGAGGCGTTTATTGCGCCGCTGAGCCGTTTTGTTAAGGGTGCGCAGGCGGCGACGGGGCCCGATGGCTTTGGTTGGGGTGCGAGTGGGAAGAGGGTGCGCGCGTTAGCCGCTGATGGGAGGGTGGAGATTCGTGAGCAGGATCCCTTGTGGGATGAGTCTATTCGGGTGTGGAAGCGTTTGAAGGAGCTGCGTGGTGATGTGGAGCGGTCGAGGCTGTGATATCACCACGTAGACCGTGGCTTCTAGTAGATCTATTTCCTCAGTTATACAGCCCAGACAGATATACAATGTTTTTTCAATCATTCTTACTATTTACCTTCACTATGCATTTGATGCTCTGTCCTGGGCCTAAACGGTAGATATAAGGCCGTTGAACCTAGACATGTGCTTAGCCTAATTATGGATAGAACTTCCTCTTTGTTGCAGCTCTGGGCGTAATCCAAGTCCTAAGAACATACCTGAGCATCTCCTCTGGCCTACGTAGCCCAATCGCAGATTTAATAATCCTTGTCTCGTTTCTATCGGGATTGAATGGATGGGATAAGTCCAGATTTGAAGCTTACGCAAACTCCTCCTACTAGCAAATAGAAGACGCCTCGGATTTCACGGAGATAATTAATTGCAAACGGAGATCAAACCCCTCGGCAGAAACGCAAATAGGACTATTTTTATTGTAGAGAAGGAGCGCGTAGTAGTTAGTCTCCTGTTGCGACTGGTTGGGTACTAGCAGCCAGGGGGCCACGACCTAAGAGTCAGGGATCAAGATCCATCCCTGCTCACCAGGTCCAGTGAGAGCCAAAACTAGATCTGACCATATGGAAAGCTGAAACTGTAGCATATGAATTCTGTACAGGGCGACAACAATCCAGGAGGCTCAGACTATATTTGTCTCGAAATCCAAGTGAGGCCGCAAAATCCAACATCAGCCTATCGATAGGCGCCAAACTCGCTAACCCCAAGCTGCAGTGCAACCTTTCGGCGCAGCTGCAGCAAGCGGGGGTTGGTCATACGCACTCAAGTCCCATAAAGACGCAATTTTTGGGGCCAGTAATGCCATATAAGTCCATCAGATCCTGTTATGAGTCTTTCGCTTTATCTTTCGTTTCCGCTTTTTCCTAAGAAGATTCACCCATATCAAATCTATCAGCAACAACAATGAGAGCCTCAAGACCACCATCTAGATCTAACCTCGAATTCGTTCCAGGGTCATTTCCTCAGGATGATAGGCCTGGTGGCTCTTTATCTCTATTTCAACCATCTCCAACCCAATTGGATATTTCGTCTCCACCAAGGCTTCATTTACAGCAGATTCATCTTGAGGATCCCTCGGATGGAAGCACAACAATTGATGGAGATTCTTCAGAATACACGCTAGCTCCGAATCACCAGAGCTCCATGTATGCGGATCTGCACAACTCTACCCCCAGTCCCAGTCCCAGTCCCAGACCGCAACTTGTCCCTAAATCTCCACGGCACGCGACTAGAAATCTTTCCGTTGCTTCTGCTTCTGCTTCAACAAGGACCCCTGATAACATTCCTGTGGTGGATAACCCAGATATTGGATCTGCTTCTTCCCCCGTACTTGCTACCGAAATGCATCGAACGCCTGGATCGCGGGAAGAGAACAGTGAGAATAGACATGAAAGCAACAGGCCTCGACGTGAAGATGACACATACAGCGTGCGTCAAGAAACACTGCCTCCAGCTCCAATATACAATCTTGGGCTTCAAAATGGGCTGGGAGCTGTGAAAGAAGAGCTCGCCCGGCTGGCAAACACAATGCGCCTTTCTGGGCTGGTCAACAATTCGACCACCAGTTTTTCCAAGCTTCAAGAAGAAACACGACAGTTGAGCAACTTCAAATATCCAGAAACGCGCACTGTGGGGTTTATCGGGCAATCCGGTACTGGTGTGTTGTGAAATCCTGATCTAGTTTGAATGCAAGGGCATCAACTGACATTAGATCAGGAAAAAGCTCTGTCATCAACTCACTGCTCGATCAGCCAAACCTAGCACGATCGGTGAAGCTACCTTGTAACCCAGTCTTGTTTATTTTCTCTGTAATTCTATTTACTGACTTCTATGCTCGATAACAGAGTAGAGATGGCAAAGCTTGTACGTGCGTGGTGACAGAATTTCGAAATATTGATGATACCCATCCTGGTCCATTCACTGTCGAAGCAGACTTCATGAGCCCAGAAGAGAGAACAGAGCTTCTTGAAGAGCTTTTAAGAACCTTTCGTCACTACTTTTGCCCCTCGGATTCTCAGCAGACTATATCCACTGAAGAAGAGAAAAGTCTCAAGCAAAAAGCCACCCGAGCTCGGGAAACGCTAGAATCTTTGTTCCAGGACCGGCCCGAATATAGTCACGAGGCTTTTTGCAGTGAGGCAGATGGCGCTTATGATTCTCTTCTTGGTCAGTTGGAACAGTGGTCAAGTGCCGAGCTCGCTCGAAAGCCTGGTGGCTTGCACGCTCTCCATTATACAGCGTCTGCGGATGGCATTCTAAGCTGCAAGGATCAGCTAAACTTCCTGACAGCTGACTCCCATGATAATGGCCAACCTGTGTTGTGGCCGTTCATTAAATTGATCAAGTGCGTTTAGCGTCATTTTGGAGGTGGGGTTATAATTCGAACTCACTGATGGTTTTACAGAGTCTACCTGAATTCGGTCATCTTGCGGACAGGTTTGGTGGTGGCTGATTTGCCAGGTATGATAATGCAGACTCAATAATTCTTGTACGGCCAGCTTATTACCTTCTAGGTTTCGGGGACCTTAATTACGCTAGGGTGCGAGCTACGGAGAAATATTTATTGCACAACTGCAGCGAAATTTTCATCGTTAGCAGCATTAGCCGATGTCGTTCGGATGAATCTATCGCCGATATTCAGAGCCGGTGTCAGGGAAAGACCCAACATATTGTTTGTACAAATTCTGAGGTACAATTGTTTCTCTCTTTGCACGATTAGCATATTTGATTGACCTCGATAATAGGACGTTTCGCCAGAAGAATCTGCTGAAAGTAGAGAAGGAGATCCTCGACGCGTGCGTGAAATGAATGAGGAAATCAAGGAAGTTACGGAGCAACTCAGAAAGGCTCGTGTAAATGGCTGGAAAGCCAGTCCAGATCGAAAGCCAGATTTCGCGATGGAGTAAAGCCGCCTCACGTATGTCCCCCTCTTGCCCTGTTCTTCTCCCCATATTTTCCTTGTTTTTGTGTCAGAAATAAGATAATAACAGTAAATAATTGTACTACAGGGATCAAAAAGACATGCTTGAACTACGGTACAGTGTCTCTCCTAATGTACAGAGACTTTAGGGACTAATATATCACAATAGAAGGAAAGAGTTTCTCATGGCTTCGCGAAATGCCCAAACCGCACGACATTTCAGGAGAAAATATCAGGAAATGAAAGTCTTCTGTGTTAGCAATACACTCTACTCAGAACATCGCGATGATTCACAAACGCAAGCAGAGGCTTATATCCGCCTCAGTGGAATTCGTGAACTCCGTCGGCATTGTCAATTGGTCCCTGCAGAGGCTCAGATGCGTGCCGTATCAGCGTATATCAAAGACCAAGTTCCAGCTCTGCTAGGATCTCTCCGACAGTGGACATTGTCTGGTGCTGACGCCGTCACGGTTGAGAGAGCAACTATTCTTCGGCGAGTTTTAGATGAGGCAGAAAGAGGTCTTCGTCGGGTACAGTCGTCTGCTCATTCCAGGCCATTATGTGTGGTCTAACATGGCCAAAATATTCTGACAGCAAATAGGATCTTGTTTCTCGACAGTCACATATTGTTCAGACACAGACTGGCTTGACCAGACTATTCCAGGGGTCTGTTTTGGAACCAATTCGTGAGTCAAAATTTGCTACATGTTAACTTTAACTTGTCCCTCATCCTTTCTCTAATAATACGCTAGAGAATTCTCAGAATGAGTGGACAAACCAATGTGTGAAAGTGAGCCAGCGATGGGCATCTGTGAGGCTTTTCTCTTGTCTTTCGTTGCACAATATGTGTCTAATCTCAATCTTATAGTGGCATCATATGACCTATACTGCCTTCTGTCGCAACAACGGTACTCATTCTACCAAAGGAGCAGGAGGATATCATTGTTGGAACGATGAACTAGTTGAGCACACACGTGATCAACTAAGTCCTAGATGGGATTCAATACGAACTTGGCTGGTATCGCAGAACGATGCATTAGAGAGAGCAATTGCTGGAAGTTTTGAAGACCTTCGCATCTTACTTCAAAGTGAGTTGGAGCGTGCTTGGCTACTTTCAAAGGAGCTGAGAGTTGATTTCTTTTTAGGAAATGAGATTCATGCTCCACACTCGATTGGAAACCTTCTTGCGAGCATGGAGCCCAGACAGCGCTTTATCGTACATCAAACTGAGAACTCTATTGACAAAATTATTTGCAACACAGAGTATTCCTCCCTCCCCTTCAATCATTACGAGATGTTAATACGTTCATTCAGCATACTTACGCGAGACATGCTTCATGGTCACGCCAGTTCGTACATGGCGACCCTCATGCGTCCTGCTTATGTGTCCTGCACACGTGAAGGAGGTAAGCTGAGATGAACACTAAGGCCGGTGTTGCTTTTCAAAATCTAACAAGTATATAAAATCAGGGCCAGGCAGTGATTCCAGGCGCAAGGAGATTATTCGCAACCATCTAATGTACTCACGCATGTTCGCAGATTACCACAACCGCGCGCGAGCAGACTACTCTAAAACACTGGAGGAGCAGTTTGATGCTCTACAAGAGAAAACTTCTGAACAGTTCAACAACATCGTGAGAGATTTTCAAGCCATGATAGCTGGAGAAGGCGAAGTGCCAGAGGCCGAACAAGACCCAGCAATGGCTACACATCTCAGATCAGATGTTGACAGTGCTGAAAAGATTCTCGAGAAAGCGCAAGATGTTTTGCAGCAGATATCACAGCGGCAGTAAAGGTCCAATAAAACAACTGCGAAGTTTGTGTAGCCGACAAAGGGAAACGGACCACACAAAGTATGCGATGAAAATTGCTTGAGACAGAAGAGAAAAGAGACTATTTGCACCCTTTATATTTTGCGGTTTGCCTTGAAGGTCTATCTGATATTTTCACAATTGACGTTATCTTTTTCCTACATACCGTTGAAGTCCGCGAGCTGTGTCTCCATGGCATAAGTAGCATCCTGCAAATAAGCCACAATAAGAATTTACTGTTGGTTGAGTATCAAAAATTTGCTTAATGCGCAGGATAGCCTGATAGAAGGAATCCATTCGTAGCATAAATAGCTGTTCGCCTACTTTGGATGCAGGCTCCTCGACTATACGCTCGATGCTCGATCCTAGACCCAAACAGTAGAAATGATACTGTTGGACCGGAGCACGTGCCTACCCTAAGTATGCCCTTGAAGGGATGGAACACACAGGTCAGCATCGAAGCTTTCCCCGCATTCCGGGTTACGTCAAGTCAGCGACAATCTACATCTAGGGTACATCTCACTGGGCACATGATTCTACATGAAATCATGTATACCTCACGTACCCGCCGCCCTTACCACCACTCGGAATGTTTCCATTAGCTGACCAACCAGTCGATTTATGTACTGTATGGTCGCACCCATCAGCAGGGATAGACTCATCCATATAAGCTGGCTTCCCCTCTTCCTCTATCCTCTCCATCTTCATCTATCAGATTCATTCCCATCACATCTGGTACGTTCCACACTTCCCTCCCCATCCCGACCAAACTTCCCCCTTCAAGTGCAAGTCGCGTGTACCGCCACGCTCTTCCGGTGGAAACCCATCCACCGACCGAATCGAGCCCAATGACGTCTTTGACTCCATCCCTTCCCATGAATACATGTAATCGTTAATAATCTACATGTATCTACATGTATCTCGCCTCTGAACCTCACTTCTCATCTACCACATTACTATCTGCATATAATATAGTGGAACATATCCCTGCCGCTGACTGACCATAACAAGTATCTATATATATCATCCTCAGACAAACAGCACACCACGGATTGCGCACTATTCGAGTTATCCAATATGAGCGACAATACCAACCGCCACTGGCACGGCATTCCCGGTGACCGGCATGAGCACCATAATGTATGGATGAACGGCGGTGCAAAGGCTCCTGCGGACCGGGCTGCGTGGGCGATGCTGCCAGGAATGGAGAGCACACCTCGACGGGTACGTTTACAATAGCCTCTCTCTCCTTATAATCTGAATATATACTGACCCCGATCCAGGACTCCGAATTGTCCACTTCCTCCACCGGCAGCAACGCCTCTACCAACGCCGCGGGCGGCAACAACTCTTCCATCCCCAGCGTGAGCGAAAGACGTCGCTCCAGCGCTAGCTCCGGCGCCGCTCCGAGCCTCTTTGCCAACCTGCATTCCCAGAAACGGACTTCGGAAGATCCCAGCTTGGCCTCCCGGCGTGCTAGCTGGAATGAGCAGAAACCCGCCGGTAACTACTTTTCAAAGTTGTGGGATGGCTATACGCGCGGGAAGTAGGGTGCCATCTCGTCACGTACTTGGATGAAATGGAATCAAATCGAGCTCTACCTTGATTTCGATATTGAGGAAGACGGGCTGTCGGGGATGGATGGAAGTTTCACGACTCTACTCTACTCTTTTCATGCTTTTGCTCCATCTTATTTTCATCTCTTATCATGTGTGAGCTTGAAGTTCATTTATCGGGTTGATCGTGTCCATAACTTCGAAGGAAAAATGTCTCTTTTTGATGGCCATTGAAAATGGTCAAATTGATGGACTTGTTGTGTTTATACTTGTGGTCCTATCAAAGTCAATGCATATTGCTTGCTCAGTGACAGTGCCTAGCTTGAGAATAGATTGGTATGTTGGTGTATTGCATTTTTAAAAAGAATATAGACGGACAAGTCTGTTGAGTATTTTAAGACAGATTATAGGCCTTCGGCTGGAAGACACATCCCGTAAGTTCAAGATTGGGCCATAATTATTGACGTGCCAGTAGCTGTTGACCTTCATCTGCTGATACAAGTCGAGACTCTAGAGTATTCCAATGTAACGAATAGAAAAGGATCAGCGATAGCACAAAGATTACAAACTACGCAGCCTACTATTACAAGGAAAGACACGCCAGAGATAGAGAGAAGGATGGACAGAGAGGCCATGGTGCTCATCATCCCTCCCCCGGAGAGTGACGAGACCGACTCTTTGGGTATAAGCCAACCGAGTCACAAGCCAGACACTCGAAAGTGCCAGCCAGCCTTTTCAGCAATAGTTATGCGGGAAACAACACCTCTTGTGAAGCCTTCATTGCGAAAAGGAAACTGCGTTGCAAAGTTGTAAGTGGTAGTGAATTCATGTCTCTAACACGCCTATCCTGGTTGTCGTGATAGAAAAAAATCAAAACACCTGCTGCGACTAGCAAAGGTCGCACGGCCATTCCACTCCTTGGGGCCGAGGTTGGGTTTTTTTTTTCAGTGAGGAAAAATTTTTGGGCTTCCTTCGATGCATCGTAAATCACAGCTTCAATCGGCCCCCCCTTCTCATTCATCACACACGTTCGACAGACATTTACCGGACGATGCCATCGAAGCGGTTCTTGAACCACTTGACAGTCTCGTTCTGGCTGATCTTGTGGTTGACGCCGATGGGGGTCTTGCAGCGACGGCGCTTGGCAACACGCTCACCGGGGCGGGTCCTAGAAAAAAATTGTCAATCTGTGCCCTCATCAATCCGAATTGCCGGGGAACACCTACATGCAGCAGTAGAAGTCCATGCCGTAGATACCGATGCCGGGGTCGTACTTGATACCCAGATCGATGTGCTCGGAGATACCGAAGCCGAAGTTGCCGGTCTCGGAGAAGTTGCGCTTCCGCAGCTCATACTCCTTGACCTTCAGGCCACGCTCCAGAATCTCCTCGGCCTTGGGGCCACGGACGGTGACGTGAACGGCGATCTTCTCGTTACGACGGATACCGAAGGTACGGACGGTGTAGCGGGCCTTGCCTATTCACACACACACATTGATCAGAAAAAAAAATCCCACATGGTCCAGAGCGAAGGGCATTCTTACTGTAGACAGGAGTCTGACCGCTCAGCTGCTCAAGCACCTTGGCGGCACGGGTCAGTCTGTCACCAGACTCGCCGACCGAGATGTTCAGCACCAATTTCTGGATGCGCAGCTCGCGCATGGGGTTTGCGCTCTTGTCCTTTCCGTCCGACTGCATTCTGTTAGAAATCGTAATAATAATGATATCCAGTGTGTGTGGTCATACCATGGCGACTGTGTGTGGCGTGAAGTGGTGGTCGACTAAAGATGGAGGAAGATCAGAAAAGCACAAAAGGCGGTTTGTGTGGGCGGGTCACGGGAGGAAGCGAGCCCTGCTGAGGTAATCGGGTGCTGAGTCATGATCGAAGCGGATGAGTCAGCTACTTTCCTCGAAAACCCGTGACCACCAACTCTCAGAGAGCTCCAGCTTTCGTTCTTGTCCAGAGGATTTCGCGTCCTGAACAGCCCCGGCAGAAGATTCCCGAGTCTACTGCATTTGCTGGTTATTTTTTGGTCATCTCAAGTCGCATTCGTGCGCACTCTCAATAGCCATCATGGCCGCCAACAAGCAGGGCAAGATGGTGAGTTTTCTGTCCCTGGTCGAACCTGCATCGTGTGCTCAATGGCTGTCGCTAACATTTCTCCTCTAGCAAAACTTCGTGAGTTCCACTTTGGCGACTTCATCGTGCTATTGGCATGTCTAACATGACTCTCAGATCAACTACCGGATGAGGGTAACCCTTAACGATGGCCGACAAATGACCGGTCAGATGCTCGCCTTCGATAAGGTAAACCACATTTCTCCGGCGTGACGGGCATTCGACTAATACTTTCCCGATTGTAGCACATGAACCTCGTTCTCGCAGACACAGAAGAATTCCGCCGAATTAAGCGAAAGTCGAAGCCAGCCGCCGGCCCTAACAACGCCCCGCTGGTCGAAGCGGAGGAGAAGCGAACCCTCGGTCTGACAATCGTGCGCGGTACTCAGGTTATCTCCTGCTCTGTGGATGGCCCGCCTCCTGCGGACCCGTCTGCGCGACTCGGCGCCGGCGCCCCAGGTGCCGCTGCTGCAACTCTCGCCGCAGGCCCCGGTATCAGCAAGCCCGCTGGTCGTGGCCTGCCTGTCGGACTGGGTGGTCCTGCAGCTGGTGTCGGTGGACCGCCACCACCTGGAGGCTTTGGAGGCTTCCCGCCGGGTGGTTTCCCCGGAGCGCCGCCGCCTGGATTTGCTGGACGTGGAGGACCCCCGGGTGGACCTCGTAAGTTGATCTCGCGGTGTGCACGTCAATGCTTATGGATACTGACATATTTGGATTTGCAGCTGGCTTTGGTGGACCACCTCCTGGTTTTGCCCCTCCGGGCGGCCCTCGTAAGTTCCTCATGACCCAACAGTTCTTGATATATCCAGACTAATCTCTTTTAGCGGGCTCTTTCCAACCTCCTCCAGGCTTCCAGCCTCCCAGTCAGGGACGTGGATTCCCTCCCCCCGGATTTGGCGGTAGGTGATTAAAGAATCTACCATGCAATATGACACGCTTTACTTCGTCAGTGATCTGTTTTACTCTGCGACAACGAAACGCGCGGCTCGACGCTGGATAGAGTTGAAAGAGGCTTTTCTAGCGAGAAGCATCGATATGTGTTCAGACTAGATTCATTCCCGAATCTATCGGGCAAGGCGTTACGGCGCATGCGGATGGTGGTCATGGCAAGGAATGGAGAAAGAAAAAAAAGAAGCCAAGAAATGATTTTTGAGATTTGCACCTGTTCAAAATAATGCTAGCTAGCCACCTATCAAAAACTCGTATTCCTCCTAGCCATCAATGGTCTTTCACGGAAAGTCTTAGTCTTCTCAGGTCTCGTTCGTGCTCACTAAACCTTTACTTTGCCTGAAATTGGGTTGGAGCGATGAGAATCTTTCATAGACTGTGTGTGCAACATATCTCCTCGCGATAGAACTAGATCCAGCCTGAAAATATGTACCTTAAATTCTCCATGGCTGCTGAGCAAACTATCCTTTTCTATTTACTTAATCCTCTCATTTGGCACTCTTTCTGTTACCATCTTTACCATCTTTGCAACTACTACCACGCCCGACCCTAAATCATTGAACGGCCTCACGTGACCTTCCCCGAATTCCGCCGCAGAACCGGGCTCCCGGCACTCGACCCTGACCTCTTCTCTCCTTATCATTTCCCCAGCAATCCATCATGGCAGCTGCTATCAAGGCCATCAACGCCAAGATCCGCTCCAACAAGGTGCTAGACTATGTCTGCTCTACCCGTACGTGCTGCAACACCCTCCCCGTCCGAGTTTCCCGAACCTCTTCCCGCTCCCGACATCGGCCGGCGATGAATAGATTCTCGCACGAGGAGAAAGGGCGAAGCTCTGCAAGCGGACAAAGAAGACCCTAGTCATGCCGTACCTGCGCAGCTTGCTAACCGTCAAATTGGCACAATAGACTTCTGGGGCCCCGTCTCCAACTTCGGTATCCCCATTGCGGCCGTGATGGACACGCAGAAAGACCCTGAGATGTACGTGCTATTTATACTTATCCGTCTTCGACGAGTCCAGTCCCTGCAGACTGGCTGGCCCTGGCCCTGCCATTCCTCCGTTTCCGCTCAAGCGAAGAAGAACCACCGAGCTGACCAATGCCTCTCCCTTCCTTGCTATAGCATCTCCGGAAAGATGACCGGTGCACTCACCATCTACGCTGCTACTTTCATGCGCTACGCTCTTGCCGTCACGCCTAAGAACTACCTCCTCTTTGCCTGCCACCTGACCAACTTCGGCGCCCAGTCAACACAGGGTTATCGGTACCTGAAGTATTGGCAGTGAGTCACACTCCCCCAGATCAACTCGACACTCCAATCCCAATCCCATTCTCGATCCCATTGCCGGTCCATACATATACTGATACATTTTCTTTTTTCACAGCTGGGGTGGCCGGGAAGCTCAGCTCGCTGCACAGGGTGCTGAAGCGGGTGCGGCTGCACCGCAGGCTGGGGCGTAAACAAGAGAGGAGAAGAGAAGAGAGAGAGAGAGAGGCGCTCGGTAGTGGGAGGATGGTTGTACACTCGTATTAACTCTATGACCGGCTCTCGGTTTTGGCATTGTCACTTCTATATACCTATGGTCTTCTGTTTTTTTTCTTGTCAGAACAAAAACAAACTTGTCAGTTCCTAGACAGCTTTGGAATGGGAGTTACTATGTATAGAGAGAGAAGAGGAAGAGGTGAAGATGTAGCGAAGTGATTTAGTTGGCTACCCGGTCACTGTACATAGACAGTAACTACATTGGTTGAATGAGATTGTTTCTGACGGGAGCAGGGCTGAGCCAAGACTTCAATTCACAACCAATTCTTGAATAGATTGCACACTAGAGGACCACGACGTATATGCATATAGGTTCAGAAAATGAGGTGGACCCGAGAATCCATGCTATGCCACAGTCTAAAGATACAAAAGGAGACACAAGAAGCAAATATAGTATGAAAACAAGGCGTTCGTTCTAAGGATCGCCACACATAGCAGAAACCAAGGGCTCTCACTTAGAATCGCAGTATCCCGGGGTTGTGTCAACGGCTCCGCGGATCCAATTTTGAATGGTCAGGGTGGTCGTGTAAATACAACAAATAACGCCGAAGGCAGCGAGTACAACGTCGGCAATGGCCTGTTTCCGGGAATGGGCACAGGCGCGGAGATGGAGGAGAGGCTATACACAAACTTCCAGTTAGCGATGCGTCTCTTTAAGGATGGAGAACAGTAGAAACCAAGACAACATACCGGGTACACGTAAATCAATGGAACACAGGCGAAGCTTCCGACCAGCGAGACGAACTTGTCCAAGTCATCGGCACCTCCCCAAGCGACAACCGCACATACCAGGACAAGGAAGAAGCGGAAGCAATTCTTCTCCCATTTGATCCACGGGTTATACTTGCCGCTGCGGCTGAAGAGCTCGTTCTCCATGATTCGGATGGCGGGGAAGAGCTGCAGAGGAGTGCTGAGCAAGATCGCAAGCGAGTAGAGGAACTGGACAGCGTTGACGAACTTGTCATCCTGGGGCAGATTGAGAAGGATGACTGTCTTCGTTTTTGAACCATATGCCGCATAGCTGAGGGCACCTGCTGAGAGGAAGATGAAAGTAATGACGATCATGACACCACCGAGGACAGCTGGAAAGCGTTGCGGCTTCTTCATCGATTCTTGAATAGGAATGATGAGGCCAATGCCCTCATAGGTGAAGATGGCGGTTCCAATGAACATGGACCAGGTCGCCGGATTGAAAGAGCTGACATCAGAAATGCCCCCATTGCTGACGAGAGTGCTGACATCATAGTAGTAGATATACAGTAGCCCAAGCAGAATAAACACGTCTGCAACAAGCGCGGTAAAACCAAGCTTGCTGATGTCGCGAATCAGAGAAAGAGGCATAAAGATGACCAATTGCAACAGCACTAGCCACTTGATGTCGATGAAGGACTTGCATTTGCTCACGGCAAGGACAAATGCTTGTAGACTTTGCGAGACGAAGACAATGTATGCCGACACGAACCCCAACTGGCTGAGAACAATCGATCCGAGAATGATGCGCCGCATGTGCTTTCCAAATAGCATTCCACCAATGTCACCAAAGGACCCATTGATCTTCGTACGGGTGTTGACCAGCAGAATGAAGGCATAGTAGCTCAGAATAGAGACGCCCAGTAGCACCATACTACTGAATAGTAAACCACCATTCAGGAACGCCCGGGGCAGGAACAGAATGCCGGTGCCGACAAAGGACTTGAGCAGCAGCAGAACAGCTCCAGTCGTAGTTGTTGTCCCCGCCGGTGCACGCTGTTTATGCTTCCGCTTTTTGCGGCCCGGTGTTTCACCCGGAAGCAGTGCGGCGTCCTCTCCGGACTCTCTGTCTTCATCACCCTCGTCCCAACTTGTGCCAGATGAGAAATACTCATCCGGTCCCAAGGCCTCATCATCTTCCTCTAGCTCCTCTCCCGCGAAGTGACCGTACATCGTCAGAAACTCCAGAAAGCTTGATGTAGGAAGCGGATGGGGGCCAGGATGGCCCCCTGAAGTTGACTCTTGCGCACTTCCCCTTTGCGGGCTAGGCGCCGCTCTTCGTAGATAGTCTCTTCGAAACCCGCCTGGTACTCGAATGGTGTTGATATCCTCCGTCTCGGTCTCCGGCGTTGGTCGACTGACGCTGAAACTCTTGCTGCGTAGAAACTTCCCCGCGGCCTCGGCCTCTGCATCCTCAGCCCACCGGTAGACTTGTCGAGTAATGTCACCTCCCTGAAGCTGAAGACTTGAGAACTCATCCTCGCCGCCAAAGCTTGTCGCAATCTGCGAGCCGACGTCACTATTGTCCGCCACGTCCTGGGGGAGAACTAGATGTCTCTTCACAACTTCGGGGTCTTCGTTTGGCGGCATACTGGGCGAGTCGTTTCCATACTTATTTTCAAAGGAGCCGTAATGCGATGCGGCTGGTCGGTTATCTAGAGTCGTTGGCCCCGGGACGGGCGATCCATCTAGGCGCGACGGTGTCCCAAATCTCGGAGGGGAGCGACCTAGGCTATCCTGAAGTGCGGAAGCAATCATCGACTGGCCGGGACCCGGAAGAGAGGACGGGTTGTCGACAGCCCGAAAATTATGCTCGGTGTTGTTGCTCGTCACCGGACGACTGGCCGCGATGCCTTGTCGAGACGAGATCGACG
Organism: Penicillium psychrofluorescens; assembly: GCF_964197705.1. Lineage (NCBI taxonomy): Eukaryota > Fungi > Ascomycota > Eurotiomycetes > Eurotiales > Aspergillaceae > Penicillium > Penicillium psychrofluorescens. Next base: position 2,063,242 of record NC_133443.1, on the reverse strand, counting down.
TACCCAGGGAAGGCGAGGGAACTGGCGAAGCCAGTCGTGCAATTGAGGCCTGTCTGAATCCCACGTCTGGCGCCGGAGAGCGTGACCGACCCGGCGAGGTCGCGATCGGTCGGGATCGAGACGGGTTCAGGGACGAACCCTCTCCGTTATCAGCCATGATAGAGGATGGTCCGAGGCGTCACTGGTAGCTTCGCATAAAAGAATACGGGCGGCCAGATAAGGCGTGAAGCAGACCTGGTCTTGAGGCGTCGTGGTGGCTTGAGTCGTGCAGGTATTGGACCCGGATTTTGGGGAGACGGGGTGTCAGTGATCCACGAAATTTGCACTGTTTGTTCCCGCCCACCCACGTCACTTGCTTCCCTTCCGACCCAGTACTCTTTGTTGCTCCGACTGTCCATGGACAACTGGTAGCCCTTGTGCCATGTGAGACAACCAGGAAACAACATCTATTGCTCAGAACGGCTACCGACCGGCCTTCCTCCGACGCGATGTCCCGCCGACGTCCAAATTTCAGGACCAGAACCGCCGAGGAGGATGTCGCACGCCTCGACCCAAGTGATTCAGGACCTACCAACCTCTTTCGCGGTATCGCTCAATGGTGGGGTAAACGGGACCACAACACAGAAGCAGAGGACAGCAGCGGAGAGAGAGTCTTTCCTGCCGGGGCTTTACACGAATCCAGTACCCACAAGGACCACAAACATGGGCATCGGTTCCGCTCAACGGATCAGCCCAAGAAGCTTGGGACTCTTTCCGGCGTCTTTGTTCCGACGACATTGAATGTGCTGAGCATTTTGATGTTCCTTCGTTTCGGTTTCATTCTAGGACAGGCAGGTGTATTGGGCATTCTCGGTAGGCAAATTGGCTAGAGTTTTGGGAGAGTGTGGCTAATTCGCCAAAGGGTTGCTTATTATCTCATACACGATCAATCTCGTGACGACAATGTCTCTTTCCGCGATTGCAACCAACGGGACAGTGAGAGGCGGAGGTGCATACTACCTGATCTCTCGGTCTCTCGGCCCCGAGTTTGGCGGGTCCATTGGGTTAGTTTTTTATTTAGGCACCGTGTTCAATACCGGCATGAACGCTGTTGGTCTCGTCGATTGCTTTACCCAGAATTTTGGAATCCATTCGGGGAGCTGGGCGAACTTCCTCCAGGAAGGCTTTTGGTGGCAGTACTTGTGGGGAACGGTTATCCTTGTTTTCTGCACCGGCATCTGCTTGGCCGGAAGTTCAATTTTCGCAAGGGCGAGCAACGGGCTGTTGATCATCCTACTCGTGGCCACGTTTAGCATCCCCTTGTCGGCCATCTTCATGAAGCCCTTTTCTTGGCCGGAACACGGAGTCGAGTTCACGGGCCTTCGCGTGAAGACTCTGCTTGAGAATCTGAAACCTCACCTGACAAAAGGCGCCGCGGGTAGTCAGATCAAAGGGAGAGAGAACTTTCAAGATCTGTTTGGGATTCTCTTCCCTGCCACGGGCGGAATCTTTGCTGGTGCAAGCATGTCGGGCGATCTGAAGAACCCGAGCAAGTCTATCCCCAAAGGTACTCTTTCGGGCCTGGCTGTGACTTTTATTACCTACACACTTGTCATTTTGGCCGTGGCAGCCTCGGTCACCCGGGATTCCTTCTATAATAACGTGAATGTGATTCAGGTCGTAAGTGATTCATTCTTTGGGAAGTACTGTCCCGGTCCAACTAATTTGCCTACAGGTTAATGCCTCCGATGCTGTCATACTTCTCGGCGAATTTGCGACATCATTCTTTTCCTCGCTGATGGGAGTTATCGGATCTGCCAAGCTGCTCCAGGCAATTGCCCGAGACAGTTTGCTCCCGGGATTTGGCTTTTTCGGACAAGGAACCCAGAAGACTGACGATCCACTTTACGCGATAGTCGTGACTTTCGTGTTTGCTCAACTTACGATGCTGTTTGATATCAACCGTATCGCGTCTTTTGTCACCATGACCTACTTGATGACTTTCCTAGTCACGAATCTGGCCTGCTTCCTCTTGAAGATCGGCTCTGCACCAAACTTCCGGCCCTCGTTTCACTACTTCAACTGGCAGACCGCTGCAGCTGGAACTCTAGTCTCCGGGGTCAGCATGTTTTTTGTGGACGGTCTGTATGCCACAGGCTGTGTCGGAATTCTGGTCGTGCTTTTCTTGTTGATCCATTACAGTTCGCCTCCCAAGCCGTGGGGCGATGTAAGCCAGAGCCTGATATACCACCAGGTCCGCAAGTACCTGCTCCGGCTGCGGCAAGAGCATGTCAAATTCTGGCGGCCACAGATTCTACTCTTTGTGGCTGATATTGACAGGCAGTACAAAATGGTCTCCTTCTGCAACTCGCTGAAGAAAGGCTCTCTTTTTGTTCTTGGACATGTCATCGTGACCGAAGACTTTTCATCGGCGGTCCCCGAAGCACGCCGGCAGCAGACAGCATGGACCAAGCTCGTCGAATGCTCCAAGATCAAGGCCTTTGTCAACATATCTGTATCGCCCGCAGTCGAATGGGGAATGCGAAATATTGTTCTGAATTCTGGACTGGGAGGAATGCGACCTAACATTGTTGTGATTGACCAATATCGAAAAAATCAGTCCTTGGTCGAAACAGTGTCAATGACCGGCTTGCGGAGAGAATCATCCAAGTCTAGACGTTTTTCAGCTGCGTCGGGCATCCGCAATGACGCGCCCGAAGAGGCAACCTCGACAAATACAATGAGCTCCCAAAATTATGTTACGATTCTTGAAGATCTTTTGTTCAAGTTGCGGATTAATGTCGCCGTGGCTAAGGGATTCGAGGACCTTGAACTACCCGATCCTCATGACCGTCACACGAAGAAATATATCGACCTGTGGCCAATTCAGATGTCTGCGGAGCTTGGGGCTGATACCGAAAGCAAGCAGAACGTGCTGACGACGAATTTCGACACTTATACACTTATCCTTCAACTGGGTTGCATTCTCAACACCGTCCCTTCTTGGAAGAGAACCTATAAACTAAGAGTGGCTGTGTTTGTCGAGTATGAAACCGATGTGGAGGATGAAAGAGGAAGAGTCGAAGCACTTTTGGAGAAGTTGCGGATAGAAGCGGAAGTTTTGGTCTTCTGGCTTGCCTGCGGCGATCTGAAGGCTTATCGAATCATCGTCAATGGCGATACCTCCCCAGAGATTGCTGATGCTGAAGATAATGTCCATTCAGTTCTGCGAAACGAAGACTGGTGGCTAGGTGTGGTACGAGCTCGCAACGGTTTCCAGAACTCTCAGGATTCGGATGCAGCGGGTGACCCTGCCCAGCAACTACAGAAAGCTGCCACCTGGCAAGACCCCTCAAACCAGGAAATCGGAGGGAAGACTTTACATCAACGTGTGACTGGCCTGAAGAAGTTGATCCAGAACTCCACGCGAAAACGGTCTGTGTCCAGCTTTCGAGCTCTTGGGGGCCCCCCACTGGGGATGCAAACACACCGGCTGCTGGATGCCTTTGTCGACTACGATAGTCCGGAGAGCTCAACTGAAAATAGCGATGACAGTGATCTGGACCCATATATCAGCGAGCCGGAAATTGATGATCGTGACGAGGAAGATATGGCCAGTGGTCGAAACGAGAATAGCTCGACATCAGGTCTGCTGCGACCACTTGGTCGGTCCAGTAGTGATGATTACAGTCCCAGTGCAGGGTCTTCTAGCACTGAAAGAGCGCAAGAAGGGACTACTCGCGCTCAATCGATCCCCTCCATCGTTGCAACAGGAGATGGCGAAGTATCACCCAAGAGCCAGTCTCCTGCCCCTCGTCCGACCATGAGCCGTTCTGCATCCAGCAATCGATTCAGCTCGTCGCCAATCCCCGAAGCCAAAGTCAACACAGAGGAGGAAGGGGCAGGGCCATCCATCATGTTCGCCTCCAACGCTTCGCCGCCTCGTTTTGCTCAAAAATCGGATTCTATCTACGCACGGCGCCCGTCCGCTCCATCCCCCACTTCCACAAGCAACAACAACAACAAACCCGCAATGGGATATCCCGGATCTGCCTCGACCCCTCTGTGTTTCAACGATCTTCCAAGCCGCGCACAGCATTTGATTTTGAACGAATTGATGGTTCAGCAGAGCGGCGAGACCGCTGTCATTTTCACAACACTGCCATCACCGGTGGAGGGTACTTCCCTCCGTGAGGAGGACAGTCTATCCTACCTAGATGATTTGGAGGTACTGTGGCAAGGGTTGCCTCCGTGCCTGCTGGTCCACAGCAATAGCATGACCGTGACGATGAACTTGTGATGAGTGATGACCTTGCATATAGTTTGTGCCTTGTTTATATTCTGCAAATTGTCTTCGACTTCGATACACATAGAGCCTATGACTTTTCTTTCATATTTTTATGTTTTTTTTTGGGGAATTTATCTAGCCAGACAGTCATTTTATAGTTTAGATGCATAGCAACCATTGTTTGGCATAGCACATACACACTTGCAAAGAGCACATGGCCGAAGGGTCTTGTGACAACTTCATTTAAAGTCTGCGCTAGAACATAATACAAGCAAACGATAAGGGAGATATAGTCGTTGTTCGAACAAGTCTGCTAGAGAATGGGTAATAGCAAAAAATAGTTTTACTGATTGCTGAGCAGGCTGGCGCTGTTACCGCCCAATGCTGAGGTGTTTGGTAAAGACAAACCGGAGTATTTCTCAGATCTCAAGATATCCTCCTGTTCGATGAAATGCCGACTCTGAACCACTAGGGCTTGAATTGCCCCCAAGGGCCAGCAATTCGGTTGGCAAAATGCCTACTTTGTACTTAGTTGGTTGAAGTATAGTTGCCTATCCAGAAATGGCGGGGTCGTCTCGCACAGCCCCAATCTATCTGGTCCGACTTGTTCAGCCACGTTTGGCAAGATTTTAACATACCTTCATCAATAACATGCCTTTGACTGCCCTTCCAAATGAAATAGCTCTCTTAATTACAGCTCAACTGGATTCAGAAAGTGATATTCTGCATTTTCTGATAACCAACCGCACTCTCTACAACCTTCTCATCTTCGAGCTGTTCAAAAGAAATGTGGAGCATACCGGAGGCAGCGCTTTGATCAAAAGCGTTGAAAATTGCAACGAGTGGGCTGTGAGGACCCTATTATCTGTGAAAGCGAACCCGGATATTGTCGCATTCGATCTTGAATGGAAAACGCCCTTAACGATTGCTGTCACGTATGGCTATACAGCTATAGTCCAAATTCTTCTTGAGAATGGGGCAAAGCCCGGTTTCGTGAACGACCGAGGAACAAGGCCTCTGACTAGGGCCATCAAATACAATCAGGGTATCTCTATCATGAAGTTACTGATTGACTACGGTGCCTACGACGACCCCCCCGTCCACCTTGAATCTTGGAGTCATAGCCTTCATAATCACCAAGATGACCCGCTAGTCGCCGCCGTGGTATCAGGCGACATCGACAAATTGGAAATACTTCGTTCCCATGCAAACTTGAGCCTCTCAGACCGCCATCTGGGGCCGAGCCTACTGCGCTGTGCTATCCAGCTTGGGAGTTCCACGGAAATGATGAAGATGCTTCTTGGCTCTGGCCTTGACCTCAGTGGGAAAGATGGGTTGGAATCTTTGAAACATGCTGCGAGAATGTCATCACTGCCAATGGCGCGGCAGCTGCTGGATCTTGGTGCCCCCGTGAACGCATCAGATGCCCGCCAGAGCATCAGTCCCTTACATATTGCTGCGGATCCTAATTATCATACTGATGTGGCCATTGTCAAGCTACTTATTGACCACGGAGCTCAAGTCAATGCCATGAGTTTTACCGGCCAGACCCCTCTACATTGCACAGCCCGTCGATGTGATGTTGCTGTCGCAAGGGTACTCCTTGAAAATGGCGCGGATGTGAATATCCAAACTGATTATGATAAAACTGCATTACATATTGCCGCTGAGTTGAATGGTGCGGATCTGATCAAGCTGCTTCTTTCTTGTGGAGCTACGGTGCCTTCTGAAGCTAATGGCCTGCCTCCTATTCGCTTGGCGGCGGACAATCCAATAGCCCAGATGCTTCTCGCACATGATCCCAATGCACATTTTCGAGAATAAACAGGAGTTGTGCGCATACATACGTTTTCTTCTTTATTCTTATAGCCTTGATAGATTGGCTATGATATGTGCAAGCAAGGCCATTTGCTGCTCATATTAATGAATATTAATTAGATATAGCCATCTCACTCAAATATAATTTTTATCCAACAGCCATTACATCAACTGATCTGTCCAAAGAGTCCTCTCCATCTGTTTGTGTTACCTGGGGTTTTGATAGGCTGACCAAGGCCCTCTGAACCATTGTAATTCCCTTTTCTGGACAGCCAGAGCGCATCTGACGAAACACCTCGAGACTTTTCCAGCACAATTCCAGCAAACTAGCCTTTTCGTCTGCGGGGCTATCAAAGGCGCAGATGAGTACTACCAGCGTTGCAGAGACAACACGATGATAGAAACATGACCAATGATCGATATCAGGGTCTTGGACGAGAGCCTTGTGTGCTAAGAGTATTGTCTCTCGCGAAGCACCAATGCAAACGCTCCTGGCCATGGTGGACGTGTAAAAGGGCGTCGAGATGTGCACATTGGCAAAGAACGGGCGGTGCGCAACGAGCATCAAATGGTTGAAGTCTATAAATTTATTAGAATACCTTCCATGTGCTCGCAATGATTACTCACGGATCTCCACTTCGTAGTACTGGCGCTGTATCCACGCAGTGTTTTCCATTACGTAGAGCCGTGCCATGGGAACGCTATCTCTAGGAGAGAGATGGACGGGCAGCTCTCCTCTCCATGTCATAAGTTCTGCTTGGTGATTCATAAGTCGGCCCACATAAGACTGCATCGAAAGTCCCTTTTCGCTGATGTCCGATAGCTGGAAAGCAAATTTAGCAAGTTTATTTTCAACGTCGTCATTATCAAAGCAACATACCAGATCAATGATCTTGCGAGTTATTCTGCTGAGCTTGGCCATGAAAATAATAAACGTGATCTTGCTCGCATTTGCGGCTAGGTCCTGTCGAGCTAATTAGCTGGGGCTTCAATGATGACTTGAAAAAAACCCCTTACCAAGGGCTCATGTGGATAAGCAGCTTTGGCATCAGTCTCCCGGATGCACAGTGGTTTCCCGTACTCGAGACAGAGCTCCGACTCCAAGCTATACAGAGTCCACCATGTCCGCAGAGCAGCCTGAGTCTCGATTGCAGCGGCGCTGGCAGAATCAAGGTCTCGGTTGATCCCGGTTGAATATGCAATTCTGATGGCAATTCCCAAGTAGTCATACGCGACTAGACGATGTTAGAACTGAGAAAAAGATATTTTCAGGGAATACTGACGGTTGGGGTGAGCTATATGGTGAGCATAAGTCGCCTTGATAATTGTCAGAAGGATAAAAACGCTGGCGTTGGGAGTAGAACTGTTACCATCAACATAGTGGCCTGAACTATCTCCAAGCAATTCCCGCCAAGTGCGCCCCCAAGAAGCTTCTGGGCCTCGGCAAAATAACTGGCTGCCCACTGGTAATCATTTGCTGCGGCTTTGGAGTATAGAGCACCCAACGCCAAGACTGAGTAGATCAGGCAATGACTCTGACGGGTATGAGTGTTCTTGAAGTCTGGAGGGGGTGCGTTCCAAAAGTGTCCATAGGCAGATCTGAATGTGTCTTCGTTCAGGACTGGGATTGTATCATGGACGGTGAGAAAGAAACAATCCACATGCGCGTGGGCTAGGTGCTCCCGTATTTTCCAAGTGCCTTCGCTTTGGAGATCGGCGGATGCATAGATATCCAGTCTCGAGACTCTTTCGGAGTGAGACATTGGAGGCTCATTCAAATCCCATCGCGGTCTTTTCGTTGGCCGTGAATTATGGCCATCGGCTGATTCGGACCAGGACAGTTTGTTCTCCATTGATTTGAGAAGCGCGATGGTGGCGGTAGGTCCGTAGGATGATACATTGTTCTCGTCAAAAATCGTGACCCCAGAGATATTCTGGTCAGTGGTGTAGCCGGCTCCTCCTGTGTCGTGAGCTTTGGTATATACTAGATCAAAGGAGACAGGAAGCAAATACCTGGTGAATCCACTGCACTGCTCGGCTGATATGTCCTCTCGCCAAATACCGCACGCTCTAGTTCGATCACCCTTGCATTGATAATATCAAGCCCCCTAGGTGGCACGTCAGCTCGAGGGGAGAATGGGGCGTTCTAGTATCACTTACCCGATAACCCTACTAGCTGTAGTAGATGGGTCGTAAGCGCACTGATTTTGACTACTCTCACATGATTGACAAGGCAGGAGGCCATTGCACTACCTCAATTAGTTTCCATTTGCCCTGCATGTGCGATCTGGCGAGCAGTAATACCTTCAGCTTCCGTGCTCGGCAAGGATTGCACGCTTCCGTTGTTTTCTTGCGCAGGCCGGTCGTAAGACCAGTCTTTTGATGCTGCACGGTCGACATACTGCGGGGAATTGCTGTGACAAATGGTTCAAGGTGTATGTCTCGCGGAGATCCCGACTCCCTTGATTCACAGATGAATGTTTATGCTTATGTCATATAGTTGATTGGGCAGGGATCTCCCCGAGTTGGGACGTCCCACTCTCTAAGCAAACTAATCTGCAGTCGAACAAGCTATGGACTGCTCAGTTTTCACTGCAATTGATTTCAATGCTCTGGTAAGTAACTATTGTCATGATTTACGGAGTTCCAATTTTCTACACGAGATGGGCCATATTCGTTGCACAACGGTATGTAGAAGCTGGGCTGGTACAAATTGTAATGCCTGTTTAATTGTCATGATTTACTCCTCGGTGTGGATACAAAGATGAACAGTACTTGAAACTCGGGAAATCGTCCAAAATAAAATAGCAAAGACTACTGTACAGTGCTACTGCAGAGTGGATTTGGCAGGCCCCGTCATCTTCATCCCCGCACCGAATTGATCCAATCGCGGAAACCCCGAGAAGCCAAGTTCCACGCGAGGATCATAGCCAAGCCATTCGAAGTGGGGAATACGGAAACAAACACCTGCTTCTGCTCCAGACCATCCCCACACTCGCGACTCGGTGAAGTTGAGAACGGCTAGGTTGGCTTCGGAAAAACTAGGAAATAAAGTTGGTACCGAGGGGAGGAAACTATAAAGTCCGGCAACCCACCGTTTTGTTTTCCACAACTAACACGCAACGTCCAAAAAAAGCAACGTCTGCAGGAGCCTAGCATTGCAGTCAATTTAACATGGCCTCAAATAAATCTACTCGCAAAAGGCCTGTAGAGTGGGAGGAGGATTCCCTTGATGATCGTGAAAAGCTTGTCAAGCGTGGCAGGTTGACAACGGCAGCCGAGGGGTTTTTCGAAGCACTGAGTACGTCAGACACGGCCCCAATATTTTCTGAACAAGCTGGCTCATCCTTTTTTTGAAGCGGAGGCTGGTGTTACTCATTGTTTTGTCAACCTGTTCGTCTACTGGTAAATCGGTCTTTGACCTTTTTCTGACGAGATGAAATAGGGGCAGCGATCATCCCGCCATCCTGGAAGCTGTGATAAGAGCGAAGCAAGGTGTGACCCAGCCACGTTCTTTCAGATCAGCAAAAACTTATTATATGACAGAAAACAGTACCAAGATTCCCGAGATCATTACTTGTCCTTCTGAGCTGGTGGCCTTGTCCGCAGCACTGGGTTATGCCCAGGTCACCGGTATTCCGGTATGACAATTGCTGGTCTATCCATATGCTTCCACTAAATCAAACAAATATAGCAATGTGTCCTCGTCCATGTCGACTGTGGAACTCTGGCCATGGGGCAATCCATCCACAATGCCTCAGTGAGCAGAGTGCCTGTTTTGTGCTTTGCAGGTCTCAGCCCCTTCACTCAAAACGGGGAACTGCTAGGCTCGAGGACCGAGTGAGAAAAGTCTCAGAGTCTTTGGAAATGGAGCTGATGATTTTCGTAGATTCATACATTGGGTGCAAGACGTGCCTGATCAAGCAGCGATTGTCCGCCAATATTGCCGGTACACCGGGGAGGTCAAGACCGGACGAAATATCAAGGAGATGGTGTACCGAGCTCTGCAGCTTACTATGTCAGACCCTAAAGGCCCGGCCTATTTAACTGCAGCGAGGGAGGTTCTTGAAGAAGTGAGCCCGCCTCAGCCGAGTCGGAGAGAATTCCACTGACTAGACGGGCTTTAGCGTGTGGAGAGAGAATACCTCGGAGAGCAAACCCTATGTCCAATTGCGCCTAGTGCATTGCCAGAGTCGGGTAAGCATCCTTCTTGTCCTAGCTGAATACTGCTAAGGTCACCAGAGGTGGAATTGATTGCGACTGCCCTATTAGGCGCGAAGAGACCGCTGGTCATTACGGGATATCTGGGTCGCAATCACCAAGCGCCTCCCCTACTGGCAGAGCTTTGCGATAAGCTGCCAATTAGTGTGGTGGAACTGGTAGGCTCTGATATGTGCTTGCGGAGTGACCATGAAGGATATCTGGGTGTCACTGTGACTACACACTCAGAAGTCTGCGAAGCCGATGTGATTTTAATTCTGGACTGTGATGTGCCATGGATCCCCACCGCTGGAAAGCCACAGAAAGGTACTTAGGCCTATTTTCTTCCGTTTGGAACTATGTTGACTGTTCAGGAACGAAAATCTTCCATCTTGATGTTGATCCGCTCAAGCAACAAATGCCGCGTACGTGCCCGGATTATTTTGCATTGGACCATTTTTCTGACCATTGATGTTCAGTATTTCTTTTCGACACGACTCGCAGATTCCGAGTTAGTTGTGCGATTGCGTTGAAGCAACTCAATTCGTTTCTGGACAAGCAAAGCATTGACAGAGGACGCTACACCAAAGCGTTTGAAGCACGCAGCAATCGCTATCAGAGCTGGCAGGAAAACCTACGCAGTTTGGAGGCCGTGTCCGATGAAGGTGTCATCAGTACCCCGTACTTGATATCTAGAATGCGAAACGCCCTTCCACACGACACCATCTATGTTCTGGAGGCTGTCACCAACGCGGGCGCTGTTATCAACCACCTCAACCTGACTCAAGTAGGTTTACTCAATCTGACAGTGTGCTCACAGCACTTATCATCATTCTAGCCAGGTTCTCTCGTCGGCAGTGGGGCTGGTGGACTGGGATGGGGAGGCGGTGCCTCGCTGGGTATCAAGTTAGCCAAGCCAAATTCCTTCATCTGTGCAATGTGAGTATCTACAATCCATGAGACATGGAAAAGTCTAATGACATCACAGCATCGGAGACGGATCATATCTCTTCAGCCAGATGGAGAGCGTGTACTGGATTGCCCGGCGCTATAACATTCCATTCCTGTGTATCGTGTTGAACAACAGCGGGTGGAATGCACCCAAGGTGTCGGCTCTCCTTGTCCACAAAGATGGGTTGTCGTCAAAGTCGAACAGGGGCGGTATGTCGAAACAACATTGGTGTTTTATAAAACTGACACAGGGTTAGATCTCAATCTCTCGTTCGAGCCCTCGCCTGACTACCCTGGAATTGCGGCTGCTGCTGGGGGTGCATGGGGTGCTACTGTCAAGGCACCAGGAGAGTTGGATCTAACTCTCAAGGAGGCAACAGATGTTGTCCGCAATGGACGATGTGCTGTCGTTGACGTGACGTAAGTTGAGCACAGCTTTGAGTTGATTAGTAGGGCAATAGGGCTAACTTTTCTAGTGTGCCGTCAATGTGGAAGGAGAACTAGACAGGCGTAGGTCAAGACACAACACGAAATTGCAATAGGGGTCCATGTCAATAGCTCATAGTAGAGAATTCAACTCGGCATTCGAGGGTCAGCTGCCAATACATAATCACATTCCGTGTGATGTTCTCTTTACAATCTAGCTGAAGTGAGGATCCTGACATGGATCAAACATGTACAGTATAGAGACGATCCCGGCGAAGCTACTGCACTGCGCCGCACACACTAACCAAAACCAGTCCTAAGGCGAACACACTGCAGAAACGATGGAATTATTCACATCCTCTAGTCCAGAAAAAAGAAAAAAATCTCTTTCTGTTTACACGAACCCGCTGACCAATACCCAATTCGGGCCATCTTATTGGCCCCCGACCCGGGGAAACAGCGACCCGCAGCCCAAACCCCGTGCCCCCCGTTTCCCTTTCTTTCGCTTTTTCTCTTGCGATTGTTGCATTGTTCATCGCCCATTGACTTTTTACTCCCTTGCTTCCTCTTCCTTTCTCCTTTTTTTTTCCTGCACCCCCCACCAAACCATGACCGAACCTCTGCGGCAGACCAACGGAGCGAAACCTTCCAATTCCAACCAGCGTCGCACGCCTACCCACACCCTCCCCAGCGGCGCGCAGAACGGCCTCCCTGTTCGGTCTCGCGCTTCAGTCAACGGCAACGGCCAAGTCGACTCAGACAGTTTCTCCGACAGCACATCCTCCACCGAGTCATCCCCAGTGAACGGCGCGGGGAAACCACATCGGCCCGCCATGTCGCGTAAGGCATCCTCGCCAATGGCGCCCGCCTTCATGGTGTCTGCTCCAGGCAAAGCAATTGTGTTCGGGGAGCACGCCGTCGTCCACGGCAAAGCAGCCATGGCAGCGGCCATCTCCCTCAGATCGTACCTGCACGTCACAACTCTCTCCAAGTCACACCGCACCGTCACCCTCAATTTCAGAGACATTGGCCTCGACCACACGTGGAACATTGACGCCTTGCCCTGGGACATTTTCCAGCAGCCGTCCAAAAAGAAGTACTACTACGACCTCGTCACCTCCCTCGACCCCGAACTCGTCGCCGCGACCCAGCCACACCTCGAAGGCGTGGGGAAGGGTATGTCGGAGGAAATCCGCAAGCACCAAGTGGGTGGCGCATTCGCTTTTCTCTACCTGTTTCTCTCCCTGGGATCCCCGCAAAGCGCAGGCGCCGTTTACACTCTCCGATCTACAATTCCCACCGGCGCCGGACTGGGTAGCAGCGCCAGTGTCTGTGTGTGTCTGAGTTCCGCACTTCTTCTTCAGATCCGCACGTTGGCCGGTCCGCACCCGGACCAGCCGCCAGAGGAGGCAGAGACACAGATTGAGCGCATCAACCGGTGGGCGTTTGTGGGTGAGATGTGCATTCACGGAAACCCCAGTGGGGTGGACAACACGGTCGCCGCGGGCGGCAAGGCCGTGATGTTTCGTCGCGTAGACTATAACGAGCCTCCGGAGGTCACTCCCCTCCTTAACTTCCCCGAACTTCCTCTCTTGCTCGTCGACACACAACAATCCCGCTCCACAAAGACAGAGGTCGACAAGGTCTTCCGACTCAGGGAATCACATCCCGTGGTGACGGAGTCTATTCTTAACGCCATTGATCAAGTATCAACGTCGGCGCAACAACTTGTCGACGACCCTGATTTCGAGAGTTCTCCCGACAAGAGCCTGGCACAGCTCGGCACTCTTATCCGCATGAACCACGGGTGTCTGGTCTCGCTGGGTGTTTCCCACCCGCGCCTGGAACGGATCCGCGAACTGGTCGACTACGCCGACATTGGCTGGACGAAGCTGACCGGTGCCGGCGGCGGCGGCTGCGCAATCACGCTCCTGCGCCCAGACGCGAAGAAAGAAGTCGTGCGCGATCTAGAGAAGAAGTTCTCCTCGGAGGGATTCATCAAATACGAAACCGTTCTCGGTGGAGACGGCGTTGGCGTTCTCTGGCCCGCGGTGCTGCGCAACGGCTCTGACGAGGAAGGCGGCGAGGAGATCGACCAGCAAAAGTTCGAGAATGCCGATGGGCCTGAGGGTATCGAGCGCCTTGTTGGCGTTGGGGTGCACGAACGGAGAGAAGGGTGGAAGTTCTGGAAGCGAGCGGCGCAGGCTTAGCTGTCTCTTGCCTGGTTTGTTTTATGTCTTATTTCCGGTCTGTCTTATTATTCCTAAGGCCCATATACTGGGCGAGTTATTGCTGATCATATCACTATCTAATTCATTGTGTATAGTTAATACCACAGAGCAGAATTGCAGTACGTATTCCTAGTATGACTGTCCAAAGTTGGTAGATTTCACTGAAAGTCAGGGTCGACTTTACACCACTAATGAAGATTGCACCGCATATACAAACAGTAGAAGATTAAAAAAGGAGAAAATGAAGGGTATCTTGCGAAATCCAAATCCAATACAAAATCCAAAGCCGGGGTAGAAATCTCTACCTCCCACTTATCCCATCGTAGTCTCCCACCCCTTCTCCATCATAACATCCATCCAAAACGTCCCACTCTCCTGACCCGCATCCATCCGTTTCCACACCTCAGTAACAAGCTTCAAGCACACATTGATCGGTTTCGGGGGCAGCACATGCAGAAACGAGGTGAGACGGCCGAGGATGAATTTCCGCGTGCGCGAGACCTCGATGGCGGCCATTGAGACGGCGGGGCCTTGGTTTTCGTTGCTATCGGCGTCGTCATTATCGTTATAGTTCTCGTTGTCGTTGTTAGTTTCTTCACTGTAATCGTTGTTGTCATCGGTGTTGCTTTGGCCGTCTGGAGATGTAGGTTGGCGCGGCGTGCATGTGCGTGGGAGGCGGAGCTCGCTGCTTGACGCAACAAGTAAGAAGGGCTGGAGACATCTTGTGCGGGATTCGAGGGGGATGGTTTTGAGGCGGTGGAGGGTTGTCACGGCGAATTCGGTGAGCCAGTTTTCGTATAAGGAGGTGTCAGGGTCGGGCTCTGTATCGAAGCTTTGGGGTGGGTTTTGTGCTGCTGATGGTTGGCGGGGTGAGGGAGGGTAGAGGTTTTGTTGGGTGCGTAGTGATGGTGAAGGGGCAGTATCTTGGGAGTTATTATTATTTTTGGTAGCACCTGCAGTGCTGTTGTTGCAAAAGCCCGGGGACATATTCATGCCTTCGAGATCGATGGGAAAGAACGGATCCCGGGATGTGGACGATGCAGCAGCGGGGAAATGAGGACCAGGAGACGGTAGACGACTGTGCAACAAGTCCGGGAAGACGCGGTAGAGTTGCATCAGACCCGTGCAACGGTAGACTTCGGCCATGGTGAGGAGGTGCCAGACTGGAGTTTCATCGTCGCCGGGACTCACGATCTCAGCTTCAGATGGATGGGCGAGGTTTAGGAGCCGAGCCTCTAGTTCCCGGGCTTTGTCAATGGCCATCTGGGCGCGCGCGATGTCGTCTTGAGAAGTGAAGCGCCTCCCTCGAATTCGTTTCCGTTCGCGCCGGACTAGTCGACCAACTTCGTGGACGGTGAACTGGGTGTCTCGCGCGATGCCGGTCCAAGGATGCGGAACTCGTTGGAGAACTAGAGACTCGTCCATGGATGTTGCGGAGTCAGAGAACACCATTGTGTCGTTGTCGGTCACGAATGACAGGAGCATCTCCCAGTAGATTAGGGCTTCCTCGAAGAACCGGTAGTTGTTACTGGAGTTCTTGGATGTGAAGTCAAATCCCGGGCAGTGCGACGAGGACGACGCAATGGTATTGAGTTGTTTACGCAGTATGTTGAAGAACGAAACCCCGAGATCCGTCGGATCGTGCCAGCTCGCCGTCTGGCCGAGCATGAGCAGTGCCAGCAGGGCCTTGTCATCCATGACTGCTTCGCGGGTGATGATGTCGACCGCCTCGTTGCGCATCTTCCGGCCCAGAGGCCCGAACTGAGGGAAGTCATTGACCAGCGTTGCAGCAGCCATGCTCTGCATTGTTCGGCACATCGCCAACGAGGACCCCCACAGCCGGGAGACCGTTGTCCGGAACGGGTTCATTTGGCTATCATAGCTTGAGAACAGCGCTGCAACTTCCTTGAAATAGTATTCGATCAGAGTCCACGACGGGTTGTTTAGTGGACAAGAGATGGACATGAAATTGCGGGATGTTGAAGGATGCGGCGCGGGAGGGTAACTCCGGACGATGGCCGATGGTGAAAAGTCTCGGTATATGCTGCCTGGCTCCTCGTCATTCGGGGCGGGTGGACCGATGAAAGACAGAAAACGCGACAGATCTCCGGGCGACTCATCTGACCGTCCAAAGCTGTAGGCCGAGTCTCCCTGCGGCGAGAAGGATGATGGACCAGGGCCGGCAGAGGGCGGACAGAGGTCGGACAGTTCAGGTAAAGACCCGTTCCCGGGAAGATCCCACAAGTTATCGCAGAGGGAGTTTGACCCGTCCAGCCCAAAGTTTGGAGTGGCGGTAGTGTCGTGTGAAGGCCTTCGGACTGGGTCATCATTCAAAGATAAAACATGGCCGATGTCCTCCGGCTGCTGCTGCTGTTGTTGCGGCGCATTTGACGACGAGGCCGGGCTCATCCCAGTTTCATTTGTTATAGATGCGCTAGAAGTCTGATCCGACTGCTCATGCTTGGTGATCCAGCGCAACGACTGTACATAGCCCGGGCAGCGCACGCCTAGACGTGTGCAGCGGCTACAATGGGGTTTCTCCTCGCCGCATTTGACCTGATCCCGTTAGCACCCGATCGGGGATTTGGAGCGGGACCACCAACCCGCTTAGTCTTGCATCGCGCACAGCCGTGGCGGGACTTCTTGACTCGCCGCATTGCATAGAGGAGAGATAGAGATAGGATGAAGCTGTCGCGAGAGGTCTCCGGCAGAGACAAGAGTAGCCCGGGTCAGTGCGGGGTGGGGATCGCGATAACGGGAAACTTTTGCCTGTTTGGTCCCGATAGGAGATCCCCATTCGTGGCCCAGGCTCAGTCTCTTTCTCTCTCTCCGGTCATGGCAGGTAGACTCGTCCGGGCCTTGACAATCAGATCACCAAGCCGAGCTTCTCAGCCGGCTTGGAAGCCTCTACACTATCTTCGAGCATCGCATCCCTGTATTCGCGCGGCCCCCCGCGGGTTCCATTCGACCGCGCCCATGGCTCGCGCGTCGCCGGAGCTGAAAAAGACCCTGACACCAGATCTCCTGGAGAGCGTGCATCAACTCTGGTTTGGTCATTGTTTGGACGAGAATTCTCTGGTTCTCCCAAGCCAAAATGAAATGCAACGTTGGTTCACACGCGACGCGGATTTTGACGAGGCCTGCGTGTAAGTCTGCCACCCACCGTCTTTAGATGCGTTTAGAGGAAGAAGAAAAAACGCTGATCTAAAGGATTAGTGCACAATTCCGCCCTGTGCTGGAATTGATTCTTACTTCCGAAGCATCGGCCACCGACATTCTAGAAACAATCAACACGGCCTCACCTTTCTCATGGCTCTACACCCTTCTCCTTCTGGACCAGATCCCTCGAAACTGCTACCGTGGTTCTGAATCAAAGGTGGTATTTACCCGGTTTGATCCGCTGGCCAGTGCGATCGCCATGCGTGCAATTGAGAACAGAATATTTTCTCAATCGTCGGAGCTGCGATATCGGCTGGCCTACCGCATGTGGTTTTATCTGCCTCTGATGCACTCCGAGGAACTGAAAATGCACGAGAAAGCACTGGAGCAGTATGAAATCAAGGCGTCGGAGCTGGAAGAGCTCGTTGACAGAGACGTCGACACCTTATCTGAAGATGAAAGGAAGTATCATCGCGTTTTGTCTGGCCGACGAGATGAGCTTAAGACGTTCTTGGCTATGAACACCGAGTTCGAGAAGAAACACAAGGTCATCATTGAGCGGTTTGGGCGATATCCGCATCGCAATGAGGCTTTGGGCAGAACTTCGACGCCGGAAGAAGTGGAATATCTACAGAGTGGCGGGGAAACATTTGCATGAGACATACATATTGTAACACCTGGGCACCAAAATCATCACCGGTGATTTAAGGGTCATAACCCAGAGAGTATCTTAGGAGAATTATAGGACAAAAATAAATGCATACTCTAGTAGTGGATTGTATATTGCAGGGATGTCTCCCATTGGTTGCGGAGCAATAGCATTATCTTGAAGAGCAGTTTTAAAGTGGCCTGGTAGGGTGCAGTCCAGTCCGCCATCTCTTTGCTCTTTGCCTCGACTGACTCTTCTAGCATTCTTTTCAGTTAGATCTGCCAAAGTGCAACATTCCTGAGTGGTCAATTGGAATGTTGACCTCACCGGTCCCAATCAAGTAAGGGAGCACAAGACCAGGACATCATCCCTGTTGGTCCGCACATTCCTGAGTTCTCGAGTTGGAATTTTCCAAAACAAACTGCCACGAATCATTCCTGGACAGAATGCACACTTGATGGAAGGCTTTGATAATAATATTTTCTGGCCATGGTCCAGGTAAGAATTTAAGCACAGCTTATGGTGTGACTTTCCTGTTTGATCACGAAGGGGATGTTGAACCCTACATAATTGAGATTCTGGGATGTAAGACAACCCCTTCGAGTCGTTCAAGGCATGCCCCTCCATAACTTTAGGTGTGGCCCGCAATTTGCATTCATCGGACAAGGTGGCACAGACAATGCGCAAAGTAACTATTGTCCTGAACGGTTCCGTAGTAATCAGTTCCCGCTTGATTTCCCAAACACGACCGTATGCATCAGCCCACTCCGTTAGCCTCAGTGGATACAAGATAGCTATAGAAGGAAGTTGCTCGTCTGACCGTTTGCCCTTCCTGTCCTTTGGAGAAAGAGGGGTCCCACATGCCTGGCAACCGCCCTTGACGAACCATAATGAGCGTGGCCGTTTTCGTCCGCCTTGCTAAAAGGGAGAGTAAGATGGTACAAGACACTCCCTGCAACACAGGGCACGGGGCTGATCTCGACTCGACCCCACAACTGCTAACAAGGACGGTGGGCTAGCCGGATGTAGGATCACCGTATTGGCTCACTAGCACCGTTCTTGGGTTGATTGATCTTGTTCAGGATGTCTTGATCTCTCGTTCATAGGTAGGATTCTACCACAGCCACCTGAACTGAGATTGACTCCTTTGAAGGAAAAAAAAGCAAATACTGACATGATCCATACTCTCCATTGGAGCAGACCTAATCCAGAACACTGATCGAAAACACGCGATGCGTGCCGTGGCCGTCTGGGAGTCGTGCTGCCCATCATGATCGTCGCTCGTCCATCACTTCTTCTCCGGCCCCTGGTCCTCTCACTACTGGTTGTGTCGGCGCTGTCTTCGAAGACATTGCATCTCTATCAACATGCAGGATCTCTCCCTCGCACGCTTTTCGTCCTTTACTTTCCGACCTTCTTTATTCAGGAATCCTTTCTCTTTGCCGGTGCTTGGTTCCTCTTGCATAAAACAACGGGTCTGAAGTCTGTTTTTGGAACAGGAATAACATCATTTCTATCGTAAGTGGGACTGTTACACTTGGTAAAAACAGGAGAACTATTCTGACTGCGTCTGCCGATATAGGTGCTTGACTTTCGTCCTCTCCGCCTCCCAGATCGGCTTCTACTTCATTACAGGCAGTGAGACCCGCTGGGATGCCGCAACAAGCGTTGGGAATGATCCAGAGGGAAGAAAACTGATACTTAGCGGGCTCCGATCATTTCTGGGAGCAGCTACGCTGCTTCTTGTTGCGTCGTGGATGTGCATGACGGGAATATGCACCTTGATGACCAAATGGCTGTCAGCGGTGTTCAGCGCGCCCTCGTCGGAAAGCGTGGATGAAGAGCTTCCGCTGGCCCATATACAGCAAACGTTCCGTAAAGAGCGGCTTATTCGATTTTGGACCAAATGTGCTATAGTCGCAACCTTCGGTCTGCGCATTTTTCGGCCTCAGGTGCCTTATAACCACATGTCCGGAGCTTTGCCGTTTACTTTTTTCGAAGCGATTGGGTTGAAGCGTATTGAGCACCACGAGCCTAGTGATGGAGAGTTTCCTTTGCCGGAATTGATTGAGGAGCAATACTGGGAGGCTTCCAATGGTCATTTCAAGGGCTGGGCTCCGGGTATGACTCGGCTGACGACAGACGACACTCAGCCCTCCTGGGCTGCTGCTCCTTTACCAACCGGATTCAACCGCTGGAGAGAATTGTCCAATCTTGATAATGATGATATCATATTCAACGGGCAAGATCCGAAAGAGTCTCTGAAGAGCTTCTACGATCCCGTCGACGATCCCTTGCGCATCACGAATCTCAACCACGGACTAGTTGAGCCACTTGCTCGAGCATTGAAGGACCACGATATCCCGATCACTCATGTTGTTCTCGTGATGATGGAAAGTGCGCGCAAGGATATTTTTCCTCTGAAAAATGACTCCCATCTACACCGGGAGATTCTCTCGTCGTATCGCCACCCCGATGAGAAAGCCCTTCGCGACCTCAATGACAAGCTAGCGCGCCTAACGCCCGTTGCAGAAAGGCTAACGGGGGAGTCTGGTGGGTTTTCATCATCGAAAGGTGATCCTCCTGCGTTAGAGACCGAATGGAAGGACTCTGCAGAACCTGGCATGGGTGGCATCAATGTCAACGGTGTCCTCACTGGTAGCACTCTCTCCTTCAAGAGTGCAGTTATGAACCACTGCGGAGTGGGACCGATCCCAATTGACTTCATGGGCGAAGTCAAGGCCGACATCTACCAACCCTGTATCATGCAGGTTTTGGAACTCTTCAATCAGCTCCAGCCGAAGTCAACTATCGATGATGGCAGATTTCAAGACCGCAACTGGACTTCGGTGTTTCTGCAGTCTATCACCGGGGAGTATGATGATCAGAGCGACCTCAATAGAATGATGGGGTTCAAAAAAGCGATTTACCGCGAAGATATTGATAAGCCTATAGCCGACCACTACCATCCCCACATGGAGGAGATCAATTATTTTGGGTGAGCACTCCTCTCCGAATATTCATAGATCATGCTAACTTCAGCCAGCTTTTCGGAGCACGAGATATACCCTTACCTGCAAGACGTGGTGAGAGGCGCACTCGAAAACAACGAGCGACTCTTCTTGTCACATTTTACAAGCACAACCCATCATCCCTGGTCCACACCCGAGGAATTCCATAAGGAGCAATACTTTGCAGAAGACAGCTTCATGGAGAAACACGAGGACATGAACAATTATCTAAACGCGGTCCATTACGTGGACACTTGGCTGGGTGATATGTTGAAAGTGTTGGATGAGAACGACATTGCCAATGAGACATTGGTGGTGCTTGTCGGAGACCAGTAAGTTGATCATCAATGGCTTCAGTTGGCCCAAGCTGACCCCGACCCAGTGGCCAGGCGTTCCAAGAAGATGCACCAGTGACGGGGACGTACGAGAACGGGCATATCAGCAACTTCCGCATCCCGCTCGTCTTCCGACATCCCCTACTGCCCCGGCTTCAGATCACCGCCAACGCAACCTCGATGTCGGTTGTGCCGACCATTCTGGACTTGTTGTTGAACACGAAATCCTTGAACGAGAAAGACTCGGCCGCAGCACTGGATTTGATGAATGAGTACGAGGGACAATCGCTCATCCGCCCGTACCAGGCTACCCACAATGGCCGGCAGGCGTGGAATTTCGGCATCATCAACTCCGGGGGTACGATGCTCAGTGTTGGGTCTGCGGCTGTACCGTACCGGCTTATTCTGCCGCTGACGCCAGACTTTGAATATGTCTTTTCGGATCTGGACACCGACCCCGATGAATTGAGCCCATTACGCAGTTGGACCCGGGAGGAGGTCATAGACCAGGTCCTGGAACACCATGGCGCCAGAGCCGCTGGGTGGGTGGCGGACGCGGCGAAAGTGGGACAGTGGTGGGTAGATGAACGGAAGAGGCTCTGGCACCACCATTGATGTAATTAGGAGCTTGCCACTGTGTAGTAGAAGAAGAATAGCAAGGGCGTTGATATTGTTCCCGTTCTTTGTGTTTTTATGGCCTCAGGCAGCCACGGCCCCACCTTCCCTCACTTCTTATATCTTCCTCTTCTCTTTCTCCTTCTCTCACGGCGCAGTCACACCCCAACATGGAGGAAAAGGACTACTCCACCGACCCTGAATGGGCCGATATCACCCCAATCCCACTGGATGATGGCTCCAACTCCGGAGCGGCCCCGCTGGCTACCATTGCCTACCCGCCCGAGTACCTCGAGTTGACATCGTATCTGCGCGCCGTGATGGCCGCAAATGAAATGTCCGAGCGGGCGCTGAAGTTGACGCAAGACGTGATCTCGATGAACCCGGCTCACTACACCGTATGGTGAGTAGCGACATTACATTTTGTTGTTGTTTTTTTTTTTGCGAGGAGGCTAATATCAAGCTCATCAGGATCTACCGAGCCAGGATTCTTTTCGCGCTCGAAAAGGACCTGAGCGAAGAGCTAGAATGGCTCAATCAAGTGTCACTCAAATATCTCAAAAATTACCAGATCTGGTATGTTTCATTCAATTCACCGGATACAAACAAGCAAATATATTGATTGAGATATTTACAGGGGCCACCGTCAAGCCCTCATGTCCTCACGGACACATTTCCCCGAGCTCTCAGCTAAAGAGCCGGACTTTTTAATGGAAATGTTGGCTCAAGACGCAAAGAACTACCATGTCTGGACATACCGACACTGGTTGGTGCGTCATTACCGACTGTGGGACTCACCACGCGAACTCGAGGACGTCGAGGCCCTAATCAAGGCTGACGTGCGCAACAACTCCGCGTGGAACCACCGGTACATGTTGCGGTTCGGACCGCGCGAGAACGAACCCGATGGCGGCATGGTCAATGCGGGAAAAGCGCAAACCACACCTGCAGAGAAGGGCGTGCAGTCTGTTGTTGATGAAGACGTTGTTGATCTAGAGCTGCGTTATACGCAGGAGCAAATTTTACGGGCGCCTGAGAACCGAAGTCCCTGGTGGTATGCGCGTGGGGTGATCCATGCAGCTAATAGGAAGCTGGGGGAGTGGGAGGGGTTTGTCTCTCAGTTTGTTTCGGCGGACGGTAACTCTGTCAAGAGTAGCCATGCTGTTGAGTGGCTGGCTGATGTGTATGCCGAGACTGGAGGGCATAATGCTAAGGCAGCGGATATGCTTACCCTGCTGAAGGAGAAGTATGATCCGATTCGGAAAAACTACTGGGACTATCGGATTCGCCAGCTGGATGTGGTGTCTGCATGATGGAAGGAGATGGTGCCCATGATATGGGTCTTCTTACTGCCATCTTTGAACGTTGAGGTGAACAAGAAATCAATTTCATTGCGATATGACACGATCATCAATCTAAACCTTTGTTTTGACCTCCTCCCTGCCAATCTGGTTGTTCAAATCACTAGCGCTCTCGTGTTTCTTGAAATGTCGGGGCTTGATACCTTGCGCATACAACTCGTCAAGTTTGTCAAAACGGACACCTTTGGTCTCGGGATACAGGAACCAGCCGAAAATGGATACGACAAGTCCCAACGCGAAGAAAATGAAGCCGACTTTGCCGCCGAGATGTCCGGCGTCTGGGTTGATCTAATTTCATGTCAGCTTCCAGCCGTCAATGGCATCTTCATAAGTGTCATACCATATATGGAATAGTGAATTGCATAATGAGTCCCCAGACACCATTGCTCATCGTGACCAGAGCCTGGGTACCGGCACGAAGCCTCAGAGTAGCAACCTCGCTTGCCAGCACAAAACCCGTGGCGCCTATGCTCATTTGATAGACAAGAGCCCATAGATAGATGAACACGACAATTGCCCAGCCTGCTTTTGTCTGATCGGACACGCAGCCCATGATGCCAATCAAAAGCAGAAAAAAGCAAAGGACAAAGTTGGAGGGTACAATCAACGTCCGACGGCCGATCATCTCGCTGAGTGGAAACGCCGCCACTGAGGATAGTAGCATGACGATATAAAGTACGACCGACGCATCGAAGTACTCCTTAATGCCAATTAGATCGAGGAAATACGTGGCATTGCCTATAACAAAGGCAGCTCCGATGACCTGCTGTGAGCTGGCAGCACAAATTGCAGTCAGTGTCCTCTTGCGGTTCTTTTTATCGAAACATTCTAGCTCGGCAGTGGGCGAGGGGATCCATCCCCAGAGCATTTTGTCTTTTTTGGTTCCTTCTGCTCGATCTTCGCAGAAATTCACGTCCTCCTGAAGGCGTTTCATTTCAATGTCGTAGAATGTCGGGTCGTCAACTCCATACATGCGTTCTAGAGACTTCCTCGCTGCCTCGTGCTTGTCTTCGCGGATTAGCCAGTATGGTGACTCTGGAAAGAATGGCCAGACGAGAACAAGCATCACTGGTCGACTTGTTAGTATGTATGGCGACAGTCAGGCGAGGCAACACTTACGCGGGTATATATACATGCAAATCACTGGGATCCACCATTGCCACTTGTCTTGAAGCCCGCTGCTTGCACGAGCGACAATAACACTAAGTCTGACATTAGTATTCGGTCTCTCCATTTGAGATAAATTTTGAGCTCCCTAGCCACTTACACAAGCATTTGTCCCCAAATGATGCTGGTATTGACTTTATGCAAGATCTCCTAATCAGCAAGACGCGCCTTGCAGATAGATGAATGAATTCAAAGTACTCACAGAAGCAGAGCCAAAACCCTCTTAGCTCAGGACGGCAGGTCTCTCCAATCCACAATGGTGAGATGGTGAACATTATACCAATGGAGATGCCTGGAGATCTCGGTTATTAGCAAGTCTAATCGCAACACATTTGATGACCATGAACGACGAACCGTTCACCGCACGGCCAGCCAAATGCACTCTCCAGTTGGTAGCCATCTGCTGAAGAATAATGGCAACTGTGGACACCCCCGCGCAGAAGAGGATAAGAGGTTTCCGTCCATATTTTTCCAAAACAGGTGCTGCGAGCCACGATGCTACCACGTCACACCCAAGCCCAATCGCGCCCCAGGCTGAAAGGTACGATGCGGGCACGATCCAGTTTCCGTCTGGTTGTTGGACGCCGAAGAACTTCTGGAACTCTGATAGGGCTGCAAGCTGGCTGCCGATCACGTAGTCAAAGCCAAGCATCATGGAACCGATGGAAGTCCATAACGCTTTTCGGATGTCAGAAAGGTGTTGTTCATCGTTTGCTATGATTCAGGGTCCTTACCCCATAGTCCATACCGCCATTGTACTTGGAGGATCTTCCATTTTTGCGCTGGGTTGATCACCGTGTAGTCGATTCTATTAATTTATCAGTCTGTCTAGATCCAGTTCTGATGAGTGCGTAGAGCATCTCCTTACGATGCAGATGAGGGAGCCATGCTTGAAAATTGTCGACAATGGTCAGTGGTCAGGAGAATGGACCTAGAAAAGCGGGTGACCGTCCAGAATGCCGGGTGATTCGAGGATATTTAATCCCATTATTGCATGCGATCACACAAAGAAAGGACTCGTGTTTTAATTGATTATTGCGGCTAATTTCATCGTGTTCTAGTGCGCTTTGGACAGCTTGCCCCCCGCATCCATGTGGCCGGGGACGCGGGGAATCAAGCTAAAGTTCCTTGATCGGCGACAGGGGCGCGGAGTTTTCGAAAATTTCCGCGCCCCGCTCAATTTATACCTTAGTTAGAGACTAGTGGAGACTGGTTCGGCAAAGAATGCCGGTCATGTTTAGGTCTCGAGACAGAGTTTCTTTCACACTCCTGATGCTTTTTCAGAGAGTAAAAAAAAAACTCATTCACGCACTCCAAGGGTGTACTTCGAGAACAGCAACAATGATGGAAAGAAGAAAGAAAAAAGAAGCATATTTAATAACCTATTTCTTGATAGCTTCCAAAAATCTACGCCGAACATCTGCCGCATCCTCCTTGTTCTTCGCAGCACGTTGTCTACTGTCTTGTGCCCTTCGCTCGAGCCATTTCAACTTATCGGCTACAAAAGCATCCAACCTCTCCTGTCTTTGCTGAACCATCTTCGTCCTCCTCTCATCCAGCTCGGGTTTTTCGTCTGACACAGGCGGGATAATCTCCGTGCGTCTAGGGAGACGCTCAGACACGGGCAAAATATCCAGCTTGGGTCCAGGAAGAGTTTGATACCAACTGTCAGTTGATTAGACGACGTTATCACAGAACAAAACCCGAAACACTTACTACGCTGTCGAGCTCCAATCATCGCTTAGGTGATTAGCATGCCCATACTCCATGGTGACTTTGATTCTAGTATTGAACTTCACAGGGTCCGGGAGATGCCAGCGGTATGAGACCTGGTACGGTGGCATTTCACCCTCATGAATGATAGATCCTGCAAAGGGGAAGGCGTTCTTCTGCATGCCCCAGCCCTGACTAAAATAGTCCTCGGCTCCAGTGCCGTGCATCGACGGTGGCCAGGTATCATCGTCGATGAAGATCATGTCGTCGCCTTCTCCCCACCATGTGCCTTGGAAATGATAGACGGAGTGGTTGCATCCAACGTAAGCTCCTGCGCCAGTCGTCTCAAGAATAACATAGTTTTGCTTCCCGTCGAGATTGGGTACCATCGTTTCCAAGGAGTTTGTTTGGAGATCCGGAGGCGCCCATCCCGGCGTTGGATTCTGACGCCGCCAGTGGGCATGGAAGAAGAGTGTGTTTTCAGGGTGAGGCTCTGCGCGCAGCTCATAGTCAATGTAGAAATATTGGAAGTAGGCAATGTCGTTCTGGTTCTCGACCTCGATACGAGCTCGCTTGTTAAACGGCCTGTTATTGCGGCAATTAGAAAAAAAGGTTGAATGAATACCCTCGCTGGCAGACTCACATTGGAAGGTAGCAATTTAAAGCGGCCGCTCCTCCAAACTTCTTGTCCTCAGACGGTTTCACAGAGGCCGTAAAAGGAAGCGACTGGAAATTTGACGCAATTGAATGACCAACGCAGAAGAAGTCCCCGAGTGGCGCAAGAACGTTAGGTGTCTCGGAATCGTCCCAATACATGCGGATGAGCACTTTGCGGTAGTAGTCCGGATCCATAACTTCGTAATTGACGCCCTGGCCATTTTCAACTTCTTGCATGGCCACGCCCGACTTGGAATATGGAATAAGGCCCGGGCCCAAAATCCGGCGGCATGCCTGCACAAACCACAAGTGCGTGATTACTCCGGGCCCTTCGATGTCTGCCAAAATGGCCGTTTCCCCGGGCTGGACGACGAAAGCGTCTTCATTCAGGCCTGAATGATCCCAGCTGGAGATGCGAGAGCTCCTGGATTGAGTGTGCTGGGTGACTGCTGTAAACATTTCCGGTCCGAGCATCGTCTTGATGTGAGTCGTGGAAGAGGACAGACGATAGAACGATAGATCAAGAACATGCACAAATATAGAGCTGGTTGACTTTAGCTTTTAAAAACTTTCTTGCCAGGTCACAAGCCCGCCTATTTCTCGTTGGAGAATTCAGCCGGTGTGGAACTATTTAGGTACAACTAATCCACCAGCGCATCCAGTTGGCACTTCATCGTCCTTAGATCAAAGCTCCAGCCATTTTTGGCGTGGGGGTGGGGCAAGTATTGGGCCGAGCGATTTCGCGGCCATCCAATCCGAACATTGAACCGGTTAGATCTTCCCACGCGGGGGGGAATAGCGGGGAAAGAAAATGCGACCAGGGGAAATTCGGCCTGAATTCCGCGACATTCTCTTCATGCTCATGCGGAAATGACATCTCCAACCCGCACTGAGCAACCCCGGAAGCTCCGAGTGATCGCCTGTGAGCCATGTCGCTCCCGCCGTACTAGATGTGATGGCCGCAAGCCAATATGCGGCTCGTGCGAGACGCGGAGAAGTGTATGCGAGTATCCGGAGGTAAGTGACCCGCAGAGCGAGACCGCGCATGAGACAACTGCTAATCCTTGCTGCTAGGCAAACAAACGCACAGCAACCAAGTATGCCACACAAGGCTTTGAAGCTTTAATGATACAGGATACTGACAAAGAGTGATAGCGTTGAGGACGAGCTTTCCCAGATTCGATCCCAGCTAGATCGCATCGAACGCGCCGTTGCATCGGCGGATTTTACCCGGCGCCGTGATGTCGGTTCCATTTCTGAAGCTGCAACCAGCCCTTGGGCAACTCATGCTGGAGGTTCTATTGTATCGGCAAGCCCAGAACTGCTTGACGCTCGGGGCTTCCCATACATGAAACTGCAGACATGCGCTTTTACCAGACTGGCGGGTTTAGGGGAGAACTATGGAACCGATGTCATTCGACTAGAGCGAGCCGCACACCCAATTTCTACTTCCACTGGCGGCCTATTCGTCCTCAACCACCCCAAGGCCATGGCTGCCTTACAAAGCTTTTCGGTCAAGATACACCCATGGTATCCCATACTTGAAAGCCGGTTCTCGGAGTGCATATCGTCCGTCCTAGCTAACTCCTTTGAGCGGCGTACCGATACGTTCTTGGTTCTCATGGTACTGGCAAGCGGGTCTATAGCTCAAGAAAACACGCATGCCGAGGCACTCGCACGTCGACCGGACGCCATGTACTTGAATCTAGCATTGGATATGTTGCAAGTGGTCGTTCTGGAACAGAGTTTGCGAAGTGTACAGTGCTTAGTCGCTGCGAGCATTCACTATTACCTACTCCTGAAACCATTGCAAGCGCATGATCTTGCCGCAATGGCAATTAAAAAGGCGCAGGATCTTCACATCACTGGCGCTTTTCAAGACGGTCAAGTGGCATACGAGCATTGGATTCGTGTATATCGAATTGCACTGCTCATCGAAGGAGAGCTCGTCATACCTCTGCGACTTGTAGACAGCAACGCATGGGAGACTGAGGAAGAAATCCCCTTGCCTACGGGTACTGACATTTGGTCATTTGAAGAAGACTCGGATATGGATGCTGAAAGAAGCCGTTCTGACAATGTTGTGACCTACCTACTAGCAGAAATATCTATGAGACGGATTCTTCGGCGGAATACTGCAGCAATTACAATTTCGACCGACGGCAAGGCTGACTACGCGCCTCTGATAGCTCAGGAGCTAGAAGTCCAAGTTGAAAGATGGTATTCTTTTCTGCCAGGGTCTCTGCGCTTTTCCCTAGAACCCGACGACCTTGACAGCGTCACATCAGACCCGGTTATTTTCCTGCGCACTCAATATTGGGCGTGCATGGTGTCTTTCTACTGGCCCGCAGTCGTCAAGGTCATGGACTCACAACAACTGAGTGAAAGTACTATGAACGGCTGCAGGAGTTATTTCCACTCTTATCGTCAGTTCGTCAGCAGCGCTACGAGGGCGTTGGATGTATGCGTCCCAAACAAGTGGACGATATACGCGAGGTTAGTCTGTTCATCGATTGGAGTCATAGACAAGGCCTAACACTCGACAGTATTTTCGCCATCTCGATAGGCGCGCATCTTGGTGCTTCGAATACCTTGCTGGCCCCTCTTGCTTCGAGGCAGACATGGGACATGCTCGCCTTGGCTCGCGACGCCTTTGGAGAGGAATGCCAACAAAGCCCATCCTTGTCCGTGATGGCTGAAAGCATACGTAAAACACTTAATGCTTTTCCAGAAGTGTGGTATAATTAATATGTACGATTTTTATGAGAGCAAGAAATGATCACTAGAGCCCAAGATCTTGGTTCTGTTGTTTGTGCGGATGCACGAATGTAGGCTAGCGGAATGGTGCCTTTCTCTCCGCAACAGTCTGGGGCCCCGGAATTCAATAAGCAGCAGCTATAGTATTGGCCCCTGCAGGCCGACGATCCACACCGTATACACCATAGAAGGAAACATTGCTTTGCGGAGTATTTGAGGCGTCTCGGATCCCTTGTGCGATTTTAAATAACCAGCATTTAAGGTGGTCAATATCGACACAAATATCAATTGGCTGCAATGGCTCCTAGTCGTACTGGCTGGACCGTGGCCGTTCTCTGTGGCCTGGCATTGTCCGGAGTGGAAGCAGTCCCTAGTAGCACACTGGTCGATCCCGAAAGCACATTTTTCTCAACCAACCTGATCGCATACTCGTCCGAACTTAACATCGACCAGAGCGACGGAGACCTTTGGCCGACAACATGGGCTGACGACGATAACGTCTACACAGCTAACGGCGATGGCCTTGGCTTTTCTACCGACCAAGCAGACTTTGCCGACTGTACCGTTAGCCGCATATCTGGCACTCCCGAAACTGGTCTTTCTGGCGTGAGATTGGCGGCCGGAGATGCATTGGGTCCGATCTGGGTCAATGGATCGTATAATCGAAAGCCGACTGGCATTGTTGCGGTTGATGGCGACGGCGACGGTAAAGACGAGTTGTACTTGGTGGTCCAAATGCTCAACAATGGCACAGGCGATGTGGCTTTCAACGATGTGCCAGCAGCCAGTATCCTCCGGTCAACAGACTATGGCGTCACTTGGACTTCTACTGAGGCTCCCATGTTCACGAACTACGTTTTCACGACAGTCTTCTTTCTCGATTTCGGAAAAAGCAATTTCCAGGCAACCGTGTTAGGGTCAGACGACTCCAAATATGTCTATGCGTATGGCCTGGATAACAACTGGCGGGATTCGGTAGACGGATCCGTTCCTGATCCGCAAAGCGTTTACCTTGCTCGAGCCCCCATCTCCTCCATCCAAGACATCTCCACATGGGAGTTCTTCAGCGGAACCGCTATCTCCCCCGCATGGAGCTCTGATATAGCATTCCGCCAGCCTGTTCTACATGATACACGGAGAGTCTATCCCGGCGGCGAGACTGTGGATGGATTTTCGGTGATTTCACAAGGCAGCGTGGTATATAACGCACCACTCAATCGGTACCTCTACACCAGCTGGACGGATTACACATTCGAGTTCTACGAGGCGCCCCAGCCCTGGGGTCCGTTCACCCTTTTTGCATGGAAAGACTTCGGCGTAACCCCGTGGTTCGGCCTGAACACTACCACCCCCAAGAATGGCGGCTATGCCACAACGATCCCATCCAAATTTATCTCTGAGAACGGGACAAAGATGTGGGTGCAGTCGAACTGGTTTGTTGGGGCTGCCGCGAACAGCGATTGGAACTATTGCTTCTCTCTGAGAAGTCTCGAAGTGACCAAGTATAGTCCTAGCACCCCAGAGAATCAGCCCAGTTCAACGAATCTTGCCATGATTGACGGAACTGTACCTATCTGCAAGACGGCACATTATGGCCATCTATCGTATCTCAATGATGGATCTACGCTCAGCGAGGATAGCTGGGACGGCTCTCTGAAGGACCATGACCGCTGGGGCTATACCTGGCCAATCGAGTACAACATGAACCGAATTGTTTACACAACAGGCGACTCTTTCAGTGATGGAGGCTGGTTTGCAAGCAACCTTACAGTCCAGATCCGTCATGGCTTTATATGGGAAGACGTCACGGGCCTGGCAGTTAGTCCGGAGTATCCATACGACAGCTCGGCAGTTCCGAACAAAGAGTATACATTCACATTCGACAACGCCGCGGGTGATGGGATTCAGATCATCGGAGTTCCCGGTGGGAGTTGGACATTCACGTCAATAGGTGAATTGTCTGTGTATCTTAATAGTTGAATGTTTGCTTCTCTGCTAGTTACATTTCTCTGACTGGCCATTGTTGTCGTCCAATTATTCCTCTTCCTCCGAATCCAATACCCACCTCTGATCTGAAACAGGCTAAGTTAAATAGGGGTTTGTCGTAGAATAAATCAGTTGAAGAAAAAGAGGACAAGGTCTTGGAAAGGTGAAAAAAAAGAAGGGCCAAATACATTTACAGGTTGAGTCGAGGCTCTGCAATCCCACGGGCCGCGACCACGTATAGATCCGGCAAAGCACAGCCTACTCAATGAGCGGGATCAAGTAGAAATAGTTCATTCAAACCATTGTATATGCAAGAAATAAACAACAACCTTCTAGATTAGTCCAGCAGCAATATATCCACACGATAAAAAAAGAGATAGCCCGAAACCAAGCGATCACAGAAGAAAATAAGATACACAAGAGGTATATATGATAGTGTAAGAAAGATGCATCAAAGCCAGCAGCAACAAACAGTCTGCTCAGCCAAAGTAAGTTTTTCATCAACGTCGTCATGCAAATAACGCCTTGTCTTCACTCCCAGCCCTCGGCCAACAACTTCCGCCACTCGCCAGCCGTCTCGATGGTGACATTGCTGCCTCCACAAACAATGATGACAATGCGGCTTTGGGAGTTGAGGTCGGGGATAAGCTGTTTCAGCTTCGACTTCAGCGGAGGAGATCCAGACGACTCATGTCCGGCATGGTCGACGGCGACCTCCTGTTCCGTCTCAGGGTCAGTCTCATTCGAAGACGACCGATCATCGCCGTAGCCCTCATCACCAATGGAAACAGTTGAGTTGGCTGCATCCAGCTTCCGCCTCTTGACGCTTTGGCCCTGTCCGGCGGCGGAGACCGACGACGCAGAGTTGGCAGTGGCGGAGGCAGCGTCGCCGATGGCCGCTTCGATGCAGACGCCGCAGGCAAGCTCGACGAGGTAGCGCTCGTCATCCACTAGGCGGAGGCATCCCCGTGCAGCTTCTGCGTCTGTCAAGACGGCGCTGTGCACGCTGATCCCTGGTGGAGGCGCCACAGCGTAGCGAAAGGTTGTCTCCGAGACGCGGACGGCGCCGAGGGAGGTGGCTTGGGAGGTAATCTTGGGGAGGGAGACGAGGGATTTCTTGGCGATGGCGGCGGCCAGGGAATCGGTGCCGGCCGTTTCGATGGCGAGGAGGTGAATCGGGCTGGGCGGCGTCGTCCGGGTGGCGCCTAGGTTCTGCTGTCTGCGCTTCTCCAAGCCCATCACGAGGCCGTTGAGAAGGCCGCCGCCGCCGACGCTGCAGAGCAAAGCGTCTACGGGGAGGGCGCGGCCGCGATAGGCGGCCTCTTCCTCAGCGGTGGCGGCGGATGGGAGCTGTTTCTCCAGCTCGTCGATGATGGTGCTGTTCCCTTCCCAGATGGGCTGGTTGTCAAAGGGATGAAGGGCGATTTTGGCGGTATTGTCGTCTTCTCCGGGCTTGTTCTTCATGATCACTTCGCGCATGTACTCGCCGGCTTCAGAAAACGTTTCGCCGTGGCGGATGACGTCTGCTGCGCCCGCTGCCCGGATCTTCTGGAGCATCAAGGGCTTAGTGCCGAGCGGCACGACGACGGTGCACGGGTAGCCCAGGCTACGGGCGGCGCAGACGGCTGCCAGGCCAGCGTTTCCACCGGACGAGGCATAGAAGTGAACGGGACGGTTGGCGTAGGCGGGATTGCGGAGATGAGAAAGGATCTGGTTGCCCATTGCGCGGGACTTGAAGGAGCCGCTGGGCTGGACGTTCTCCAGCTTCAGGAAAACTCGACATCCAGCAGCGCGGGACAGGTTGGCGGACTCGACCAGAGGAGTCTCGACCCATGGGGTCTTGAATGCCTGCTTTGGCTCGTAGACGGAAGGCTCGATGCTGCCCATGGTGGCGATATGTTGATGAAAAGATCAAAACTGCTCAATCGACGAGAAGGAGCGAGTGCAATGATGTACTGATAGAAACGGGGTTCCGATTCCTAAAATAGTAAAAGGTTTTCGGAGAGATAAGGTGTGTTGCACAAATCGCAGTGTGGTATAAAATGGAAGGACAATGAGAGGAGATAAGGAAGCCAAGTCTATAAAAAACACAGTGCTCCAAAAGGCTCAGCGTCCCAAAAGACCGGCCGTTCTATACATAGTTTGCAATAATTTGGAGATATACAAACGATCATGAAGTTGTCCGCGGGAAACGGGAGAGTTTCCCGATCGCGGCCACCCGTGGTGACAGATCGGAGTGAGACCGTGGTTCTAGCCCCAGTCTTTCCCGGCGATAACCTCGCAGGACCTGCCAATCACCAGACCATTCCCTGGCAGCAGCCTCCGCCCGTGCGGAGGAGCCAGGCGGAAAACCCCTTCGTGGAGCTGTTGCATCAAGCGGCGATGATGCAAATCTTTATTTGGATGGACCCCTAGGCGAGCAGTGATTGGCCGGTGGAGCATTCCTGTTATCAAATCGAAAGCTCGGGGCCAGTCTGGGTTTTGTTTTTATTACCTTTCGCTTGTCAGGCGAGGGAAAAGGTGCGTGACCTTGTTGACGCCCACGCCCTCGCCGTAATCGGGATCTGAACCGTACGTAGTAGCCGAAAACGTCCGCTTGGAGGGGTCCGAGGTGTCTACGCCGAGCAATTGCAATGTTTCGAGGGACTTGGTGGGCATAAATGGCTGCAGCAGGATGGCGGAAATGCGCAGTGCTTCGGCCGTGTTGTAGAGGGTCCATTGGGGCTCGGGATTTGACCACGGTTCCTTCAGATGGAAAAGCCTTTGGGTCTGTTTGGAGATCAATACTTGTCCGATACGTAACGTGCGGGGAGGTCCAATTTTCTTACCTCATGTAAAAGGTCCATGATATGCTGGAGCGCTGCCCGTGAGTTCAGCTGATCCATGTATTTGGCAACCTGTGCCGGAGCCCGTTCAAGCTGCTCCTGTAGCATACGATCCTCAGTTCCGGGGGTGGGAAG
The DNA here is from genome assembly GCF_964197705.1 of Penicillium psychrofluorescens. Lineage (NCBI taxonomy): Eukaryota > Fungi > Ascomycota > Eurotiomycetes > Eurotiales > Aspergillaceae > Penicillium > Penicillium psychrofluorescens. The sequence goes on along the minus strand of NC_133443.1, from coordinate 2,028,979 downwards.
GCGACCCTCCTTCGCGTCCCTGATGAGGGCGGGAAGTTTCCATCCGCCACGTTTGGCACACCCGACGAGACGGGTGGAGAGGTTTCCGATGCCTCCCAGGAGACGTTTCTGGTAATCGCGAAGAATGAACTCATTGTCGTAATCGGAATCCGCCGATAGGGAGCCCTTGTAGGCCAGGAAAAACCGCATGGTGTCGGTTCCGAAACGATCGATGGCGAAAAACGGGTTTACCACATTACCGGTGGACTTGGACATTTTCTTTTGGTTCATCGTCCAATGGCCGTGCACCAGCACTCTCCGAGGCACAGGAAGATCCAGAGCCATGAGGAACGCCGGCCAGTACACGCAGTGGAAGCTAGCGAAGTGATCAGTTCTGGTTGCTCGGCGTTTCCGGGTAAAGCCGTCTACTCACCGCACAATATCCTTCCCGACCACATGCACATCGGCAGGCCATATGTGCTGATTCTCTTGCCCGGGAGGGAAAGGATATCCCGCCTGGGTCAGATAGTTGACCAGCGCATCTAGCCATACATAGATGGTTTGCGTGTCATCACCGGGGACCGGAATGCCCCAGTTCAAACGTCCCGCCGGTCTCGAAATAGACAAATCTTGCAAGCCCGAGGAAACCGATTGAATGACTTCCTCCCTGTATTTGCCGGGCGTGATGAATTTCTGTTGTTCGTTCTTGTACAAGTCAAGCAGACGATCCTGGAAGGCAGAGAGACGGAAATGATAGTTGGTTTCTGACGACCACTCGACTTCCTTGCCCGTTTCGACCGAGACCTATCTCGCAGGTGAGCAATTGCGCTGGTTGCAATGATTGCCAAAGAGCTCACCATTCTTTTCTTGCCCGTGGACGGATCGAGGGAGTTTTGGACCTGCGACTGCGGATAGAAAGTCTCATCGCTGACGGAATACCAGCCTTCATGCTTGGCCGTGTAGATATATCCGCGATGATTCAACATTTCCTTCGCTTGATCAGCTACGTTCCGGCACGTGAGAGAGTCCGAGATTGCCTACCCAGAAATACTGAACGGCGTCCCGATGAGCCGGGTCCGTGGTCCTGATAAAGTAATCATTGTCGATATTTGCAGCTTTGGCGAGATCCTGTGTATTATGAGCGGAGGGTTCGAGTGGCTATGACCAGGATAATTCCTACCTTGAAAGTCCGACAGTTCATGTCGCAAAAGGCTTGTGTATCCATGCCCGCTTCCGCAGCAGCCTGTTGGATCTTCATTCCGTGCTCATCGGTTCCGGTCAACAGTCGGGCGTTCGTCTCTCCGAGCAGGACCTTCCACCTTTTCAGGATATCGGCGAGGATCATAGTGTACAGGTGACCGACGTGAGGTGCTACTAACATTAGTAAGGACACATTTCTGTCGGTACGGGGTATACTCACAGGCATTGACGTAGAAAATCGGCGTGGTGATATAGTAAGGCTTCGGCGGAGCCTTGGACTCCGTCGCGACACCGCGACGAGGGATGCGCGCGACGCTTCTGCAGGAAGCGCATTTCCATGCTGGTCGATGAGACAGCAACTGCGCGGTCCTCGATAAGGCGCGAAAGGGCGCCCTTGGAGTGGCCATTGGGTACGGGGAGGGTGGAGAGCGAGAAAAAGTGCTGCGGAGGTTGAAATGTCGCCGATCGGAGATGAAAGGTCCAGAGGTCCAAGCTTCCCTCTCTTTCTTTCTTTCTTCCTCAACAACCAACCCTACACTCCTGCGCAAACCCACTCGACCTGCTTATTGTTCTTCATATCTGCTACCATTCTTTTGTGTGTTATAAAACATCCCTGCAGAATATATTTTCTCTTGCAGAAGCCCTCCAACCATCAGCGGTCCATCGTCCGTCGCAGATTTTATCCACGCCGCGATGCCTGCCGCCAATGACGATACGCTGACCAAAGTGTCCTCGGAGGGTATGTCTTTAACAATCATGGCCATCCTGCCCGCTAACTCTCACTTCCCTTTATAGCTGCCACTGAACTGGTCCAGTCCTTCTACCCAGCCCTGCAGTCCAACCGCGACGCCATCGGCTCATTCTACCTTCCCACGCCGACAACGATTCTATTCAATGGGAACCCCGTGGCGGATGGGAGTGCCGTGCAGGATATCTTTGTCAATCAGATGCCCGCCGCACACTATGAAGTCCAGTCGTTCGATTGCCAGATCATCAACCGCGCATACCCCACGACCACCGCGGCGGGAGTGAAACCCCCGGCCCAGATGACGGTCAAAGACATGTCGGTGCTGGTCATTGTCAGTGGCCATGTGCGGTACGGAGAATCGCGCGATCAGCCCCAGCGCGGGTTCAGCGAGACCTTTGTTCTGGTTCCGAATCCGTCGTCAGATCGGGCGAAGCGCAGAAAGGAGTGGCTTATCCAGAGTCAGAACTTCCGGCTTGTTGTCTGATTGTCGCCTCTGATTAGGCCTGCGTGGCCAGAGGGAGAAAGTACGACATTACGCCATTCAAGAAGTGACATGATAGCCTACGCCAAAACATCCCCTTGTTCAAGTCCCATGAAGAAGATCTGCCGTTTAGAGCATCGACACATTATTATTCTTTATTACTATTCAGACTTGACTTGATCCACCGACCGTTTCTATGATTGCGACGGGGCCGACGTTGTCTTGCGAGGTACCCGCAGATTGGCCTTGATCCGTTCCAGCAATTCCTCGCGCATCGCCTTCTCATTCGGCAACAGTCCTCGCTGTGATGGAGTGTTAGAAGTGCTGCTTTCTCAACGAAAGCTGGACATACAACGCGAAGCCATCTCTTCATCTCTTCCGCCGTCCAGGATTCCGGATCTACTTGCAATCAGCGCCTTGAATGTTTGACGGCGGAGCTCTGCTTACTTCCTGTCGGATCTGGCTCATTGGGAAACATGTCGCCACCCCAGATGGAGTAGGCGGCCACCGCCGTGACCATGCCGGCGAAGCCTGATGGGGATGTTAGATAGTTAGACCTGTTTGGTTTGGGGCGTATATACCAAGAAATAGATTCTGTTGAGCATTAGCGCCTGTTCCGAACAGTGTGATCCCACCGTACCTTTGAATTCAAAGCTCGATCCAATGGAGTTGGCATGTTGACTGGCTGTTCTGGTAAACTCGAAGAGCGAAGAAGGTGATGTTGTTCCGATCATTATTAAAGTCGCCGCCTGATGTGCACCGCCACCCGACGCCACAGTTTCTACACCTTGTATATTTCCGCACGAACGGCCATGGCGCACTTTCCGCCCTCAGCCACTTCCACCACCGCCACACCCGCACCAGCCACAGCCGAAAGACCCGCGCTAAGGGCTGCAAACCCTAACACACAGTTCCTTCATTTCTTATCGTTCCTGGTCCATCACCGTCCATATCCAATCCCCGACAATAACACTCGCCCACCATGCCTCGTGAAGTCTCCGATATCAAGCAGTTCATTGAGATCTGCCGCCGGAAGGATGCCTCCTGTATGTTTTGTGTGGTGGTGGTGGTGGTGATGATGAAGGAGGAATGAACTAAACTAACACTCCACGCTTTTTCAGCCGCCCGGATCAAGCGCAACCGCAAGAGCCAGCAGATCAAGTTCAAGGTCCGCTGCGAACGCTTCCTCTACACCCTCGTCCTGAAGGACTCCGACAAGGCCGCCAAGCTCAAGCAGAGCCTGCCCCCTGGTGAGATCATGACATGATCCGGGAATGAAATATGGAAACACTAACACTCTTTCTCCCACAGCCCTCAAGGTTGTCGATGTGTCCAAGGGTGACAAGAAGAAGTCCCTGTAAAAAAAGAGATGATGTCCCGAGGGATGGAGATGAGGGAGTGCGGCAAGAATCGGTCGGTCGGTCGATGCATCATGTGCTACGTGCAACCAACAACTGTTAGATGATGGAGCGATGGCAAAAAATGGAGCTGGAAGGGTCCTTCTACTGCGAGTCAACATGGGGGTGGTTTTGATGCTCGAATCTATTCATACCCTCGAGGACCACCCTTGTCGGAGCATTCAGTCCCTACATCACAATGAACAGAAATAAAAAAAACAGTTGAAATATCTTCTTCGGTCCCGTGTACGTTTGAGGACTGCACGTACTACTTACTTGGTGTCCGCAGCTGTTGCCGAGATAGCAACCTCTCCGCAGTTCCAAATGCACTGGGATAGGAATCTAACTCTCCAGAGGTATCACCACAGCCAAGCTTCGATTTATATTTTATGTTGTATAGTTGTCTATTCATTTGGTCGATACACAATCTCCGAGTATCCTTCGACCCCAACCCGACCCATCTCTTCAGAGATAGAGCTCATCTCCAAATCCACGCGCCGAAGCTCAAACTCGCCAAAGAAGTTCGGTTCATCCGACACCTTGCTGAATCCAAGACTTTCAAACAGGGCCAGGCTGCGCGTGTTCGACTGCCCGATCTTCACGCTCAGATAGGAGAATTCCAACCCGGTATTCTTCCCTTCTTCCTTCCCTTCTTTTTCTTCGCTTGCTCCTTTTCCCCTTCCCTCTGCCTTCCCAGATATAGACGTAGCTGTAGCTGTACCAGAAGAAGTAGTAGTAGAAGTAGAAGAAGAAGAGACCAAACCAAACCTCTCCTTCACCTCCTCATCAAGTCCACCGCGCGCAAACTCCGCCAAAATCCCACTCTCATACTCAGCGATATACCTCAAAAAGACCAACAGCGCTGCCCGCCCAAACCCGCGCCTCTGGTTCGCCTTCTCGGCGACCATCAGCTCGATCTCGCCGACGAGCTTTGGTGCCGCGTCGTCTTCGTCGCCGTCGTCGATGCGTAGGAATAGATTGATGTCTCCGATCATGCTGGGTGGGGAGTCATCTTCTGGTGTGAGGGTCGGGGTTGTGTTTGTGTCGTTTATGGACCCAGCAGATGTAAAAGTAGAAGGAGAAGGAGAAGTAGCAGTAGCAGCTTCGCGAGAGGGTGGTATAGGGATAGATATAGGCCGGCAGAGAATAAAAGTCAATTTATCCGGATCCGAGCGCCAACTGCGCTGCATGGCGTATTCCTCATCTAGCGTAAGCGGTTCGGAAGCAGTTGCTTCTTGGATTTCCTGAATTTCCAAATTAGAATCTATTTCTTTGCATTTTCTCGCTGTTCTGGCGGTGGGTACGGACCTCGTCTTGCATCCATTCATGGTAGCGGGGGACGTGCCGCGGCGAGTATGGAACCAGGAGGACCTTTGTGGTTGAGAGGGCTGAGGATTACATTAGTTGTTCTGTTCTGGCCTGGTTTGCACTTGTTTCTGTGCAATGCAATGCATCTGCTATCTGGGAAGAGGTGGTTGCGTACCGGTGTTGGCGTTGAGGAGCATTGTGCTTGTCCCCTCTATTCTTGCGGAAGTCAGTAGTCGGCTTGGAGATATATATCGTCGGTCCTTGGAGCATGCAATTGGCGTATTTTGGAACCAAACACCTAATTGGATACCTGCTGGTTTCCTCCCGACTGTAGTTGACCAAGAGTTCTTTTCTTTTCTTTTCTGCATGGGATGGTAGTGGGGCGCGCGCCGACTTGATCCAGCCAAGCTCGACCGCAATTGGTACAGACCAAATATATACCATCCAGCACAAGGTTAGAAGGATGGACTCATTAATCAAATTCATGTCATGATTTCTCTTTTAGAAGACTATATCATTTTTTTTCTTATTGCCCCCCAAAAACCCCAAACCGCACAACCTCCACCTCCAGCGTCTCAGTATCAACCAGCACCAGCTCGCCCGTCTCACCAAACCTTGGAAGCGACAACAGCCGCACGCGCGCAGAGGACGTGTCTGCCGCATCGGCCATCTCGGTATCATCACCCCCATCCCCGTCCAAGTGGAGTGGGATCTGGCCTTCGATGACCCGCGTGTCGAACTTGGGCTGGTTCCCCGTGAAGAAGATGTGGGGGCAGGATTGCAGCACGAAAGGGTCGTCTTCTTGGAATGGATATGCCCCTGCCACATGGGTTAGTATCCAGGATGTGGACAAGCAGAAGAAAAAAAAAGGACGGAAAACATAAGCATACAGATTGTGTCGGGGGCAGTCGGCACACCGCATCGCCATCGGAGCATAGCTTCCATAATCCGCAGCCGTGCGTCCGAGTCGTCTTCCTCGCCGTCATCACCGGTGAAATCCAGATATCGCAGGACATCGTCCACGTTCTGTCCGCTGCAGCCCCAAAGCCGCCACCCTTCGACATCGCCCTCCCACGGATTTGTGACGCTGTCAAACCAGCCCGCTTGCGGGTCAATTTCGCCCGCTGTCGGTGGTGCTGTCGCGTATGCTCTCGCCTGCGGAAACATCGCGCGGTGGATAGCCTGCTGCGGCAGAGAGAAATTGGCCGGATCGGAATCGCCCGGCATGATGGTTACGGGGATGCTGGGTAGGATCTCCGCGAGGAAATTATCGAGATGGGTGATGGGCGAGGCGTTGTAGGAGGCCGCATCGTAGCCGTACTTCTTCGGCGCAGCTTTCTTTTTCTCTCCTGGTGCATTGTCGCTGTCGAGTTCAGTGACTATCCTGGCTCCGAGCGAATTACCTGCAATGATAAGCCGTGTGATCGTGGATGCGTCTGCCGAAGGGCTGTTTTCGGTATCGCCCGAGAATCCAGTGTAGCCCAAGAGATACTCGGACAGGAGCTCCAATGCGAGCGTATCGCTCGACGTCCCTGTAATCCCCAGTCCACTGACAAACGCAATCTTGCCCGGTCTTGTTGCTTTCCCCTCCTTGTCCCCCGCCCATCGCCTAGGTTGGAGCGCTAAATCCGGCACCTTGATATCAATGACCTCGAAATCACCATTCGAGTTCTCTGTCCCCAGCGCAGCGATAATAGCACCGGTAGCCAAGTGTGTCGACGCAAGACCCGCACCTGTCAAACGCAGACGTCCGGACTCATCCTCCATCATGATCTCCGTCAACGCCGGATTCGATGGGTCCACGTATGTGCGACGCGGAGGCGGCGCAGATGTGAAATTCTAGGAGCCACGCCATGTTAGCAGGCTGAGCCCGACGGAGCAAAGAGCGAGAGGGCAGAGAGCACGCACCTCCTTCGTCAGATCATCCAGAATATTCGGCTTCAGCGGCAGATCCATATACACCGTGCCGGCGACCCAGCACAGCTCGCCCTGCCGCACATCGAGCACTCGATCCACGCGCCGCGCGTGTTCGCCGGCAATCTGAGCCAGTGGTCAGTTCAGCTCCCAACGGTCCAGGATCTGCTTCTTCTTACATTGAATCCCTCCCAGGCCTCTGTCGCTACCTTCTCCACCGCTGGTTTCAGGTGCGCCAGCCGCAGGAAGTACATGTCGCCATACTGCTGCTTGTAGTGCCGTCCTGCGCCGGCGGGTAGGCGGAAGGTGTGCAGGGGCTTGTAGTGGGACTGTACGCGGTAGGCGGGTTCATGGTCTGTATTATCTGGCGGGCGTAGGAAGCCATAGTCCGTGGTCTCGGAGACCATCTTGAGATTGACGATGGGGGGATGATGGGGTTGGAAAGTGCAGAGAGCAAAGGGTGGACGCGACGCGTGCGCGTTCATTGGATTCCCGCCGGGCCAGTTGGCAGCCCTACATGACTGCCCAGTACATCCATGAGTGCGATCATAGTCTATGATTTCATTCAGTGGTTGTGTCCATATTCCTACGGTTCTTCCATGTGCTTAATTCATACTCAATTCGGCTGTTTGCATTAATCCACAAGCCTCCTCGGTCCAACACTAAATTGTGAGCATTTCATAACTCGCCGTAGTCAGCCTCGGTCCGGCTAAACTTCCCCGCATTAAACTTTCCTCGTCACCAACTGATTTAGATACACATGTGCACTCACTGACTTCTATATGATACCCTCTCACACCTTCTTTCCCCTCCTACACTTCCAAAAATAATCACCACCATAATGTCTCTTCACACCCCTCTCTGTACTCTCCTCAAAATCCAGCACCCGGTCCTCCTCGCCGGGATGGCTCGCGCCTCGGGCGCCCCATTAGCTGCCGCAGTTTCCAACGCCGGCGGCCTCGGCACCGTCGGCGGACTGGGATACACTCCGGAGCAGCTATCAGAGATGCTGACGGAGCTAAAATCACTCCTCCGCGACCCCAACCTCCCCTTCGGCGTGGACCTAGCCCTCCCACAAGTGGGGAATGGCGCGCGCGCTACCAATCATGACTACACCCACGGACAGCTCGACGAGCTGGTCGAGGTGGCTATCTCGCATGGCGCGAAGCTATTCGTTTCTGCCGTGGGCGTTCCACCTGAGGCGACGATTAAGCGGCTCCATGGTGCGGGCATCTTGGTCATGAATATGGTGGGTGCGCCGAAGCATGCGGAGAAGGCGTTACAGCGGGGCGTGGATGTTGTTTGCGCGCAGGGTGGTGAAGGTGGTGGGCACACGGGCGAAATTCCATTCTCGGTGCTGGTTCCTGCGGTCGTGGACGTGGCGCGCAAGTATCGCAGTCCCTTGACGGGGCAGCCGGCGCTGGTGGTCGCGGCGGGCGGAGTAAACGATGGGCGCAGCTTGGCGGCGTCGTTGATGCTGGGTGCTGCCGGTGTCTGGGTTGGGACGCGGTTTGTTGCGTCGGAGGAGAGCGGCGCCAGTCGCATGCACAAGGAGGCCGTTGTGGGCGCCCAGTATGGCGAGACGAAGCGCACGCTGGTTATCTCGGGCCGGCCGCTGCGGATGCTGCCCAATGAGTATATCAAAGGGTGGGAGAGTCGGCCGATGGAGATTGCGGAGTTGACGGGGAAGGGGATTGTGCCGATGATGGACGATCTGGAGAACGAGAAGGATATCGATATGCCTTTCCTCATGGGTGATGTGTCCGCGAGTGTCAAGGCGATCAAGCCGGCGGGCGTGATTGTGAGGGAAATGGTCCAGGAGGCCGTGGACATGCTCAAGGTGGGTGGCTCGTACATCACGGCGAATGGCCAGGCAAAGCTATAGAGGGATGAACGTGGTGGAGGGCTTAAATTTTTTTTTCTCTCTCTTTCATTTCCTGTTAAGGATGGCAGGACATGTACTTGTACAGAAACTCATAAAATAACAATATGACTCGGACAATCCCATTCGGGCGTGCAATGCTACGAATAGGAAGAAGCATTTCTATCTTCGAAAAGAGCCAAAAACCGGAGATGCCCCAGATGCAAAGCCAAAGGAAAGGGGTGCTCTCGGTAATGCCATAAACATCAAAATGGATTGAGGGCCAACTATTTGCGCACACACAGCCAACATCAATGGCAACCATTGACCACGGCTGCATTGCCATTCGTCCGGGTCTCCAACAGATTGGGCGGTGGTGGGGGTCCAAAGACCGGCCGCTCCGGGGGTTGGTCGACGCGACCTGCTGGGATGTGGTGGGCATGGGCATCCAGCTCATCCTCATCACTCATCTCTTCCTCGTCCTCGTCATCTTCGTACTCTTCATCGTATTCGCTCTCGGTGCCTTCGTCGTCACCATCCAAATCCCCTTCTGGCAATGCTTCTCCGCGACCCTGGGCCTGCATCCGACGGCACAGGGCTTCGAGGTGGTGGCACTTCTTGCGCCATCGTTCCAGCTCCTCGTGGTTCCGCGTCCGCTCTTCTGCCATCTCGAGGATATTTCGGTTGGTTTGTTCGTGTTTGCGGTTGAGCGTATGGTTCTCCTTTTCCAGTCGTTTGGTCTTCTTGGACATCTCTTCCATTTCTTTCCGAAATGTAAGGAAGAGCTCGTTGCTATTGTTCAGAGTATCCTCGACCTGATGGTGGTTAGCGAGTGAAATTTACATGGCAGAAGCCTCTCCGTACCTGCTTGAACTTCTCCACGTAGATATTGAGCTGACTGCGCAGCTCGGCTTCTGTGTGGGAGAAGGTGGAAACTTGTGAACTCAATGCGCGGCCGCGAGCACTCTCGTTCTCGGCAGTCCGGCGTTGTTCCTCATACTTGGACGTGAGACTTTGCAACTCGGTATCCTTGCTGCGCAGGAGTCCTTTGTAATGCAGTTCACGCGTGTCAAATTGCTCAGTGATGGTCTTGAGCTTTGCACGTAGCCTGGATGTCCTGTGTCAGCGACTGACTCAAGCCTGTATTTTTTTCAAATGCATACGCTTCATCCAAATCCACGTCCACTACTTTTTCGCCGCGAGGATTGCCCTTGGCGGCCATGATGTCTTGAATGTCGTAGAGAAGCGAGTCCAAACGTTCATTGACGATCAGCCGGGCTTTCTTTTCCGTATCTTCCAGCTTCTTGTTTTCATCCTATGAGAGTCTCCGTTAATCACACTCTGCCCTCTCACTAATTTCTGGCATTCCAAACCCACCTTGACTTTCTTGTTCTCCTTTGTAAGCTCGCGGCACAGCTTCTCCAACTTGTCCTTCATGGTCACGGTTTTGCTCAGCTCGGACTTGCCCTTGTCCTGGTCCTTCTGCAGCTGATCGGCACGCTTTTTGCTCTTGGCATAGTCACGATCCAGCTTCTTCATATCGGCCAACAGTTCGGTGTACTTCTTGTGCACGGCCTCGAGGCGGGTCATCGGAGACTCGATATTGTTCAGGAGCTGGTTGAGATCCCGAGTCGCTTTTTTCACCTCGCGCTCTGTACATTGAATACGTTAGCCACCAGTTCCATATGTGCTGAGCAACATAACCCAAAGCCACGCACCGATTTCCTGTTCCTGATCCTTCTCGCCAGCCGCATCTTGCTCCAGCTGTGAGATTTTGGCGGCCAGCAATTTGGACGTTTCGTTGGGATCCGCCGCCTTCTTCCCCTTATTCTTCTTGGACATGGTTGTGGACGACATGGTGAATCTGCAAGGAGAACAACCACAGACTCGAACGATCGAGGCTGGGTTGGTATCGCGTGAACAAGCCGCGGCAGACCGAAAATTTGCGCAAAGACTGTAGATACACGTCGACAACGGTCAATCCAGGCTGGTGCTGGTGGTCGAGCAGGAGGGATCCCAGAGCCAAGCGGCGCAGTTATGAGCAGTAACTCTGGGACGGCGTATGAGGCTGGGTTGGCGGAACTGTGAGCGGGTTCGAGGGAACAGCGGTTCGTTCTCTCGCAGAACTCGGAGGGGGATCTTAGTCATCGACGACTAAGCCTGGGACTGGGACGAAGGTATAGTGGCCCACGCCAATTAATGCAACTAGGACGTATAGGGAGAGTGTGTCAGAGGCGAAAGAACACAAGGAAACAAGCACACCAAGGAAGCACACACGACCGCAGCTTCCGGGTGTGCAGGCTGGTAACTTAGTCACGGGGACTCAGCTGAGTCAGCCAACTGGTCTTTTCCTGTTCGGCCGCTGCCCAACTTTTGAATTATGCACACTCGTTTTGTACATCACTGCTAGGGGATGTTAATAGGCAGTTGTTTACCTGTTCCATCTTTCTAGAGCTGTCACAACATGCTACGCTCATCATTAGGTCTGAGCAGGGCCTCCGTGCTGCGCCCGACCCTCTCTAACCGGTTACCACGATCAAACCATGCCCTGAAGATATGCAACCGGAGTGCTTCCACTGTGACCAATCTAGACAACTTTCCGCAGGTTGGAGAGAAGCTACATGGATTCACCATTCAGGAGAAGAAGCATGTCCCGGAGCTGCATTTGACCGCGGTGCGACTCACCCACGATAAGACCGACGCGGACTATCTTCATGTGGCTCGTGACGACAAGAACAATGTCTTTGGAATCGGTTTCAAGACCAATCCTCCAGATGCCACCGGAGTTCCACATATTCTGGAGCACACCACCCTTTGTGGTAGTGAAAAGTGAGCTGCTGCACCTTGAGGTTGATTGCACCGGTCCTTGCTAACTTCTGCCTAGGTATCCAATCCGAGATCCATTCTTTAAGATGCTTCCGCGCTCTCTTTCGAACTTTATGAATGCCTTCACATCCTCGGACCACACCACTTACCCCTTTGCGACAACCAACCAGCAAGACTTTCAAAACCTCTTGTCCGTCTACCTCGATGCGACGTTACACCCCCTCCTCAAGGAAGAAGACTTCAGACAGGAAGGATGGCGACTCGGCCCTGAGGACCCGCGTGCCTTGCAGGCAGTGTCAGGGGAGAAGCCGCAACTGGAGGACATCGTGTTCAAGGGAGTGGTGTACAACGAGATGAAAGGCCAGATGTCGGATGCAAACTATCTCTACTACATCCGCTTCAAGGAAAGCATCTTCCCAGCAATGAACAACTCAGGTGGAGACCCGGAGTATATCACCGACCTCACCCACAAACAGCTGTCGGAATTCTCGAAGCGCAACTACAACCCGAGCAACGCCAAGATCCTGACATACGGAGACATGCCCCTGGGTGGCCATCTCAAGCAGATTGGCGCTGTCTTGGATGGATTCGAGAAAGGGCAGGCCGACAAATCTGTCAAAATGCCGCTGGATCTCAGCCGCGGGTCGCTGAATGTGACCATTCCTGGACCTATCGATACATTCGCTAGTGAAGACAAACAGTACAAGACCTCCACCTCGTGGTACATGGGTGACTCGACCGATATCGTGGAGACATTCTCCGTTGGCATTATCTCCTCGCTTCTGCTTGATGGATATGGCTCGCCCATGTATCGGGCTCTTATTGAAAGTGGACTTGGCTCTTCCTTCACTCCTAACACCGGCCTGGACCCCTCCGGCAAGATCCCCATCTTTTCTGCTGGTGTCACTGGAGTTGGTGAGGCAGAAGCCGCCACCGTCAAAGAAACGATCCAGAACGTCTTCCGCGAGTCCGTGTCGGCTGGCTTTAGCGAGGAGAAGGTGCGCGGCTTCCTCCATCAGCTGGAATTGGCATTGCGACACAAAACAGCAAACTTTGGAATAGGGGTGATGGAGAAGACCATTTCGTCTTGGTTCAATGGTACTGACCCGATGAAAGAGCTGGCTTGGAACGACGTCATCGAGGAATTCAAGAAGCGATACGCACAATCTGGATATCTCGAGTCTCTTGTGCAGAAATATCTTATCAACGATCAATGTGTGACATTTACCATGGTTGGCTCGCCCACCTTCAACAAGGAGTTGGACGAGAAGGAGGCTGTGAGAAAGGAGACGAAGCTTGCCCAGCTTATTGAAGAGCATGGCTCAGTCGAAAATGCTATCCTGAAGCTTGGTGAGGAGGAATTGAAGCTGCTCAAGGTCCAGGAAGACGCCCACAACGCAGACTTGAGCTGCCTCCCGTCTCTGCGAGTCAAGGATATATCAAGGGAGAAAGAGCGCAAGCCGGTTCGCGAGTCCCGTGTCGACGATATCGATGTGGTCTGGCGTGAGGCCCCCACCAACGGTCTGACTTACTTTCAGGCCTTGAATGCCTTTGAAGATCTGCCCGATGACCTGCGATTGTTGATGCCGTTATTTAACGACTGCGTTATGCGACTGGGTACGGCCAACAGGTCGATGGAGCAGTGGGAGGACTTGATCAAATTGAAGACCGGAGGAATCTCAACCTCATCATTCCTCGTTTCGTCCCCGACTCAGCTCGACAAGTTCAATGAAGGCCTGCATTTTTCTGGGTATGCTTTGGATAAGAATATTCCCGAGATGCTGGAAATGCTGTCGACTTTGATGACTGAGACCGATTTCACGAGCCCTGCGGCGCCGGCCTTGATCCAGGAACTCCTGCGCCTTGCTACCAACGGTGCGTTAGATGCCGTTGCTGGCACTGGTCATAGATATGCGGTGAATGCAGCGGCTGCCAGTCTCTCGCGGAGCTTCTGGGTGCAGGAACAGCAGTCTGGTTTGGAGCAGTTGCAGGCCACGGCGAACCTGCTTCGTGATGCCGAGTCATCCCCTGAACGTCTCCAGGAGCTGATCGAGAAACTCCGTCTGATCCAGTCGTTTGCTATCAGCAAGACCCCAAGCTTCCGTGTCCGCATGGTCTGCGAAGCGGAAAGCGCTTCTCGCAACGAGTCAGTTCTGCAGAAATGGATTGGCAAGTTGCCTCAGATCCGCTCCCCGAGTTCTACCGCAACCAACCTGGGCTTCAAGTCTGCCGACAAGGCTTTCTATGACCTCCCTTACAAGGTCTATTACTCCGGCATGGCCACGCAGACAGTGCCATTTGTCGACCCGTCCAGCGCACCTCTCAGCGTCCTGTCACAGCTCCTCACTCACAACTATCTTCACCCCGAAGTCCGCGAAAAGGGCGGCGCGTACGGTGCCGGCGCCAGCAATGGTCCTATCAAGGGTATCTTCACCTTTATGAGCTACCGCGATCCCAACCCTCTCAACACCCTGAAGGTTTTCCAAAACAGTGGAATCTTCGCTCGGGACCGTGCCTGGTCCGATCGGGAGATCGAAGAAGCCAAACTTGGCATCTTCCAAGGTCTTGATGCCCCAATGAGCGTGGATGAAGAGGGCAGTCGCTACTTCATGAGCGGTGTCACCCATGAAATGGACCAGCGCTGGAGAGAGCAGGTCTTGGATGTCACGGCTAAGGATGTGAATCAGGCAGCCGACCGATTCTTAGTCAATGGCTCTCGACAAGCCACCTGCGTGCTGGGCGAGAAGAAGGACTGGGCTGGTTCCGAATGGGAAGTGCGCAAGTTGTCCATGGATCTCCAGAACAATGCTGCCGCATCTTCATAGGCAAGCCTCATTCTTCCTTTTCCCAGGACCTTGAGTGGCAACATCTTGGCGCCGAGACCTGGTCGAACGAAAGTGTACTATCACCTCTATACCCTGTCTATTTGTCCCCGTGTATTTTTATCATCCTGCACACTTCCCTGTACACTACGCATATAACTGCCATATAGATCCCCTGTCTTCCCTCTATCTCTCTCCCATTTTCCATTCTACGCGCTGCAAGATCTATACGTGCCTTCGAGCACCAGAGCTGAATCACACACCTGCAACCAGTCACCCCCTTTGGTTGAGAGATGTGGCATCCGTTCCCGGATGCAAGCGCAAGAGCAGTAGGGAATGTGAGCCCAAGACTTGTTCTTGCGGCACACTTCCTGACTCCGTTTCCCAGAACCGCCCTGGAAAATCCCTCTTTCAGCCTACGCAGGGCGGACTAAAAACGCGAGAACATGACGTGCCTCGGCACTAACCATCATTCTGGATGTAACCGCCGCTTTGGCCTGGCTGGCGTAGATATGCGTTGATCCCGTCGTACATGGCGCTGGGGCAGTGTTTTTTCCGACCTCGCTTATCTACTGTAGTTACCTAACTAATTATAATCCTGTAGAAGAACAGATCTTTTCCTTGAATTCCAATCCGACCCCAATTGTTCATTTACTTTGCACTGAAGAACCCTAAAACGAGTCCAATAGGAACGAACTGGCGCAGAAAGCGGAGAAAATACGACTTGGCCCCATCTCACGTGTCCTGGCTGTGCAAAGCCGCCTTTGAAACGTCCCGATTAGCAGTAGATGTGTTCTTCACTCTACCCCTGTTAAAATAAAACCCAGGGCCATGTAGAAGCCCAGTTTCTTGTGTATCGGTTTGCCATGAAGAAGTCGAGGTCTGTCGTGCTCGGCCCCAAGCCGACCAAGGCATGCGGTAAGTCAAAAAGGGGCCAGCCTAACCACGTGGGTTTGGGTTGTTGTGGAGCAAAGCTAATTAATGATGATGGTTCGAAGTCAATTGCCGACGACTGAAGGTACTATTTACTGATAATAATCAATGTCGGAACTTGTGAACTGATGGCGCCCGGCAGATGAGATGTGAGGTCGCTGGGCCACCTCCTTGTCGGCGATGTCGCCAAACAAACACGGCTTGTGTGTTCAAGCCTCGTGCTAATGTATGTAACGTTAAGACTGAGCACAGTAGGATAGCTTACCGTTACTATAGGCTGCGGCTATCCATGAACTAGTCGAAGAATCCCAGAAGGAGTTGCGTGCCTCGCAGTCTATGATGTCCCACGACAACTACTCCATTCTGAATCGGCTGGATCGAATCGAAGCCGCTCTGGGCATCAGCCAATATCTTTCTGAAGAGGCAGATTTATCACCTTCTCATTCTCATGATATGCATGATATGAGTCCTGAAGCGGAGTTGGGTGATGTTCCTCTTCATGGTGTGTGGAAAGCAATTGCACACCTGAGAATTATCACCCGTCCGCCACCGGACGAACGTGTATGGTCTCGACCTCTCGTCAAGCAGTTATGGAGCTCGTATGCAACTCCCCAATGCTATGATATCCAACATCCTTGCTAATGGTGCTCTAGGTTTCTGAATAATCTACCGCTTCTTCACTTTCTCACTGACCGAAGCGCTTTTGCTTCTCCGACGCCCTTACTGCTTGCTTCAGTCCTCTATATCTCTGCACTTCACCATTCATCATCGGAGCTTGCGTCATCAGAGTCGGGGTATTTTGCAGCGACATGCAGTGCCATTGCTGAGCTGGTCATTCCATCTTCGCACCCCGGTCTTTCACATATGTCCGAGAACAACTATCATGAATCAGAGCAGAATCAACCCCCACCAGCCACCAAGTGTAAGGAATTTCACAATATTCTCGGCTTAATAATGGCCAGCCTAAGCTCAGAAGCCTACATCGATGCCACCGGGTCATGGATCGCAATGGCATACCGTCTCTGGCTAGACCACTGTCCTTCTGAAATGGATAAAACAACGGCACAGGACTGGCGCGGCTTGTTTTCTGGTCTCCAAGTAAGACAAAGACTTTCAAGTTCTCCAGATGCAGTTCGCTGACCTTTTCATAGGTAATTGATATAGAGCACGCTTCAATGCATATGTCGTACCCACTGCTCCCGCGCCATCCGCCAAATCCAGATCTCCAACGCTTGGACAGTCACCAGGGAAATGCTTTTCAAGGTCTTGCAGAAATGATGCATTACGGAATGAGCCACTTCGTCGGCCGTGGACTCCCGACGATATGGAGTTCTGTCAATGCAGACGTCGCCGACTCCGTACCCGTGGTTCGCACTCCTTTCACCGAGAAGGATTCGAAAGTTATCCGGCTTTGGGCACGCAAGCTTGACGACTGGCTGGTTAGATATAATGGAGCAGTCCGTAAGTGCTGAGCTACATGGAACTTTTTTGGCAATGGGTAAACTAACAACGTGCGTGCTTTCTGCCTTAGAACCATCTCCGTCAGATCGACAAGGTATTCTTATTCTTCTGCAGTATCATTTACACAAGCTTTATGTGCTTTCCATATACCACCCTGCCCGAGGATTTGACCTTGGGTCCGCAAATATTAGTTCTGGCGAGCGACATGAGCTACTTGTTTCAGCGCGGGCAGTCCTGAGGCTGCGGCAAGATGATGCTAGCATCTGGTCCAACTGGGATTTAGTGGTGAGTACATCCCATCCTGTCCCAACTTTGGAGAATTTTATCTGATGTTGCATAGATGATCACCTGGGCAGCCCTTCTACTCCTTCGAGGTGTTGAAGATGGCATGACGCATCCGGATGGTACGTACTATGCATTATTGGAAACGAATCTCTTCTAACATACCGGATATCAAGACCTCAACCTCATCCAAGCGCACCTACACAGCCTAGAACGAAGCCACCAGTCCGCACTAAGCATCCACACCGTTCTATCTCGCCGCCTCGAATCCGGAATGCAAACCATGCACACCCCACCAGACAGCGGCGCAGTCCTAGCTTTCCCGTTCCCAAACGCCGAAGATTCATGGACGATATTTGATCAGGACATTATGTCGCTAGCGAATCCTCCATGGCTATTCCAGGACTCATCTCAGCTCACCCCGTCTCACAAACCTGCGGATATGCAACAACCCCCACCGCAACTGCAGTCTGGAATGGCAACGGTTGGATATGATTCCAGCCTGCTGGTCAACAATTCCCAGTCTTTTGCGGCGAATCCGCAGTGGAATGTGGCCGGGCAGATCCAGGATGCCTTACCGACGACGATGAACCGGCTTTTTGGGAATGAGAATAGTGCTCAAGATGGCGGTTCTCTCATGTAGTATATCTGGCCTTTATCTTTCGTTGATTCGTAGTCTTTGATCTTTTCAAGGGTGTTAGCGGTGCATGGTGAATTGGTCAGGCAGTTTATCATCGGGATTCGATTTGGTCCAATAGTATCATGAATTTCTGTCCTCGTTTCAAGATCCCCCAAAGCTCTAATTTGTCCAATTACCTTGCCTCTCCTGATCCAAGTTCCCGATCCAAGAAAGATATCCCTCCAAAGATGTGTCATTTGTTTCTCGACTTAGGCGACACAACCTACGGCCCAAGTATCTTCATCCATGTCCCTAGCCGGATACCCAACTAGATCCACATTTTCGTACGCGCTTCGATCCGTATCAAGTCTTCTACCGCAAAGCATTTGATCAATCACTTCTTGATCCACAGACTCCAGTTTCCATTCATTGATCGTCTCAGAAGTGAGAGCCTCAAGAAGAGCTCCAACCAAAATTCCAATCAATCTAGGTCCAAAAACAGACTGTGCTGGACACTGAAAGGGTTTATGTCCAAAAGGCATGAAGGCTTCTTGCTGCCTCGATGTGAGCTGTTTCCAACGTTCGGGATTAAAGACAAGTGCACATGGCCCCCAGATATCCGGGCGTAAGTGACAAGCTTCGATATCGGCCGCCATATCATCGTATGCTGGCGGTTCCTGGTTATCGTCTGTAGCCTTGTCACTCCATTGATAAGCACGATGAATTCTCCTGGTGGGAGGATAGAGCCGAAGGGATTCAAAGACAATGTGCTTTGCAGATGGAACATCATGGACAGGAGCACTGCCTTCCAGATTCATGTATGTGGTGCCTTCAAACTGTTCTTTCGTTGGATGTCTTACGAATGCAGCCAAGGCGTTTCTCCATTCCGGGTGAGTAGCGCCAGTTGAAAATCCGACTTCAACGAATGCACGAAGAACAACACGCCAAAGTGTTTCAAAGGAGGGAATGATGAAATTCAATGGATTTGTAAGGCCAGCGTTATCGTTTCCAAATATTGCTCTCAGGCTGAATCTCAGCTCGCTGTTATTTTCAAATCGAGGCACAAGGTCTAGATTCTTTGCCTTAAGAGGTAATCCAGGTCTAGTTGATCGCCTTGGCGAAAGCATCCAGGACGAAGTCATTAGTATCATCCCCGTCCTCACGGTCGAACATTGTGAAAAGCACCACTCTCAGCGAGAGGATGCTGACAAGAGAGACGAGGTTGATGCGAATAGAAGAATCATTCCGGACTCCAAAGACACCGTCTGCGTTGGAATCCTTGTTGGGGTCATTGAGAGTCAAAACATGAGCACTTTCCCGGGCGAGTTCTGCAATGTGGCTCCACCTCTCCTGTCTCAAGTTGACCCGTTGTCTAGCTTGCGTAAGAAAGCCTTGAGCGTGCTCTGAATTGAGACTGGTGAAACTATTGTCGATTCCAAACGCGATACGTCGGTTTTGATTTGGAATGATTCGGGATTCCTGAGGGTTTAGCCGGTTATGCTTGCCGTTGCGGACCAATGTGCCTGCTATGAGCTCTTGGCACTGGCCTGGGTTGCTTGTTCGGTTGTTTGGGAAATCTTTTGAAGAATTACTGCGGTGATGCAGCATGAGGTAAATTGGAACAGCTGCAATGAGCAACATGCATAACATGTCAGTGAGGGCTGCCATTTGTTCGGTATGAGCTCGAGCAGAAGCAAAAAACGGGGTTGAATCTGGGAAATGCTTTGCAAAAATAGAGAGATTTATGGAATAGAATTGTAGCAAAAAAAGAAGACCTTGTTTGAAAATAATCATAGATTCCAAACAAGACAGTGTTTGTTTGATAGCCCAATCGGGAAGTCATAAAGACATAACCGTCTCAAATTATCCTCTGTAAGATGCATAATATACCAGGCAACACAAAGAAAAAGAATCTATTCATCAAACAAAGGACCAAAAAAAGTTTACAACCTCCTGATGGCAAACCTCAGCTTAAATGTCTCTATTCCACCATGATAGCTTCCAGTGGCTCGATCAGCGCCCTGCCACACTTCCATCCAAGCCTGGACGTCCCACTTCGTGCCCGTCTCCTCTTCAACCTGCTTCCAAAGCCTCTTCCACGTTGAGGGATCATGCCGATAGTGTCTGTCGTCAGCTTTTTGATTTAAGGGGTCTTGCCGACCAACCTGGCGTCCAATCAACAAAGACCCAGGCTGTGCACGAAGCAAGCTAACAACCCGCTTGGCAACAGTGATCTGCTGGTCCCAGTTAAAGAGATGGAAGAAAGATGCAGCATTGATGATGTCGACTTGGCCAGTGAGCGTCTTTACTAGGTCGGAGTTATCGTCGAAGATGTCTGCGCTGATGAATGGGGACTTTAGACTGTCACGATCGGCAAAGAGGTCATAACCTATCTCAAAGAAGTCGAGGCGGAGGTCAGATGCGTAGAGGTTTTCTGAGGATACGCCGTCGAAGACCTGTGTTTCTGGATTAGCCGGAGCTCTAGTTGTGAGGAGCAGGAGAAGTTGACCAGATGACGCAGCTCTTGTCCAACTGCGCAGCCTATGTCCAGCAGCTTCTGGCCAGACTTGAGCCGTTCTAGAATCTCGGGGTAATGTGGCGACTGGGGGACGCTCATGTCCAAGAACCGGAACGAGCCTATGCAGGGATATGGGAACTGTTCATGGTATTTCAGTGAATGTTCTCATAGTCAGAAATCAGATTTAAAGAGTGTAGAATGTCCACTTTAGTGTCAAAGTGACAGCCTCAGATAGAACTGATCTCTCTACCGACATGAAGGTCAACGTCACTCACCACAGAGAAAGCCCGGTCTCGCTGGCGGAGAATAGTCAGTACCAACAACCATAAACCTAGTCAAGTCAATTCTTACGACTGTTTTCACATGCTGCATCACCTCCCCCGGCGAGATCTTGCTGTACTTCTCTAGCAAAGTCTTGGCCGGCTCAGGAACCTCCTCTAGATCCTGCACATACCAGGGGAATTTCTCCCGATCGAATCCTCCGTCGAGGATAGAGCGAAGCTCAGACTCGGCTTTCGCCATAATTGCAGTCTCCTGGACAACTAGGGAGGGTTTGGTAGCACCTGTATCTTTTCCGTGGTGGGTGTGATGAGTGGAAGTTGATTTGGAGCCGAAGAGCTGACAACGGCCTCGCGCGGAGCGGGGCAGACGCGATCAAGCCGGTACCGGCTTGATGTTCTCTCTCGTTCAATTTGATTTTGTTGAATTCAAACTAGAAAGCTGCTATTTCTGACACCAAGTTGACAATTTGAGGAGCCAGACTAGATTGCAAAGGTATCCAATTATGTTACTGTGTTGTGTGACAGATATGATTGAATCGACTCGGACAAGACAATGGTCACTTTATCACGAAATAGCTCTTCCCCCTTCCAAGAGGAAGCATTCGAGGGTCGTCTATGATATGGCACGTACCATGTAGGACTGGCTACGTGAAAGTGAAATTTATATAATATAAACTGGTATATTCGAGCTAAGATCCAAAACCACGTCACAGTCCTAGCTAGATCACATGGGGGGGTATAAGAAGGTACAAGAAGCAAATCACTCGTCATATCGTACAGCTAGAATGGAAGGCCGTCAAACGAACGCAATCCACGATTTAGTGTGGTGTATCCATATCAGTGCTGCCAGGCTGATTAGGGGGAGCCAGCCTCAAAGGAAGGGAAGGGTTCGTGTTCGCCTGAGAATCTTCGACTGGACGAATCACTCCATTGCCTGGCATTACTTGGTCTCTCCACAATGGGGCTGATCAAAGGTGAGGATCCATCGACTTCGTCTTCAAGGCCGCGGTTCAAGGCCAGCTCGTGTGCAACAGCCCGTCTCTTTTGGATTGCTGATTCTTCTTCCAACGCAGCGTGCTGTTCTTCTAATTTCAAATCTGCCATCGAAGGGGTATCAAGCCCCTGCACCACTGCCACATCTGATGCAGATGATCTAGTCGACCGCTTCTTCTTCTTCCGTTTTGCCTTCTTCTTGGATGACGTCCCCGTTAAGCTGGAAGTGCCCGAGGCGGATTTCGTGATCTCTGATTTCGTCCCGAAGTGATCATCGTCTTCTAAACTGGTACCTCGGTGTCCAAGCACAAATGCGAATTCGTCATCTAGCGGTACTGCGTCTTCTTCCTCGTCGCTAGGGATCAGATCGCCGCGTGAGCTTAGTGAATTTGTTGTCCCGAGCGAAGACTGAGTTGCACTCCGATTCCTTCCAGTGGGACTATTAGCGGGCCGGATGAGATCTTCATCTGCAGCTTCCATCAAGGGTTCCTCTTCCTGCGTGAAGCGATGCAAACCTGACGGTTGCTCCTGTAGATCGGCCGCTGAGGGACGGTACTTCACACCGCGCGCACCAAATCTCCACGGGAACCGTTCAAGGAAGCCGAGTAATGACGAGCTGGGAATAATGGTCGGATCTGTGCGGTTGTCCGGTATATGCACTGTGCTTCTTCGCCTGGGATTGCGTGTGCCATAGCTCATTTTTCGAGGCCGGCGTGGCTGTTCCGCAGTGCCCTGTGTCAGCCCACTCCCCGCCAAGAGACGATCGAGTTCTCCCGCTCCCCAACCAAGCAAAGTTTCATCCGCGTCTTCATTGTCCCAATCGTCGTAGAAGTCAAATACAGCCTCGGCATGGCCGCGCCGTCGCCGTCGTATGTGGTCTTCTCTAGTCGGGAGACAGGGCGCGGTACATGCGTAGACACAGTTGCCAAGGGACGCGAAGCATGGTGAGATGTAATTATGCGAAAAGGTGTAGAGACCTTCCTGGGCGGTCTCGTTGGCCGATTCGAGGTTATGCGAGATCTGGTTGATCCGCTGGCGGATGCGAGGGTCGCGCGGGCGCATCATCTTGGATGGACAGCGCAAGGGGCAGAAATTGTTGGTTCTTTCTTCACTGGCATCGGCGACATTGACAAAGGGGTCCCTTGGAGTCAACAGGGTAAACCCAGGCAAGGGTGAGGAGGAAGACAGCCAGACGACGCAACCGACGATGTCATCTGACAGTTAGTCAGCGCGGCACGTGAGATCAACAGTTTGGGGTCCGGGGGACGGTCTGGGTCTGTCGCTCTATATCATGGTCTATTATATCCGCTTCCTCAAGACCCCCCGAGTCCAGCAGCAGAAGGGGTCCTCTGTTGTTTCCGCGTTGATTTGCATCACCACGGATCTTGGAGATGCATTCCTGGCCCAGGATGTGGACTTGATCGCAGAGTTAACTATTTCTCATTCCTCAAAAATTCTGACCACAAGCTCCCTGGCTTGGCAAGCTGGGAAACGTGAGCTTCCAATTTCTCTGGAATTGCCTCGTGGCTTTGCGCAGCAACCCGTGGTGTTGACTGTTCGGCCTCGGGGCCCTCAGTCGCCTGTCAAAGACTCACTATGTCCGGTCCCATTAGTGGTCTCGGGCTGGAGTACCCCAATCTCGGCGCAATTGCCGGCTGAGAAGCTGATTGAACGCCGGTTCAGTCTCGGGGACAGCCCAGAACCCCAAACATCAGACCTCTGCATCTCCGAGGAGACTGGCAACAGCATTGCTCGGCATATTTGGTGAGCCAAGTTCCAATCATCTAAATGGGACCAGCATCTGAACGGCATATGACAGGGATGCGGCGCTCGCCTCAGTAATATACCTTCAAAAAGTCACCAGTGGAACATCAGAGGGAATGCCCTCGCTCGGTCACCTCTTACAGCACCCACGCCAAACCCCTCTCCAAGTGGTTGAACTGGGAGCCGGATGTGGCATTGTGGGCATTGCCCTCGCCCAGCTGCACCCCTACTGCTCCGTCCTACTCACAGACCTCCCGGAAGTCGAGGAGATTGTCGCACGGAATATCAATGCTGCCCGACCGGCCTCCCAGTCGACGGTCTACTATCGACCTCTCGACTGGAACGAGCCGCCACCCGAGGATCTTTGTAGCAGCGCTATCGATCTGATCCTGCTGTCCGACTGTACCTACAATGCCGACAGCTTGCCCGCGCTGGTCTCTACGCTGGACCGATTGGTCCGGATCTCGCCGGGGGCGATCATCTTGGTGGCCTTGAAGAGGCGGCACGACAGCGAAACGGTGTTTTTCGATCTGATGCAGTCTGCGGCGTTCCAATCCCTCCAAGACGGCATCCCGCTTCCCTCGCAGAATGACCAAGTCGATCAGATCGAATTGTACTGCTACAGCCGGTGAGGGAGCTGTGTGACCAATGGGTCTACGCTAACAGGCTGATCTGTCGGTGTCCCACTTGGTGCGTCATGATTTTTCGCGGGCTGGTTAGCGCGGGGATCCGGAGAGCTTTCTTCCTCGGCCACGATTATGCGGTGACACAATCAATCCCTGGTCGGACAACAGCAGTCCGGCTGTGTAAACAATATTCAGAGATAAATAAATCACAATTGGCATAAAAATAGCACACAGGAACTGGATTCGACCAGCCGGGTCTAGTTCCTGCACGAGAAATCGCTCACTGTTCGATGTGGCCATACAAGGCCTAGTCGTACCTGGACTCAAAAGCACTCCGGGTCGGGTGATTACGTGAGGTAGTGCAACCTTTCCCCGGAGCGTCATACCTTCATGTTTGCTCGTCTCCTCCACGACCGATTATTATTTCTGCTAGTGAGTCCTTTTTTTTTTTCTTGCAGGTCTTGTTTGTGGAGAGGAAAAACACCTCTGCGTGTGTTGTCCGTGCGTGTGCCTCCAATCATGCCCTAAACCCAAGCTGCCCTCGCCCGACTCCAAACCCAAAAAAAATCTGCCTGCCCCTCCAACTGAACACACGACTGGCCACCTTTTATTCTCTCCCCTTCCTTCTTCCTCCATCGTTCCTCCCGATCATCACTCTTGCGACCTGGCTGACCCGCGGTTCACTTCCTCAAGTTTATTCCCTCTGCCTTTGGAATCCCTCCTCCAAAGGCAACACAGAATCCGCTCATCACGGCTTCTGTAGCCTCGCTTGTGCTTCTCCGTCAAGTTGTCTCAACTCGACGACTCCGCGACACGCTTAACAACATTCCTCCTCCTGCTACAGGTTTCTGAGCTTTCGTTCGGTGCGCCATTTTCCGGCTCGTTGACTCCACCGCCGGTCGATTCTTCTACCCTTGAGCTGCCGCATAGGACTACTCTGAAGTTCCTTCCTCTTCAGGAGGAAGGGTCTTGGAGACTTGGTCTAGTCAACTACGGTTGTGACGGTTATCGTCCTCCTTAATACGCAGTCGCGTTACTTGATTGATTGATCCTATACTTCTTCTTGTTTTTTCTCTTACCTCGTGCCGAGTCGCAGCTGCACGGTTATGGCCCCGACTGCGTGCGTATCGCATGCTGAACTATGCACCATCAAACAGGACTATCTTGATAGTCTAGACCATCACGGTCAGGTCAGCAGCCATGGAGAGGACGACTTGTTGCAATCTCGGTTGACGGCCAAGGAACTGGTTCTGGATGTGTTGAAGAAACGGGCCACCGAGGTTGATGTGGACCACTGTGGCCCCGGGGAGGAGGATGCGTTCTATGTCGCGGATATGGGCGAGGTATACCGCCAGCACCTGCGCTGGAAGATGAATTTGGGCCGCGTCAAGCCCTTTTATGGTAAGCCCCGCTCCGATCCAGTCCCAACTCTCTGGCATGATTTACTAACTGCCAACCACAGCGGTCAAGTGTAACCCGGACCCAGAGGTTCTTCGCCTCATGGCCCAGCTCGGAAACGGGTTTGATTGTGCGTCCAAGTCTGAGATCGAACTGGCTCTGCAGGCCGGTATCGAGCCTAGCCGCATCATCTACGCCCAGCCCTGCAAGACCAAGTCTTACCTGCGGTTCGCTGCCGAGGTAGGTGTCAAGCAGATGACTTTTGACAATGCCGACGAGCTGTACAAGATCAAGGCGACATTCCCCGACGCCGAACTGTACCTCCGCATCCTGACGGATGACTCGACCAGCCTGTGCCGTCTGAGCATGAAGTTCGGTGCATCCCTAGATGTGGCCCAGCAGCTACTCGAGCTGGCGCACCAGCTCGAGCTCAAGGTTGTCGGCGTCAGCTTTCACGTTGGCTCCGGCGCAGAGGATCCTACCGCTTTCCTCAAGGCCGTCCAGGATGCGCGGATGGTGTTCGACCAGGCTGAGGAAGTCGGCCACGAACTCCACACCCTGGATGTCGGCGGCGGCTTCTGCCAGTCCAGTTTCGAGAAATTCGCCGGTATCCTGAGCGATGCCATAGACAGCTACTTCCCGCCGCACATCCGCATCATCGCCGAGCCGGGTCGCTACTACGTCGCCAGCGCGTTCACCCTTGCTGCCAATGTCATCGCGCGGCGCGACGTGCCAGACCCGCTGGACCCTTCCCGCGATGCGTACATGCTATACCTGAATGACGGCGTCTACGGCAACTTCTCGAACATCATCTTCGACCACCAGCACCCCGTGGCCCAGGTTCTTACCCGCGCCGCAGACCAGCCTGCCGACCGGGGCTCTCTGAATCCTGCGACTTCGGAGAACTTCTCGTACTCGATCTGGGGCCCGACCTGCGACGGCATCGATGTCATCTCCGAGCGCATCGACCTGCCAGGTCTTCTGAATGCGGGTGACTGGCTCTACTTTGAGGATATGGGCGCCTACACCAAGTGCAGCGCTACTCGTTTCAATGGATTCTCGGATAATCACGAGGTGATCTACATTTCCAGCGAGACTGGTGCTTCTGCCCTCCTCAACTATTAACGAGTTGGGTCATTGTGCTGTGTGCTTTCTTCACTGTTGGTTTTTCTGCTCGCCCATGTCGCTCATTGTCTATTTCGGGTCCTTTCTGCTTGCAAATATTCTCGTTGTTTGTCTTCCTTAAGACGGGGTTGACTTAATATACGACTTGGGTTTCGTGTTGCGTCTGCCACTTGCGTTTTTTAAAGAATCAAACACTAGAATAGAATTGGTTTCTTTCTCATTTTTCCGAGTTTATTCATAATCATTTCTCTTCAAACAGTCAGGTATGACAAGATGTCTCTGGCATGTAACTGCTGATCTATCCGTTTAATGGCTGTATATATGTGCTCTATCAACGTTGCTCTAAACATGATATCGTAATGCATCAAAATCAAAAAGGAATCTCCGCCAGGAAAATGCCTCGGCTCTCGCGGAGCCAGCTCCACGGTGCTTGATACGATCCAGCCTACTAGGCCAGTTTCTGCACCGTCAACTCGGCCTCGTTTGCTTGCACAAGCCCGCCAGCCTCGAGCTTCTTTTTCCACTTTGTAGACTCATACCGAGCACAGATGAAAGTCATGCGAGAGACCACCGTGGGGTCAGCCGACTCGGCCATCACGGCAGAAGGGGTGCACGTCCAGCGTCCAAAAGCCCAGTTCAGAATATAGTCCTGACAGGCAGTAGAATCGGATGTCTGGCGCGCCTCGAGATTATCAGATGACTCTGCCGGTGGATTTTGAGTAGAACAGCGCATGATCCCCTTGATGCGGTAGACTTCCGCCCTCGGCACAGAGGACAGGAGCTGCTCCAAAGCAGGGACGTCGATTGTCTCCTCCGACGAGGAGGATTTGAGCACCACAGAAAGCACCTCGACCTCGGACTGATGATCATGCTTGTGCTCGTGGCCATGGCCATGCTCCACCCCATTGAGACCGTGCGTGTCCTCCTTCGCAAAAAGCGCACCATCAATCCCCAGCAACACCCCCTTCTCCACTTTCCCCTTCTCAGACTTCACCCAAGGCGTCTCGATATCCAAATCCCCAACTCGATCCAAGCAGACATCAAATCGCTGCTCGGAGACACTCTCCCACTTATTAAAGATAATCAGATCCGTGTACTTGGCTTGCAACTTAGCCGTGTACGACGTATCCTCATACCCCTCCCAATTCTCAACATCAATCACGCTAATCACACCGTCGAGCACAAAGTAGCCCCCCTGTTCGCGCGCCAGCCTGTTCACCTCCATCGCCAGCGTAGCAGGGAATGCGCTCCCGCTCGTCTCGATGACGATTCGGTCCGGCTGCACTTCATCGCGCAGCTGGTTTAGCGCGTCGCTGAGTTGTCCGACCAGGTTGCAGCAGATACAGCCGTTGAGAAGCTCGCGCACGCCGGAGATTGATTGCGTGGAGGCGAGTTGGGAGTCGACGGCCACGTCGCCGAATTCGTTTTTGAGGAGGGCGAGCCGGTAGGAAGGTGGTAATTGCGGGATTAGGTTGAGGAGGAGGGTTGTTTTGCCTGAACCCAGGAATCCTGTGACGATTGTTATGGGGATTGGGGCCATGGCGGCAGAGTTGGGCGGAATTGAATGTTGGAGAAAGATTCGAGTCGACAATTATCTTGCTATCGGAGATATCAGAGGGCCAGGCGGGCTAAACTGTTTTGGGCAATAGTGCAATCCTGGTCTCAAGATCCCGGGGGCCATCATCCTTCACAAATAAATAAATACACATGTACTCCATTATAATGGCATCGTGAAGTTTTCTTCTGCAACCTTCACGTACATACATTAGGTATATCTTCACTATTCTCGGCTAGCGTTGGGCGCACGCTTTGGCAAACGGATATTTTTGGGAACTTTTGCATAGTCTAATCTTGGCAATACTATCTACATCTACTACATACATTCTAGTTTAGATTTTCCTTATTAAATTCTGGCTTCCATGCTAGTCAATCCGCCACAGTGAGCAGCCCGGAAGCAGGATGAAAGCATGTCTAGCTCTCGAGCTTATTTTTAGCAAAAAAAATCGCGTGCAGACAATTTATCTCTTGAATCCTGATGCAGAAATTAAAGGGGGCCAATCCTCCAGGCACGTTGAAAACATGTCGAGTTTATCCATAGCATAAAAATTTCCATGTAGACAAATTATCTCTTGAATCCTAGCGCCGACTTTAAAGAGGGCAAATCCTCCAGGATCGCCCCCTCCAACAGAAGATAACCCTCGGCCCGTGTCTAGGGGGCCAGGGCCAAGCATCAAGTCTATATAGAGGGGCTTATTGACTTCGTATACCCCGTAATAGAAAGATGGAAGGCACGGGCGGTTTACCTATCTACGCCCCAGGAGGCAATCCCCCAGGAGTCCATGCCTGGGCTTTTTATATATAGAGCGCATCTCGTTCCTGATTTGTTTCGCACCGGAAGACGACCAGGGAAGCGGCTTGAAATTCCGCCTCAAAATGTTTTCCAAAGGGTCTCCGAGCAACTGCATCATTTCGTGGATATTAGCACTGCAGTTCCTCATTTCTGTTTCTTTACCTTTCACCCATGCCGCGCCAGTCTCCGACATCGTACAGCTGTCTGAATCTGTGAACAATGATACAGCCTCGCTGCCAGTTCTATCCGACGAGTTCGATGCATCCGACGAGTTCGAGAAATATCTCAGCAAGCGGAGTCCAGGCATAACTGGAAACGCATGGTTCCTACGAACGAGGAAAAAAAATGGCGATAAAATCTTTGCGTTTGGACCAGATGTTGGCAGCACTTCTCTCCCTTCTACACAGCTTGGAACAGTCACATTGAAATCCAAGCAACTTGGAGCGGGATCATTCGGGGCAGTTACGGAAGGTGTTCTCTTTGAATTCGACAGGCCGCGATCAAGCAAGTATGATTTGGAACCCGAACCTTGTGGTAACGAATGGTCTAATCTTGTCGCGAAATGAGGCAAGAGAGACGACTCCTTCTTTGGCGGATCGGTGCAGCACCGGCTCGAACCCGGTGGTTACGTTCCAAAAGTATACAAAGATCTCTGGATACCACCCAGCTCGGAGTATCCACAGGGCGAGTCAATCGTCGTTATGGAGAAGATGGGCCGAGATGGCTTAAAGATACTGCGAGACTTTCTCTCGGCGTTCCACAGCAGAACCCCGTGGGCGATGTCATTGAATCGCCTCCATATGTCGATTGATGGAGTGGACGGGCTGGCATATGCTCACTCGCAAGGCTACATTCACTTGGATTACAAGCTTGAAAATTATATGGAGCGGTTGAGCAGCTCGCAGCGTTTCGCCATCATTGACTGGGATATGGCGGTAGACGTTACAAAGCCTCAAAGAAGTTGGCCTCTGAAAGGCACTCCACTTTACATGGCTCCTGGTAAGACTCAGAACCCCAATTGCTGCGGATGACAGAAAACTCACATCACAAACCCTTAGAGGTGGTAAAGGGGGAGTATTACAAATGGCCCTATGCACCTGATGTTTACTCGGCTGGAGTGTGCCTTCTATACACCGTTAAACCCAGCCTGCTAGCGAGTCAATACAGCACCGATGTGCTGGGCATTCATAATAAATACAGAAGCCCGGACGGTGTCAAAGAATACCTGGCCAGAAAGGGCCTATTGGGAACTGGGGGGCCTTACCCAGAAGTCTACGATCTCTTGTCCCAAGTACTCTGTGGACCGAATTCGCGCTTGACAATGGCACAATTCGCGCGGAAGCTCCGTAAAATCGAGGACAATCCTGCTTACCACGGCGAACTTCCGTTGATTGTCGGCTAGCCTTGGGTGCTGCGAGAGGACGGACTACAACAGGGAGCCATTTTTGAAATTTGCCGAACCCTCCGCTTCCATCTTTTCCCATCATTGTTATGTGCGTGACTATCCTGAGCATGATCACTGAGTCCGAGTCTATGTTAATATCTACTTAGTGAATCGGAGCCTACACGCCGTCACGGAATCAGCCTAGATAGGAAATGCCCCACCGGCAGACATCATCCTATTTATAAAACTAGTCGCCCACGAATTGGATTTTAGACCGCGTTCGAATATTTTCTCTTTTTCTGTTTTAGTGCTCACCCACGCCGCTTTTTGCCTAGTGATCCATCTCCTGCCTCAGTGGTAAATACACTGGAGAAGTGGAAGGCGGATCGATCTGATTGTGAAAAGTCGGAGTGCGAGACATGAAAATCATTCAGTATTATAAACCAACCAACTAATAATCTACTGAAACAATCTGAAACTAGTAGTCTGTTCACAGAACTGCTCGGAATCCTTTATCCACGCTACGATCCAGACCCAAAAAGTCCACAACCTGACCGAGATGGTCAATGCCCCAGAATCCCTCCGTCTCGCCCCTGGAGTTGGTGCACTCAAACCACGGTAGACCAAAAGCACCAATCTTAAAGGCATGATCTGTGTTAGAGGTAAGAATGGCCTTTATATCCGGTTGACCCATCTAAAAAAAAAGCCATTAGACAGGGATCAGGGTACACAGATCTAAGCGTCCAACTTACGGCAGACAAAACATCCTGCGCCTTCTGCTTCCCAAGAACATCCTCCAAAATAGGGGTGAATCCATCCGGCCCCCCAATCTTCGAGTTGCGCTCCACCCAGAACGAGCGGTAAAGAGCATCGATGACAGATTCAACCTTTTCGGGCGACTTTTGGGAGACGGCACACATAGCTCGCTGGACGGCGAGCGTACGCACGGGGAAGCCCTCGGGGGTGTCAGCGCACACGGGCACGGAGAAGTATTTCGCCCAGCGCAAGCGTTCCTGGTTAATCCACTTGTCCTTGTCTGTGAGGAGTAGGTGAGAATTCTATTTCTATAAGATCAAGACGTTTGGGGCTCTGTCGTACTCTTGATGTTGATTGGGGCCGTGTTGCCGCAAGTTTGCATCAGCCCCCCCAGTAGGATGGGTACATATTGCACATTGCAGTTAGCAAATGTGGGCGAGTTCTGCGTCCATGGTTAGAATCCACTGGGAAAACAAGTAGGTGGTGGACTCACCTTCAACACATGGAATGCGATGTAAGCAAAGGGGCTGACGATGTCAAAATAAAGAGTGATCTTGGGGGCTGACATGATGGCGCGATTTTGTTCCAGTCTGATACAAGAAACAAAATGTTGAAGAGAAGAGCGAAGATGAGTATGGACGTAACTTATTCCCCGCGCGATGACTCAGCTCACCGAAGCCGAGGTTCGGTTGAGGTGTTGGGGATAACCCTAATTAGTGACTTCATTGCGATGGCTACTCGTCTACAAGTGTTGAGTGTTGAGTTCAAGGTGGAAGGAGTTGTGACTTGAGTGTTCTGGTCCATGGCGCTTTCCATCGCTCTAGACCAACCACTTTCCTCCCCTCCCAACAATTCACCCCTTCTATACACAGCATACCCTATACTACAGCTTACCACCATGAGCACAGAAGGCACCGATCCTGCCACTGATGACTTTAGCGACGCCAGTTCATGCTCCTGTCTTCATGACTCCATTGCCAAGCGACGAAGACAGGGCGAATACTTCCACCGGCCGCCGGTGTGGTTTCTGCGATCTGATGGGCTGGACCCGTCAACCCCATCGCCGTCCTCTGACGCTGACCACACTCCTGCTTGGAAAATTGAGAAGTTTGGACATAGAGGAGTGTTGAGCTTGGAAAACCACTCAGCTTGTGGAAGGGAAAACTACACATCAGACCCGGAGTCAACAGACCCAAAGCGTGTGACGTGCAGCGACGCAGATACTGAAGGCAGCAAAGAGACTTTCACACCTGAGAGCACAATATTCGCTGTCAGGAATAGTATACCCTTTGGCTCTGACACTCTCTGACTTTTTTTGTATAGACTGTTTACCCTCATTCGCGGGACACAACAGATATCACGGACATGAGACGGAGCCTCCTCGATTTTCCCACCGACTCTTGGTCATCGCCCATGCCCTTCTATCAAACCAAAGCAAGGCTCTGTACCCGTCTGCGCTTATGCCGAGATGTCCGCCTGGAAGAGCGTGAACAGTGGGCAATCCAGGAAGGCTCGCTTGTTGTCGGCATTGATCCATCTTACACTTACATTCCGCCTCAAGGACGACGACCAGATGAGTTTACACTTGGCTCAGGAAATTTATACATTGTGTGTCGCTTGTACGCCGACCTTTGGGCTCTGTGTGTCCGAGTCAGCCTTCAATCTCTTACCTTTCCTGGTCTCCCAGCCCTCCACACCGCGATGAGCCTCGCGGTTCTCCCTCTCTGTGCGGTGACCCTCGCAGCTAACTTCGGTGCTTTCTCGGATCGATGCAACAGAGAGTTAGATAACCCGCAAGACGAGTCTTTGTACCCTGGAAATGGACTCTGTGTCATCCCCCCTCCGCGGTCTCACAGTCTCAATATCTATCCGGAAATCATCCAACGAGACCAGTACCCCATCCAGCTGCCCAGCATGGCTCACGAGATCTGTAATAATCTTACCTTCTTGAACCACCCGGGCGTCGACTACGTACCTCTAGATTCTACGCTGGACCAACTGTTTTCCAAGGTTGGAAGCAAGAGAACCCGCATGCACAACATCCGGAAGAGCATGTCTCTGAGGCGACTGTGGAACAGCACAAAGTCGTCAGGCCCATCATCGCGATCGGCATCACCTCATGGCCTTTCTTTCACGGACGATAGTCGCTTTCAATTGAACTGCGCAGTTTTGGCTGATACACCCAAAGCCTCGTTGACAATACCTGGGCGTGGAGGCTTGCCCCATCGACGCAGGCAACGCGGGAGTTCCTCGGTTAGCCAAGGGTTGAAATGGTTGTTTGGTGTATCGCAAGATTTGACTGGGTACTGACGTATACTTACCAGTGGGAGTGAGTTGTGAACTAACACTAAGATTCTCTGAGCTTGGCTTTGTTGTAGTAGTATGCCGGCAGGGCTCTCCTATTCTGTATCAAAGTACGTATAAATTAGATTATCAGTCCTTCTACATTCAAGCAAATTCTTCGGGGTGCTACTTGAAGATATTGTCCCGAGCAAGTAAAGAACAATTGCATCACAGTGCGCTCATAATGAATAAAATCCGCCTTGTCGCCATCGCCAGTGCCACTATATCTACAGCAAGCGCACGAAAACCAAAACCTGCACCTCATATAGCTAGCTCTATCACCCGCTTTCACCATAGATATATTGACCTCCCCATCAAGTCCCCATCCACCCTTGATATCCCACCAAGAAAATACACACCACCATGTCTTCCCGCTCCGCCAGCCCATCCTTCTCCCAAGACATTGAGTCAGACGGCCAAGAACCACAGCATCAACATCATCAACATCGCGGTGACAAAAAACCAGACCACTCGCGTATTACCAGTCGCGGAACCCCCGCACGACACTCGCGTCGTCAACGATCTGAGTATCGCTCGTGGGATCGGGCGAGTGATCAGCCGACGGTAGGAAAGACGGGTTCGAAAAATCGTTCGAGTTCACGGCATTGAGGATATCTTCTGTGTCAATGTGGGTCAGAGTCGCTATGGAGAGCGATGGATTTATATGTGTGGCTATATGACCCAAGTGGGGCTTTTTATATAACTTGCTACAGGTATAGATGGCTAGTGAATGTAAATTAACCAAATAAGCTCTAGATAGTCTAAGGTAGTAAGGCTCTTTGAACGACTGTTTGTTTGTTGCCCTGCCTCCATGCTTCTCTGTCTTTTTCTTTGTGCTTTCTTTTGTACATGCGGCTTTTCTTCTCATCCACCTTCTTTCCAGCCCTTCCTCCCATCATCTGTGTGCCTCCTATTGCCATCGATATCTTCTGAAAGTATCAGGCAACTCCCCTTCCCAGTCAATCTCTACCACATCATCGCCCAGTATGGACACTCACGATGTCTCAGAGGAGCCGCAATACCTGAAGTATCTGGTTCAGCATAAGAAGACTCTCCAGAATGCCCAGCGTTTTAAGGGTCAGCAACCAAAGCAGAAGCAATCCCGAGAAGATCTGATTATGGAGTTTATGTTTCGACAGATGGCGAGCAATAATATGACTCCTGACATCCATGAGTTCGCTATTCGCTCATCCTTTCTTCCTCCAACCTACGTTCCTAGTATCGCCCCGTTCCGGGAGCTCAGCAAGATCATGATCAAAGATCTTGTTCTCGAGACACACCACCGTGGCTCATACCTCCTTCTGAGAACAGTCACCCCAGCGGACAGGATGACTGCAGTCCTGGCCATTGTGGAGGATGAAGAGGGTAAGGTTTTGGTCCTTCAGCTGTACAACCAAAACCCATCTCGTGCTGCCGAGGACATACTGAATGAGGGAGCAGTGCTCATTATCAAAGAGCCGTATCTCAAAGTGATGGCTGACGGAGGCTATGGAATACGGGTGGACCACCTCTCCGACGTCAAGTTTGTCCCCGGACATGACAGGTTGGTTCCCCCATCTTGGCGTAAGGGGCCTGGGAAGAGGGATACCTTGAGAATGTCTGCCCAAGATTGGCGAATGGTGGGCAACGACTTTTTCAACAAGTCCAGGTATCATTAGGCTATTGACTGGTGAGTTTTTCCTCGATCATTCGGTCAGACATTCAGCTCACAACGGTAACAGTTACTCCAAAGCTTTGGAATATTTCCCAGCAGAGGATGAGACCTTTATCATCAAGCTAAACCGTGCTCTTGCTTTTATCAAAGTCGACCGAGCAGATGATGCTCTTCGCGATATTCCGGATCCCAAGATGTCTGAGAAAGCTTTGTTCCGCAAAGCTCAGGCATTCTACCATCTCCGGAGATACCGAGAGTGTTGCGATGAATTCAGGATTCTTTGCCAGGAGTACCCAAAAAACAGTGCCGCCAGCAGGGAATTTACGCGAGCGATCAAGCGCCTGGCAGAAAAAGTGAACGGCAGATATCCTTTCAAGCAGTTGCAGCTGGAAGCGGCAAAGCTTCGTCCACCACACTTGGACCGCGCGACATACATCGGCCCTGTTTCCGTCAGGTCTACCTTTTCTCATGGACGAGGCTTGTTCACCACAAAGGCAGTCAAGGCCGGTGATATTCTGCTTTGCGAGAAAGCTTTTGCGCATTCATTCGTCGATCGCACCGGCTTCACTCGCAGTGCAGTCATTCTGATCAACCCGGAAACGAACCGTATGACCCTTGGTGGTCAGGCGGAGCTCATCACCCTGATTGTCCAAAAGCTTTACAAAAATGCATCCTTGATGCCAGTTGTCTCTGATCTCCACCACGGTTCTTACAACTCTCTCGAGGTCTGCGAGGTTGATGACGCGCCTGTTGTGGATACGTAGGTGGCTCACATATTTCTATTCCTGTTCAGTCCTGGCTAATATTCTCATACTCCAGATTCCTTGTCGAACAAATCGTGTCATTGAATGGCTTTGGTTGCCCTGTCTCCTCTCGCAAGTCTCACATTAGCCTTATGACCAACCAAAAGGTAGAAGAGAAGTTCGACTCCTGCGGCCTTTGGCCCATGGCATCTCACATAAACCACTCCTGCTACAGTAACTGTCGAAGATCGTTCATTGGAGATATGATGATTATCCGAGCTACCCAAGATCTCGAGCCCAACACCGAACTCGTCTTTTGGTACACTCC
Source organism: Penicillium psychrofluorescens (assembly GCF_964197705.1). NCBI lineage: Eukaryota > Fungi > Ascomycota > Eurotiomycetes > Eurotiales > Aspergillaceae > Penicillium > Penicillium psychrofluorescens. Next base: position 1,992,885 of record NC_133443.1, on the reverse strand, counting down.
GCCTTTTGAGGACAAACCCGACAAGCAACCTGACTTCGATCACTGGGGCTTCAAGTGCAGTTGTGCTATGTGTCAAGACATCCAAGCCACGCAGAAAATCACTTTCGTCGAGAGAGATAGACTGGTTGCTGATCTGCGGAAATATTTTCAATCTCCCCATCCAAATGGAGCCAGGATCGAGTCTACCCTCGCGACGCTCGCAGAGACATACAGTCGACCAGCCTCTGAGGTCCCCCGTCTTACCTTATGGGACCCCTATTTGAGCCTCTGTGGGGTGTACTCCGAATGGAACCAGCCGGAGAAGGCTATTGAGTGTGGTTTGAAAGCTCTGGAATCGCTGGGCTATGTGATTGATGGTGGAAAGTTCCCCCGAGCGTCCAAAACACCTCTAGTCGTCAAGAAATGGGGGTTGATGCTGGACTTGCTTGTGAACTGTTGGATGCTTCTCGCTCTGGCCTATAGCCAGGTGGCGCCTGAGCTTGAGGTGAAGGCTGAGGGGTATGCCAAGCTCACATACAGAATCTGTGTAGGTGAAGACGAGACATTCCATGAGACTTACGGACGACACGCAGATCGGCTTGACGGTTTTCTTGCTGAGGGAGAATAGTTCTCTCTTGATGAGATTGAACGTGATTCTGCGACCTTGGGGAGATGGGTGAGGATACCATAAACATCTCAGATGATGTGTACGAAATACCTGTTACAAATTTGACACGATATCAGCTCTTTGAGTTATTGATGAAATCAATAGCTATAGTTTCCCAAGTAGGTCCATAATCATGTGGGTATTCGTAATTGCCCAACGGACTCACTTCCTATGCGGAAATTCATCCGAGATCCATCACTCGGAAACGTTACCTTGTTCTAGCGCTTAGTCGGCAATATTTCGGAAGGTGGTACCTCCTTATCAATCCACACTGGATCCAAACTGTCGACAAGAAGAAGATCCTAAGCATATCATCAAGTTAAGCTTACAAAATCATAAGGAAGTGGCGATTTCTCGAAGTATCCAGTCGATGCTCTATTCGCCTCAAACACCAAAGCCAATGCTAAAATCATTAAAATTTTGTGTAAAGATCTATATCTATCTTTCCGCTTAAAGCTCAAAATTATTCATCACGCAAACATAAATCTACTATTTAAGCCTTCAATGAACTTTTGATCATGCCGTGTCGAAGTGAACGTAGTGATTTTCCCAATCCCTTTGTTTTACCCCGGAAGGCTTCTTCAATCTCAAGGAAAGTTCGGCCTTTGGTTTCATGCATGAAGATCCCACCAACAACGGCGGTAATAATGCAGCATCCACCGAACAAAAAGTATGCCCCGAAATTACTCTTCGAGAGTAGAATGGGGGTGGTTAAAGCGACCAAAAAGTTGAATCCCCAGTTGCTTGAATGGGCCAATGTGGTGGCCGATGCTCGCGTTCGCTGAGGTTGAATCTCAGCGCTATAGACTTTCACGGTGATGCCCCAGGTCACGGAGTAGATGGCTGCAAAAACATAGATCGAGACAATCACAATCCAGCGTCCAGCGCCGCTGGATTTGTGAACTGCGTTGCCGGCATAGAGGCCGCCCATGAGAAACATAATAATCCCCATTGCAATGCCGCCGTAAATGATGCTGTGTCGACGGCCCCATCGGTCTGCGTAAAGTAAACCTGGGATAGTCACGCCAAATATCACTATCGCAGAAACACCAGAAGCTAAAAAGCTTGCTTCCGACGACGCAAGACCAGCCTTTTGAAATAATAGAGGCGCATACTGCAGAATTCAGGTCAGTCATATCCAAATTTTCAGTCATGGCGAGAATTGGGGTGAGGCTTCGGGGAACCTACAAAAAGTACACCATCAATGCCACTCATCTGCTGCATACCCATCATAAAAACGGCAAGGGTGGTCCGGGCCCAAACATCCTTAGAGAAGATATCCAGGAGCTTGTGGATATTTTTCTGTCTGGGCATATCCGCGGATAATTCAACCTCTGTTATCTCTACTTGCAGCTCGACCTTTTCGCGCTCTGCACGACTCACACCCAAGCTGTCCCATACCTCCTCGGCCTTCGCATGATGACCGTGAAGGGCTAACCACCTTGGTGATTGGGGTAAGCAAAGAAGCGAAACGCAGCTTAGGACCATAGACAGAGACGCAAGTAGGATATATGGTGCTCGCCATGACAGTGAAGACTCAAGACTCGAACTTCCATAGCTTACAAAATACCCGATCACCAATCCGAGGGTAATGAGCAGCTGTGGACCGGTCGTTAGGGCACCTCTGGTGCTGGTCGGTGAGATTTCACAGATCAAGACCACGAGATTTCCAATGAAAAGACCTTCTCCTAGGCCTTCCACAACTCTGCCGACGATGAACATAGCCAGTCGAACGGCCCCGGCTTCTATCGCGGCTCCGAGGCCGAATATAAAGACCCCGATGCTGATGCCCTTGGGCCGACCGAGTCGATCCGCAACATGGCCAGCGAAAAACGAAGAAAGAGCTGCGGGGATCAAGATAGACGAGACGATGAGGCCATGGATCGTGGCGTTCTGGCTCCCTCCAAATGAGGCTTTGAAATCCTTCATGTCGGTCACCGGGCCAATGATACCCGTATCCATTCCGAAAAGAACTCCGTTCGCCGAACATAAAATGCATGCCAGCAAATATTTGGGCGGATGCCTTAGTTGAGGTGGAATCAATCCCATGATTTACGGTTTGTGCCGGCGGCGATCGTGGAAAAATCGATGTTTCCCTTCTTCCGTTGAATCGGCCTGAGCGTTATTTTTTCTCCAGATTGTTTAAAATCACTCTGAAAGATTGAAAACGAGTTCTAGGAATAATTGAGATACATGGGGGACTTTTAATCCTCTCACGAGATGTAAGAAAGAAATTTCATCTCGGTGGAGTTGGGACATTTCGCTGCTCATACAGGCTAAAGATAACTCGGCAAAGATGCCAATCTCAGTTGGTGGGGTTCCATCCTCGGCTTCAACTTCCTCTAGTTTATGCAATCTCTACCTGATAGGAAAAGACGCACCGCCTGCGTGACTCGGGATTAAACTCCCATTTGCCCATTATTATGGTTCTTTATCCTCTTTGAGGCCCGTGCAGAAAATCAATCATGATCAAAATGTGGACAAATCCCCGCAACCGCATTATTAATGCCCTCGAAGACGCGCTGAGGAGGATCTATTGTGATATCTCTTCCCCGGCATTGATACGATTCCGATCAGGCCCTTGATAGGATACGGACCAAATCCCAGGAGACGTAATCTCAGAGGTCTATCGTTACCCAAAATAGAGGGTGCGAGCAACCTCAAAAATGCACTTCTATGGATATATCTTGCTTGGGTTTTCAACTTTTTTTGTAATTTCCTATATCTACTAGACTCTTTTTTCCTGTTTCTCTTCTGAAGAAAAAACTCGTGAAAGTACAAGCTGCGTGGTAAGTTGCGATGAGTAGCCCTAACACCATAACCAAACTGCGAAACAAAATACAAACCAGCAAGAACAAGCGTAAGATTGACAGCTGGAATGAGAAAATATCTAAAGAAATCAATGTTAGAGAATTCAATCGTGCTCAAAACCCACAATACGAAACACAGGATGCTGTTGAAACAAACCCGCTGCAACCAGATCAGAGGAACATTCTCCCCTTAGTATCCGTGCCGTCGTGAAAGTCCATAGCACTGAGCTGCTCGCATGTAGCATTGATAACGTTCTCAATGAAGGCACTGGCTGGAACAGGAGCTCGAGGCGGATTTCTTGCCGAACGACGAGATTGAGAATCGGATACGTTGTGGTCAGTCCCCGATGGCCCGGGCTGATCAGTCTTTGTAGAGTGAGAGTGAGGCTGCGAGGGATTAGTCTCAGTTTCGGCATTGTCATGGTTGGTGGAAGTACCGTGGACAGCGGATTTTGGTTGTGAATTGAAGGGCACTCTGGGATGGGGAATGTCCTTTCCGTTCTGCTGCTGTTCCAAATCAGCCTGCGTGGGACTGACCAGTTCGGCGGACATGGGTTGGGCCAGGAAGCGGGACTGCTCGAAGATAACTGCCTTATTCGTCTTTACACTGCCAAGACGGATGAAGTCCTCGCCGAATCTGCGACGAGTGCTTCCCTCCTCGCCATACTCGTCCTCATCATTGCCCTCAAGGGAATGGCCCAGCTGGAGATCACTCAGGAACAAGGGCCAATTGGTAGGACGGGCCGGTCGTGGTGCAGGAATATGAGAATAGGGCCGTCGTCCGATTCCATTAGGGTTTGTGCTCACCTTCCGCTGTGAAGTTTCTTGTCGCTTCCTCGGCTTCTCACGCTGAATCGTTGAGTTGTTCATCTCCCATTGCTTGTCCAGCGGGCGATAGTTCGCGTCCCCAGGATCGACATTCAACCAAAGCGGCATCTTGTCGTCGTCGCGGATCTGGTAATGCTGCATAACCAAGCACGCAATTTCCGCGTAAGTTTCGTTGGCGTCGACTGACTGGGTCAACTTGTGATGCATGTGCTCATCATGTTGGTACAGTATCGACTCCAGGAACAGGCCCATCTCGCTGGCTGGCACGCCGTGTAGTGCCCAAAGCTTGAGCAGTTTCATCAGATTGCGGATGCTGTCATGGTTCCAGATCAGGAGGGCCTTCCAGTCACTGGTGGATCTCGAGTTAAAGTCGGTCTCTGTTTCAGCTGCACGGACAAGCTGGCTGGTATCTCGCTCAGACGGAGGGGATTCAGGACTCTCGTCCTCATCCAGCCACAGGGTCTGCAAACGTTTGATTAGATCTTTCGCTTTACGGCGGATTCTGTTACTCCGTTTGAGGGTGCATACCTGATCGGAGTCACGATTCATCCAATCTTGAACAGTGCTAGCCTGGGAGCTAGGGCTGGAACAGAAAAAGAGCTCATCCGTGATTGGAGACGATCGTTTGTTGTTGTCGGTTTCCTTTCCATTATCCTTGTCCTGACTGTCATTCATCTCCTCAAAGCTGGTCGCGGGATTTCTGATTTCCACGCTAGAGGAAAATACTTCGGATGATCTGCGAATGGCACCTGATCTCCTCAGAGAGCTTTCTGCGGGAGCAGTAGCTGGTCTGAGAAGTGCTGGAGGCAGCGGGCGATACACGACTTCGTTGTCGAGATCCTCGATCAAACGACCTTTCTTACCGCGTCGACTCATCCCCGCCCAAGCCACTCTGAGTCGTAGGTGAGGTCACAACGGAGTGAGGTTAGGGCTTGCCGATGTTGGGGTTAGTTCTGATGAGGGCTTCAGTAAGCTGTCTTCCTTGGATGAAAACGATGATGAAGATGGAGATGATGACGATACTGGCAGTCAAATCTCCCTGTCCATGACCGGATATTTATAAATTGGCAATGTGCTCTTGTGAGGTGCTTTTCCTGGGCTGTGAGACAAAGCATATTGTAGGATCTTCCACCTGTTCGGGATGTCTCTGTTCCCAATAAAGAATGATACTGTATTTTGCCGGCGACACCCGGCAGTCAAGGATGGAAGAAAAACAGGCGGTTGGAATTTTGGAAGGAGATCTTCGAAAGCTATAGTTGTGCAGGAGAGTCCCGCTGAATTTGCGTTTCTGTAGGGAAACCCCTTCGATCTGCCCTAGCACGTATCTGTAGGAATAGGCCATTTGTGCAGACGAGCTCAATGTAACTGAACAGTTGATTATTGGATAAAATACTTATGTAAATTTCGTTAACACATGTCTACTGATGTAGATCGCGAAGAGAAATAAGAGAACCAGAAACCTCGCACCGAGTTGGGTATCTGCAAGCAACGAGATGTACAAAAGTCCGAAGACAAATGAGAATCAACGTGAAGGAGACAACATGATTAACAAAAAAGACGCAATTTCCACGACCAGACCATGTCTTACAGCCACAGAACCCATCTTGCACCCGCAATAGAGCCTCGGAAAATACCGCGCACAAGTTTGAAAGCCATGACAATCAGCCACACCCACCAGAGCATTCCGACAAGAGCCCATTCCAGCACGACAAAGCCCGCCCGGCGGACCCAACGAAGCCGACGGCGGCGCCTTCGGACTCCTTTGTCGAGAGCGTCGCTAAGTTGTTTAACTGCGAGGGTGCTGGTGGTGTTGAGCTGGACGCAGAGGTCTTCCGCGTCGTTCGCTGTAGAACGGACGCGAGGCGTGAGGGTTTGGTTGACCAGCGATTCCAGATTCTTGAGCTGTGTGCGGAGAGGAGACGCTGTTGCCGTCGAGAATTGGTGCATTGATTGCTGGAATGAATGTTGGGTCATTTCAAAACGTCGCAGAAGGTTTTGGGCGGCTAGATCAAATTCGCCGATTCGTGTAACGCCTGCCATAGATGTATTGGAGCCTACAGCCTTATACATCCACGGAAGAGGTTCTTCGCGGACCGTATGGGCTCGACGAGTGATTTCTCGGGCCTTGATTCCTGACGACAAAAGAAGGGCGCGAGTGCGTTCAATTTCGGCTTTCCCAGGAATGCCATAGTCATTCAGGGTTTGGAGGCTGCGGTCAGAGATGCTCCAAGTGCGGCTTGCGTCCGTGAGCCTGGGGCGGCTCTCCTGTGGTCCTAGTGATGCTCGAGCTTTGGCGAGTCCGGTGACAGGAGGGCGCGTGAGGCTGAAGGGGTTGGATGAGTCCTTGATGCCGCGCGGCTTCACCAGGTCTCTGCCCGCACTTAGAGGAGGCCCGAAATCAATCGTTTTGCTGCGCCGCATAGGAATTCGGTTGGCGGGCACGCGCTCACGGGGGCTACCAGGGTCTGCGGCATCGCTCGCTGTGTTTCGCTCATCCTGCCGCAGTGGCGATGTAAAATTAGGCAATGTCGGTCTGAAACTTCTAGACGATGCAGTCTTGTCGGAATCTTCGCGAGTCGGGCGTCCCTGCTCTTCTGTGGCGCTCGCGAAACGGCGCAATAGCGCCTTCGGGCCAGACCGTCTATCGGGCCTTGGGTCCTCACCATCAAGGTCGCTATCATCCGATGTAATGGGAGTCGCGGACGGTGAATCTTTCGATACAGGAGTTTGTTCTTTCTTTAGAATGAGATCTCCGACTTTGGAGACTTCGTTGCCGACAATCTCAGCGATCCTGCCCGGCCCCTTGAAGATTCCGCGAAGTCCAACATCAGGATGGTGTGCTCCCTTTCGTGCCCGGGATGAATCTACACGATTGCTCTCATCCTCATGATAAGCCGTAGACAAAATATCCGGAAGGGGACTAGGGTCCAGCTTTGGGGCGCCTTCAACATGCTCAGGGAGAGACGTCAGGCTTTGTCGGCGCAAGGCTTCAGTATCCCGAATATCACCCACGACCTGATCCCTGGGTTCTTTCTTGCTAGGTTCATAGCGAGGAACAATCTTATGACGAAGTTTTTTCTTGACTGGCGAGGGAGAGCGGCTTGAAGGGGGAGACAAATTGGCTGCAATGCTTGGGAAATAGCCGGCATATACCGGTGAGTTCGGGGCGGTGCTGTCTCTTTCTTCCAAGGACATTCGCTGTTTTAATCGATCATCCATACTGCCCGTCGATGAGAATGACTCCTTTCTTCGATGCTTCCAGGGTCGGTCTTCTGATGTGCGGATCCGGGGGAGTCCAGACGATTGTGAGCCCGTAGTCTTACTTCTGCCATAATTTGGATTTTCCTGGATTGAAGATTTCACACGAGGTGGTTGAGATGAGGGTTTTGAGGAGATTTTTTGCCACGACCGGTCGCTGTCTTTTCGTTCATCTGTCCAGGAAGGTTGACGTCTTTTGTCCATTGAACTACGGACTTCCGTGCTCGAGATGCTGGAAACACTGCCTCGACGTCTCCTTATCCTGTCCCAGCGCGAGCCTTCTCGTTCACTGGAGATACTTCGGCTAGTGAGGCTTCGTGAATGACCTTTATAGTTTTGCTTTTGTCGTCCACGACCAACGCTCTTGAACTCGGGCTTCAACGCAGGACGAGGGATGGAAAGAGAATTTCGTGGTGAAGAATGGTCCGTCTCAGGGTTATCCACATCCACAGATTGTCGCGGTCTTGCCGCTGCTTTAGAGTCGGCGTGAGTGTCCGGTGCGAGATCTATTGAATCCGAGTAGAGCCTGTTGCCGTCCCTGTCCACTATCCTGACCTTGTTGACCACGTCCTCGACCCAGACAGTGTCGGCCAGAAGCTCAGCTGGAGAAAACTCCCAGTCCAGACGCGGTCGACGAGTCTTCAAGCTGCTTGTACGACTGATTCGTCTCAAGCTGGAAGGCGGTGACACTGCTGTGTTCTCCAGATAATCGGCATCAACTGTATCCGGTTGTCGCTGGCCTTGTTGGAACGACGGAAGGCTAAGAGTCTCCATACGATCATGAACTCTCTGGCGGTACTTGTCCTCGACAGTGCTGACCCAGCCATGGACTTTGTCAACATCATGCCAGCCCTCGGCCTCGGGATCAATCGAACATTTCTCCCGATACCGGACTCTCCGATTGCGAATCATTTGAAGCGGGTTGTATGCTCGGTTGGTTTGCCGGGTGGCATTTACAGCCTTGGGTTGGTCCGCGATCCTTGAAATAGAAGGCCGTGGCAGAGGAGGAAGAGAAAGAAGCAGCCGCTGATACTCATAAAAGAGATCGAAGTGTCGACGAGCCCTATCCGCTCTCGCAATAGTGCTCTCCGAAAATTCGTATGGCCGCTGGTCATCCACCACCGTAGCGGGCAGTAAGCTTAGGACGGGAGACTTCAGGCCCAGTTGCGCCGCTTGGTTTGCACCTGGCTCGGGCACAGGAGCAGCAGGCTGAGAGACGGACAAGGGTCTCCGTCCAACTGAGCCCTGGGCTAGGCCCGAGGCAGTTCTCCTTCGCGACTCATTTAGGTTCAACGCCAAGTTAACGATCTGGAGAGAATCCCTGTCAAGCGCAAGAGAGGACCGGTCCATATCATTCGTCCTGGCCTCCGGCTGTGTCGAGGTTGCGTAGGGTTGTACATCAGGCGGAGGTGTCGGAGTCTGCTGGACCGTTCTCGGGGTCGACCTGCCGGCTGTAGAAGGAGCCTCGGACGAAGAGTGTTTATTTCGGCTCCACGGAAACCGTGATCGTTTCTTGGGCACGACAATATCGTCGTCGGGGGCAGTATGGTGCTTCTCTGCACGCGGCTCCTTTGGCACAGGCCGGTACGAGCTGACCCTGGCGCTCTGGGACCGCGGCAAGAGCGCAGAATCTAGCAGAAAGCTGCCTGAGTTTTGCGTCCTATGCTGACCCGAGACTCTCCTTCTGTCCCCTTCGCGAGAGCTGCTCCCGAGCGTGCTACCCTCCAGCGCCCCACTTTCTCGATCTTCGGTCATTTGGAGAGCTGCGCGTCGAAACGACCCGCCTCCGGACCGGCTCAGGGAGGAATTTCGGTGGAGGGAGTCGCGAGGCGATGCATCTGTCGGAGACATTGAATACCGTTCGCCCGGCTGGTTGGGTCGGCGCGACATCAGAGCCGAGGGGAGGGCTAGGCACGCAGCTGGGTGGCCAAGCCCGACTGAGAGGCTACTGATGGTGCTCGATGGTAAGGTACGAGCATGAAGGCGGTCGACAGCAAGGGAGCTTGAGGTGTCTGGGGAAGTGGAAACAGAGACGGGAGTCGCAAGCTCCAGTCTAGACCGCGTGAGGAATTGGCTTATGTAAGACTCTGCAGGCTTCAGGGATACGGCCCTGTGTGGGATGAAGTGACCCTTTCTAACACTTTCAAGGAGAATGTCATTATTATAGAAGACTGTTCTGAGCATCGCGTGAACACCTGGTCCCACATGCACTCAGGCTTACAACAGGACGGCAGGGTTGCCCAGTTGGAAATCCACTACACATGGACAACTATATATATCCGCTGACAACATAGGAAAATCTAGCATTTGGGTCTAACCACACAGAGTTACAACTAAAGGTACAATTCCTGTAGAAAAAACGAAGATATACAGGATAGATCCAAGCCAACACTGCTCGGCACATGCGTTTACTCTACCCGCAGGCACTGGAGCCGGGCCTCAGCCTCGATGACCTGTAAAGATGTAGTGTTAGCCGGGGAAACGTAGATTGGGGACAGGAAAAAACTCACCTCGAGTGCCTGCTTGACCTCCAGAACCCTACGAACATCGGCCAGCCAATCCTTGCTCAGGATCTTGGCCCAGCCCTGAAGGGTGTTCATCTCACGGGCTGCAGCATCCACATTGCCCTCCTCCAGCAGGGTCTCAGTCCGGACGAGAATGCTCTCCACGTCATCGCCACCGGCAAGGCCGTCCTTCTTGAACATAACCTTGCTCAGCATCAAACTAGCGGCGTGGCTCGCGATACCGGCGTCCTCGGGAAGCAAGCTAGCCTTGCGGACCTCGCTGGCCACCCGACGGAAGCGCTCGATGATCTGCGACGTCGAGGGGATGCCGCGCTGGTAGGCGGTGGGGTTGATGGAGGCAATGGCAGCATCGACAACGGGGTCATCGGCAGCCAGCTCCTTCACGGCAACCAGTTCACGAACAAATGGTCGCGGGGTTTCGGCGCGCTCGAGAACGCTGCGGACAGCGTCCACAGCGACCTGGAGCTGCTGGGTCTTGAGGTTGGTGTCAATGACATTGCTCCAGCCCGAAGTCAGCTCCTCAAGCTCATTGATGTTGGCAGTAAGTTCATCCAGCTTGCCGAGGCGACCCTCGCGCTCGCGCTCAACTAAGTCCTTGACATCGTGAACGTATTTGCGGTTGAGCTCAATAGCCTGCTCCACCAGTTCGTTCTGCAGGCGCTGCTCAGAGATTTCCTGGGCGCGCTGTAGTTCGGTCTTGATCTTTTCCTGGTATGCGAGAGCGAGCTTCTCCCGCTCGACCTCAAACTCCTCCCGATACTGGGCGGCTTCGGTACCGCGCATGTCCTCGAAGCGGCGGATCAGCTCCCGTGCCGACTCGTCAAAAGTGGAATGAGCTTTGTTGATCTCCTCTTGAGCGGCCTTCTGGGCATCACTGCGGAGAGCCGAAATCTTCTCGCCAATCTTCTGCAGCTCCTCTTTGGCCTTGGCAATTGGCGCGGAGTACTTGCCGGCGTTCTCATCGGCGCTGATCACAGTGACAATGTCGTTGAAGGTCTTGACCAATTCCTGGACTACGGCTTCATCATTACCCTGCATCTGCAGCAATTCGATGGTGCCAGCAGCAACAGCTGGCTGCCTAGGCTCCTCCAGGGCAACAGGCTTCGTTTCCCCTTTCTCAGCAGGCTTAGCCTCCTTCTTGCTCTTCTTAGCCTTCTCATCCTTGGCCTTTTGAACTGCAGAATTCCGCTCTTCAGGCTTGGCCGATTCGGCGTTCACCAGCCCCTCGTGGGAACTCATGTGAGGGCCCTTCTTCGAGACATTGGCACCAGATTCTTCAACATCAGCGACCTTCCAAGAAAGGCCACTATTGCTGGAGATAGTAACTGGCTTTCCATCTTCCCTGGGTGAACCGGAGAGGCGGTTCGAGTGGCGGGAGGCACTGGGGAACCGGCGATAGAAGTCACGCTCCTCGAAGTAAAGAACGCACTCCTCACCATACGGCACGAATTCGGTAAAGAAATCGTGGAAGTTGTCGGACTTCAAGGCCAAGAAGACGCTTCCACCATAAGCCAAACCAGAGGTGAGGATCAAATAAGTCAGGAATCGACGAAAACGACCGGATTTGCGAGGCGCGGGTGTTTGGGGTGATGGTGGCACATTAGATTCTAATAAGATGTCAACATTAAGACACAATTGGTAAATGGAATTTCAACAATGGGTGCTGATGTACCTTGTTGCTCAGCGGCCTTGGCCAGGGTCTCAGGCGGGACACTCGATTCGGAGGAAGGGGAGGCAGGCGTGACACCACCGGTGTTCGGCGGTTTGGAATCGGCGAAGAATCGCTGCAAATATTAGCAGCGAAGCAACAAAAGGTGATCACACGAGAAGGGCCTCGTACCTGACCGGACAACCGGCTACTAGCCCCGGCTCTGGAGAGCCATTGTGATGTGGCGCGCTGGCGAGCAGAGTACGACAGGAGATGCCGACTCGGAGCAATTGAAGAGCGCAGCATGACGAGCCGCACAATCGCCGACGGTTGGAGAGGGTGGAGGGGGAAGGGTGTAAAGGAAGAGAAAGATGATGCTGCCCTGCGATCGGTCCCGATCCTGCGGGCGGTCAAGACCGGCAGTGACTGGATGTCGACCCTACGTACTATCTAAACTAAGATCCGTTAAGTAGTGGACATCCGCTAGGATTTCTGAGATATATGGACTATAAACTTAACTTGTGATAGTTCGTATATTTCTAGGTGCTAGCAGCATGTCGATTCAGAACAGCCCTCAGGAGGGGATAATAGAATACAGGAGGAATGGTGGAAGCGATACAGACAGATATAACACTATACCGGAGAACAACATAGGAGACAAGTGGGTGGTAAAGAAGATGTAAATAAAGGGGCAAACGGGAATAAAGCAAAGTCTGAAGCGGCGAGAATTACTCGACCCTGGTCTTTCCTTCTTCGAGGAAGCCCAAGCGAGCGTTGCTGATTCCCCGCTGGTGTCGACGCGAAGGAAGCAACTTGCCGACGAGAGGGTCAGTCCTGGCTTTGAGAAGAGCGTCCTGGTAGCCTTCGGCGCCAGCGACGGGCGTGTTGAGCTTGGGCCAGTTCACATAGAGCATTCCATGTCCGTTGATGAAGCGGAAGGTGTAGACACCAACGAGCAGCCAAAAGACCACAAACAGACGGAGCGGCCAGACTGCAGCATCGGGCAGCTGCCGGGTAAAGGTGGCAACCAGAACCATGAACACACTCGCAGCGAATGTATACGGCAATGCTTGGATGATGAGCGGTCGGTTGTCCACAAACAGTTGAAAGCTGCCAAACGTCGAGTCCGGGGGGAGATAGGTACCGAGGAACACATCGAATCCATCCTGGCGAGGACCGTCCATGAAGTTGTTGCGCACATAACGGGTGATGGAATTATTCAGGTCCTGCAGCATTCCGATCCGCGTGCGCTTGCCAGTGCGAGTGAAATCGGTCTTCAGGGCACCAGTACCAGAGTAGGACTTGGAGACCACGTCCGCATTATCCGCCCAGATATTGCGGAACAGATTCTCGAACTCCCGGTCGTCGTTGGCCGTTTCTCCCGGGCGAAGCACACCGGCATCCATGAGCTGCCGCGTCACCGCCCAGCGGCCGAGCATGCTTTGCACTACATTGGTGCGATCCAGGCAATCCATGCAGTTGGTGCGGACCACACTCGATTGTGTCGACCGAATGTCTAGCTGACCACCGGGAGCCCCTGGATGCTCCACTCCCCGGAAGTAGCCGCCCTGAGCCAGTCCATCATTCAAGCGATTCATGAGCAGTTCGGCACGATGCCACTGGAGCCCCTTGGTTTCGTTGTGAAAGTCAAAGTATACGTAATGGAGATGGTCCATCTCTTTCTGCTTCGGACCTGGTTCCAAGACATGCATCTTCTCGGGAGACTTCTCATCAGCGTCCGTGGTTTCGTGGGAGGAAGTGACCAGTGTGCGAACCAACTGCTCGTAGGCGCTTTTGACGCGGTCCTCTCGGCCTTTCTGGTTGACCAGGTTGACCAAATAATTCTCGCCATACAGGCGAATCTGCTCAGAAAAGTGCTTGCGGGCCGCTTCCACGGCAGTCTCAACACCACGAACCTGTAGCTTCGGTGTATATTTAAGGTTGTTGACCTCGGCCCAGAACACCGGGACGCTCCCTCGAGTTTGCACAAAGGAGTAAAGCTGCAGGTCCTGGCCCGCCTTGCCGTTGGTCATCGATTGCCCACCCGCAAAGCCGGACAGTCCACCAGTCGAGTCATTCAGAATAACAATCTGCTCCGTCTCGTTGTAATTTGAAACATGTCCTTGCTCGTCAATCCCACGGGAGAAGTACCGCGTGCCTCCGCGGTGTCTGGATCGCCGGGTGATCAGGGCGAACGTGAAAGGGGTTGACTTGACTCGCGCGGCCGTAATGCGCAGCATGCCAAACATCACTGGCAGGATGTAAGGGTCGGCTCCTGGCTGCGGGCCGTAGCGGATTCCACTCGTGTCATTAGCACCTAGACTAAAGTCGATCAAATCTGATTGAATGAAGCGGTTCCAGAAGAACCGGTCGTCGGCGGTCTGCCACATGGGCAGACTGGGCGCGCCTTGGGATTGTCGCTGGAAACTGTTGGTCAAGTCTAGGGAGTAGGAGAAGTACATGGGACCGGTGCGGAGGAGGTCTTTCAACAGTGCCAGGTACGTATCCTCGTCGGTGTCGTGGAGGGGGCGTTCGCGCAGGGGCAGAAATTCGGTTCCGGCAACTTTGTAAACCAGATGGCCGCGCAATCGTCCCATCGGTTGGGCCTTGGTGATAATTATGATATACCTGTCTATTCCGGGGGGATGTGGTCAGCATGCGCGTCCCGCCACCCTGTTCTGCATCCAACTTACCCAGCTTGAGCTTGACAATTCCCAGAATACCTGCAATGCTGGAAATGCGCTTTGCACCCGACAAAGGGCCATTGTTCAAGCGCAAGTCGCCGGTTGGGCGCTCGACCACGAGTGTTGGGGATTGGGGCGAGGAAGGGGAGGTAAAGGCATAGTGGGAAGGCGAGGAGTGGAGATTAACATCCCTGAATGGGAGTATAGCAGGCGCCATGGCGCCTAACGGGAGAGAGCTGAAAGCGTAGCGGTGGTTGCGGAAGAGAAAGAGCGTGTGGGTTCAGCGCATGATCGAAGACACGGGGATGCCAGGCACACATGATCGAGAGACTACGGTAGGCCCAAGTAAGCACTAAGTACTAGGTACCTACATCCACAGCAAACCACGGGCCACTTGGCCTGTACTGGATACCTGTGCCACACGCCACACACACCGCCCCGCGGCAGAGTGGCTGGGCCTTCCGTCATCACTATTCCGGCTGCCTTCCACTACATCTTCTCCCTCATCCTCTCTCCAAACCCCCCCCCCTGAAACGCCACCTTGCTCTGTCTTTGGCCGTACGGTCTTTGATAGGGACGCTCCTCGCTGATATCGAATCTCTTCATATCGCCTTGTCTCTCGCTCCTTCATCTTTGCTTCGCGCCCGTTGCCGACCGCTCTCCTGATCAGCAGCCATGGCTTCCAGACAACCAGCAGGAGCCCGCCCCGGCGCGCGGTTCGCCCAGTTCAAGCTTGTTCTGCTCGGTAGGTCATCCATATACATCCTAGCCGTTATTCTGGCTGAAATGATTACTAACACCTTGCTGTTCCGTCTCATCAGGGGAGTCTGCCGTTGGAAAGGTTCGGGATCATTGACTGCATTTTTTTTGTCGGTCGCTAACATCCTTGCTATCTTCTAGAGCTCTCTAGTGCTGCGATTCGTGAAAGTGAGTACCTCAACATCGCTAGTCCAGGCAACATGTGCTAACTACTCAGGATCAATTCGATGATTACCGAGAGTCGACGATCGGCGCCGCTTTCCTGACGCAAACCATCTCGCTCGACGACAGCACCACCGTCAAGTTTGAAATCTGGGATACCGCTGGCCAGGAGCGATACAAGTCATTGGCTCCGATGTATTATCGGAATGCCAACTGTGCTGTCGTTGTCTATGACATCACGCAGGCTGTATGCCGACCTCCCCCAATTTACTGCCTTTTCCGTCGCGGAATAGAAGCTAACTTGCTGGATGATATGATAGTCGTCGCTGGACAAAGCTAAGTCGTGGGTGAAGGAGCTTCAGCGCCAAGCAAATGAGAATATTGTGATCGCCCTCGCCGGCAACAAGCTCGATTTGGTCGATGAGAGCCCAGATAAGCGGGCCATTTCTACCGCCGATGCCGAGGCCTATGCCCGCGAGGCGGGTTTGCTTTTCTTCGAAACATCGGCCAAGTCTGCGACCAATGTCAAGGAACTCTTCACAGCCATCGCCAAGAAGCTGCCGCTCGACCAGGCTGGCCCGCGGAACCTTCGGACGACCCCACGACCCGGCGTGGACTTGCGTCCCGAGGCACCTGGAACCCAAGGCGCCGGTTCCTGCAACTGCTAAACGACAATCACCCTTTTCTCTTCCGCAATGGGCCGTGCGATGCTGTTCGATTACTTTTGACTCTCCCGCCCCTTCCCATGGCAGCTTCTGGCTCGGGCTAGGGTTGCCTTCTCCCATCACTACTCTCTCGAGCTTGGCTGCTCCTGCTTCCCACCCAACCGTCTCGGTGCTCCTCCTTTGATTTCCTTGTCCTTGCTCGCCTGCCCAACCGAACTTTGCTGGGTCTGCCGCCGGTAGATTGATTTTCTCATTCGCCCAAGGACATATGGAATTGGCTTTAGATATGACGTGGCAGGGTTTCCCCTGTGTCTTATTTGTTTCACCGTTCCACCTGTACTCCTGTTCTATTTCCACCTGGCGTCTGCATCTGCTTTCCTCTCCTAGGCTCCGTTTGGGCTGAATTCATACTACAGCTATTATGTTTCTCTTTCTATCTATCTCCCGGACTCTAGTATGCTATCCTCGAAATAATACACTTCTTCACTTGTATGGCAAAGGAGTCCATGTGTAGTACTGGAGCTGTATATATAATCACGTGAGCTCGTGCCCAGCTTTTGGTTTCCCGCGGGCAAGTCAGTTCGTCACTCCACTAGATTTCCTTGTCATCGACTGGCCCGGGGGTTTTTTTGCGCAACAAACCCCCCAACTTTCTGATCGCCTGGGTTTCATTTGTCGATGCGAAGATTTTGGCGAGCTCTTTATTCCTGGCAGTATTGTCCACGGCGCCGAGTCTCTACGCACTCGCCCGCCATGGCTCATACATATGAGGTACGGCGCGGAGGTTGTCGGTTGGGCTGGGAGTTACTGACATTAAATCTGTGCAGGCTGCGATTACAGCGCTCAATTCCCTCCAAACCAACTATGCCATTGTGGAGGAGCTGCGGAAGGCCAAATCGCGGGACGACGTTAACGAGCGCTCCATCCCGGAGATGGTGGAATGGCTTGAGCGCATTGGATACAAGGTACGCCGGTCTGACCTTGATCGGAGCTCATTCTGATCTTGTTTGTTCCGTTTTAGCCTTCCGATCTGAACCAATTGAACCCTGTTCATGTCGCTGGCACCAAAGGCAAAGGTTCCACCTCCGCATTTATTTCCTCGATTCTCTCCCAATATACCAAGCCGGAGCCAGGTCAATCGGCGCCGGCGATCCATAAAGTTGGACTATACACCTCTCCACACCTGCGTTTCGCCCGCGAGCGCATCAAGATCGATAACACCCCGTTATCCGAAGAACAATTCGCGCGTTACTTCTTCGAGGTATGGGATCGGCTTGAGGAAGCTGCCAAATTGGCAGGACAGAACCCCACTGCGCCGGGCACCAAGCCTCAGTATTTTCGCTATTTGACCCTGATGGCGTTCCACACCTATATCAGGGAAGGCGTCAATGCAGCAGTGATTGAGTGTGGGATTGGAGGGCAGTACGATTGCACGAATGTGATTGAGCAACCCAAGGTGGCCGCCATAACAAGCCTTGGTATCGACCACACCGCGCTATTGGGAACCACAATCGAGAACATCGCATGGCACAAAGGCGGTATTATCAAGCCTGGCGCACGAGCCTTTACTGCGCCGCAAGCTCTCAGCGCGGAGAAAGTCCTGACCCAGCGCGCTGAAGAAAAAGGCGTCCAGCTGGATGTGGTGCTGGGCCATCCCGAACTGCTTGCCGACGGCAGTCAAGTCAAGCTTGGTCTGGCCGGCGACTTCCAGTATACGAATGCCGCCTTGGCTGTCTCAACCACGGCGGAGTTTTTGAGGAAAGTCGGCGTTGCCGGCATCCCAGAGAATATCTCATCCGAACCTCTACCCCCGAACTTCAAGAAGGGTCTGATGGAAACCCGTCTCGGCGGCCGCTGTGAAACTCGGACCGAAAAGAACGTGGCTTGGTACATCGACGGCGGCCACACGTTGGAGAGTATTCGGCTGGCGGGCTCATGGTTCGCATCCCGAGTTCAGGCGGACTCCTCCTCAAGCGACATTGCGACCAAAAAGCCGCGGATCTTGATCTTCAACCAGCAGACCCGCGACAGCACGGCTCTTGCTCGCGCTCTACACGAGACGCTAGCCCTAGCGCTTGGATCCACGTCCCCATTCACCCACGCGGTGTTCTGTACCAACATCACCTACAAGCAAGCGGGTTACCGGCCGGATCTGGTCAGCATGAACACCAACGCCGACGACGTCGAGTTGCTGCGCGTGCAGAAGTCCCTCGCGGAGGCGTGGAACTCGAGTGACCCCCAAGCGCAGGTGCAGGTGTTCGGCACCATTGAGGAGGCTGTGGATTTTGCGCGCGAGGTGGCCGGTGCGGCGCGCAAGGATTTTCCCGAGGAGCGGTCGCCCGTCATGACTTTTGTTACGGGCAGTCTGCATCTGGTGGGCGGTTTCCTGGATGTGGTTGAGACTAAGCCATGCCCGTGAATGAAAACATAAGAAGGCGGCGGTGTTTTGGGATTTCAACAATTCTTCTGGCGATACCCTGTGAATAAATCGAGTCGATAAATAGATAATCATTAACATCTCTCACTGTTCGTAAAATATACTCTGTCGTCGCCTATCGTCGGTTGGCTGATCGGTGGGGCCAGCCCGTCCCCAAATCCTACTCTGCCAACTAACTTCACTCTCTTCCCTGCTCTCTCCACTCCTCCCCGCCCGCCTGGCTTGCCCTTCCGTTCCTCTCGCTCACCATGCCGAAATCAAATGACTCCAAGGGGAAACAACCCATGCGCCCGGAGGACGAGGCTGACCCCAAGCCCGTTGGCGGGGCCGAGGCAGGCACTGGTAGGATTGATTCTCTGCACCCCACCACTGCGCGATGCGATAACTGACCACAATGCCTCTCCCCCAGACGACGCCCCTTCCTCCGGCACGACGAAGAAGATCCCCGCGAAAGTGGTCGAGTCAATGCTGGAACAGAATCCGGCACTGAAACAGGAGCTCGCCGCGATGGACAAGGATAAGGCCGCGGAGACGCTGCAGAACATGGATATCTCACAATTACTCACTGGACTGTCACTGGGAGGCAAGAACCAAAAGGATATGGCTTCGTACAAGTTCTGGCAGACCCAGCCCGTGCCTCGGTTCGAAGACCAGGGGCGTCAGAAGCAGGTCACCCAGGGTCCGATCAAGAGGATCAACCCCGACGAAGTGTCCCAGACACCGGATCAGCTGCTGGAGGGATTCGAGTGGTGCACCTTGGATCTGACCAACACCGAGGAGCTCACGGAACTCTACGAGCTGCTGAACAACCACTATGTCGAGGATGACAACGCCATGTTCCGGTTCAGCTATTCGCAGTCGTTCCTACACTGGGCCCTGATGTCTCCCGGCTGGAGAAAGGAATGGCACGTCGGGGTGCGGGCCACCAAGTCACGCAAGCTGGTTGCCTCGATCTGCGGTGTCCCTACGGAGCTGCGCGTTCGCGGCGAGCGCATCAAGGTCACCGAGATCAACTTCCTCTGTATCCACAAGAAGCTGCGCTCGAAGCGGTTGACCCCGGTCCTGATCAAGGAGATTACCCGGCGCTGCTACCTCAATGGCATTTTCCAGGCCATCTACACCGGTGGCATCATCCTGCCCACGCCCGTCAGCTCCTGCCGGTACTACCACCGCGCGCTGGACTGGCTGAAGCTCTACGAAGTCGGCTTCTCGCCCCTGCCCCATGGCTCGACCAAGGCTCGCCAGATCACTAAGAACCACCTGCCCAACCAGACCACCATGCCCGGTCTGCGGCCCATGGAAGCCAAAGACGTCGACGCCGTCTTTGACCTGCTGGAGCGGTACATGCGGCGGTTCCAGCTCAACCAGGCCTTCACGCGCGAGGAGATTGACCACTGGCTGGTGCACAAGGATCTACCTGCACAGGATCAGGTCGTCTGGTCGTATGTGGTGGAAGACCCGGAGACGCACAAGATCACGGACTTTGTCTCATTCTACAACCTCGAGTCAACGGTCATCGATAACCCCAAGCACCAGGCCGTGCGCGCAGCGTATCTGTACTACTATGCGACCGAAACGGCATTCACAGAGGACACGAAGGCGCTCAAAAAGCAGCTGCTGGTGCTGATCAACGATGCCCTCATCCTGGCCAAGAAGGTAGATACTAAACCCCAAACAGCGGTATTGATATGCTGACCCATTTAGGCTAAATTCGACGTGTTCAACGCTCTTACACTGCACGACAACCCGCTGTTCCTGGAGCAGCTTAAGTTCGGGGCGGGCGATGGGCAGCTCCATTTCTATCTGTACAACTACCGCGCGGCGCCAGTGCCGGGAGGGATCAACGACAAGAACCTGCCGGACGAGAAGCGTATGGGTGGCGTTGGGATTGTCATGCTGTAACATGAGAGCGGCTGGCTGGATACCTGATCTAAACAAGTCAAATCGTTCACTCGTCCATTCAACTCCCAAGCACATACCAGTTAGTTGCTGCCTCAGGCACAAATGCCGTCACATGTCTCTCCACATCGTCGAGCTGTAATCCAACAACCTACATGGCATACTCTCTGTTTTTGTACTTTGACTTGTATTCACCCGACTTTGCCAATCTCTCGTATTATTCTTGTTTCTCCCCGTTACTCTTGACACCATCTCTGTAGCAGCCACATGCCCTGGCCCATCATTGTCACCACTTTCTCTGATCGCTGCCTGCCTAAACCCGCGGCGCGTCACCTCGCGCCTTGGCCTGAACAATGGGCGCAGGCCAGTCAGCGGAGCTCGGATATGGGTCGCCCCCAGGTCAGTCGATGCTCCCTCTGCATTTCCTGCTCATAAAACATATCATATCACCCGTGGACCCTATGCGACCCTTTTCCCCCGCATATACCCATATGTCTGTCCCCAGTCCAATATCTAATCCCTTCAGCAGAGGAATTAAGCTACATTCTGGCCGACCGCTTCGCAACCAAATGCTTCACCTCGCTAGAACTCACGCATTTCAAAGACAACTTCTTCTTCCGCGCCTCCGAGCAGGGCGGCCTGCGCTACTGGAACGAAAAGACCCTCTCCGACTTCCTGGGCATTCCCGATGGCTGCTACTCCGCCGCGCACCAGTACCCGCTTGACGCGGGCCCGGTTCTCTTCCGCATGGTCTCGTACCTAGGCGCCTTTCCGTTCCAGAGTACCATGGCGCCCAGCGTGCTCACCTTTGAGGCCATGGTTAAGGTTGTCGTGCTGCTCACGGAGCGGTATGGGAAGGTGCTGAAGCGGGGCCGCCGGGACCGGATCAAGTTGCTCTTTGGGAGCTTGGCAGATGTGGGGAGGAGGGATCTGGGGTCTTCGCCTGATCGGGGGTTGGAGAAGGAAGGAGATGGTAGCGGTGCAGAGAAGGAAGTGGATGAGTCGGCTGCTGAGCATTCTCACGCGCCTGGATTTGCGATTGACGAGCCTGCTGATGAGGAGTTTGACGAGGATGATGAAGACGATGACTTGGCGCTTGCGGCGTTGGAGTCGCTGGATGCCATTGAAGTGTTTAAGCATGATCACCGCATTGACAAGACGGTCTATGAAACGCGCATCTCGATTGACACGTTCCGCCGACTGCTCATGCTATTACTCGCTATTGCGCCTTTGAATTCGCTCGAGTCCGTCCAGACATTCATGTCGGATTTGCGTGAAGAACGACTAGACGACATCCAGAAACAGGCTGACCATATCATCGCGGCCTTTTCTCCCGAGCAACACGACGGCGGAATCTCCTACAAGGCTTTCGCCAGGACGATCACGACTTCGCTGCCCTACCTCTTCGATCCATTGACTCCGCTTTTCGAACACCTTCTCTTCAGCAAGAACCTGGATTTCTCCAAAAGACGGCAGAAGGGACCGTCACTCCCTATACAAGACGCCATCGAGAAGAAAGAAGCAACTCCTCCGCCACCATCACCACTCCCGTCCATCATGCTCCCCGGCAGCTTCGAGTCCAGCATTCTCAACCCGGTTCTAACATCACACCTGTCCTTCTTCCTCTCATCCACCTCTCCATCCCTGAACCTCTTCCGCAGCGGTATCCGTCTCCATCCCGTCTTCTCAACAATAGCCCACGGCTCCTCTCTCACCTCCTTCTCCCATCACGTCTTAACCTGGCAATCCGCCACCCTCCTCATCCTCCATGGCGTACCCCAAAATTCATCCTCATCCTCCTCCTCCAGCACCGACCTCGTCACCTTAGGCGCCTATCTCCCCCAACCATGGAAATCCTCCTCCTCCCACAGCAGCATATCAACCACCACCACTTCAGACCCACCACCCGTTCTCTTCCAACTCTCCCCAACCCACCTACTCCTCCAGGGCAACACCTCACCCTCAATAGTCCAGAAACAAAACCTTCCACCAGCCTACTTCTCTACTCACACCGGCATAGCGCTCGGCTGCCAAATCCCCCCCTCCTCACGAAGCCACCACGCCCAACCGACCCCACACGGCGCAGGCAGTCTCTCGATAGACGTGAATCTCGAAACGGCAGATTTCATTGCTCTGCCCGTCGGTCACGACGGCGTCTTCTTGCCATCCGGTACGGCGTCTCCGTTTGACGAGCCCGTCAAAAATAAACTGGATATCTACGCCCTCGAGGTGTGGGGGGTTCTTCCGGACCCGGAACAGTCCTCTACAGAGGGAGTGAATGCCGTGGAGATACAGCGCAATAAGTGGGAATTCGAGGCGCGGGAGGCGGAGCGGAGACGCAATATCAATCTCAAGGCTGGGGTGGGTGATTCGAGTCAGGAGAGTGCGCGGTGGTTGTTGGAGACGGCCGGGGTAATTGGAGATCAGCAGGGTGGGAGGCATGGGGGGAGTGTGTGATGATTGTTATTGTTTAGGGGGGAAATTAAAGAGTGTTGTGTATCTCGATGTGGTTGATGATGATGGTGTTGGTTGTCTTTTCTTTCGTTCTATAGATACAATAGTCCAATCAAGCCCCCATCGGCGGCAGTCCATCTGGCGCGCCATAAAAGTCCATCAAATCCTCCTCCTCTTCCTCCGCCTCCGTCTCTAGAGGGAGTTGATCAACTTCGGACTCCTCGCCAGCCAATTTACTACCACGCCGTAGATTCAGAGAAGCACGGCTGCGACTAGCACTGGCACCGGCACCAGGTGCTGGACTGGACACCGGCGTGCCCCGGTTCTCCTCGGCAAAGACAGCCGGATCGACTTTCTCGCGCGGCAGGCGATTAGCGAGGAATCCATCTGGAGCGCGCTCGGCGCGGTCCATGACCTCGTTCATGTACTTGCGGACTTCGTCGGCGGGTTTGACGACGCGGGAGAGAGGTTCCAGGATTTTGGGGTTCGAGGCGTGGATGCGGAATGTGACCGGTTGCCAGTATTCTTTCAAGTTTGCCTCGTTTGGCGTGGTAGAGTCGCCAGCTGGTGTTCCTGGGTCGGGTTTGGTGTCTGTGTTGTTATTGTCTGGCGGCTTCACCGCATCGGGTTTCTGAGGCGTGTCCGTAGCAGAAGGGCCAGGTGCTTGGGCGGTAGCGCCATTTGTGTCCTTTTCTCCACCTTTACCCTTCTTGTCGCCCTTCTTTGACTTTCCTTTGCCCTTGCTGTTGCTGGTCTCCGAGGGGGTTTCGAGGGGAAACGGTGTGGTGGGATCAACCTTTCGAACAATCAAGAAGGAGGCAAGCACGGTGTTTTCGGTGGGTATCCACTCCAAGATTGAATATTCGGGGAACAGGTAACGGTCACCGGAGCCTGCATGGCCCGAGGTACTGCTTCCGTAGGGGGTCAATGGGGATGTGAATTCGAAGACAATGGCTTTGTAGTTTACTCGTGGAGGTGGCAATGGAGCCGTGGGTCGATAGTATTGGCTTGGTGAGCCATACTGTGGAGGGCGAGATTGAATGGGAGCAGAACCACTGTGCGGAGCTTGTTGTTGAGGAGGATATGGTGGCCCCGGCCGGGCCCCAGCCTGCTGAAGATTACCCTGCGGTGTCCCCGGCGCTGGACTCTGTTGCTGAGATCCTGTGGCTGAGGTTGCGGTGCTGGCAGGAGCACTTGCTGTAGGCGGTGCTGCGGCAGCTGGTTCTTTTTTGACCGTAGTCGAGTCAGATACACTTTGCTTCCCATCCAAATGCTGAGTGGACGGTGTCTGCGCCGGAGTCTGAGGCTTATCTGCTGGTTTCGGTGTCTCTTGTGGCTTGGGGTCTGATGCGGATTGTGGCGCTTGAGATTTTGATTTTTGTCCGGGTTCCTTAGACGGAGCGGGAGCTTGAGCTTTTGAGACAGGCTGCTGTGAGGGTTTCTCAGGTGGGTTTACATCACTTGGAGTATTCTGTCCTGACTGGGAGGGCGGAGGTTGTGACCCAGAGGTTGACAGTGCTGGCGACCCCTGTTGCTGAACAGGAGTCGCACTCTGTCTTTGCTCCCGTTGCTCCCTTGCTTTGATGATGGCATTGAGCTCGTCAATATGTGCCTGAAAGGCGCGCAGCTGTTCCTGCGTCGCCTGGCTGGAGGCTACCACCCGCATCAGCGCCTTGAGTTCGGGATCGGCTGCTGCTCGGGTTGCAAGCATCTGAATGACCGGGTCAGGGCTTGGTTTGGCGGGCTGCCCGTTTTGCTGCGGTGGTCGCTGTCCGCCCTGAGGCGATAACTGTGGCCGTTGCTGGGATGGATGCGCGTGATTGGTCGGATGTCCCTGTGGTGGACGATTGGCAGGGGCTGGTGAGTATGGAGGCCGTTTCTGTGGGTAGGCGGACGGAGGGTAGGATGGCTGGAACTGTTGGAAGCTGCCGGGAGGGCCGTAGTGGACCATTGGGCGCTGCTGCGGCGCGTACTGCATCGGCGGCGCGTTGGGATCTTTGACGGTGTATATCATCGCATCGAAAAGATGGGGTCCGACGGTGACGTCGCATGGTCCGACCTTTATCATGGATTCCTTGGGCGGGTTGCGCTGCGCGATCTGTTCGCGCTTGGTCTTCTTGGGTTTGGTATAGTAGCGAACGAGGATCCCATCGCTGAGCCATTTCTTCTTGGACCGTTCGAGAGATGCGAGGAGCACAGCACTGGCAAAACGCGCGCGTCAGTGACTGGACGGAGGGACACGAGAGCAAGGACACAAACCTGTCGGCCAGGGACTGGTACTCTTTATCGGACAGCGTAGTTGGTTGGCGCGTCCGGATAATAGGCAGGCTATCGGAATCTTTAATCTTCGTGGGCAACGGCTTTTCAAGCTCCGGGGGTGGTGGCCGGACCTTGGGCGTCGCCTTCTTTTTTTGGGCTGGCGGCGTGGGCGCGGGCGTTGCTTCGGAGAGGCGCTTCTTGGCGGGTTCGCGGCGTTCGCGCGGGGGAAGTCTGCGCTTCTCAGCCATGGTGGAGGGTGATGGGATGGAAGGAGGTGATGTCAAGGGAACATGTCGGGGAGTGGGAGACGAAGGGAAGAAAGGAAAGGGAGGAAAAGCGGAAGCGATAAGAAACCAAGCGGATTATCGCCCGCTGCGACTTAGTCGGTTGGCTACCAACAACAACATTGATAATAATCATGGAGCTGCTGCCCATCTTCAAAAAGGCCTACTGGGCACTAGCAGCCGGGGGCTTGATCTACGTGCTCTTCATCTACGCGCTGACCTTCTCTACCGTCCAGCGCTTGTACGTGAATTGATTGCTCTTCCATTGACTCTTGACTGACACTCACAGTTGCCTCTATGCCAACAAGGTCAACCCAAGCTTGTGGCAGGATGTCAACCATGTTGAGCCATTCGGCTACCTAAGTATGTCGATTCAGAACATCCTAAGCAGCACTGGCTCACTCGTCCAGGAACCCAAGTGCAGCCGTTTAACCTGCAGACCCCCGACAACGAGACGCTGTACGGCTGGCATCTGCTGCCGCTACATCTCTGCCGACAGCATGAACAGGAGCTGGCCGAGCACCCGCCCAATGGTCCAGCAGAGGAATACACACAAACTGTCGCTTTTAACCTCTTAGCCAAGGACCCGAATGCCCGCGTGGTCGTGAGCTGTAAGTGCCGCGCCAATCGATGTATGGGATAGCTCTAAACTTCGTTTCCAGTTCATGGCAACGCCGCACACCTGGGCTCGGCACAACGCCCAGCAATCTACAACAGCATGCTCTCCCTCTCCACCCCCTCGAACCCCGTGCACGTCTTTGCGCTCGACTACCGCGGGTTCGGGGTCTCAACCGGCTCTCCAACGGAAGAAGGCCTAATCACCGACGGCGTGTCACTAATCAACTTCCTAACCGCTGGCCCGCTGCGCATCCCACCATCCCGCATCGTGATCGTGGGCCAGAGCCTGGGCACAGCGGTGACGGTCGCCGTGGCCGAGCGGTTCGCCTTTGGGTCGCCCGACCCAACAGCCATCCAGCCAGCCATCAAGGACGCCGAGCCCTTCGCTGGCGTGATTTTGCTGGCGTCGTTCAGCAGTATGCGCACGCTGATCGAGTCGTATAGCTTCAAGGGCCTAACTCCGCCTATGCTCTCGCCGCTGATCGGGTATCCGCGGTTCCAGAATTGGGTCCTTGATCACATCGTTGACCGGTGGGATACAGCGGCGAGAGTGGCGCGCTTGACTGGTGTCGATGCTGCGGAGCATGATGCCGAGGGCAGGAAGTATAAGACCAAAGACTTGTATCTGACAATTGTGCACGCTTTGAATGATGTCGAGATCCCATGGTATGAAGGGCGCCGTGTTTGGGTTGCTGCGACGGGTGAGAATGTGGAGGGTGCGCCTGGGGCTGTAAAGTACGAGGCAGCTGAGCCGGGTAGGCGCAGTGAGGTGAAGATTTGGGAGAATAAGTTCACTCGGCCGGATGGGCAAAAGGTTGTGAAGAAGGTCCGGTGGGAGCGGGTTCGCTATGGAGGTATGAGATCCGGACAGGGATGAATCATTGATCAATTTGCTGACTGCTGGGTTGTTCTAGGCCACAACCGAGTCGCAACTTTCTCTGTTGCCGGTCTCGCCGTTTTGAGAGCTTTTGAAGAGTAGATATGTTTCATGTTTGAATCGGGGATTGATTTTCATATCTAGATATCCGGGAGTTAAGAGAGACATTTGACGGGAAATCTTCGTGTCCATCAGTATAAACTGTATATATTTCTAGCCTTCTAACTCGATATATCCTGGAGGGGAGAGAGGTGAGGCGAAACAGGCCGAATTGCAAATCGCCAACCCGGGCATGAAATGATGCAGCGCCAAGGAACAACTTCTATTCATACAACTGGAGTACAGCGCATTGATAGATAAAAAGCAAAGAAAAGAAACAGTATATCTTGTTCTTGGAATACAGGTCTGAGAAAGAAACGGGGAGAGTGCAAGGCAGTGTCGTAACCCCAAGCCGAAGGGTATAACTTCGGATCCTTGTAAAGGTTGACTAGCACCGCCTGGGCGTATTTGTCTTGGGGCGAGTGAGGGAGGGGTGAAAATGGTACAAGTGGTGTAGCGCAAGCCGGATCAACAGCTTGACACCTTGAATGGGGGGTTGGATGTGTCTATTTCTTGTGTCGGTCGGCCTGGGCCTTGAGGTACTTGGCGATGAGTTCCTTCCTATTAGAGGGGAGACCAGTTAGCATGATTTCAAAAAAAAAAAAAAAGGACAGGGGGAATGGAACACGTACTGCATCTGAGGGGGAGCCTTCTCGTAGTGGCTAAACTCCATGGTGTATTCGCCCTTACCCTGGGTAGCGGCGCGCAGGTGGGTGCTGAAGCCGAACATGCCGTTGAGACTGCAGTCCGCATAGATAGTGAACTCATCGACGCCGGTCTCGGTATCGTTGATAGTGGCGCCACGCTTGTTCAGCAGGCCGATCACATCACCCTGGAACTCCGACGGGGCGGTAACAACGGTCTTCATCAGGGGCTCTAGAACAGAAGGGTTGCTGTCCATGAACGCCTTGCGGAAGGCCTGCTGGGTAGCGTTCTTGAAGGACATTTCGGACGAGTCCGTCATATGGGTGGCACCGTCGTTGATGACCATACGCGTTCCCAGCACCTTGTGGCCGACTAGAGGGCCCTTCTCGCAGGAGAGGTTGAAGCCCTTCTCGCAAGCGTACAGGAACTTCTCGGAAATACTGCCCCCAACAATCTGCTGCTCGAACTTGTTCTCCTCCAGGGTTCCTGTGGGCTCCATCCAGCCCATGACACGGGCATATTCACCGGGTCCGCCGGACTGCTTTTTGAGAAGGTGGTCGAAGTCGACGCGGTTGCCGAGCGTCTCACGGTAGGCCACCTGCGGCTGGCCGGTCTCACAGTCCACGCGATATTCACGGCGCATACGCTCGACGTAGATGTCAAGGTGAAGCTCGCCCATGCCCGAGATGATGGTCTGCTCACTCTCCGTGTCGTATGTCACCCGGAAAGTTGGATCCTCTCTCTGGAAACGAGCCATGGCCTTGGAGAAGTTGGCGCCGTCCTTGCTCTGCTTAGGCTTGATGGACAGGGAGATGACGGGCTCGGGAACGAACATGGACGTCATGCTGTAGCCAAGCTGGCCGTCCGTGAAGGTGTCACCAGAGGCGCAGTCAACACCGAACACAGCACAGATTTCACCGGCGCCGATCTCGGAGACTTCCTCCATCTCGTTGGAGTGCATGCGAACGATGCGGGGCACCTTGACCTTCTTGTCGTTGCGGGCATTGAACACATTGGCACCCTTGCGGAGAGTACCCTGGTACACACGAATGTAGGTCAACTGTCCGAAATTGCTCTCCTCCAGCTTAAAAGCCAGACCAACAAAGGGCAAAGAGTTGTAGGGGACAAGCTTCACGGAGGCCTCAGCCCGCTTTTGATCCAGGGCCAAGTTTTCCACCTCCGCAGGGTTGGGCAGGTAATCAACGACACCATCCAGCATCGGCTGCACGGACTTGTTGGCCAGGGCGGAACCCATGAAGACCGGGGTGAACTTCAGCCCGATAGTGGCGCGGCGAATTGCAGCCCTCATCTGGTCCGGAGTGGGCACCGATTCCTCGAGGAAAATTTCGGCGATCTCATCGTCGACGTCGGCGAGGGTCTCGATAAGCATGTTTCTTCGCTCCTCGGCGAGAGCCTTAACCTTCTCGGGAATTTCTTTCACGGCAATCTCCTCACCGCTGGCACCCACGTTATACAAAGCCTTCATGTCGATCAAGTCCACGACACCCTCGAACTCGTCCTCAGCACCAATGGGGACTTGAACCGCAGCTGCAGGGATCTTGAGTTTCGTGTTAATCTGATCAACGGCCTTGAACGGGTTGGCGCCCATGCGATCCATCTTGTTGACGAACGAAATGCGAGGCACATTATAGCGGCGCATCTGCCGATCAACCGTGATGGTCTGCGACTGGACGCCCGAGACAGCGCAGAGAATCATAACGGCACCATCTAGAACGCGCAGCGCTCTCTCGACCTCGATTGTGAAATCAATATGTCCCGGTGTATCGATCAGGTTGACGTGATACTTGTGCTCCTTGCCCTCCTTGTCCTTCTTAACCCAGTCACAGAATGTAGCGGCGGACTGGATGGTGATACCCTTCTCGCGCTCCAGATCCATGGAGTCCATCTTGGCGCCAACACTGTCACGTCCGCGCACTTCGTGAATGGCCTTGATCCGGCCAGTGTAGAAGAGGACACGCTCGGTGACAGTGGTTTTACCACTGTCGATATGGGCCTGGGCGAAGAGAATTGTCAGGAGTGGTTCATGAAACACGGATTTGAGGGATAGTGTACCGCAATGCCAATATTCCGACATTTGTCTAGGCGAGCAGCCTCCACGGGATCCAGGTTGTCGATAATGGCGGCTTGCGACAGGGCTTCCGGGTTGGCCGCAGCGGCCTCGAGACTATTCACAGAAACACAGTTAGAGAGTGATCGATTCAAAGTGTGTCAGTGTACTTACACAGCAGATGCCGCCGCAGAGGCATTCCTCCGCTGGTTCCATTGTCTCTGGATCGACGGGTACACCGGCGCAACAGCGGACGGCCGCAACACAGCCGTGGATGCGCACCGTTGACGCAGGAGAGTCTGCGGCTGAAGACGGACGGCAGATCTGGTCAGACCAGATACCGCACGGGACTGCAACCGCGCAAGAGTAGGAGACCTCATGGTGTTTGGATTGGGAACCGAACGTTGATCTGTTTTTCCGGAGAAAAAAAGTTCAGGAACGCGCATCACGTGATATCATGTCTACTTTTTACCAGGACGGATTATTGACGAGTAGAAAGAATTCCGATTGCCGTAAAAAGAAGAATAATATACAGTAAGTATCAAGACATGAGCGCCGAACCCGCGGACCAGATAATTGGCCCGTGTTCTAACCATGCGAAAGAAATGCCACCTCTTCAAGTAATCCATCCGTATATCCATCAGCCCAAGGCAAGAGACGAACACCTCTGTGCATTCCAACATCCCAGGCCTTGACTGTTCGGTCGAAACGCGAGTATAGAGCCGATCGCCGATCCATTGTATGGCCGATACGCTCATAAAGAGGCAATGGTCATTCAAATTCGAGCGTGCTGCATCTGCCCGAACTGGCCGAGGAATTCCACGCGCAGCAAGTCGCCCATCAATAAAAGAAATCGAGAATGTCGCGACATTGTACAGAGTACTGCGACCATCCACTCATCCTTCTCAATGCATGGCCGGGGTATCAAAAGAATGCATCAGTCCGCATGCACGTTGTTGTTGACTCTATTTCCCTTGGCGTTGCTTGTGCTTCGCGTTCTTCGAGCTATTGGAGTGAAAGGAACAATCAGCATGAGAAATAGCCCCGAAAATCCAGTGTGAACTCACCAAATAATGTACACACGGCCCTTCCTTTTCACAGGCTAAAGTTCCGAACAGTCAAGTCAGTAATCGATTCCACAGACCCAGACGCCTCAATGGACGCAGCAATCCTTTGGGATCGCAGCAAGCGCAAGTGCAAGAGATAATTCATTTCACACTCATACCTTGCAGCCATCACACAACCGTTTCACCGAAGACCGAGTCTTCATCCCCCGGATCTGCTCGATCTGCCTGGCAGAACCAACGCCAACAGCAACGGCAGTGCTCGACTGTGAGTTTTCAGCGCGTAGCCTTGTGAGGCTGTTTCGGATCATGTGCGAGAATGGTCGGAGCGATACAGAGCTGTTGAGTGATCGGCGGGAGACGGAGGGGAGGAATTGGCGGAGGGCACCAGAGGAGGCACCGAAGACGGTGCGGAGGGAGAACATGGTGGGCGATCTGTTTAGTCGAACCCAAGAAATGCCTCGAGGAATGAACTGAGAACCCGGAATGGGAGGTGAGTTGGGTGGTGGCTTCCTGGTGGTGTTGCTTGGTCTGTTGGTCTGGAAGGCGCAAAGGCTGGCCGGAGGTGTAGTATTGCCGGAGCCGAGTCAGCCAATCATAGCCGAGTATGCGGTGGGAGGAGTATAGAGACGGACGATAGAGGGAAGATGATTATAAGGAGATTTTACGATCAGATAATCTTGTCTACGGACAAGCACAGCTATCATACAGAATGAAGCCAGTTCCGAGAGTCTATTGAACAAAAGTCCGAACGCCAAACATGAACACAACAAAAAGCAGAAAATGTGGAACCCTGAAACTGGCACGTTTCACCAAGCAAGAACCAAAATCATCGACGTATGCAGAACTTGCAAACTCATTCGCAGCGCAAAAATGTCCGGTAGGTCGGAGAATCGGTGTGTTCGCTGAACGGATATCCCAGGTCCCGGAGGAAGTGTTCCAGGTCATCCTTCTCCACCACCGGGCATTGGATACCAGCCAGGACCTTGCCGACATCGCCACCGTAGTTGCGATAGTGGAAGAGTGAAATGTTCTGGTTCGGCCGTAGCGTGGTCAGGAAGTTGGCCAGCGCGCCGGGCCGCTCGGGGAACTCGAACATGAACAAGCGCTCGTCAGCGACGTCGCAGCGGCCCCCGACCAAGAAACGCAGATGGCGCTTGGCAAGTTCGTCATCGCTCAGATCGTGGACGTTCATCCCTGCCTTTTCCAATTCCTGCATGATCTTGGCCAGGTCTTCGCGGCCGGTCAGAGCGGATAGCGAGATGCCCATGAGCACATCGGCGGAGGTTTCGCGGGCGTAGCGGTAGCTGAATGCTGTGACGGCGTGAGGCAGGATCACTTCGATGAGCTTGGCAAACGCGCCGGGCCTCTCGGGGATCTTCACGCTCAGGAGGGCTTCCTTGCGCTCGCCCAGCGCGGCGCGCTCCGCCACGAAGCGCAGTCGGTCAAAGTCCATGTTCGCACCGGAGGTGACAGCGATCAGTTCGCGGCTGGTGTCGGGGCTGGGGTTGTTGGAAATATACTTTTTCAGACCGGCGAGAGCAAGAGCGCCTGCAGGCTCGATAATGGAGCGGGTATCCTCAAAGGCATCCTTGATCGCGGCACAGGTCTCGTCCGTCGATACCTGGATAATGTCGTCGATGACCTCCCGGCTGAGTCGGTAGGGCTCCTCTCCGACAGACTTGACCGCAGCGCCGTCGGCAAAGAGACCTACTTCCTTGAGGAAGACGCGGTTGCCTGCTTCCAGAGACTGGGCCATGGCGTTGGCATCGTAGGCCTCTACACCAATGACCTTGACCTGCGGCGCAATGCGTTTCAGATACACACCAACACCAGAAATAAGACCACCGCCACCAACGGCGCAAAAGACGGCCTCCAATTTATCCAGGTTGGCCTGGCGCAGGAGCTCCATGCCAATAGTGCCTTGGCCGGCAATCACATACGGATCGTCAAACGGCGGAATGTTCGTGAGGCCGTGCTGTTTTTCCAGTCGGTGCGCCTCCTCTTTGGCAGCGTCGAAGTCGTTGCCATGAAGGACCACGCTGCCTCCCAGACGGGCAACATTCAGGTGCTTGATGGCCGGGGTGCCGGAGGGCATGACAATGGTAGCGGGGATTCTCAATTTGCGGGCCGAGAAAGCCACACCTTGTGCATGGTTGCCTTATATATATGTCAGAAGAGCACCATCCATATATAATGTCACAACTCACCTGCTGAGCAGGCAATGACGCCCTTCCACCGCTGCTCGTCGTTGAGGTGCGCCATCTTGTTGTATGCGCCCCGCAGCTTGAAGCTGAACACCGGCAGCAGATCCTCCCGCTTGAGCATAACGCGGCTCTCGAGCCGGTTACTCAAGTTCACCGCGTGGGTGAGAGGAGTCTCTTCGATAACATCGTAAACTCGTGACGTCAAGATCAGTCGGAGATACTAATTGACCGTGCGTTAGAAAGCGATATGACATCGGTAGAACCCATCTTACATCGGGGTACCCATTGGGCAGCAGGAAGGCATCGGGGATGCCCCAGTTGGGGGGGTATCTGGGCTCGGGGCGTTCAGATGGAGGGGTGGGAGCGGCGGTATACTCGGTGAGGGCCAGGCCACTCATCTTGGGGCTGACGGGCGTCGCCACGCCATTGGGGGTGAAATCGTCGGACATTAGGATCTGAGGGATCCGAAAGAAGACACGACCAAAAAGGGGTCACAAGAAGGCAATTGCAAACGCGACGGACAATTATTCTTTTCAAACTCCGACTCTTTTTTTCTTGCGGAGGCGGGATCGGAGCGTTATGTCAGCAACCCTGCTTGCCAGCCCAGCCCTAGTTAATCTAGATCGAGTCCAAGCTGGTTTGGAGTATTATAGCGGACGGCTGCATTTTCCCAGAAATAGAGTAGATGAGATTGGTTGTAGACGATGCTACTGCTTGTCTAATAATGAATAGTTTCCTGATTTAGTTGTGTTAACTGTCTAGTTGTGGTGTGGTAAGTTATGACATACTATACCGCCTTCAAAAGAAAACTGCCCGTTCTTCGCGACGTCATGCCGAAGCCTTCATCCTTCCCTTGCTCCGACACCGAAAGCGACTGGGGGCCTAGATCGAGTCTTCGATTCACTATTGTTCAAATTTGTTGCACGCCGATAAACACTGCGACTATTAGCCGCGCCGACCCGCGATCTCGAACTCCGCGCTGTGCATCATTAGCTGCAACTCACCTCCGTCAACATGGCACGCGAGCCCATGCCATCCTCATTTGAGGATAATCCGTACGTGTGACACTTTTGGACAATCGATCTACCCTTTCACGCTGACAATAATTCCCTGCCAAAGTCAATTCCGAGAGGAGTCCTCCCTCCAAAAATTCACCCGACGACTCAAGGAAGAGCCTCTCATCCCACTTGGTACAGCTTCATCTTCCACCATGCCCCCTGTAAGAAACTAACTTCTTGGGCATAATAGGATGTGCCGCAACATGCTACGCCTTATACCGCGCCTACCGCTCCATGAAAGCCGGCGACTCCGCCGAGATGAACCGGATGTTCCGGGCCCGTATCTACGCACAAGCATTCACACTAGTCGCCCTCGTGGCGGGCGGGATGTACTTCAAGAGCGAGCGACAGCAGCGCAAGGAGTTTGAAAAGGCATTGGAAGTGCGCAGGGCGCAGGAAAAGCGCGATGCATGGCTGCGCGAGCTGGAGGTTCGAGATAAAGAGGACCGCGAGTGGCGCGAGAGACATGCTGCCATTGAGGCTGCTGCTAAGGATGCCGAAAACAAAGCAAAGCCCAAGTCTAGTGAGCCTGATGCGGCGCGGGCTGCGATTGAGCCGGCGGATGAGAAGAGCATTGGAGTTTTGGATGCGGTGAGGGCGCTTGTTCAGAGGGGCAATTGATAAAATGAGGGCCTGTCGTGTATAGCAGTTTTTTCTGATATTGTACATATTTTGGAGTAATCCTTTCTCTTCTCAGTCATACACCAACCGGCTAAGCTATCGTACCTGCTCGTCGATGTATCGTCTCATGGTCTCGAATTCGGATTTGCCCGTCTTTAGGCAGGTGAGTCAGTAGAAAGAGTCCATTTTCGGATTTGAACATACTGAGATCAAGTATCGGATATGGGTCTATCAGCTGGGTCAGTGGACGTTTTCGTTCCGGGCAAAAGAACCACCTACTAGGTCCGTCACTTCGCGGTGTCGCTCAAACTCATGACGCGCATAGCTGCGCAACTCGTCCCGCGTTGACGAGGGCGGGACCTCTAGATGAAAGCATGAGCAACGGAGCACATAATGAGAATAGAATGAGTTTACTATTCACTGCCCTGACGATTTCGCGCCATAGTGCCAGCACCCGCTGCCTCTGGATGAACTATGTGGATTATCAGCATCAGCTCAGGCCGGGACCAATCGAACCGTCCTTACATGATCTAAGCTGACGGAGGGCTTCCTTAGACGGGAGGCCTGTCCGTGAGAAACAGCGGCAAGGAGGGACGGCGGTGAGCGCATCAGGTCATTGTTTTTATTCGAGGATAGAATGCGGTTAAAGAGCCTCGGAAGGAAGAATGGATGCAACGAAGGCGGTCAAGGCATAATTGTATTAGGTCACGTACGGAGGTTTATGGCCACTACAGTTATGCCCGGCAGCAAAAAGTATTTTTAATTTCTTGTAATCCAAAAAAAAAACACATACGGACTCCCTTCAATTTAGTAGCGCTACCCATAATGTATAGAAGAGAGCACTCACCCTTTATACATTTAAGAGAGAAAAACCCCACCCCCTGCCTTCTCCCCACCCACCTACGAGGCAGGGTCGTCTGTAATCTATGTCGTCGTCGTGCGGTACTCTAATTTATTAGTATCGGTCAAAAATTGACAGCACATTTACCCTAAATAGAGATGTAATACACGAATAAATGAATACATAACAATTTGAGGGGCGGACCAGCCTAGTAAAGACTAGTACAAAATAGGAAATATGGATGTAGGGGTATCGTGATACGTCCAATTCTTGACAGTATCTCGCATATGTTCGAAAGTCGGGAGGGGGGGCCTTGCATTCGAGAAAGAAAGAAAAAACAAATCATTTTAGACTCTACAATTTAATCAATTGATATGGACTGCTGTCTGACAGTGCACGATACTACTATATATAGTGAACCTAGGCATGGCGAAGCTAGAGAACTGACTAGCGGGTATTTTAGTAACAGAGGTATAAGAGAGAGATTTTCAAACAGGCTTGCTGTTGAGAAATTGGTATACACACCCTATAGAGCGGAGATGAAGGCAGTAAAAATAAGGTATGTAATTTGGGGTGGCCGCTAATAAACCGACGGTGTTTTCGCCCCCAACCAATCTATATTCGGTCCTTTCTCCCGCCGTATTAGAAGGATTCGGTAGTTGTTTTTCCCGGCACAACAAGCTCGATAAGGGAGACATGTCATCCAAAAAGCAACCAATCTTTTGCGAAATCCTGACCGTTGTGCTTCAGGCGTCCCACTCTGCTGATTCCGAGGAACCGATTCCCCCAACTCAGCCAATGACAACCCATACGCGGTGCTGCTGAAGCGGATTGAGCACAGTCAGCCCTAACCCCGGATAGGTAATTGGACAGCCTTAAATCGAAAAGGAATGGTAAATATAAGCAAGTAGTCCCAACATGCCTTCTTGCCTTCATTTAGTTTCACGGGTTTCGCCATGGCCCCCTTCAAGGTCATCATTGTCGGCGGGAGTCTTTCTGGGCTCACGCTAGCAAATATCCTCGAAAAGTATGGCATCGACTACGTTGTGCTCGAAAAACATGCTATAATTGCCCCGCAGCTGGGCGCCAGCTTGGCTCTACTGCCGCATGGCTCTCAGATCCTGGACCAGCTGGGTTGCTATGACACTCTGGAGAGGATCGGGATGCCCGTGGAGTACATGCAGAGCTTTGGGCCTGGTGGACGCGCACTACTGCCTAAGCCGCACTCGATGGGTAGCATGATGAGAGAACTGTGAGTTTGGTATTGGGTTGGCCAATTTTTGCAGCGAATCTAATTTTCTGCCTCTACACTGGTAGTTTTGGATACCCAATGCGGTTCCTCGATCGGCAGCAAATACTCCAGGTTCTCTACGATAACATCACGGATAAGTCGAAAATCCATACTTCTACAGAGGTATTCAAACTCGAAGATATAGATGGTGGCGTCGTTGTTGCCACCAAAGATGGATCGATTTTTCAAGGGGATATCGTCGTCGGCGCCGACGGGGTGCATTCTCGTACGCAGCAGGAGATATGGCGGATCGCCGACTCGGAGACACCCAAGTATAACTCCAAGAAACTTGCTGAGTGTATGTACTGCACTTCTATTCTGGTCAAATGCATTCTAACTCAATGCTGCAGCCATCAAATGCAACTACAGATGCATGTTCGGCATCTCCAAACGACCAGAGGGCATCATTGGCGACATGGGCTGGAAAACCTTCTATCACAACCGCTCGTATCTTTACCAGGGAGGTCCAGACGGGAAAATTTACTTCTTTGCCTTTTTCAAGAATCCTGAAACGACGGTGTACACCTCCATCCCACGATACACAACCGAGGATTGCCAGAAGCTAGCAGAGGAATACGCCAGTGACATACTGTTTCCGGGCTTGACGTTCGGGAAACTGTACGATCTCCACTGGAATGCCATGCTCGTTCCGCTGGAAGAATCCGTGCTCGAGAAATGCTTTTATAAGCGAGCTGTCTTGATTGGTGATTCGTTTCACAAGGTATAAAGCAGCTACTCAGTCAAAGTCCTACAGGTATACTGATACTCTTGTCAAAGGTGAACCCATTAACAGGCCAAGGCGGCAATGCCGCCATCGAATCCGCCGCTTTCCTCTCCGACCTTCTCTACGAAGCACTCCAGAAACAGTCCCATCCCGACAACAGCGCAATCGAGGAGATATTCACTCGCTTCCAACGACGTCGAAGACCACGAACACGGGACGCGATGGAAACAACGAAAAAGCTGCAGCGTATGGAATGTCTTGAGACCCCGGTTCTTAAATTCCTCATGCTCAATGTCATCGGTAAGATGGGATTGGAGGCTATTGCACCGCGGATGGCGCAGACTACCTCCCCATCCCATGTGCTGAAGTACACAGCCGAGAATAGGAGGAAGGGGTTGGTCCTTCTTGATAAGGAAGTTACAGTCGAGCCAAGGAAACGGCCGGTTTATGCGACGGTTCTGGGGGCTGTGGCTATGCTTTGCATTGCGTTGGTGAGTGGCGTAGTACCGAGGTATTATGATCTAGGGAAGGAGGCTGGAGCTGAATCTGAGATGATGCGATTATATATTTCCGTGGCCACCATTGCCATCAATGGACTATGGGTCGTTGAATCTCATCGCCGGGCACTTCTGATCTCACCCTTGTTCAGGTAAGTCTTCCAGTTCTGGCGTTATTGCAAAACATAATTAAAAAATAACAGCGCCATCCCATTCGTCCTCGCCTCTACATGCGTAGGCTGGGAGACTGTGCTCCCCATCTACCTCACCCTCCACATCTTCCTCAGCGCATCCCGAGAATTCTACTACCCCTCGCCACGAGCCCTTGATGTCTGGATTGCAAAGAATCTTCCAATCGGACTGGTGGTTGCATATGCCTTCCCCATAGTACAAGCACTCACGAATCTCCGAAACCAACAGACAGCATCAATCGCAATCCAATTAGCGGCGCATGTCAGCCTACCGATCCTGCTTCAGCTGGGCAAACGCTTCCGTAAGAAGTCTGCAAATTTTACAATTGGCCAGCTGCTATATGGATCACACGACATGGGTTATCTCTCTTTCTTTTTTGGTGGCATTTTCTTCTTGACCAGTCTGGTGCATTTGGTTGTTGCTAGCAGATTCATTCCACAGGTTCTTGCTAGTGTGTCTGGTCATGAGGCTATGGGACTTTCGTTTGAATTGGTCCAGGTGGGATGTCTGGCTCTTGCTGTCTTGGCCTGGTGTCTGTTTACAGTCTGGGACCTGCGCCGGGTGAAGGTTACTCGTGCTTCTCTTGTTGTTACGCTGGTTGGCGGACTTCTGGGAATAGTGATGGTTGGCCCTGCGGCCCTGCTGGCTGGGCTTTGGTACTGGCGCGAGTCTGTGATGGAGGAATCGAGAAAGAAAGTTCTCATGAAGTGAGGCTCTGCTTGCTTGGAACGAGGAACTCCTGGCTTGGCTTTTTATTGCGAATGATAGCATAGCATGTATTCCTTCACATTTAATTTATCTGACCATGCTCCGACCCTAAATGGCTTGTTATCTTCGCACCCTTCTAAGCGTGTTTCTTTTCCTTATTTCTCGCCGGGTGGCATCCTTAGCTAGCCTCGGTTCAAATGTGGTTGTCCAGGAACCGCAGCAACTATGATCCGTGGGGCGGGAGTAGACCCCTGAGAGGACCCCAATTCCCCATGCTTTTCGATGACCTATAGGATTGGCCAATGCCAGCCAAACCTTTATTATTCGTGGAACCATGCGCACACAATAGATAGCACTTAATGAATTCCCGGGAATGGGTTCCGATTGACTCGGATAGAATCAATCCGCCCGGCGATTCTGAGCGGGCCATGAGGCTTGTTGTGTAATTCTAACCAACAGTAGCGGGAGAGGGATCGCCACCGGCATATTGCAGTAGTACAGAGAGTCAAGCCTGTGATTTGATGGACGCCGGACTTGCTCTGAACTACCGGGGTTGTATGGATCTATCGTCGACGCGTCGCCCGAGCGCGGCCTCGATGCGCTCAAGCACGTGCGATGCCAGCCCATCTTCCTAGCCCTTGGAGATTCGCGCTTGATTTTTTATCCTCCTCTTTCGGACTAGAGGTTTGCCATGCCGCCGGTGGCCGCCCTTGGCCCACGAGGGTGATTTAAAACCCTTGCCATACCCCCCCCCCCAAGGCCCTTCGTCTTATCGTGACATGACCGTTGTCGTTTGTTGTTCTTGACGATGGATTCCCTAGACCCCGAGAAGACTTCTGAGAGGACCCCCGGGCCTCTCCAGTCGGAGGCGGAGGCGCAAATCCCGCTTGACGCCCTTCCCAAGTCTCGCTGGGAGCGGAGTTGGCCTGTTATCGCCTGCGGGGCTGGGCTCTTCTCCGATGGCTATCTGAACGGCGTATGTCACACCAAATCCTCGCCGGGGGAATATGCACACCATTATTGTTATAATATGACTGGACTAACCACTAGTTGCCGTAGGTCATTGGATCCGTCGATACCATGCTGACCCGTATTTATCCCACGGAATACAAAAATTCCCCGGCGCTCCGCAATGTCTCCTCCCTTGTCTTCGTCGGCGAGGTGGTTGGCATGTTGATCTTTGGCATCACCAGCGACTACTGGTCGCGCAAGTGGTCCCTGATGATCTCGACCTTTATCCTCATTTTATTCGCCGCTCTGAGTGCCGGCTCGTATGGCTACCACGGCAGCCCGACGGGGCTCTTTGCTGCCCTCACGGCATATCGTTTTATAATTGGCATCGGAATTGGAGGCGAATATCCTGCGGGATCCGTCGCCGCTGCAGAGAGCACCGGCGAGCTAAAGGCAGGCCATCGCAATCGTTGGTTCATCTTCTTCACCGACTTTATCATTGATTTTGGCTTCGTTGTCGCCGCTTTCGTGCCCATGGTCCTCGTCCTTATTTTCGGGGAGGACAATCTCGAGGCACCGTGGCGTATTTCCCTGGGGCTAGGAGTTATTCCGCCACTCAGTCTAGTCTACCTGCGATTCAAACTCAAAGATCCGGAAGAGTTCAGCCGAGAGCGCATGTATCGATTCCCCTATGCTTTGGTCATTAAGTAAGATTAGCCCTAAGCTCTATTCGCGGGAGATACAAATTTGCTGACAGTCTGTTAATTTTAGGTTTCACTGGAAGCGCCTGGTATGATACCGTTTCCCCTTTGATTATTATTGATCTCCGTCAAGTTAAATCCGGTTTATCTTTTTTTTAATACTAATAGACCGCAGATTGTTGTGTCCCTCGTCTGGTTTATCTACGATTTCTCCGTGTTTGCCTTCAATACCTACTCGTCAGTCTGGCTAGATACCATTCTTGGTTCGACCGCTCCTCTGTGGAAGATTTTCGGCTGGAACGTCGTGGTTAATGCCCTTTATCTTCCCGGGTCCTTTGCCGGAGCATTTCTCAGTGACTGGATTGGGCCGCGTATGTGTCTGATGGTCGGAATGACCGCTCAGTCCGTGGTCGGCTTTATCATGTCCGGCTGCTACGAATACCTGTCGATCCCAAAAAATGTCGCAGGATTTGTTGTCGTCTATGGGTTAGTCTCTCGAAACGATCTAGTTATCTTGCTTGGTCTTGTCATAACTGACCAATCTACACTATAGTACCTTCTTGTCCTTGGGTGAGTTGGGCCCTGGCGACAATATCGGTCTGCTTGCATCCAAAACTAGCGCCACCGCTGTGCGTGGCCAGTACTATGCTATCGCTGCCGCAGTTGGCAAAGTCGGTGCCTTTGTCGGAACCTATATTTTCCCCTTGCTTCAGGCCAACCCCAATCCTATCCGCGCGGGTCAAGACCCGTTCTTCGTCGCTAGTGCATTATGTATCTTTGCGTCGATTATTGTTTACTTTTTCTTGCCTCATGTCGGACAGGTGAGTTTGTCACTTCCCATCATTTCACTTGTGTGTGGACCTTGTGGGCTGATTTAATTTGTTCTAGGACACTATCACCAAGGAGGATGAGGAGTTCCGCGCATATCTGGAAGCCCATGGATATGACACCTCCACTATGGGGAAAAGGTAATGACGGAAATGATAATGGTGAGGGTTGTCTTTCGATTGATTGGGGCAATAATCCTCTTGTTTTCCAAGTTCAATTCGAGCAAAAGCATGGGATGGCTGTCGGGTTGTTGCATCATCATGAGCTATCAGGCTAGAAGACGGAAGGTGGAAAGTCAAGGGAAGTCGGCATTTGAATTAAGAGGGGTTTGAAGAGAGACCAGTGAGATTATTGACTGCTGTGGGCGTTTGGGTATGGTTTCTGGGTTGATTTTGTCTTTATCATCTACTGTGCACAGGCTGGCGTTTGAATTACTCTTGTGTCCGACGGAGGAGGCGCCTGCATAGGTATCACGCCGCTATCAAGGCTGCATTAGGCCAATAAAGTATTGATTGATTGATTGATTGAGTGTAACTGCAAACACGTAAATAATGCCTTCTGAGAGATTCCCTAGCAGATCGCAAGGCCATGGTTACTGTACAATGTGATACCTGATTGAGACGTGGGTCTGCATTAATGTAAGTTCTGACTGGACCAATGACTTTAAAAAGAGAGATTCCATAACTTGCACAAATCTCCAAATAAGAAGCCGACGCGGATTGTATACTGTCGATCAGTTATCAACACGTGACTGATGGCCCACCGGGAATTTTTGTTCTCATCGATCCTCGAACTACTAGTAACAACACACGACTCAGTGCTTTGACATGGCCTGTCTTGCGCATGTCTGAGGTAGACCGTATCCCACAGGAATCAAAACCCATGTGACATAGCATCCATCGGTCTCCGTCACCAGCCCGAAGGACGGAGGACCCAAGCGGTCTCGCGAGGAATGTCCTCATTCTCCGAGCAGCCTTCCCAGTTCAATCCACCGCAGTCCGCACAGCCCCGCAAATCACTATTCGGCGGCCCCAGCAGCGATGCCGCGCATCTGCCCTCTCAGTCACCACGGCGATCATTATCCGGTGGGCCCAGCGGTTACGATGGCGCCGCGGAGTCACGCCCCGTGCAGGAGTCTGGGGTTCACAAGGAGGCGCGATATGCAGACGATTATGAGATTGACGGGATGATGGGGCAAGGGCATCTCCTAACGGCCGATTATTCATCCGATGGCGACAGTTTCCCCGGAAGCGACGAAGATGACGACGAGCTGGGTTCGAATAGCGACGATCATGATACGGGCAAGTCTAAACAGCCACAGAAAGATCCGGTCCACGGGAGACAAGCTCGAAAATTCGTCCTTGATCGAGGAAAAGATTTACCCTCGGGATCTACGCGCCCAAACCGCTGGGTGGGATCTCGGTCTACTTACAAGAGAGTAACGGCGAACGACCGAGGCGCTGCAGATTCAATAATCCGGAACCGAGCGAGGGATCTGGCTTCGCACCTCTACAATGCGTATGCCATCCGCAAACGAACCGACAAGCAAACTCCATTGAATATCAGACGATGGGTCGCGTGGCCTATGCCGGCCGAGAAGGTCCCGCGAGTCGGTGAATTTATCCACAACCAGCTGGGTGATCCAGAAACATGGCGCATGGCACCTGATGCCCGACTCAGCGCTGAACTGGAAGAGTCTATTATGGCAGTGATGACTAGGACTGGCAAGGAGAGATTCCAAGCCCGCGAATGGGATCTTACAGAAATGAAAAAGAGCATGGACTACGATGGCAAAATGGACAGCGATCCCGAAGATGACGACGAGATACCGCTGCGACCGGTGGTTCTGGCCGACGACGATCAGGCTCGGCAGCACTTGCGACCTCTTTCTCGACAGGTCATCTCACGTCTGGACCGGGTATTAGCTGGGCTTCATCAGTCGATGAAAGGGAAGATTGGCGACGAATCGAGCAGCGAGTCCTCCAGTGATGCCGACAGCGTCGTCTCGCAGGCGTCCAAGTCGGCCAGGAGTACAAGCAGAAGCCGTTCGCGCGGCCGAAAACGAGTTCGTCGGAACGTTCATCCCGAACAAGCGCCCGGCACCCGCAGTCAACACCTGGCTTCAAAGAATGAAGCTCAAGACGAGAGCATGCCCGAGACGTCTCGGTCCCGCGGCCGGTCTCGCTCCCCTAACAAGGAAAATCAGACGCGACCCCCAGTTATTCGCAAACATCACCTGCGAGATTGGAGCGAGGTGATGGGAGTCGCATCGATGATCGGCCTCCCCTCCGCCGCCGTGATGCGAGCCTCCCAGCGATGCAGCGACCTATTCGGCGAAGACATGACATTCCGGACGTTCCACGAAGGACGCATCAAAGCCCAGGCCGCG
Organism: Penicillium psychrofluorescens; assembly: GCF_964197705.1. Classification (NCBI taxonomy): domain Eukaryota; kingdom Fungi; phylum Ascomycota; class Eurotiomycetes; order Eurotiales; family Aspergillaceae; genus Penicillium; species Penicillium psychrofluorescens. Next base: position 1,949,188 of record NC_133443.1, on the reverse strand, counting down.
CGCAACACCCGATATGAGTATACCGACTACACCTACACCGAAAGCGAGGGTGAGATAGAGGAGACGGTCCCATCCAGTCCGCCGCCTCCGAACCAGCAGCTACAACCACCCAAGCCCAAGAGCCGAGCAGGGCGGCCTCGGTCACGTCTACCATCCGCCGCCGCACCGGAGCCATTGAGTGCAGAGTTTGTGTCCGACGAGGAAATGGAAGTAACAACACCATCGGTCCCCTCGCAAGCGGCCAAGGGCAAAGGGCTCCATCGCAAACTGGATCTGGTGTGCCCCATGAAGAAGTGTCCGCGACATACCAATGGGTTTTCGAGGAGGTGGAATCTCAACCTCCACATGAAGCGTGTTCACCCGAGCTATCGCGCACCAGAGCCGTCTAGCCGGGCAGAGCGATCGGTCAGCACGGCGAGTGCTTCGGCGAATGTGTCGGTGGTGGAAATCCACGATTAGGCTCTGGGGTTGTATTACCCGTACGCGATTGTTGGCAGCGGGGACTGTGATTGGGTGGGCTTCCCGAGTATGGACTGTGACTGGATGGAATTCCCGGATATCGTACCGAATGTAAATATATAACCGTTAATCATACTCAAATTTGTCGATTGACAACAAAATCGACTCGGATCAAGGAGTAAAGAGTCAATTGAGTCGTGAACGAACAGAGTAGGATAGGGGAATCAAGTCGAGAATCTGAAAATAGCCCCTAGGACTGCCAATTGCTGGTCTCCCCAGCCCCAAGGGCAGCCCGACCCGTGACATCACCTCCGCCGGCAGCGTACAGCTTCCCTTCTTGCTTCCTCGCACCCAACTGCGATTATTACTCGGTGGTTTCGGGCCCAGAGAGCAATCACCGTCCAGCCCATCTGCCACAGCTCCGTCCCCACACTCTTGTTGACTTCGCTCTTAAAAGCGAGATTCCTCTGTCCAATTTGCACTCCAGTCTCTCCCCCTCTCCCCGCACGAGATTCCCGGTTCCGTCCTCTGCCGTGCATTATCCTTCCTATTTAGTCTCGCTCTTCCCTCCGGTCTCCACCACCATGGAGAGACTCATCCGCCCAGTTTCACGCACACTGCTCAGACCTCGACCTCGATACCCTTTTGCTGTTCCCCCGACGATTTACACCCAGAGACTCTACACCATGGGACACAGTGCACCGGAGGTAGGTGGACCCAAACGACTCGCCCATGTCCAATGCTAATGAATCCCGGAACAGTTGAAAGACAAGTCGCTCTTCATTGAGAAGTCGTACATCAATGGCGAGTGGGTTGGTGCCCAGTCCGGCGAGACCTTCGAGGTTCACGGTAATACCAACCATCTCCAGCATTTGGATACTATAGCTAACCCCTCGCTCGGTCGATAGATCCCGCAACCGGCAAGCTGATCGGAACATGCCCCGAACTCAACACTAGCGATGTCACCAAAGCGATCGAAGCCGCCACGGCGGCCTTCCCCACGTTCCGGAACACGCTGGGGCGCGAGCGCGCCCGCATGCTGCGCCGGTGGTACCAGCTGATGATGGACAACGCAGACGACCTGGCGAAGCTGATCACATGGGAGAACGGGAAGCCGTTGGCAGACGCCAAGGGCGAGGTGAATTACGCCGCGTCGTTTTTCGAGTGGTTCAGCGAGGAGGCGCCGCGTATGTACGGCGACACCATCCCCGCCTCGGTTCCCGGGAACCGGGTTATCACGATGAAGCAGCCCGTCGGTGTGTGCGGTCTCATCACGCCGTGGAATTTCCCGGCTGCCATGATTACGCGCAAGATTGGTCCGGCCCTCGCTGCTGGGTGTACGGTTGTTGCCAAGTCGCCGGCCGAGACGCCGTTCACGGCTAATGCACTTGCGGAGCTGGCACACCGTGCGGGTATTCCCAAGGGCGTGGTCAATATTGTGACTGCTCATAAGAATACCCCCGAGGTCGGCGAGCTGATTACCACGCACCCGGAGGTGCGCAAGGTGTCATTTACCGGGTCGACGAATGTCGGCCGGCTGTTGATGAAGCAGGCCTCATCGACGATCAAGAAGGTCTCATGGGAGCTGGGCGGCAACGCGCCGTTCATTGTGTTTGATGACGTCGAGGATCTCGAAGTCGCCGTCAACGGCGCCATTGCTTCCAAGTTCCGTAGCTCGGGCCAGACTTGCGTGTGCGCGAACCGAATCTACGTGCAGAAGGGCGTGTACGACGAATTTGCCAAGCGCTTTGCCGAGAAGGTCAAGGGATTCAAGCTGGGTGCCGGTTTCGAGGAGGGCATCACCCACGGCCCTGTGATCCACGAGCGCGCTGTCAATAAGGTGCACGAGCACGTCCAGGACGCTATCTCCAAGGGCGCCAAGCTTGCCATCGGCGGCGAGAAGGCATCTGCGCTCGGTCCTAACTTCTACAACCCGACTGTGCTGACCGGTATGACCAAGGAGATGCTCCTCGCCTCCGAGGAGACCTTCGGTCCTGTGGCGGGTCTCTTCCCCTTCGAGACGGAGAAGGATGTTGTGGACCTGGCGAACAGTGCCGAGGTCGGCCTTGCGGGCTACTTCTTCAGCGGCAATGTCCGCCGCATCTTCCGTGTTGCGGAGGCCATGGAGGTTGGCATGGTCGGTGTTAACACTGGCTTGATCAGCGATGTTGCGTCTCCGTAAGTTTTCTCCCTACAAGGATCAGATGATTCAAACTAACTTACTTGTTTCTAGATTTGGTGGCGTTAAGCAGAGCGGCTTCGGTCGTGAGGGCAGCAAGTACGGTATTGATGAGTTTACCACCATCAAGAGCGTGACTTTCGGTGGTATGGGCGAGCCTCTGCAGGCTTAGATGGGACGATACAAAATTGATTAGAGAAATTGGACATTTACACGAATTGAATCCAAGTCATTGAATTTCACCAAAACGGTCAGCCTTTCAGCTAGTCCTGCGGTTTTCGCCTGCTCTATATTGGACACGTTCAGCCGTCATCCAGAGATATGGTATCAACTAGACTAATGATTGGCTTGTTGCAGTGTCTACTAAGCACCTTTTTCTTAACAGCTAACTAACTATAAATTTTTTACATTGCCGGATTTGGAATTCAATATTAAGGATGGGAGCCAAGCAGTGCCTTTTTTGCAATGCCGACCTCCTCGGCTGTTCCACAAATTAAACCTGCTGTTTCATCACAATTCTCCAGCGGCCGAGTCAGGATATCCTCTCCATCAACCGGGTTAATCGCCTTTCCCCCAGCGCATTCCACCACAAGAGCAACGGGAAACAGTTCGTACAAGCGGCGCAGCTTGGCTTCGCTCACGCTAGTCACAGGAGATATATACACGCCGTGACCTTTGACCAGCGCGTGTACCAAATCCGGTACCAATCCACCGCTGTACCGCAATGTATACTTTTTCTCCACGTAATGCGTGATCAGGCGCATGTAAGCCTCACTCTCCGCTGCTGCGCGGAGATTGGCCGGGGCAAAATAGCGAGTCTTAAACGGCGGGTCTGCAAAGCGCATATCGGAGCGAAGGAACTCGTGTGCCCCGGACTTCCCGATCCCGATCTCAAGACAACAGGGTTCGCCGCCCGGGACCCTCAAGGCAACAATGGCCGTAGTCCGCGGCCCGTAGACGCCCAGAATGGCGGCAATTTGTTTCTCGGAGGGCCGTTGGTGGATCGCCGACCCGCCATCCCAGATGCCGATAATAGTGCCCACAGTCCAGTTCGGCGCAATGATCGAGCTCCCGTCTAGAGGGTCAAACGCGACTGTGTATTTTTCGGAAGTGGCGGAGACACCTCCCTCAGCTTGGCTGTCACGGGCAGGTCGCTCCACAGGGTCCTCTTCGCTGCTCGCAGTCTCTACCGAGGGACACTCTGCAAGCGCGGCCCGAAGGAGGTTTTCAGCTGAAATATCGACGTTCAATTGGCCGTCACCAAATGCGTTTGTGCCGCCTGCGAGGGAAACATGTTGTGACTGGTGTAGCGACTCCGCAATGTCCGCGATACAGTCCAGAAGTGCCGGTAGCACAGACTTGCACAGCGCTGTGCGGCCATGTGGTAAGAGGAGGTTTTCAAGATGGCTGGCCATGGCGAGTTGAAGGGGGGAATTAGTACACTCAATCCAATCGGTAGTTTTGGGTAGTGTGGAGTGGGAGAGGGCAGGAAACTCCGGGCAATGGCATGACGTATTTCGGTTGGTGGATTTGACCCACTGCTCATGGACATGCCTCGAACTGCCTAACTGTCAATTCCCAAGAATGATTCTGGGTCAATGATTTTCAAATGATCTTCACTGCATAAATTCAAGTGTGAATGATTATTGCTCCTTTTTTGTTTCCTCCCATTCTTATCCCTCTCCCCATACCCCCATGTTATGTGATACCATTAAACTATGTGCTCTCTGAGCGCCCAAGGCTATGCCGGAGTACTGAGAACAAGGCTTATCGAAGGAAAGAACAACAGGGGTCAGGATATCTACTCAAAAGAATCCCTCCGAATGATCGACCACGCTCGAAACGTGAATAGCCCGCCCGATGCTCCACGCCAGCATCTATCTGCATTTCTCAACCGCTTCGGAGAAGTCTAATAATGAAAAGCATAGTTCGCGATCAAAACGCTCTGCCAAACCATTTTTGAAGACAAGATCCACCCATCAACTATACGAACCATACGCGCTTAAAAGTTTCCGCTGTTCCTGAGCCAACAATGTATCTCCGCCAGTTCCGCGTGTATGGCTCAGGACCCCTACAATAAACTGTCTGTACCGGCCGAATTCCGCAGGTCGAGCCCACCACACAATGTCTGCCGGGGTCAAGGCCCGGAAGTGTCGACGGAACTCTCCAAACACATTTAGGGTTTGTGACAGCGCGGGTTCCGGGGACCCCACGAATACATCGGATCTGCTCCCCGCAATGCCGGAATGGGTTCGGGATTCGGCCTCAAGTTGGGGAACACTAAGAGATCGTCATCTGCTCGTCTCTGTTAGGTTTTTAGGCAGGTTAAAGGTAAGATCTAAGTTTCTCTATCCATATAACGCGCGCGGAGTGAGTAAGTAAGCTTAGGGTCTGGGCGACTCGGAATGATTCTACGGCATTTAATAGGAGTGGTGATTATGCTCGGCTTCGACTATAAATAAAGCCTTGGGTTGACTCAAACCTCGCCGCTGATACAATTACACCAAGGTCCTTTGAAAACCTTCTAACCTCGTTGAGCTGAACCACTCTCCACAATCCTTAAGCTATTTTAGTTATCCTAAACAACGGAGATGACTGTCGACACTACCAACAGCGGCCCCCTGGAGTTCGCCGTGGGTATTTCTATATTGAAACGTAGAATTCAAACTGATTGCTGATAATGAACTGAACAGACCTTCCATAATGTCATCAGTAACGAGTTGAGTTCAACCACCACCACCCGCCACGGCATCAATCCCGCAAACTCCAAGCCCAACCCCGAAGTGCCCGTTTCAACCCAGGAGGACGTCGACCGCGCCGTCAAATCTGCCCGCAATGCTTTTAAGAAATGGTCTAAGACTTCCTTCGAGGAGCGTCGGGCAGCTCTCTCTGCATTCGCTAAGGCGATCGAGGCCAACGCTCATATGTTCGCCAAGACTCTGACGATGGAGCAAGGAAAGCCGCTGAACCAGGCTGCAACTGAGGTCGAAATGACTATTACGTGGATTCGGGCCATGATTCAAATCGAAATTAAAGAGAATGTGATCGAGGAGAAGGATGATCTTAAGATTGTTCAGCGCTATGTGCCTATGGGCGTTGCTGGTGCGATCGTGCCTTGGAATTTCCCTATGCTGCTTGCCATCGGCAAGGTTGTCAGTGCTGTATACACTGGTAATTCAGTTATTGTGAAACCTTCGCCCTTCACCCCTTATTGCGACTTAAAGCTAGCCGAGCTAGCGACTCGGTTCTTCCCTCCTGGTGTTGTGCAGTGCCTAAGTGGTGATGATAGCCTTGGACCAATGCTCACAGAGCATCCAGATATCGACAAGATCTCATTCACTGGTTCTACCGCGACTGGCAAACGGGTGATGGCAAGTTGCGCTAAGAATCTTAAGAGAGTGACCCTAGAACTTGGTGGAAATGATCCCGCTATTATCTGTGACGATGTCGACATTGATGCGATCATTCCTAAGATTGGCATCTCTTCCTACCTATGCAGTTCCCAGATCTGTATGATGATCAAGCGTCTCTACGTCCACGAAAAGATCTACGACACATTCCTAGAGAAGATGATCGCTTTTGTGAAAACGCTGAAGATTGGAGACGGTACCGAACCTGATGTTTTCTTCGGTCCTATTCAAAATAAGATGCAATTCGAAAAAGCCAAGGCCCTCTTAAGTTCTATTACTACTGAGAAACTCAAGGTAGTCCTAGGTGGCTCAATTAATGACTCTCACGGCTACTTCGTCCACCCTACCATTATTGACAACCCCCCTGAGTTATCGCGGATCGTGCAAGAAGAGCCCTTTGCACCCATCCTTCCCATTGTGAAATGGTCTAACGAAGACGATGTTCTTGACAAGGCGAATGCGCTGGGGACTGGCCTAGGCGCGTCAGTCTGGACTAAGGATTTCGAGCGGGCCACCCGCATTGCTAACCAGCTTCAGGCTGGCAGTGTCTGGGTTAACTCACACTTTGATATATCCCCCAAAGTCCCGTTTGGTGGTCACAAGCAGAGCGGCATTGGTACGGAATGGGGCTTGACCGGTCTGTTGGGCTATTGCAACTCGCAGACCCAGTGGTTGAGAAAGGCCTATTAGAGACACTTTTTCGCAATTCACTTGAATGGAACATTTTTAGTTATTTTTCCATTTGATTTATGCGGCATCGAAATATTCTGTTCTTGTAGATTGTCTAGCGTAATCAATAAGCAAGCTGCGCACCTACGCGGGGCTCTATACATGTACCAGCTCAATCGAAACAGGATTGACGAATTTGCAATCGGCCGCCACAGACTTGCTAGAGCTACCAGAGCAAGGCATCAAGATTCTATTTCCAGGCCTTGTCTCCTTCTCTTGTGTGCAAGTGTAGACAGCTATTTCCGGGCGAACTTTCCGGATTGCGGAATTAGACCGCACCCGCATCCAAGCCGGTACGCGCGAAAAATAAAATGGCCTACGTAGTCCGATTCAACACTATTGGGCATCAAAGCATATGTCTGCATTGCTACTTTTGTCTGCATGGTAGACGTGGCACGGTCTTATAAGACTCCTGCTTCATGCCCCGCACTTTGGGCAGAATGTGGAACGCCGCGTATAAAGTCTTCCACGTTAACTTTCGATCGCTTGTATAGCATGCTTTTATAGCATGTACTTAAGTGCTTATTCTCATCTAGCATAGAAACGAGCTATGTCTCAGAAGAGGTCCAATCTCCACCGCCCACGAACTGTCTCATGCCCTTCATGCACTCGAATGTTCGCCGACCAGCAAGCACTTGCCGCTCACGATAAAGATGTTCATCAAAAACGAAATCACCCTAGCATCGGATTAAACAGGCCTGGAGATGGTACATCCATCCAGTCTTCTCTCCTGGGACAGGACAACACAAAGACCGTAGGCCTTAGTTTCAAGAAAGTTGGTGGAAAAACTGTTGTTGCAGATCATTCTGATCATCCGAACCATCTGGTCAGTACTAGCTTATTTTGAATCGTTCATATCTATTACCACTTGAAACTTCTGCTTTGATTGCGAGACCACTTGGATAACTGTTGACTTTGATCGTTTCTAATAGCTCGTGCCATTTGCAGAGTCCGCAAGCAAGTCTGCCCGGGCTTCTGTAGATCGAGCACATACAAAATCCACCAACCGATGGGAAAACTCAATTCAATTCGTTCGCAAAAGCGATTCAAATAGTATGCTGCATTCTTCCGTGCATACCACAAAGCCGAGTTCGGTCGGACAAAAAAAGAATAAGGGGCGCAAAGCGGAAGCAGGTTTCCAAAGGAGACACAACCTCGAAAATCTCAGTTCAAGGTCAATCCAAACACAGGACTAATGATGAACATAGATGAAGATCAAGACTGGAGCATTTGTGACAAAGATTGCGGGTGATGCGGGCATTGCATGGATCACCTTGACATTTGAGACAGACCGACGGATTCTACTTATTTTGATAGCCGCAGTAATCTTCCGACGCAAAACATCTTCTAGGTGCAATATTATGACTGAATTAAGTCCTTTACTGCTGTCCTCCCTGACCCTGACTATGGCCGCGGCGTGCGTCAGATATGCTTTTTAGATTCAATAACGGCTGACCAGACTGGGTAAGAGCATCAATCATAGTAGGCGAGGGAGGGATATGAAACGGAGGCGGGGAACTTCGGGTCTTCGATGCAGAACGTAGACCCAAAAGAGAACTCTTCTTGTTGCTCATACCATTTTTGAGTTCTATCTCATATACTATCAAGTAAGCCGTGCCGCATGCTTCCGCTTGCTATGGTGATTGCTCTGCCATCCACTTTAAATGTTCCTCCTCTTGCCACTCCTCACGAGAATATTCTACCTCGAGCCAATGTCAGTTCTGCATATGGGATATTGTAGAGGTATTGGAGCCTACCGCAGGTAATTATATCACAATCTGCGCCAGCTTCCTCGGAACTGCACATTTCCACTGTCTCTATTGAGCGGTTCTTACTCTGACCATTATCACCCGTGCAGACGGCCGAGTGCGAGAAGCACCAATCGAAACAACCCCCGATGAAACACCATTTAGTGATCAGGTTGTTGCATGATGGGCTATAATCCTCCCATGAGCATTAATACTGCCGAAGAAGATAAAATAATCCAGAAAACAACATACCAGAGCTGTCCCTCTGCATAAGCTTCAACATCATCGACGGCTTCATGCGTTCTTTCTCGCTGCTCTTGTTGATCAGCTATCATCTGATCCTTGAGATCCCGTGTCCTTCGCCCTAGAGGGAAAAAGTGCTCATTGTGGCCATGAAACAAGTCTGGATCTCTCCTTGTGGTCGTTTTAGGGTCTAAGTGCATGGCTGGCCTTAGGTACCTGTCTCCGATGGTACTCTCGTGGGGGAACTCAGCCCTGCTTTTCACCTGAGGCCTGCTCAATCCCGCGCACATTGTCGTCACCTTGGTCTCAATAGCGCTCAGTCTCGTGTTCAATTCCAGATTATCGGCCATTATGGAGTCCACCATCCTCTGTAGGGTCAGGGCTGTCCCCTTGCTGCTGATTGCATCTGCTCCCTCGTAGTTGGACGCGCTGTCTTCCGCCGTCAGGTTGAGATTCCCCGTCCAATTCTTGATCTCATTGAAGTCGTCCATCCTGCTGGAATGGGGTGTCGTAAAGGCGATTCCTCCTCGCCAAGTGCCTGAATAAATATTGGTTGTATTGGCAAGAACCTGAAAGCAATCTTAAGCACGCGCTCTACACCCAGAGCGAGACCAGTATCCTCCTCAAGTGGCTAGTAGGTTGTAATTGCATGGCTTGAGAGCACTGATCTGAGGCAGGCTTTATAGGCGAAAATGTAGCCCTGCCAAGAGAATCGATCTACACTGCAAGGGGTAGAGCCACCATTTATAGGGGAAAAGCGGTTCAATTCTGGAGCTGGCGAAATTGCGTGTTCCAATGTAATTCACAAATGATCAAACGTAATCATTTGGATCATTCTTATTACGATCTCTGGGGATATTCAATATTGACCTCGAGCTGCTTGGGAACAGTAATAAGACACAATTTACCCTGATCATAAGGAATCCAGTCCCATGAAATCCAGCTCATATCCAGCAAATAGCTGGCTTATGTCTTCGGGTATGCCTGGGGATGCCAATGAAAATTCCGAAGGCCCCTCGTTTCCTACCGCACTTGAGTATCCAGGCGGAACATTATCATTACCCTGCATCACTAGGTTTTGATCCAGCGCAACGTCATTTGGACCCGTGGATATGTCAAGATCAAGCGTCTCCAAAAGCAACTTGTCAAAGCGGTTGCAGCGTTGCAGCAATCCAAGATGAGACATCAGGCCCTGTGGCCCAGTAAAATTCCGTAACAGCCGCTGCGAAGACCGAGAAAATAGGTAAGATCGTAGTAAGCCCAAACCACTGGCAATAGCATCGATCACGGCAGCACTTTCACTTGTAGATAGCTCGATGGTGGAGAGGCGCGAATAATGAGCAAGAACAAGAAATAAAGCACACAAAGCAGATGAAAGGAAATGATTCAAAATTGATATCTGTGTGCGGTATAGATTGGTATGGTGGTCCATCTCAATGAGCTTGTTGATCGTTTCCGTTGCATGTTGGACAAGAGTGCCTGCACGACCGGGATTTGCTCTAGCCGTTTGGTATGAATAGATTAGAGGTCGTAAGACGAGGATCCTGATTTGGTTTGCTCGTAAGAAAAGAATAGATCTGAGGAAGTAAGACTTTCGATCGTCAAAGGTCACGCTCTCTGTCGCAGATCGCAGCTCGTCTTTGCAGGGCTTTAGGGTATCGGGGAGACTTTCTTGCCATGATTTGACTTTATAAGTCAAGAAATCGAAGGTTTCTTCCTTCAATCGTCGCTTAAATTTTCCGTGTTCATCGGTAACGGAATACCAAAGTTGGGCTCCAAACTGCACATATGACCTCATAGCTTTCAGATACGGCACGCCTTCCTGTAATTCCCATTGTTAGTTTGTTGAGTTTTATCATTGAGGATTTGAGCAAACAAACCATCTCCGGAATGTCGACATCGTTGTCCCGGAAAGTAAAAGGCAATCCAGCTGCAAAGTTTATTTGCCGATCGAGCACGAAAGTAGTGTAGAGGATGGTGGTAATTTCGTTTTGCTCCTCTGGTTGTGGAAAATAATGCGAGAGGATTTGTTTTCGATGCAAGCCGGATTCGATGATAGTGCGAGAGCCAATAGTGATCATTCGAGATGCCAGTCTGTAGTCATCCTGAAACATGTAAAACAAAGCCTGTCGTAGAAGTTCAATTAGCGTTAAATACAACAGTCGCAGTGAATCGGAATCGGCCTGTACATTCAGCAAGATTATCTGCTGCCCCCGTAAGGAGAATTTCCCCAAGACCACGTGGGGCAACACATTTGGTAGAAGGCTGTCGTGCAGATCGACCGCCAGGCGGTTATAACCACCCCCCTCGGCAAGCAGAGCAATAGCGATAACCAGTTTCAGAGGAGTGGCATCGCATTCACGAACGCCAACTGAACTATCATTTTGATTCAATTCGTAGATGATGTTCGCCCACAACATTTCAGCTTGCATTTTCATTGTTTCAAGATCAATTATCGGAAGCAATGTGCCTACAATATCATCGAATAGATGAATGAGGCGGAAAGCTTCGTCCAAATCAATCTCATTCAGTGGCCCCAAATCACTGCTGCCCATGTCATTTGATGGACTAGCTTCCATTTGCGTCATATCTTGCTCGTCTGTTGCTATCACCGATCCAGCGATCTCCGGATCTATCTTTTCTGGGTGTGAAAGCCTATCTTGCTCCAAAATCATCTTCGCAACTCCCAGGCTGAAGAGTGAGCTGGTTGGGCCAGTATAGTCAGGGAGTAGTGGTGAGGTAGATCGTATCGGAAGACTTCTCCGGCAGGTATTATTACCCTGGCTCACTGCATCCGTTTGGGTCGCCGGGATATTTTTCTGCTTCGAGTGGTTCGGATGGCCATTATCATCCTCGGTGTTTGACGAACGCTTGTTCGAAACGTCTTGAAGTTCGTGGTGTAATAATTCGACCCTATCTTGCAACGTTTCTACGAGGTCATACAAGTGCTGCAATGGACTTGTAGCGCAATTAGCGATCGATCGCAATGGTGGATCACACTGCTCTTACACAGCACGCGATGAGCCAACGCTTTTTCCTGTCGATGTGAATTCCTGATTATTCAGGTCATGGATGCGATTCGTGGATGATTCAAACTCATTTGAGTAATGACACTCGATCGAACGCCGCTCACAGAACTCGCAAGGATTTTTGCCGTTACAGCGAACTTTTCTGCGTTTGCATGACGCGCATGCTTTGAGAACGTACTTCGGCCGCTTCCGCTCAGACTCCGGTTTAAGTCGAGAACGTCGCTTGGAAGTGGCACTATTCATCATGATTTCACGGCAATAGTTATCATATTTGAGATGAGATGACGTAAGGGTTGATTGAAGGAGATGCCCACAAGGATTTTATGTTATACTGTAGTTGACTTGGCTCGAAACGTTATGTAATGAGCGGTCCGTTTCCGCGCAACAGCAGAAACGTCCCCATGTATCTTCCGTATGGGGGTTTACCGAAAGCAAATTACAAAAATTTACTTTAAACGCGTATATGTTCCTTGGATCTATTGCATACACACCTCCACGACAACATACACTCATTTCTTGAATTGCGCCGCAGAAGCCAACGCAGGGCAAAGCAGGCATGGCCGATGGGTTGATTGTTTCACCGAAAAGCCGTCAAGAAGGTCAAAAATGGGCTAATGGTTTCTTTTTTTCTTTTTTTCTTTCTTTTTTTTTTGCGCTGCAGTTCGCGTTTCCTAGGCAAAGGCTAATCTTCAACATCACTCTGGTACCGCTTCCAGCCCTCCTAGTCATCTTCTTGGCATCACGAACAGTCTAGATCTTGCCGAGGATTAATCTCATCCCGTTAAGAAACTGAATGGCTTGAGCTCAAAAAAAGGCCCGCTCATTTTTCCCTAATTCGTGATTCCTCCCAGGCCGAACGAGCTATTGAACTCACATGCAGCGTCGCTCAACACGTCGAAACCAAGAAGGCTCTGTTGATATTTGGCGTCTCCCCAGTTCCATTTGCAATGCCCCTTCCATTGCGATTCAGGCAGCTTTGATAAGATTTGATCGCGTTCCATTTGCTCGCTTCCATCACACAAGTGATAGAAAGCACGACTCTGTACGGCTCCAAGAACGTTTGTTTCGGTTCGTTCCTTCCGCAGAGTTTCATAAAGACTCAAAATGCCAGTAATAGTTGCACGCAATTCGGTCACAGAATTTGGAAGTGGTCGTCGATTTTGTGCCGTTGTCAAAAGCTGCCCTAGTACAGCGCCATCTTCGACTGCCATTGCCGCCCCTTGGGCTTGGTATGGCAAAGTGGGATGACAGGCATCCCCCAACAGGGCCACAGTACCCTGTTCACGGTCAGTCTAGATCCAAGGAACAACATATTATCTGACAGAATAACCTACCTTTGTCCATCTCTGAAGTTCCTCATGGTGACAGAGCTTCCACTTTAAGGCTCTGCGCAGGCAGGAAATCATGGTCTTGAGTCTATCACTGTATTAGCACATACATGCGATGGGATTGCATTAGCCATACGTGGGATCCCATCCTTCGAAATTGCTTCGCATCTCTTCCAAATCGCCCTCTGACGTCCGTGACCCTTTTGGCAGGTCGTCTGGACAACTGCGGCGTGTCAGCTGAGCACCTTGCCCATATTTAGGATCGAATCACTTGCAGCAAAACCAGATTGAATTCTGATTTGTTCCTGACTGGGTAAAAAACAACGTGTTTCTCGGGTCCCATCCAGACTTGAACATCGGATGCCGCAATAAGCTTCTCAACTTCCGGGTTGTTCAAAGCATTAAGCTCCTGGAGCGAAAATGTGCCACGATACGCCAAATCGCCTGTTTCCAGAGGCGGAGATGGCCCATCCAGAATAAACTCGCGCATTCTGGACCAGAGTCCTACTGGCAATGTTAGACATCTGGGGTGGAGACAGGATTTCGAGCTGAGGCATGTTTACCGTCTGCACCGATAATCAGGTCGGCATGGAAGCGTCTACCATCTTTTAGCACAACCATGTCATCGTTTTCACCCGACTCAATGCCGATCACTTCAGCATTTTTTACCAGACGTGCACCTGCATCAGTTGCTTCCCCAAGAAGTAGGTTCTGGTAGTCGGCCCTATGTATGACCCTTTTTGAAAATTGTCAGCACATTCAAAACAGTTGAATGTAGTGAAATGGAGCACAAACATCCACTCAGAGCCGTAAGTTGCTGTTGCTTGAGTCCCTAGTGGCTTTCGAATGACTACGTTTCCATCTCGATATCTTCGCAGTGTATGGCCCTCCACAGTTATAGCTCCGGCCCTCCTCAGTTTTCCCGTAAGGCCGAAATGAGCCATCACTCTTGTTGCATTTGGTGGTAATTGAATCCCTGCCCCAACAGGCAGAAGCTCTTCGGATCGTTCGAGAATTGTCACATCCAGCGGATTGCCACCTTGGCGACACGCAATTGCACAAGCTAGGCCTCCTAGTCCTGCTCCAACGATGGCAACACGTATAGTTTGTGCATCAAGCTAGCGAGATCGACTTCAATATCTGATTGAGTATGATCATGCGAATTCTAAACTTACGGTGCTGGTGATTCCAACCTCGACAGGCATAATTAGAACGCAAGAAAGCTAGATTGGAAGGTCTGACAAGGAGCACGGCGATCAAACGGACGTTGTAGTGTTCAGAATCTCCATGTGCAGGGATATGTTGGCATTTTATTGGCGATGTTCCCGTTCCGCTTGAAATATCTTTCACATTCCGCAGTACTGTGACGCATCTCCAGATTCCGTGTGCACCTTCCGTCTTTCGTTTCAGCCTTGCACAGTCTATATTAGACTCGAATACCATTCTGGGTCGTTCAGAAACCTAAATTTACGAGAAAGCCGATGGTTACTGAAAGTGCGTATCATTTTCGTTCTGAAAAAAGTGTGTGAAAAAGAGGTCCAATTCAGATCCAGAACCGAAGAGCCACCAGTTTTCATCTCTGCTTTGTAAGAAAACACTTGTAAGATGTGTGAGGAAGAAGATTCTCAGTTTATTCACAGCAATTGACAGTGTTTTTACTTCTAGAGCCCAAATGCGGCTTCGAATAGACCTAGATATGATTTGAGGGTTATTTCTTTCAGTCGCAAATTGAACCTCGACGTTAAGAATTTTTAAAATCTGCTGCAATTTAAACTCTAGGAAACCTGGGATCTTGCGCACCAGCTCAAGTTTAGTACCTGAGCAAGAATTTCTATCTATAATCCACCGTAAATTTTACTGCGCGAAAAGTGAATTAAGTTGACGGAACAGCCAACCTTTTGCAACATTGATATCTCTAATGACATTCTTTCATTGAAAATATTACAGACGCACGTCAGTTTTCCTGTCTCTGGCTCACACGACACCATAGCGGACCTTGCTTTTCGCCAATGCCAACGGTCATAATATCTAGCCGCTCGTCTTTTTCCATTACTTCGAAATTGTAGCATCGAAGTAGAGTTGTAACAATCTTAACAATATTTATCGTCGCAATGTTGCGTCCAATGCACATCCTGTGACCCGCTCCAAAAGGCAATAGATATTGCAATTTGTCTGCGCTGTCAGGAGCTAGCCATCGATCGGGCCAAAATTTGTCATGGTCGGAGCCCCAAATGGCCTGATTGTGGTGCAATGAGTAGTTGGAAATGGACACATTGGCCTAACACACATTAGCAAGTTCCAGGAGATGGATTTTCAAAACAAATCACTTACTCCCTGAGGGATCCGTTCTCCGTCGATAAAAAGTCCAGCGCTATCCATCACAGTCCGTGTCAATGGCATAGTGAAGACTGGCGAGTGACGGAAGTTCTCGCGGATACATGCGGTCATAAACGGTAGCATTTTCTCCAGCCCAAGGAACGAGAACGCGCCCTGATCAATTAACGGTAGGTTTTGACAAATTTCATCTTCTAACCGGCGCCGAACATCGGGGTTGTGAAAAATATGGTAAAAAAACAGAGTCAAGGTGCCTGACGTAGTATGAGAACCAGCAACAAGAAATCCAAACGCTTCCGAGCTGATTTCGATATTTGACAGTTCCTTGCCTGTTTCTGGGTCTTTTGCCTTCTTCAGGTTCGTGAGGAGTGTCTTTCCCGAGGATTCACTCGTCTTCTCTTCCACGCATCGTGCCACTGTTCTGCGAATCTTTTGTCGGCTCTTGATCAACTCGCGTAACCAAGAAAATGGCATATAGTTGCTCAGTATCATCGACCAGGGCAAAATTCCAGGGAGAGAGCCATACAAGCATCCGAGAAGAATATGGTCATTTATAGGGGGAAGATTTTTGGAGTCGTCCTTTTCCTGAGAGTGGAAGTCGACGCTAAAGGCAAGCTCCCCCAGCACGTCATAGCCATAAAAGGCAATGAGATTTTTGAGATCAAATGTTTCCCCCGATGCCACGTATTTATCGAGTTTCTGGCGCAAGTTTTCAACGTGTCGATCAAAGGTCGACTCCATGTCAGTCAAAGAATTAGTAGAAAAACTGTGAGCCATCTGTCTCCGTCTCAAGGAGTGAATCTGGCTTCCATGTAAGAAAATCGCGTATAAAGCACTTGGATCGTCGAATTCTTACTTTTTCATCTCGGTTTCCAAACAAACTTGGGTTGAATGTTGTGAACCCATCAAAAAATTGACTTTTCATCACCGCTTTTCCCGACTTAAAGATTGGGGCGACGGCTTCGGCATTCCAGAAACTGAGCTCGTTTGGGGCGATGCGCACAATAGGTCCGTATTTCTGGTGCAAAGAAAGGATTTTCTCGTCGATACGCAGGGACCAGAATAGAGAGAATTTGTGGAAATCCGTGAAAATTGCTAGAAATGGCCCCGGGTATTTTGCTAATGGATGTAGAAATCGTTGATATATCAGATAGACGAGGAGGAGAAAGGTTCCCACAATCGAAAGGGCAACCGGGTCTGCCAGTAAGCGATGAATAGACATGATGTACTTATACTTGGACTGAGGGAATGGGGCCCGAGAGCAACAGAAGAGCGCAAAATCTTAGGAGGCGTTAAAACTAGGAAGAATGGCGTTTTTAAATACATACTGCATGGTTTGGTAACGAGGCTTTTAAATGTAGTAGTAATACTCCGTCTTCCTAATAAACAATAAGCCCGGAAGCGTTTGAAGTTTCCGTCCGCTACCACGTTCCGTGGCAAGTTCCGAGATTTGGTCAGCCAAATGGCAAGTAATGATTTGAGTTACGTATCGTATCGTTTGTAACATATATTTTTGCATCAAAATAATTTGAAATTTGCTGGAACTCTTGAGGTACACTAGATCCTGATAGAGAGTATACCTTGATAAAATGATATAATGCTATCGAAAATATAGTCTACGCAATCCTATGCAAGTTACAGTCTTAGTATGTTCATATAGTTTATCATCTATAAGAAACCTATGGACATCGCATAGATCCTCTTTTACAACTAGAATATAGGGACCTATGAAAACGACGCTGAAAATGATAGCCTCTAGCGCCAGAAACGGCCTCCTTTCTACCTATAACTCTAGAGAGCGAGCCGCCGCTTAACTGCTCGCTACTTGGTACCGCCCCCTATTCTATACCTAACTAGGACTATTAGTTAGTATCCCCTTGTCCTATTAACGCCGACTTAACAATTGTTTCCCCTATTTCTACTAGTAACTAAAACGACGCTAAAAATGGCTCCCCTCTATATCTAAACCTAGGCCCGCCTCCTTTTTTGTTATGGGGTGGTCCCTAGCGATGAATGAATTAGCTATATAAGTGGAATCGGCGAGATAACAGGCGGTCTGTTATTCTCGTGCAGACCTTTTGGTCTAATGGTCGTTGCGTCCGTTCCCGCATTATCCCTTCTAGGGACCATACCATAACATTTTTGCCTAGCCTAGTCATGCGGCTATAAGATGCTCCGTCCGCTCTCTCCCCTAGGGGTCTTTTAATACCCTTCTCCTTATCCTATACCTACTACCTTAATCGGCTACGATATACTTGATTCCTAGGTCTCCTATCATAGAATCTAAACCTTAGCCTTTATCTCTAAATTCTCCTTATAGCGCCTATATCTATACCTCTAGCTTAGGTTGATAAGTACTAGTTCTAGACTAATCCTATCCTTTGTAAGGAAACTTAAGCTAGACTAAAGTATTTCTATAGTCTTAGATAGCTCCCTCTAAACTTTAAACCTAGAATGCTAATAGGAATCGCTATAGTCGAATAGTACTAGCGGAAGTAGGTTAACCCTTAATAAAATAAAAACCTTATAGTTAGGTACTAATATAGAAATAGATATTATATCTAATCGAACTAGGACTACGTAGACTATCTTCTACTATAAGAGTAAGCGATTTATATAAACTTTTTCGACTAGATATTTAAGATATTATAGAAGAAAGTACTTTAATCGTATAACAAATACTAGCGCTACCTTTATTAATACTTTAAACTATTCGCCTACTATAGTATTAATAACGATATTTATAAGTAGATACGATATATATAGCTACTTCTTCTATTCTAAAGGGGATTAAGCTAACTAGAGTATAGTTTCTTAATAGTATATTCCTAGCTAAGTATAAAATTTCTAGACGAACGAAGGATAAGAATACTCTAGATATAGACGTCTTTTATATAATCTATTAGTATTACTAGGTCTATTTGTAGTTTTTTTATTATAGAAGTATGATTATCTAATTTACTACTATCTAACTCTAGTCTACTATTACCAGGACCTAACCTAGCGTCCTACTCCTATAGAATACCTCTCTACCTAGCGATTCCTCTATAAGTAGGTATAAATAAAAGCTTACTTTTTAGAGTAATCTTCTAAAGTATATTCCCCTAATAGACCTTCTAGACTTAGTCTACTATTAAGATATTAAACTCTTCTACCTATGTGACCCTTAGAGTAAAAGTAACGTTCTCTATACTATTATAGAGTTTTATAACCTAAAAGGTTGACTAGAAGGTACTAATAGGTAATATAACCTTAAATACTATAGTACTTATTCTACTACTAACCCTCCCTACTAGAACTAAATTTTTTATATATAGCGACTATTAATTAGTATATTATCTAATTACTTAGATTATTTCTTTCGCTTTTTAAGATAGAGCAATTATTAATACTACCCTTATACTAGAGCTTATTTAGCGGCTCTAGGTTCTAAATCGTAGTTCCTCCCTCCTACTCTATTAGAAGCCTAAGGTTCTTAATATACCCCTCCTTCGACGTTTTAAGCGTATGATATATAGCTATAAGCTTTATATATTATTACTAATAACTTATGAATTAAGTTAATAAGTACTTAAAGAGTTAGGTTAAGATACTTAATTTAAAGATAATATTAGATATTATAACTTTCGCTATTAGGCTATAAATAAAGTAAATCATAAGTTACTCCTATATATAGTCTCTAAAAATATTATTACTATATCTATAGAGGTATTATCTAACTAGGAGTAGGTAGGGAACTTTACTAGTTAGGAGTAGTAAAGGGTGCTTAGTTAGTTAGGTAACGCAGTATTTAAAAAGTACTACTAGTTATAGTTTATTAGATGTGATCTCTAATATATTATTCTTCTTTAACCGCTTTAGGAGGGTTTATTATATATAGCTAGTAGTATACTTAGGAAGAGAGACCTACTAGCTCCGTCTAAGCTTATTAATATATATAAGCGTGCTATTTACTAATATCTAGAAATCCTAGTACTAAAATAAGAGAAGAGAGAGCTTATAGCGGAGATACGATCTCTAGCTAGTACTATATAGTATACTTAAAAGCCCTTCCTATACCTTTATTAAAGGTATAAAGCTATTAGTAGAGAAATAACTAAACTTTATAAATCCTTAGCGACTAATATATAAGAGATAGCTAGAAAGGATTATTTCTATATTATACTTATACTTGAAATCGACTAATAAATTAAGTAGCTACTTAGCAAATATAAGTTTAAAACTTATTATACTAATAGCTCTAATAATAAAGACTACGAGTTACCTACCCTAAAATACGTTTTTCCTAAATAGGCTTACCTTATAGAGAACTTTTATAGGCCTAAAGTAGAGAATTATAAGGATAATAAGCTACTCGTACGTTATATCTAGGTTACTAAGGATATAGTTACGCTCCTAAGGCTCTATAAGCCTAGTAGGCGAGGTAATCGTATTAATTAGAAATTCGACGATAAGACTAATAAATTATTAGACTAGCTAAAGGAACTCTTACCTCCTATAGAAGATAATATATATCACCTGACCGCCATCTATTATGAAAACTGGCGTCCGATGTGGAATTTACACGTCTATTTTTGACGCTGATAATTTCCCCCTTCCCACCTTATAAACATGGCCAGGATAGCTAGTCTGAATAGCATCGAATTCATCATTCTCCAATGGGACTACTAGGTAGAATTACCAGTGAATACGCTTAAATAAAAAAAATTAAGTACGGAGTTTGAGATGATTTTGTGCAGAAAATCATCGCGGGACGTCGGGGCCACAATTCCATCTGTTGCTCGGATCGCTTGGAGGCAGCATTTAGTAAGTTTCTGTTCAATTGCTGTTCGGAACCGGTTAAGGTGAATTTTTTTCTTTTCGATTTTTTTTCCTTTCTTTGTCCCTATGAGGTTCATCCTGTATAGTAATCTCGCATTGGGTGTGGAGACAAGAACGCTCATGCAGAGGTGGCCTAGGAAATAGCCGACACACCATACCAGTAGTAGGTTGATTCGATCCAGATTCCTGATCTTCAAGGGATTCGATATCTGTTCTATTCTTTCTACATACTATTATTATAGTACTAGGTGTACGGCGAAATCGAGAAATCAGGAAAATCAAAAAGCACACCGCAGAAACCTGACGGGCATTCGTGAAATGGCTTACATGGGCACGTTAAAGCGCACCCTTATTCCCTAATGCTCCCCCCCCTCCTTCTCCCGGGCCTAACTCTTATCCTCTTGTACACAGTTTGATCTTGCCTAGGACCGTGCAGTAATCGCAGAGTCGGAGATAATCAAATCGGGTAAGGTAAATGCACAGGAGATGAATGGAAGGCCCACAGTTGATCAGGTGAACGAGGGCTTCACATGGGCCCTGGGCATACCTACGTACAGCCTAGGTACACAGGTGTGGCTTGAAGCTAAGCTCGAACAAAATCTAGTAGAAGTGGGGTCTGCTGGGTTAGCCTCAAAACCGAGACCTAGACTGCGTGCCCCGTGCGCTGCCGCCTTCGTAAGGTGGCTGCCTATCACCGCGACTAACGTAAACTATGGAAGGAGCTAGTCGCAGTGAGAGGAAGATAAAGAAACCAAAGATGCTGGGTGTTCGGTCGGTTCCCTTTCTCCCACAACAACGCAACCATGTTGAACTCGTCTTCAGCATGTTCGAATGACTACACTTTTGGTCCTGCAGTACTTGGCTGTCGAGATGACTTCGATTTTACTGTTACTTTTGAGCAGACAATACTTTCAATTGCTCCTTCCATCTGCTTCATTATCCTTGCATCTCTGAGAATTCTCCATCTGAGTCGGAAGCGGACTGTGCTGGCTGCACGTCAATTCCAATCATTGAAACTCGTGAGATATTCTTCCCGTTTTACCGGGGCCTCAAAACAGCTAATGGAATCAAGGGGGCAATCACGTTGTACGCAGGACTGCAAATTGCTCTGCTAGTTTTCGCTGCGCAAGCGCCCACCAGCACGCGACCAACCTCCGTTGCCTCTGCTACCCTTGCTGTCTTGGATTCAATTTTGTTTTTCGGCTTGTCCGCGCTCGAGCACGCGAGGTCGCCAAGAGCGTCGATTTTATTCAATAGTTATCTGCTATTGACGCTGCTTTTCAACACGGCCGAATGCCGAACCCTATGGCTTCAATCAACCCATTCGGTGGTCGCGTCGGTATTCACAGCTGGCTTAGGAGTCAAGATTACCATTCTGCTCCTAGAGGCCCAGGGAAAACAACGCTGGATCCCAGACAGCCAGCTCAGCCCCGAAGAAACGAGTGGTATTTTCAGTCTGAGCTTCTTCTACTGGCTGAACTCCCTGGTTGTGGGCGGATACCGCAAGATCCTATCCACTGCAGACCTGTACGTACTTGATGACAGCCTGACAGCAGAAGCGCACGAAAGACCTTTCCAGCAAATCTGGCTGCGACATTCTTCTCATCGCTATCCTCTGCTTCGATCACTCTTTGCTACGCTCAAATGGTCGTTTCTAGCCCCAGTTTTTCCCCGAATCGCTGCAGGTGCTTTTTTTTTTGCCAGCCTTTTTTCATCAACCGCATTGTCAGCTATCTCCAAGTCAATCGCGACGAGCGGTCGCATAACGTGGGATATGGCTTGATCGGGGCCGCTGCGCTCATCTATACGGGAATCACCGTTTCAAATGCACTCTACTGGTATTTGTACAAGCGAGCCTTGAGTATGCTCCGCGCCTGTCTTGTCACGGCGATCTACTCCAGCACAATCTCCCTCTCAGCATATGACCAGGACAACTCTGCTGCTGTGACACTAATGAACTCAGACGTCAATTACATTCAGATGGGATTTGAAAATGTACACGAGTGCTGGGCAAATCTCATTGAAGTTACTATCGCTTGCTGGCTCCTGGAGAGGCAGCTCGGCGTGGCATTTGTGGCTCCTCTTGCAGTTGTTGTTATATGTGCTGCGGCCTCATTTGGCATAGGGAAGTTTACTGGGAAACGCATGGGTTTGGTCATGGAGATGGCCCAACGGCGTGTTGGATTGACAGCAAACGTGATTTGTAACATGACTTCTCTGAAGTTAGCGGGTCTGGCGGACCCAGTTGAAAGTATTATTCAACGCTATCGTGAGGATGAAGTGAATGCCCAAAAGAGGTTTCGACTTCTGACATCCTTCTCTACGGTGATCGCCTTCGCACCACTTCTACTCTCGCCAGTGGTTGCATTCGGCGCTACCGGAGAAGCACTGACCGTTAGCCGAGTCTTCACTTCGCTTGCATACATTCAGTTACTTTGCAATCCTTTGACAAAGCTTTTCCAGATCATCCCTCACATTGTGGCATCAAGGGCCTGTCTGAAGCGCGTCGAAAAATTCTTGTTATCGAATTCGACCGGAGATCGACCGGGTTCCCTCAACCTCCAAGATGCATTCGAATGCGATGTCGATACCACGCGAGAAAAGACTACGCAGGTGACCGATTATTCCTCTGATGCTTCAACCTACAAATCTAAGCAGCTGGGCTGGGAAGCTGGGAAGACTGTGCTTAGAGACATCGAGCTTAACATCCCTCGCTCAAAACTGACAATGATTGTCGGCCCAGTTGCTTCTGGGAAAAGCACACTGTGCAAGGCTTTGCTGGGCGAAGTACCTTTCGCTGATAAATCAGTCAATATTACTCGAGACTCCAGTCGCATTTCCTATTGTGACCAGGATCCGTTCTTGATCGATGGCACGATTCGCCAGAACATCATCGGGTTTGGAGCTGCCAATGAAGCATGGTACCAGAAGATTCTACAGGCAACCGCTCTGGTTGAAGATATCGCAACATTTGCTGATGGGGATAAATCTATGGTTGGCACCAACGGTATCACATTGAGTGGTGGGCAGCGTCAACGGGTGGCACTAGCCAGGGCTCTTTTCTATCGCCCTGAGATTGCCATATTAGATGATATCCTCAAGGGTCTGGACCTGAAGACTGAGGAGCACGTCAGTCGTTGTGTGTTTGGGCCAGATGGACTATTGCAACAAATCGGAGCGACATTGATTCTCTGTACTCATTCTACGCGGCAGCTTCATCTTGCGGATCACATCATCGCCCTTGGTAATCGGACTGTTTTGGAGCAAGGCTCCTTTCAAGAACTGATAGCAAGAGATGGTTATGTGCAAAGCCTAGGGGCTGAAGAGACTCGAAAGCCGCCTACAAAGCCGCCCCAGGGTTCGAATGCAAGTACAAGCCATGCCTCCCCATCTCCAAAGGAGTCAAAAGAAGAAATGGAGAATCAAGCTCGGCAACTGGGGGAGTATGCAGTATACAAGTTCTATTTCTCCCATTTCAAGTCCAGCATTTTCTTGTTGTACGCTCTCTCTGGCTTAATATGTGCATTCCTCTTCAACTTCAACACCGTGTGGCTTGAATTTTGGTCAGTGTCTGTGGAAAATGGAGAACACCGATTCCCGTTTTATCTTGGCATCTACTTCTTGATTCAAGTCGCTTGTCTTATGCTCTTCTTTGTTTTCTTCGGCCTGGGAGGAATAGTGATGACACCCAGCGCAGAACTGCTTTTGCACCTTCGTGCATTGAAAACTCTCATGACAGCCCCGTTAGCATTCTTCACATCTGTGGATATCGGTGTCACCACGAACCATTTCTCACAGGATATCATGCTGGTCGACGAGGATCTGTCAAGATCGCTTTCGAGCACCATCGCCACAGGTTTTGTTGTCCTGGGACAAGCAGCTGTTATTGGGGCTTCGTCGCCGTATGTCGTGATTGGATATCCTGTTTTGGCTGGCCTGCTATACATCATTCAGAAGGTGTATCTACGCACTTCAAGGCAATTGCGATTTCTTGAGATAGAAGCAAAGGCTCCATTATAGTAAATCACCTCCAGTCTTACTCGAGCAGCGATTAAAACACTAACCTCTTACCTTCTACCAGCAAACATTTCCTCGAGACATTGAGTGGGGTAGTGACAATCCGCGCATTTGGCTGGGTGAAGGAGAACATCGCTCTGAACAACCGCCTATTGAATGATTCCCAAAGATCTGCGTACCTTCTTGCCATGATCCAGCAGTGGCTGACCACCGTTCTCAACATGGCAGTTGCAATAATAGCCATTATATTCTCCGCGTTAGCTACGCAGCTTGATATTAGTGGACCAGGTTTCACCGGTGTTGGTCTGGTCAGTATCATGTCTTTCGGATCCATGCTCGCCAACCTTGTCCGGATCTTTACACAGCTTGAACTTGCAACTGGTGCCTTGAGTCGGCTAAAGCATTTCAGCGAAGATGTTCCCAAAGAGAAGGGTGATGGATCAGCCCGCCCGATTCCTCTAGAGTGGCCGTCTCAAGGGAATATCGAGATCTGCAACGTCTCTGCTGCTTTTCAGTGAGTAACGGTCCTCAGTGCAGTGGTGTTAAGAGAGTGCGATGCTAACATAGAAGCTCAGAACTTCTGATAACGCATTGATCAAGGATTCTAGTGGATTAATCAAAGATTTCCAGGCACCCCAGAATCTGGCTTTACGAGGAATCTCATTGTCCATCACATCTGGCGAGAAAATCGCTATCTGCGGCAGGACCGGCAGGTACGTGTGGTGTCTATCCTGGAGAAGGGACATATTTGCGTTGACTAACATGTTTCATGTGGCTCTAATTTAGTGGCAAATCATCCATAGTCCTCTTAATTGGAAGACTCCTCAATCCAACTCCAGAATTAGGTGATATCCTCATCGACAACATCCCCCACACCCAAATCCCACATTCTCTCATCCGTGAACGCATCATCACCCTACCCCAAACACCCTTCTTCCTCGCAGATGGCAGCACGATCAAAGAAAACCTTGAACTCAACCTCCCCCCACCAGCCAGCGAAAGCCAAGAAAAAGAAGTAGAAGCACGCCGTGTCCTCGAAGCAGTAGGTTTGAAAGAGCTAATCGAGGAAAAAGGCGGATTAACCTCCGAGCTGAAAGCTAAATCCCTAAGCAATGGCCAGAAACAACTATTCTGTCTCGCGAGGACGGTTCTTCGCAAGCGCACTCGTGATAGATTACTGGCAGAGACTCACGCCAAGCTTGACCCCCAGTCGGAGGGAGTGGCCCCTGTGACGAACGGCGGTATTCTCATCTTGGATGAATTCAATGCTGGTGTTGATGACAAGACGGATGAGATGATGCAGGCTGTTATTTGTCGTGAGTTCGCGAGGTATACTGTGCTTTGTGTTGCGCATAAATTGGATACGATTATGGATTATGATCGGGTGGTTGTTATGGAGAAAGGAGAGATGATTGAGGTAGGCAACCCTAAGGAATTGTATGGGCAGATGGAGAGCAGGTTTCGTGGTCTTTGGCGTGAAGGTGAATGAACGATGGATGTTGAACCTTGAATTTGAAAATCGTTCCGGGTCGGTTTTGTTCATGGATTGCTGAGGTTTTGAACTGCATACATATTTTACAGGTTGGCTCCATGGTTAGATGTCTTTGAATAGTGGTCCTGTCAAGCTCCGCGGGCTCGCATCTGATCCTGTCCCTATCAAATTTCCCATTTGTATTCAATAAGAACTGCGCAGTTTGGTTGTTGATCTTGGGCTTGTACCAAAAAAAGCTGCTTTTCCACTAGCCATAATTTCCTTCCCCTTCCTCCCATTAACCTCGGTGTTTGTTTTATAATTTTTGCAAGAGGCTGGCATGTCTTCTCAAAACTCATTCAACATGACACTGGGTAACCTTGCGATTGCGCTTATTGGCGGGATTCTTGTCTGGCCTTGTCTTGCGTGGCTAGGTCGAAGGACTTTGTTCATATACGGCTTGAGCGTGGTTTTTGCTGTGCAAGTGGCTATCGGCTTTATTGCCATTCCTCACATGGATAATTCTACGGCATGGGCAACTGGAGTCGTGCTCCTGGTCTTCAACGCGGCTTACTCACTGAGCATTGGACCAGTTGCGTATACAATCGTCCCTGAGATGCCCTCGGCCCGTCTTCGCAGCAAAACGGTCTCGCTTGCACGCAATGCTTATAACGTCTTTAGTATTGTCAACAATATCATCACGAATTATCAAATCAACGAGACTGCGTGGAATTGGAAAGGTAGAACTGGGTTTTTCTGGGCTGGAAGTTGCATGTTATGTTGGCTCTGGGCATACTTTCGATTATCGGAAACAAAGGCACGAACCTTCGCTGAGCTCAACATCCTTTTCGAAGCCGGAGTACCGGCTAGGCAGTTCAAAAGGTCGCGGGTCGATTTAGCTTCTTTCTCAGTTGGCCAACTGAGAGAGAGGAGGTCGAGCAGGGGAGGGCCAAGTCTTTTATGTTGGGGCGACCGGGAGGGAAGGTTACAAGACGATGTATCGGGGCGCTAAACCGGGAACGGCAAAACTAACCACATCCAGTAAATCACAGGTCCCAATATTACAATCCACATCGGCAAGTTATGATTTTGCGGACTCTACCTATCCTACTCCATACACAAATCGCGCAACGAATAGCACGACATCCACGGATGGCGGAGCCGACCACCCGTCGAAGCAAATAATTTGAGGACTATGGACGACGGGAGTTCCAAGTTGAAGAAGGAAAGAAGAAAATAAAGAAGAATCAGGACTATCTACACGTGAGCGTTGGGAGATATTTTCTTCGCTTTCAGACAGGTCTGACAGCACTCCCGCATAGCAACTGTACGTAAATCAAGATACATCATTCGTATAAATGAATGGATGATTGATTGATCGAGGCGACACCCGCAAGCTGGGAAATTACTCATTTGGATCAGCTGAGGATACTAAATGTACTGATAAAGCCCGTATCAGTCTTAGTTTATCGCAGCTAACAGCTACTCAAGATGATTGCCATATTGAGTTTGTGGCGGTTGTGGGGCCGGCTTCAGCGGAGAATATAAATGCCTCGTACAACATCACAGACTTTGTAACCCCCCATTACTCTGTAAAAATCACAGGACGGCAACCAATCTTTTCTTTTCTAAATGTTATCCCTGTCCCTGTTTTAATCATCTTACTTGCAAGCAGTTGCTTTCAGCACGAATATCATGTGGGTTGTCGATAATGTTGGGTAAAGAAACTACTTAAATGCGAATCAAAAAGATCTCTTGGACGAGGCTAAGCAATCCCACCCTGGGGCCATGTCAGCCACTAAGAAGCAAATAGCAGCTGCGGTATTTTCTATATCCTATTGTGTTCAAACCTCTTATCTTCAACAAGACAACACGCTCTCCCAATTACACCTTTATTAGCAATAGAAAAAGAACTTGTCCAATTAGGATCACGGTCCTTGATAAGCAAGATACGAACGCATTCGACGAGATTTTAAGCCTTGCATGTACAAATATTCGATGTGGCCTGAATGTAGAAAATTTTGTCGATATTTTCAATAGAACACTGTTCATCATTACTCCCAAAATATTTCTTTGGCAATTTGTTTGATATTATGGACGCCGAACAGGAAGACGATATCGCCAAAGATGTCTATACGACCTCTACTGGCGGTGGAGTTTATTCGTCCCGCTTGACGCATGCTGTCAGATCTTCACAGCAGGCCCAAAACCCGCCTTCCAAGACAGCCGACATTGAGATGGCTTCTGTTTCTGAAGAGACGGAGGTAGATGAGAGAGATTTTCGCAAAAAGCAGGTGTTTAGTGGATGGACATTGGCATGGTATATATCTAGCATTCTCGGTCAAGGCAATCAGCGGCTCACACCACAAAATAACCATAGGCTTTCTTATCAATCTCTTGGTGTCATCTACGGTGATATTGGTACCAGCCCACTCTATGTGTTCTCCTCGACCTTCTCAGCCGAACCAGGTCGGGAGGACATTCTCGGCGCCGTTTCACTTATTATTTGGGCACTCACTATCATGGTGACCATCAAATACGTTTGCATCGTACTCAATGCTGATGACGAAGGCGAAGGAGGTACTTTTGCTGTATATTCTCTGCTTTCCAGATACGTACGTAGAGTTTACCTACACCCTCTCTCCCTTACGCCATTGAGTCAAATTTACTGACAGACCATAGGCCAGAATTGTCCGATTTGACCCCCGACACGCAAACTTGGTGCCAATGCGGAGGTTCAACACGAATGACCTCCAAAAGCCTAACAGACTGACACGCAATATCATGGAACGAAGCAGATTTCTGAAAGGGATGCTCAAGACAGTCGGAGCTTTTGGGGTATCGCTACTCCTTGCTGGTAAGTATCTTGCCCATAAGCATTTGGCATTAACTGACTTAGTAAGATGGCGTTCTCACTCCAGCCCAGTCAATTCTTGGGGCGATTCAAGGGTAAGTGAGGAGATAGCTCCGAGAATATTCTCCTTTCCTTACGATCAGCTCACAAAACACAGCATTACCGTTATCAATCCTGATATCTCCTCGTCGACGGTTGTTGGAGTTTCATGCGCAATCTTGATTGTAACTTTTCTTATTCAACCTTTTGGGACCAGTAAGATCGCGAGTGCCTTTGCCCCAATTGTGATCGTCTGGTTGCTTTTCAATTTGACATTTGGGATTTACGTATGTCCAAATAACTCGAATAATTTTTGAGTGCTGTTTCTCTGACTTCGTCACCTTCTTCACAGAATCTGGTCATGTACGACGCATTGATTTTGAAGGCTTTCTCTCCGTATTTTGCAGGTTCATTCTTGGTGCGGAATGGGAGAAACGGATGGTTAAGTCTCGGAGGTATCTTGCTTGCCTTCACAGGCGTTGAAACTCTCTTCGCAGATCTTGGAGCCTTCAGCCAGAGGTAGGCTTATTGAATGGCGGAAAGAAAATAGAGTACTTACCAGATTCACAGAGCAGTCCAGATCTCGTGGCTCTTTTTCGTCTACCCATGCCTTCTTATTTCTGTAAGACCATGAAACTTTGGCGGCTGAAAACCGCGATGCAAGGCTAATATGCGTCTTAAAATAGTATATTGGACAAGGGGCTCACATAAGCGTTGTGCCGAGTGCATATGCGAATCCATTCTTCTCCACTGTCCCTCCTGGCATGTTGTACCCCAGCCTTGTAGTGGCAGTTTTGGCATGTATTGTGGCAAGCCAAGCTGTGATCACTGGTTCATTCCAGGTATGAGGGTTTCCACCAGTTTCTTCTAAATATCACTGACCCAATTTTAGCTTCTGTCCCAACTTATGAAATTGTCTTATTTACCCCGGGTCAAAGTATACCATGTGTCCAAAAGATTTCACGGGCAAGTATATATCCCTCTCGCCAACTGGGTTATGATGATTGGAACCATCATTGTAACGGCTGTATACAATAATGTGCGTCTTTACTAAGCCCCAGTTGACATTGCTTTATGAATTAACCATCACATAGACAACTGCTCTTGGTGAAGCTTATGGAACATGTGTCATTCTTGTCTCTTTTCTTACCACGTGCATGGTAGCCGTGGTAGCTCTTATCGTCTGGAGACTCCCGGTATATTTGGTCCTTCCTGTTTTCGTCATATTTGCTCTCTGGGACGGCATGTTCCTCTCCGCCGCCCTGATCAAGGTTCCGCATGGTGCTTGGTTTACGCTTATGGTGGCTATTGCCCTCACCTGCATCTTCAATCTTTGGCGCTACGGGAAAGAAGAGCAGTGGACTGCAGAGGAATCGGACAACGTTCCTCTTTCGAAAACTACTATTTTGCAAAACCGTAACCTTTGCTTGCAGGATGCTTTCGGTGGGTCCACCATTGCTCCAGTCAAAGGTATGGGTATTTTCTTCGACAAGGCAGGCAGCTCAGTTCATACGCCAACGGTGTTCCTCCATTTCCTTCAAAAGTTTAGTGCCGCGCCTGAGTTCTCTGTGTTTCTTCATCTGCGACCTCTATCAATCCCCTCGGTCGCCCCAAATGAGAGATACACTGTGAGTCGCTGTTTCACCGGACCCGGGAAACAGGCGATTCCGAATTGTTTCCGATTGATAGTGAGGCACGGATACACTGATGAGATCATCACGGCAGATCTTGGAAACATGGTTTTTGATTTGATTCGCAGTTATCTGCAGGGTCAGGCCGGCTCTGATGTGGCAAGCGATGAGCCGGAAGAAATGGCCGCCTTATTTCATGCATGGAGAACTCAGATAATCTACATTACAGGCAAGGAGGAGCTGAAGATTTCGTCCACAGCCAACGTTTTTCGTCGAATCATTCTCTGGGTATTTTTGTGGATGCGAGACTCAAGCAGAACAAAGATCCAGCATCTGAATGTTGAGAGCGATCGACTAGTCGAGATTGGGTTTGTCAAGACCATGTGAAAGATAAAGCTCTCAAGAAAGGCAGTAATATGTATATAACTTGTCAGCTAAAGCAGCAATAGACCTTTTACATTCCTTGCCGACTTTTTGATTCAGCGCACTCAGCATTTGGGCCTTTGGGAGGACGAGGAGTAAATACTCTAATTATGTTTCAAGCCCTATAGGAGCGAAAGTTATCTTCTGTCTTGATTTCCTGATTTACGAGCGAGAATTCAGCGATAGGAGCTAAAACATGACCCGCGGTTCCTTTATTTTAATCGGAAGCCTCCTTTCCCTCCTGGCGTGGGGCAATGTTCTCGTCTCTCTTTGGAGCTCCCAGAAGACCTCGCATCAATGATTGACCCGTAGCGACACCAACAATCTCAAGTTCGACTGCAGCGGACATTCTGGCCCACGTTTCCATTGTCATTCGCACGAGAACTAAAGCGGAGGTATCAGTTTGATACGCTTCAATTATTTGGGCTCGAAAATTGGAGGGCAGGTTCTCCAGAAACTCCTTGAAATCCTTCGTAACGTCGGGGGCATTTCCATCGAGAGTGAGCTTCACAATGACGGTTCGTTCATTGGGAGTACCCTTCAATGAAGGCGTCGGATGGCTAGGAGCACTCGATCCTTTTGGCTTTATAGGAAAGGCGATGGTGCCCTTGTTGCCGAAATGAGTGAGCACAGGACTATGCGCCCCCCGAGACTGCTGATCATTTTGAATTGCACCGTAGATCTCGTCAACCGAGGTCATTTTCTTTCCTTTATCTCTCAAGGAAAGAACAGCTGTTCTGAATCTCTGGGAAAATGTGATCTTCTGGCCTCGAGGGTTGGCGGTGCCACTGGGGCCGCATGCCGATAAGACTTGCGATGTGCGTGGAAACTGGCCTCTGACAGCGCCCGAGTAACAGCAGTCGAGTAAACCGAATGCATGCACATGGTCCAAAGAGGGTCCTCTGAACAAAAGATCGTAGACAGACCTCCATCTGACTTTTTGAGCTCCTCCGGCGCCCGCAAACTCAAGTCCATAATCGGCATGGACCATTCCATGTCCGGCATACGCAAAAACGCAAAGTGAAGGACGCGTTGTCCCTGTGAGCTTAGGAGAAAACTTGTCGGCAAATTTGTAGATTTTTGCCTGCAACTCCCACTGAGCGAACTTTTCCTCGCGAGGCATCATGTAGATCTGCGACGGAATACCCATCACATCTTCGAAGGTGTTCCTGAGGATCTCCGCGTCTTTCTTGGCTCCGGTATCGTCACTTTCAAAGTAGAAGATAAAGGCATGTTTGTGTGGATAAGGCACGCCACGATCTGAGATGACTTTATCAAGGTCCCGCTTCAGCGTCGGCAGCTTCACTTTCACGTTTTGAGGAATGCCTGCCATGGTGGAGACTTGCAGAGAGTCAAAATGTTAGAAGTCTTTCTCACATTATCGTTTTGGGTCAAGGCAGATGGCACTAGTAGTTTTTGATAGACGCCTAGTTGGATGCCCCTTCCTATTTAGGAAAAGCACTGTTTGTGTAGTCATGTTAGATGATATAGCCAGGGTTAGCATTTATAAGGGTGTTTGAGTACCTGGTAGAGGAAAGAGGAGTAGAAAGGAAAGAAGAAGAGGAAGAAAAACCAGCAGAAGGCCAAATATATATCACAATAGTAGAGACAAACGACGCAAAAGGATGACGTCGGCAGCAAACCAACTCTCTTAGGCTCTACCGCATGTTTGTCTTCGCTTTCGATTCGTGATGCTACTCCTAGCTTTGGAACTGTCAATCAATCAATCAATCAATCAATACTCTATTAACCTAATGCAGCCTGACTAGTGGCGTAATGGCTATGTAGGCGCTTCCTCCCTCGGAAACAAGAGTAATCCAAACGCCAGCCTGCCCACAGTAGATGAAATACAAAGGAAAACGACGTTTTTCCATACAAAATCGACCCAGAAACCATGCCCGGACGCCCTCAGTAATCAATATTCTCACTGGTTTCCCTTCAGAACCTTCTTGGTTCAACCGCCAACGTCCCCTGCCTGTCCACCCCCGTTTTCTAGTCTGACGGCTCATGATCTCCTGCCTCGCTTCTCAATTGATGGCGGTCGTCAAGTGTTAGGTGTAGTTTTCCAAAGCCTCTCGGCCGGCTTGGGTGTTTCCGTTCCTCCTACCCAGCGTCTTCCCCACCTACTCCCTTGCCAGATCTTCCTGGCGTGTTGTTTCATCGTTTTCTGGGTCTTGTTCAACGTCGACCTGACGAAATTGGCCCAGTAGACCTGTCTGCAGCCTGCATACTTTTCGGCTTTGAATCGCGGAATGTAAAGCAGACCGACAGCCAGACAGGTGGACTAACCAGAAATCCCCAGCCAAGCGCCTATGGATTCTGACTAGACTAGATGTGAAGAAATGCATGGTATTCTATTACTCGCAAGAAAAAGACTTTTGATATGCATATACAAGGGAACTACCTATCGAACTATCCAAAAACGCACAAACGCCTCCCGTCAAACTTCGATATCCTCACATCTTCACTCCTTTGCACCCTTCTCGATCTTGCGCCTCTTCGACCGAAGCTTTGCGGCCTCGTCCGACTGCTTCTTGTTTGAGTACATCATCTTCTCCAACAGCTTGCGCTTCTTGCGGCTCATCATCATCTTCTGCCTCTCGAGCTCTTCCTCCTCCTGGCGCTTCTTAGCGGCCATCTTCTTCGACTGCGAGGACTTCTTCTTGGTTGCTTCGTCCGTGGCGCCGTTCGACGAGAACGGCAGACCCGCTGCTTCGGCTTCCAGCTCCCGCTGGTGCTGCGTCCGAGCGGCCTCATCGTCATCCTCGGATTCCGACGCGGCTTCGTTCTCCTCGAATCCACCGAAGTCTTCATCCTCTTCCTCTGCGTCGCTGGCACTCTCTTCCTCGTCGTCATCAGTGCCAGCAACATCCATACCACTATCGACAGAGTCCTCCTCGGACTCGTCGGCGGGGACCTTCTCCTCCACAGCAGCCTCATCCTCCATCTCTTCATCGCTATCGCCGTCCTCGGCAGCAATCTCTGCCTCACCTTCCTCTTCCTGCGCGGCCAGACTGGCGCGCGGGTCGTAGGCGCCGCGAGCGGCCTTCACCCAGGGGCTCAGGTGAGGCGGAAGTGTGGCGCCTGGAGCATATAGATCTGCGCGCAGAAGCTTGCCATCGTTAAGACAGTCCCACACCCATTGGGGCTGAACGTAGGTCCGGCCGGGGATCCAGGTGCCAGGCTTAACTTTCGGGGTAGCATCGTCTTCTGCGGCAGCAGGAACGGCAGGCAGTGAGCCCTCCGGGAGCTGGGGTCGGTCCACAATCTGGTGAGTGATGCGTGGGTCGGTCTCGTCGTGCGTGAAAGCCCCATCGCCCAGCACAGCGTCCCAGCCAATTCGCTTGCAGCCAAAAGCGCGCAACAGAAACTCGAGGGGCGCCTTGGGTGCCTCCCGGGAAATGTAGAATGTAAACGGTGCGAACATGGAGCCGGTCTCCCCACTGCTCAGATCGGGCTGGGGCAAGGTGTCGGCTTCGGGGGCCGCAGGCTCAAATCGGTCAATGGAATCACTCGTTTCCTCGGTCGATTCGACAGGCTGCTCGTCCTTGGTTTGGTCGAGGCCCGCATTTTTGATCACCTTGTCTACCTTGGCCTGAGTCTCGCGGGAAACTTCCTTGGTCGAATTGCCATTGCTCTGGGCCTTGGGTGCCTCGAGCGCTTTTGGTGTGGCGCCAACCGTCCGACCCTCCAGGGTAAATGCCGCCAACTCGGCTCCGTTCTCGTCGCTGCGAGTGTCGAATTTGGGAGGATACCGCAGGCCAATCGCGGAGTAGAGTCTGTAGTTGACAAAGCCCAGCAGCGTGGTGTAGAACTGTACGAAAGTCGCCATGATGCGATAATCGACGTCCGCATTCACGCGTTGCACAAATCGGTACGGCACCAGCCACATGACGTCCTGGCCCTGGATAGTAGCCTGATAATAAATACCTTTGATCGACAGGAATGATTTCCGCAGCGAATTGGTGGTGATCAGGTAGTGCTGGAACTCGTGACAGAGACGCTGGCACAGCGCAATGGTCTTTGGAGGAACGTGTGTGTCGGAGGGAAGAGTGGCGAACAGAAACAAAAGCGACAGCGCATCATCGAGGTCGCGGAGGGCGTCGACAAAGGTCGGGTAGCGTTCTTTGATGACATGGTCCAAGGTGAGCTTCGGCGCATGGTTCTTCTCCAAGCGCGCGGCATCGCTGACTTCTCCCCGTCCAAGGGAGCGGGCGATCTTTTTGGCGAGGGCCTTTTGGTCGCGGAACTTGTTGAGCAGCGGCTCATGCAACAGGTACTGGATGTCTTTGGTGTAGTAGAAAGTCGTGTTCGGGGTGGATGTCTTGGAGGCCTTCTTCTTACTCCGAGGCTCACGGGGGTAAATTCCTAAACCAATCGCAAAAACCCGTCAGCGCAGCCCATCTGAATAAGTCGTCGAGTGAACTTACCCTTGAAGATGCATAGTCGGCGGAAATCCGGCAGCGAGATCTGAAGTTTCCGCACGGCCTGGGTGCGGGTGATGTAGTTTTTGGCCTGGCCAGAGGTACCTGGAGGGAATTAGCGACCGTGAATTAAATGCTGGTAAATTCGAAACGCATACCCTTCTTCTTGATCTTGGCCATGGTGGAAGTGATTGTTGATAAGAAGAAGAAAAAATCCTCGGCCATCTTTTTTTTTTTGGTCGCAAAAGTGGGTCCGTGCACCAAGGCGGCGTGGAGTGTCAGTAAGTCAGGTGTTTGGTTTGGGACAGGTACAACACAGCCAGAACAACCACCATGTCCGTGGACCGGCGCAAGATCGCCGTGTTCAGCGCGGCCTTTGTGCTGCGTCTGGTTCTGATCTGCTTGTTTCCTTCGCTGCCTGATCTGTTGACGGGTCGAGTCGAGGTGTCCACCCCCGTCAACAGCTTCAAGAGACGTGGGTTCTTCCCGAACCCGCGGTAGTGACGAGCGATGCTAACAGACAATTAGTCCAAGAGGGCTTGTTTCTCTATACGCGAAATGTCTCGCCGTATGACGGTGGCGTTTTCCACCAGGTCAGTGCATTCCTGATGGACTTCCACCAAGCACTCACTCACACACTCGCCTAGGCCCCTCTCCTGTTGCCGCTCTTCGCCCTCCTACCAGAAGCACAGTTCCACCCTCTGCCCACTGCCATATTCTACATATTCGTCGATCTGGTCAATGCCCAAGCGTTGGCCACCATCTCGGAATCCGGCCAGTCCGTCAAGTCACGACTACATTCGGCAATTCGGAAGCATATTCGATGGGATGGAGTGTCGGTGGCAGCATGGTGCGTGCGAATCGGCTTCCAGGCAGAATAATGCATCGCTGACTCGAGTATATTAGGTTCCTGTTTAATCCCTTCACCATTGCAACCTGCCTAGCCCGGTCCACGAGCGTGTTCACCGCGTCGGGCATTTTGTTCGCCGTCTCCAATGCCGTTTCTGGGAAT
This sequence comes from Penicillium psychrofluorescens, assembly GCF_964197705.1. Lineage (NCBI taxonomy): Eukaryota > Fungi > Ascomycota > Eurotiomycetes > Eurotiales > Aspergillaceae > Penicillium > Penicillium psychrofluorescens. The sequence goes on along the minus strand of NC_133443.1, from coordinate 1,913,037 downwards.
ACGGTGAACTCAATGCTAGCTCTAGGGTTTGCATCCTACCTGTCTCTGTATCCGGCTTTGCTATTTGTCCCATTGGTCCTGCTCTGCTTTGATCAACGCGCACAGGGACAATCACAGGTTCCGAATGTCGCCTTGTTTGTGATCCAACACGGCGCTATGCTGGTGGGCAGCGTGTCAGCACTGCTTGGTCTCTCCTACTTGATCACCGGCAATTTCTGGGAATTCATGTCCGCCACCTATGGCTTCCACCTTTTAGTGCCAGACCTGACCCCCAACTCGGGTCTGTGGTGGTACTTTTTCATCGAGATGTTCGATTCCTTCCGCGAGTTCTTCCTCGGGGTCTTCTGGCTTCACCTCGCCAGCTATGTCGGTGGTCTCACCACGCGGCTTAGACGACAGCCTCTGTTTGTCATCACCTCGCTCCTTGGTGTCTTTGCCATCTTCAAGCCGTACCCGAGCATTTCAGATGCGTCCTTGTTCCTTGCTCTGCTACCTCTTTACCGACATTTATTCCCCCGTGAGTAACCTGTCCATGTTAGTCTATAGTGTGCAAACTGACCACCAGCAGTGATGCGGTATACCTTCTTCGCCATCTCCGCAATCCTATACTCGAGTCTCCTGGGCCCCGCCTTCTACCACCTGTGGATCTACGCAGGATCCGGCAACGCCAACTTTTTCTACGCCATCACCCTCGTGTGGAGTCTGGGGTTGTCTATTCTGCTCGCAGACGCGGTGTTTGCCGCGATTCGCGACGAGTGGGAGCAGGAGCATCCCGAATCGCAAGGCCAGGAGGTGAAACAAGTGTAATGTATATTATGTAGTAGTCCATCGCACCATTCACTGCATTAAAAGAGGTATGGAGGGATAAGAAATATCAACATTTGAAGCCATCACTCCTTCAATCTCTTGGACAGGATCAAATAGTCTGCCTCCTTGATCGTCCCGTTCCGCAACTTGCGCGGTTGAGGCGAGTACTCATCAACTTCGTATCCGAGCCGGTCATAAAACCGACAAGCCGTATCGTTCGACTTGAAAACCGTCAACATAGCCTTCTCTACCCCAACCGCGCGCCCGATCTGCTCCATGCGCTCCATCAGCTCCCTCCCGAGCCCACGTCCTCGCGCTGCGGGCGACAAGTGGATCTCGTAGCAGTAAACAACCTCTTTCCCGTCTTCGTACGTGACCATAAATGACAGGAATCCCAGTATCGGGGCGTCTTTGGAAGTTGCAGATGGTTGATCATTATCAAAATCGTTGTCATTGCTATTCGAGGATGCCGTTGTGTTTGTCCCGTTTCCTCTCACAATCATAAACTTCATATCGGGAAGCTGCATCTCCTGCCGCTTCTTGCTGCGGGACCAACCCATATTGGACGCGGCATAGTCCGCGCCGGAAGTCTGCTCGACCAGGTCGAGACACGCTTCTAGATTGCGTCTCGAGATGCTCGCGGCCGAGTACACCTCCGAGGGCGATGATGGACGCGTCCCATTTGATGCTGCCGCTGTGGTGGTGGATGGTTCGACGTAGTGCCTGATGAACTCCTCGATGGTGAGGGCGTTGGTGCGTTCAACTAGCGGCAGGCCTGAAAGGATTGTTGGTGGTATTCAAAAATGATATTCAAGATAAGGTTGACTTTAACTTACTCTTCTCCCTGCTCGGCCGGACGCGTCGCGAGGGCCGCTTGGCCGTGAGCTTGGTTACTTTGTCTGGTGTTGGGGACGGCATCTGTGTCTAGAGGGTCGATTGGAGAGGAAAGCGGAGTTTTCGAATGTTATTATTATGGCGGGCCGTCGTAAAGTGGCGTTGAAGTTCGTGGAAGTGGAATTCCACCCTTTTGGGTTGCCCTTGTCAGCCTCCCGCCCCCAGAAACATAGAAAGTATAGTTATCTATGTTACTCATCGCTCTCTGCTTAGAGCTGCATCCGCCACATTAGTTACGATTTTAGTTGGTAATTTAAGATTGAAAGAATGGAAGAAAGGAAATAAGACACTCACGACACCTAACGAACGGTCTATCGGAGAAAATATATACTTTCATGTCATGGCAAGAAGCATTTGTAATATCCGCGTCGAACTGGTGACAACTCATACAGGCTGCAAGAGAATATAAAGTACCTAAATATGTACCTAGGCAGTGGTCCAGTCGCACAGAAATGAATTGTAATAATGAAGACCACCGCCGTGTGCAAGAATATCTGTGATCCCTTGCCTGAGGTGTCGACCTTTGTTTAGTCCCTTGACCCTCTTCCCTTCTTCCACTTGGCACGAACTTCAGGAAGAAAATTCTACGCGAAGGACCATTGCTTCCGTCACAACACCATCCAGGGGATTTTTGATCCCACCGTCTGTTGTGAAGTAAGCTACCTGGCCAGTGTGTCCCTTTCCACGCCCCCATGATCCTGCAGTGGGACCGATTAAGTCCAAGTTCAGCGGATCTCCGGCCACATTGACTGTTGTGCCGGTAGATAAGGTGATGCTTTCAATTGTGTTCTGCCGGTGCGTTGTCACGTAGGCAATGCCGGCCTCCTCATCGATAATCAGATCATCTCCCCACATCCAACGCTTTGTCACATCCACAGGATCCCCAATTGGGCCCAAGGTAGCGCTATCCACACGAATGCGACCGAAAATTGCTTGTGCAGTTGTAGTAAAGTACACATGTCCGTCCTTGCTGTTAAATTTGAGTCCATTCACACCGGGAACGTCGTGCTTTTCAGGGTCTTGACTGTGTGCCAGCATGCCGTGCTTCAGCCACACGTGAGCGGAAGGGGCGGATCCGTCTTCTGGAATATCAACCCTCCAAATAAGATCTGCCCAGGAATCTGCGCAAAGGATGACAGAGGAAGAGAGGACACAGGCTCCATTCAGGATTTTGGCCTCGGGTGGAAATTTGAGCACAGCGATGGGCTTAGGCATAGAAGCTGTTGTGAAGGTGCTCATGTCAAGTCTCCAGAGGGCGTTGGTACTGTCTCCAGATCTTGTTATCGTGGAAATATAAAAGATATCGTGACCAAGTTCCACTATTCCCATTGGGCAGGCATCGAACGTATGCAGCAGCAGCGGCTTAGTGAAGCCGGAGTCAGGACATGGGAGATAGTAAAGATGCTTCTGGTTCATGACCGTGATGAGCATAGACCCATCATGACGAACTACGAGGTTCTCAAGGAAATAATTGGGTGGAAACTGTGCCACGGCTGTCACTTTGGCTTTAGCCATCATCACATATAGCAGTCTGTACACGGCAGATTTGGTAGTCAGATATAGTTATTTTCGAAGGAGCAGACCGAACGAGTTTTATACCAGATGCCTGGACTAGTCAGTTAACTAGTTACCCACTACGGACTACCAAATACTAAAATTCGACGTCATGGCTTATGTCTAGCAACAACTCGTGCGGTATTTATTTTCTTCCGCAATAACCGACCCACCACCTCTCTCACTACAGCGGCCCCGGCGGGAGGTGGAAGCTACATCATCGCACAGAGCGTCTTGTGGCAAAAAATTGGGTTCCATAGTTAGCACCTCGTAACGAAATCGATTCTAACGGGATACAAAGCAATTACGAATAGTTAGCAAGCGAGGCACAGATAGTTGTCAGATTAATGTTTTAATGTTTAACAACCGTTACTTATACAATAAGCCTAACACTCCGTGGATTTTCAAAGCCCCAATTTTAGTTTTCTGCCATCGCTTTTTTCTTTTCTTTTTTTTTGCCGGGGTTCTGTGTTGAATGGTCGCTTTAAATTGAATAGCTAACTAGACGTGAGATTAGTCTGACGACTGATAAGAAGAAGGACTCACCGAAACGCGGGATGGCGGTGGCCTAAGAGAGCTTCATTTTCCTCTGTAAGCCTATGATCCCTGTCTCCTCTCTCGCGCTTTGCGTTTTCCCACCGGCAATACATAATGCCACAAGACACAGTGACAATGCATAGTCCCAGAGCACCGATGCAGATGCAGTGGCCAAGTATGAACTTTGGCCTAAGAAGCCATTAATCCCATTTGAACATGGTATGAAGAATGGCACAACTTACGCATCCTGGGTTAGGTAGGCAAACGTAGCGATGAATACAGCAAAGTTGGCAATAGTAACTTGTATACCGATTCCTGTCGCGCGTACATAATGCGGAGCGAGGTTATTTGAAAGCCAACCTTGGACCCTACACATTGTCAGGTAAATATACGATTCAAGGGTGGGAAAACTGACATTGGAGTTCCAGGATAGACGCCGGTTGCAATGAAGAAGGCCCCACCGTACTTCACAGCAGGATTCTTAGCAGCTAGTAGCATGATGTAGCCAACGATAGCAACACTGCAGCCCACCAGCATGAAAGGCCCACGAGCCTTTATTTTGTCGGACCAAGCCGAAGTGATTAGAATAGCAACAAAGGCGCATATATTTGGAGGTACTGCTTATATGCGTTAACTATGTGTTCAGCAGTATACTTAGACGACATGCCTGTGAGCAATTGGGCCGTCGTTGACGAATAACCCAATTCATTAATAATAGTAGGGAGAAAGAGGGCAAAGCTCTATAAAGACTATCAGTACGCTCCAGACAAATACCGACGATGGCAAGACCAACATAGATTGGTATGAGCAAGAAGAACCATGCCAAAGAGCAAATGATGGTGTTGGGGCTCTTCGATGCTATCCGAACCCAATGCCAGTTAAAGTGTTCGTCCCCGGCATCATCCTCGGCTATAGCGCCGTGTGCGCCAAGCTTCATGCGGCGGCAGGCAATTGTTCGTTCAACTTGGCTTAGAAACTTTGCTTGACCAGGTGTGTGCGGAAGAAAGAACAATGATAGGACCCCCAAGCAGACTGTTATAGCTCCTTCGATGAAAAATATCCACGGCCAGCCTGTGATGACAGAGTTAATGATACCCTTGAAGACCGATCAAAAAAACCAATACCATTGTAACTGGCTTGCCTGATTTTGGAAAGCCCTGTAGCTAGCAATCCGCCGAATGCTACTGCGAGCGGTGCTGCACAGGCAAACATGCCAATTCGGTAAAGAAGTTGATGCCGTCTGTAGAACAAGGCTAGATACACCAGCATGCCCCCAACGAGGCCGCCTTCGCACATACCCAGGAACATGCGGCTGGCGATAAGGCCACCATAGGATTGGACAAAGCCGGTGAAAGTACATACCAAGCCCTATCAGAAGGTTAGCCCCGAATTAAAAGGAATGAAATATCAGGGACTCACCCAGCTAGTAATCAAGAAAGCAAGATAGTATCCAGCTTTGAAGTGTTTGATAACCCAATTTGATGGGATGTCGACCAGGATATATGGAATGTAAAATACGAGCAAAACGACGTTAAACCTGGTTCCATTTAATTCGAGGTCTGAAGCAAGACCAGCAATTTTCGCATTGCCGATATTTGCTCTATCAAGGGAACCAAAGAACCTCAGATAAATGTCAGACAGACTATACGCACAACCCTCCGGGGGTTTACGCATGGAGAATTGTTACCACATGAAGAATAACCAGGGAATAATGTGCAAGTCAAATTTCCTCGTGATGCGTTTCTCGTCGGTAGGATCGATTTCAGAATGGGTGTGGTTTGCGGCAGATGCTTCAATATGCTCTACTTGGTTGGTCTTGATGGAGGAATCGTCTGGTATCGACATCTCGTTCATGGTTTTTTGGCAAATGAATAATGCGTAATTAGAAACACAAGATTGATGACGGGATGAGAACTTGTTTATGTCCGCGTATTTTGAGGCCGGATTAAAAGACAAGGAGGAGTGAGGCCTAGGGAATTGACTCTTTTTCTTTTTTACAACCCAGTGTTTCCCCACGGGGTAGCTAGCTAGTGTCTTGATTCTCTATGCATGCTTCTAGAGTGGACTAGATCCGCAAACTGTGGGTATACAATGCGAATGTAGTCTGTGCGTTAACTGCACGCGATGCGCGCGGCCCGAGCGGGGAATAAAGCCGCCCGGGCCGCGCGGTACGCTTGAGTGTGGTAGTTACGCCATTCGAGATGTTATCGAGTTGCAGTGCACTTGGAGCTATAGAACGGAGTGTCTATGGATACAAATAACTGCATCTCACAGTTAGTGAGCAGTCTAGTAGATTCAAATTGCCAAATATGCCTTCGAAAGTAGCCCTCATCTCCGCTTCTTCGGCTGGACTTGGTGCCATCATCGTCAAAGCCCTTGCGAAGGACTATCGAGTTGTTGTCAATTATTTTTCCCATCCAGACAAGGCAGAGGCAGTCGTACGAGAATGTATGGCCGCGTTGCCGGAGACCTCGTCTTCGACAGAACCACGGTTCCATACCATACAAGCCGATGTTTCAAAAAGATCAGACGTCCAAAAGCTTGTCGAAGAAACCTTTCAAGTGATGGGAAGACTAGACGTTGTGATTAGCAACGCGGGCTGGACCAAAATCGTCAATTTCTACGATCTCGAGCAAAATATCGACGAAGCAGACTGAGACAAATGTTTCGCAGTCAATGTTAAGGCACACCTGTGGTTACTTCACGCATCCAAGCGTTACATGGACATGAATGAAGACGGAGGCACCTTCGTTTCGATCGCCAGTCTTGCAGGAGTTATTCCTTCCGGCAGTTCAATTCCTTACTCTGTGACGAAAGCTGCGCAAATTCATTTACTAAAGTGTCTGGCTGCTGTATGCGGACCAAAGATTCAATGCAATTCTGTCAGTCCGGGATTGATGATGACTGAATGGGGACAACAGTTTTCAGAGGCGACTGTGAATGCTGTAACTGAGAAAGGTGCTCTGAAAAGGTTGACCACCGCCGAGGACGTCGCAGATCTCATCAAAACCATGATTTTGAGCAAAAGCCTTACTGGGCAAAATATTGTCATAGACTGTGGAGTATCTCTGTAATTAATTATAAAGTATGCTCGAGTCCTAATCACGAACAATTTATTTTGCTTTTCTCTTTTTGAAAAAAAAAAAAAAAAAAAAAAAAAAAAAAAAAAACCAACAACAACAACAACATTCAGAGCCGCACGAAACAAACGGATTCAATAGAAGCAGGTTATGTTATTCCACCCACCTTAAGAGAGCCAAGTCGGAGCATACATGACGGTAATAAGCCACAAATTCTGAAAAACACCTCCATGAGATACTCTATTCGACGCTAGGCGCTTCCGGCACCTTGACATCAAATCCTCGCAAGATGATACTGACATAGCTATAAAACCCGACATAGTGAACGACAGCCGTGGCAGCGTCCTTGCCAATCAATCTGACTGCATTTTCCCACGTTTCCTGTGCCATTGGCCCAGAACCAGAGGCAAGCTCATATGCCACGTCAAAAACGGCCTTCCCATCCTCTGTTAACGTCTCTGGCTTCTTGCCATTCAAAATGTCCAGATACTCGTTCTCAGTCAATCCGTATTTCTGCCCCAGGTCTTTGTGAGCAACTAGTTCATATGCCGCATCAAATCTGGCTCCAACCACAATAGTTGCAATCTCGCGATTGAGATCACTTAGCCCAGGAAGCTGACGCAGAGCTTTGGCCATTCCTAAGAAATGATGACCAACTGCAGGGGTATGCAATTGGACAGCAAATGGACCCACAAAGCGACCATCGTCCAAGATGTACGGAGTTTTGCTAATCAAGTATTAGAAAAGTAGAACATGTGGGGGCAGTAACAGGGGTAGCCTACGGCTTGCCATAACGGCTGGTCGTGTAGTCAAGAAAGACATCGTACAAAGCTTTAGATTCGGATCCAAGCTCTGAAGGATGCAGGAGCCCTAGCCTGTTCATTTTGAATTAAATCGTGGGCTTTGACTTGTAAATCTGCTTAAAGTGTGATTGTGCTGAATAGAATGTGAGTGGTTCTTGGAGCGAGCATGAAAAAGGACAGCACTAGGAGGCTTATTATATATCTCTATAGAATCGCGACTTCAATTTTGCATCAAACCGAGTCAAGGGGGTGGCAATGCTCCCCAAACCAAACCTTACTATGTGAGCAATCAATTTTCCCCGGGAATTGCCGCGCGGCCCGCATCACCCGCTAATATTATGAGCCAGGTATCCTTTCATCAATGGGCTTAGATTTGTGGTGTCATCATGGCGGATCCTAACACTCTATTCTTTTTATTTTCATTCAAAGATTCTGTTGCCCCCTTTCTCATAGACCTAGCGGTGCTTCAACTGACATCCAATCAAGATCCTCCATGCCCCAACTAGTAATATCGAATGGGAGTTCCGGAAACGTGAGGTCCGTAGGGGACAGCGAAAAATCATCCTGCATGTTGACACATGCTTCTTCGGGCTCTTCGACGGCTGACAGATATGCTATCTGCGTTTGCTTTCTTTGCTTCGAAGCCGTAATTAAAGCCCTTAGAGTAGAAAGTGCTTGTGCTTTCTTCTCCCCAGGGTAGCGATCATGGATCAGGTTGATTGTTTTCATGGCATATCGCAGGTCGGCGAGACTGTCCAAAGAGTCCATTGAAATTAAAACGCAACAGAATTGGAAGAGCGTGCCGAGCATGTTCCACCACGGCCTCTCTTTATGTAAAAGCTGACTAGCAGCTCTTACGGCTGCTCTGCCTATCAGAACCACTTGCTGGCATTGCTCTTTTGTGATTCTGTGATTGCCGACATGAATCCGTCGATAAAGGCAAAAACACACATCTGCAGCGATCAGCTTTAGGAACGGGTGACCCCCTGCCGTTTTTGCTATGATATCTAGCGACTGCTTAGAGCGCTCCTGGTCTTCGTCGGAGACCTCTTTTACTGGTAACAGGCAACTGAGCCGACACAGGATCGCAGCCCCGCTTGTATCTGAGGATGAAAAGGGGAATTTTCTTGTGACCCCGTGCAGGACCACAGGACTTCGACCAAGCTCATGAGACACTAGGCGATTCCCAGAACAAATGATCCAAAACATGCACGATATAGCATCATTGTCCCATTGGTTGGCCGGGTCGTGATATTTTCCGACATTTGACTCATAGTCCTTGTGAAGTCCAAGTGATTCGGCCATGTGCATCGCAGTGCAATTCAAGAGCCAAGTGACATGAGGGGTAGTTGTAGCACGCAGATAGAGGCCACGCAAGACTATGGCCGCCAAAACTTCGACACGAGGTTCGGACAAGATTACCGGATCATTCAATATATTTTCTGCATGTTGAATGATGTCGGCTTCTTGCCGAATGTTAATGGCATTATCGAGCACAGAAGCTAGACCAATAACTCCACCGATCAATGCTTCAAATGGCAGGCCTTGGTCATGGCCAAGCCAATGTTTCTCACAGCGTGCGAGAAGGATATGTAGATCAAGAAACCCGCAAGCTGGGAAGTCACTGAGAAAAAAAGATCTCAGTTGCTTCTGCGTTGCTTCCAAAGTAATCAAGGAACAGATGGCCCCTTTAACTTTGCAGGGGGCCATTTCTCTGACCTCTAAGTTCCAAGCAAATGGTTGGAGTCGTGGAAGGACTTGGGCTTGAAATTGTAGACCCAGGAATCTTGGAAATGCTTCTGCGGAGTGGCGCCCCAGATATCTAGAGGATGATACCACCAGGAGTCCATTGTCACTCTCCGTGACTTGTTCCGCCTGGCCCAGACGTTCGGTGTCAGAGGACGTGGTCAGTCTCGTCGGCTGTCCACCAACACCAGGACTATCCATGCTTAGACCATGGGATAAGGGTGGATGTGGTTTCGGACGTTTTCTATTAGAATCCTGCCTGTATCTGCATTCATATCCATATCCTGTGCAGGCACTGCATGGGAGAGCTCCATCGCATTTTCGCTTACGCGTTGAGCAAGGTACGCATGCCCTCCGCGAGCGCACTCGCTTGGAGCCATTAGTTGATAGACTCATGTCAATCTCGGACAAGGTGAAAGTATGGTCCCTGATGATGTTGGAGGATGAAATGGAGATGGTGGTCGGTATGTCAGTGAGATAACGGCGAGAGAATACTTGACCAAATCAAGTGGATTCCATTGGACTCGGGTCCTTGCGGGGTGGGTGGGTCCAAAGGAATGCGGCCTTCCACTCAGACGGGTGAGTAGAACTACGCATAAATATTGGCCGGGATATTTACAAAGCGTTCAATATGCATACAAGGCAGCGATTTGAATAACAGGTTAGATCTACTGATAGAACAGGAAGTACCAGACACTGTAAAGATCCGGGTCATTATCATCCTGCGCAGTCTACTCACACCCGCTATCTTGAATTATGTTTAATATAGGGAACGCCTGCTCGAAACGCTTAATTCATTGCTGAACCAACGTAATTGACGGGTGTTATTTCAGTCGGCCTAACATTACTATGTTGTTGATGGAATAATATGTATAGCCTGCTTCAAGGACGACTGCGAAATAGTCTCCCCCCCCCGGACCATTTTAATCACTCTTCCTAAGCTTAACAGCATGCTCCTCAGCGCGTCTCTCAGCTTCAGCAGCTCCCAATTCACCAAAGAGGTCAACCCCCCAGCGGAAAGGGTAGTTGTAGCGTTCATTCCTGTCCAACTTGTTGATGGCCTCAAACTCAGCGTCGGGAATGACGAAATCTATAGCAGGCATTAGTACCGCAAAAACTGACACATTAATTTCACAAATACCTTGGAAGTTACTCTCAATGCGCGAAGACGTGACGCTCTTCGGCAGCACCGCCGAGCCTCGCTGGACGGCCCACGAGATCAGCACCTGCGCAGGGTCCTTGTTCAGCTTCTTGGCAATATCCACCACTAGTGGGTCGTCGACGACACTAAGCAGTATTGAACATCAGTGATCGATTCTTCGGTGAAGGGTGGCTATGACAGCTCACCGTGGTAGATTGTAAATGTTGTTTCCGAGCGGGCTATATGCCACGGGGAGGATGTTCTGCAAGATGATCCAGTCAGTAAGCAAAATCCAGCGATTTGACTGTAGATATGTACGTTTTTCTTGAGGAAGTCGACCAGTACGGGCTGAAGCAAGTACGGATGTGCCTCGATCTGGTTAACCGCAGGCGGGATCTTGGCGGTCTTGAGCAAATTCTGGGTCGCCTCGGCGGTGAAATTGCTGATTCCGATACTTCGAATCTTGCCAGCATGTACCAGCTTCTCAAAAATCGCCCAGGTGTCGGCGATATTGGTCTTGCCCAGGCGGAATCGCTGAGTAGCCGGGTCTATCGGGGTGAGGGTGTCGTTGGTGTGTTCAAAAGCCACCGGCCAGTGAATCTACACATGGCAAAGGTTAACCAAGTGGCATCAAATATTTAAAGGCGATCATACCAGATACAGATCCAAATAATCAGTCTGTAAATCCGTGAGGGTCTTGTTGAGGGCTTCCTCAACGTGGTCCGGGTGGTGGTGAGTGTTCCACAGCTTGCTGGTGATCTATATGTCCGAAGTTAGACCTGATATTTTTTTTAAGAGCTGTGCTTTCCCCACAAATATCTGATCGCGTGGCACCCCCGACTTCTTCCACCCATTCCCGACTTCGTTCTCATTGAGGTAACACGCAGCCGCGTCGATGTGACGGTACCCCAAGCGGAGGGCAGTCTCAACCGCATTCTCGACTTCGTGCGGCTTCGAGAGCTGTCATTGAAGAATAATAGTTGAGTTTTTCATTTCGCTACCCTAGGAAGAGAAGCTTACCCAGGTCCCGAGACCGACGGCGGGGATCTCGTGTCCGGAGTTAAGCTTAAAAGTGCGTCCGAGAGACATCGTCAATAGTATAGTGGTTTGATAAATTCACAAAATTACAAGGAGGGTATATGTTGGTAAAAGGAAATGTCAGTTGCTTTGTTGTTGTCTTCTACCCCTCCCCCTCCTTCTTGATGATCAGACCAGGGCCCTAGTAAGGTAATCTTGCGCCATACTCGAATCAGAAAAGTGAGTGATACTAGCCCCAAATTACACAATTGACAGACCCCCCAGCGGAGTATCCAGTTCTGCAGTTACGTATAAGAAGCATCACTTTCCTCCATATTACTGCGCATGATCAGATATTGATCAAATAGATATACACGGTTCTACGGCTGTTTCTAGTGTTGTGGTTTCTTCTTTTTTTTTTGGAAGGATGTCGTGCTCGTTCGAGTTGCCTTATCACAGCCCACAAAGACTCTCCCAACAAAATAACTGTCGTATGATCTCTAAATTTCAAAAAGTCTGAAAAGTGTCCGGTCGGATGAACAAAACTTATGATCGGCGACTTCTTTGGGCGATCACTTGGTAATCGTGCCGTCATGATCCACTATCCGCATCATCCGGCAACAAGGAAGTATATAATCCCCTCATCCCGCTCAGTGGATGTTGCCAAGATCTAGACCTTTCTGCTTCCAAAATGGCTCCCACAATGAAGCAATGGATTGTGCAAAACAAAGAGAACGGCTTTGATGGCCTCGCCTTTCAACAGAGTGCTCCTATCCCCAAAGTCGGGGACAATGAGGTGCTTGTCAAGTTGGAAGCCGCGTCGCTAAATTACCGCGACTTGATCATTCCGAAGGTATGCGACTCCCCGTAAATGGTATGACGCATCGCCCAGGACTGACGGCTCCGTCGCATAGGGCATGTATCCCTTCCCTATCGATTTACCTGTCGTCCCCGGTTCCGATGGCGCCGGCGTAGTGACCGAAGTCGGCTCCAAGGTTACCGAGTTCCAGAAAGGCGACAAGGTGGCCACGCTCTTCAACCAGGGCCACCAGTATGGTGATATTGATTCCCCAGCCACGAAAACCGGCCTCGGTGGTATGATCGACGGCACACTGCGCGAGTATGGAGTATTCAACGAACTGGGCCTTGTCAAGGCCCCTGCGAACCTCAATGCAATCGAAAACAGTACCCTTACCTGCGCGGCTTTGACCAGCTGGAATGCATTGTATGGTCTCAAGCCGCTGAAGCCGGGCCAGGTTGTGCTGGTGCAGGGGACTGGCGGTGTGAGCATGTTCGGTTTGCAAGTATGTCAAAAACTTTTTGACCGGACCGAATGATACTAACTGTCATTTTCAAAGTTCGCCAAAGCTGCCGGTGCGACCGTGATTGCCACCACTTCGTCCGCGCAAAAAGCCGAGAAGCTGAAGAAGCTCGGCGCCGACCATGTCATTAACTACAAGACCGATTCGAACTGGGGCGAGACGGCACGCAAACTGACCCCCGGCGGAGTTGGGGTGGACCACATTATCGAGGTTGGTGGCACCGGCACACTCCAGCAGAGTTTCAAGTGCATCAAGTACGAGGGTGTGATTAGTATCATCGGATTCCTCGGTGGTGTCGACCCCAAGGGCCAGCCCAGTATCCTAGACACCCTGAGTAACATTTGTACTGTTCGCGGTGTCTACGTGGGCAGCAAGGCTCTAATGAGAGATATGGTGCGGGCGATTGAGGCCAATGACATCCATCCGGTGGTGGATGAAAAGGTCTTCAGTCTGGACAAGGCCAAGGAGGCCTATGAGTACATGGTCAGTAAATCTTTGCCTCTTTGTGAAGCGTACTAACACAGCCGAACAGTGGGCTCAAAATCACATGGGCAAGTTGACGGTCAAGATCGCTTAATTGGACGTGCAGAAAAGACTTCCCCTTGGGGCACGGAGAGGCAACGGCTTCCTTGGTGTTTGGTCTAAGTAAACTGTAAACGTCAGATTGGTCAAAAGAAGGGGAAAGCGAAAATTAGAAGCAAATTTCGGGATTATGATTTTTGATTGAATTTCCTCGTGGAGAGTTGAGAGTTTTGTAGTAATAAACAAATCAACATCTTATCGTGGACGTAGACCGAGCGAGTTGTTCCCCGCCACCGAGATAAGTTCATCATGCATCATCCGGAGGCAAAACCAGCCACGCGAACACCGTCCAACGCCTGGCTAAATAATCGTGGCATGTTGTACATTTAGTCACATCAACTAGTTAATTACCCCTCATGCAGGTCAACACTAGAAATACCTCGACCCTGCCCATCCGGGCGCCTGGCCATCTCCAGAAACTACCCCAGGCGGTCTTTCCTCGCCCGGCCCAAATGAGTCTGTTTGCACGAGTGACCTGCTACCCACCGCTGGGGCAACTAACCTGCGTCCAGCGGGTGCAGAAGGCACTGCGATCTGAAGAGGATGATTCGGTGAGCTCATGTAGTTCTTCTGATGATAAGAGCAAGCTAACAACACCTGCACAGCTCCACTTCACAGTCGTTATTGAATCCAGCAACGCATTTCCGGCGCAGTCCTGGGAAGCACAGATTTGGCACAATATCACCAGTACCGAATGGACTGCTCTGCCGCTCAAAAAGCGCGATTCATCATCTGCGCCTCTGCTGACCGGCAATGAATCCGAATACAGCTACTATCGATATGTATTCTCCGACGAGTTCAGACTTCCCGCTACAGGAGGACATGGTCAATTCACTGTGCGGTTCCGGACCAGCCCTGACACAGAATGGCAGTGGGCCAATCAGCAGCACCCCGTGAGTGATGGGGAGGTGGTATTCACTCCTCGGAATCTGCAACCTGTACAGGGCCCCTCAACCAAGGTAGCCTCTACTGAGTCAACGACTAATCCGAATGCCAAAGAAGAACTTGGTAAGTATATCGACAATCTTTCGTCCGATGTGCAGGTCGAGTCCCGTGCCAGTGAAGCTCCCGGATCCACCCTCTGGGCTCTCTCTGGGGACGCGGATCCGGCCAGAGAAGGAACCTCGGGTGTCAAGCTGGTGCCTCTGGGAACTCCGTCGTCTCTCCTCAAGTATTTTGCCCTGGTGCGGGTATGGAGTCCGTGGTTGGGGCCCCGGCATGGTAAAGGTAAATTTCGACTTACTGAAGATGCACTACTGTGTTCGTTTCTCCGAAAAGATGGATTTCACCTGGTTCTGCTTGCAGTATCGGGTGTTAGCGATGTTCTGACTCTTCTCCAATCCACGGATGATGGCGGGATAATGATCAAAGCAAGAAGCGAGAATACAGGGGCTTCCAAATTTCAAGTCCTCGTTGCTGCTGCCGAGAACTTTGAGGTGGCCATGTCTGCCGTGATGTACGAAGCAAGAAAAATTGTGAAACCATTCACTGAAGCTGCAAATGATTCTCCTACAGCTGCCAAAGAGTCGTCTCCTATCTCAACCCCCGGAGACGATGATATGGTGCTTGTCGAAAAAGACCCGAAAATGCAGTGGCTCACTGAATGGTTTGATGGTCTGACTTATTGCACCTGGAATGGACTGGGACAAAAGTTGACCGAAGAAAAGATCTTGCAGGCCTTGGAAGATTTGAAAGCGCACGGGATCAAGGTCGTCAATCTAATCATTGACGATAACTGGCAGGCTGTGGACAACGAAGGAGAGTCACAGTTCAAGAGGCGCTGGCAACAGTTTGAAGCAAATCCGAAGGGCTTTCCTCGGGGAATGAAGGAGACTGTGGAGGCCATTCGCCGGAATAATCCAAGCATTGAACACGTTGCTGTTTGGCATTCTCTCCTAGGATACTGGGGAGGTATATCGCCAGACGGTGATCTCGCCCGGCGGTATAAAACTAAAGAGGTGAAGGTCAAAGATCCCGCCGCTGGGGGCCCCATTGCACAGAATATCAGTGACGGCAAGATCTTGGCCATTGATCCGGATGACGTTCAACAATTCTATGACGAGTTCTACACCTACCTCACCTCTGTGGGCGTCGACTCAGTCAAGACAGACTCGCAATTCTTCATTGATCTTCTCGAAGACCCCGAAGACCGCAAAAGGTTCATGACATCCTACCAGGATGCTTGGTCGATCTCAGCCCTAAAATATTTTGGCAACCGATCCATCTCATGCATGTCATTGATTCCCCAGATTATATTTCATTCTCAATTGCCCAACAACAGGCCAGCAATCCCACTACGAAACTCGGACGACTTCTTCCCAGAGGTCCCAGCATCCCATCCGTGGCATCTCTTTTGCAATGCACACAATGCTCTACTCACACGTTACTTGAATGCGTTGCCCGACTGGGACATGTTCCAGACCAGCCACCCGTACGCCTCGTTCCATGCTGCGGCACGATGCGTCTCCGGAGGACCAGTTTATATCACCGACGAGCCCGGCAAACACGACCTCGACATTCTCAACCAAATGACTGCGCCTACTGTCCAAGGAAACAGCGTGATTCTGCGACCCAGCGTTGTCGGCCGCACCATTGACATCTACCACGACTATAACGAAGGCCATGTACTGCGGGTCGG
Source organism: Penicillium psychrofluorescens (assembly GCF_964197705.1). Lineage (NCBI taxonomy): Eukaryota > Fungi > Ascomycota > Eurotiomycetes > Eurotiales > Aspergillaceae > Penicillium > Penicillium psychrofluorescens. The sequence goes on along the minus strand of NC_133443.1, from coordinate 1,896,916 downwards.
GTGCTACACCGGTTGGGCCAAAACCGGTAGCGGGATCCTAGGTCTCTTTAACATCCAGTCCGCGGAGGCGTCATGCATGGTTTCCCTCATGGATTTTCCGGGAATCCATGAGGATTCCGATGGGCATTATGTCGTGCGCGCACACAGCAGCGGCAAAATCACAGGGCGGATGCGACCCCTCGCCCGGGATTCTTTGGTTTCTGTCGTTCTATCGCAAAAGGGCTGGGAAATCCTGACTGCGTACCCGACTCGATCGTTTACAATGAGAGGAAGTCAGGGATGCAATGCCTCTGGTAGTAGTTTGACCCATGTGGCAGTTCTGGGGCTGTTAGGCAAGATGACCGGCGCCGCGGCCTTGGTGACTTCAGAAATTTCAGTGGTGGAGAATGGCCGGTTGCGATTTGATATCACCTTGAAGGCGCTGGGCACCCTTGGCATTTATTTCTCGGATCTGCAGGACCGGAGCATTGCGCGCAATTTTATGGTCATGATCTCCGGAAAGGCCGTTCCAAGGAAGACGGTGTGGAAGGAGGGTGGCGAGGATGCCAATGTGCTGGCCGTTGATGTGTTGGCTGCATGGAAGGCTCTGCGCCTGGACAGCGGATGGAGTAACGAGGTAGTTGTGCAAGCTTTTGTAGGTTGACAGTCAGATAGAAGAAAGGTAGTTCACTTTTCGTTTTCGCCTACAAGCTACTTTCTTTTCTTTGCCGTATTTGGAATGTATAGTTGATTCGCATTATCGATATTCCGGCCTCGGTCCTTATCGTCCCTGATTGTCGCGAAATGATATTTTGAATTCGGTTCAATCACTCAATCTTCACAACCCTCCTTCTCCTCCCTAATCCAATCCCCAGTCCAATGCGACCGCAGTCGGCGTCGCTCTCTCGAGCGGTTTGCTGCAATCCCCGACTTCTCCCACGGACAGCATGCGGCAGGCGCAGCGTGGCGGCGATCGCGACGACACTTCCGCTACGGAGTGAGCGTCGTCGACCAACATTATCTCGCCGGGCTTCTGGAACTCAGCAAAGATGGATGACACTGGGGTGGATCCAGCGCATGAAAGACGGAGAGGACGAATGGGCCGAGCATGCGCGGCAGATCAAGGCCGGCCAGAGGAAAAGCTTTGTGCAGCACTTGGAGGACCGGGGGTTGATTCATGATGTTGTTGGGTATGCACTTTATGTCCTTGATGAAATTTGTACCGAATTATTGCTGACCAGTGTGGGTTGATTGCAGAGAGCGCGACCTGTTACATCGCCTTTTTACGGAGAAAAGAGTCGGGATGTACGTGGGAATTGACCCAACTGCCCCCTCCATGCACGTCGGGCACATGCTACCTTTCATGGTGCTGGCATGGGGTTATGTCTGGGGTCTACCGGTGACATTTTTGGTACGTTTCTTTCTGGGAGTTATGCAGAGGAGTAGCTAATCCATCACAGCTCGGCGGCGCTACATCTCGGGTTGGCGATCCCACGGGCCGGCTAAAGGGACGCGATCAGGTCCATTCGTCAATCCGCAAGGCAAATATGGCCAGCATGCATATGCAGTTGAAAAAGCTCGGTGCAAGCATCGAGCAATATGGGAGGCGACACGGACACGAGCGGGAGATGATCTGGAGACGAGCGTTGGTGAATAATAATGTGTGGTGGAACAAAATGCCGTTTATTGAACTGCTTCGCGACCTGGGAGCTTATATGCGACTAGGCCCCATGCTAGGCAGAGATACGTGAGTCTTGGGCGGCTTTCCAGATACGAGTTCAAATTGCTAACAATGTGTCAACAGTGTCAAAACCCGCCTGAATTCTGGTGACGGCATGTCTTTTGCTGAGTTTTCGTACCCGTTGCTCCAGGCTTGGGACTGGTGGCATCTGTTCAAGAAGGGTGTTCAAGTGCAAGTGGGAGGATCGGATCAATACGGGAATATTCTGTTCGGCATGGACGCTGTCAAGTCGATCAGTCGGAACACGGCAGATGAGCAAAGCCGGCGGGAGCTGGAAGATGAGCTGGACAGGCCAATTGGATTTACGACGCCCTTGTTGACGGCGCCATCTGGCGAGAAGTTTGGCAAGTCGGCCGGTAATGCGATTTGGCTTGACAAGGACATGACCTCGACCTTTGAGCTCTACCAGGTATGGTTCCTTCGTGTTCACCTATGCCCTAGACTAACATCTTTCCAGTTCTTTGTGCGAACCCCCGACGACACTGTCGAGCATTATCTGAAGCTGTTTACTTTCATTCCATTGCCCGAGATTGCCTCGATTATGGAGGAGCAGAACAAGGATCCCTCCAAACGAGTTGCCCAGCACACGCTGGCCTCGGAGTTTGTCGAATTGATCCACGGCAAGGCCGAGGCCGACGCCGTGGCGATGCAACACCGCCAGCTGTTCCGTCCACGCTCTTCTACCGACACCCCGACACCTCTTACCCTGAACCAAAAGTCCAACGACGACAAGTCCCGGAAGCCCCCGCTCTTCCCGGACGATATCACTCCCCAGTCGGGCAATCGCTACGCGCCCCAGACGAACTTTGCCAACATGCCCGGCGGTAACAGGGTTGTCCTCCCCGAGTCCCTGGTATACAACACTACCTTCAACAAGGTGCTGTGGTCTGCGGGCCTTGTGTCATCCAAGGGTGAAGGCCACCGAGCTATCGCTAATAACGGAGCGTATGTTGGCAGTCTTCCCTGCAACACCGGCCCGATGAGAGATAACCTCACATTCGCTCCGATCAAACCCTGGTTCGCGGACCAGACCAAGGACTACGTCATTGAAGGTAATCTCTTGTTCCTGAAGTTGGGCAAATGGAAGTTCAAGATCGTGGAGGTGGTGAGTGACGAGGAGTTTCGGCGGCGCGACTTGACCTGTCCGGGTTGGGGGGAGGAAGGGCCGGAGAAGCAGGAGGAAAATGAACGGAAGGAATGAGTGATCATTTCTTCCGAATGCATCTCCTCTACTGTAAAAATATGTACTTCTAGATCTACCCAATATACCTCCACATTCTGTATACATTACCCGTCCCGTGACCACTAAACGCGAACGCGAGCGCGCTTTGCTTATCGCCCGCCTATCACTTCCTCATCCTGGTCTCGCTGCTGTTTCTCCCTTCTGTTCTCTTTCCCCCGTCAACCAACACTACCAAATCAATACCACCATGTTGTGATTTCCGTTTTATTTGTCAACTTCCATCCCAATTGAGCTCCATTCAATCTGCCCCCCATGGCGAAAGGACCCCCCGCCTCGTCTCCCACCGCGACGCCCCCAACAGGCCCACTCAAGAAAGCGACATCGAGCACCCAGAACATGAAGGCTCAAAAATCCATTCTGGGGTTCTTCCAGAAATCCTCTCCGGCGACGCCCTCAACCGATCGTCCGCGCGAACCCGCGTCTTCGCCTGCTCAGCGGGCTTCGGAGCAGCGTGGCACTGGTAGCGCGGTCAAGCGCACGCCGAAGGACCAGAAGAGGAGTTTCTCGAGTTTTGCAAAGGATTTGACGCCTGTGCCGAGTAGTGATTTGCCGATACCGGAGGAGGATGAGGGGAATGGCACGGTATGTTTTGTGTTTCTGTTTAGTTTTCGATGATGGCCACTCAAGCTCATACAATTGCTTGCGCGACAGACTGGTCTTGATGGAGTACAGAATGCCACAGTATCTCCTTCGCGTCGGGTATGCTCCCCACTCACCTGGTTTTGTCTCGGTCAATGAATACTCATGCCTTTCTTCCCCAGAACAAGAAGCAAGTCAGCTACAAGGAGTCCGATTCGGAGGGCGAAGATAACGACGAGGTGATCTTCCGCCCGAACAGAAACAACAGCGTTCGCGGCCGCGCTTCCAAGAGAAGAAAGACGTCTCCGGACAGTGAGGATGAGTTTCAGGAAGGCGCAGAGGAGGCAGGGTATTCTGATGACGGTATATGCATTACTGCCATCCGCTATGCTTTTCACTAACAGGATTTAGAAATGGACGATTTCATTGTTGCCGACGAGTCCGATGAAGACACTGCTCCAGCAAAGAAGCGCAAGCGACCCTCGGCTCCTCCCTCGTCGGCGCGTAAGCCATCTCAGAAGTCGTCATCTCTGCCACCACCCCCAGTTTTTGATGAAGACCTTGATCTCGATCTTCCTGAAGGTGCCTCTGCCACTGCCACGAAATGGGCATTTGACCCCGAGAACACCGAGCCTCGCAAAGAGAGAGTTGCTGCAACCCCAAAAACGCCTTCTAGTCAACGCAAGCAAAAGGCTCACGTTAAGGAGCCCGAAGACCGATACCCATGGCTCGCCAATATTAAAGACATCGATGGCAACCGCCCTGGGACTGCCGAGTACGACCCTCGGACCATCTATATCCCTCCACTGGCCTGGTCCAAGTTCTCGCCATTCGAAAAGCAGTACTGGGAGATCAAGCAGAAGTTTTGGGACACGGTGGTGTTCTTCAAAAAGGGCAAGTTTTATGAGCTCTACGAGAACGACGCTACCATTGGCCACCAGCTTTTCGACCTGAAGCTCACAGACAGGGTCAACATGCGCATGGTCGGTGTCCCTGAGATGAGCTTGGATCACTGGGCCAACCAGTTTGTTGCCAAGGGCTTCAAAATTGCCCGCGTGGACCAATCCGAGTCTGCATTGGGCAAGGAAATGCGCGAGCGAGACGGCAAGAAAGGAAAGGAGGACAAAATCATCAAGCGGGAGCTAGCGTGCGTCCTGACATCTGGCACTCTGGTTGAAGGGTCGATGCTCCAAGATGATATGTCGACATACTGTGTTGCGATCAAGGAGGCTATTGTGGATGACTGTCCTGCTTTTGGACTGGCCTTTGTCGATACGGCAACTGGCCAGTTCTTCCTGTCTGAATTTGTTGATGATGCGGACATGACCAAGTTTGAGACATTTGTCGCGCAGACTCGCCCGCAAGAATTGTTGCTTGAGAAGTCTTGTGTTTCTCATAAAGTGCTGCGCATTTTGAAGAACAATACCGGCCCGACGACCATCTGGAACTACTTAAAGCCCGGAAAAGAGTTTTGGGAGGGGGATATCACATTGAGGGAGCTCGATGCCAGCGAGTACTTTGTATCCCAGGACGACGACAATATCACTGCTTGGCCCGAAACTCTTCGCCAAGCTCGGGAAAAGGAGTTGCTCATGTCCGCCTTCGGCGCCCTCATTCAGTATCTGCGCGTCCTCAAGATTGAGCGTGATCTGATCACAATTGGCAATTTCACATGGTACAACCCTATCAAGAAGGCTTCTAGCCTGGTCCTTGATGGCCAGACCCTGATCAACATGGAAATCTTTGCAAATTCGTTTGATGGGAGTACTGAAGGCACTCTGTTCCAGCTGCTGAATCGCTGCATCACCCCGTTTGGAAAGCGCATGTTCAAGCAGTGGGTGTGCCACCCCTTGATGGATGCGAAGAGGATCAATGCTCGGTTGGATGCTGTTGATGCATTGAATGCCGACAGGAGTGTTCGAGACCAGTTTTCATCGCAGCTGACCAAGATGCCGGATCTGGAGCGGCTCATCTCGCGTATCCATGCCGGGCACTGCAAAGCACAAGACTTCGTGCGTGTGCTCGAGGGCTTTGAACAGATAGACTACACCATGGGTCTTCTCAAGGACAGCGGTGCTGGTGAAGGAATTATTGGAGAATTGACTGCCTCGATGCCAGACCTGTCATCGCCTCTGGGATACTGGAAGACTGCATTCGATCGCTCGAAGGCAAAGGAGAACGGAATCCTAGTTCCAGAGCCTGGAGTTGAGGAGGATTTCGACAACTCCCAGGAGCGCATTGAACAGCTGCACCGGGATCTGGACAATTTGCTCAAGAAAGCACGCCGTGACTTGGGCTCCAGTGCCATCTGCTACCGTGATAACGGCAAGGAGATTTATCAGTTGGAGGTACCCATCAAGGTGAAAAATATCCCCAAGGACTGGAACCAGATGTCGGCGACTAAGCAGGTGAAACGATACTACTTCCCCGAGCTCCGAAGCCTTATTCGCAAGTTGCAGGAGACCCAGGAGACTCACGGCCAGATCGTCAAGGAGGTCGCTGGGCGCTTCCATGCTCGCTTTGATGAGAACTATGGTATATGGCTTGCTGCTGTCAGAATCATCTCGCAGCTTGACTGCATGATCAGTCTAGCTAAGGCCTCGGCGTCCTTGGGCCAGCCCAGCTGCCGGCCTGTCTTTGTGGAGAATGAGCGTAGCGTGCTGGAGTTCGAGGAGCTGCGTCATCCATGTTTTCTGTCGTCCGGAGGAGACGACTTCATCCCCAATGATGTGCAACTTGGAGGCACCCGACCCAACATCGACTTGCTAACGGGAGCCAACGCTGCCGGAAAGTCTACCGTCCTTCGAATGGTCTGTTTTCCTTCTTTTGATAATATATGAGCCCTCACTAACTGCCACCCACAGACCTGTGTTGCCGTGATAATGGCCCAGATCGGCTGCTATCTCCCCTGCCAGTCCGCTCGCCTGACCCCAGTAGACAGAATCATGTCGCGCTTGGGTGCAAACGACAACATCTTCGCCGCGCAATCTACCTTCTTCGTCGAACTCTCTGAGACAAAGAAGATCCTCTCCGAAGCAACACCCCGCTCACTCGTCATCCTCGACGAGCTCGGACGCGGAACAAGCTCATACGACGGCATCGCCGTCGCTCAGGCCGTACTACATCACATCGCGACGCACATCGGTGCCCTGGGCTTCTTCGCAACTCACTACCACTCCCTCGCGGCAGAGTTCGAGGGACATCCCGAGATCGCGCCCAAACGCATGGCCATCTACGTCGACGAAGAAGAGCGCCGTGTTACGTTCCTCTACAAACTGGAGAACGGTGTTGCAGAGGGCAGTTTCGGTATGCACTGCGCGTCGATGTGTGGTATCCCCAACAAAGTCATTGAATGTGCGGAGACGGCTGCTAAGCAGTGGGAGCACACCAGCCGTCTTAAGGAGAGTCTGGAGCGCCGCAAGGGTGGTGGATATGTTGGTTTGGGGTGGTGGAGTGATGTTGCTTGGGCGTTGAGAGAGTCGGCTGCTGATGCTGATCCTAATGCTGGGCACGTCTCCGATCGTGGACTTGAGGTTCTATGCAGAGCTATTGAGGCGCTTTGAGCCGTGTTTTTCTTTTCGGACGTGTTTTCTTTCGGTTGTGATCTTGCGGTGTTGATGTCTCGGGCATCTATACTCGGCCTCTTGGGGTAATTCATCATTTGTTTCCTTTGTTTCTTTTTCATGCTCCAGTGGTGTATGGCGATCTAGCTGTACCATTGATCATTTCCTGTCCCAGCCATTCCATACCTAATCTCTTACAGAAAATCCTACAATATATATATATATATCCATATCTACCTGTACCACTCCGCCCTTGTTCAAGGACAGGAGAGAAGTGGCGCGTGCTACGAAATAGAAACATACCCTGCTAAAAAAAACCTGAACCTGAATGATCTACTAGATTGTAGAAAAAGCAAGATAATCGCAAGGTAGCTCACCCTACCACGACCATCGTAAACAAAAAGCCCCATTTGAAAGATCCCAATGGAAAAAACACCCCAGATGATCAGAGACATTCGATGAAAAAGATAACACCTATGACTCCCTCCACAAAATAAAGCCCTAGTATCCCAGATATCCACGAACGAACTCCCAATTTTCCAAGGAAAGCAGCAAAGGCTATGGCTGGAAGGGATGGCTAGGAAGAAGCCAGCTTAGATTTCGACTCCGCTAAACAGCTCCTCGTTGTCTGGGTAGTTGAAGACAGATTCGCCATACCCCGAAGTAGAACCCAGCTGAGTCAGGGCAGCTTCTGCGGCATCGATAAAGCTGCCAGTGGTGTGCTCGGCATTGATGCTGTCACCGACCTCCGACTCGGAAGACTTGACATTGGACTGAGCAGTCTTCACCTGCTTGCCTTTCTTGCCACGAGCGGCCTTTGCCACCGGTTCGTATTCGCTATCAAAGTCAACCTTGCGGCGACGGCCCTTGGGGGTAGGTTTCGAAGGAGTGGCCTCCTCGTCGTCGGTAGTAACCTCTTCTTCCTTCACAGAAGTCTTGGCCTTGCGACTGCCAGATGCCTTGGTCGCCGGCTTCGAAGGACTGGCGCCCTCATTGTCGGTAGTAACCTCGCCTTTCTTTGAAGGAGTGTTGGGTTTGCCCTTGCGAGGTTTGAGCAGATCAGCAGGAATTTCAATGCCGAGGCCATCGACGAACTCAGCAAACTTGTCTTCGAACTTGCGGCGGGCCAAGTTGTAGCACACGCGGGAACTGTTGGGGTTCTTGAAGCCACCGAGCTGATAAAGAAGCTCATGGTTGGGCTATCATATGTTCTATGTTAGTATGTAGATCTTGGGAACCAGAACTCTCAGTACGCGAATATTACATACCTTGCAATTGTCGGTGGCGCAGGCCATGCCGATCAGGAGGACTCTGGCCTCTGCACTGGTAAGGCCAAAGGGAAGATCAGGCTTCTTGGAAGTGGCATCTCCCTTGGCCGGAGTCGACAGCTTCACGGGAGTCGACATTTTTGTAAAGGATAAGAAAGGATGCGAGGCCTGAAGTGAGGGTAGTGATATGTCAGTACCCATATGCTGAGGTCAAGAGGCAAACTTACTGGTTATGAGTTTTGCGTACGACAGAAAGTGGGTGTGCTGGATGGAGTAGGAGGTCAGCTTCACTCGGCTCTTGGAAGTGATGAATCAAGCGTGAGGTGAAAGGATTGTTTACCAGTCAAATAAAAAAGTTGGTGTGATGGAAGGTGAAGGAAGGAGGTGTGAGAAGGAGGAAGTTGCTAGAACTACTCGAGACACCTGCTTGATACAAGAAAAGAGAATCGGGGTTTGCCGCAATACTCGCTCAGCAGGGCAAACTTGGAAATTGAAGACAGCGGGCAGCCTGCAGAACGAAGGGAATACATATGGAAGATATAAATAAATACAAAGGCAGAACTGCGAACACCACCTATATATATACAATGATAATATGATGACATTATTAGTTAGATTTTAGCTGACGGACGCGGACTGCTCATGATGCGCCGACGAATGTGCGGCCACAACTCAGGATAAAACACCGAAGACTGCCTCCCCGGCTGACTTTTCTCGGCAGCGAAGAACTGCGTGGGCGATCGCCCTGCCCACCATGGCCGTGGAGCCGGACAGAGGTTTCGAAAAGCAACAGGCCGGATCGGATCGTGGTCTGGGATGAGGTCCCCAACCCGGACTGATGTCTGTCGTGGAATGGTGTTGAATCTCATCGTGTTGATATACAAGATAGCCGTAGGCGGTAGGTCCTTAGCGTAGTGGATTGCTGTTTCCCGGGTCTTGCGTGCAAACGCAGGCAAAGCCAGGTGGATGAAGTTGACGTAGGGTGCTGAGGTGTACGCAACGAACAGCATGGGTAATGTACCGCCCACGATGACTGTGTATTCTTAGCATGCGTAGATCAATTGTCCATGGATGGATGGAAATATTACCTGCTGGCGTGGTATACCAGGGATAATCTGACTCCTGGCAAGCCGGGGCCACGATTAAACAGGCTGCTCCGAAGAGGAGGATCGTGGTGACGCGAAGCACTCCGAGGAACATGGCCCGGCCGGTCCCTCCATAGTAGACCAATAGTCTCTCGGGTTGTCCTGCGCAAAAAGAGTCAGCACGCCAATCTACCGTTAGAGAAATTGAGCATACCTTTTCTGACCGCTGCTGCTCTTGAAGGCGCAGATGATGGGCCGGAATCTTTGGACTTGAGAGACATCTGGTCAGGTCTCTGGGAAGCGCGAGTGTGAGTGGTCTTGAACCGGATCGCGAGCCGGCTGCACAGATTCCTCTGGGCACATCTTGGAATTGAGGCCCGCAACTGCGGATGGAGTAGGATCTGGAGTCGCATCACGGTTGTACAAGGAAGTTGTTGTCGGGATAAAGATTGCGCCGACAGAATGTGGTGACCGCCTTTCGCCCACATCACCGCTTTCCGTCCCTTTGTCTGACATAGCTGGCCCGTCTGCAACATCCATGTGTGTCGCAGTGTTTTGAGAGTGTCTCTTTCCTGGACGCTATGTCTGTGGCTTATCATGGCCTTTGCCGCCATTTATTCCTACTCGGCCTGAGCCTGTTGATGCTCCTGCTTCCCGGCGAGGCCTACGAGAGCATCTCCGACGAGACACTACGCAGCCTGCCCCGGCCGGGGAATGACTTCGACATCAACGATGGCGCCCTCCTGTCCCCAATTTTGATTCCTCGTGTTCCTGGCACCCCCGGTTCCACCGCAGTCCTCAATCACTTTGTCGATTTCTTTCAGACGACGTTGCCTGAATGGAAGATCGAGTTCCAGAACTCGACCTCGACGACACCCATGTCCAATGGAAAAAATGTGCCATTCGTCAACTTCATTGCCTCACGTGATCCACCAGGAGCTTCGCCTGGCGACGTGGAGTATGTAACATTTGTGGCGCACTACGACAGCAAGCTGGAGCCGGAGGGATTTATTGGCGCCATCGACAGCGCGGCGCCATGCGCGATTATCATGCACATGATGCGCAGCATCGATATAGCGCTAGGAAATAAGTGGGATGCGATGCAGAAAACGAAGACTTCGTCATTGGACCGGAAATGGGGCATCCAGGTAATCTTTCTTGATGGCGAGGAGGCCTTCGAGAGTTGGACCGCCGATGACTCCTTGTATGGCGCTCGCTCTCTGGCGGAGCAGTGGGAAACTCAGATGCACCCAGCCATGTCCGATTTCAGGACCCCGCTATCCGCCATCTCCCTTTTTGTGCTTCTGGACTTGCTAGGTTCGCAGGGCCCGTCGATCCTGTCCTACTACCAGACTACGCACTGGGCCTATAAGCACTTGGCCTCACTGGAGCAGCGCCTCTGCTCTCTAGACATGTTTAAGTCATCCCCTGGCGCGCCCTGGTTCCCTGATGCTGCTAAAGATGAGCATGAACTTAAGACGTTTGGCGGTATCCAGGATGATCACCTTCCTTTCCTGGCTCGAGGCGTGGAGATTCTTCATCTGATTGACTTTACACCCACGCGGAGAACAGGGTTCCAGCCGGTCTGGCATACGATTGATGATGATGGAGAACATCTGGATATAAACACTGTGGAGGACTGGAGCATGCTCATGACTGCCTTCGCCGCCGAGTGGATGGATCTTGAAGGGTATTTCGACACCATTGATGGACCAGCACGGAGAGACGAGGCTCTAGCCAACGCAGAGGCGACTCGCTTGGCCAAAAAGGATGAATTGTAAGCGCTCGCTTCCGTTTGTCATTCGTTCGCGTGATCCTTGACCTTTGGATGGTCATTTTGGAAGCTTTATACCCAATCATGTTTTATTTAGCATATATGGCATCTCAACTATTCATGTTCAAGTTATTTTGGATCATAGCCCTTGCTAATAAGCTCTCATGTACAGTCTATGAATGGATGGGATCCTCAGCGCGAAAGAACAAGCCGCCCAACAATATAATGTTTCGCCCAATACCTTGGGGTTGTTAGAACAGATTCCCTAGCATGTACCCGGTCATCGTCACCAAGCCCCAGGTCGGCTGAAGCACGGCTCGCAAAATTGCCGGACCGGGACACACTCCCCTCCAGCCCCAAACAAGGCCGAACGCTACCGCACCCGCCATGAATCGCCCATCAATATCACTCACTGTCGCGGTGGGAAGTCTCCATTGCTCCGCCAGGGTCGGTTTCGTCTGCAGCTTTCCTTTCTCTGGAGATTGACCAGGCTTCGCGCTCAAATACGTGATCAACGACGGCCCAATGCCAAACAGGATAATCAAAGCCAACGAAGGGTCAAAGCGAGACGGGTCAGTCAGGAAGGCAAAGAACCTGAGCACCTTGGCCGGATCTGCCATTCCGGAAATCAACAGGCCCGTGCCAAATTCCAATCCTGTCACAAAGGAGAAGATCGTCTTGGATTCTGGTGATCGATGGAGCATCCGCGGGACGATCGCAAAGTTTGTGATACTTGCCAACAGCACCGCGGCTGCCATGAGAACCAGCTCCGACGATGAGGGGTAAATCGGGGTGTAGCATGGCGTCGCACCGCATGAAGGGATATTCGCACCTCCCGAGGCGAAGTTGGCCGTGAACAAGGCCGCCGTGAAGAACACAGCCGTGGCGATCAGCGAGCGCGGGGACAGACGTGACAGTCCACAGAGCATGTGGCCCGACGTGCAACCTCGGCCATTCTATGATTTGGACATGTCAGTCCTGCAGTTAACGTGACGAGACGGGTAGCACTCGTTACCTTCGTTCCCCAGCCTAGGAGGAATCCCGCACCCAGGGTGGCTGCAGCCGAGGCCAACGACTGTGGCGCAGGAGGATAGCTAGGGATCAATGAGGGCGCTAAAAGGAATAACGGACCGATACTAGAGACCAGCCCCGCGATGATGGGAACATTGTCCCGACTGGGGTTGAAAACGCATCCCGACAGCAGGGAGGAGATGCCAAAAACGGCGCCGTTGTGCAGGAGCAGACCAGATGAGCCCTGAAAGAGCAGCAGGGCGCCAAGCGAGGTGTGAATTGGAGTGAACATTTCCCGGTCTCTTGGTTGTGCGCAATCGAGTTCTTCTCTGATGTCATGAATGCATCGTGGACGCTGTGTTCGTGGTGGTTTGTTTTAGGGTCGATGTTCAAGTGACCAATATCGGAAGAGACAATCTAGGATTTGATAGGCAAAGATAGGACCACATTAATTGAGGACATGGCAAACGTCAAAAAAGGAGTCTCGGCAGGATCTGTTTAAAGTTAGTTGGTTGCTTTCCGCATTCGGGGACCCCCAGGAAATGGTCCCCGAAACTCTCCCCGGCGAGTGGATTATCATTCCGCGATCGACCGTTTCTATAGTTCCAAGTTCTTTGCTCGGGGTCCCTGCATCGGCAGCCTTGTCCGTTGCCAAGAATGGCCAATGAGAGTAATGGCGAAGTATATAGTCATGGGCTGATCCCAGTATGAGGCTCAACCTGTCGTCACGCCAGGAAGTATACTATGCTGTCCACGTGCACCATGCATCCTCTCACTCTCTCTTCCCTCCCCATCCACCCCTCGGTCTTCCTGGACTTCTCTTCGTTCTATCCGAGCAAATCCCCTCGCTGCCCCCCGATTGAATCAGTATGGGGAATATCTCCAGTATCCCCGGCCACGACTGTCTCCTCCAGGCAGTCGGCCACAACGCAGACCTAGTAGCCTTTCGCGGCGATCCATTCTTCCAATTCCATGCTCTGCCACTCTACAACCTGAATCTGCCCGTGGCTCCTGCCGTGATCACATACCCGAAAACGACTGACCAGGTCGCTGGGATTGTGCAATGCGCAGCGGATCACAACTACGAGGTCCAAGCCTACAGCGGTGGTCACAGCTATGGTAACTATGGTACGATAATACAGTTCAAATACTCGTCTTGACTCTGATGCAATGTACTATTACAGGCCTGGGTGGATCCGACGGCGCGCTCGTAGTGGACCTGAAGCACTTCCAGCAGTTCTCCATCAACAACGATACCCACGTCGCGACAATTGGTGCCGGTACACTCCTGGGCGATGTCCAGACGCGTCTCCACGGCGCAGGAGGCCGTGCAATGGCCCATGGCGCTTGTCCCCAGGTAGGCTCCGGCGGTCACTTCACCATCGGCGGACTCGGCGCCATGTCTCGGGAATGGGGCACCGCCCTCGACCATGTCGTGGAGGCGGAAGTGGTGCTGGCCAACGCGAGCATTGTCTGGGCCTCGGACACGCAGCACCAAGATGTCTTTTTCGCTATCAAGGGTGCAGCCGCCAGTTTCGGGATCGTCACCCAATTCAAAGTTCGCACGCACCCCGAGCCCACCGAGGCCGTTCAGTATGCATTCACCTTCAGCCTAGGTACCACCGCTGCCAAGGCCAGTCTCTTCAAGGACTGGCAGAGTCTGATCTCGCAAGACAATCTAACCCGCAAGTTCTCGAGTGAGCTCGTCCTCTTCGAGGGAGGCGTCCTGGTGTCTGGCACGTTCTTCGGATCTCAAGACGAGTGGAACGCCTTCGAGCTGGAGAAGCACTTCCCCATCAGCAACTCGGGGAGTGTGGTGCATCTGACAAACTGGTTAGGTATGCTGAGCAGCAAGGCAGAGAAGCTCATCTTACAGATCGGAGGCGGCATTCCACAGTCGTTCTATGCCAAGTCGATGTCTTTCACACCGGACACGCTCATCCCTGACGACGGTGTGGATGCCATGTTCCACTACATAGACACGACCTCCAAGGGAACCATTGCGTGGTTCGTCATCTTCGATCTGGAGGGGGGTGCGACGAATGATGTCGCAGTGAATGCCACCGCGTACGCCCATCGAGAAACCATCATGTGGATGCAGTCCTATGCGATCAACTTTTACCAGCCCGTTCCAGAGACAACCAAAAGCTTTCTCAATGGCCTGAGCGACACCATCTCTTCTGCCCGCCCCGGAACTTTCTTCGGGGCGTATCCGGGGTATGTGGACCCATACATGGCAAACCCTCAGCGCGCTTACTGGGGCACGAATCTGGACCGACTGCAGCAGATCAAAACGGCCATTGACCCACACAATATTTTCCACAACCCGCAGAGTGTTCTGGCGATTTCGAAGTAGCGTCATGGCCCTATGCGTATTCATTGTTAACCGACACGGTCGTGCAGTGGAGAGATGTGCTATGAGTTTGTAAGATTAGGACTCCAGATGACGGGAGATGACCGGTGCAGTGATGGGTGTATTTCTGTTTCTTTGTTAGATATTGGATACCCAGTAGCATTTATGTGAGAATTCAACGTCAGCGGTTATTTACTCCATGTTCCCTCTGTTGTTGATGTCAATGACTAAGCTCTGCCTCGCTCGAGCTGTTTCTTCGACGCTCGACGTTCTCCTCTCCTTCCAGCTCAGGTTTGATCCCTTTTCTCTTTGACTGATAATTGCCCTAACCGAGTACTCCAGAATGAAGCGCAGCTGGAGCTCAGAAAGCAACGAAGCAAGCGGCGCAACAGAAACCGATCGACGTGAGCCTGTCCTTTCGAGTTTAAAAGTATCCGTATCTCCTCCACCAAGAAGATCTACAGTAAACCAGCACATTCATAAAGAGCCATCCCCAGACCCCAATGCTTCCAACACGCCCGCACCCAGTCTAGCTGCCATTGAAGCTGGTCAGTTCGAAACCAACAACCACCTAGCCATCATCTCCAACCAACTCAGCCAGTACACACGTCCACTGTCAAGTCTACCGACAACGCCCCGACTTCCGATCGACCAGTGGATCGATCTATACCGACGCAACGAAGACGCGCAGGGCCACCACTTCGTGATCCACCAGCACGACCACCCTATCGCGGGCCCCCATTATGATCTCCGTCTTCAATTCTCAGAGACCAGCTCTGTCAGCTGGTCCATTATGTACGGCCTGCCGGGGGACCCGAATAGCCAGCAGTTGAATCGGAATGCAACCGAGACTCGCGTTCATTGTCTATGGGTTGGTGGTGGATATTGTTATCTTGTGCTATCTTTATTGCTGACCATATTGCCGTCCCAGAACCATCTAATTGAAACGGCATCGTCGGCAACTGGCAGCATGATCATCTGGGACACGGGCGAATACGAGATTCTGCCCTACAACATGGATCAAGCCGAACCGGAAACCGACGACTCTCGGACCGACACTTCAGACGACCGCATCTCCGAACCGGTTCCCGAGAGTGTGAAGCTCCATGAAGCATTCCACAACGTGCGTATATATCTATAACCTATATGAGCAAAGCGGAGCAAGTCTGCTGACGCGGCCACCCCGCCGCTCTCTAGCGCAAAATCCGCCTCCGGTTACACGGGACGAGGCTACCGACTGGGTATACGATTGCTCTACGCATGGACAAAAGCACCGACTTCGTGAGACCGATTCGCGGTAGGCCGAAACGGCGTCGGCGCCCTTTAGTCCAAAAGCGACCCAGACGGGCGGCTCAGGGACAATCGACATCTAGCTCGGAATCCCCGCCGCCATCCGAGGACAAGCTTTCTTCGCTGTCGCCGAGCCTGCACGATGAGAGGGTCCACTCGGACAACAATAGCACCGATCTACAGATCCAGAGAAATAATGCGTACCCGGGGTCGTTTAATACAATTGGCTCGATTCACCAGCGGCGGTGGTATCTCAGTCTGGACCGATTCAATTCGGGGTTCGAACCACGCGTCCGGACCAAAGAGAAAAAATGGACGCGACGGCCATCGGATAACAATCAGGAAGGACCACGGCTGTTGGGGTTTGAACCGTTCTACGTGGGCGGGCCGGAGACTGAGCGGAGTCTGGTGACGGGACGCCTAGCAGCGGAAGTGCTCGAGGACGAGGCCGTCGAGGACTTTGTCCATCGGCGGGGGTGGAGGGCGGTCTTGAATTGAGGTGGATTGGTTAGTGGCTATCTCGTCGGAGGCTATGTCGCGCACGTCCCATCATGTGCCGGCAGCATCTACCTACTGCTATCTAGTCCAAGCGGGTTGCGCCGCCCGTGGCGTAGCTAGAGAGTGATCGGTTCGTGCAGGAGGCGTGAGCGTCTTGACTCCACTGCTTCCCGCCAGGATTTCTCTCGAAAAAAGAGTCTCCGCCAACCATGTCCCGTTCTCGGGCTGATAAGTGAGTCACCCGTATACCTTGACCGCTATGGAGTTTCCGTCCAGACCGACGGTGGCCGTAGATCTAGCGCCTGTTCCGCGTATTATGATCTAATCCTAATCCTATGAATAATTCTGACTCAGAAAACCCGTAGTTTTCGTTCACTAGGAGAATTATGGAGTCAAGCTTCCCCGCTTGGATGTCACCTTGACTGGAGGGTCGTGAGAATCTTTCAAAATCCGGTCCTTCTTTTTTTCCCTTCTTCTTCCACCCTTCCTCGCATGAACTACCATCCCCCCGTAGGGAGAGCTATGGAGAATGCTTGATCCGCAGGTGACGTCTTTCGCGACAAGCGGGCTGGCCGTGTTTCTGGCCGGTCTGATCTGCATTCCTGCTATCAAGAGTATCACCGGCCGAGTCGCGCGCAAAGCGGCCCGGGAAGATGAGCAGTCGTTGGCAAAGGTCGCCTATCGGGATGAAGACGGCGAAGCAACCGAGGAATCGCTGCGGGCCTTTTCCGATACGTGGCAGCGAATCTTGATCACCCTGGCCTCCATCTCCGGACTACTCGTCACTCTGGCGTTGGCCGTTCTGACGACGTTGAATTACAGTATTGATTATACGTCGCTCGTATGGCTACAATTCGGGGTCTGGGTATGTTTTCAGTTCAGTCCATTTGTCTCTTGGGAAACATAGGTCTCATCATAGTCTAGGTCTTTCTCTCAATTCAAACGGTCGTCTTTTTCACGGAGCCGCGGCCAACACGCCGATTTGACCATGCCGTCTACGCCCTTTGGGGCAGTTTCATCGCCGCCGCACTTCCCGGTGCGCAGATTGCCCTGGCTTCGTACGATGGCAAAGCCCTTCCTCAAGGCCGCGCCTGGGTGGTTCTGCTGATCGTACAAATTGCCTGCGCACTCTTCCGAGGCTTGTTCTGCGCGATGCTGCCGCGCCGACCAGACGTGTATTTTGAGGGCCAGGTAGTGGACCAGCAATTCACCGTGTCCATACTCAGCCGAATCTCATTTTCCTGGGCCGGTACTCTTCTCCAGTATGCGGTCAAACACCGGACCCTGGATATCGACAGTGTTCCGAAGCTGCCCTTACCAGTGCGTGCACACAGCCTGCGAGCCAACTTCGAGCGGGCCCTGGGATCGCGAAAGATTTGGAAAGCGATTATATTCGCTCACTCCAGGTCCCTTATTCTGCAGATGTTGTTGACTCTGGCCGCCTGCTTGCTGAGTTTCGGTCCCCAGGTCGCGTTGTATAAAATCTTGAACTCGATGGAAGCTCGCGGAACCGAGTCGTGGGTGGCCCTCCAAGCTTGGCTCTGGGTCATTGCCTTGGGAGGCCTGATGCTGGTTTCTTCCACCATTGACGCATGGATGTTCTGGGTGATTTGCCACCGGATTGGTCTTCCCATCTACGAGGAACTCTCCGCCACGATCTTTGCCAAAGCGATGCGAAGGAAAGACGCGAAGCATACGAAGAAAGCTAAAGATGCGGATAAGAAGCCTGATGCTTCATCCAAGGCACTTCTGGACGAGCAGGAAGACGAAGACGACGAAGAGGCCGTGAAGAAAAACAGACAGAGCGTCATCAACCTGGTTGCTGTGGACGCTAGGCGGATTGCGGACTTTGCGACCTTCAACTACCTCCTCCCGCTTGCAATCATCAAGGTGATTCTGGGTTGTGGTTTCTTGGTTAATATTCTCGGATGGCGCAGCACTATGGCCGGTCTGAGTGTCTCAGTTCTCGTCATGCCGTTGAACATCTATGCCGCCAAGAAGTTTACCAATGCCCAGGACCGACTGATGAAGGCCCGGGATCAAAAAATGGCCGTCGTGACAGAGGTACTTCAGGGGATCCGGCAGATCAAGTTCTCTGCTCTAGAGGAGCAGTGGCAGAGTCGCATTGGGGAAGTGCGTGAGACGGAGCTGGCGGCCTTGTGGACCTCCTTCCTCTATGATATTGGCCTGATCTCAATTTGGATCCTCGGGCCGGTTGGGTTGTCGGCGGTGTCTCTCACGGTGTATGCTCTGATCAATGGTGGCCTGGAGGCGTCAGTCGCCTTTACGGCCATGTCAATCTTTGGTTCCCTGGAGCTATCGTTGGCTATTATCCCAGAACTGACGGCAGATGGTCTGGAAGCCAAGGTCAGCGCAGATCGCATTGACAAATACATGAAGACGCCTGATAAAGTCGTCAACACGGTCCCCGCTGAGAACATCGCCTTCGAGAATGCCTCGGTGGCATGGCCCGCAGATCAAACAGAGGGCGAGGAAGTGGATGACGACCGGTTTGCACTTCGCAGTTTGGACGTGTCTTTCCCCATGAAGGGCCTCAGTGTCGTGTCGGGTCGAACCGGATCTGGAAAAAGCCTGCTACTTTCATGCCTTCTGGGGGAATGCGAAATTCTCGAAGGAACTGTCAAAGTCCCCGTTCCCCCTCCTATCAGTGACCGTTTCGATCACCTGGCAACCTCCGCCAACTGGATCATTGATTCCGCCATCGCCTACGTCGCCCAGATTCCGTGGATTGAAAATGCAACGATCAAAGATAATATCCTGTTCGGGCTGCCGTTCGATCCAGAGCGCTATCAGAAGGTGCTATTCGCATGTGCCCTGCAAAAAGATTTCGATATGCTTCCCGATGGCGAGCTGACGGATATCGGCGCCAATGGCGTCAACCTGAGCGGTGGCCAGCGGTGGCGCGTATCATTTGCCCGTGCATTGTATTCTCGCGCGGGCATTCTCATCATGGATGATATTTTCAGCGCCTTAGATGCCCACACGGGCCGTCATGTCTTTGAGCAGGCTCTTACTGGAGAACTTGGTCAGAACCGCACTCGAATTTTGGTCACGCACCATGTCGCTCTGTGTCTTCCTCGTACGGACTACTCGGTCCTTCTGGAGAACGGATGTGTGAAGTATGCGGGTACGATCGATGAGCTGACCAAGTCAAATCACCTGGAAGAAATCCTGCGAGAAGATAAGGTCGCGGAAGAGGGAGACCATGGTGCCGGTGAGGGCGATGAGATTCTCAATGACGAAGAAACCACGCTTCAAAAAGTCATCTCGAATACCTCTCGTCAGCATCCAAGTACGGTAACGAACGGTGCGACTGCTGCTGAGCCCACGAGCACTAAAATCCCCAAGAAATTCGTGGAAGAGGAGAAGCGGGAGATTGGCAGGGTCAAGATAGCCGTATACGCGGCTTATTTGTCCAATAGTGGCCATTGGAGTTACTGGCTACTGGCAACTGTGATCTATCTCTTCAATTCGGTACTCATGGTCGGACGAGTAAGTATAGAATGGCCCCACTGGAAAAAAACCTCATATCTAATTATTCATTCCAACAGGCGTGGTGGGTCAATGTCTGGACCAGTTCTTCATCCAGCACAAAGGCGCATCCGGAGCAGTTCTCTGCTCTCCTGCAGCACTCGATGAATGGAACGAGAACGACACGTGAAGATGACGATCTCGCCATGTATCTGAGCGTCTATGTCGGCATTTCAGTGCTTGCCTGTGTGCTTGGGACAGCAAGATACTATTTCATTCTCAACGCCGCTGTCAAGGGATCGAGGAACCTGTTCAATGGGCTGATCTTCGCCGTGCTTCGCGCTCCGCTCCGATGGCTGGATACCGTTCCCCTGGGACGAATTCTCAACCGATTCACTGCGGACTTCCACATGATCGACTCCCGTCTCGGATACGATATAGGATTCACGATTACCAAGGTCCTGGAGGTGCTCGGGGTTCTGGTTGCCGGCATGTTTGTCTCGCCCGTAGTGATCATCTTTGCCCTGGCTCTGCTTTTGGTCTCCCTCAAGCTGGCTCTGACCTATTTGGCGGGCGCTCGAGAGATAAAGCGTATCGAGTCAATCGCCAAGAGCCCCGTGTTTGAGCAATTCGGGTCCAGTCTGGCCGGCTTGGTGACCATCCGCGCCTTCAGCAAGAGTGATACCTACATTGGCATTATCTACACCAAAATCAATGGCCACGCCCGGGCCTGGTGGCACATGTGGCTGTTCAACCGCTGGCTTGGCTTCCGCATGAACGTCATCGGTGCCGTCTTCGCAACTTTCACCGCAGCCCTGGTCGTCTACGTGCCCGGTATCACAGCCTCTCTGGCAGGATTCGCTCTTAGCTTTGCCCTGCAGTACAACGCTGCCATCTCCATGGCGCTGCGCCAATATGCTAACACCGAACTGGATATGAACGCTACCGAGCGCGTTATCGAGTACTCCTCCATTGAGCTTGAGAACCAGGGCGGTGCCGACGCGCCCGCCGCCTGGCCTACGGAAGGACGGCTGGAGGTGACCGACTTGGTGGTTGGGTATGCGCCAGACCTGCCTCCCGTCCTGAATGGACTGTCTTTCACCGTCGAGCAGAACCAGCGAGTCGGTGTGGTCGGCCGGACAGGTGCGGGCAAGTCGTCATTGACTCTGGCCCTGTTCCGCTTCCTTGAAGCGCGCGGAGGCCAAATCCTGATTGATGGACTCGACGTGTCCAAGATCAAGCTTCATGATCTGCGCAGCCGGTTGGCCATCATCCCACAGGACCCGGTTCTGTTCTCTGGAACGGTGCGCTCGAACTTGGACCCCTTCGGCGAGTATAGCGACCAAGATCTGTTCGATGCATTGGCACGCGTGCACTTGATATCTTCTACCTCTGACGACGACCTAACTCTGACATCGCGCACTGCCACGCCACGACACCCAGGCAGCACCGGCGCAACGACCCCAGACACAGCGATCGCAACCGCCAACGCCAACGCCAACATCTTTACCTCTCTCGGCGCCACGATCTCCGAAGGCGGCCTCAATCTCTCGCAGGGACAGCGTCAGCTCCTGTGTCTGGCCCGGGCTATCGTCGCGCGCCCAAAGATCATGGTGCTGGACGAAGCCACCTCCGCCGTAGACATGGAAACCGACGCCCTGATCCAGACGTCTATCCGCGCGGAGTTCGGACGCAACGCCACCACGCTGCTGGTCATCGCGCACCGATTGAGCACGATTGCGGATTTCGATCGGATTCTTGTCCTGGATGCCGGCAAGGCGGTTGAGTTTGGCTCTCCGAAGGAATTGATGGAGATTCCAAGCGGCGTGTTTAAGAATCTGGTGGAAAACAGTGGGGAGAAGGATGTGTTGACAAATATGATTTTCGGTTGAAAAAGAAGAAAAGTCCAGGTTTGTTGGGTTTGATTATTTTGTTTATGTATAGAGTCAGATTTGCGTCCAGATTGAAGATTGAACATATCGATGGATAAAAAAATAAAGTCATTGTTGCATTTCCTGCAGAATAATTGCCTCCAAGGTTGCGTGTCATCAAAGCCCGTCGAATAGTCGGCGAGCCTCTCCACCACCCATTATTCCGACCATTATATAAATATTAAATAAACACCGCCAAGTCTCAATGGGGTCAGAGATGCCTTCATCGCGTCCGTTAAATTAACAAGGTGGTTGTGCCGAACGCCTCGATCACCCTCCCTCCATCTCGAGTCGGGCAGCCCTTGAGCTCTCCGAAGAAAGAGAGCCACCCGCCTCAGAGAGGAGAGATATCATATAGAACACACTAGGCTTTCATCATCTGAAGAATGGTCAGATGGGTCCACGAATGGCTGTTAGACCGGTGTTAGGGGGCTCACTTGTATAAAACTTGGAAGGATGAAGAAGAAAAGAAAAAAAACGAAACTAGCGGAGCAGACATAAGCTGGGCGCTAGTTTCCATTGGGCTGGCGGTGGAGGAGGGATTCTGCCGCTTTATTTGATATCGAGGAAAGCGTCTCTCTTCCTCGCAGCACACCATTGCAACACTGGATAATGCTCCTGCAAACTGTGTCAGCGCGCGCAGTGCGGCTGCGCTCGATTTATGTCGAGCTGTCCCATTTCGCCCAGCGCCACGCGGCGTGGTCAGCGCCGCGTCGTCTTGCGCCAATAGCTGCCCCGAGACAATTCCGCAGCCAGGCTTATCTGCGGGAGCGGGCTACTCCAGAACTGCCGGCGTTTTTGAAGACATACAAAGAAGCAGGTTGGTGTTTGCACGCTGGTCGTCTCAACGAGACCCCGCTGACCCAGATCTTATGTATAGTGGAATTCCCGCCGGCCACTTATGACTTCGAGACCTTCTTCGCAAACGCCGAGCCCAACACCCAAGTCGTGCTGCATGGCTACCTAGGCTCTCTGTCGGCAATTTCCAAGTCACTGTCGTTCGCGACGCTGGTCGATCCGACAATGGAACACCGTATCCAACTGGTAGCTCTTAAGAACGCGATCGAGAAACTCAAAGCAGTTAATAAACACAGCCCTGTGGCCGTGCGCGGCACGGTACAAAGGAAGAAAAGCAAGGCATCTGACTCGGTCCCGAAATCTTCTAAAGATATATGGGAGCTTGTGCTAGAGGATATTCATGTGTTGAACGACTTCCCGAAAGAAATCGTCATGAAACCTGAGACGGTATTCCCGCCCGAGCAGCGGTATCTGCAGCTGCGCTCGGATGCGGAATTACGTGAAGCGCTGATGTTTCGAGCAAAGGTGCATAATGTGTGCAAGGTGGAATTGGAGGGGCACTGTCGGCCGGCATTTGTCGAGATCGAGACTCCGCTGCTGTTCAAGTCAACGCCGGAGGGGGCACGGGAATTCCTCGTCCCGACGCGCAGACCAGGGCTAGCCTATGCCTTGCCCCAAAGTCCGCAGCAATACAAGCAGATTCTCATGGCGAGTGGCTTGCCGAGGTACTATCAGTTTGCGCGCTGCTTCCGCGATGAGGATCTGAGGGCTGATCGGCAGCCGGAGTTCACTCAGGTAAAACTAGCATAAAAGGGATTTCTGTATGCAACTTGCTGACTGGATATTGTCTAGCTTGATCTGGAAATGTCTTTTGCAACAGGCGACGATGTGATGCGCACCGTCGAGGGCATCATCCGCCGCCTCTGGTCGTCTCTAATGAAAGACCCAGCACCTGAGGGCCCATTCCGGCGCCTCTCCTACCATGATGCCATGGCTCGGTACGGCTCAGACAAGCCAGATACCAGGTACGGCATGGAGATCATCCGACTCGACCATCTACTACCAGTCGACCTGGTAAACAAAATCTCACCACTCCACGACCCCATCGTAGAAGCCTTCAAACTGGAAGCCAACGACAACGACCCCACCGAAACAAGCAAATTAATCTCCCAGTTCCTCGACTCCCCCGCCGGAGCACCCTTCAATGCCAACCCAGACGGCGCCCCAGGTGTATTCGTGTACAACGGCAAGGCACCGCTCTGCGGCCTGCAGCCATTTGGCTTCGAGGCCGCCGAGCAGGCCGAAGAACTCCTCGATCCAGATCACGGCGACCTAATTATTCTCCAAGCACGACCACGCGCCCCATTCACGGCGGGCTCGACTCCAATCGGCGACCTGCGCCGCGCGCTACACGCGTCCGCCGTGTCAACGGGCTTCAAGCCCGCCCCCACGGGATTCGACTTCCTCTGGGTCGTCGACTTCCCTCTCTTCTCGCCGTCCTCGGACTCGGAGCCCGGTCAGGGTGGCGCAGCGGGCATCACCTCCACGCATCACCCCTTCACAGCGCCCAAGACACCCATGGACGTCGACCTGCTCCTCACAAACCCCACGCAAGCTGTCGCAGACCACTACGACCTCGTCGTGAACGGCGTCGAGCTCGGCGGCGGTAGTCGGCGTATCCACGACGCTGCCGTGCAGGAGTTCATCCTGCGTGATATCCTCCAGATGAGGCCTGAGCGCCTCGAGGATTTTTCGCACCTGCTTGATGCCCTCCGCGCCGGCTGTCCGCCGCATGCTGGGTTGGCGCTAGGCTTTGACCGCCTTGTCGCTGTTATGCTGGGCAAGGAGTCTGTGAGAGATGTTATCGCCTTCCCGAAGACGGGGAAGGGTGGCGACGATGCCATGGTCCGCGCACCGAGTCCGATG
Source organism: Penicillium psychrofluorescens (assembly GCF_964197705.1). Taxonomy (NCBI): domain Eukaryota; kingdom Fungi; phylum Ascomycota; class Eurotiomycetes; order Eurotiales; family Aspergillaceae; genus Penicillium; species Penicillium psychrofluorescens. The sequence continues at coordinate 1,872,385 of NC_133443.1, read as the reverse complement.
ACTGAGGAGGCGTTGGAGACGTATCATCTGCGGCTGAGAGAGTAGAGAATATCTCGACATATTTTTTGTACATATAGATCTGGATACCCAGTTTTTATCTCCCTTTCGACGAATGTATACTACTTCTGTATAGTGATGGTGAAATGAGTCGTAAGTCTACAATATTGAAAAGTAGAAAGTATAGATGCTCGATCTGTATGCGATTGCTGTTATACAAAGACGTAAAACGCCCTCCTGAACCCTGTATAAGACACCAAAGAAATGGAAACGTAAAGAGAGATGGGGGATGAAGCCAGTGCTATAGCCTGAGATGGGACCTATGGCGCAGACTGAATGTAAAGAAAATCAGAGATATCATACATCTGACTCGCACTTTCATGCCGTGGATAAGACACTAGTGCGGTTCGACGAGGTGGAAGAGCGGGGATTGGTGCGAGACGAAGCCGGAGTCTGCTGCGAGGAATCACCCTCCTCGTCATAGTACAGATACTCGTCCTCATCCTCATCGTCCGGCTGTCCGAAGATCTTCTGCCAGACGCCGTCCCACAAACCCTTCTTGGTGACTAGGCCACCGACCAGAAGAATAGGCAGCTGCCAGATACTCGCCCAGAATAAGCCACGGGCAGTGCCCTGTGCACCCTGGTGCTGCCAGAAGCGGTACGCTTCACGGACGAGCCAGCCGTTGGCGACACTGCTTCCAACCAAGAACCCGTGGCCGACGACGTTGAACCACCACAGCCCAATGGAAATTGGGAACATCAGAATGGAATAGCGGAGAGCAACCCGGGCGTTATGGGCGGGGTTCGTCCAGCACAACATCTTATACCCAGCAGCCTTGTATTCCTCACGGATGGTGTGCGAGAGAGCGTTGAAATGCGGAAATTGCCAGGCAAACAGAACACCGCCGAGGAGCCACCCGCCGATGCTTTCTTGGCTAAAGAGCATATCTCGCCAGTTATCGTGGCCCGTAGTCGCGGTCTGGCCCTCTGCAGCGAGCCATCCCATCATCGGCGGGATGGCACCGACAACGGCGCCGACCCAGGTGTTGATGACGTGGATGCGCTTCAGCGGCGTGTAAACGAACGCATACAGACAGATATTTGTTGCGGAGAGCGCGGTGACTGTCGGGTTTGTACCAATGTATAGGAATGAAAGGCCAGTGATCGCGGTGCCAATGGCAAAAAGCACGGCCGCGCGCCGCGAGACCAGCCCGCGGACCAAAGGGCGATTGCGAGTGCGCGACATCAGAGCGTCGTACTTGGGTTCAAGGATCATGTTCAGTGTGTTTGCACTGCATGAGGATAGGAATGTGCCCGCCGTAAGGTAGATGAAGGTCAGGGTCGAAGTCGAGAGAGTGGGCAGTGGGGTCATGGCCGGGTCGAGTGTGAGCAAGGAAGAGATTGGATACATTCCATATGCGGAGGTTGTAGTGAGGAGGATCAGAAAGGATAATCGAGGTTTTGTCAGGGCGAGAAAGGCCGCCAATTTGCGGCGGATGGAGGTGGTGGGCAGGGCAGACGAGAAAGCAGACAATTGCGCCGACGCATCGGGAGGGATCACGGGCTCTGCCTGACCCGTCTCTGGTATTTGTTCCTTCAGACGCTTTCTCCGTCGATGTGGCAGCTCGTTCTCGACGGATTCTGTAGCCATTGACCGCGCTGGGGCTGTCTCGGTCGAACTCGGGTCTGTCGAGTTCTGACTCGCGGCGGCGGTGGGGGTTTTTGTGGCATTGGTAGATGCTAATGAGGATAGCACACTGCTATTGCTCTCTGAGGAATCATGTAGGCGATTAGGTGAGAAATATGTCTTGTGGAGGGTCGAAGGGGGGTCATTGGCGATGCCTGTCCGCCGGTGCGAGGACGACCAGAACTGGCGCAGAGCAGAGTGCGGCATGGATCTGCGCACCAGACATTGCGAGCACAATATGGCCTCTCGAGGCAGCCCCTGCGTGAGGATGGGCGACCGCAGAAGCAGCATGGCGGCGGGGAGTTGGCGTGCTGGAAAAAGAAGAAAAGAACAAACAAGAGGAGGAAACAAAAAGCGAAGATCAAATTCCCCGGCGCGGATCGCAGACCAAAGCCGCAGTTTGGACCGTCAACAACAACGACTATTAACTCTCCCCTCTTTCAACCCACACCCCCTCAACAAGATCCAAGATGGACGTCCTCCAGAAAGTCATCGATCCGCTGCAGCCCTATCTGCGCCCCGTCGTGTCCTACATTCCCGAACCCGTGCACGATGCCGTCATCTCCTTGATCGGGTCGCCCTGCCACAGCGCGCTGCTGCTTGATCTGGATGTGACAAAGGACCCGGCCTGCACGTCGCTGGCGATCTCCAAGGCCCTTGGAATTGCTATTGTCGGCGCTAGCGCGATCGTCAAAGTCCCTCAAACCCTGAAGCTGATCAACTCGCGCTCGTCAGCCGGCGTGTCGTTCGTCTCGTACGCGCTGGAGACGGCCAGCCTGCTCATCACGCTGTCGTATGGCGTGCGCAACAACTTCCCCTTCAGCACCTATGGGGAATCGGCCTTCATCGCCATCCAAGATGTCGCCGTCGGGGTCCTGGTCTTGACATTTGCCGGCCGCTCCGCTGCGGCAGCCACCTTCGTTGCCGTGGTCGCGGCGAGCGTGTACGCGCTGCTGTTCGACCAGACCCTGGTCGACGCGCAGACTATGGCGTATCTGCAGGCCGGTGCGGGTGCGCTGGGTGTCGCGAGCAAAGCGCCTCAAATTCTTACCATCTGGCGCGAGGGAGGAACCGGACAGCTGAGCGCGTTCGCGGTACGTTGATTTGTTTCGCCCGATGGTTAGACGTGTCGCATCTAATTGCTTTTTGGTTAGGTCTTCAACTACCTCTTCGGGTCTCTTTCCCGCATCTTCACCACGATCCAGGAGGTTGACGACAAGCTCATCCTCTACGGATTCGTCGCCGGTTTTACTCTGAACGTCATTCTCGCCGGGCAGATGGTGTACTATTGGAACTCACCAGCGCCGAAGAAGAAGTCGGTCCGCAAGTCGGCAGACAGACAAACCATGGCCCAAAGCACCGGCGTGTCTCCTTCGCCCCAGGGCAAGGGGCCGACCACGCGACGACGGGGTTAGATTCTGTGCTGTTATTTCCTTTATACTGGAGATTTCCTTTTGGTTTTTGGTTTGCTTAGTTTGATAACGCTTTCTTTTAATATGCAATTAATCTTGAATTCTCATGAAATGTGCGTGTAGATGTCACATCAGTAGAATTGATGTCCCCTGTATACAATCCATTGACCATTGCCGGAAGATTATGGCATGCGTCCGGTCGTCATATACCTCAGGATCTCATCGAGTGGCACCACCGGCTCCAGCGCATGCGCATGATGTGTGGCGATATCAAATTCCAGGCCCCCAGAAGCCTTGCGATGAACACCCACAATGTCCATCTCCTCGTCCTCAGCCTCGGCCTCGTCTTCTTCTTCGTCTTCTTCCTCCTCCTCTTCCCCCTCGGAGCCTTCATCATCCTCCAATTGTCTCTTCAGCCCCGTAACAACATTCTGCACCCCGGCCTCGCGCTCTTCAAGCGTGAAATTCCCACCCCAATTCCTCCGGCGCGCTTCCTCATTCGCCTCCAGAGGCGCCCACTCCCACAGCTCCGCGAGTTGGGTCTCGCTAAGTGGTTTGGGTGCAGTCGAGTTCTGGTCTGCATGCAAAGCAGAGTCTGGATCGTGGGTACCTGCGACACGCCCGCGCGACAGCCAGTCCTCAACGCGTGGGTCGAGTTTTGTGCGCAGGAGCTGTTCGAGCGTGCTGGACTGTGTCCGGCCAGGGTACTCGGGCCCTGGGTAGGCGACTAGTGCGGAAAGGAGGTCGCCGTGCTCGGAGAGTTGTTCGGAGACGCCGAGGAGGTTGTTAGAGATAATACTAGCTTGGGACTGGAGGGAGGACCTGTTTTGGGGCGGGCGGTTGTTAGACTTGTCTTAAGGGTGGACGGTGGGCTATTCTCGAGTTCTTCTCGGTCTTGTGCAAGGCTTGTTCACTCACCACGGAGGAAGGGGATCACTTTGGTTCAGGCTGGCGATTAGGGATCCGAGGGAGCGTGTCAGCTGCACGAGGCGTTGGCGAGATTGCTCGAGGACTTTGATCTGGTCCTGGGTGAGGGCAGACATTGTGGAGGTGTGGAGGAATTGGAGGTTGCGCGGATGAGGTGTGGAGGTGAGAGAGATGGGCTGATAAGATATGTGGACTAGATCTATGACCGCACCGCTATCGGATTATTCCATTGCCCTTCGTCAACGCCCATGTCGCTGCACCTGTATCGTCAAGAATTCGCTCTGGTTTATGGAAATCTATTGATTTGACATCTATGATGAGTTGACCAGAAAGATGTACGTGATCTTCCTTGTCCCCGAGGTGGTATCCAAAGGTGTATTGATGGCAACCAGAAATGGTCCGATACAAACTACGTCCGGTTCAAATCACAGGCCATCTCTTAAGACGGATTGGTCCCTCGACAGCAATGGGTGGGAATTATGAGTAGGGGGAAATTGTAAGCTATCGTGAGTTCGGACAACAAGCTTAGATAACTTAACCGTCCAAGACAATGCAGTCAGTTCCCTTAGTATACCCATCAGGAGGTGAAATACAAATCTGAGGCTTATCTGCCCATCGCTCCGCTATGCTTCTAGAACCAATTTTCCTGCCACCGTTGGCATCGGCTGATACGGCAAATACGCTCGTCGCGAATACAAGCTCAGTACCAGCTTCCAGCCCATCGATCTTGTTGCGCTCCAAAACTGGAATCACAGTTCTGGGGTAAGACAAATTCGTGTTGGAATCTGCCTGAAGGGCGTTGGAACTTCCTTGTGGCAGCAACGTCGCAATTGTTAGCGAAGCAACCGATACGCCGCTGCAGCCAGCGGCCGAGAGTATCAGGGTGGAATCTTCGGATCTGAGAATACCTTCGGATGTTCCGAGCTCTACGTCAGTATCAAGATCATTGATAAAAGGAATCTTGGTGCCGTCTTTGGTGCAACGTGACGGCGATGCGAACCCGCCTTCGGTCGTATGTAGAGTCTGCAACGAAGACTTCACGCGGATACGGTGAACGCGAACATGCCAGTCTGGCCATCTATCCGTCGGCGGAACAAGAGTCGTCTCGATCTCGATCTGCCTATCTCCCCAGGGACACCAACGTACCCTTGCAACGGTAACTGAAGTCTGATCCAAATTGGCGTGTAGACTAGCTTGGGGAAATGTAGCTTGTGAGCATTTCCATTTCACTGCCCAGGTCTCAGCGCCATCACGACTCAAGGCCAGCATGCAGTCTGGAGCAATTTGCTGAATCAATGAGCCAGTAGGAACAGAAAAGGTGAATGCCGAAGAGTACTCGAACTTGGAATATTTGGCCTGCGTTGCCTTTATAGGCCAGCCGACAAACTGGGCTGGTGACAGAATGAAGTGATGATTACCCTCCGGGTGATTGCTGACAATTTGCCTAGGGGCAGGGACAAGGCTGGGCCTAAATAATGGCGGATAAGGCTGTTCTAGAGCAGTCCAGAATTCGTCGTCTTGACTCAAAGATAGAGCAATAAGTGTTTTCATGCACCAGTAAGGTGACTGTGGAGAGTTATAGTCCTCACACATAAACATATTTCTGTACAAAAGTCAGAAGGCGTTCGAAAGATAAAGATTCTCAGATAGATGTAGGCATACGGGTACTTCCAGCCTATGTTTAGGGTACCATCGGCATAGAAAATGTCATCCGAGTTCTTTGCCCACCAACGGAGGTGGCGCAATAAGAAACCCTTGATACTACCGGCATCTGCCAGCGGGAATGGCATGTCCGGAACCTTTGCCACAGCTAGGGCCGCAAAGAACCCGCCACAGGCGAATCGGTATGCAAGAGATCGACCGAACGGTATTGCCGAGCCTGAACTCACTCATGGTCAGTAAGGATAATTGGTCGTCTGTGGCTCTGATATATCCGTACCGTCTGCGTCAAAGTATTTCCAAATCGAAGCCCCAAATTCCCTCGCTTGCTGCTGATATTTGGCGACCCGCTGAGGATCAATATCACTGGCGAATTTGATATACAAAAGTTGACTGAATTGAATTGCAAAGCTTCCAGAGTAATAGTCCGCGGGACGTCCGGGGCCTATCGCATCTCTTCGGCCTGTCTTTTCGTACGCCGCGTCTTGCTGCATTTCTTGTTCGGTGCTCAGCCACCGACCATCACCAGACCAGCCATCCTCAAGATAAAACGAGTCCAAAATAGCAAAATCAGAGTCCATAGTGCTGGCAAGCTCTTGGGCTGGTACGCCACAAACACGGATGAGAGCAAGATTCGACATGATTCGAAACCACCGCCAGTTGTTATCGGGCATTGGTTTGTTGTTCATACCACGGAGCCAGGCCTCTATATTGCGCCTTGTCCGCTCCTCCTGGTTGTGGTAAAGGTGGTCCGGGGCAGATATCAAGGCAAAAGATATTATCTCGGCCTCTACCATGCGCTGACCTAGTTCGCTGATCTCGCCCCAGTAGTCTTCATGGTCTGGATCCGTACCTGTGCGCAAGCCTTCGATCCAAGGTTCGATTATTTCCCTGGAATGGGTCGATAAAGGTGTCCCCGAGAGAATGGCACCAATTGTCCAGAGCGGACGGGCAAACCCTTCCAATTGAGCAGCCAAGTCATCAAAATGTGCACCTGTCCCAACGGGGAGGCGAATTTTGGCATTACCAGGAGAGAAGTATGCTTGCAAGGGCTCGAGTATGGAAATAGCTGCCAACTCCAGGTCATTCCTTGTTTGTAGGGGATTATCAGAGAACCCTCTGAGTGGAGGCATTTCTCAATGATGTGTTCGTAGAGTTCGTAAATGAAACCGATTAACTTCGAGTCCCAGTTGCGAAGAAGAGATGATGATGAAGGCTTGCAATTCTATTTTTCAAAGGAGCGAAATTTCTTTCATCGAGGTGCATGTCTGGGTCTAGAAAATGCGATTACAGCCGCGTTTTGGTGGCCCCAATTCATCCGCCGCCCGAGAAAGAGCGCTCGGGCGGCGGGTGAATTGCCGGCCTTGCAGTCCGCGGGTTCGCTAGGAGATGAGACCACCCATTAAGCGACCGCCTATTAAGTTAAAGAACAGAATAAATTCGCCGGAGTATTAACAGTAGATATTTAATCTGACTAGCAATCTAAAGACACCTATGCTCATTCAATTACTAGGTTTCTATGGATGTGAATCTCCGCTGCATAGAGCAGCTTGCAGTAGGAAGCACCAGATGCGCTCATATCAGGATAAGAAAAAAGAAAGAAAAGAAAAGAAGATAATAAATATACTCGTAACCAGGGCATCAACAATTATCCTTGACACTCATCTCGTACAGCCCCGCTTCGCACGTGGCGGAGGTGTGCCATGTACAACATCCCAGATCCTTGTAGTATCAAGCCGAGTATAACAGTAGCTGGCAGAAACCAATTGTGATTAGAAGCCAGGTAAGGAGTTGGCTCTGTTATCAGCAAGTTCATTCCAGGCCACTTTTACTTTGCTTCGATCCAGGTAGTATCGCTCGACAGCATCTAAGCCTCCCACGCCGCGGAACGACAAGCCAACCCATGATATATTGCAGGAATGGTCTAGGTCCGCTTGCCAGAAATATGGAACACTGGACGGAAGATAGCATTGCACAATGGCATCATACGCATCAACCTCTTTGGCATTTCCATCGTTAGCATGGATTCGTTACAGGTTTATTTACTTCGGCTTACCCCACAATCCCCCTCCCCCCACACTTGGATTGCCATCAGGTGATCGCTTCGGGGCTCGGAAGAAAGAAGTAGGCCTTCGGTTAAATTGCACCGGTTGAATTTGCCCGGCCTATTTAGCCCGCTTGTTCGCCCACCCGAAGCAAGCTGCACCTTCAGAGGCATGCAACACTGCTTAGCCAACGAGATGGAGTCGGAACCTAATCCGGCCCACCTGGAGGACCGACCTGCCTGTGTAGCATGTCGCAAGCGCAAGCTCCGGTGCTCACGTAACGTTCCGCAATGCAGCCATTGCCGAAGAACCGGTATGCTTGGCTTGGATCTTCTGAGTAGGGCGTATCTGCTGACCGAAGGGCCTGGCCGGATTACGTCTAGGAACCACCTGCACCTATGACGGCGATCGTGAGAAGCCTGGCATCAAGACAGGTGCAGTCGAGGCTTTGAGGCGACGAGTTGGTGAGTTTTAGCCTTGTTCATTTACTAAACAGAAAGGGCGTTGAAGTGTTGATTCGAGGGAAAATAGAGACCCTTGAGGATGCTGTTTTCCTACAGGGTAAAGCGGGAACCAATGAAACTAGGTCTGGTACAGATGACCCAAATTCTTTGGCCTCTGCGCTATGTGAAGGGCTAGGATTACTTCTTGGAAAACTACAGTCCAGCACCCCACAGAAAAGATCGTGGACCGAAACAGTTGACGAACTCCTTGAGGAGGATGTGAATTACGAGGATGAACGATTATCGCAGCCCTTGCCTTTGTCTACATCATCGAAAAAACGCAGACGAGGAAATGAAAGAAGAGTCATCGAACCAGATGACCTTCCAGGTCCTTCGTCCACACTACCACCGCCAAAGGTCATGGAGGCTGTTGTTGATCTCTTCTTTGATCTAGTGCAGCCATGGGTTCCAATCTTCCACGAGAAGAGATTCAGAAGGCGACTGGAGAATTCAGACGATAGGCCTGCCTTAGAAATTGTTCTTCACGCAATGGTTGTTGCATTGCTCAAGCATGTATACCCGCAAGAGCTCATAGCGGATCTAGGTGACATAGAGAAGATCTGCGAGCGATCTCGGAAGATTGTTGTCTTGACCGCTATGGATAATTTATATGTTGAGAATTTGCAGGCACTTATTATTATTTGCTTTGAAGACGTGCGTGAGCCCGGCTCCGTTCCTGGGGGACCAGGAAGTTAACTTTGTATAGATCGGGTCCGGTAGGGTTTCACGTGCATGGCCCATTGTTGGTTCGTTAACCAGAACGGTTGAATATCTACAATTGAGTGTCGAATCAGAAGACTATGATAAAGGTCCGGTCCTGCAGCCTCGTCCGTCTCTCCCCCAAGCCAAAGGCTGGGTTGAGGAAGAAGAAAGGCGACGGGTGTTTTGGACCATTTTTAACCTAGACAGGTGAGCCTACATCCCCATGTATTACTTGTGTATAGAATATTAACAGACAACAGATTTTGTTCAGTCACGACTGGGTACGCTTCTTCTTTCAGAGCAGCCCTGCGCAAAAACTAACTGCCTTCGGTAGATGGAACACTAGCTTAACATCGAACGATGTCCACCGGCGCCTTCCCGCCGATGGAGGCTTATGGCATAACGAAGAAGCAGTCACCACGCCATTCTTTGGCATCTGGGACCGGTCGGCAGGAAAGATCGGAAGGCTCATTGCCTTTCTCCCCACAGACTACAATGCTCCCGAACCTTCGAACAACGGATTCTCTTCAACGCAAGGAAACAATCATATTCCAACGACATCCGACGAAAAGGTTGACATGTCAACAGTTGGTGCATTTGCTTACCGTGTTGAAGCCACGGAGTCGCTGAGTAGGGTAACGACTTTTTTTCTACAGCAAAAGATCAATTATCGCGACCGACAGGAAATGGGTAGCTGGCTCATGCGGTTCAAGGAGTTGGATTTACGCCTCGTTAGGTAGGTACACGAATCCCCTCATCCCGATATTGTTTCTCACAGAAAAAACAATAGTTGGAAAATGTTCTTGCCCCAAAAATGGAAAGAGGCAAACATATCTCGTCAGCCGGCTGTGGTGACGATGGATCCGAACCTGACGTTGGCACACATCACCCATAATACATCTATGATTCTCCTTCACCAGCGAATTGCCTATCCTCCCTTGGAATGGCTGGAAGTGGTGAAACTCCCAATCTTGTCCAGTGCAGAAACATGCGAAACAGCTGCCAGTGAGACGGCCAACATCACCCAGAAATTCCTGGACAACTCACACCCGCGGAGTATTGTGGATAATCAGTTCGCCTTTTGCGTTTTTGTCAGCGCAAGAGTTCTTCTAGGTTTGTTTATTCTTTTCCCGTTTCTGCCTTCCACTTGTAGAAGTGCACTAACATACCATTCTCATCTGCAGTGCACTGGCGTTACTACAAAACACAAGAGCTTCCTGCCGATTATGAAACGCTCATGAAATTCCTCGACATCATGTCAACTCGATGGTCAAGTCAGAATCGGGAGTCAACTACCAGCCGCAAAAACTCGGCAGCCAAATATTTCAGTCAACTTAATGACATATACGACAAATGTCAAAACGATATAACATTCAAACTGGATGTCTTGGGATATTCAAATGAAATTGAATGGACTGGGCCACCTCTGAGCCAACAGAGATATATAAACCAAACATCTGCGCCTCACATCGAGGCCCCAAATAGTGCATCCCATGATCCAGCAATACGTTTACCTTCTCCTGGACAAGGCATTCAGCATTCTGCAAACAAGACACCTTACGGTGGTGACGCTTCAACGGATGGCTTCTTTAACCACTCCCAATTCATTAGCGGCCGAAGACCAGATATACTGAATCCAGTAGACGTCGATCCTGGGCAGCATCATCAAATGGCATTAAACTCTGTTCCTGCCCAGTTGAGCTACAACACAGGGAGTCCAGACGAATTGACCGCGGTCACGTCAATTTTGCTAGATCAGCAGTACTCGGAGATGGACCGAATTATTAGTCTAAACAACGCATATTTTGCGTCTGATGTTGCTTATATTCAGTAAGCCTCATAAAAGATGATTTTTCTCTAATTTGACACAACTGATGTAGACCGTTCAATATTCTATCTAGACAGAATCTATGCTAGGCCCATTCTCAACAACTGATTCCCAAATTCCAAAAGATAATAGTCCGCGTATACTAGCCCGTGATCACTGTAATGATCATGACTCTGGGAATTGTGATTTGCCGTTGCATTCTTCAAAATGGAGTCAAACCGTTGTCCGTTCACCACGTCTTCGACGGTAATAATGTTTTCGTTTTGTGGATCCCCAGCCAACTGCGCTCGTTCCCTTGAAAGAGATAATTCTATTGTATCAGACACTATCCTCATCGCGGCCAGCTGATATTGCTCTGCTAGGGCCGTGTCCCCGAGCACCGCCAGTGACTGCGAAAGAAGCATCATACCGTTGGCGGCAATAACACCAGCAGAAGAATCTCGCAAAGGCATGCTTTCATCCTCAATTGGGGCATCAAAGTCCCACAAAGGTACGTACCGACCGATTTTCTTCTGGCAATCAAGCTCACCACCAACAGCGGGCTGCTCTACGCAGAGGGGTGCAGTCTCAAGTCTCCACAGGAAATAGTCTGCTAGACCACATGCTGCGGCAAGAAAGTCTTTATCCTTGGTCCAGTTGTACGTTTTGGCGTAGCCAAAAATTGCCCATGCCTGGCCGCGCGCCCAAGTCGAGTCGGCTCGATATCCCTGGGCTGTGCGGTGCTGCTTAATGCCCCCGGAGTGGGGATCGAAGTTGACAACATGGAAAGTGGAATATAATGGGTTCTTGTAGCTCCTATCGTTGCCCACAGGGGTAGGCTCTGGTCTCAGCAGTGATTTTAGGAGAGTACGCGCGTGTGTGGTGGCAATCTCTGCGAGGCTGGAGTCTGCGAGATGCTTGGATGCGTAATATAGCAAATCCAGATTCATCATGCTGTCGATAATAACCAGACAATCATCTGTCATGCTTGCAATTAAGACATCCGTTTGTCGCAGGATATTCCAGCTGCGGATGACCCCGACCTGAGGCACGTACCGACTAGCTAGGCTGCGAGCAGCAGTCAGAACAGCATGCAGGCTATCCTCATTGCTGGTCAACTCCCAATCTTTCTGGAGAGAGGGCTGGATGATGAACCCCATATCATGGGTATCTGTGCGCGACATCATGGCTTTAACTGGGCCAGTCCAGCTGCAGCAGAGCTCGGCTAGTTGGTGTCGCAGGGACGAGCTCGACACAGGTACTCTTGTACCCTCATGGCCGAGGTATGGGAAGACTTGAGGATATCTCACTGCCCGTTCCCTCAACAGGTACAGAATTCCCGGGAAGAAGCCGCATGTCCAAAAGTCAGCGTCCCGCAGGAAGTACTTTCCTGCACTGTCGCCATGCTGCGGCACAAATTCGGGATAGACTGTCGGTGGAACCTAAAATGGAAGGAAGATGTTAGAATTGAACCACATTGACTCCACAGCCATAGTCATGAGCATCCATACATTATTCTCTAGCGCCTCGACCGCCACCCTTAGCATTTTAGCTAGGATGTTTTCGGAGAACAGCTCGAGCAGTGTTCGCTGCATTTTCCGCCACTCATCTGCCGGGACCGATGCCAGGGGCATCATGTCTGAGGACTGGGAATCTGGGACAGTTATATCACTCTGAGGAGATTTGCACCCTCCCTCCTCTGATCCGGCTCGGGAAACTTCCGTGGTTGAGGAAGTATCGTTGGAAATCATGGGGGAGGAAGAACCAAGAGCCGGTCTATTTTCCGTTTTGTTTTTGGTACTTGTGCATCGATTGACTGTTAAATAAATAACTGCCACCACTGACAGAAATAGAGCTCTCCACTATCTCCCATTTATTCCTGATAGGGCGCCAAGCAGCCCTCCATTCCAGCGGACGGCGGGCGAGTGAGCGCGGAGCGAGATCGCCCGCCGGCCGACTTGGTGGCCGGTCTCGCACTATCCCGCCGAATTCTGGTCTGTGGCTGAATTTAACCGACATGGGGAAACAACCTCACGCTGGGATTCAATCGACCGTTCCCCGTCCGTGCGGGATGAGCGCCAGAAAATTTCGCGGTCTAAGAGTCGCTGCTAGACTGCATCGTATCAACCGTGAGAGGCGTGACAAGCCATTGGCATCCCCGGACTCGCAATATTCCGGGGTAGTCGCACTATAAGACCGACAGGCTGAACCTTACCTCTCTTGATCTGAACGTGGCTCCACGCGTGCTTCACTCTCTCATACGATTCTAGCTACAATGCTCACAGACTCTGAAAACTTCGAAGGGCTTGCGCTGAAAGATGTTGTTCCCAATGACCGCAAGCCCTTTTGGAAGGACGGCACCCTTCTCAAGCTGAACACTTTGCTGTTGTGTGCTCTACTCTCCCAGGTCGCCGCTGGCTACGACGGTAGCATGCTGAACGGCATGCAGTCGCTTCCTCAGTGGCAGAAATATTTCGGTGAACCGACGGGTACTCGCCTTGGAGCGATGACCTTTGGCCCGACTGGAGGAACGCTCATCTCGGTTCTGGTCTCCTCACAACTCTGTGAAAGGTTTGGCCGTCGCTATCCCATCTGCGGGGGAGCTACCACTGTTATCATCGGCTCCATTCTTCAAACAGCCGCTGTCAACTACGGTATGTTTGTCGCTTCTCGCTTCGTCATCGGCTTTGGACTGGGCATTGTAGCCACTGCGGCACCACCCCTGCTCTCCGAATGTGCTTACCCAACACATCGTGGTATTCTTGTCTCGTTCTATTTGTGCACATGGTCACTGGGTTCTTTGATTGCGGCCTGGGTTACCTATGGCACCTTCCAGATGACGGACTCGTCCTGGAGCTGGCGCATCCCCAGTATCCTGCAGTCTCTCTTCTCCTTCATCCAAGTCGTCCTGAGTCTGTTCGCCCCGGAGTCTCCGAGATGGCTCATCTACCAGGGACGCCGGCAGGAAGCGTTGGATGTCCTCACCAAATATCATGGGTACGGCGACCCGAATTCACGTCTTGTGCGGTTCGAAATGGCAGAGATCACAGCGACTTTGGAGGTCGAGAAGGCGCAGAAGCTCTCTCACTGGAAAGAGTGACTGGCCACGCCAGGCAACCGTCACCGTCTCTTCTTAGCTCTCTATATCCCAGCCATGCTCCAGTGGGCCGGCAACGGACTCACCTCTTACTATCTGTCCAAGGTGCTCGATACGATCAACGTCACCAACCCCAAGATCCAACTGGTCATCAACGCATGTTTATCCGTCTGGAGCTTTCTGTCAGCCACTGTTTTCGCGACTCTAGTGGATCGTGCTGGTCGACGACGCCTGTTCCTTGGGGGCATGGGAGGCATGGGAATTGCCTACATTCTGTGGACGATTTGCTCAGCAATCAACGAAGAACGAGACTTCAAGGATAGGGGCTTCGCTGCTGCAGTCCTCTTGATGATCTTCATCTTCAATGCGTGCTACCACATGTTCTCTCCCGTCTCGCCAACCTATATTATGGAAGTCGTCCAGTATTCGCTGCGCGCCAAGGCATCGATGTTGTACCAATTGTCTGGCGGTTTGGCCGGCCTTTATAACAGTTTTGCCAATCCCGTCGCCATGGATGCGATCTCATGGCGATACTACATTGTCTGGTGTTGTGTTATTGGTGTCCACTTAACTATAATATACTTCTTCTTCCCGGAGACTAAAGGGAAAGGTCTGGAGGAGGTGGCTGAAATCTTCGATGGGCCTGATGCGCTGGCTGGTGTCAATGCCATGAAGAGCATGGGTCTGGATGTCAACGCAGACAAGGCGGTTGCAATTGGTTTCGGGCAGGAGGCTGGGTTGGTTGCGGTGAAGACTGAAACAGCTCACGTTGAGCGTATCTAGAATCTACTAGATCGCGCTCGCGCCCCAACGCGTTAATTTTGTCATTTTAACTACCCACCATGCCTCTATTCGCAGAATTCTATTAGTCAGGATGACAATACCGAGCTCACAATAAATGACTACTAAAATAGCGAATTCTCCCTATTTGCGAAGCTACGCGCGTATTTGACACACCCAAGCAAGGTCCTCAGGACTACCCCAGATCAAGTGTAAGCATAGCCCGTGCGGGTGAATCTAATGTAAATGTTTCGGAAACCAGCCATACGTCAAAACGCTGCATATTGAAGTGGTTTTGAGGCTAAAAAGCGAGATCTCTTCGAGAATATGAGAAGCTTTGTTGGCGAGATTGGTCTGCTAAACCACCCGACACCACACAACTGTAGTCAGCAAGACTCACCAGCACGATACCCATTTTCATCCTCACCTCACTGCTTTATGATTCGCCGACCACTCATTGTCACTTCATCCCCCGCCTCCCGTGCTGATAGGCCATCTGTTGGTGGCTGAACCCCGCTGAAGCTCGCTCACACCAACCGTAGACCACACCGGTCATCAAGGGCCCCACCCCCGCGTTGGGTCCCGCTGGGGTTCTGGGGAAGCTTATGGACGCTCCTACCCGGATTGCTGGCTCTCGTCAACACCAGGGAGTCCCCAAGGCCTAAGCGTTTTCTCAGGGACCGCTGCCTGTCTCCACGCCTGGAAATTGTGCTGTTCTCGTCCCGGCACGGCCACCTTTTACCGCTCCACGCTTGCTAAACCCTGACAACAAAATCCCGCTGCAACCAGGCTCGAGAAAGCTCGCAAGCATGGCCTGCAAGGCCTGTCGTACGCGCAAGATCAAGTGCGATCGAACGCGGCCAGTCTGTCAGAATTGCCGACAGCGGTCGAGCAACTGCACCTACGCCGGCGAGCGGCGCACTCGGCGCTGGACCGAGGCCGGCATGCCCTCCACCGACTCACCGTCCACGGTCCGCCGTCGCCAGCCAGCAGAGACCCGGTCACTGTTGCGTGCGGACCAGCCGGCGACATTACCGCAGATGCAGATTCCCGGCCCCAACCCATCCTGCTGGCGGCCGATGGACCCGGACCCGATGGAGATAGAGCCGGTCAACATGGCAGGCGGCATTCTCTCGCCGAGGCTGTCGTACGAATCGGGACAGATGCTCGAGACGCCTACCAGCTCCGGAGCCAGCCAGCAGTACGACAACCTGCTCGAGAAGATCCTCGACGGCGACGACATGGAGTGCCTCAAGGACCGCAACCCGGCTCTTTGGGTGCGTGCCAGCGACGGCGAAGAGTACACAGGCCCGTCGTCGGGCATCTCCACCGTCTCCGATCTGGGCCTCAACTGGGTGCGCGACAACGTGGCCGAGTCCGATGTCCTCTGTGAGACCATCCAGGACATCCGCAACGGAATCCTCAGCCACATCCGCCAGCCCAAGTGTATCCCCCAGGACCTGCCCCTGGCACTGCTGACGCCGTCTAGCGTCAGCGCCAGCACTAGAGACATTGCCCAGGAACTCCCCGCCGCGCAGGCCATGGTTTATGTGGAAGCGTATTTCTCGACCGTCCAGGTCATATTCCCGGTCCTCGACCGCGATACCTTCCTCACCCAGCTGGCGGCAGTGCGAGCAGGTCAGTCTCCAGCCTCCACCTGTTCATGGAAAGCTTTATATAGTGCTGTGCTGGCATCCGGCTGCCGTGCCACGCTTTCCGAGGAGACCGCCGAGGCGTTCAAGACATCAGGGCGGGAGGCCTGGGGCTACTTTCAGAATGCCTTGTCGTTCGAGTCCCGCATCCTGCACGGCGCTACCGACCTCATGGCTATACAGGCCGTAGCCGTCATGACCATTTTCGCCCAAGGGCTGTCGAGCCCGCAGCGGCTCGAATACACGCTCTCTTCGATAGCCTCGCGGCTTGCGCAGAGCCTCGCCCTCAACCGCCATCCGCCACCCGAGTGGGATCTTACTGAGAGCGAGAAGCGCGAGAGAAACAGAGTATTTTGGGTCATATACTGCCTGGATAAGATGATTGGTCTGCGGTGCGGCCGGCCGTGCGTCATCTACGACGAGGAAGTGAGCGCCTGTTTCCCACGCGACGTCGGCATCATCCAACGGGGAATGGACACCCCTAGGGCACCGGCAGGAAGTCCCCCCTTTGATTTCTTCCTGTGTTTCACCAAGCTCTCGCGCATCGGTGGCAAAGTCTCGCGCATGCTGTACTCGGCAACGGCGCTGTACACGCCCTCCTCTCAGCTTGTCCTGAGTCTCAACGGCCTGCTGAGGGACCTGCAGGCTTGGGTGCATTCGATACCGGATGACATTCGGCCTGGCAAACACCTAAACCGGATGCCGGACGCGCATGGGCTGTCCCGAGACCAGATTGTCGTCCTACATGCATCGTACTACTACGTACTGTGCGCGATCTATCGACGCTTTACGCCCATATTCACCCAAGACCATAACAGCCTGGAGCACCTCATCGACTCAAAGTCGCACGTGTCGCATATAGAGGCCGCCAGGTGTATAGCGTTGCTCACAAAACACCTTGATTTTGAGAGTTTCAGTCCTGCATGGTATGTTTTCCACTCTTCGTCCACAATCTACACTCGGTCGAACCACACGTTGGCGTGTCAAACCTCTCTGACCTCCAGTATCCTATGCTGGTGCCAACTTACTTTGTGTATCGGAGCTTTTCGTTGACCCAAGTTGTCTTCCGCATGTATTTCTGATCCGCTCTAACTATATGTGCTTTGGTAGGCTCGTTTTCTACTATCCATTTACTGCCCTCACCACCATCTTCATCAACATTGTATCAAACCCACCAAGCAAGTCGACGCAGAGCGATATTGCCCTAATGGAGACTGTGGTTGGATTTTTTGGGCGTCTCGAATACATAACATCTGGAGAAACAGCTTTCACCAAGACGGCTGAGTTTGTTCGACAGGCACGGAGGGTAACAGACATGCAGAATAACGCTCGGAGCTGCGCTAGCCAGAGGCTCCCAAATCCACCCGCTTCTAATCATACCGCGACAACAGCATCCGCACCGCGGCAAGGCCACCCAGGTACAGGGAACGATACGCTAGAGACACCAGACGCGATCAACCGTGATGCCGTCGCCACCCACGAGCAGCCTATAGACCCCGTCAGCACCACGGTTGAAGGGCTTGGGACCCTGCCTCCACAGGCGGATGCAGAGACCCCAGTCGGGCTCCGTATGGGGCCGGCCAGTGTGGACTTCGACATTGGGGGTTCCCAGCAGGGCCAGGCTCTCTACGCAGATCTAGTTAGCCTCTTGGCGCCACCTTCTAATGACGAAGCATCACATATTAACTGGCTGGGAGATTGGGTTTCTGTGGGTTAGATGGACGCAACTATTGAACAAGCAAGCGGCTGACACGGGATTCATTTTCTGATCACAGAATTGTTGCAGAAGGAATTCAGGGCTTTGGTTTCAGGCGATGTATATTTTTTTTTATCGCGCGCAACGACATCGGAAAGGATTTCTGCCACAGCATAAGCTGTATATGTATATATCTTCTTCAACATATACTGCTATCATAGGCAGAATAAGAATGTGAAGGGGAAAACTGCGTGACCAACTACAGCCAGTAAATAGAGCGCGCGAAGAGGCTCTCAAAACCAATTCTCATATATATTTCTTCAATATTGCCCACCACTTCAAAACACACACACACACACACACGCCATACTTCGCTATAGATCCTGCTCTGATTTCATCACGTCTGCTCAGCCTGAGCCCACCGCCAAGGAGCCCGAACCCGGCCCAATGAGGAGGCGCGCTGAAGCCGAAGCCGAACCCGGGACCCAGCCAGCACTTCATGTAATCTGGACCAACTACGGGCTAATCAAATCAGTACACAAGTGTGGATACATAGCAGAAGTCATCCCGTAAAATGTTCCGCGCATGCGACGCTATTCATGTGCAGAATGCGGGGAAGAATAGGCTGGGCTTGACCATGGGTAAAGGCGTCATGCTACAAGCTCTGTTGGCCGTGGCAAGTTGCACCGACCAGAGGCGATATTTTGCTTAAAGGAGGGCAAATTAGAAAGCATGAGGAGAAGAAAACAAACAACAGTCGTGGCACAGCCATGTTGATTGGATCTTTACATGCTTGATAAATCCGGCAACGCTCGTGGCCCAATCTCGCGTCGCTTCTTCAGGACACGCTCGTCCTCGCCCCTGCTGATGGCCTGGATCAACTCCTCTGCGTCAAAGTCGGTGCCGATGGGATTCTCGGCAAACGCTTTACTCATCATGAAGGCATTTGCGTCGTCCACCGTGTCGAAATTGTCCACCTGCGTCTCGAGCATGTTGCCGTCCGGGTCCTTGTAGTAGATGCTGGTGGTAGGGCCGTGGTTGACGCACCAGACCGGGGCGATGTTACGAGCTTTCCGGTGGCGGTAGGACGCTAGCAGGTCGGATAGGGAGTTGAAGGTGAAGGCAATGTGCTCCAGGCCGCAGCTCGTAGGCTTCTTAGGCTCTGTGGAGGGTATCCCGATGAGAGCTATACGGTGGTGCTCGTCGTCATACCGAATGAACGAGATCACCTCATTGCCGTAGGTGACAGTACCGCCGAGAAAGGTGGTGTAGAAATCCACCATGCGCTCCAGGTTGGCGGTGCGTAGAACAACATGTGCCAGTGAAGCCGGGCTCAGCACCTTGGCACTGGGCTCGTCAAAGTCCGCAACGGCCGACGGAGACATGTTTGGACTCGCTGAGTAGATCGTATGTTTCTTGGGGGTTCAAAAGCTTGAATGGTATCTGTTTTCATGCGGACTTGTGTGCTCGATGGTGGTAGTCACTTAATATAGTCAGTCCACGCTTTCCTAGAGAAGCTGACGTGGTGACGCAACCTACGCGTTCCCCCCGAAGCCGACAGCCGACCCCGAGTATGAAGCGTCCCGGTTGGATCGCTCCAGGAATCAATAGGATTGTAGGCTGACTGATGACTCACGGCTTGCATTCCCCTTGGCAGGGCATGCTACAATCCTTTCCCCACACCGGCCGCTAATACATATCTCGGGCGCGCATGGCGATTATCTCAACTTACTGCTTTCACATACAGAACATACCCTCTTCCACTCTCCTGGAACCCGGTTACCAAAGCAAACATGAGTTACGTTACGGAGAACACGAAATGGATGTCCGATCAGATTACTGGTGACACCAAAGATCTTATCGCAAGGTTTTATGAGCTCGCAGACTCAAAGCAGTCAGACGTCGGCCAGATCATGGCGACTGAGATCTTTTCCGAAGACGCCCTACTATTCTCACCCAGTGGGACGTTCAAAGGCTCCACGGGTACCAAACGATTCCACTGTCATTCCCCCGGTTCATAATACGTAACTAATCGTTTACCGTAGAAATATCCAAGAGCCGAGAAAATTCTTGGGGTAAAGTGACAGCAAGGAAACACACTCTCTCCAAGGTTTTTGCAGGCCATGGAGACACTGAAGAGCTGGTCCTTTTCGGGTCTGTGCGAATGAATTTCTCCGAGGCAGAGAGCAAGGACGCTGCATTTGTGGCCCACGTGAAGCTCGGATCTTCTGGTTCCTCTGCGGCCCAGCCTCGCATAAGTAGCATGGAAGTGTATCCGGTGAGTTTGTCCTGCTGAGGCATGCCTCGTTAGGGTCACAAGTAGGCCACCGCTCACTGCCTCAACAACAGATTACGCGTCCTAGTTCTGCGTAGAGAATCGATTGTCCGTGCAAGCGAAGATGCCTCACTGGGGAGGATCTGATGTGTGCTATAGGGGCTTGTGAAGATGTGGAAAATCGAAGAAGCTAGATATGTTAGGTGATAAATCTATTACGTCTATATGCTTTTTCTATCATGTCGAGGGACGACACATACTCGCATTGTGTTCACCTCCCCGCCCAGGGTGCAGCTAAGTGTGGCCTTGAGCCGTTGGGCGATCCAACTGCATCTATATTGGGCGATGGATAGACAATCATGCTTTCTCTCAGCCACTCAAGGCTCCACAATAGGACCAGACAATAGCCCCAAAGCCTTCTGTTACAGCTTACTTGAAGGCTTTTCCAGCTTCTCGACCTGCGCGAATTGATGAAAGTAGTCGAGACTCTGAGGGTTCAGAAGCGTCCCGCTCGATCGAACAGGTTGGCCGGACACGATCTGTTTGACGGGTAGTTCGACCTTCTTTTGGTTTACCGTGATCTGTATTTGGTGTAAGCGAGTCCGAGTTTCCATATAACAAGTCTCTTGTCAAAGAATGCGGGACACTGTAAAGCCAGGGAAAAGCGCATTCAAAGCGGCACTTACTGGCAACTCGGGCACCTCAAAGATGTACTTGGGTACATGTCTTTTGCTGAGCTCTTTTGCTATCGCGGCTTTAATGTCATTCACCAGGTTTTTGTCCAAGATCTGGCCATTCCGCATGAGTACGAAAAGCATGACACTCTCGTCAAGGTCGGTAGGTCTTCTCTGTCCAACGCACAGGCTATCGGTGATTCGGTCCGAGAAATGTGCATCGATCACCGAATAGATTTCCGAGCTTCCGAACCGTACGCCAGATGGGTTGAGAACACCGTCCGCTCGGCCCATGAAGTGGATATTGCGAGTTTTTGGATAGACAATACAAAAGTCTCCCTGCGTCCAGACATGGTCGAACCGCGCGAAGTATGATGAGTGGTATCGAGATCCCGGGGGAGCGACACTGGCAGAACTGGAATCGGCCGAGTCGCCCCAGAAGAAGCACGGCATGTTAACGAATGCGGCTGTGGCAACAAGCTCACCAGGCGTTCCGAGGGGCACAGGTGCCCCTATGCCGCCGGAAATACTGGCGTCATATATGGCGATCGGCACCCCGAGTGACGGACCTTGAGTGCCGCCCACGAATACGGGGCTGAGCGGGTTGCCGGTCCCGAAGCACCCTGCCTGTATGACTTTGTCAGATGAATGGAAAACAAGAGACAGCAAAGGGGCGATGCAATCATTCACGCACAATATCAGTACCTCCCGACATGTTGATGAGCTGTACACGCGGGGGAAAGGCAACGTCGTAAACCCATTCGAACAAACGGTCTGCTAGCGGCATCCCTGTACTAGTGATAATCTGCAGACTATCGAGGTTGACAATGTCTCGCGGCGCGATGAGATTCGTGGCAAGCTCGCTAAACCAGCGCGGACTAGTTCCAAACTTGGTGACGCGCTGCTCGCCGAGTATCTCAACAAGCACCTTCAAATCGGGCCACATCGGAGATCCGTCGTACAAGACCAGCCGAGCACCCATGAGCAATCCAGCCACTTGAAGCACATACATTATCCAGCTGGTCGTGGTGAATTGCAGAGCAACAGTGTCAGCGGATGTGCGGTGGTTCAACCGCTCCTCCTTGGTGACGTTTAGGATCACGCCTCCGACGGTGTGTACAATTGCCTTTGGGATGCCTGTAGTCCCCGAGGAGTAGCATATCAGAAAAGGTGCGTGGAATGGAATGCGGGCAAAAGGTGGCGCTTTTTGCTCGTGGGCGGCGGCTGATGAGTCTACGATTGATGACCATGTGTCGACTCCAGCAATGCCGGACACATCCAAAGGCTGCTCAAACCGGGGGACAGCAATGAGCTTTGCAAAATTAGAGCACTGTTTCAGACCATCAACAGTGCCGGCCATTTTGTCTCGAAGGTCCCAGGTCCGGCCGTTATACACAGCTGCGTCGTCGAAGAAGACAAACTATGATCGGGAGGGTCAGCCTCTTCTCCACAGTCCAAAGTTGCAAGGGGGGCACACAAAGGGGAGCTTGCCTTGGGGTTGATCTGGACAGCTCTTTGTAAGATTCCGCTAAGTCCCATGTCGGTAGACGAGCTCGCAAAGACTGCACCAAGCCATGTTGTAGCCAAGAACACAAGCAAGGTGCTGTACGAGTTGGCGCCGATGACGACGATGCGGTCTCCCTCGTGCACACCACGCGCAGCGAGTGCTGCAGCTAAACAAGAGGAATCGCGACGCAGCTCACCCCACGACACGTTGCGTTTCTCTTTGTTTCCCTCTCGTATCGCTGTGATGGCAATCTTATCGTCCTCTTTACCGCTGACTCCGTCATGGTCCTGTGCATCAGAGGCGCCGCGAGAGTAGAGTATGTTCTCAGCCCAGTTCAGACGCACGCCTGAGAACCAACGAGGCACGCTATCGATCGGCGCGGCTTCATCGACCACGCTGGAGTAAAAGCCCGAGTGGATAATGTTGGCCCAGTCGAACAGCTGGGCGTAGAAGGCAGAGCGATTACGTGTGGAATACTCGTAGAACTCGGTGAAAGTCTGAAAATGCATTAGAGTGTACCATTCAGCCATAAGCCGGACGCCAAAATTGTAGCTTTACCTCTAGCTGGGTGCCATTTCGTGTATTGACAACCTGCATGAACTTGTACATTTCTGTACTCTGGATGTTTTCATGCTCCCAGAGCTTGCGGGGCATCACATGGTCTCCCATTTTCCGAACACTTGGTGAGACAGAAGGTACTCCCAGAGAATACTATATGATGTCCTGGGTGAACTATTGCTTGGCTTACAAGTGTTGCCGCCATTTTCGCGAGTGTCTCTGATCCTCGGGTAACTTGTCAAGATACCTAATTGGGTGGAAGGTAGCAGGGTAGCCGAGGAGGCTGAGGATGCAAAATCGAGCCCGAACCCGTCTGTTCGCAGCCCGAGACCGCATAAAACCCCCTAATTGAGGCCGGGTTCGGCTTGGAAATTTAACTCCAGAGAAGGGCGGGCCCTTTCCGAACTAGGTATAGCCGTGGATAGCCATCGATACCCCAGGATGCTAATTTGTTCTAGCTGCTTGGTGGGGTTACAGGCGTTAAAATTCTCCCTCGCATTGACACTTCCCCCCCACTCGTGTTGCCGAAACGCCTGTTAAAGGATGTAGTTGTTGTGGACGTAAGAGCTTAAAGGAGAGTAGAGTAGCTACACGCCCTAGTTGTAACGACCTATAAGTCTGACCGAGCGCGGACTGTGCCATCTATCAAGTCAGTCTCCCCTTCACTCAAAATCTAGCCAGATGCACATTGACCAGCTTTTCCGTCAAGTCACTTCAACGTTCAACGTACGACGACCCAAAACGGCACGATGATTAGTCTGTTGTTCACTTTGTTTCTTCTGCTAGCAGCATCTGTCTTGCTATTCCTTAAGCTAGCCAAGGTTGGCTCTAGGCCTGCTGGATACCCACCTGGCCCACCGACGGTGCCTCTGCTAGGCAACTTGCATCTTGTGCGCAGAAAATCAACGTTGAGGTGTCTGATTCTGATAGATTCACCTAGATGCCAGTCTCTAAACCGCACCTTCAATTGCAGCAGTGGGCTAAGGAATATGGGTAACACTCTCCTCTCTTCTCTGAACAGAACCATTTCTCACCATACTGGCAGACCCATCTATTCGCTAATTCTGGGCACGAAAACCATGGTCGTATTGTCCTCCGACACCACAGTTAAGGAGTTGTTGGACAAGAGGAGCGGCAACTACTCGGACCGTCCGGACATGTTCATTGGACAAAGAATTGCCAGTGGAAATCTCCGACTGGTCGTCATGGTTAGCTCTCTACTGGGCCCAAATTGAACGCAGGACGATTTTGACTTGAGGACAGAGATACGGCGATAGCTGGCGTATGATTCACCGCATGATTCATAACTTTCTCAACATCAAGGCTGCTGTAACCTATGTCCCTTACCAAGACCTAGAGAACAAGTTCCTCCTGGAAGGAATCTTGGATACCCCAGACGACTTGCTTCGCCACATCCGAAGATTTACATACTCTCTCTCCACCCAGATGATCTATGGTTATCGCTGCGTCAATAACAGAGACCCGAATCTCTTGCAGCTATTTGAGGTATGATGAGCTAAGGGCTACTCGTTAGGAGCTGCTCCTTCTGTAAGACTGCGACTGATTCTCTCCAGAGCTTTGAAAAGTGGGGTGAGCTAGCGGGGAGCTCCAGCGCTCAGCTGGCGGATCTCTATCCATTCATGCAAAAGCTGCCAGACTTCTTGGCCCCAAACGTGAGTTATGCCAAAAGACTATTCGCGATCGAGAAGAAGAACTATGTCGGCCAATGGATGAAGTCAAAACAAGCGTTGGATAGCGGCAAAGGCCTGGTACGTGCATGCTCGTGACGCTCAAGGAGTTAATCCAATACGAGGTAAAACTGACTGTAACCGCCAGCCTTGTTTTTGTAATGATATCTACCGAGCTCAAACAAAAGAAGGCTTCGATGACGACTTGGCAGGCTACATCAGCGGCTCATTGTTGGAGGCAGGATCAGATACGACAGCATCCACTTTGTATGGCTTCATCCAAGCGATCCTCCTTTGGCCCGAAGTGCAACGCAAGGCTCAGGAAGAGATCGATCGTGTGGTTGGTCCTGACAGATTTCCGACAATGGATGACTATGAAAACCTGCCGTACATCCGCTGCTGTATTAAGGAAAGTCTGCGATGGATGCCTACGGTTATTCTTGGCGTGCCGCATGCTGCACTTAAGGAAGACAACTACATGGGCTACACAATTCCCCAGGGAGCAACAGTGGTGAACAATGTCTGGTAGGTAATCTTCATTCTGATAAATTTGAAACCGAAAAGGTGCATCCAAAAGGTTTGGGTTTAACGTCAATTGCAAAAGGGCTATCCACATGGACACTGATCGATCCCACGAACCCCGAGTCTTCAAACCAGAACGTTTCACAGGCGATTATACTACCCTCTATCAATCTGCGGTTGGTGACACGAAGAAAAGGGACAACTTTGTTTTTGGAGCTGGCCGCCGCATGTGCCAGGGGATCCATATTGCCGAAAGATCTCTCTTTTTGGGCATTTCGCGCCTCATGTGGTCTTTTACTTTCTCCCCGGCCAAAGATGAGCAAAATCAGCCATTCAAATACGACGTGGAAGACCTCGTCGGGGGTATCACGGTACAGCCAAATGAGTATCCGGTCCATATCGAGCCTCGATCTACGGGTAAGGTAAAGATTATCAGAGAGAGCGTGGCAGAGTGTAAGAAGCTTCTGGATCCGCAAACACTTCAGTGGAAGAGTGTGCCCGATGGAATGGCGTTCAGCACTTGGATGCCAGAGAACATTGCGGCTTAGAGACTCCAGTGCTCTGATATTTTTCTCAACTGCCACAATGGTTCCGGAACTACTTTTCTTTTTTGGCCACGCAGCTTCATGGGCCACGCATGGACTAGTCAATGGAGCTACCTCCTAACTTTATGGGGATTCTCTGTGGTCACAAGAGAGCGCATTCGTTCCATGTCGCTGCTTCACCAGTGGAACTGACTAGTCGAAACTACAAACAAAATAGGTAAGGGTCAACAACATTGGAATGCGACAGATTCCGGGGTATAAGGTTACTCAAGACCAACAGAGGTCTAGTTATCTGTAGCTCTAAGTAGCCACAGCTGTGAAATATCATTGCAATTGTCTCTTTTTGTGCTGAATGAAGGTTTATAACCGAAGTTTTCAAATACATTAATGCCGCGCCTCTATTTCCTATCTACAAACAATAGAAGACTACGGAATAGAATACCACTCCGACCCCTGCGCCGGTGGGGGGGGAAGTCAACTGGAAAACTTTGGGTGATGAAGCTTAACGGCGGAGGTGATTAGCTAGCGGAGGGGGTTGAGGGGCTAGCCATCGTACAAGGAGCTTAGGGGAGGTCACAGAGATAACAGAAATCAGACGGAGAGGAAGTGAGAGAAGTGAGTTGGAAGGGATAAACGTCTCTGTGACGAGGCCTAACCACCGCAGTTGCTGCTTTTCATCTTCCAGCTCGCAGAGTAAGATGTGGACGGGGCACGCGCAATGCTAGACGACGGGCTATACGCGAAGATCCCCAAGCCGACATTGTGCTCCCGCAGAATGTCATGCGGATGGGGGCCGGAGACGTCACGGTGCGACCCTATCTCTTCAGCCTATAAATCAGCTCCTTTAGGATCCTTAGAGCAGAATCGCTTAGATAGAATATATGAGTGTAACCTAATCATAAAAGGCTTAGGTGATTCTAATGTTATTGAGGGACAAAGAATGTAGGACATCGCGATCTTGTACAGCACGTGGGTGGCTATCTCATACGCATCTGTGTG
Organism: Penicillium psychrofluorescens; assembly: GCF_964197705.1. Taxonomy (NCBI): domain Eukaryota; kingdom Fungi; phylum Ascomycota; class Eurotiomycetes; order Eurotiales; family Aspergillaceae; genus Penicillium; species Penicillium psychrofluorescens. The sequence goes on along the minus strand of NC_133443.1, from coordinate 1,845,651 downwards.
AACGAAATGGACAAAAGGGATGGACATCAAGCCGCGACTCATGCGATGACCCCGAGCTACTAGAGCTACTGGTATAATTAATTAAGTAAGGAGAAGTATAAACCCCAACTTATATAAGCCATCTATGTAAACACTAGTTATAAATAGTTAGCACTGGGAAAGGAATCTCTCCTCACCACCTACACCAAGGCATTTGTCTACATTATGGCAGACTACTTACGTGACGGGATAGCTTGTATCACAGGTGCCGCCTCCGGTAAGTTGACTTCACCTCACCCTACCTGTGTCTTTTATTTTGACGACGGTCCAGGTATCGGAAGAGCGACATCTCTAGCATTTGCTCGAGATGGATGTCGCAAGCTGGTCCTGGGAGACCTGTCCTCTGCCGGCCTTAAGGAAACACGGGATATGATACTGCGGAGTTATCCTGCGGCAGAAGTTGTGACCTCTGTGGTGGACGTGTCCAACGTAGAACAGGTTGAAAGTTTCCATGCGACGGCGGTGGGGAAATTTGGTCGAATCGACTTTACAGCTAATGTCGCTGGCTATGGACACCTCCCAGCCCCATCTGTCGAGCTGAAACTCAGTGAGATCAAGAAGTCTTTTGCTGTCAACCTGAAAGGAGTACGACTTAATCCCACTTATACGATTTGCGGGTCTCCACTGACTTGGGCATAGGTCTTTCATTGCGAACAAGCACAACTCCGTCAGATGCTCAAACAATCTCCATTGGAAGGATTCGAGAGTCGAGGCAGCATCGTGAATGTGGCCAGCCTTTGTGCCACGATTTCAATGCCGGGAATGGCAGGGTACTCTGCCACCAAGGGTGCCACACTGGGCCTGACCCGGGGCGATGCTCTCGACTACGGCCCGCACCAGATCAGGATCAACTGTGTTGCTCCAGGAAATATCATCACACCAATGCTATCAGGCGTCATGGGCGAGGAGCACATGACCAAGATGGCAGGTATCACCCCTCTGAGGCGCCTGGGGCGGCCGGATGACATCGCCAACGCAGTCGTTTGGCTCAGCTCGCCTATGGCTTGCTATCTCACAGGTGTAAACCTGCCTGTGGACGGTGGATTAGCACTGAGCACTGGTCCATTTTAATTACAGCATGCCCGGTATCGCGCATGTTATAATATATTTTCTTTAGCACCTACTGTAGGAACACAGTCCTTGAAGAATTCAACAGGCACATCTGCCATTGTTTGGGTTATCCAGGCAGCTACCATGCTCGCAGCTACCAAGGCCAACGCGCAATTATACTGGCAGATGTGTCCGATGCAGAGTGACTCGACCATGATGAGCCCACAAGCGTCAGTCCGCGACCAAACCCCAATATGCAAGTAGTTCCTGCGCCGGCACTAGCGTCAGGGTAGCCGAACAAGCGTTGCGGGGAATCTCCACCAATGACGTGGGCCCTCTAGACCGGGCTCGGGCTCGGGCTCGGCCTCGCTCCGGTTACTATCCGAACTTGTGGACCGACATCTCCACAACAATTCAAACCTCATACCCCATACCCCACATTGATTTTCTTCGGGATGCTCTGTAGCCCCCCAAAAAGGGCAGAATGGATTCATTTCCAAAGTAAGCTAGACCTAGACGATATGATACAGGAGCGCGCCCCCATCCACTGGTAAACTAATGCCGGTCACAGCCGTGGCGAGACTTCCAGAGAGAAAGATGACACCATTGGCCACTTCGGCAGGATCGATGAGCCTGTTCATGGGTGCATTGCGCGCCGCCCCCTGGACCCACTCATCTGGCATCTCACCTCTCAGCATGGGCGTATCCACAAAGCCTGGGCAGATGCTGTTGATTCTGACGCCTTGTTCAGCATACTGGCGAGCGTCGACGCGCGTCATGCTAATTATGCTGTGCTTAGTGGCAGTTTAGGCGGCAATACCAGGCATCACAGACAGACCAGCCATAGATGACGTGTTGACAATTGACCCCCGCGGAGCATGTTTCATGCCCGACAGAGATATTGGTTCTTGCTGCAGCATCACCTTGACCTCGTGCTTTTGGCATAGGAAAGTCTGCGCTTGTCGTTAGCAAAGTCTAGTATACAAGAGCTTTAAATTCTAGAACAGACGACGGGCCTGATGCTTGGAAGAACAAGGTAGCACAAGGGCGCAAGACACGGCCACTTACTCCTATTGCGTTGACATTGGTCATACGCTCAAATGCGTCGGCATCCATCTCATGCGTGAGGCAAGCTCCCGTAACCATGCCTGCATTGTTGCAGGCAAAGTCGATCCCTCCAAATCGGCGAACGCATTCATCAACCATGGCCATCACCGACTGTTCATGGGAAATATCGGACACGAAGGTCACAACTTCGGCGTCGCCAGCGGCCTCTTTGACCGCGGATTCCGTCTTGTTGAGACCAGTCGCAGAAATGTCCGCAAGGAAAAGCTTCTTGCAACCATTGCTTGCAAATTTGATTGCGATTTGCTGCCCGATGCCTAACGCCGGCAATTGTTAGCCCATCTTCAGTGAGATTGTCTAAAAGCTTGTACCTGATCCGCTGCCAGTGATCAGAGCCACTCCTTGCGCCAAAAGAGGGTCCATGATGCTGTGTTTGGTAAAGATTTGGGTTAGTGTTGCTGAGGGGGAAGAAAGGCTACCGGCTTCGCAACTAGTAGAATGGTTGACGGGTTCTGTAATTTACTTGTAATCACTGAAATATCCAAGATAAGCACGTGGAGCTTGAAGATATTGGAGGGTCTGAAACACCAGTCAGGCAAGTTTGTGTCTTTTTAAGGCGAATTGGTGGAAATCTCTGTTCCGTGGTGTTTGGCGTCTGCCACCCACCTGCTCTCCCTCGGGCGGCTGGGGAAGACGCAGACCCCCAGGTTCCAAACCCACAAATCCACGCAACTAATGGGAAAAGGATGATCGCCACACGGACGGCGCGACGTTCCCCACGGTTGGCGCATCACGTGTTTTATATTACGAAGTGGCTAAGTCTAAGCTTGTTGGCAGTTGGGTTGTGATGCCCGAGTTCAGGGTTGGAACTGCGCTCGGTTCGGCCTCGGAACATTTGAAGTCTTTTCTGGGGATGAAATGACTTGTACGGTCTGGAAATCAAGATACACATAAGAGGGACCACATGCACCAGGAAGTTTTCGAAATTCTCAATTTGACCTGCTGCTACCAAGCCCAACTCCTTGCTTATCCGCCATGGCCGCTCCCAAATTGACCCATGTTTTCAACGTATCTGTCATGTTACCCCTCCCATCAGACATGAAGCCTGGCAATGAACATGCTTCCCTGACAGTCCTTAATGGTGTGGTCTCATTTTCATATCAGAGGTAGAACTGGTTGATACTGATCAGTCCGCAGGAGAGAGTGGCTACGTCGAAACTGCCGATGGGTCTACCAGGCTCGAAATAACGTCCATCTCCGACTGGCTTGATTTGCCTGCGAACAAGAAGACCGCAACAGTCGATGCAAGAATGAGCTCCAAGGGTCCTGGAGATCTGAACCTAGATATGCACTATCTAGGCAAATTCACACTCTCGGATGGAACAAGCAAAGTATTTGGAGGAACTCCGGGAAGCAGCTTCGACTTCAATGAAGAGTACCTCTATGTCGCACCCAGGATCTGGAGCCGAAGCAGTCAGTTTGGATGGGTGAATGATGCAGTGTTCCTTTCAGTCGGGAAGGCAAAATGTCTCGAGACTGGCAATCACGCTGAACTCACCTATAAGATTTTCAAGGTCGGCTAGTCTGTGTAGATAGTGCAATTCGACTCTCATGAGCGTGATGGGACAGGCCCATACATTATGGGAATATTGAAACCATCGGTGGAAACGTTGCCCGAAGCAGGTGGATACTGCCATATCAACTACCATAAGTTATCTTTACTTGGGTATTAGGATATAGTTTTCTCGGCATATGAGATAACATATCTTGATTCCCAGTACCTTAGATGATTGTTTTATAACGCTGCTATCAAATGCATTATGATTTCATCATTTTACAGAAAAATATAAGTCTATCATCCTGAAGAAATTTTTTTTTTTTAAAAAAACACCGGTAGACTAGTAACGCTATCTAGACTATCAAATTTCAATATGCTATTTCAAATAGATATTATTGTTGTGATAAAGCGCGTTTCGCCAAGACCGGTTGATCAAGCGTGATGTTGGCCATTTACCCCAATGCCTGGCACAAACCGGAAGTCCAAGGTAATACGTAGAACCCAGGGAGCAACCCTTCCATCCGCGCCCGCCGCCCCACATACAACTGTACGCAGACCTCTCATCTCCTACTGCACTACTGTGGGGTAAGCTATCGGCCTCGGGCCCGGGTTTGTTGACTATTGAACCCGAGCACAGAACCGTCTTCCGCGCAAGCAGGGCCGCGGTACGCACTCCTGTTGTATCTTTTACTCTATGCCATACTGGATGGTGTGTTCATATCGTAGACCAATGAAAGTACCCGATATACCCGTCTGCAGGCAGACACCCCTCATTACAAGATGAGTGTGTTAGTAAGAAAGCGACAGGGTCTGTGTAGGACCCTGCTGGAGGGTATAATGACCTGATCACAGCCTTGTCAGACACAAAGCTCGGCCTGACAGCGTGTGAATGCATACGTATATCCATATGTGCTCCACGTCATTTTCCCAGGAAAATATTTTTATCAGCCGACTGCATTCCTCGATAGTCAACTCGCAAGCCAATTTGACGTTCCGTTTAAAATTTCTATCATGGGTGCCCAGGCAGAGACAATAAATGGCGTCGCGCAGGCACTGCCCAGCGGCACTGTCCTGATCACTGGCGGTGGGCCTGTCGGCCTGTTGCTTGCACGCATCCTGTCTTTCTATGGTGTCAAGTCAGTACTGTTTGAGCGCAATACGACAACGACTAAGTGGCCAAAGATGGATCTCACGAATGCGCGGTCCATGGAAATCTTCCGCAAAATAGGCCTGGCCGACAGCCTGCGAAAACAAGGCGTACCAGCTGACATTGACCAGAATGTACTCATCTCCACCGGCTTGTCAGCAGCTAAGGTACTCACTCAGTGGGAACTACCCGGCGTGGACAAGTTCCGGGAGCGAATTTTGAAGACCAACGATGGCACTCAGCCTCAAGAACCGTGGCAAAGAATCTCACAGGCAATCTTCGAGAGGTGGTTAAAGGCGATCTGTGACGAAGACCCCTTGATTGATCTACACTACGGCTTTAAAGTAGAGTCAGTGGAAGAAAACAGTGACTCCGTAAAGACGACTGTAACGAATGTCGCTACTGGCGCCCAGACGGTATGGAGCTCGGACTATGTGGCGGGCTGCGACGGCGCTTCTAGCAAAGTCCGCACTTCTCTGTCCATCCCTATAGATGGAGGCCCAATGTAAGACCTCTTGGGCTCTACCGAAACAGAGCTAATAGATCAATATAGTCCCTCATGTGCACTGCTCGTGCATTTCAAGTCCCGCGACCTCACTCGCCTACATAAACAGGGAAGATTTTGGCACATCTTCCTTCTCGGGGAATCCGGGGGATTTGAAGCTGCCATTATATCTCAAGACGAGGAGGATACCTGGACCACGCACCTATTTCTGCCTCTGGATGCAGAGCCCGAGAAAATTGACTCGTATGATGCCGTCTACAGGGTCCTCGGCGGCCTGTACGGGCCATATAACATCGAGATCGACGAGATACTTGTACGCTCAACCTGGAGGCCTAATATTGCCGTAGCTCGTACCTGGATCGGGCCCAAGGGGAGAGTGTTTCTCGCCGGCGACTCTGCACATCAAAACATCCCCACGGGGGGTTACGGAATGAACATGGGCATCGGAGACGCCTTCGATCTCGGCTGGAAACTCGCTTCGGTCATTAATTGCCAAGGCGGCACTGGTCTGCTGAAGTCGTACGAGTTGGAGCGCAGGCCCGTTGCGCTTCGAAACGTGGAGCACTCTGGCGTTCATTTCAACGTCCACGGCGGGCTCAAAGATCTGCTAAGCGGTGGTGACCCTCGCCGCGTCGACGGTGATGACGAGGACGCCCTTGCTCTCCGTAAGGAGATCCACGAATATTACCAGCTCCACGACGGAGAGAACAAAGACTTTGGTATTGAAATGGGCTATCGATACGGCTCGCCCATCGTCATTCGCCGAGAGGACGATGGCGTTGAGCCTGAGTTCAACCCCCACAAGTATACGCCCACGACGTGGCCGGGAAGTCGAGCACCGCACCTTTACCTGACCAACGGTACAAGCATCTTCGACATGTTTGGCAAATACTGGGCACTACTAGTTTTCACCAACCAGGAAGTGGGACAAACCCATTTCGTCACTGCTGCCAGAGCGCTAGGACTGGGTCTCCGCCAGGTCGATCTCTCAGGCGAGGAGGAGGCAAAGAGACTGTATGAACGGAACCTAGTTCTGGTAAGGCCAGATCACCATGTAGCTTGGAGAGCAATGGAAATGGCGTCGTTGGCGGTCGCGAAAGGTGTCTTAGAAGTCATCACAGGGCGCCTCGACTCGTCACTAGAACCGTCGACCAACCAGGCCAGCGAGACGGCAAAGCCAAAGGATGCGTTCACGTCTACTGTTGGAATCGATGCTCAGGTCAATAGTTTTGATTTGGAAAAAATGGCCGAGTTTCAACAATAGATTAGAGCAACATTGGCCTTTGTGTTTTTAGTAGCTTACAGTTGCCGACTTCAGGCGATCACCAATATATTGCCGAGAACGCCACTCTTTCTTATTTCCTAGTCTTTTTTTAGCTACAACAATTAGACATCAGGTGTCTATGCCTGTGATAGACGGGTTTCAAATGCTGCGGCAAGACTTGGGGCATGCCAAAGCTCGCTGTTATTAAGACACGAGACGGCAAAGAAAGGGTAAAGCATGCGATCATAGTATCTATGGTGATAATTCAAACGAGATCCTGTTTCTCGTCGATCCAATCTTGTCAATGCGCACCTGAACAACGTCTCCATCTTTCAACCACGCAGGAGGCTTCATAAAAGCCGCCACACCGCTGGGCGTCCCTGTCATGATAACGGTGCCTTTGCGAAGCGTGGTGCCGCGGCTCAAATGCTGGAGAATGGCGGGAATATCGAAGATGAGGTCATCAAGCTTTGTCGACTGCCTCTTCTCCCCATTGACGAAGCACTCCATTTGTAGCTTTGTCACGTCCGAGATGACGCTGGTTGATGTGATGACTGGGCCAATCGGTGCGAATTTGTCAAAAGACTTGGCACTGCCGTGCTGATTCCCCGATCGCTCCGGCATTTGCCAGTAGCGGGATGATACATCGTTCCCCGCCGTATAACCCAGTATGTAGCTAGCAAAATCCGCATCGGCCGTGATATTTTTGCAGTCTTTGCCGAGAACGAGGCATAGTTCAGCCTGGTTGGTTAAGTGTCAGCTCAAATGTACATCGTCGAGGATAGAAGGGGTCCGCTTGTGACAGGCGGCACTTGCCTCGTAGTCCATGGAGACGCAGGCAGGATTGATAGGTATGTCCTCAAATGGACCTGCAAGTGCGTCTTATAGAAATAACGTCAATAATATACCTTATCCATAATGGCGTTTGCATCTACCTGGAGGTTTCGTGAAGACGACTGGGTAGTCCCCATAGCTCATCTATTGGATTGGTCAGTATTTACTCTCCCCGAAAGTGGGCAAAGATACGCCCACATACATTTGCCTCCTCGGCATGCTGCTTGTAATTAAGACCAATGCACATGAAAATTGGCGTGCGCGGTAGTGGACAAAGAACCTGTCGCCCGAAGCCTCAGTCGCCGAAGGAAACAACGATTTAGTCCAGGGGGCCCGTCCGTAGTATCATACCTCTGCGACGTTGCGCTGCTCCTCTGTCAAGGCAAAGTCATCGTCCCAAGGATGCTCTCCTCTAAAGATTGGAACCACGCGGCCAGTAAGGCTTTCTATGGTGTGGTTGGAAGACTCGCCTGCTTCGCCGAAATAGACGCTTCCCTTCTCGTCACGGAAGCGAAAGATGCTTGAGAAGGGTGCCATGGCGGGATGACGTCGGGCGCCTACTCTTCCGAAGTTGCAATTATGCTAGCTCAGACTTCTCCTGCGTCAGATGGAATGAAAACAGCCTGGGAATCGAAAGGCTATAGACGTAGGGTAGTGTGAAGAAAATTCCGTGAAGGTGTGAGTTGGAGCGCTGAGACGCGGGGATGAATAGGCTACTTTGTGAACCAAGCACAAACACCATCTTTCACTAATTATTCTCATGACTTGCCTGCATCAGTTAGCTGTGAAAGAGCGCCCCGAGCGCCACCATGACACAACCCCACAGCTCTCTCGGGCTCGGGCCCGGGCTCGTCAAGCAACGGCGAAGAACTAACAAGGGCCGGGATCATCGTTTGGCAGCCAATGGAAGGGCCGAATTCAATCCCTGCTCTATCAACAGAGAGACAGCCTACGACAAGTGCGGTACTTCACGCAGACAAACCGCTTGAGCGTCGAGCTTAATCTATTCTTTCCTTCTTTTTTTTTTATTTTTTGCATAGTACATTGGCTATCAGCTTATCGAGAAACCACACCTATGGCGGTTTGGCTGGCGGAGTTTGGCGGACTTCGCGCCACAGTGGGGTGGCACTTGCGGAGTTGTTCCACTGGCATGCCAGAGCTAAACGCGAAGCTCCAGCTGGTTATTCTGCTGCACCAAACTAGCCACAACGATGGAGAGCCCCGGTATGTCGACATCGAAGCAGAAAAACTGTAACAACTGTGTTCAGGCGAAAAGACGATGCGACAGACGCATGCCAGTATGCTCGCTGTGCGCGAAGAAGAATATCCGTTGCACCTATGCCAAGACCAAAGTGGCTAGCCAACCGGACAGGCATGACTTTGGCGTATCATTCGGAAGCCCCTCCGGCTCTCTCTTCGGCTCCGACCTGTCGCTTCACGTAGGCTCCATGGGGAACCTGCCCACTGGTTCTATGCCGAACCCTGCGGTTGAATGCATATCCGAATCTATCCTGGATGCTCCTGGTGGCGGCGATATCCCCATGGGCGATCTTATAGGCTGGGTAGGCAATCGCAGCTCGTCCCACCCAGACCAGTGGCTTGTTCCGATGGATGAGAGTGTCTTCATCGAGCGCTCTAGCACCCCGGTGGATGAAGAAATTGTGAGGGGATACGAAAAGATGGCGTCCTTTTGTGTAAGTCGGATTTAGCTGCCCCTCCCAGATCAAGTTGCTCTAATCGTGCGATCAAGGCTAACACCTTCCAGAGCCATATTGAACCATGGCATCTGTATGATCCCAATACGCCCCTACACTACGTCACCAGCCGCTTCAAAGGCTTCACGACGGATATGGCAACCCAGAACGCCACCCCTTTCTTGCATCGGTATCTCTATCTAGATAACACGCCGCAGTGTATCGTGTCATGCTTCTCTACCAGCGTGCTCTACACGAATCGCACGCCGGCGAACACAGCCATGATGATGAGGACGCTTCAAGGAAACGTGCGCGAGCTCATCGACGCCGAGGCCCGTCGTATCATATCAACCCCCACCGAGAAGCTTGCGCGTGTGCAGGCACTGTTCTTGTATCAGATTATTCGTCTCTATGATGGGGACGTTGCTCTGCGCGCGCAGGGAGAGAAAGACTTGCCTCTTCTGCAGGCATGGCTTCGTGAGCTTTGCAACTTGCGAGAGAACTTGGGGGACTTGGCACAGTTGGAGTATAGCGGAGCAAGAAAGCATCCGCCCCAGGAATGGAAAGTGCGTACTTTCTCTCCACCCATTACGGCATAGATATTTGCTGATTAGCTTGGTGGCTACCAGAGATGGATATTCGCCGAGTCTTTGCGCAGGACTGTTGTCATGGCGTATTCGGTCATCACTCTGTACGAAGTAATGAAGGACCCGGAACGCAAAGGTTACAATATTCTGCTTGTATGCTTTTACTATGGGCTAACTGGATGTAGGGGACTTTGGACCTTGGGCTTACATTCATCGCTGGACACTTGCCCGTTCTCTATGGGAAGCCCAGTCTTCCTTCGAGTTTCATCGCAGGTGGAAGGAAAATCCGCAATTTATCATCGCCAACTACTCGTTCGAGTGTTTTCTTGAGCATGGAAGAGGCGATGATGTAGACGACTTTGCGGAGATCCTTTTGAGCGCGTTAGTTGGCTAAAAGCCCCCGCGTTGAGCAATGCTAAACGGCCACAACAGATACATGGGAGTAGATGCGACAAAGAATTTCATCTCCACACAGGCGACCCCAAACAAGGTTACACACTGAACTCCGCAAGTCGTAGGCGGACTATGACATGTCCGCGCAAGTAATTGTCCGCTGCAGATTGCGAGCGGCAAAACCTGCACCTATAAATCGCAGCATATGCAACCCTTGTTTTGCTATTAAAGAATTACCCAACAGCGGCGCTTTTTACAATTCACAACAATATAATCTCCGCACGAGATCCCACCAGAATGCAATCACGCCCCTCTGTGCTGCGGCCACTGGGCAAGAACGGGCCCATGGTGTCGCGAATTGGATATGGTACCATGGGAATAGGATTTCCCTGTTCTCGAACAACGGATCCCATCCCAGACCCGCAACGTCTTGCCATACTCGATCGCGCATACGAATTGGGATGCACTTTCTGGGACAGCAGCGACATATATGTAAGATCGGAATAGTGGCTGCTGAATACAAAACCATAAGACAAATTCGCTAACCAGAATCATCAATGGCAGGGCGACTCCGAGGTCATCATTGGCAAGTGGCTGGCCTTGAATCCCGAGAAGCGCAAAGACATATTCCTCGCTACTAAGTTCGGCGGAATCCAAAGGCCAGATGGGTTTGGGTTTCGTGGCGACGCGGCTTATGTGGCGATTGCCTGTGAACAGAGCCTCAAAAGACTTGGGGTAGAGACAATTGATCTCTGGTACCCCCACCGGCTCGATGGGTCGACTCCTGTCGAGCACATTGTGTCTGAGATGGTTAAATTGAAAGAGTGAGTCTTACTATTATCCCAAAAAAGTTTTCGACAATCGTTAGCGGACAGCAGTTGATACTCTTCTCCAGACAAGGCAAGATTCGCCACATAGGGCTATCTGAAGTCTCATCAGCAACTCTGCGGCGAGCCCATGCCATCCATCCTATTGCCTGTGTGCAGATGGAGTACAGCGCATTCAGCACCGAAATCGAGTCTTCAGAGCACAAGCTCTTGGCGACCTGCCGCGAACTCGGTGTAGCCATTGTCGCGTACTCCCCTCTGTCTCGTGGCTTGCTAGGTGGAGGTGTGCAAGGCCCTGACGACTTTGAGGATGGAGACGTGCGTAGGTTCTACCCGCGCTACTCGAGGGAGAACTTTCCCAAAAACATGGAATTGGTCAAGGCCATCACAGCACTTGCTACCAATAAAAACGTGACTGTGGGCCAGGTCGCACTAGCCTGGCTACTGGGCCAGGGAGATGACATCTTTCCGATTCCCGGGTGGGTGATGCTTTCCGCTTCTGTCTTTTACTGCACACTATTAACCGCGCGGACAGAACGATCACCCTCAATTACCTCGAGGATAATTTCAATGCCATACACATCGAACTTACCCCAGAGGAATCGCAGAATATCCGCGACTTGGTGGAGAAGGCTTCCGTGTTTGGAGAGAGATATCCGATGGAACACGCATTAGCCTTGTTTGCTGATACACCACTTCCTGAGGACTGGAAGGAAGTGGAGCAGGATTCGGCTATAGCGGGCCAGACGATCGGCCGGATAATCCTTGACCAGAAGTGATGTCCCCAAATTCGGCTCTATGGGCACTGAGGATCCAGTCTGGTAATTGCAACAGCTTCTGTTTATATTTCCAGTTTCTTCGTTCATTTCGCAGGCTACAAAGCTCCAATAGGTACACAGCTATATTTGCCTAATTTAAATAGTCCATTATTAACAGACCATATAGATACCTGATCTGGCACGTCCACTGGATGATCGTTGTTAGCATCGCAGTAAAGCCGAAATTTCCATTGTGTGAAGAAAATTAGGCTGCCGTTAGGTGCTAGGATAACACGGAGGCGTTTCCCTGCGCTTTTGTTGTTATAGAAGTTCTATATGTGACTCTCAGCATGGTTTCGAGAACATATCACAGTCTGATTAAGCGCGTGCTTGATCTGTAGTTGGGTTTTACACCCAACCCCTTTGGTTGTAAACCAGACGTTCAAAATGGCTCAAACGCTTCCTGACAAATCGCATGAAAATAGAGAAACCTCGAATTCTAACTAACTGACATGAATACAATTTATTAATGACCTCCTTCCACTGCTTTACTTCCTCTAGTGGCGCACTATTACTTTGACAGAATCCTCGAAAACGGCGGCAATACCCAACATCTTGCCATCATACCCACTTCCACCAAGAAAAGTAACTCCGAATGGCAGCTTTACTCCCTCCTCTTCGTTATCCACCCACCCAGCATTGACACTAACACCGCACAGATCAACAACGTTGCCTGCATGTGTGAACGTGCCAAGCTTGGAATTCAAAGCCAGTGGGTTATCCAACATGTCCTTGATTGTAGGATGGCATGGTACGCTTGGTACAACCAGAACATCAATTCCGCTTTCCAGGGTGTCGAAAGTCTTCCGTGCTTGCGCGGTATATTGGATTTGAGCGGCCTGATCCTGGAATACTTGCCAGGCTTTGAGCTCGGAAGAAAGCGTGGACTGAAAGATAGCCTTGGTGGTGGGATGCAGAGTATCGATATTCTTAACGAAGAACTCGTGGCCCATGGAGGCAAGACGTTCATGCACAAGGGATGCATCATAAAGCAGGTCGCCGGCTTTGGCGAATGGGGTGTAATCGATGTCGACTAATCTGCCACCACACGATTGTAACTGCTGAATACTCGCTTGGAAGAGGTCTTGGTATGCTTTGGAACAAGTTTCCAGGAGAGGACGCGGAGGAACACCGAATGTAAAGCCCCCTTCCTTTGGTCCCCGGAAATCTACCGTCCAAGTTGATAAGCTTTTTGGCGGTTTGGCATATGGGTCTAAGGGATCATGTTGGTCGATTATATACCAGACCTCTCGTGCCTCGGCTATAGAAGGTGCCAAGATGGTGATTGTATCAAGGCTTTTGCATGCAGGCACCAAGCCTCGAGCGGAGATGGTGCCTTTGGTCGGCTTGAAGCCGACGATGCCATTTAAGGCCGCAGGGACACGAGTACTTCCTGCCGTGTCGGTTCCAATAGCGAATGAGACTAGTCCCGCCGCGACAGCGACGCCTGATCCCGACGAGGAGCCACCGGAAATATGCTTTTTGCTGTAGACACTATGAGGGATGCCGTACGGTGACCGGCATCCGGATAGACCGGTTGCAAGCTGGTCCAAGTTAACTTTGCCAATGTACAACGCCCCAGCGTCAAGCAAATGTTGAATAGATGGCGCTGTGGAAGTGGCAGTGTACGCGAAGCTCTCGCATGCGACAGTTGTGACTATGCCTGTCACATTGATACTGTCTTTCACCGCAAATGGTATTCCAAAAAGAGGAGGGAGTGGCTTTCCGGCGAATTTTGCAGAGAGTGCTTTGGCTTCCGCGACGACGTCCTTCCGCGATTGTTTGGATATCCAAACGGCAGGATCGACCGTTTCGTACTTCTCGATCCGATCAAAAACAGACTGGACAACCATTACTGGATCCGCAAGGCCACATTTGTACTGCCGTTGTAGCTCAGCAATTGAGGGAAGGGCTGCGGCCGAAACCGAAGTGGCACTAGGTGGGTTTAGCTCGCAGATATCCTCCGCCTGGGCAATCAAGTCCGAGCTATGGCCAATGTATCCAAAGAGGCCATCTTGGCTGCAAATGATATCTAGGGACGTGGTCACCATCTGTTGGTCGAAACCACCAGTGCAGTCCGATAGGATACAGCATTCGTATCCCCTATCATTGCATTCTCGCAAAGTTGTCGTCACACAGCACCTTTTCCTCATTGTCAGTCAATTTGCACGACACATAACCATACTTCCTTTCCTAGGAATCTCACTCAGTTGTAACGCCTGCGAATATCAGATGCGTGATGCCCCTGGCCAAAAGAATTCGGTGAAATCCGGTGTTCCAAAAACTCCCTTTCCCGGGTTTGTCGATGATAGGCTCTCCAGGGTGCGGCTTCAGATCGTCAATTACATCGTGGCCCCACTCGTTCCTCACCAAAAGTCTTCCCATCGGGCCTTGATCGCCGATGCCCATCGTATGGTGGCCATGCGGTGCACTGATCTGTCTCAGCCTCTTTGCTGCAGGCAAATCTGAAAGATCTGGGCGATGGCCTTCTCTGGTATGTACAACCTGCATTCCAATGGAGCGGGCGACATCCAGCACTTTCTGAACGGTTGGTACAATCTTGCGGACAGAGGAGAAGATCTCAGGATTTCCGCATTGGATAGAGCCAAACCCATTTGGATCTAAAAAGTCCCGTTGCATGTCAATAATGACCAACGCAGTGGTTGCCAGGGGGAAGTTGAAGGAGTAGGGTCGAGCATGAGGGAGAGAAAGCTTGGTAGTTGGTGCCATTCTGGTTGCGTAGTTCCACAGGTGCTTATTCCTGGATGGTGGTAAGAAAGCAGAATAACCAACGACGGGGAAAATCACAGAACACCGCAAAGGATATACAATGAGAAAAGTGGCGCACCCCACAAAACGAGAAATCTCGCCACTATAGCCGCCTACCCGGTTGGATATATACTCACGGCATGTAAAGATAAGACAATCATTTGTCATTATCTTAAAACAAGCTTAATGGACAGCTTGATAGATGACATAAAATCTCTAAACCATTTACGTTTTTCTAATTTGGCTAGTACCTTAGTGACCTACTTGAAATAGCTAGAAGGGTGTAAAGATAAGGAACATCTACTACCGCGCAACGATTGTTACTATTTGTACAACATTGTAAAATGATGGCAATATATGTTTTGTTAACATCATCTCAAGAAAAATTGTCTAACTATGAGTTCTTATATCTCTAACTCTAGCATATATAAGCTCGCCAAGGGTAGATTGACTTCCAGAAGTTATGGTGAAGCTAATTTTAGGTGAAATTCTAAAAGTAGTATATATAGTAGATTTAGACTTGATAAGTTGAAAGGGAGATGATAGCAATAATACACAGATTAGAATTAACAGCGAAATGGAAGAACCATTAAAGAAATTTAGGTGGGAAGATGAAGCTTCGGATTAACGGTTTACTGATTGATAGTCTAACTGACAGTCAGTCAGCGCTTAAGATAGGTCATTTAGGTAACTAATCCTATGGACCTTACTAAAAGTCATGAGTCAATCTGGCTATTTGGTATAGAATGGCCCCAAATACCAAGCAAAGAGATAACATCTGTCTAAAGATAAGATAACGGCCGGCGATGTCTAGATAAGAACTTTTTCCGAATTTGGCAAGCATTTCCGATATCGGTCCAACCGTCTTGAAAGGCTATTTTGCTATTTGGTGGGTCCCATGGGGTTAATAGGGACCGGGAGGACAAGGCTAGTGGTGTTCAAAAGATGCAGCGGTAAAAACTTGGGCGGAATTAAACGTCAATTCTTATACGTAGGAGTCAAATCATGGTCTAATCATTTTTTTTGCAACATAGAAGAAAGAAAAAGAAACCATAGTGCATCCCAAACGAAAACTTTCTAAACAGAGCTAGTCTCTGCAGTTTCTTCCGAGATGGATTTCGTCCCAAACTTCTCGTCTTGCGGCGGTGCCAGCCCATTGTTGTAGACCAAGACGCCGTCCACAACTTGGACTTCGTCGTAGATAGTGGACTGCACGAGCGTCTCGGTCGCCGGCCAGAAATAGCTCAAAGTGCAATAGATGATAAATCCACTGCTAAATCCCCACATAAAGCTAATGTCATAGATGTGATCGATTGTGCCAACCGAAAGGCTTGGTGTCACGGCATGAACCATGCCAGGGAGGTTGGGGGCAATGGAAATAAGAAAGGCAACGGCTGCGCGCCAATTGCATCCGCCCTCATACCTATAGATGCCATGACGCCGATACAGGGATGGGATGTCAATGTGCCGCTTCTTGACAATCCAGAAATCGGCTCCGATAATGGCGCAGATCGGTGCCAGGAAGATGGCCAACGAGGACATAAATGTCAACAGGGAAGCAGCTGACGAGATGATCTTCCAGGGAACCATGACCCAGCCTCCGATGACAGTTGTGATGATGGCGCCACGGCGGATATTGATATATTTAGGGAAAAGGGTTGTCTGCGGAATTCAGATCAGCGGGAGATTACGTGCTAAAGTTGGAAGATTCGAATACTCACCATGTCATTGGAGCAAGAAATAACATTGGCCGAGATGTTCGTTCCAATCTGTGCCACGACCCAGCAGAGACCAACGAAAAAGGCGCCACAACGGCCACTTGGCCCATCCCATTGCGCAGATAATGCGACGGGATCCCAGATATAAGTACCATAGAGAACCTTGCCAGCGCTGGCCGTAATGATCCCAAATATACCAATCAAGGATGCGACGAAAGGCATAAAGAGCGCTTGCCAATACACTCCGTTGGATTTCTTCAGGTAACGAGTAAAATCGGGAATGTTGGTTCCCATTGTAATCCTGCCCAACAAAAGGTGTCAGCGCTCGGCGAACCAAACCTCAGGTGGGGGAAGTGAGAGATCGAGAAACGTACCATGATCCAGTAATGCTCGACATGGACGAGAGAATCAACCAGTTTTTGGTTGACCCTGTAACGGTAGCTTTCTGGTTCCAAATGTCACCGGCACCGCCAGCCTGAACACACAGGGCGATGACCACCGCGACCGAAGTAACCATAACGATGACCGCCTTGAATACGAAGAACCAGCGGAGCTTGTGTGGCGGGATAAGCAGACAGGGAAATTGGAGGCTCCAAAACAGAACGTGAGAGCACATTTGCTGCGACGTGATGCCCACTGACGCAGGAATCGTGTTCGGGATGTTCAGATAGGAGGGCCAGATAGCGCGAATGATTTGCGTCATAGCAGTTGATCCGGTGTATGTTTGGATAGCTAGGGGGAGTATAAGTCGAGTCTTCGGAGATGGAAAGTATACGACCAAACATCACGTACCATGCCAAAACAGCGCAGTGATCATTCGAATGACGACTGCTACTCGTGAGAGGTAGAACCCGAAGGAAGCACGCGAAGCCACAGCGAAATTAACGTGGAGATGGGCGCCAATCGCTCCGTTGAGCACAAGGGGAATGATGACCATGGAATAGCCAATGATGAGACAGTAGAGCGCTTCCCTCCTAAGACAACTATGAGCATCAAGAAAGGAAAACGAGGTAGAGGACATTCAGACTGACCATGTGAGCCCCACCGCGATAATAGAGGCAGCACCCTCCCAGCCCTGGGCGTTGAGGGCATCGCTGAACCAGAAACCCAGAACGGTCCATGTTGACCAGATGCGTCGGTCAATAGGAGTCACATCGGAGTCGACGTTAGACCAGGTGCCTTCGTCGGTAAAGGTTGTCGTCTGCTTTGGCAGCACCCAGCCAGAGGGGGACTTCTTCTGCTTGACATGTTCTTTGACTCGCTCAGCACGACGGTGCAGGTACGTTGTGACTGAAGCCGTTCCCGTAGTAAATGCCATGATGCCCTGACTTCAAACCAAAAAAATGTGGAGATAGGTAATAGAGTGTACCCCAGAAACGTGCCAGCCATGCAGGGGCCGGAGTTCGTTCTATAGATATGTCGGACATGATTCATGCCAGTAGAAGCCGCGATAACAAATAGGCAAAGATATTGACTCGTTGATAAACCATATCCTGCTGATAGCGGATGGCTGTCTTATCTCACTGCGATAATTCCGAGAGAAAGGATGCCCTAGTTTGGCTGCGAATTATGATAGGCTTCCGGCGAACTGGTTGGTCCAGAATGATAGGGTACCCACCCGCTTTGATGGGGCTTTTCGGGAACAAAAAAGCCGTCCTCTATCTACCCTATTTCTGACCTATTAAACGTAGCAGGAAACGATCGGAAAGGAGAAAAAAGTAAAGCCACTAAGAACACTAAAGTTAGTTCAACTTCCGCTTAAATGCTAAAATATGGCTTCACAACGGGGAAGCCGAGGCGTAGGTCTCAAATCGATCCCGAAGCAATGGCTGCTCGGCCGGCAAATTGTCATTCCCAGGGTGGAAAAACCTGCTCGTCATTTCGTGGGAGTCCAGCGAGCTAACTGTGTGAGAGCTGCACATAATAGACACTGACGCGACGGACTTAGGAGCGACGGATGTAGGAACAACGGTGGGGGTGACTACCTGGTTTCCAGTTTCCCAGTCTTGTCTACCCGTGGCACCATAATATACATCACCCAACTACAAAATGGCAACCAAGACCTGAACTGGATTTTAGACTCCAGTTTCTTTCCTCTCATATCCAGAAATAGCTTTCCCCAGATCTAGACAGCACAGTTCAGTGGACCTTTTAGTTTCTTGGCAGTGCGTACCGAAACGTCTATCAATGCCACAAACCGCCAATCATGGCTGTATACCAGACACGGAGTTGCTCTAGGATAAAAATAGAGCATATTGTCGGTGACTGATGCAGGCACACCGTTTCTGTTTCAATGTGGTGTTTGAGCGAGCGGGGGACGATAAATAGATGGGCTATCCCCAGCGCATGCTCTGTAGTTTGAGCGTTTACTTTATGCTGAGCCCTGTTATGTACTTCTTCGTTTATTCCTATCAAAGGAAGCCAAATTATCAACACTATTTTCATATAGCGCTCAAGTCCCAGAGCAGCAAACTCCACGAGATGAAGGACTTCATGAAAATGACAACGCCGTCGAGAAGCGGTGAGAAAACATGATTGCTCCCCTCCAGTGCATTAATACCCAATTTAAAGACGTCAGTACTCAAACACGTTGCACACACTCGATATCACTGATACCCGCCTTGGGGCTTTTCCGGCTGCACCCCGTACGGGGCGGTCTCCGGCTGAGCGTAAGCCCCAGGTGTCTCTGTGATCTCCTGCGAGAACCCTTTTTTCTGCTGCGGCTGCTGATAGTGCTCATAGTATTCTGAGTATCCGACAGCCTGAGCCTGACCATTGCTGTCGACAAACCCTAATCCGCTCGTTCCATAACCCGGGCCCTGGGCCTGCTGCTCGCCCCAGCCGCCCTGTGCATAAACGGGCGTGCTGATGCTGGTATCGTTCCAGCGGTCGTACAGGTGATTGGACATTCGCTTGCCTCTAACGCGCTTGCGGCGCCAACGGATGAAGCAGAAACAGCATCCGGCCAGGGAAGCTACGAGAACCAAGAATCCCACGATCGGAACGGCGATCACTAATGGTAGGTTCACACTCGAAGAGTTGGGAGTGGGGGTACTGAGAGACAGGCTGGAGGGGAGCAGGACCTTGGAAAAAATCCGAGTTGGTGCAATATTAAAGGCATTTCCTGAGACACTAGGGAAGTGGCAGTTGTACCGGGTGGCTTCGAGGACTATAAAGAGAGAGGTTCAGTGAGTGGACTTTTTGTCGGATATTAACATGGTTTGGAACCCTTACAGTTTGCCAGGTACTTCTGGTTCGTCGTCAGATTGTAGCATTGTTCACAGGTGTTGATGACATTGTCCGCGAATGCAGTCGAGCCGCACCAGGAGTTGAAGTTCAAGGGGCCTGGATTTTCAAGGCCGGTTTCCACTGCCGAGCTAATATCCTGGCACCCGACATAGCACGGCGACGAGACGTTGGAGATGCTCTCGGGGTAACCGAAGACGCATGACGTAAAAGCATAGCGTAGGTTATCTGGTACCAACCAAGAGGTATTAGAGATGTTCGTCTTGAGGTGTTTAATCACTTACAGAGTCCCCAGTTGACGTCCGACTCGCCAGCCTCCTGGTCGAAATAAGTGCTCTTCAGCTGGCAGTCGACACAGGCCTCGAAGGTTTCCCCAGTGGTCGAGTCACCGTACATGGAGTCCAAACACACGATCCCGGCGCCCGTTGTGTTGCTGGTGGTTTTATCGCAGATACTCGCGCAGGGCGAGCCACTGGTAGTTCTCAACCCATGCGCTGCAGGGAGCGGGTTGCTGAGCCAGATACCAGCCAGGGCGATGGCCAGCGCCCTGGTTGAAATTCCTGGCATAGTAAGACCGGAGCGAGCAGAACTGGAGAGAGGGAGCCGCTCTGCCTGCGACCGCTGAGGTAGATTAATTAATTCGAGAGCTGGAGCGCCGGCCAGAGGACGATCACCGGATGGGAGAAGCAGCGCAAGACAGAGATGGGGAGGAAAAGCTTCTTTTTTCAGTGCCCGCCAACTTTGCGGCAGATGTGACGAGCGAGCGGAGACGGAGCTCACCCATCACAGGAAAAGTCGGCATGGCTTGGGAACCTGCCCGCTGCGGGAGACTGCAGGCGAGGACACATCCTGGACGAATCACGGAGGACGTTGCAGCGTAGGCGTTGCCAATCGGCGCCTAAACTGAGTGGCACGGCGGAGGAGGGGTGATGAGGCGTGCAATTGGCAGATGGCGGTGGTGACTGGTGTGACAGACCTTGCAGCACTAGCGGTTCTGAACATGAACATCATTGCCGGCTATGGAAATACAGGTCTATTATGTAAGAGGGAGAGAGTATGAAGGAATAACGATGAAATTGAATAAAACAAAATAAAGTCTTGGTCTGGGGGAATAAGAAACAGTATAGACATAAGAAAGTATAGACAAATTAATGGTCGAGCCCTAATCCTACCCGTACAGCTCATCGTAAGACGGCACCATCCCCTGCTGCGCCACCGGCTCAGGCTCCCGTTGCCTTGGACGGGTGCTCTGCTTTCGATCCGGGCGCAAAGACTGTGCCGCAATGTATCCAAACCGAGGCGTCTGCGGCGGCATAGACGGCGCCGATACAGATGAAGCTGCGGTGTAGCTCGTATGCCTGGAACTAGCCGTGACCGATGCAACAGTAGACGGCTCGGTTTGGCAGCTCTGGAGGCTGCATCGCCGCATACGCGAGGTTACTGACAAAGGAGGGGACCTGGATAGATGGGACGCGTAGCTGTCGCGGTCTCCGCGAGCGGATGAATATTCGTGGTCTCTGATCGGTGAATCGAGGGTATCACGTTCCTCGTCCTCATCCTCTTCTCCGTCTTCTTCAGAACAGGACTCTTCATCGAAATCTGTATTCTCATGGGTAGAGCTCATTTCGTGTCCACTCAAGCCAAGACCCAGGCCGCGGAAGGGTGGCTTGTGGGCATCCCGAAGGCGCTGCCGCACTCTTTCATCGAAATGTCCCGTCGGTATGGCAGAGTCCCCATGGCGAGGAAACCCACTTGGCTCAGACGACGGCCCAGGTTCTGAAGCATGCCGCCGAGGGGCAGTGGTCTGGTTGTTGGAAGGAAGGTCATCTGGTGAAGAGTTGGCGGCGAAGCCAGCGGGCTGGTTCCACTCATTCCAGGATCCCCCGATAGGATAGCTAATAGCAACGTCACCCCATCGTGAATGTAATTCAGACGATAGTCTGCGCTTTCTTTTGATCTTTTTGAAGAAGGCTGCCATTTTATGGAACAGGTTGGTCATCGAAAGGGCTTGGACAGAATGGTAGACACGTCAAATAAATTTAGAGACAGTTTCTGTCCGCAGGCGGCGCTCATGACAATAGTATCACAAGTTTCTCCTTGGGTTGGACGGAGTCAATAAGCAGCGAGATTGAAAAAGGGATGCGAGAGATCGCCTGCACAGGCTGAAGTTATGTCAACAGGACAGATGGCCATCGACGCGCCAACTGACCAACCGCATATCTGTGGGAAGACCAAGAGGAGAGAAGATCCGAGGGAAATGCGGCTGCGCCAGGTTAGTGTTGGTATCCAACATTTGCCTGTCTAGAGGTGTGAGATTACCAAGACTCGGCAAGACGCCTGGTACGTTGGATCAACCCCTCTGGCGGAGACCTTAATTTTGAGGGGCCAAAAGAACTCACCACAGTCGCGACAAATGGACGAGTCAAGGAGCTGGGCGGACCGCCGGGCTTGGGAGGTGCAATGTTGGAGCGCATTTGCAAGCAAGAGGGGGAGAGCGAGTGGATGTGAAGGGCCCCTCAGATCAGACCCCTGTTCTTCTCGGAATACAGGAAAGATTGTTACGAAATGCGGCGCAGTCAAATTTTGCTTGACAGATCTGACGCGAGCCAGGGATTGTTGTACGCTGGTCGTACATCGGATGCACGGCGTCGTCCGTCGACTTGGCATGGCGCTTGTTTGGGCGATCGCTGCTCATCAATGGATGCGCCGGAGCTAAGCAGTGGTCTAGAGTCCGGTGACTCTTTCCAGGCAAGGTGGATGCAACAGCAGCTCAGATGAATGACAGGGTAGAGGGCCGGGGCCCAGTCTCGTGCTGAGAAGCTCCTTCAGAGGATCCGTCCTCTAACGAGAAGAAAGAGAAAAACTGACAAGGATGAAAAGAGGGGTTCGGTGGAGACTAGGAGATGCACAAAGAGACTGTCGCACCCATCCATGTCCGCCATCCCGATCCCTGCAGCGAGGGTGGGCAGACCCTCCGGGGGGAGCTCAGCGAGGGACATTGACCAGCTGAGCCCATAAGAGAACCACATAGCTTCATCCTGTCCGATCCTCTCTGTTTTGTGTCAATCGAAGCCTCGAGGGCAAAAAAGCTGAGATCTTGGAAACAACAAGGTTGATCGGCCCGCCCGTGGGGAGCGGCTGGACACGCCATTCATGAGCGCTGATAGGCGCCGGGGCGACCCGAAAAGGAAGCTCCAGCAGCCACCGACGGAAACAGCACAGACCATTAGGAGACGGCTCGGTGACGATGCAGGTCCGCACACTGTCACAATGTTCGCGTAGAGAGAATTCGAGATTTGAGCAAAAGGTTACAAGCTAGAGACGCATTTGGCCCTCATTCCAGATTCCACGGTGTGTTACGGGCAGGTTTACTAGTTGTTGATTCTGCATTAGCAGCGTGTTTCCGAATTGATGATAAGGCTTGAATATGACGATTTACTAGACGATCCAAGCAAAGTGGAAAACTCAGCTTCCACTTTGTATACAGTCGGATTTGAATGCCTCTCTCATTTAATTCAAGGGCAGTAATAACGCCAAATAATGCCGAAAATCCAAAACGCCGCGCAATGATCGCCTAAAAAAAACCCAAGCAAAACCCGAGAACAACACAAAAGAAATTATTCATAAAGATCATCCGCATCCGGGACCATCGCTGTAGTCACGGGCTTCAACAGAGAAAGCCTCTTCCGGTCCGTCGCAACCTGCGGCGAAGTTTTTCTCCTGATCGGCAGCACATGGCGCGGGCCGGTGGTACTGTCTGGGGAGTCACCAACAACACTTGAGCGTAGACTTCGGCGATCATCCTCGATATTCTTTTTATAGGTCGTCGTTGGAAGATCGCGGCCGCCTCCACGACCCTCGAGAGACTCCAAGGTTGAGTTCCGCCATAAACGAGAACTGCGAGAGGTATTCACAGACTGGCTGCAGGAAGTGGCAGGGGCGAGCTGCTCGAGATATCGTCCGTGGGTGGGAATGTATTTAAATCGGGTAGACTGTTGTTGCTGATCTTGCTGCTGGAACTGAGTCACATTCTCGATCGCCTCAGCTGTATAGTCCTGCTGGATCGGTTTATATGCAAATTCCGTTTTTTCCGGCTCCGTTGACTGAGATTGTCGCCCGATCTGTGAGTCCCTTCTCAGGTGTTTCGGCCGTGAGGCGAGACGGACAGACAGTCGACCTGGTCTCAAGGCCCCGAGGGCCAGCGAGGTGCGTCGAGATGAAGAAGTCGGATGGGTAGAGGATGCTATGGTTTGTGACCTCTTGCCATCTTGGTGGTCACTATTTATAATTTCTTGGTCATATAAACGATGATCGGGGACGAAGCCCGGTCCGTAGGACGGCGGTTCACGCAGATCTCGATTAGGGTTATCGTATTGATTCCATGATCCATCGGTAGGAACGGAGATATCCACATCACCCCATCGAGGATGCAGAGGTTTAGGGTCCTCAGACTTTCGAAGGAAGGGAAGAGGGGCGCTGACGATTCCGGCCATGTTTGAGGTAGATGGGTGGCTTTTGAGTGAAAGTGACTGACTGGCCTCCAGCGAGGAAAAGCAGACAAAATCCAAATGGTTGCTGAGGAAGTACGGGAAGAAAATAAGGCCGCCCAGATATATGTGGCTATGATGGCAGCACGGGTCGGCCAGCCTTCCGCTTGACCAGGATCAACAAGGCACCGTGGCTTCTAGACCGGCCGCAGATCATCCGATCCTCCCGTCGTCTAAGGATTCAGTGGGGCTTCTGCATGGAGAGGTCATCCAACATTCACACGGGACTCGGCGGTGGATTGGACACCGGCGCAGCCACAACGGACCGGGGTGTGCGGTGAAAGCGGGGGGATCCTTCAGCCAATGTCTTGAAGAGAAACCCGGCGAATAAAACGTGAAGGTAAAGATGCAGGCAGGCAGAAAAGACGAAACAGGAGAAAGAATGAATGAATCCTCCGCTAAACTACCAGTGAAGGAGTTGAAACAAGCGGTTCCTGTAGCGGGAGTATAGAAATGTCAAGCCAAACAAGAGGATCCAGCAGCGGGAAAGGATCGAAAGATATAGCCTCTGACCCCGCGACATGAAACAACTTCATTTGTAGAGCTGCGGATAATCTCAAGACGGGTGGTAGACGTTTGTAAGAGGGCGCTATGGATCTCCAATAGGATCGTGCATTGCCGCTGAGAGCGTGCGACAAGATCGGCACGGACCAGGGGTTTTGGCAGGGGACCAGTGACGTTTGTTCCTTAATTAGTAGCCAAGAGTAAAAATAGCAAGTAAATTAGCCCTTCACCTGCAGCCCTCACGCCCCTGCGTCATGCCGCCGCGGCTGCAGCTAGACCCGCCCGGGCGATATTGACAGCTAATTAGGTTTATTTATAGAACCTTAGGGCTGCGAAAGTAGAGGGGTTAGCTGAGACTGATGACAAGAATGTGTCTAAACAAGAAATGAAAGGACGTATTCCATATTCTAGGAAAGAATGAGTTTCAGTCTAGGTACAAGAACCAAGCAGCGAGTCTGCCGGCAGTGCAGGCCCGCTACGCCATTAAATGCCAAAGTCTAACAACCATACCCCACAGATCGTATAACGTACATAGTGGGAAACATCAAGGCGCAAGGTCCGATGCCATTTCTACCATGTGGCATATCCAACATCACCAACTACCTCGAACGGCAACTAGCGATTGGGAATACCACTCGTGAAGTGGGTTCAAACCGCTGTCCCTCATTTAGACGCGAGGAGGCTGAGGGAACCAGCTAGGAGCGGGTCCACTGGGGATGGGGAAAGGAGGAGGACCAGTAGGGGTTGCGCCAGAAGGGGTAGAGACCGAGCCAGTCGGAGTAGGGAGCTGGCGCTTGTCGAAACCACCGGACGGGATAGGGAAGCTACCAGTCGGAGCAGGGAACTGGCGCTTGTCGAAACCACCGGACGGGATAGCGAAGCTACTAGTGGGAGCAGGGAATTGGCGTTTGTCGAAACCACCGGACGAGATAGCGAAGCTACCAGTGGGAGCAGGGAACTGGCGCTTGTCAAAGCCGCCGAGAGTCGGCTGTCCAAGGGAGGTCTCGGGGAGCCAGCTGGGGACGGAAGAAGTAGGGGCCACCGAGGGCGCGGAGAATGAGGGAATAGGGCCCTGACGCTTGTTGAAGACTGCGGATGAAGTTGGGAGACCGGATGAGATGGAGAATCCACTAGAGGACTCGGAAAACTGGCGCTTATTGAAGGGTCCAGACGGCATGGGGAATCCGCCAGTAGGGGCCGGGAAACCACCCGTCGGGAAGGAGGGCAGGCCAGAAGGAATAGGGCCCTGGGGAGCAGGCAGGGCGAGGGCGCAGCCCATCAAGCCCATGAGAGTGAAGCTGGTGTACTTCATTGTTGGAAGGAGTAGCAGTGTAGTATATTTCGTGAAATGAAAAGAGTGAAAGTATTGGGTAGTATAGATGAGACCACGATCGAATGTTTGACGTATGGATTGGTCTGATTGATATGATACTCCGAGTCAAAAAGAGAGGACGAAGAGCGCGTCTTTATAGGACTGCCAGTCCACCCATCAAACAACCATTGCTGGGCGAATCTGGGTCTTCTGATGAGACTCCACCAGGTACCTACTCCGGGATCGGTCAATGACTTCAATGCATGCCCTTTCAGATTGGCCGTGGATATCGACAGGTCCATCGTGCAGGGACCATCCAGACCAAGGGATCATCGATCTCCACTACACCGCGAGCAAAAGCTGGGCAAGGACCTCATCCTCAGGGACACCGGCGACTTCAGCCTATGGTTGCGGTGTTTTCCGGCTTTCAGTCGAAGAGATTGAGACTGAAACAGGTAAAAAGTGGTTCTTGCTTTTTTACAATAGGTTGAATTAGGTAGGTATCGTCGTTCGCCTAGGGCGCGGGGACTGGTTATGGACTTAGGGTTACCAGAATCAATAGCCGCGACGATCATTGTTCCGTGTATACAAAAAGAGCCGAAGTGGCCTGAGGATCTTCACGATCAGTCAACTTTGCTCGTCGTGCATGCCCGATGTAGCTGAACCCCGGTGTTCTGAGCATTTTGCCTGCGCCAAGAGGAGAGGAGATGGAGATTGCGGCCAAGCCTGGAAATCCTGCATTCCTGGATCGGCCGGGTAAATTCAATAGTTGCACCTCAGCGATGAATAGTCTGCGATCTGAGAGATCTGGCTGAGCTTGTCCTCGTGAGGTCACCCTCTATGCATCATAATCAAATAAGCCCTGGATCGTCTTTCCCCGGGTTCGCCACCAACCAGCTCGAAGGCGTGCGAGCTGATACAGATCGTGTATCAGGGGTGGGCTGGAGTGTCCCACGGGTCCCCCCTGGGATCCTACAAGAGTGGACTCGTGCGGAAAGTCCGGTACGCGGTGGACAAAAGCCCACTGATTGATAAGAACGCGCCCAATAACCTCGTCCTGATCGGCGCCGGGGACCGCCACGGACTCCATTTTCTTCACGCCGTTCGCACGCGGTGAGCAAATTTTCCTTTTTCTGCTTCTCTCTTCTTCTTCTTCTTCTTCTTCTTCTTCTTCTTCTTCTTCTTCGCGCGGTATATGCCGGCGGGTCGTGCGAATTCTTCCATTTCGCTTGTACATATTCCTAAACGACGATATTGGCCATGGAAATGCCGGACGTGGCACTTGCTACTGGAACCCGCGGGCGTTTCACGAGCAGCTCCAGCCACTTGCCGAGAGCGGGTTCCACAGGGTCGTCGTCAGGGCGGCGGGCCCTTGCAGGTGTAGACTCGACCAAGCTGCTTTTTAGTTCCGTGGTTAGTGCTGGTGGTGGATCTCTGACATAATCGATGCGTCCTTCTCCTGGGAGTATTGCCCGATGCTTTTGCCGGCCTATGCCCTACGTAGGAAAGAGACCTGATAGCCAGCGGAGCTTGTGGAAAACTCGATTTAGGAGTGCATCGATATTGTATTTGTAGATGGATCAATCTAGCTGCAAATTTCATGGCATACAGCTTCTACCGGCGACATCGACTGGGTTGCGTCGCCACTGTATGCACACGCGGACGAGCTATATACAAATGATAGGCGAGGCCGCTACAGTTTGAGTAAACCGCAGCAGTCAAACACCAAGGATTTCTAGTACACGAGATTAAATGCAAAGACTCAAGTGGGTTGGGTGTAACGGGGTATCGACAGAAGGAAAAAAGCCCACACGGGTCGTTTCTGTCCGAGTGGCCTGCAATCTCCGTGTCGGAGAAACGATGGCCACATCCGTATCCCAATCGAGCGAGTGACGGAGCAGTTCTAAACAAAATTCTTGGCACAATGAAGTGAAGCCAATATTTCACTGGCGAGGTTTACGCATCGGCGACTCCGGGGAGCTTGGCAGAATCGTCGAGGTCATATTGAGCAAATGGCGGGAGGATGGTGGCATGGTCACAGAGTGGTCACGGATCAAAGACGCATGGCTTTGTTTGGGAGAGTGTCGAAGAACAGTCCCGGTGGTACTTTGGGACGACTGGGCCGAGGATGAAGATCGTCGGGACAGTACAGGACTGCGCGGGCCTTTGCCGTTTCCGAACGACGGCCCACCGTAGGCCGTTGAGTCCCATGTGGCTCGATGGGCCGGCTCGCCAGGTCGCACGGTGTAACGGGGCTCGAAATCGTCGTCCTCGCTGTCGGATCCGACGGCGAATATCCCGCCGCCCATCGACGCCGACGATCGACGGTGGAGGGCCTTCGGTAAGGCGGGCCAAAAGATTGGATCGTTCGGATGCCAGCGCGAAGGCTCTTCCAATGAAACTGTGCTACGGGCCTTTTTCAGCCCATCGGTAGGACGACTGCGTGACTGGCCTCTCGAGCGCCGTGTCCGCTCCAGTTCGTGACTGTACGATCCTCGGCGTCGGGCGCGGATGCGTCCTTGACCGGCACTGCTGTCCTGTGAACGGAGTGAACCTTGAATACGCAGGTCAATCTGACTGGGACTGAAAGCCACGCGGGCCCGCATCTGCTGAATGGCGCTGTCCAATGCAAGTTCAATGGCACAGTGATTCCGAATTCGACTCAGCCGAAGCCAAGTTGCACGTTCTCCACCGAGACAGGCTTGAAGCATGAACTCCGTTGTCGGATTCTCCAGAAGACGCGGGAAATTGGACGATATCAGTTCAGGGTAGATGTTGATGTCACCGATGTATTTCTGTTTCATAATCGATGAAAACTTGGTCAACGAGTTAGGGAAAACTCCGAGTTCTGAAAGGACGGTCATGCGGTGAAGCACTTCGTCCTTGGCAAGATGCGTCATCGTATTGACCCAGCGAGGAATGGCAGAGTGTGCCTCCTCTGCTGGATTCATAGGCCCACCCTCCTTGGGGAGAAATGGCACGATGTGTGGGTTGACTTGAGACACAATAAAATGGTTGACGTTGAACATCTCCGAAAGCCGGGTCATGGGCAAGTCTCCGTCCACGGACCCGTCAATGTACTGCTTGTGGAGGTCATTCCATGGGACCGGCTGGCCTGTCAAGGGATCCTTGGCCATCAATGTGTAAGGTCGAAACACCAACGGCACAGAGCATGACACGGCTCTGGATGAACGGTCAGCAAACATCAACACAGGATACATTAGCGAGACTTACACAGCGGACCAAATCAGCACGTTGGGTGCAGAAATGTAGTTTAGTAGCCTGGGCAGTTCGTATATGCCAGCACTCGACACGCAGATGTTGAGAATTCGACGCGTCCGGTTGTACGCCTCTTGGAAGGTCATGTCGCCCAGCCAGGCCCGCATCGTATTCGCCAGATGGGAGATATCCAAGAACGACCCGACTTTCAAGAATCGTGCCGTCTTCTGGAAGATGTTTTCCTCGCGCCCTTGCTCATTAAAAACTGCCATTTCCCCATGCGCGTAGGTCTCCAAAAGCGCTGGCAATTCGTCATCGGTCCGGGTACAAAAGACAGCGCACACGATACTGCCCGCTGAAGCACCGGAGATAATACGAGGGATCAGATTTGTCTCGTAGAGAGCCTTGAGAACGCCAATATGGTTCATCCCAAAGGTGGCACCCCCGGAAAAGAGGAGCGCACTCCGCCCGAAGGCCTGCCGAGCTGCCAACAGCTGATCCAAGATATACTTCAGCTCCAGCCCATCGCAGCGATTGTGCACCGACAAATCCACCAGGGTCGAGATCGTCTCCAAAGCGGCGGTGATGTAACGGTCGATCAAGTCCTTCGTCCCGATATGGCTATGCCGGTAGAGCGATGCATGACTCATGTTTCCCAAGTCTCGACTCAGCGCCGTGCGCACGAGAAACAGCATCCGGCTCACATCGCAGCTAATGCGAGCCTCCTCCAGCTGTCGCAGCCGTTCCTGGACTTGCCGAGGTTGGTATTCGGCGCACTCGAATGTCTGCTTCCAGGCGTTGTTGTCTTCCAGCACATCCAGTTCTTTGGCACACGAACTCCATTCCTCGTACGAAACGGCCTATAACCCAGAAAAACAAAAAAGGTTAGAAATGGGTGACGTTCCATACTCGACTCGGCCCGCCAGGCGCGAAACTCACATGCTTCATCTTCAGGTAGAGAACTTGTTTGCGATCCTCTACCTCGGCCTTGTGTTGCCGCTGCTCTCGGGAGAGGCCATCACGGTAAGTGTGCAGAGTGTCTCCGGCCCAGGACCATGAATCCCGCACGAGCGACGATACGGCGGGGATGGAGACGGCCTTGCGGAGCGATCGGCGCGGCGGCGCTGGCGGGGCGTCATGGTGCTGGCGCGAATGGATTATTGGAGAGTCGCCCAACACCGACATGACAGACGAGGGCATTGAGAGCGAGCCATGAGCCTGTATTGTAGCGGGTGTGGGATGTGGAAGTGGGAGTGGAAGGAAGGGGCAAAGAAGTGTCGGTCTGCGGGTAAAGACGTCACGAGGTCAACTACTTGATTTATTCATCATCCATCTTCACATGTCCATCAACCACTCTCGCAGCGCGTGTCGCGCTCGCATCTCGACTCCATCTTCTCGCCAGAAATGGCCCGCGCCACTGATCTGCCGGTATTGAAACTGGCTGTGCGCCACGTGTGCCAGCTCGTCTGACCACCGCTGCAGCTTGCGGGCTGACGTAAAGGTGTCCGAATCGCCAAACAGAGCTAGACTGCGGTGCGTGCTCAGCTGGTCGGCTGAACGGGGGCTGGCGATGTGTCTGCCCTGGGCTGATGTCCGGTTCAGCGACAGGGTCGAGAACACCGTCAGCAGCTGGCTGACGGGGGGCAGAAGAGGTGACACAAGGAGGTACGAGATCTGAGTGTTACCCGGGCTGAGGGCCGAGGCATCATCCAGACTGGAAGGGTTGCTGATGTGGAGGGTCTCGATCGAGCGTGTAGCAACCGTCTTTGCCGTTTTGCCAATATCGCCGCTGGGTGATGCTGTCCTTGTATCGGACTGGAATAGATCGATCATGGCATCCGCGGTCGGAACGTGCGAGACGACCAGTGAGCCGTAAGAGTAGCCTCCCAGAATGAGTCGGATACCGGGGGTTGCATCTTGGGGTGGTCTCTCCTTCGGAGCGAAAGCAGAGTGTAGCAGATGCAGATATTGCAACATGAATCCGTAGAAGGACAGATAATCGCGCAATTCGGGCCTGGCGGTCCAGCTGGTCCGCCCTTCGGAGCCACCGGCGCCGCTACACTCAGCGTGGTCAGTGGAAGGGTGATGGCCAGAAGAATAGATGTCCGTACCGGAAGTTGAAGGTGCCCACCACACAGCCCGCGTCCAACAGTTCGCCGCCCACAAAGCTCACAACTGGATCATCGTAGCAGCCTCCCAAAGGTCCGTACGGATGGGCGATGATGGCACCTGTGATGGATGTGGGCGGTTGTTCTATATGTTGCAGGGTGCGCGGGAGGTAGAGGCGGCATTCCAGCTTGCAGCCATCATGAATCGAGGGGATGGTGAAGGAGAAGGTTGGAGATGGCAGATCCATAGCTGTAGATGTCGTGTCTTGTCCCCTCTCTCTCTGTGCTGCTGGGTCAGTCTTTTCCATGCATGGCAAGAGGTGCTGTGGCAGTGGAAATGTGAGTGAGCGTCTTAGTTCCCGCACCAACAAACCTTGAACCAACTGGCCTCGAAAGACAACCATTCCACCAACGCTCGTTCTTTGACCGGTTTATTTCTGGATTGTTTGAGAGATTTATTTTGGTATAATTATTGACGACATGGAATTATGGAATGTCTAAATAGCACACATATCGGCCACTGACCGAGGGAAAGACGAGATATATATTTCGCGATCAACCCGACAAGCTACAAGGCACGAACACTAAACCCAAGGGTAGACATTAGCTTCATATTATCACTCATTCTTTCACTCGGTTTGCTCTTTGCAATTCTTGATTGAGGATCTAGCCAGAAATGCGACGCGCTGAGGGTATCTGTAGTTGTAGTGTTCCAAAAATATATATAATTACAGGCAGGATAACTCAAGATTCCGAGAGAAGCCACGACGGGTCAGGTTCGTCATCTTCAGACCGTGATTCGGTGTGATGAAGTTCTCCATCCTTGAGCAAATCAGCTGGAGGATCAGCTTCATCATCCTCGGACCTCGAATCCGTATGAGGCGGATCACGGTCCTTCAGTAAATCGTCCGGGGAGTCAGGATTGTCGACTCCAAGAGAATCAGGGGTCTCATCAAGTACGGAGTGGCCGTCCCGTTCTTGTCTTGGAGACTCAACTGGCGCATTTTCACGCAGAGGGAGGCCAAAGGCCTTGCGAAGCTTGCTCCGTGCCTGCTGCAGGGCCGTCAGCTCTGCCCCAACGCAGCAGATGACGAGATTCCAGCCTTTCTTCTCGGCAAGATTCATCACATGGTCGACAAATTGCGTGGTTTTAGCTAGATCCCCCAGGACACTGTCAATCAGCTCGTTCCTGGACTTGGCCTTTTCGGCTTCATCCAGTTCAGCGTACATATCTGTCCGCATATAACGACGCATGCTGGTCCGCAAACGTTTCTCAAACCCGGTCACCTCGGTCACGACCTCACTCCAGGCACTGCCCCCTTGCTGCAAGGCCATTATCTCCTTTTCAATATTCTGTGTTTTGGTTTCCAGGCCTGTCCATTCATTGCTGAAATATTCTTCCGCCATGGGGAGCGTGCGGCGTTTGGGTTGCAACGAGTAGAATGGGACGTTGTTCTCGAATCCATTCAATGGTTCGCTGGGAGGGTGGACGAGAAACTCTCGCATCTCTGCTTGGAGGAGCGACAATGACTCTGTGTAGGAAGACAGCTTAGCGTCAACCGAATTATTGATGCTCGAGATCTCGTTGACCATCTGCTTATGCTTGACTTTCATAGCGTACAATCTGGTCTCCAGTTCCTGAATGTCAGTCTCTAGGGTCTGGGCCTCCTCTTGCAGCCGTTTCGAGCGCTGGCTCTCTTCTTCGTCATGGATATCAGAGATGGCTTTTTCCAACCCGTCTTTCTTCTGGTTGAACTCATCAATGTCGTCGAGCGCCCGTTCCGTAGAGAACAGGTGCTGCCTCAGGATGCGCCGTTCGTCCTCTTCCAGCTCCAACAACTTGTCGATGTGGCGAACGATTCCATCCCGGGCAATCTCAAGTGTCGTCTTTGCATGTCCGCGCCGGGTGCCCGATATAGGAGCTGGAGGTATGGACGAGCTCGTTATAGAGGAAGCGGGTGTGAAGGTTCTTTCCTCGGTAGTTTCTGGGGTGGGAGAAGGGGAATCGGGATTAGTCGGATCGGGGGCGAGCAGAGCGCTGGATTGTGCATTAATCAGGCCCTGCAGTCGGCGATGGATGTCGCGCTGTTGGCGTTGGATGCGTTGCAGGGAATCCCCATGGTGTGATGCTTCGGGGTCTGTTATGAGACTTTCTCTTCCAAACAGGCGGGACATCGTGGGCAGGACGCAGAAGTGCAATGTCGAGGAACGTACTCCCTCCGGGCACTCAGACACGACTTAGTGAATGTTGTTGCCGGTGCAGCTGATGCAGGTCAGGCGTCATCGCACGTGACTCGGTGAATCAGTCAGCTGCGGTTGACGTTGTCGCGCGCGCCTGGAAGCTTCTGCTCTTCCAGCTCCTGCTCTCTCCACAACCCATCCATTCGGTCCCATTCCTTTGATCATTCGCTGTCTTTGGGCCATCCTTTTTCTACTACGGGATCTTAACCGCTCCCTGTTCACTTGATCCGTGCTTTGGGCCGACTCGCCGTTTTCCCCCGGAGCTCTCCCCGTTGACGTCGCTTCATCACCCCTGCACCACCGGAGCCGCTCTGTTCCAACCCAACCCAAGAGCTTGTCACACGGGACATCTCCTACAATAACCATGGTCGGAATTGCTTCAGCTGCCGGCCTGGTCGGCTTCCTGTCGGAGCCTGACCCAGAGCTGAAGGTCTTTGCGCTCAAGTCACTAGACGCTCAGGTCGACCTGCTCTGGACTGAAGTGGTGAACGCTGTTCCTGAGATGTAAGTTTGCCCTTCCTGACGGATATGTTGGCCTCGTCGCGTCCTTTGCGTCTGCTTGGATGAGATACCCCTGCTGCCGAGTCCAAGGGACCGTGCTGACGGCATCCATCTAGTGAGGCTCTCTACGAAGATGAATCATTCCCCGAACGTGAACTGGCCGCTCTAGTCGCCTCGAAGGTATATTATCATCTCCAGGAGTACAATGAGAGCATGGTCCTTGCCCTGGGCGCCGGAAAGCTGTTCAAGCTAGATCACGGTGGCGAGTACGAGGAGACGATCATTGGTAAGATGGGCCTCGTCACTTCTAATTGTTTCGGGCCTGTCCAGTCGCTAACTTGATGCAGCCAAATGTGTCGATACTTTTATCTCCCTTTCTGCGGCCCAGCGGCCGGCCGGCGGCGACCAGCCAGCCAACCTGAACACCGCGTTCCCGGCATCGGGTGAGGGCGCCACGAGCACATCAGCCAGCCTTACCTCTCCAATCACACCATTCTCGAAATCCGCCCTGCCCTCCAAGTCATTGTTGTCCCGCCAAGAGGTGCCCGGTATCGACGCTGCACACTCCGGAGGCGATGACGCCAGCGTCCAGCATACGGACACACCCCTTGTGTTGAAGCGTGGCGTCCAGGGCCAGCTGCAGGCAGTGATTGAGAGCCTGTTTGAGGAGTGCTTCCGCCAGAAGCGCTATCGCCAAGTGATTGGGATTGCGGTTGAGGCAAAGAGCTTGGATGTGTTGCGCATGGCCATCATCCGTGCTAGTGAGGACGAGAAGAAGCAGCAGGGTGAATCTCGGCGGAGTGAAGAGCTCTTGGAATATGTCTTGGATATCTGCATGGGTATTGTCCAGGAACGGGGTTTCCGGAATGAGGTTTGTTCACCTACACCCCCTTCTATTGGGGTAACTTGTCCTGACGACCTTCTTTGCAGATTTTGAAACTTATCTTGGAACTGCTGAACGAAATCCCTTCCCCTGACTACTTCTCGATCGCGAAATGTGTTGTCTACCTTAACGAGCACTCGATGGCCTCCGTTATCCTCCGTCAGCTGGTTGAGAAGGGTGATTCTCGGTCTCTGGCTGTCGCCTACCAGATTTCTTTCGACCTGTACGACAATAGCACCCAGGAGTTCCTCCAGAAGGTCCGTCAGGAGATTGCCGAGCTTGTGCCCGAGAACGAGAAGGAGAACAACGAGAATGATGGAGAGCCCACGGAATCCGATCCATTGCTTGAGGACCAAGGGCAATCGTCAAGGCCTTCGGGAGATGGCGACGAGAACCTTTTGGATGACTCGCTTTCTGCCTTTAAGAGTATTCTGGCGATTCTGGATGGCAAGAAATCTATTCAGCTCAACCTGGAGTTCTTGTATCGGAATAACAAGGCCGATATTGCGATTTTGAACAAGATTCGTGACAGCCTGGAGGCTCGCAACTCCATCTTCCACACGGCAGTCACCCTTTCGAATGCTTTCATGCACGCTGGCACCACCCACGATAAGTTCTTCCGCGATAACCTGGAGTGGCTTGGGAAAGCCGTGAACTGGTCCAAGTTCACAGCCACTGCTGCTCTGGGTGTGATCCACCGTGGAAACCTGAGCCAGGGCCAAAAGCTTCTACAGCCATACCTGCCCCGAGAGCACATTGCTGGTGTTGGAGGGTCAGGCTCGGTCTACAGCCAGGGCGGTTCCCTTTACGCGTTCGGTCTCATCTACGCTAACCACGGTGGCATGGCGGTTGATCTGATCCGTGACCACTTCAAGAAGGCCACTGAAGAGGTGGTTCAGCACGGCGGAGCTCTGGGGCTGGGTGTTGCAGGCATGGCAACTGGCGACGAGGGCATCTATGAAGATCTCCGGAACGTGCTCTACACCGATTCGGCTCTGAACGGTGAGGCTGTCGGTCTCGCCATGGGTCTGGTCATGCTGGGCACTGGCAACATGAAAGCGTTGGAGGATATGATCCAGTATGCGCACGAGACGCAGCACGAGAAGATTGTCCGTGGTCTGGCCATGGGTATGGCTTTGATCATGTACGGACGCCAGGAAGCGGCCGACGAACTGATCAATGGTCTGCTCGGTGATCCCGATCCTACCCTCCGCTACGGTGGTATCATGACCATCGCTCTGGCCTACTGCGGCAGTGGCAGCAACAAGGCTGTTCGCAAGCTTCTCCACGTCGCCGTCAGTGATGTCAACGATGATGTCCGCCGGGTTGCAGTGCTGAGCTTGGGCTTCATCCTGTTCCGCAAGTACCAAAGTGTTCCCCGCATGGTCGAGCTGCTCTCGGAGTCTTACAACCCTCACGTCCGGTACGGTGCTGCCATGGCGCTTGGTATCTCCTGCGCCGGAACTGGACTTGACGAGGCCATCGACCTGCTGGAGCCGATGCTGAAGGATTCGACCGACTTTGTCCGGCAAGGTGCCTTGATTTCGCTCGCCATGGTTCTTGTCCAGCAGAACGAGGCCATGAACCCCCGCGTCACCAGCCTCCGTAAGGCCATGATGAAGATGATCGGAGACCGCCACGAAGATGCCATGGCCAAGTTCGGCTGTGCTGTCGCCCTGGGCATTATCGATGCCGGTGGCCGCAACTGCACGATCAGCCTGCAAACACAGACGGGCAACCTCAACATGCCTGGTATTGTTGGCGCCGCCGTATTCGTGCAGTACTGGTACTGGTTCCCGCTCACGCACTTCCTGTCGCTCAGCTTTGCTCCCACCTCTGTGATCGGCGTGGACCAGAAACTCGAGGTCCCGCACTTCAAGTTCCACAGCAATACCCGGCCAAGTCTCTTTGACTATCCCCCTGAGCAACAAGTGAAGGCCGAGGAAGCACCGGAGAAGGTGAAGACCGCTGTTCTCTCGACCACTGCCCAGGCCAAACGCCGCGCGCAACGTCGGGAAAAGCAGGCACGTCGCGAGAGCATGGACATTGACCAGACCCCCACGACACCCAAGGTTTCCGACCAGCTTCCGGAGAAGATGGAGACCGACGAGGGTGCGGCCAAGGATGACGAGGGTAAGGACGAAGAGGGCAAGGATGAAGAGGGCAAGGACGACGAGGGCAAGGACGAAGAGGGCAAGGAGGCCGACAAGGCCGCTGCTGAGAGCCAGAAGAAGAAGGCCGAGCGGGAAAAGGTTGGCTACGAGCTAGACAACCTGTCCAGAGTTCTCCCGGCTCAGCTCAAGTACCTCACTTTCCCGGACCCGCGGTACGAACCGGTCAAGAGGGTATGTTATGTCCCACTCCATCTAGAAAGTTTTATACTAACGATCTCTACAGCCTACCGGTGGAGTTGTGGTTGTGCTGGACAAGCAGCCCGACGAGCCCCGCGAGACGGTCGAACTCAAGGCCAGCAAAGAAACCCGACAGCCCGCACCCCCGGCCGAAACCCTCCAGGACCGTCTGCAGGCCGCCATTGGCACCGCTTCATTGCAGACTCCTCAACGGGCCGCCGCTCGCGCCGCGGTGGCTGCCGAATCCACGCCGGCTGCTGGCGCGGCGGCTGCAGCGGGTGTGTTGACGGCAGTGGATGAGGATGAGGAAGGCGTGGAGGATGCGCCCGTCCCGGACGACTTCACCTACGAGTCGGACGAGGAGTAGAGGATTTTGGGCTGGGATGTATTACTAGATTAATCGGGCCGTTCATGTGTCGGGACTCCGACACGGTATACCGAGCCTTGTGATTGATATGGAACTGTTTCTGCATTACTGTGTCTCAATGTAGAATGTATTCCGACCCCCCTGTACTACTCTAGGTATCATCGCTCCCCCACGCTCTTCACTATCCTGTACACCCCGATGCCCCCCATCTCCAAATCTTCACATGTTTGTACTGACAATACCACTGTACTGTGGTTTCGACCATATCCGCTCGTGTAATATACGTATCCACCGGTAACCCCTCAGCCTCGGCACTTGCCAACGCGATGACGCAGTTGATCCAGCCAATCAATGGCGGTTCAATCAGCTCTGACCGAGGATTATCGCCGGTCCATGTGAAGACGGACATCACCAGCTTCGCCCAGAGTAGAACACACTCCGAAGGAAGTGGTCCCCCTATATCTATCTCTGCTGCCCCGTCTTCCCCGGTGATTTCTTTTCTTTCTCACCTCTCTCGTGACTGTTCTTTCTTATCTCTACCCTATTACCTTCTTTCCTTCCTTCTTAACCCTCCCCACATCCCAGCCATCATGTCGAAGACATTTACCAAAGACGACGTTGCGTCGCATAGCAAGGCGGCTGACGGCCTCTGGATTATCGTCGACGAGGACGTCTACGATGTAACCAAGTTCCAGGACGAACACCCTGGTAAGCACCAAGTTCTCGCCACGCTGCCCTGACGGCGCGTCGCACAATCCATTCCATTACCCGTAGGGGTTGCGCGAGACTCACATGTGCTGACTATGGGTGTGCCAACAGGTGGAAAGAAAAGTACGTCTTTTTGCGCGCGCGGCGCTACCTCCCCACGAAACCCTGTATTGATCTTGTGCACACAGTTCTCCAGCGCGTGGCCGGAAAGGACGCCTCAAAGCAGTTCTGGAAGTACCACAATGAGAGCATTCTGAAGAAGTACAAGGGCCAGCTGCAGATCGGCTCGTTGGACACCAAGAAGGCGGCTGCCCCGGCCCCGGCCGCGGCCCCCAAGAAGGCTGCGCCCAAGCCGGCAGCATCTTCATCTTCAGATGTTACTCCTGCCGCGACGGCGGCACCGCAGGATCCGTTTGGCGAGCTGATTCCCTTTTCCGATCCATCCTGGTATCAAGGTGTAAGTGAACCCGTGGGGGGAAAAACGCGGTTGGGTTGTGTCTGACGGAGACTAATGCGTGTGCGCGACTATTACAGTACGCTTCACCCTATTTCAACGAATCCCATGCCGCCCTCCGCGAAGAGGCCCGCTCATGGGTCGAGAGCGAGATCGAGCCGTATGTCACCGAGTGGGATGAGGCCAAGGAAGTCCCCGCCCACATCTACAAGCAGATGGGTGAACGGGGCTACTTGGCCGGTCTGATGGGCATGAAGTTCCCCCAGCAGCACACTCCGTACCGGGTTGAGTCTGTGGGGCCCGACCGCTGGGATCTGTTCCACGAGATGCTGCTGACCGACGAGCTGTCGCGCGCCGGCAGCGGTGGTCTGGTGTGGAATCTGTTGGGTGGCTTCGGCATTGGCTGCCCGCCGATGGCCAAGTTTGGCAAGAAGGAGCTCGTCGACCGCATCCTGCCTGGAATCCTGGCTGGCGACAAGCGCATCTGTCTTGCCATCACCGAGCCCGATGCCGGCAGTGATGTTGCCAACTTGACCTGTGAGGCCAAACTCAGCGAGGATGGCAAGCATTACATTGTCAACGGCGAGAAGAAGTGGATCACCAACGGTATCTGGGCCGACTACTTCACCACTGCCGTCCGCACTGGCGAGCCCGGCATGAACGGCGTTAGCGTTCTTCTCATCGAGCGTGAGGCTGGCGGCGTCAGCACCCGGCGCATGGACTGCCAGGGTGTCTGGAGCAGCGGCACAACCTATATCACATTTGAGGACGTCAAGGTCCCCGTGGAGAACCTGATCGGCAAGGAGAACCAGGGCTTCAAGGTGATCATGACGAACTTCAACCACGAGCGGATCGGGATCGTGATCCAGTGCGTGCGATTCGCTCGTGTTTGCTACGAAGAATCCGTCAAATACGCACACAAGCGCAAGACCTTCGGCAAGCGTCTGATCGACCACCCCGTCATCCGCATGAAGCTAGCCCACATGGCCCGCCAGATCGAAGCCACCTACAACTGGCTCGAGAACATCATCTTCCAGTGCCAGTGCATGGAGGACACCGAGGCCATGCTCAAGCTTGGCGGCGCCATCGCCGGCCTCAAGGCCCAGGCCACCACCACCTTTGAGTTCTGTGCCCGCGAGGCCTCCCAGATCTTCGGCGGTCTGTCCTACAGCCGCGGTGGCCAGGGCGGCAAGGTCGAGAGACTATACCGTGATGTCCGCGCCTATGCCATCCCCGGTGGCAGTGAGGAGATCATGCTGGATCTGAGCATGCGCCAGAGCTTGCGCGTCCACGGGATGTTTGGCATGAAGCTGTGAGCTGATCTCCCTTGGATGATTTCTGTTCGGTGCATCATATAGACCTTTGCTGGGGCTTCTTGCTTCTTTTCTTAAATTCTTTCGATGCATCCCCATACCTGGGGAGTTTGAGACATATTCTGGCTAGATATCCTGCCTTGTGACGGCATTTTCTTTTTTTTTCATTTGTCATGTACGATATTGTTTTTTGGTGACTTGGATAGAACAATTTGACTATGTTTGTTTAGCACTTTTTTTGGCTCTTGGAGTGGGTATGTATTTTGCAAGATAAAGTATTACCCTCTTCAGTAGACAAGCTTCTGTAGTGCATGGATGTTGAAGGACTTTGTAGGAAGTACATCTTACAAAGTGGACCAAGTTGTCTCGCATAGATAAAGGAACAAGCGGCCATCGTGCGGAATCAGTACGGCGGGTCACGCTGACCTACCACGCAGCCGGGCTCACTTCCACCTCGCGCATTTCACCTCTTCGTGCCGTGCAACTCATTCCCCTAACACACTTTCCTCAGTTGACACACCGCTCTCTCAAGGGTATAATAACCAACATTCCCCCTCGGGAAGTGTGTCCCGGTTTTCCCTATCTCTTTTCAACCCCCGATCTGCGAGACTGGGGCTGCGAGTTTCTCCGTTGGCAGTCGCGGCACTCGGACAGCCCGCAGGTCAGGTCTGCTTCCTGCCACTTCACCTGTCCCCTGGGTGTCTTCATTGCTCCATTCAGCTCGGCTGTCCCCAGCTTGCGCGTTGGACAGTCTACTGGCTAGACTTTGCCTCTCTGTCCACCCGACTTGGGAGAAGGATTCTTTGAGCGAGGTGCGTCGTCGCATCCAAGTCCCCTTCTTATTTGCCTACTTCTGGCCTGTCTTCGATTCTGTTGATGCTAATTTATCCGTCACATCTTAGTGAAGTCTACAGATCAATTGGGCACGCCCGACAATCTACTCTTTAATATCCACCCGAATTATCACCCGATACGATGTCCAATTTTCTCAATCAGGATTTCGGTTCCGAGGACGAGGACGATGATTTTAACCCCATTGCCCACGCCGACTCGGATGCCGAGGAGAAGGAGGCGAAGGTCAGTGATCGCTCCCTGATGGGGTTGGATGAATTGTGTACTGATAGCAGGGGGAGACACAGCCGGCGAAAGAGAAACCTAACGGTGCCGACGATGATGTGAAAGACGAGGGCGATGCGCCAGAGGATGAAGATGATGATGCAAAAGATGCCGCGGAAGATGAGGACGGCGACGATGATGATGACGAAGAGGGGGAAGAAGAGGAAGAAGAAGCCGTTTCGGTGAGTGACCCGTGTGGTACACATATCAAAAAGATTACACCATAGCTGATGGCTGCATTATTCTAGGGCCGACCTCGCAAGCGCAGACGCGGTGGCGTGCACTCGTTCTTCGAAGAAGAGGCCGGTGTGGATGAGGAGGAAGACGAAGCTGAGGAAGAGGAAGATGAACTCGCCGAGCTCGGTCATGAAATGCACCCGGACGACCTCGATGCCCTGCCCGTGGGCGCTGAAACAGACGACCGCCGCCACCGGGAGCTGGATCGCCAGCGTGAGATCGATGCGAGCATGGACGCAGAGAAGCAGGCGCAAATGCTCAAGGAACGCTACGGTCGGAATCGCGCAGCGGCGTCGGACGCTCTCGTGGTCCCTAAACGTTTGCTGCTCCCCAGTGTGGAGGATCCCAGCATCTGGGGTGCCCGCTGTAAACCAGGCAAGGAGCGTGAGGTCGTTTTCTCGATTCAGCGGAGAATTGAGGAGCGCCCCGCTGGCTCTCGGAACCCCATCCGCATTATTTCAGCCTTCGAGCGTGGAAATGTCATGCAAGGCTGGTTTTACTGTGAGGCGCGCCGGCAAGCCGATGTCGTCGAAGGCCTCGAAGCTATTGCCTTCTACTACCCATCTCAAAAGATGACTTTGGTTCCGGTGAAGGAAATGCCGGATCTTCTTCGTGTTCAGAAGTCGGAAGAACTTCTGCCTGGTGGTTGGGTCCGCATTAAGCGCGGCAGATACCAGGGTGATTTGGCACAGATCGAGGAGGTTGAGACGAATGGCCTGAATGTCACCGTGCGAGTCGTTCCCCGACTGGATTATGGCATGAATGAAGATGCCGCAGCGGCCCGCGGCGTCGATGCGAAGCGCAAACGTGGTGCCGCCAATATGGTTCGCCCCCCGCAGCGTCTGTTCAGCGAGGCGGAAGCAAAGAAGAAGCATGCGAAGTACCTATCAGCCACTTCTGGATTGGGTGGAAAGTCCTGGAACTACCTTAACGACAATTACGTTGATGGGTTTCTCATTAAAGATATGAGAGTCAACCATTTGAATTCCAAGAATGTCAACCCTCGGCTGGAGGAGGTGACCATGTTTGCTCGTGGCGGCGAGGATGGTACGGCGAACTTGGATCTGGCCTCGCTGGCCGAGACCTTGAAGAACTCTACCGCCGAAGACTCTTACCAACCAGGGGACCCCGTGGAGGTGTATCGAGGCGAACAGCAGGGCCTGGTTGGTCGCACGGTGTCGACTCGGGGCGATATCGTCTCATTGCAAGTCACCGAAGGTGAACTTACCGGTCAGACCATTGACGCGCCTGTTCGTACTCTCCGCAAACGCTTCCGGGAGGGTGATCACGTCAAGGTGATTGGGGGCAGCCGATACAACAATGAACTGGGCATGGTGGTGCAGGTCAAGGATGATACCGTCACCCTTCTCAGCGACATGAGCATGCAGGAGATCACGGTCTTCAGCAAAGACCTCCGCCTCTCTGCCGAAATGACTACTGATGGACAACTGGGCATATATGATGTTCAGGACTTGGTCCAACTTGAGTGAGTTTTTAGAGCCTGAATTGAGTTCCCCGAGAATTCGCTAATCTTATTACAGCGCCGCCACGGTTGCCTGTGTCATCAAAGTCGACCGCGAGTCTCTGCGAGTCGTGGATCAGAACGGTTCTGTTCGCAATGTCCTTCCCACCCAAATTGCCAACAAGATCGTTCCTCGCCGCGATGCAGTAGCAACTGACCGCAATGGCGCCGAGATCCGAAATGGCGATACCGTCCGCGAGGTTTACGGGGAGCAGAGAAGCGGCGTCATTCGCCATATCCACCGTTCATTCCTCTTCTTGCACAACAAGGCGCAGGCTGAAAATGCCGGTATCACTGTAGTGCGAACAACAAACGTCGTCACCGTGTCGGCGAGAGGCGGCCGGCCTGCCGGACCCGATCTCACAAAGCTGAATCCCGCCCTGAATCAGCAGGCTGGAAGAGGTGGTGGTGGTGGTGCAATGCCACCTCCTCAACGTGGCCGTGACAGGTTGGTCGGAAAGACCGTGACGATTCGGAAAGGTCGTTACAAGGGTCTCATTGGTACTGTGCGGGATGCAGACGACTCATCTGCTCAGGTTGAGCTCTACACATCCAACAAGCCCGTGATTTTAGCCCGGGATATCCTGACTCCCAAAGAGTACGTCAGAATTATTTTGATGTTCATACGTTCTTTTCACTGACCTTTGGCAGCCCCGTTTCCAAACAAA
This sequence comes from Penicillium psychrofluorescens, assembly GCF_964197705.1. Lineage (NCBI taxonomy): Eukaryota > Fungi > Ascomycota > Eurotiomycetes > Eurotiales > Aspergillaceae > Penicillium > Penicillium psychrofluorescens. The sequence continues at coordinate 1,802,086 of NC_133443.1, read as the reverse complement.
CGCTTGATATGGGTCGTGGGAGAGGCTCCCGTGTACCATTCGGTGCATCTGGTGCTCCCCCGGCAAGAGATGGATGGCAGGGTGGTCGGACCCCCATCGCCGCCGCCGATTCTTCAAGAACTCCGGCGTGGGGAGGGTCATCTTCACGTAGTAGGTTGGGTCTGTTCCTATTCACAGATAGAGATGCTAATGAGATTGCAGCACCTGCTTGGGGTGGCATGAGCAGTGCCGCGGCCGGGGCCGGTGGCCGCACTCCGGCATGGAAGGCGGACGGATCACGCACTTCAAACCCCTACGATGGAAGTCGCACGGCCTATGGCGGGCTTGGAAACCGCACTCCCGCATGGAATTCTGGCTCCCGGACCCCATACGATGGAGGATCTGGCTTCGATGCCTTCGCTTCTGGGTCTCGCACTCCTGGCTGGGGTGGTGCTGGTGGTGCCAACGCTGGCAATCGCACCCCTGCTTGGGGCGGACTTTCCAACGGTCGAGACCAGCGAGATTTCGATGACGCTCCTACGCCCGGTGCTAGTTACAATGCACCTACTCCTGGGGGGTACGCACCAACGCCAGGCGCATCCGCCCCGACCCCTGGCGCATGGCCTGACAATGCCCCCACTCCCGGCGGAGCTTTCAGCGCGCCTACCCCCGGCGGTCCCTCCAAGCGAGGCTATGATGCGCCGACGCCTGCTGCATACCCCTTCGATGCACCGACACCGGCGATGGGTGGAGGAGGCATGGCTGCCACGCCTGGAGCAGGCTATGGTGGGGATGATGGTGGACCGCGGTACGATGAGGGCACCCCCAGCCCGTAATTCTCAAATACTTCTTTCCAACTCCTTCGAAGCATTAAAATGGCTGCCGACTACACTTTTTTTTTTGTCTTTATCATTGGCCGCAGGATGGATGGGACGGGATCAGCTTCTCATGTGTATTCTACTTTAAACATCGATGTACTTGACAGAACAGCAACAAATGACAACTTGATTTGGGCTGAAAACATCACCGGGACTCTTGAATTGCGCGATCAATGATCTCAGCTGCCCATAGGCACCGTTCGTCCTGGAAGCGCGGCGCGACGACTTGCACTGCGCAAGGTGCTCCATCTACTTCGTCTGGGTGATCTAGAGCGCAGTCAGAACGAGTCCTTTAGTCCACCAACAACTAGGCACACTTACAATCCGGCTGCACCTCATCTCCTGTTTTTATCTCCTCGGGGTCGAGCTCCTTCGACGCCTTGCCAAAGGGAATGATACAGGCCGGATACTAGATCTTCCGTGAGCAAAGAGGCAAGAACTTCACAGACGAACAACTTACATCAAGCAGGTTCCACAAAACCGTATACGGCGGCCATCCAAAGGTATCATATGCAACAGCCGTGTTCTGCGCCCCAGGTGCCAGAATCACATCCAGTTTCTGCTCAATCCATACTCGGCGCCATTCATCGCTCACTAGCTGTCTGGCCACGTGCAGCGCCTGGATCGTCTGGAACGGCTCCAGGCCTTGCTCAACAGGCCAAGGACCCGAGAACATCGGCGCCGCGAATTTGGCTACCGAGTTCACGAGGGGCTCCCCGCTGGCTCCGATGTGGTCTTCATGTGGACCGTAAGTGAAGTACTGAAATGCCAAACGTGAAGCATATGCAACGGACAGGTATTCGTTGCTAGGGTTTTCAAGGCGAACGATGCGGTGGCCTGCGCGTGCTAGACGCTCGATTGCAAGGTTGAGAGCTCGTTTGATGGGGGGATGGAGCGGGAAATGCTGATCCTCGGCCAATACCCCGATATTCAGACTTCCGTTTTGACCATTCTGGTGCAGATACTGCTTCCACGGCGCTCCGACAGCCGTGCAGTCAAACTCCCACGCGTTTCCGTCTCCGATCACGTTTTGCATCAGCAGCTGCAGATCAGCAATGCTGTGTGCCAATGGTCCTGCGGAAGGCTTGATGCCAGGCATTCCCTTCATTACACCAGATACCTGTCCGCCAAATGGGATGCGATCTACTGTTGGCTTGAACCCGTACACCCCGCAGCATAGAGCAGGGATACGGATTGAGCCCGCGACGTCAGTGCCCACGCCTAGGATCGAACCGCGGAATGCAACCAGTGCGCCCTCGCCACCGCTGGAACCTCCGGCTGTGAGTGAGGTGTTGTGCGGGTTCAAGGTACGACCGAAGATGTTGTTATCTGAGTCTCCCGTCTGGAGGGATTAGGAAAGATTATTGTTAGCCGTGCCGAAGCACGCGGAAGCAAGGACGGGGGTGATACCCGTACATACCATCATGGTCTGCGGGATATTAGTCTTGACATACAAGACGGCTCCCAGCTTGAGCAGCATGCTGACAAGCGCCGAGTCGGACATCGCAGGTACATGCTTCAAGAACGACACGTATCCCACCGTGGCTTGCGTGTCCTGAATACAGAAACTGTCTTTCAGACTAATGGGCAGGCCATGGAGAGGGCCAAGGGGCTGTCCCTCTCTGCGCAGATATTCATCTAAGAATTGAGCTCGTTCTAGAGCCTGCGGGAAGAAAGTCTCCGTCAAGCAGGATGTCTACATACGTACCGACATCAATCAGCATATCGATTCTTGTGCTAGAGCATTGCAGTTTCTACATACCACCTGCTGTGCAATAGCCGTCCGCTTACAAAACGCCGTAGTGACAGCTAGCGAACTAACCTGTCCAGACGCTAATTTCGGGAGCAGCTGGCTGGCGGTATACTTCTCTGTCAAATCCAGCTCGGTCTCAGATAGAAGCCCGCTGCGGCGCGGGAGGTCATACTCCAGTAGCCGGCGCGGAACCTGCGCTAGGAGCTTTTCATCGAGGATCCATTCACTTGGGATCTTCTCGCGGCATTCGCGCTGCTTATGCGCGACGAGATCTCGCCAGTTCATGTTGCTACTGGGTATTGGTGCGTTGGTATTTGCCATTGAGGTTCTGTGTATGAATAGAGGTCTGTTCTCGCGTCCACTTGTGGTCTATATAGGAGAATGAAAAATGGCCGAGGTCAGAATTTCACGATGCCGTATTCTCTATCCGTGTCTTAAGTCCTTCCCCGCACCGCTATCTCTAGCGGCGATGGTTGCGTCTACCTGCCGAATTAGGAAACTCGCTACAATGCCGGTCTCTGGCTTTTATCTAAATCGTATTTAGTGTTTTAGAGGAACATTGTTCTAAATGCCAGGTAGAGGTTGATCCCTCTATCAATTAATCACTTAATCAATCCTCCAATCTGGTTACAAGTCACGTCTAATCCACTAGAAAGCATAAGCCCTCATCTCGCTATTGCTCACCGCGCCACCACGTCTTCTGGCCGAACGCCCGGGAAATTGGTCAAATGGTACGCGTCAATCCAGATCTTCTCCCCCTCGCATGTCATTATTCCAAGGCACACCAACCCGTTCAGCCAGTTGTACGGCCCAGGTCCGGTCTCAATCCGTAAGTGCGAGAAGAATTCGACGTCGTCCTGCGATACTGTCGCCGGTGGAACCATTTCTGGGTTGGCTTCCACATGATTTGCGTACTCTGTGCCTGTACCGGGCCGGTAGAGCCCGTGTGCGCGAATGTAGAGGTAATGGTTGTCTGTTGTGCGGACGGTGTAACGGGCGTCTAGGGTCATGGACTGCGAAGATTAGTATAGGGGAAGCAGAGATAAAAGAGATAGAGAGCCAAGGAAAAGAAGCTCCAAAATAATCAGTGGAAAATAGAAAATTCTAACTGACATGTGTTCCTTTTACCACGGTTGCCCAATCTGCTCCACCTAGCGGAAGCACTTCGCCCTCGATGCCGCGTCCTTTCATGCTGCCGCGGACAATGTTGGCAATACTACGAATGATGCCTGCATTGTGGGGTGCACCGATATTAATCTCCTCTTTGGCAATGTCACATTCAAGCCGGTACAGGAACGAGAGCGAGGGCTGGCGCATGCGCGGACCCTGCGGAAAGAAGTCATTACCTGGAGACGGAGAGGCAGACATGATGACTATGATAATGATGAGATAAGGTAGGAAGATAGTTAAGATATGTGAGAGAATGAAAAACGTCTCTTTTGTATGCGCTCTGGGCGGACTCGAACGATGGATATCTATGAAGCCCGAAGTCTCCGCACTCCCAAACAAGTAGGTCGTCCCACCCCAAGTTTATCTGATCTCGGTATTATAGGCTTTCTGAAAATCAGAATCTGGCCAGGCATCAAACAGGGCAGGTACAAGAGGTAGTATCTGATTAGCGAGGCTGTTTACTTCTAGCAGGCAGAGGCCGGCTAATTTCAGCTTTACTCCAACTTTCTTCTTCCCACCATCATACTCTTTTTTCTCTCCATTTCCTCACCCACCATGCCGTTCGCTCAAGCTCTTCTCAGCGATGACACGATTTCTGTCACAGCTCGCCAGCAAGCTCTGGACCGCATTTTTTCTGACCCAGGTATTCCAGGCTCAACCACAACCTCCTCCTTCTGGCTCCAAGAGCCGCATCCGCGCTTCACCCAGCAGACCCCGACTACGACTACATTGCCCAGCGAAAGCGATATCGTAATCATCGGCTCTGGAATTACGGGCGTCTCTATTGCACGTACGCTACTACAATGCCGTGCTCGGGATTCTTCCACGTCGACACACCCAGCCGTCGTCATGCTCGAGGCTCGCGGCATTTGTAGCGGTGCCACAGGCCGTAATGGCGGCCACATACTCGAAACCGCAGATGAATATGCTGAGCTTGCCAAAGTCTTTGGCGAGGACGCTGCGCGCAAGACATTACGGTTCCGTCTGTCGCACCTGAAAGAGATGCTTCGGGTTGCGGATGAGTTTGGTTTAACGGAGGAGGCGCAGGCTCGCAAGGTGCAATTCCTCAGTGTGTTTTTCGAAGATGACTCGTTCAAAGGGGCACTGGATAGACTGCAAAAGTTTCAAGAAGGTCTCCCTGAAGAGTCAGCGGAGTGGACTGCCTATGAGGCCGATGCTATTCCGAAGGTGAGTCCCGCTCCTATACGATTATCAGCTCATTCTCACCCCACCTCAGGAGTTCGGGCTTTCTCGCTCGCGAGGCGTCATTACTGGTCCAGCTGGCGCTCTGTGGCCATACAAGTTTGTGACAGGCATGTTGTCCCGTCTGCTGGAAGAGCATCCGCAGGATTTCCGCGTCGAAGAACACACAGCCGTGACCGCTATCCACAACACATCTTCAACCAAGGAGCCGCGCTACAAGGTCGAGACTAGCCGGGGCACCATATTTGCCCATCACGTCATTCATTGCACCAACGCACATGTTGGCCACTTGGTCCCAGGCCTGCGTGGACGCATCTTCCCCGTGCGTGGACAGATGTCGGCGCAGACACCCGGTGACCGGTTCCCATGCCAGGCAAAAGAACATTCCTGGCTTTTCAATTACGAGCGTGGCTTCGACTACCTTACCCAGCTTCCAGGTGGCCAGATGATGCTTGGCGGCGGATTCGCGCAGGGTGAGGGCGGCGGGATTGCCGATCTGGGCATCGCAACAGACTCAACCCTAAGCCTGTACATTGACATCCACCTCTCGGGCGCTTTGAGCGCCATCTTCGGCCGCCAGGCCTGGGGCCGTGTGAACGGCGATCCCGTTCAGGCAATGTGGACGGGCAACATGGCTTTCAGCTCAGACGGGTTCCCCTGGGTGGGACGGTTGCCTGCTTCGATGACACGTCGTGGCAGTGGCGGTAGTGACTCCTCCTCTCCCTCTCACAGTAACGGTGCCGAATGGGTGTGTGCAGCTTTTGGTGGCGATGGTATGGTGCAGGCCTGGCTGTGCGGCAAGGCCCTGGCCACCATGCTCCTCGTGCAGGACCGCCGACTTGCCCCAACTGCTGACGTCGATATCTCGTGGTTTCCAGACCAGATGCTTGTTTCTGAAGAAAGAATTGCTGCCGCGGAGTTGCCAGATACTGTGGCTGACAATCGTCGCCAGGCGAATCTGTAGAACGAGGAGGGTTGCGATAGGGTTTCGGCCTGGTCACGCTGTGTAATTTGCTTATTTTCTCTTTGATTATTTTCTTTTGTCTGCCTAACAATAGCGATCCACGTTTTATTAGAGCTCAGACAGAAAGCTGGTACGTTGGCTTGCGTTCCTGTTCTCTTCGTATCTAGCGTATCATGAGATCTAAGACTTCATATCAGGACCTACTATGCATACATTATGATTCTAAATGAATGGAAAAAGACTGAGAACCTTCCGCATATGGCCGTTTTATCTAATTATTTCACCAAAAAAAAAGCAAAACGACGGCATGCAATTATACGTCACGGCTATGTCCAGAGCTGATCAAGAAAAAAAGAAAGGAAAGGAAAAAACAGAACTAAAATCGCACAAGAAAATATCCCTAGGCCAGGCAACTATATTTCTTCCCCCTCGCACAAAGACATCAGAGAAATTCCAGAAGCCAACAAAACGACCCAAGACGTCGGACACGGGTGCAACAACGTCAGTGTCCCAGCGCATGTCCCTGCTCCTCGACCATGCGGTAATACCGCGCCGCCATGGCACGGCGTGCATCCTTGCCGAATATTATCATGGGGATAATAGACATGGTAACGCCCAGACATATGAAGCCACAGGCAATAAACATGTTCTGCAGACCATCATGTTTCATCCACGGGGAGATGGCGAAAGGGATGCCGATACTGGCCGCATTGCGGACGAAGGCCACCCCTGTAAAGGCATCACCGGTGATCTATAGTAGACAATTTTATTAGCAAGGGAGCCCGGCACACACATGGGGTGGTGTATATACATACATCACGATAACTATCAATCACGAGAGTCAACGCGGCATCGCTGATGCTGCCAAGGCCGAAGCCGAACAGTGCGCCACCGACACTGGGATAGATCCAGTGCATACCCTGTAACAAGACCGAGAAGTTAGCGGGGTCGGAGATGTCCGGGCGAAACAAAAATTCCAAAAAAAAATATGCTAGATGCAAATGCAGGTGGTGCTGCGCGCAGTGTAACCTTACCCGAGAAATGGTGGCACCGAACATAATCAAACCGCCTGCCATGGCCACTGCCGGTAGGTGCAGGATGTACAGACGCATTTCCGGCTCATAAAATCCCTTGTTTCGGCGGGAGAAGTACAGAATCGACCAATCTCCCAGGACACCGCCGTAGACGGCGCCGATAAGGTTGCCAATAAATGGACCTAGGCTCATGAATCCGATCTGCTCGGGTGTGAAATGATAGGGTGCCAGCGGGAATACGAGAGACAGGACATTCGCCGTGATGGTCAGCCATATGACACCGGCAGCGTACTGAAGGGCGGCGAACATGACCGGCGGGAAACAGATGAGCACATAGAAGGGGCGATAGTAGTGCGGCCAGATGGGCTCTGGAGTAGCCGTTACCAGGGCGAGGCGCTTGCGCCATGAATTATGAGGAATAGTCAGATCTAGCTCGCGGTGCAGATTATTGGGCTCGACAGGGATGGAGGTCTTAGTATCTGCTTGGGCCTTGGTCCTGAAAGCCTGCTGGTCGAGATCTTTAGCGGTGTCCGACAAATCGTCATCGCTTGATCCGGAGTGCACCTGGCCTGTGAGGACAGGCACGTACTTGGTTTCCTCGTAGGCAACCAGAAATATGACCATGAGAATAGCATTGAAGATCCCCATGGTACGGTACGACCAGCGCCAGCCCTGGGCGGTAGCCTGGACACCCGCCGCCATGGGAGTCAGGAAGCTCTGTTGTGGAATTATCAGCATAAGCACCCAATCTCGGACATGGATACATACACCAATCATAACCATGGTCATGTACAGGCCATTCATGGTGCCTCGGTGGTGGACGAAGAACAGATCGGCAATCTGTGTAACGTTAGCCGGCTGGTATAACCATCAAATCAGGGCTCAGTTACGGTAATCTCCGCGATAGCTTCATTCGTTGCACCGCCCAGGCCTTGTAGGAGATTGGTGACGTACAGCTCTGTTAGGCTGTGCATGTTGGCGGTCCAAAAGGTAGTGACCAGCATCAGCGCCGTCGACACAATGTACACGGGGCGCCGGCCGTATTTTTTCGCGAGAGGAATGAAGAACACGCATCCCATTGCAAGACCGACATAATTCACCGACATGGCTTGGTTGAGTTGAGTATAAGAGACATGGAGGTTGACGACCATCTGCTGCCAGAAAATGGACTGGATGGAGAGCCTGCGAGGGCTGGGGGTTACTAACGAGTCCAAATAGTCTGATATTTAACCTACGCTGTGAAAATGATGGCTGTCATAGCCAGCACAATGGTGAAGTTAACTGTTTTTCGAAGCGTGCTCCAATTCTGTGGCCTAGTATCAGACCTGAACAAGCAGAAACCCACGATGCAACATACTAGGGGTTCATTAGGGTCGCTCGACGGGATTGGGTCGAGCATCACGGTTCGCTGACCATGGAGATCAATTCCATCTTCTAAAGAGACATCAGCCTTCCGTAGTGTCAATCAGGAAGAAAAGAAATACCTCGAATCAACCGAAAAGTGCCCGGGGGCAGATTGGCATCGCCAGCCTCTTCAAAGTTTCGGGCCATGTCTCGCTCGGGGAGAAGAAGATCGTTCTCGCTGGGATTTGCCCGAGATCCTGCCATGCATGCGATGGTGCAACAGTCGATATATAGAATTTTTCCTGTGTCTGGGTTGTAGACACGACCGGCCACATGATAGACGAACGGACTATCTTGCACGCCACCGTACTGGGTACGAAGCGAGATACGCAGATACCGCTCTATCTCGAGGCCAGTGGCGTAGACCTAGACATGCGGAGATAGCCCCTCGCGGATCTGGGGATGACTATCGCTGTCTCCACATGGTGAGCTTTTAGGGCTGGAGTGTGTCGACCTTCCTGAATAGGAATGGAGCGCCGCGACTAGGGGCTTGGGGAGGTCGGGTATGTTGAAGTGTAATGCTCGCCATGGCTCTGCGTTGGTCTTTCGTGTCGAATATACTGTGATTGGAAGGTGGACGCAAAATGGCCATCGCTTGATAACGCCGCAAGTCGAACCCAGTCAGACGGAGCTACGATGCAGATCGACGCTCGGACTGTCGCTCTAGGTGAGCTCGATAGTATCCGCCGCGATACTTGATTGTCCATCTACAACTTCTCCGGAGCAATGAAATGGGCTACTTCTGCTCACGACACTCGAAGGCTATCCGGAGATATGACCAGCAAGCGTGTAGTCAAACTGGATCTCTTTTCTTTGCAGAAAGGTTCTTGAAAGATCCCATTTCACCAACATTCAGCGAAACTAATAATCATTCATTCTACAGACTGTGATATTCCCTCAGTCGCGCGAACAGTAAGCCTGGCATTCTCGTCTGATCCATTGATTCGATGGCTACGCCCCAACGCGCCGCCGTGGAGCCAGCTGGACGGCGAGTCATGGAAATGGCAATATCGTCGGGTTCAGCGAGTGATACTCGAGGGCCAAGTGCTTCGCTCCGCTGGAGCATTCCAAATGGCACGCACGTTTCCACACAAGATCCAGAACGCTCCTTTCCCAGCAGCTGATGGTGCCTCGGCCATAACACCTGAGAAAGTTGTACAGGTCTCTACGTCGGAAGAGCCAGATCCCAGCTTCAGCAATGCAGATGCAGGAGCTGTTGTTTTCCTTTTTCCTCCCAAGGATAGGGTGTCGTGGTCCCTGTCCCTGATATTGCTCTCGTGCAAGCTGTGGCTGCTTGATATGCTGTATCCGGCTCGAGATAGTGGAGCAGACGACAAGGTAGGCCGACCTCTTCCCCTATCGCATCATCCCATACCCTTACCGACTTCTATCCAGCGTCTTGCCAAGCTCCTTGGCGCTCATGAAACCAGCTTGCTCTCTTTGCAAACAAAATACCCACGCCGGCGACTGTGGTACCTCGAGGTCGTCGCTGTGCATCCGGCGCTGCAATCACGCGGCGTTGGCGGGGGCGTGATCAAATGGATTCTCGAGCATATCGAGCACGATTCGGTGTATCTGGAGTGCACGCGGCAGGAGAATATCAAGTTCTATGAGAGTTTCGGGTTTCGGGTAGTGGAAGAGGTGGAGCTGGCGGATGACGAGGCAAAAGTGAAATACTGGGTGATGATTCGCTCGGAGGAAAGGGACGAAGCTCGATAGTAGTAAAAGAGAAAGAGAAGGCCTTCGCACCAAGGATAGTGGCGACGTTGTGCAAAGAGTGAAACATAGACAGCCGAATCGGGTCACAGCAGCCCCATTTCAATTCCCCTTTCTTGGGCTACCTGGTCTACACTAAAATTTGGGTCGTCTCGCCGCCACATCTCCTCCAGTAAACTTAGAATCAACTCATCCTGACGTGTGAGAAGAAGAAAGCTCCGGATTTTCTTCTGCCAGTCAGGTCGGGGACGCAGAACGGTGATTTCTAGCCCGGCAACAAACAGAGGATAATTCTTCGCATTCTGGATGAAGGTGTCCTCTTCCGGACGCTCAGCACATGCCAAACGCAAAGCGTCAAGATTGGCCAGAATCCGCCCTACAAGAATCGTTGCATCCGCAGGACATGCGCCGGGCTGACGCCACGCTGAGACACTCGAGGACTGCTGCTTTCCAGGTAGGCGAGCTTGCTGTCGCAGTGTGAGGATACCTGCCAGTCGGTGTGCTTCCCACAGATAGCATTGCAAGAAGTCTCCAGGATTTCCAGGCCAGTCCCAAAAGCTCTGCTCAGTTGTTTCGATGCCAATGCCCGCGAACAGATCCAGAAGGGAGCGAGGCAGGCCACTCACAGGCTCAACGCCTTCTTTGGGTTCTGCGCGCTGGCAATAGCTCCTCCAAATCCCAATACAGGGAGTCTGGCGCCCGATCACAAAGATCGGAAAGTCCATCACCCCCATGACCTCCAGAAGATGCGTGCGGAACTTGGACCGGGCGGATGGGCGATGCAGGTTCTCAAGCAGGATGTTGTGCATACCTTCCAGATGCATCGTCCATGGAAACCCATGCATCAGCTGGACAATAGAGAGTTTTCTGTCAGAAGCTTATGTTGCTTTTTATCTCCGGAGTACCTGAAACATGGAGTTCGGGGCAAAGGGAGACGGGTGACGTACGCCGACGCTACACAACAGCAGGCCAGCGGCCAGCGTTCCATCCAACAGGGTGGTGCTGCATGCCAGCTCTGACCGAAATGTTCGAAGCGCGGCATCGAAGTACTCGAAGAACCGCGGGGTCAGACTGGGTGCAAGTGAGAGCTGGAAGGCCAGGCAGGTCGTGTATAGTGCGCTGGATTCCCGGCAGAGCTCCGGGAGACGCGGTTGGAGCATGCTCTCCTTTGCAGTTGTTGAGTGAAGAACATTGATGCCCGAGTGCAAGACTGCGCCTGATCAGTCTTCGAATGACCTGAGTTTCCAGGAGTCAGTCACTCACATTCTTTGAACAGGGCCTCATCGCTGCTGCTTGTGTCTTGCCCGGGTGAACTCCCCTGCTCATCGCTGGCGGTCATCACATCTACATATTCTGCCTGTCAATATCAGACGGCAGAGAAAATGAAAACATATAGGAAGGCAACCGACTATCCGAATCCAACTGCCGCGCCCCTGCGGCCCTCCTCCGTTCTCTACTCAGATCTCTCTGTCTACCCTTTTGCCTCTGCGGCACACTCTCCTTAACGGGCTTATCAGCGCCCATAAAATTACCGCGCGAGGCAATCCCCGAGCCCCATCGCAGCCGAACCTCATAGCCCTCGCAGGCGACGCCGCGCTGCTCGCAGTTCCGACACGTCGGACGGGCGTTATCGCAGCGCCGTCGACGGGTCTTGCATGTCCAGCAGCCTTGATGTGAGCGGGTCGACATGCCTGATTGAAGTGAATCCTTGCACGAAGACCGTTGGCAACGCTGCGCGGGAAGTAGAAATGCGGGGAGAGAAGGCAGGTGTGGATCAGCGCTTGGGCAGTGCGCGATAACGGGTCTGACTGCCTGATCGGGGCTGGATGGGAATGATCTTGGACTATAACGCGGCAGGACATGGCATCTGGGATGAGTTGGAGAGATATATTGCATTCCGGACGTCTTATTCGAAAGCTCTTCATTGGATATATTGAAAAAAAAATGTCGTTCCAAAGCCCTAGTTCAACCTGCTGCACCTCCATCCCCGGCCTGGGCACATTGGACGGATTACAATATGAAACCGGTGTGCAGCAATTTTGTGGCATTCCATATGCTCACCTATCAAAGCGTTGGACACGATCAATATTAAAGACGGCATGGAAAGGGGGACATCATGATGGGACTCGATTAGGGTATAGCAGACCTACCCAAGCGAAAAAAATATATCTCTCATTAACAGGACCACAGAAATGACTGCCCAAGCCCTAAAATCGACGGCGACGACAGCGACGACCTAGTCCCTGTCCCACCAGCAGCGCATTTTCCCAATCCACCTTATGTAGATGAACTATCCGCTCTGGTGATGAACATCGTCATTCCCTGCGCCATCAACCCAAATACCACCAACAAAGCACCATTTCCCGTCCTGGTGTATGTCCACGGCGGATCCCTGCTCTATGGCGGCGCCAACCTCCCAATTTTCGATGCAGTCAACCTTGTTTCCCACAGCGTCGCCATCAGCCAACCCATCATAGTCGTCAACTTCAACTACCGCGTCGGCATTGGCGGATTCCTCGCCGGCGACGCTATTGCGCGCGAGCTGGCGCGCGATGGGTTTGCCGGTAGTGGGAACTTCGGATTCACAGATCAGCAGGTTGCGTTCGAGTGGGTGCAGCGGTATATCCCGTTCCTGGGCGGAGACGCCCACAATGTCACGGCGGTGGGCGAGTCCGCTGGTGGTATATCCATCAGTAACCAGCTCCTAGCAGCGAAGCCACCGATCTTCAATCGCGCAGTGTGTATGTCTGGATTATCTGCTGCTATCCCGGCGTGGACGATGAAGCGGCATGATCGGTTCTTCGGGGACGTGTGTCGCCATTTTGACATCGATCCTACAAGCTCAGATGCCCTGGACAGACTCCGCGTTGTACCGCAGCAGGAACTTGCGAATGCAACCCCACTTATTCAGGGCGTGGCCTCTGGCACAGGGAATCCTTGTCTGGATGGATGGTTTTATGGAAATTCGGACCCGCGGGATATCCACGCTCCGCCAGGCTGGCTGGAGGGACTTATGCTGGGTGATACCTACCATGAAGGCGTGATCTTCCACCTCAATTTGCTGGAAGAGGACTATGAGAGTATTCGCCGAATTCTACAAACCTATATCGAGGACGGGGTATACACAGACCGAATACTGGATGACTATGGGATCAACAAGGATCTGTCTCATGAGGAGCTGCTCCTCCGCGTTGAACATATGTGTGGCGATGCCATTTTCAAGATTCCCAATTACGTGCTGGCGCAGACATGTCTGTCCAAAAATGTGCTATATGGTACTACCTTGTTTATGTATCACTTCGACCAGCGATCTCGCATCCCGAATGCGTTCGAGGGAACGGCATACCATGCCCATGAACTGCTCTATTTATTCGGGAATCTAGACAACGCGTTAAACAAAGATGAGTGCCGCATGGCGCGGGAGTTTGCATCCGCATGGATTCGTTTCGTGAACGGACTGGAGCCATGGGATGCTAGCGGAAAGAAGTGGATGGTCTGGGGTCCAAACAGTAGCGTGAAGCTCAAATCAGAAGGAGAAGATGATATAGTAAGAGACTATGCTCGGATGAAGAAGGTCTTGAATCTAGGGAGTGGCGAGATATGGAAGAAATGGCTGGCTGGTGTGGATGCTCTAGTAAATCATCGACAGCATTGGGAAGAATAGATAGATGGATAGAAAGTCACCACGGCCACCACCACTCGGTTCGGATGCATTGGAACAATAAAAGATAACGCTCTCGAGACATAAAAAGTCCCACAACTCCTTGTCTGGTGCTGTATGTCACCAAACCAAATAGCGTAATGCGAAGTGAAATAAAGTGGGATAAAAAAAAACCATATTTAGAAAGTATATCCCGCAAACGGATAACAAAAAGAAGAAAAAAAAAGAAGTGTACATATTACAAGAATCAGTTAACCGGCAAGGCTATCAAGGCGGAACAGCACGAGCCAAGATCCTGATATTGTCCACGAACCCCTTGACGAGCTCTTCGTACTGGTTATTTGGGTTACCTTCCATGGCAAGGTTACCTTGGCGGCGGATTTCGGCAGCAGATGCCTCAATCTCGAGCTCGTGCTCGAAATCATTTTTTGTCGGAGGCTAGAAGCAACAGGTCATGTGGTCAGTGCATGCTTTTGAGTGGCACAGCAATCTGGGTCCTAAACTCACCTCGGCGCGAGCCACCTGTGTCAAATCGACCTGATACGCCAAATGTCGGTAGCTCATGCGATCCTTGTTGCGCTCGCCGCGGCCGCCTTTGGCTGCGTCTGCGATGGTGAGGTTGTGGATGTCGCCCTCGTACTCCATTTCCAAGTTCACACTCACACGCCAGTCCACGTGGGTGCTGGGGCTGTAGACATCGAAATCGGCGACGCGACACTTGATGATCTTGGCAAGAACCTCGCCAGTGCGCTGGTCAGTCGTCACGCGGACTCGGGGTTTATGTCGGGGGTTCAAATTGTGCCGGATCACTGGCGGTAGGTCGGCCGCAGAGACCTCGTAGAATGTGTCTCGCTCCTTTTTATGCGCATATGAGAGTGGAATGCGATTTGGGTTCGTATGCGGTAGGGATTCTTTGACAGCGTCGTTCAGAAAGTTATTCATGGCCCGGTGTTGCTCCTGTAACACGGTTAGTATCCGTCGTAGGTATGCGAATCAGGAACTTACAATGCTCATATTGCTCTCAAAAGATGTTCGGAGCATTGAGTTCTTGCGATTAATAACGCTCTCGGTCAGGATAGGAAGATTCAGCCGCTCTGATCGATCCATGTCCAGAACACGGCCTAACTTCGCCTCAACCTCAATAATCGCGCCCTGGCCCGCGGCGGCCGAGCCCGCGGCGGCCGAGCCCGCGGCGGCCGAGCCCGCGGCGCCAGCGGCCACGTCGTTTCTCAATACCACATGTTCGAAAAGGAAATCGCAGAGACGCTTCGTGACTTCCTCATGTGGAATGAATCCGGTAATGGAAGGCTCCCATGGCCCAAGAGAGCCAACTTCTTTTGAAGCTGCTGGCGGGGGTTGTTGCACCGAGGGCCCATTGGTGTTGGTTGAAGGCGCGATTGACCCTCGACCCATTGACGGAGAGTGTACCGCGGGCCCTGCTACCGATGACGACCGTCTGCGCTCGGTCCAGGAATCCTGATGCGCGCGTCTCGCATGTTTTGGAATGGGTGGCTGCTGGTTTGGGATCATTGGGCATTTGCCTTTGGATCGAACAGATCTCCTAGCATAGATAGGAGGCTCGTTGTACCTCCTCCTCTTCGGTTTGGGTGGTTGTACATCAACGCTTGCGCGGGGAGCCGGCTCGTGGTCTATGTCCATCTTCATCGAGGGTGCGCGCGCCCCAAACGCAGAAGGCGAGCTGTCCACCTGCATCCCTGGCGCAACGGACGCGACATGTGATCCCGGACCTGCCACTGGAGGTGCTTCTCTGGTCTCTGGGGTAGTGGCGACGTTGTTCGTTCGGGAGGTGGGCTTGAAACCCACACTCTCTACCGGTTCTTGCTTCAGCCCCGCAGGGGTAATTTGGGGAGCTGGATCAGATGGTCGAGAACTGAGAGGCGACAAGTGTTTCTGGGTCGCTGGGGACTGAGTTTGTGGTGAATCACGGGATAAGGCATCGTGCGCGGGCCGCGGGCTAGAGAGTGGGTTTCGGGGAGAATCGTGACCGGAGGACGGAGGGCGGGCAGATGACGGCGAACGACGCGACGAGAAGGCAGGCGGTGGGCCAAGAGGCGTACTGGGGACCGAGCGATGCGCAGAAGGAGAGAAATGTTGCGGTGGAAGAGACTGCGGCGCGGCAGACGGTGGGCTGTCGCGAGGCCGGAAGGACTCGCTCGGGGCGCGTGGGTTCGCCGTGACCGTCTGAAGAGAGTGGGAACGCTGCTGCGCAAAATAGGACTGCTGATCGGGATGCTGGGCTCCCGCGCTCATGGGATGTGGCGTGTATGGTGAAGCCAGTGGAGCGGCGGGTTGCGGCGCGTTATACGGTGGCGGCGCACCGAACGAATCTCGCGCTCCTGGCGTATAGGGAGCCGGTGCATATTGGGGGCTCTGGCTGCGATGCGATTGTACCGCAGTGTTCAGAGGCGGTGGTGCGTTGAATTGTTGGTAGGGCGATTTGGTCGGGCCGTAGGGTGAGGATCGATCGGGGGAAACGTGGTGGGCCTGCGGTTGTGCGGGTCGCGCAACATATTCTGAAGGATAGGGCATCGGCTGATGGGCGTGCGCCGGATGCGATGGCTCCGATGGAGGACTCGAGGATCTGGCGGGAGGGTTGGAGGCGCCGCCGGCGTCGCTGTTCATGATGGTGCGCAAATCCATGGCGACGGCATCCAGGGTCGCGACGACCGAGAATTATCGATGCGAAGGAACAATCGAAGGCGACATCCAACCCAGCGGCAGAGTCGAGTTCAGAGCAGAGACAAGGCCGCGGTGAGTGGGGAGGTGATGGAGGACTAAGAGGGAACGGAAGCGAGGGAGAAGGAAGAAGTTCGAGTTCAGGGAGCTGGGCGGATCATCGCCGCTTTGGGTATACAGGCCAAAATAGAGCACCGAGAGAAGTGAGTGAGAGCGAGTCGGGATGGATGTTTGGAGAAGTGAGTGGTCTACTTTTTTCTATCTCGTACGAATTTCTCTCTGTTGGATAGGTAAGAACCTCTGATAGGTCGTCTAGCTCCATTGATTGACTAGGATGGTGCCTTAGAGCTGTCCTTTCTTGGTCTTTGGGGGCGAGAGAGCTGTGGCCCCCATCCCTCTTCGTTCTGGGGACCAAACAGAACATTCGAGCGGCTAACCCTGTTGCTCCTGCCTGATACACCTGTCTTCCTCTTGAGGCCAGAGTGGTATATACCGGGTCATGTGATCTACAATGCTGAGTCATTCCTTCGATCGGAGTCCAACGAACGAGAACTATACCTGCTCTCAAGTAGTGAACTTTATAAAGTGCTAAAAGTAAACTTTGCAATCGAGGCGACGCGATGGTAATCCATCGCATCAATTGCCGAATGTGAAGAACCCTCAAACAGGCCACCTATGCTGACATCACCACCCCGATGCGACTGCACACGGGTGAAACTGGACGCAATTGGAACAGATCATCCTCCTCCGCCTGGGGCCAAAGCTGACCGAGAAGGTGTTGTCGCGTTGTTCCTTTCCACACCAAGACAGACACACCGGCACACCGGCACAGAGGCACAGAGGCACAGAGGCACAGAACCTACTACTCTTGGGTTGTCACTGCTTGATTCGCTGTGCGGCTCAACTTGCCAAGCCTGTCTGTCGTGCCAAGCCTGGCTATCGTGTCCGCTGCTGACGTATGCCCCTGGGGCAGCGGAAACGGTCCCACCGACGCCTGAACTGTTCTCCAACTCCCATTTACCAACCGTCGCGGACCCCTGATTTTCCACGGAAACAAGCCTTGATGTTCCTCGACTACTAGCGCGGGCTCTGTCAAAGGCATTATCAGCGCGACGGACGGGACCCGCGCCATGTCGATTCGCCGCTCTTCCAAATCCGCCGCCGATGCGATTCCCGCGGGCGACATTGAAGCCGGTGGCGGGGACACAACACGATGGAACGGCTTCTCTCAATTTCACCCGTCCAATATCCTCTCGCACTCCCACCCGTCGGACGATTGGCTCGATAATGCGGAAAATACATTTCGGAAACTGACCATCTGGCTCACGCCCAGTTTTCTGCAACAGTATGTCGGGGGCGAGTCCGCGGAGCCGGCCAAGCTGCACGCCATCGCCGCGCTGGATGGCTTGCGCGGATGGGCCTGTCTGCTGGTCTTCAACTTTCATTTCCTCTTCACCTACACCTGGAAGGTCGCCGTCGGGTGGGGATTCGCGGGCGAGAATTTCGGAATCCACCAGCTGCCCTTCCTGCATCTGTTGATCTCGGGCCATATCCAGGTCGCCATTTTCTTCGTCATCTCGGGCTATGTCCTCTCCTACAAACCCCTCAAGACCATCCGCAACCGCCAATTCGATCA
This sequence comes from Penicillium psychrofluorescens, assembly GCF_964197705.1. Classification (NCBI taxonomy): domain Eukaryota; kingdom Fungi; phylum Ascomycota; class Eurotiomycetes; order Eurotiales; family Aspergillaceae; genus Penicillium; species Penicillium psychrofluorescens. Next base: position 1,783,991 of record NC_133443.1, on the reverse strand, counting down.
GACATTCACCACCCTGGCCTCGTCGACCTTCCGCCGTGGCCTGCGCCTCTACATCCCCTCCTTCGTTGGACTCCTCTGCGTCTTCATCGCGGCCCGCGTCGGTCTCTACAACTACTCCCACGGTGTCATTAAAGAAGGCCACACCATCCTCGGCACCAACGAACAACACCCCTCCGTCTACAGATCCTTCAACAAGCAATTTTGGGACTTCTACAAAACCCTAGCCGCACTCCTGAACCCATTTGATTGGAACCTCTACTACAACTACTACAACCCGCACCTATGGACCATCCCCGTCGAATTCCGCTGCTCCATGGTCCTGTTCGTGACTATCCTTGCGACCTCGCGTTTGGTAGCAAAAATCCGCATGCCGCTGGTCGCGTGCGTGATCTGGTTCTGCATGCGCTACGGCCGCTGGGACGTCGTCCTGTTCTTATTTGGTATGCTCATGGCCGAAATCGATTTGGTCAATGGCACATGGGAACGCCCGAACACGCCGACCGCCGCGGTCGCGGACGACAAGGCGCATTTCCACGTCAGTGCGGGGACCAAGGTGACCATCCGGCTCTCGCGCCGCCGCCTGTGGATCACACTCTTCATTATCGGGCTCTTCATCGGCTCGGTGCCAAATCTCGGGTTCAAATGGACGCCTTTCTACAGTTGGCTGTGGCACCTCACCCCAAAACCCTACCCCGAGCCGCACCGCTTCCCACAAACCATCGGCGCCGTGCTGGTCGTCTTCTCCATCAACAACTGCCCAGACATCCAGACTCTCTTCGTCAACTCGTTCTCCCAATACCTAGGCAAGATCTCCTACGCCTTTTATATTGTCCACGGACCCATTCTCCATTCACTGGGCTACGCCATCATGCCGTCCATTTGGCGCCTTGTCGGCAAGGAAACTGATTTCCAATATTGTATGGGGTTTCTGATCGGATGGTCCATCTGCCTGCCCGTCTCCATCTGGGCGGGTGACCTTTTCTGGCGCGCAGTCGATATTCCCAGCGTGAAGTTTGCGCGCTGGCTTGAGAATCGTGTCATCGTGAAACCAGGCCTATCACCCCCATCTGCTCCTCCGACCTTGAGCACTCCACACATGGCATGAAGTTGTACCTCATGATCAATTGGAGAAGGAAAGAAAAAACCATTCTCGTTTCCCGTCTCACTTGGGTATTTTTGCTACCTGCTGCGCTGCGCGATTCACCGGATATCCCGTTTCGTCTCTTTGCGGTTTCGCGAGTCTTGTCTCCGTTATTTGTGCTGGGTAGACGGCTTTCTCTTGCAATTTTTGTGTATTACCTTGTATATATGGATAGATGGATGTGTGTCGAAGAATATATTCTAGGAGTTTGCTTTGGGACCTTAATCAGGTTTTCGGCTTTCGATATGTGTTTCATTCATTCGTTGACTCGTACCAACAAAAACAGATCGAGAGGAGGGCCTATCGGTTATAACAGCCAACCACAAACAAGCGTAAAAAAGGACGGGTTCTCGCTCGACTCGACACCATGCAGAGACAGACACACCAATACCAGTCATGGGAAGGCCACCAGGAACAATAGCAAGGACAAAGAAGTCGGGACGATGAACGGGGAATGTTCCAAAAGGAATTTGTGCTGGGACAGAGTGATAAATCAAGACATAAGAGAAAACCCATCTAATGCAGGAGAGAGAACACACAAAAGAAAAGATCCTTGAATCCTTAACCGAATCAAAAAAAAGAGAAGAAAATGAATTTTAGCTTTCATAGCGCAACGCCCCAAATGCCTCTCCCGCCGCAAACTCCAAGCCACTCCCGCGGGTGACCCGAGGGGTTCGGCCCACCTTGTGGGGACCAGCTGATATTCGAGACTTCATAGTCACACTGCCAGGCGGCGGCGGGGCCACGGTCAGAAGTCACGGACGGGGCACCGGGTGTGTGGGCGACGGGTGGAGAGAGAGGTGCGGAGTTCTGTTGGTTGATCAGGTCCCAGAGGAGGACGAGGGAGTCATCGCCACCGGAAGCGAGAACGCCACGTCGGTTTGGTGACCACTCGACACAGTTGAGTGCTGCAGAATGGCCCTTGAGCTCGAGGAGGGCTTGGCCCGGTTGTCGTACGTCAAGAACGCGAACGACGCTCGAGTCCTGGGAGAAGGTGGCGAGGAGATGGGCGTCATGTGGAGATGCTGTGATTGACAATTAGCTTCTGTCAGAGGGATTGGAAAAGTCAAAGCTGCGTACCTGCAATCCGCAGCAGTGGCGGAGGCCAGGGCCCGTTGTGTGACGGACCAGATGGGCTGGCGTTGCCGGGGCTCATCGCTATTCAAAAATGAGTATTGTAAATTTCGAAGATGGGAGAGATGACTTACGCTTTTCGTTCTTGTCGGACGGTTCATAGATGATAGTGCTATGTTCGAGGCTTCGCAGATCAAACATACGCACACTACCATCAGCGCCGCAGCTGACGAATACGTCGACGCTATTCGCACAAAAACGCACATCGTAGACTTCCTTGTCGTGGGCGATCAACTGAGTTTTGGCAGTTAATGTAGGGATATCCCAGATGGTGCAGGTGGTGTCAATGCTGGACGTGATAATCAGACTAGGGGAAATCGTATTCCAATCTAAGGATGTGATCGGGGCGGTATGCTCAGGAGATTTCGAATTCGAAAGCAGGGCCAAGGGGGAGAGCTTGGATGGGGGTGTACTTTGCTGGCCCGTAGGACGCGTGATGGTATTCGAGCTCGGGACAGGCTGAGAACTGGGCAGTGACCATAACCGAAGGTGATCCCCAGACGTGGCCAGCAAATCAGTGGACTGTTTCTGGGATGAGGGGGGCTCCCAAAGAATCCGAGTCACCGGGTAAGAGTGCGTTGCCTCAGCGGTCTTCACATAATCCAGTTTGATCTCTCCCGCGGCGGCATCTGGGGTGTCGGGATCTGGCTGAGAGTAGTGTGTGTCTATAATTTGGATCTGGAAGCATATGTTAGTATCATCGAAGCAGCTGGGGGACAAAGAGGCACGAACATAGTTGTGGTTATCTTCTAAGTAGCTCCCCAGGGCCAGTTTGCCACCAAAGGAGCCAGATCCTCCCGCAATGGGCCATTTGCACCAATCCACTGCATATATGGGCCAGGGGGCCAAATAGTTGCTGTTACTTGGCACCTGGGTCTCTCCGTTGTATGGTAACGAGCCAGGACTCATCAGCGAGCCAGCAAACAAATGGTCTGCCGACGGCCGAATATCAGCCAGTCCCAAAGGCGAATACTTGGATCCTTGCGGGGTGTGCGGTGGGAAAGCCCCAGGAGAGGTGGGGAATTTGGAGTCTTCTGGGGCACTGTGTTGTGTGTACAGCGACTGCTCAAAACCCGCCGGGCTGGATCGAGAATGTCCATGAGAGTTGATCATGCTGGAGCGATGGCTTTGTTGTGACTGTTGTTGTTGCTGTGGCAGGGTAGGCAGCACTGATGGGGCAGTGTTGGCAGACACAGCTGGGGGACGATTGAGACCTCCTGGTTGGAGGGCTCCAGGCAGGGCACTGTTGCCGTTGCCTCCACTAGCGCTTGCGTACTGCAACTGCTGCACCGTTATTGAGGGGACCGATGCACTGGCGTCGGGAGTGGTTGGGTATTCATGAGAAGAGGGCTGGCGCGCTAGGCTCGGGTTAATCAGCCCGGTGGATGGGATGTGAAGCTCCTCTGGCTGGCGACCGAACACAGATGAGCGGCGGGGGGAGTCGAAGGGCTGTGCAGGGTTTGACATGGTGCAGCCAGCACTAGATGAGGAGGGCGACGAGTGGGATGGACCGATCTGTTGTCCGCGGGGGAGCTCCACCGATTCCCTGTCGTGGATCGGTGCCAGCGGGTGCGGGAGGGCTCAAGATGGCGGAGGGGAGCGGCGGGCGGGGAGAAAGACGAGCTTCAAAGCAGCTCTGAGCGAAGAGGCAAGGACGTCAGGGACCATACCAGATCCAGAATCAAGGAGGGGAATTCACAATGGCATTCTGCCAGACGGAGGAAGCGTAAACAGGTCAAGGGCCAAGGCACCACTTGGGGGGGGGGAGCATGACCAAGCGCCGGTGCTGACTAACCCTCCTCTCCCACTCGTCGGCTCCCAACTGTACAAGACAACAACAGTTCCCAGTGACCGATCAAGCCGGCCGGGTTTCAAACTATCTTCAATCACCATGGCTTTAATCTACAGGCGCTCACCCTCAGCGCTGCTGCTGCTTCCTCCACCCCCATCCTTTGCTTTCGGCCCGGTGGAGGATGCATTCTCACTCCCGTTGGCCGAGGTCTATGCCAGGCTTGTCCGCATTCTGGATGGCTCCAATCGAATGGCCTCGCTGGATATTGCGCTCGCCATTCCTGATCTGCTTGCCCCAGCGAACAGACCACGGGCCAAGGTCTTTGAGCAGCTCCAGCGCTATCTGACTAGCATCTATACTCTGGTGGGTGCCGTGTGCTCGGCTAAAAACATCGAGCTGGATGCACCCGGTGGCATTGACACCCGTGTGATTTTCGTGGATCACACATCATCCGAGACTGACAGTCCAGAATTTGGACCGGTTCTGGCTCTGAAGAGCCTGGCAACCTCCGAGCGCTCGTGGGACTATGTATTCTACCCAGACATCCCTGCTGGCCGGGTTCTGGCCGTAACTTTTGCCAACCATGCCGAACCCTCGAACAAGAGTTATATGTATAAAAAGATGCACGCTATATACAGCAACACTCACTGGACACTCCCTCCATCTCTGCTGGTGCCCGACAGCCAACAAGCATCCACCCCCCATCATTCTGTGGCGGTGGGCGGCACATTCGACCATCTTCACCTTGGCCACAAGCTTCTGCTGACAGCCACCGCACTGGCATTAGAGCCACCTGAAGAGACGGATCTCAATCCAAGCAGGTCTCTGACCATCGGGGTGACGGGACCTGCATTGCTAGTGAATAAGAAGTATGCCGAGTTTCTCGAGAGTTACAACGAGCGATATGAGAGCACCGCACGTTTCCTGATCGCCATCATGAACTTTCGTTCGATCGAAGAGAACAATGCCTGGATCCGACAAGTGAGCGAACCAGGCTCCAAGGGTCGACATGTTGAGATGACCGGGCAGCCACATCTGTCATTCAAATTTGAGGAGATATCGGATCCGTTTGGGCCTACCATTACCGATGAGAATATCAGCGCGCTGGTCGTGTCCCGAGAGACTCATGCTGGTGGCGCGGCGGTCAATGAGGAGCGGGCAAAGAAGGGGTGGAAGAGCCTGGAGATCTTCGAGGTTGATGTCCTGCAGGCGGGTGAGGCCGCGTCCCCGGATGACTTTGAGTTGAAACTGAGCAGCACCGAGATCCGGCGGCGGCGAATGAATCTGGCCAAGGTTTAGGAGACTGTACACATTATGATGACACCAACAACTCATTATTCGAACATGCAAGTCCGTCACTCGCGGGTGTGACTGTCCCCGCCTAGCCCCTCCATCATGTAGGCCGTAACCCTAACTCACTAGGTTTAACTCTCCAGCTCCAGTCAAACCCACCCACCACCCGTCGTCATCTCCAACACCCAACCAAGACCAACCAATACAACCTGCCCATCTCAACCTGCTGCAGGACTGCGCTGGCTGGCCGCAGACGGACTCGATCATGTGATTCCTGGGCGCTGTCGGCGCCAATGAATTCGCACCGGGTCAGCGCGACGCTGCGCGCTAGGCCGGGGTTTCGGTGATCAGCCCCGGCGCGGTTGGACGTGGTGAGAAGCTGTCCTCGACGCGCCCAGCCCTGCAGGCCCGACTCGTCTGATCTGTACAGGTTGTTTGATTGATTATTAGTGATTGATCGTTTCTTTTTATGCCGCCCCTGACCCCTCTCTTTTTCTCTCTTCTTTGCCCCCAATCTGAATGTCGTTTTTGCTTTTGCTCTGATTTGTTTTTTCCTTCGGTCTGGTTCTCTTCGTTTTCCCCCTTCTCCTCCCATGGTGCTGCTTCTGCCCCAAGCAGCCGACAATTCGGCTGCCCGAATGCGCGCCCATCATGGACCACCAGCCACGGCACATTCATAACCTCCCGGATGAACTCCTGAGCGAGATCCTGTCGTTCCTGCTCGGTTCCGAATCAAAGGCTGTGAATGGCAGCAAACCCCATCCCAATAGTTCCCACGCCATTGAGCCCGGCGAGACCTCCGACCTGGACCGGTTCCGACTCGTATGCAAGCGCTTCATGCGGATTGGATCCCCACGCAAGTTCTCCCGGTTTGTGCTGCGATTCTCTCGAGATGGCTTCCAGCGACTGGAGGATCTGCTGGACATGCAGCTGGCCTGCTATGTAAAAACAATCACGTACATGGTGCGACCCTTTTATCAAGGAAGCGGTACCGGCTCTTCGTGCTTCACTCACACGCCCCCACCCGCAAAATCCGCAGACTAATGCCTGAATACAGGGTGGGCACGCGTGCTGCAATCTCTAGACACCCACATGGCGCCGCTCTCACAAGTACACTCCCGGCGACTGCGAGACCAGAAGGACCTCGTCGAGTCCGGATACGATCTATGGGGGCTCCGGCGGGCACTCCCGGCCTTGGTATCGCTACAGGAAATAAAACTGCTTCGTCTACAAGACGCAGCCCATGATCGTCTCCTCCGTGTCTTCCGCCACCACACCCTCAGAAGAAGCGTGCAGTTCGACTGGGAGCCAGCATGCTCGCGCGCAGTAACAAACCTCGGCATCGCCCTCCTCGACTCCAAATGCAACGCCATCCGCTTCGTAGGGCCCCAAATCAGCCCCGAAGCAACGCTCCGGCTCCTGCGCGCGCCATCAACCACCCTCGCCGCGCTCGGCGGCCGCCTCACCAGCCTTGACATCAACTTCCACTCCACGACCGACATCACCACCACAATGGCCGACCTATCCGGCGTCTTCTACCGGTTCTTCAGTGCAGCCAAGAACCTCATCGCCATCCACCTGGGATTTCCCAACAAAACACCGCTCGATCTAGACCTCGAAGCGCTGTTCCACCATATCCGCTGGAAAACACTCCGCACTCTTAGTCTGCAGGGCTGGCGTCTCGACTCTGACGAGATCATAGCTCTAGCCCGCCGCCACAGACACCAGCTGCGCTCATTCCGCCTCGCAGGAATCTACCTTCGTCAGGGCTGTCGCTGGCGTGATGTTCTCGCCATGCTCCGCGCGGAAATGGAGCAGCTGGACCGCTTGGACCTCCGAGATATCGACTATACCTCCCACTTCGACGCTCTCGCCACCACATCTGGCGTAGAGGTCTTCGATGATCCAGAAGCAGACACAGACGCAGATATCCGACCCGCCCTCCCTGCGCTCCTACCACCGCTCTCATCTCTAACTCTAACGGCGCGCGCCTCGCCGCACTCGGCAGAGTCTCTCCCTGGTCGGGATTTGGCACCGCCACCGACTACCCACACAGTGTACGCACAGCATCGTCGAACCTCCTCGACAGAGATCCTGTCTCTTGAGAAACTGCGCGCCATGTCGGCTGATGACGTCGGTGATGACGGCTGTCATGTCCGGCGCGATCAGTTGGCTCTCTGGGAGGCGTGGGTGCTTTCCACTTCGCAACGCGCCAGCGTACTGCATAATGGGCATCGGTCGTGACGGATTCAGGATCTGTTATTTATACCTACATCTATAGATAGTTTGATACCAGCCCCGGATTGGGATCCATCGAAACAAAGAATTGAATGAGAAGGCCGACGTTTACTTGTGTATATCGGCTACGAGTAGATGGATCATGAGATAGAAAAGACGTCTTGCTCTTTTCTAGTCGAGAGATAAAGTGAGAGCATGAGACTTTTCTGGGGTTTGACAGGAATGATTTATGGCTTTGTATGTCGTACATCTTACATCTTAGCATGGTGCTTTTGTTTATAGCTAGAGATCTTGCTTTCTATGAAGCGTGAATAGAATAAACCAAAGGTGATACCAGATCAAGGACTCATGGACTGAGGTTCATCTCATTTTGATAAATTTGTCCTAATTATATCCAACCATAAAAAAATAGATTTCATCGAAAAACAAAGCTAATATTGGTGTCTCACAATCGTAATTCATATCGGATTAAAATGCATAAGAAACTTTTGTCGCTGTTACCACATGAGGCAATCCACTTAACAAGAGCTCCGATGCAATGAAGCCTTCCGAGAAGCTACAAAAAAGTGACCTATGCGAAACACTGATCCCAATTCCCCCCTTCCCTCGCGAATCTCAATGCGCGGACGAAGTCACCCCGTCGACAGCGGCCAAATCCATCAACAGGGCAGCCGTGCAAGGGGACGACGCGATCGTTGACGAGGACGCGAACATAGGGTTCTTCGTCCGAGGTACCGTCCTCGACATCCTGGGTCTGTTCATCAGAGCACTGCATCATCTCGACGTAAGCACGAGCCCCGAATGGCACGGTCCACGCGGCGGAGTACCCGCCTGCAGCTGCAGCGGATTCAACATGAGAAGTAGGCAAAGGGGCGGTGCCGTTGTACAGGCCCAGCGCGAAGAAGATAGGGATCATGCCGTTGTCATGAGTAAAGTCGGCGTAGAGGGTCGCATTGAGAGGGAAAGTAGCCGCGTCGGGTGCGTCGAGGGTGTGGTTTGTACTTGTGCTATCTTGGACGGCGGATTGTGTGAGACGGGCGATTAGCTCGTTGGCGAATCCGATACCCTGTGCCGGGCCAAGGGAGTTGCCGCCGCCGAAGCCGTAGTACTTGGATAGAGACTGCAGGTAGTTGTACTGGGACCACTCGTGGTCGGTGAAGAGGGCACAGAAGGGGGATTCCTCGCTGGCGTCGGGGGTGCGCGAGACGGTGTCGAATGGGCAGATGTCCATCAAATGAACGACGTCTCTCCCGGAAAGACGAACGCCGGGAAGAGCGCGTCTCAGTCGGCGCTGAATAGGCGGCACGAAGATGCCAATCCAGTGGTCTTCGACCTTTTCGCCTAGTTCGCTGTCCTCAAAGCGCGGGCACGAGCCGTGGTCGAGACTGTTGTTGAAGCCGCTTTCTTCCGGGATCACAACACTGATTTCTGGGGAGGATTGGTGAGGATCCGCATTCTGGTCACTGTCCTTGGCTTTCTGGAATCCCTCGATGAACTTCTCGCCCGACAGCACCACTCGGTCTGAGCCCGATGCACGGATAAAAGGGACTGTCTGCGCAGCCAGCGCCTCATATCGCTGATAGAATTTTACCCCAGAGTCTACCATCTGGTCCTTGCCAAAGGGTGTCAAGTCCTCGCTGATCAGCGAGTAGTTGTAAGACCGCAGAAACGCGTACTTGCCCGTAAATGAGGTTACATTGGCTTGGATGGCAGCGACAAGCTTCGCATACTTGTAGCTTTTAGATTCGGTGGGATACCGCGCGCCATGTCGGGAGAGTACCTGGGCGAATGTGATCTGGCAGCCCGGGGGCACATCGCCCGAGAGACTGGATTCCGAGGCAAGCGAGAAGTAGGGCGAATACATGCCCCAGCGGTGGGAGATGGGCGCAAAGCATTGGTATCCGCCACTACGGGTATTGCATTTGTGCTTGTGCAGGGGAGTGTTGCACACCTCCTGGAAACAGGGAAGTTGGTTGCGCAGGTGACTATACCCGGTCACCAGGTACACGACCGTCAGCAACAGACAGCCAAGGAGCGCCAAAGTGCCCACAATCGTGGACCTCGCTGGCTTCCGGCGCTGTGAGCCAGTGCGTCCACCATTGAGCAACCCCTCCTTCTCCGCGACTGCGCTTTGACCGGAGTCGGATGCCGCCATCGGCTGTTCCCGCATGGAAGGCTCAATGCGTGATTGTGCTAGTTGACCACTGGGAGGCAACCAGGGCGGTCCCACGGATGGCAAGGAACATGTTGGAGAAGGAGAGAAGGGGAGAAGAGAAGGAACCACAGCAGGAAGAGAGGAAGCAACCAAGGTGGTCGCGGGCTAAATGAGATCTGGTGGGTGACCAATCAGAGGGTTGCCCCTGTGGACGTGGACTGGGTCTCAACGGTCGGCCGATGACATGCGGGGACTTGTGGATACTTGATCACTACCGTGTTGTCCGCGGATGAAGAGGTATCTTCAGGTACACACAGGTACCATATACCGTTGTTGATCATAGATAAATGAACGACCATATATATTCAAATATATCCAATCCCCCAGGGACACACAACAAATACACAAAGAGACAATATACTTATACACCCGGCCGAAACAGACAAGGCGCTTTTTGGAATCGCTAATGGAGAACACGATGAGACCCTCTGCCGCAGTCAGGCCAGTGACCGTGTTCCTCTGGGCAGCATGGGAGAATTAAAAAAAAAAATAACACAGACAATAAGAAAAAAAAGAGGTTATTGTCGCCACGCCCCCTGCAGTGGAGGTAGAGTCCCTCCCGTCACGGGCGGCGGCCCAGCAGGTGCAATGCCCCGATGTGTCGGTGGTGCAGGCGAGTATGGCGCTGGACTGCCCGCCCAGCTGCCCGGAGGACGGGTAGGATCGGGGAGATGCGCCGATGACACCGGGCCAGCGGAGCTTTGCTGCGAACTGGATGCAGACCGTGACATGTCTCCTCCGGGTGTCGCTCCTACTTCCATTGGTGCGACGGCAACAGCAGCAGGAGCAGGCGTGGGCGGAGGAGGAGAGACCGGCCGGGCAGACAGTTGGCTCAGGGAACCCGAACGGCTGAGATGGTCGCGAAAGAAGTCTCGCTCGGATCGATAATGATCTCGCTGCCGCATCAGGGCACGAATCTCCTCCGTCTGGCGCCGTATGATCGCGCCACTCTTCTGGATCTCTTCCTCCTGCGCGGTGATGCGCAGCTCAAGCTGCACCTCGTTTCGCTTGCGAGTCCGAAACCGCCTCGAAGCATCGCTGTTGGCCTTGCGCTTCTCCGCCTGGGTGGACGAGCCGGACTTCAAGTCCAGGACGCACGGAATCAGCACCCCGCCGCTGCCCGTAGACTGTGTGTTCTGCGCAGTTAGCCCCAGTCCAACACCTCCTTCGTCAGCGGGCCGCGGGCCAGCCGTTCTGTTCATGGGGTCGGCTGGGCCGTACAGCGGTGCCGTCGAGTAGGCAGCTACGCTGGGAGGGAAGGAGACGGATGCCATGGCGGGAGAAGCGCGCGAGAACGGGCCGGACGTGGAGTGCGGTGTTGTTGGACTCGTTTCCTGGGACGGGCTTGGGCCGGTGCTGGTCCGTCGCGAGTGCAGGGTCGGAGTTGAGTGCAGCGAAGTGGAAACGGGGGGTAATGAGGTGATTGGTCTAAGCATGGAATCCAAGGGTAATGGTGAGGTGGAGGCCAGGCGCCTGGACGGTTCTTGGGAGACCGGGGTCAACGATGACTGGACGACGCTGGATGGACCAGAGCTTCTGGCGGCTCCGCCTACAAACCGAGCCGATGGTGATTCCGGAGTCAGCATGGACTGTGGCTGCGTTCTGGGAGACAATGGCTGCTGCTGCTGGGCGAGAGGATGTACCGGCCGCGCTGAGGGTAAAGAGCCCTGACGCGAACGAGGAGAAGAAGACGGTGCCGGCAATCCCAAAGACTCCCGACGACCTCGAGAGTCAGCCTCGACTGTAGCCTGCTCAGGATGATTCAAGATAGCATGGACGCCAATAGGACGTAGCTGGTTTGAAGACTCCAGCGGCGGTTCAACGGGGCCATATGGATGCCAGGACTGGGGACGAGCGCGCAGAGGCGGCCTTCGTGATGCCCTGCCTACCGGCCCAGCACGCTCGGCATCAGACTGCGGCACATCTTCGGACCGTGAGCCTGGGCGCAGAGGTCTCTGCGACATAGAATCTGGGAGTTCGTCGGCAGGTACCCGCGGGTCAGAGCATGACCAGGCCCCCCTTCTCTCAAGGTCACGTTCTTGAAAGGGAGGACGGTGGTGAGAAAGATATTGATGCGAAGACAGCTTTGGCGAATGTAGCGGGCCGGGATGAGGTGCGGGAAGCACGCTGATGCCCAGAGTCGCCACGGTGAATGGTGGACGACTGCGTGCGTCCTCGTACTTCTCACGATTTCGGCAATTGACAACACTAGTTGCGGCAGTCACCTCTGGGTCTTTCCAAGTAGTTGATTCAGATGATTTTTGTAAATTAGAATAAATAATGACGATGTAATGGACGCTGAGAGGGTCAATCTCCCGTTGTGGGCGAAGGAGTATGTGTAACGATGTGAAGACTAGCAGTAAAGAACAGAAACAAGAAAGAAGAAGAGGACCGGGGACGTAGTAATAAGACTAATTTACATTTTTATTAATATTATTTTTTTTGTCGGGACCGTTGAGATCCAGCGGTGAGAGGAGCGAGGGAGATGGACCCATGATCCATCACCTTGCCTGCTAAGACCCAAAAAGAAAGTCAAGTTGGTCGCTGTTCCGACAGGTTGGAAAGAGGGCAAGCGTTGGGCAGGATCTCCCGGTTAGCGTGTCGGCCCTAGTTAATTTGGTCCTTTTCCCCGGGTGGGAAACAATAATAATATGGGCCATACTAGACCAGCCTCGTTGTTGTTAGTGGAGCACCATTGTTTTTTTTTTTTTTTCGGGCTCTCTCCTCTATCTCTCTCGTGGCCTTGTGTCAAACAAGCTGACGGGGCTAAGTACGGAGTACGGGGCACTGGTCCGGGGAGTGGGCCAGCGCAGGCGAACTACGGGGGGTTAAAAAAGAGAGGGGGGGGGTCAGTGAGCCAACCAGCGATTGGGGACAGGCAAAGCACGAATCAGTCGGACAGGAAGAGCTGCAAGTGCGCCGGATCCGTCACCGCGGCCATGGACAGGGACGGACGGAGTGGAGAACAATGGCAACGAAAAGCTCAAGATTTGGGGGCGAGCACCTTCAGCCCACGACGCTATCCGGAAGGTTCCATAGTCCGGATTCGATAGAATGACGCCAGATAGAACTGATCCATACTGCCTCGGGCCTAGTCGAGCCCCCTGGAGCTGGTCCTGTCAATTTCCGAGAGTTTGGTTTAGTGCCAAGTAGCTCAAATGAACTGGACGATCATGACAGCGAGATAATAAGGGCATTGGTTATGGTTTTGCATGCCGTCAGGGGGCCCGTTGAAGCCGGCCGTTGGAGGAGGAAATCTGGTGGACCTCGCTGTAGATGAACAGAGTGATAGGATATACGTCATCTCACAGGGGCAAGGCTGCTCGTGTCCGTACTGACGACTACCGACACATATACTTACAGCAAGCACTAGTGACAGGCAGCTTCCGCGGAAGGATCCCGGAGGAAGCTAGGACTTAACGATCCCAGGAGGGCTAGGAGTTAACGATCCCAGGAGGGGCCAAATGGGTGCTAGAATCCTCGGGCATGTTCTGTACGTATGACAGTAGCTGTTGATCACAGGCAGATCCTGATGGGGTAGGAGGGGCGCTTAGCAAAATGCGATAGATCGCGAAGGTTTGTTTTGTTTTCAGAGAAGCTCTCAGTAGTGTGTATGTATGTCGCAAAAAAGGCGGCTACGTGCTTTTGACACACGGGCGAATCAGGGGAATGCACCGGGGAAACAATTGCGGTCTGATAGATCCAGCAGACGTGAGTGGCCGGTGGACAATAAGTTTCGGTGGCGCTGTGCTCTCAAACCGCCGTTCCCGCTGCGCCGGAAGAGAGAGGGGGAAGGATGAGGAGAGAACCCCTGTCCTATGCGTGTCATGATGGAAAAGGCCCAAGCAGCTGCTGCGTGGGACACGTGTGTTGACTCTTGAGTTTTTTTGTTTTTTTTTTTTCGTTTTTTTTTCCATCTCTCATCCGCACCGGTCTACTCCCATCTCGTGTTTCCTACCCCTTAGTACCCGCTGCACCCGCCTAGATGGACACCCGCCTGGATAGAACACGGCCTAGAACTTTGACTAGAAAAAAGATCGGATCAAATCTCCGTACCACATCCCAGTCTCACTTGTCGCTCTCACCGTACATCGCCATCTCCGTGCCTGCATCGCCCTGCAGGCCGCTGACGGAGGCAGTGCATCATCGTACGTACATAATCCTCAACCACGAGATCAGTCCTTTGCAATCAGCCCCAGTATGTAAGTGTTGCGTGCCGTCCCTTGCGGGCTGGGCCATGCCGAGTGACGGGGAATAAATGTACAGATATGGGCCGTTTGGTGATCGACGATCCACCCACTCACCCACCAGATGCATCCCGGGATACATGTACATATTCGTCGTCGGATAGACGAATAGGGGCCGATCCGGAAGGCAAAAAAACAAAAAACAACCCGTAGATCTTAGTGTCTATGGGATAAGTGATAGATATAGAGTCAAGATGCAGGTGGATCCATCCACATCACTATGTATAGCTCTTAGCCCTGGAATCGGAACTCGTTCTTGGGCTTCCCCCGGATGCCCACATCAACTCGGTACACTTGCCCACCATACCGGATGGACTGCGGGAACTCCTCATCATCACGGTCATCCTTTGCCGTGGTAATAAACAACTCTGTGCCCACAAAAGTAGGGCAAGTGACGTTGCGCGTCGGCAGGGCGATTTCCCCAATCACCTTCCCGGCCGGCGAAATACGGACCACCTTGCCGCCACCATAGACGGCCGACCAGATACAGTCTTCGACGTCGATGACAAGGCCATCAGGCTCCAGGGGCGCGCCGAAATCAATGTGCACGCGACGATTAGAAATGGCGCCGGTGGCGGCGTCGAAATCAAAGGCGAAGATCTTGGCCGTCAGCGAGTCGGTCAGGTACATGGTGTCATCCTGCGCATTCCAGCCAATCCCGTTGGGGATCGTCACCGGGGCCAGCATGCGATGCAGGCTGAGGTCTGGATCCAGTCTGAACAACACGCCTTCTGGGCCTATGGGTTGGGCTTTGGGGTCATTCATGGCCCCGGCCCAGAACCGGCCGTGGCTGTCGACGGCGCCGTCGTTGAAGCGCATTCTAAGTATAGTGAGTAAAAGATAACTAATCTGAATTCAAACACTCACTTCTCAGCTTTCCCCTGCCCATCTTGTTCGCCCCAGACCTGGCGAACATAGGAGAGTGACCCAGTGGCGCGGTTCAGCCGAGCGAATCCAAACTTGGCCCCTACGACCAGCTGATCCTCGTCAGCGATGTTGGCGGTCACCCTACAAATCAGCAGGAAACAAGTCAGTCAGTGTACAGTGCAAGATGCAGCAAGAAAAAAAACAAAAACCAAAACAAGTAGACAACACACCCGACCGAGGTAGGCGTGTCAATGACCCTCAAGGATTCTGGACCATGGGCCAGATCGAGCCGATAGAGTTTGTGCTCCCAGATGTCAACAAAGCGGAATTCATTGTTAGCCACGTCATGATAGGGACCTTCGAGCAAGGTGCCCGCTATGTCGAGGTAGGGCTAGAGGATTATCGTTATGACATTATTCGTTTTTAGGGGCTGGGACAGGTGTTCCCGCGATCACATACCTCATTGACTGTCCACCGCTGAATGCTAGACATGATGCCGATCAGCTAGCAGAGTGGGACACCGCTATTTTAGGCGGAGTACGGAGTATCCGTTGGTTGGTGTGATCCCCTGAGGAGCTGTGCGTCAAAAACAGGTTGCCTCGGCTAGTCAGGTGAGTCCGGCCGTGGTTAGAGAGTGAGACAGCGACCTCTCGATGTCGAAAAGTCAAAAACTCGACGATCAATGATAGTCTAGGCGGTGGTTTGGGTTAGTGCGGCAGTCCGGCAAGTAAGCGCACAACAGAGTTGTTGAGTGTCAAAGAGGAAAAGGCGGAAAGGACCCCGAACCCCACATTCCACCACAGCTGGGACTGTCAGAAGCTACTATCGGAACTCTCCCCCCTGAATGATTTCGTTCACCAACTACCACAGCCGAAAAATAAATAATAATAATAAAGACTAATAAAAAAAAAACCATTGAAGCCCCTGCAGACACAAAAGTTTCAAAAATCTCACCTGCCAAATCCATGGATGATTTCCGCTCGAATCAACTAACTGCACTGGTAGAACTCCTACTCCTATAGTATCGGTTCTCACCGCTAAACCTCGGAGAAACAATAACTTTGTCCGATTAAGTATGGCTTTTTTCACATGACCAGCTAGCGCTGCATGCATGAAAAATTCGCCCCCCGAGTCCGTCACGGTGTGCTGTGCCTGCATCGCCCCATGTGATGGTCAAAGTGAGGCTGGCCCCCTACGGAAGAGTAGGTAAGAGTACCTACCCTCTTAGCGTCCAGCTAAGGCACTCGTCCCGTGCTGCACGTGTTTTCTCATCGAAACTCAAAAATGATAGGGTAGACATGCATGCATGCACGCCGCAGCCCCTCCCAGCCATTCTTTCCGTCTGACGTGGTGTGGACATGAGACAGTTGGGCATCAATTGTGTCTGGTCCCCCCCCCGGTGCTTATTTACTTATTTTGAACTGTGGCTTAGATTCGGGGCAAAATGACCGCTAGACCAAAAATGCCCTATAGGCAACATTCTTAGTCTATCGTCATTTCCCATCGTGACATGAAACTGTAGATTAATGATCATTGTGTAACAGATCGATAGCCATGTCGTACAGAGTGGCTATACGCTACTAAGCAGCGTGAGATCTCCACCAGCGAGAATCTTCGCCCTAGTTTTCCGATCTTTGTCTCCCTTCTAGCAGAAGAGCGGTGGCGCTCTTCTTCGAGCCAATAAATATGGTGTAAATATACGCAGTAACTCGAGAAGGCGGTCAAATGACAAGATTTTGAGTGGTCTTTCTATCTTGCTACACTTGCAGTCGCTGTCTAAGACGCCTGTGCTAGCTATACACCATCCTGGAGTGTGTATGAGCCAGTTACATACCCTGAGTTGCCACCGTAAACGCCGCCCAAGCCATTCGGTTCTTGTTGAGGAACTCAATAGAAAGTTACGATATACATACTGAGACACTTCGTCCTATGGTCCAGTAATCTATCCTCCCGACCCAGCCACACTCAGTGCGAAAAGAGTCTTCCCAGAGAGAATTTCAAAGCAGCGAATGTGTACTACCATTGGGTGCCGTGGGCTGCTGCAGATGAAGATGATTCTGAAGACGGTAGTGGCGATAACGTTTAGAATACATATAATATAGCGTAAATCCAAGAGAGAGTTCAAGATTCATCATCATTAATATCCAACTTGCTATATCGAGAAATTTTTACAGCTTGGTGCCCATGTTAACGTGAACAGCCTTAATCTGCGAGTAAGCATCCAGACCAGCCTCGCCCAGCTCACGGCCAATACCGCTTTGCTTGACACCGCCGAAGGGGATGCGGAAGTCACTATCATTGCTGCTGTTGATCCAGACCATACCGGCCTCGATCTCCGAAGCGACGCGGTGGGCGCGCTCAATGTCACGGGTGAAGACGGCAGCGCCCAGACCGTACGTGGTATCGTTGGCGCGGGTGACGGCGTCGTCCTCGCTCGTGAAGCTGGCGATCGCGACGAAGGGACCGAACACCTCCTCGCGGTAGATGCGCATGTTGTCCTTGACGTTGGTGAAGATGGTCGGCGCAATGAAGAAGCCGCGCCCGTCGCCGACGTTCTTGTACGGCTCGCCGCCGGAGACCAGCTTCGCGCCCTCGGACTTGCCGCTCTCGATGTACGACAGCACACGGTCGTACTGCGTCTTGGTCACCTGGGGACCCTGGAAGGTGTCGTCGGCGAAGGGGTCGCCGACCTTGCTCGTGGTGGCCACGACCTCCTTGAAGATGTTGACGAACTTGTCATACACGGAGTCGTGGACGAGGATGCGCGAGGTCGCCGTGCACACCTGGCCCTGGTTGTACATGATACCGATGTGGGCCCACTTGGCGGCCTGCTCGAGGTCGGCGTCCTGGAAGACAAGCAGCGGCGACTTGCCGCCGGTCTCGAGGGTGACGTTCTTCATGGTTCCAGCGGCCATCTTCATGATCTCCTTGCCCGTGAGCGTCGAGCCCGTGAAGGCAACCTTGTCGATGCCCGGGTGGGTGACGAGCGCGGAGCCCGCGACGCGGCCGTGGCCGTTGAGGATGTTGATCACACCGGGAGGGAACCCGGCCTCCTTGATCAGGTTCGCCAGGTACAGAATGCTCAGCGGGGTCTGCTCGGCCGGCTTCAGGACAATGGTGTTTCCGCACGCGAGCGCCGGACCCAGCTTCCACGCAGCCATGGCCAGCGGGAAGTTCCAGGGGATGATCTGGCCCACGACACCAATCGGCTGGCGCAGGGTATAGGCGAACTTGGCGGGCGTGGTGCCGATGGTTTGGCCCATCACCTTGTCGGCCCAGCCGGCATAGTACCGGAGGGTGCCGCTGACCTCGCCCAGGTCATCGTTCAGAGAAACAGAGTATGGCTTGCCTAGACTCCTGTCAGCTTGTCCTGCCATTCGATGTGTGGCCATCCATACCGTTATCCCAGGTCTCGATGGTAGCCAGCGTCTCCTTGTGCTGATCGATCAAGTCCGCCAGCTTCATCATCAACATACCACGATCCGTGGCGGGCAGCAACTTCCAGGACGGATCGCGGAGCGCCTTGCGCGCAGCAGCGACAGCAACGTCGACATCCTCGGCGCCGGCGGCATAGACTGAGGTGATCTCGGTCTCGTTTCTGGTGATCAGAGTTAGCGGGGTCCGTACGGTATGTATGACGACATTAGCGAGGTCCAAACGTACGAGGGGTTGATGGAGGCGAACTTCTCGCCGGACTTGGACTTGACGAATTCATTGTTGATGAACAGGCCGATAGGTTGGGTGTAGGAGCGCCCATTCGGGGCAGTCAACTGTACGGAGACGTCGGACATGATGGAGGGGGAGGAGTAGAAATGTCGGGGAGTGCGGTATAGACAAAGAGGTAGTGGCCTTGAGAGGGAGAGAGCAGAGCGGAGGAACATGGGAGGGCAGAAGCGGGGAGTGAAGATATAGCGAAGTTGATAAGTAATAATCGACCCCGTCATAGCTGGCTGTCGGACGACCCGAACCCGTCGCATCGACCTGCTCTTTAGGGCAAGAAGAATGAGCGGCGCTTTTGTTTGGCCCACACATCCGGCCTCGGTCTGAACTGCCACTCTTCTGCACCCCCCACCAACTAACTCTAACTACCGACCGACCTACATACCCTCTACTCGACTACACAATTACCTAACCAGTTCCTAACCAGTTCCGATCCAATTCACTGCGGAATGGCTGATTCCAACATCAATCATGCTACCTCCCTCGAATACTGGAACTCCGTCGCCCCCGACGTCAACGGGATGCTAGGCGGGTTCCCCCAGATCTCGCGCATCGACCTCCGCGGATCATCCAGCTTCCTCGCCAAGATCCGGCGCCTCGTGCCCGCGATCCCTTCCACGGGCGCGCTCCCGCTCGGCGTCGACTGCGGCGCGGGCATCGGACGCGTCACGGAGGGGTTTCTGAGCAACGTGTGTGAAGTCGTGGATGTGGTTGAGCCCGTGGAGAACTTTGCGCGCGTGGTGCGCGAGGGCCCATTGAAGAAAGCTGGGAAGGTGGGCGATGTTTTCGTCGTTGGGTTGGAGAGCTGGGTGCCCGGGAAAGAGTATGACCTGGTCTGGAATCAGTGGTGCCTGGGGCATTTGACTGATGCACAGCTCGTGGCGTATCTGGTTCGGTGTCGGGAGGCGCTGTCGGAGGGCGGGGTGATTGTGATCAAGGAGAATATGTCGACTGCTTCCGATGGCCAGGATGTGTACGATGAGGTGGACAGCAGCGTCACCCGCACCGACGACAAGTTTCGGATGCTGTTCAAGGAGGCTGGGCTGAACTTGATCAAGTCCGAGGAGCAGGCTGGCTTCCCGCCCAGTTTGAAGCTCTTCCCCGTTCGATTCTACGCGCTGCGGCCGGCCACTTGATGGCTAAGGATTCATTGTTTGTGTTTTGTTCTCATTACAGATACCCCCCGTTCATCACGATCCATCGACGCCATATGACAATAGAAATGTTTACTAGAAAGAATCCACTGTGCATTTACTGGCGTTCCGAGTCCTCGCCCGCCAGCTCCAGGATAAACCTCCATTGCGCGGGCGTGACGGACGAAACACTGAGTCGCGATTGTTTGAGCGTCTGGAGATTCTCCAGCGGCTTCCCCGGCTGACCGTGCAATTTCAGGTCGGTCAACGTGACCTGCTTCTTGAACTTGCGGCGAAACTCGACGTGCACGACTACCCATTTGGGAGTGTCCCGCTTCGCCTTGGGGTCGTGGTATGGGTGTTTCGGGTCAAATGCCGATTCTGGGGCGAGGTCAGCACGGGCTCTGATGTCAACGATGGGGGGAGATCGAACCGTCGACGGAATGCTCTCGGACAACCTCCATCATGCCGACCACTCCGGGCACTTTGCAATTGGAGTGGTAGAAGAACGCATAGTCTCCTTCTTTCATCTCGCGCATGAGGTTCCGCGCTGCTGGTGGTCAGATACTATTCACAGTGACATGGGAATATTTCTTACCGACGGGGTTCCGGATTCCTAGTTGAGATCATTAGCAATTGGAGTTTTTGGCGCAGTTGCAGGTGCTCATCAGACATACCATCCCAAGGCTCCGGCTCCTTTGCGTCCGCCAGATCATCAATGGAGAACTTCACATCAACGCCCTTTTCAAACCGCGACTCAGGCTCTGCTTTCATCAACCAGTAGGAACGGCTTGTGTCTTTGGGAGCAGTGCTGGCCACCGGATGCTCCGTCTTGGCTTGCACATCAGCAGCGACGCTGCCCTCAGCGGGGAGACTCTTGCGCGGACGCCCAACTTTCTTAGGTGTCGTAGTCAGAGGCGTAGCACTCTCCACCTCAGCCGGGAGACTCTTGCGCGGACGCCCAACCTTCTTAGGTGCCGTAGTCGTAGGCGCAGCAGCAGCACTACCACTCTTCACTTCAGCGGGGAGACTTTTGCGCGGACGCCCAACCTTCTTAGGTGTCGTAGTCGTTGGCGCGACATCAGCTGCGACACTGCCCGCCTCAGCGGGGAGGCTCTTGCGCGGACGCCCAACCTTCTTAGGTGTCGTAGTCGTAGGCGCAACATCAGCTGCGGCGTTTCCCACCTCAGCCGGGAGACTCTTTCGCGGCCGTCCACGTCCCCTCTTCGGTGTCGTAGTCACGGGCATAGCATCAGCCACGCCACTCTCCACCTCAGCCGGGACACTCTTTCGTGGCCGTCCACGTCCCCTCTTCGGTCCCGGCGACGGCGTGGTCCCCGTATGCGTTGTCTCCGCAATAACCTTGCGCGGCCGCCCACGACCACGCTTGGGCCCATCGGAGTCTTTCTTCGGCGTCGAACTTTCGGGGTTTTTACGTGGTCGGCCGCGTTTGCGTTTCTCGCCGGTCTGCGGTGTCTGTGGCATTGGGATCGATATTAGTTCCTTGGTTGCTGTGGCCGGCACGGGTAGGTGGAGATCGACGAGATCAGAACCGGTGTAACACGGCATCTCTCGGTGAGACAGAAACGCGCTCATGTAGGCACCTACCTGTGCTGTTGTCCCCTCGGCCGCCTTGGAGTCCCGCGCGCGCTTGGCGGGTGCGGGCGCGTCGGTGTCGACGGGTGCTGGGCCCTCGGATTTGCGTTTCGGAGGCATGATGATTGATATCGGGGTGTGGGAGTGGGCAATTGGTTGAGCTAGAGGGTGATTGAATACCGGTGTATCCTGTGTATCTCTGGATGGAGTGTCCAGAGAATGTGTTGACACTGCTGCTCTGGATCAACCACATTTGTTTGTCTGGGGGACCGAGCTTGGGCGTGGATCCATCGGGTCACGTGATGGGCCTTCAGGATCCAGGAACCGTGAATATGATGACTCGGGGAGAGAGGAATTTGTGATTCAGTGAGGGATGGTTTATCTGGTCGTGTAACTCAACTTGGTCGGGATATAAACCGTGGCTGTATCATTATATGCCACGATCCATATACACATGGCCTCATGAACCAGATGTCGATGCCTGGCATATGTCGGACTTCCATTCAGGCAGTACAGCATATCCGCCGATGCCCCACCCCAGCACCAGCGGGTCTACTGAAGAGCAGCCGGGATTTGACCCTTGGCTGCCAGCATTGGTACCTCTGGACGTCCCTCTATTGATCACGTCAGACTCTAGGTTTGCAAGCTGAACAACTAACTCTGCTCCATTCCCGGTCACGAGGGATCGGCTCGGTGCAGAGAATGGAGGATTAATAATTCGACGCCGACACGAACACCGGCAATGGCGCCATCCCGCCAAGTCTCCATTGGTTCGCACTTGTCGGCCGACTTCACACTGCTCAAGGCAGAGTCGGCCGATAGCAGGGGAGAGAGGATGTGTGAAAAAAGGAGAGAGAGCAGGATGACCGAGGGAGTATAGAGGAATCAGAAAATAGACAATCGCGAACGCTACGATCTACGACGGGCCTCCGAGAGAGCGTAGTATAGTTCCCGCGAACTGACCCAGGAGCACACCGAGAACCGGCAGAATGGCATCAGGCACGCTAAACAGCCCACGTCGGGTTATGGACCAATGGCAGGCAGTCTGGCGCGGGCGGTGGGGAATTGCGTGATCAAGCATCAACAGCCGGGGGAGGGAAGATCAAATCGATGATACCGGGTCACTATTTAGAAGAATGCCCCTCCTCCGCTTGCTTCATTCTTCTCTCTCATCCCTGACAATACCCTCCTCCAACCCCTCTTACCTCTCTACACACAATGGCCGCTGAACGTGCTGCTCCGTATGTCAATGTCCATCTATATCCTTACCCTCTACCCCCACTAACCCACGCGCCACAGCCTCCGCCTGGGCTCCGTTGCCCCCAACTTCGATGCCCAGACCTCCAATGGTCCCATCAACTTCCACGAGTTCATTGGCTCCAAGTGGACCATCCTCTTCTCGCACCCGGATGACTTCACCCCGATCTGCACCACCGAGCTGGGCGCCTTCGCCAAGCTGGAGCCCGAGTTCACCGCGCGCGGCGTGCAGCTGATCGGCCTGAGCGCCAACAACGTCGACTCGCACCACGCCTGGATCAAGGACATCGATGAGGTCTCCGGCTCCAGCCTGAAGTTCCCCATCATCTCCGACCCGGAGCGCAAGGTCGCCTACCAGTACGACATGGTCGACTACCAGGATACCACCAACGTCGATGCCAAGGGTATGGCCTTGACCATCCGCTCGGTGTTCGTCATCGACCCCAGCAAGAAGATCCGTCTGATCATGACCTACCCGGCTTCCACTGGCCGCAACACCGCCGAGGTCCTCCGGGTCGTCGATGCTCTCCAGCTCACGGACAAGCACGGCGTCACTTGCCCCATCAACTGGCTGCCCGGTGATGATGTGGTCATCCCTCCCCCCGTGTCCACTGCGGATGCGAAGAAGAAGTTCGGTGAGGTCCGTGAGGTCAAGCCCTACCTCCGGTTCACCAAGTTCCCCCAGTAAGTGATGGAATGGGAGGAAGTGGTTTCTGATGAAGTGATGTGAAAATTAAAAATCCCCTATTTGGGACCGCTTGGCTCAGGCAGATGTTTGATACCATGGTGATTTATAATTAATCGGTGCCTGTTCATCTATATCCATTTCTCTGCCTTGTAGTGTAACTATCCAGTCGTGAGTACGGCTCGCCCCCAACTTGCGACCGCCTTTTTGCTGCCGATCCGCCGTCTCTCTCTTCCCCGTCCTTCTGTCTCTCCACTTCGCTTTTTTGTGGCCTGATTACTCTGATTTCCTCTGTCTGCTGTCTGTCTCTCTCGTTGCACATCTCTTTCTGTAAAGTCGCCCGCAGACCAGAAGGCGTGGAAGCGGTGGGAATCCCGCTTTCTCCTTTTCTCTACTTCTACTTGCCCTCCCAACCTCAGACCAGCCCCCTCGCCTACTCGAGCCTCGAAGACAAACCGGCCAACGGTCCCGATTTAAATTGCATACCCACGGCGCGCAAGATTTCTGCGATCGCACGACCTGAAGTTGGATCGGTTTGCCGTGAGAGCGGTGCGGAAACCGACTCGCCCGCCATGATGTCGCGAAGTCAGTCAAGCCTGGGGTTCCTGGACGTTGCCCGTGAGGAACCCTCGGCCCCAGGGGTGTCTCCCTCCCTCCAGCAGCAGCAGGCGGCCTCTGGACCCATCAATCTGTCAGGGCTGGTGTGCAATGTGCGCCGGACGACAGGCACCGAGCCGCACCCCCTGGTCGGGGCGACCACCACCGTGCTCGGCGACAAGTTATACGTGTTTGGAGGACGGGTGCTTTCGCGCAGTCACCCGAAGTTGACGTCGGATTTGTACGAGCTAGACTTGATCCGGCGACACTGGACGAAAATCGAGCCGGCGGGGGATGTGCCGCAGCCGCGCTACTTTCACAGTGTGTGCGCCCTGGGCGATAATAAGCTCGTTTGCTACGGAGGCATGTCGCCAGCACCAACCACCCCGAAAGACCCCAACAGTCCCACTGAAACTCAGTCCGAGGTCGTGGTCATGACGGATATCCACGTCTTCGATGTGCCCTCGCGGGCGTGGACTCGCGTCCCGGCCCATGATTCGCCCCAGGGTCGATACGCGCATTGTGCCACGATACTCCCGTCCAGCGCTTGCTTCACCTCTGCCAGCGCACCGCTCTCTGCCATTCATAATAATCCTTCCTCTGGCGCTCACCAGGGGTCGATTGGCGTGGACATTGACGGGTTCGGGGGCGCAGAGATGGTGGTGGTCGGCGGGCAAGATAGCTCCAATCATTATATTGAGCAGATCAGCGTGTTCAATCTCCGGAGCCTCAAGTGGACCAACACCAGCTCCTTGGGTCGCAGCTGCGGTGCTTACCGCAGTGTGGTGGCCCCGTTGGTGGGCATGGATGTGTCAGAAGTTGGGTCCGCGGCGCCTGACCGAGATGAACACGAACCGGTCGAGACCTCTGAATCTCCCGGCTGTCCCATGCTGATTTATTCCAACTACAATTTCCTGGATGTTAAACTGGAGCTGCAAGTGCGCCTGCCGGACGGGCGTCTCGTGGAACGCCCGATGCAGAGCCTGGCCTCTCCTCCGGGACTGCGATTCCCCAATGGTGGCATCATCAATGGCCATTTCGTTGTCAGCGGCACCTATCTGACCTCCTCAAAGCAGGAGTACGCCCTCTGGGCACTTGACCTCAAGACGTTGACCTGGGGCCGCATTGATGCTGGAGGATCCGTTTTTGGGAATGGCAGCTGGAACCGTGGAGTTCTCTGGCCACGCCGCAACGGCTTCGTTATCCTCGGACACCGGAAGCGCAGCTTGGTCGACGACTATAACCACCGGCGCATCAATTTCTCCCATGTGTGCATGGTGGAGCTGGAGGCCTTTGGGCTGCACAACAACCCGTGCCGCACGTCTCCTACCTCGGGCTACAAATCTTACAGCTCGCCATCCGTCCCTGCGTCATTGCAGCAGAAGCTGGCACAGTTGACGACGGGTGGACGCCCGTTGTCCAGGGCCTCCGACGAGCTAGGTAAGTTGGCCATGTCTCTGTCCGAGATGGCCGACATGGAGCTGCAGGCTGTGGGTGGAGAGCGCATCCCCGTCAATTCCCGCGTGATGGCTCGGCGATGGGGGCCTTATTTCATCCAGCTTCTGCGGGAGTCGTCGGAAGGGGGCGTCGCCGATGTAGGGACGCTCCGTCCGTCGAATGCCCATCCCAGTCGTAACTCGAGTATCACCATTACCCCGTCGATCGGACATAACAGCAGCTATTCTACTGCGACTACTCTGATCAGCAACTCCGTTCCTCCGAAGTCTCTGCTTGAGAACCTGGAGACTCCCTCAGCACATCTCCTGCCCCCGACCTCTCGACCGCGCGTGCTCTACCTGCCTCACACGGTTTTGACCATCCAGGTCCTCGTTCACTACCTCTATACGTCCTCCCTCCCCCCAGCTAGCTCGTCTCTGTGCACACCGCAGATCCTTTGCTCGCTTCTTCAGCTCGCGCGGCCCTATCAGATCGATGGCCTGTTGGAGGCTATCGTCGAGCGTCTGCACCAAGTACTCGATGGCCGCAACGCAGCTGCCGTGTTCAACGCCGCCGCCATGGCCGCGGGCGGTGGTCGCGGTACCGGCTTCGACAGCGGACTGGGCGGCACTCTTAAAGCCCTGAACGGTGCCAACACCCGCGCCAGCGTGGTACCGGGTACCTTCGAGGGAGACACCTCTCAGAGGAGCGTCCTCCTGGCGTCCGATTCATCCGACACCGAGAACGGCGGACCCTTGCCCGACTCAGCCACCAGCAGCACAGGCGACCTAGCCAATTTCGCGCGCGGCATCCCCTCCCTCCGCATCAACACCGCCATCTCCCAACAGGCACAAGCAACCCGCCAACGCACCGCCCACGACCGCGATGACTCCATCAGCAACGCCAGCACCGCAACGTCCGCCTCCAGCGCTAGCTTCAGCCAGTCCGACTCGGAATTTGTCAGTGGCGACGAAGGCCGCTCGCGTTCTCGCGGACACCACCGCCGACGCACAGATACGGAGATGCGCCGCCCACACCGCGAGATCTGGACTGGGGATCTGAGCAGCGTCATCGGGCTCCAGAAACGAGGCTTGCGCGGGCTGATGGAGGGTCGCCGCTTGCGTGAACGCACGACTAAACCCTCCAGCGCGGGTAGTACGACTGCCGCTTCTTTCCCACTGCCCAACCCAGGGGATTCATATCCTTCTGCTATGCAGGGAGTCGCTGCGTGATGATGATAGATTTGGCGGTTGTTGACGTGGGTAGAACTGGGCGTATGTACATACTCGGCATTTTCTTCGTGGGTTTGCCTTTGGGTCTGTGATGATTTTTTGTTTCTCTGTGCATGCTTTGGGTATGGATACCATATGTTTGCTTGATGTAGATGCTTTTTCTTTTTTCTTTTCTCTTGGTCTCTGGGCATCTAACTGGAGGTTGATTTGATTTTATGGAAACGCGATGAATGAATGAATGCAATGCATGGATATTCTGCCCGTTTCCCTTTTTCTGTAAAGCCATAGATAATTGAGTCAATATTTTGGTTAGAGAGAAAAGCATACATACTGTAAATCCAGTTGCTTATCCATTCATTCCCCGAAAATGTGATCCGATCTTGTTTTCAACTCCGAACATCAAAACTCCTGCCTCAGGCATCCAGTCTAACCGCCCAAACCTCCCAACTCAACTCTTCCTCTTTCAATCATCTCAAGTCAATACCACCTGAGCCACTCAGCCAGACAATGTAACCCGCGCCAATCTACTACATCCATTCCTGAATCCCGATTTTATTTGATTATCATTCTTTGTGCCAAACAAGAGACAGGGCAGGGTCCCAAAAAGAACCAGATCCAGAAAAATGCCTGCCCCCTCGACAGGCCCGAGCCAAGGCAACAGCAACAACAACAACAACAGCGCCCCAACCCGGCGTGTTGTGGACCCAAACTCTTTGCTTGCCCGACGAGGTCCCCGTCTAACTCCGAACCCGCGTCTCCCTACAGGAGCGCAGGATATCCGGCAGACGAAGGAGTATAAAGTTGCTGCGCGGAGGTATGTTTGTGTTCCATGACATGATATCATCATCTTTCCATCTTTTATTCCGTCTCTTTTTGGAGGGGAATTGAATTGATATCAAATATCAAACTGGAAATGATCAATGGCTAACAATGTCCTGCTCTTGTCTCTTGTAGATGGATCTCAACGATTGTGGCACTGCCTATTGTCATGGTCACTTCTTATGTGTTGTATGAGCGATGTGAGTCTGCTTCTTTCTTTCTTTCCTTCCTTCCCTTTCCTTTCCTTTCCTTTGATTCATATGGTCCTATCCTGTCAGTGGTTATCTGCCGATAGCTGACTGCTGACTGCGGGGTGTAGTGTATGGAGATCAGAGTCCGAAGCGGTTGCGTCGGACGGAGAAGGAAGGGGAGAAGCAGCCGGAGACTTCTTCGGTCTCTCCTCCTTCTTCTTCGACTTGAGAGGGAGTGCAGGTGTTTGTTTATTTGGATATGAAAGAGTATCCATCCCCTTGTATACAATATGTAAATAATATCCGACACAAGCGTTGAAATGAACGGTCATCTATTCGAATTTCTCCATTTATCAGATACATACAACAAGATATGCCCACCCCTGAGGTCGGGATCTGTTCCACATCATAAAGACATTGGTTTGCTTTTAGTAATAAGAGGAAACTAAGTAGTGACCAGGTGAGAGAGACTGTGCTGATAGAATATAAATTTAGACCTAATATATGTGCCAGCAGTCTCTAGATTTTATCCATGACCTGCTATAGTGGACTAAATATTATGAAGCATGTCTTCTACAATCAAATATACGAGGGATAGATGCAGTGAAAATGATATTAGACGTGATCCCAACGCTGGGGATCTTCGCCACAGGTTTCGACCCAACCACCCTCTGGAGATGGGGACCAAAGCCCATACAATTAAGCGAACCATCCCACTGGTCCTTGAAGTCTCCCGGCCCCATGGCCAGTAAAGAAGGATTGGAAAAGTAAAAAGGATATCAGACAGACAAAATGATACAAATCAAAGATGAACACCACGCTATGCGGTCCTTTTTTGTGCATGCACCACTGATCACAAACCCGAACGCCATCCATCATCAAACAAATCAAAATATGAATCCCACCCATTGGGAATCCTCCCCCTCACTTCTGATAGTACAGTCAGCTCATTTGGCCTGACGGCCGCCACGTCGCGCAGGCGTCGCACCAGAAGGCCGTCCCTTGGAGGCGCCCTTTGGCACCGGCTTGGGGGACACCGCCTTGGGCTTCTCCTGCTTCTCAGCGCCCGCATCCTGTTTTTTGGTCTTGGTCGGGGTCTTTGCCGGGGTATGAGAGTTGCCCTTGGGCGCCGCGGCCTGACCCGCCTTGAAGGTGACGCGCTGTCGCTTAGGCGAAGTGTCTGACTCTTTATCATCATCGGCGATCGCATCCGCGCCGCGCTTCTTGCCCTTCGTAGTAGGCGTATACGAAAGACCTTCGCTGGAGGGTTTCAAGGTCAGACGGAGACGCTGGATTTTGGGCTTTTCGGTCTCCTCGGTGGCGGAAGGGGTGGTCGGAGCTGTCTTGGTGCCCTTGGCAATGCTCTTGGCCGTGGTGCCCTTGGTAGCCTTGGAAGCGGAAGATCCCTTCGCTGCAGTCGGAACTGGCTCAGTGTGACGACGTCTCTTACGCTTAGGTGCAGAGCCTCCATTCGTAGTAGATGGAGTTGCAGGAGTAGGTTCATCGTGGTCATCCTTCCCCTTTAGTTTATTGTGACGACGCTTTCGCGAGGACGAAATCTTATTGTTCTCGACGGACTCAAGTGGCTTGGGCTTGCGGTTTGAGCCACGGGTCTTCATCTTGGACTTCTCTTCCGCAATGTTCTCCTGTGTGAACTTCGAATCCAAGTCTGCAGGCTTGTTGCGATCGCCCACGCGAGGGGGGTATCCAAAAACTTCATCGGTATCAAACTGGTCCTTTGGCTGAGACCGCAGTCGGCCGGGCAGACTCTCGTCACCATAGTCACGGGGCGAGCGGAAGGGGCTGTGATTGCGAGGCATGATAACGAATTCTTCGCCGCTAGGGTTGACACGACCGGTCTTGACCCATCCGTCAGCCTCAATCACCGGTGAGGATTTCTTGGAGAAGCCCAAAACAGTGCGCTCATGGCTGTTGATGTTGATGTTGACATCCGCGTCAGTCATAACGACATCTTTTTCTTTCGGAGCAGCTTCTCCCACTTCTCCGCCGCTGTCCTTCTTTGCCTGGAGATCCTCGAACTCCTTCCGTCTATCGGCGAGAAATTGCTTTGGATTGTCGGGATAACGGTACTCCGTGCCAAGAGAAAACACGACCAAGTCATACATCTTCCGACCGGCCACAGCAGTGTCAATTTCAAGGCGTCTGAGAGCCGTCTTTGGCTTCAAGCCTCGACCGCGCTTGGGACCTTTCGCAGTAGGTGTATACTCGGGTTTGGTGGAGTTCTTCGTTGGCCGACCGGATATCGTACGGCGAGGCGGCTCCTCGGGCGGAACTTCTCCCTCGGCGGCGAGTGTGGGACCACGGCGGGTCCGGCGTTTCTTCTGCGATTCCAAAGCTTCCATGGCTCTGAGGGTAGGTTTTCGAACGCGCACAGAAGTCCGTGTGTTGGCCGACGAGGCGCTCAGAGACGCCGGGGGATCAGGAGGATCCATCGCTCCATCAAACCCAAATTCAGACATGTAGTCATCGTACGTCCACGGAGAAGCGTCCATAGTGTCAGGGACCTCTTGGTCTGACATTTGGTTCTTTGGGGTTTTAAGAGTAGTCATGCGACGAGTCCGGCGGCTGCCTTGGTTCGTGCTGGGCGTGTCCACAGTCGGAGTAAAAACGTTGGACAAGCGGGATGGCCGTGACTGAAAGCCTCGACGACGTGTCGAAGGCACTTCAGGAGTCGAGGATCGCGAGCTTTCATCGCTGGATGGAGACTCCACGTCGTAGTCGTGCGTGTAATGGTGATCGGGTGAAGACTTAGTCCGAGGGGTCCTGGTGGGCCGGCCATCGCGACGAGCCGAAGCCGCCGGGGTGGAAAGAGAAGAACCGCGGCCACGGCCACGTCCACGGCCACGCCCGCCGCGACCACGACCGCGACCACGAGGGGTTAGATTGCTGTTGCGAGGACTATCTTTCTTCTCCTCGGGGGTGGCAACTCCGTTGACCCGGCCCGGCATAGACTTGCGAGCTCTACCGCGCTTTGGAGTAGCACCAGCGGGATGGTGGTTGGTTTCATTGCTGGCAGGAGCCAAAGTTGATGGAAGCGACTTGCGCTGGGTTTTGTTGTCGGCTGACCGGGGCATGCCCAGCTTGAGCCGTTGTCCCCTCTTGGGGGGCATGGCTCGCGAAAGCGAGGGAAAAAGCAGTTGTATTTTCGTTTTGGACAGACAGAACACAGCTCAAAGTATTCGGTACGTGAGGATTTCACTCGAAAAGGTTCTACTTGGCACGTAGCAGAGTCAGCTGTCTGTTGTGTAGGTGGTGTTGTGGCGGGGGAAGGAAGTAGGGTAAGTAGGGCAAAGCGAGCCACCGAGGGTGCACGCAGCTGCAATAGCAACACAGCAGCACCACACGTCGCCACGCCTCGATCAAGGGCAGAAATAAGACCAAAAACTTACTAGGACTCAGTCCAGAAGATCGATGGTCATGATACACAGCGTGTCCGTGGGGCGCGGAGAAAGAGGAAAAGTAGACGTCAGAGGTCTGCCGCCGGAGCTGCGGAAGGAGGAAGTCGAGGGTTAGGGCAAGGCGAGATACCAGAGAAGAGGGAGTGGCGGGATGAAAGAGTAGCAGAAAAGACGAAATTAGAGCAGGTAGAGAGACCAGAAGAAAGGAAAAGACGAGACTGGGAGCTCTACAGAGAAGAGAGCAACGAAGAAGGTGTCGAAGGTCGGAGGCAGAAAAGAAATTAGGGCTAACTACGGGCCTCGATCGGGGCTTATCAGCGTGTCTTCCGCCTTTATTCTGCACCTCCCCTTCACTTCCAACTCCATTCATTCATCCCCTATTCAATTGATCTCCATTGTTGTGGTTTGTTTCATTCACTATGCATCTATGGCAGACCACTGTTCAATTCTGCCTGCTGGCTTCGGTCGCTGTGCCCGCCGCCGCCGCGTCGGCCTGGGGCTATACTGATGCCACCGTGGCAGTTCAAACCAAGGGCGCCGGTGTGAACGCGGGATTGAAGGAACAGTATGAGCTCACACTGACATTCCGGTGATCGCAAGCTAATCTTTGGTCCTCTGCGACCGCAGGCTATCCGCCTCCAACCCATTATCGAAGCCCATCTCGCTCGCCGGCGCTGATACCCTCCGCGTTATCCTCACCACGCAGGAAGGAAGCTCGGCCAAGCGGCCACACCAGGCCTTCCTTCTGTTGCAGGATACACGGACGGGATTGGATGTTTCTTATCCGTTTACTGTGAAGGATACGGGCAAGGCTCGAGTGGAACTGGTACACATCCCCTCCTCAAGGTCCCGCCGACCAAGAGCTAACGGAAGCTTCCCTAGACCCAAAAAGAGCTCCCCGTTCAATTCCTTCTCGCCTCTGATCCTCTTGATGCCCGCATCGTCATCGGTGGGTTCGGCAGTTCCGAGGCGTACGACAGCTCGGCCTTCAAGTTGACTGTCGAGCGCGACCCCAACATGCCGGTGCCGACCGTCGACACCCCGCGATACGGCAAGCAGCCTGAGATTCACCACATATTCAAGGATGACCCCACAAGCCCGCCGGTTGTCATTACTTTGACTTTTGTGGCCCTGGTCGCAGCGGCTCTTCCGATTCTGGCTGGCCTGGTAAGGTGTCCTTCCACAGCGTTCCAGGGAACTAGCTAATCAGTGTTGATTTCCAGTGGCTCTTCCTCGGTGTCAACGTGAACCATCTCTCCGCCGCATTGAAGTCGGCGCCTCTCCCCCATGCCGTGTTCCTGGGATCCCTGGTCTCTTTCGAAGGGATCTTTTTCCTCTACTATACCTCTTGGAACCTCTTCCAGACACTGCCCGCCGTGGCTGTAGTTGGGGTAGTTGCATTCGTGAGCGGCAGCCGCGCTCTGGGCGAGGTGCAGGGCCGGCGCCTTGCTGGTCTGCGATAAATGCATGTCTTGATGACCCTACACCTCCGCGCAAGCTGCGCAAGGACTTCAAAGTGGCCATCCTCGAGACGGCCCTTGTGCTCTGGTCTTGTATCTTACCTCTGATGATATCCATCTTCAATCCGACACGTCTTCACGAGTCCATTCGTGTTCATTAGACGCAGGCAGTCAACATATAGTATTTGCATGAGAAACTGCCCACTGTAGCCGTACCACGTCCCAATAGCATGCATTCTATCTCATTCAAAATCATGTATTCCAGCTATTTCGATACGCAATCATAGATGGTGGATCTCTGTTGTGATAGGCGCTAATCCACTGCCAAGCCTTCCTCGGCATTTTTCCCGCATCACTACTTCGACCTCCTCTAACTACCAGTCACCATGGGTTCTGCGGCCTCCAAACCTGTCCGGTCCGCGGCCGGTGCTGCTGCACGACGACAATATCCCAAACAACCTGCTCCTTCAACGAGAGGACCTCCGAGCTCTCCGGCCACCGCGCCGAGGGACACCAATGCCGCTCCAACACCAACACCTACCCCTACATCAGCACCAACACCCACCTCCACTCAATCGTCACAGCCATCACAAGCTCCTACATCACAAGGACCAACATATCACTCGAAGGAGCAGCCCTCGAGCGTGAAATCAAGCGGTACGTTTATCCCGTTAGCCCAGAATCGCCACTGTCCTACACTGCACTCCTAGCCACTCAACCCCAAGACTAACCATCAGCTACACAGCAATTGACCTTGACGGTCGCGACCCGGATTTCGCAGCCTCCCTCCGCTCCATCGGCCCCGTCAACCCATCCCCAACCCTATCGCACTCCAGCACCTTCCACCGCCAGGGCACCTCCCAGCAGACCATCTTGCCACAGGGCACCAACCCAGCACTCCTGGTTCTGAAAGCGCGACAACAAATTACCAAAGCGGCAGAAGACGAAGCCGCGCAGATCGGGCTCACGGGCCGTGGTGGTCGCCGGTTTGTGGATGCCTTCACGATCCAGTCGGCGCTGAGGATGCGGGATCAGCAGGGTCTGCCGCAGGGTGAGATTGAGAGATTGTTGCGATTAAGTCCTGGCGTTATGGAAAAGCTGGGCCAGGGTGGGTTGGTGTCGCCTGTTGCGTGATGTGTGGCCGTATATACGGGGGAATGGACGTATACGGACGGCTAGGTGCGCAGGGTGGATGAGTACGATTCCTTTGTATATCATTATGGGACCATCAAATATCTAATCCACATCTCCCACGCAGTCAAGAACCTGGGAATGCAACTGGGGGATAGATATTGAGCCGATATAAAGCGATACCCGTTGCTCGGTTATGCCCCCAGTACCTCCTTCTCTGTGAACAACAGAGGTAACTAGTCGAGTGGGCAGGCAGCCCCTAGGCACTCAAAGGAGCCCTGTTCGATTCCAGGTGAGGCCAGTCTGCAGCTGGCGCTGGGACCGGGTGGACTGCAGACCACTGCTGAAATCAGCGACCCGTTGCACTGCCTACCAACGTGTAAGTCGGGTAGAGGACGCTGTTTCATAGCCTGGCGGCCGGTATAACAGCCAGGTGAACTTTTTTGGCTTCTGATTTGCTATGATCCTTGTTATGTGGAGGTGATGTCTATGCTGTGGTGGTGTTTATGTCGTGATGGTCTATCCTATGGGTCCTTTTTTGGCCTTCTGAAGATCTTGGAGCATAAGACTTATTCCCATGTCGATCCTTCCAGATGGAAAGCGAAGTAAAAGGCATCCTTATGTTTTAAATAGTTTCTCTCACTTATATATGCCGGGCGTGGTGATCGTGGCGCTACTCGGAGGACTCGGGCGCACCGGCTCGCTGGGGCAGCAGCGCAGCGGTCCCGCAAGTTGATTGCGTTCTACAACGAATCTGCGGTCTTTTTTCATTGGGCTTGTTGTCCTACATAGTTCGGTTTAAGCTCCGAGAGAAGAAACTAGAGGTGTACGATCAGAACTCCATGTCGGATCATTGTCTCGCGCCATGTATATGGTTCGCTTCGTCTCGAAATCGGCGTCCCCAAGTAGATGCTTCGATCCTTTCTCGTTCACTAATCGCCCAGACATATTGGAGAAAGATAGCGCAGCTCCTATCCCATCTCATATCCCGTCTCATGTCTACCTTCGTGGATGGCTCATCGGTTCCCTCTCATTCCCTATCATCTATCATCGCCTTCAATTCTCCCAATCATGGTCAGTCACTTAGTACTGGACCCATGCAGGCCTCGACAATAATATCACGCGGGAAATTCGCATAGACCACTCCTTTGATGCAAACTCCAGTATCCAATTTCTATAGAGCTGATCACTCGGTTCGAAGGGTGTGTTGATAACTAAAGGGTGGGTCGGCGCCGACTACCAATCACAGCGCCAGAATACGCGATGACTCCGAATTGAAGATATCGGAGGTGAGAAGGGCTACAAGGGCGACTAGTTAATTGTACCAGAAACCAACATCTACTACCTACGCCATGTATCTCCGGGCCGCACACGTCGAGAAGAGCGTCCAAGTGCTCCAACAACTCATCCACGACAACCCGCTCGGTCTCCTCACGACCGCCATCAAATCCACCGACCACCCATTCATCCAGACGAGCCACATCCCCTTCCTTCTCGATGTGCCTCCCACAAACGAGGAGAACGAAAATGCGTCCAACGGGATCTTGCGCGGGCACATCGCCAGAGCGAACCCGCAAGCCAAAGCGCTGATGGAAGCGCTGGCCGCGGAACAAGCCAGTGGCAAAACCACCCTCGAACTACCAGACGAAGTCCTGGTCTTATTCAACGCTCCGCATCACCACTACGTCACTCCTAAGTTCTATACGGAAACCAAGCCCGCGACCGGCAAGGTCGTCCCGACGTGGAACTACGCCGCCGCGCAGGCCTACGGACGGATCAAGGTCTACTGCGACAGCAAGTCCGAGGAGACGCAGAGCTTCCTCCAGACGCAGATCGAGGATCTCTCGCAGCACGCGGAGGGGTCGATCATGGGCTCGTCCGCGCCGTGGAAGGTGTCCGATGCGCCAGACTCGTATGTCAACCTGCTGAGGAAGAATATTATCGGGATCGAAATTCGCATTGAGCGCCTGCAAGGCAAATTTAAGATGAGCCAGGAGATGGGCGCGGGGGATCGCCAGGGAGTTGTCCAGGGATTTGAGGGATTGGAATCTGACGTGGGTAGAGGGGTGGCGGACATGGTTAGGGAGCGAGGGGAATTGAAGGACTCCCAGAAGGAGTAGGGTAGGACTGGGGGATGCAGGGGTTTGTATATATTGGGCGACGACTATTGTTCTTTCCTCCCCTTTCTCGGAAGTTGATATAGACAGCCTGTTCATCTATGATTCTCATTATGATTCCCATTATTATTATTTTATCAATTTATCCGCCACCTCTAGAGTTGCCCGATGAAGCATGTCGACATCTTTGTCTTCGGTCGTCGGCGTCGAAGTTCGTACCGGCGATATGGGGCACTCTTGGCACTCAGCTGCCAGAACGAGGAACGGATGGGGCGATGTGCCAGACTAGCCCTGGATCGGGGCAGTGTTGACCATGTGTGCGGCTCTGCCCGTCCATTCCTGCGAGTCGGTCTCGTTTCTCTTACCCAATCCATCGTGTTCCTCGTCCCCATCTCCCATCAATTATACTTTGCGCTAGTCCCTACTGCGAGTTACCAGCGAGCATCAAACAATGGTCGGCCATGACAGGCAGCAGGCACAACCGGGCTCAGTCACAACCGGGCTCACTTGTTGCATCCATCCTACAGTCCCTGTCCTATGTACGTCAATCCATAGTCGACGATCCAGTGGGCCACACCCTGGATCAACGTAGACATTACGGTGGGAACTCCGAGGATCCCGGGGTTTAGATTAATTTTATGGGGCCCCTGTTCGATCAAGGTGACCGTTGTCGCGGCCTTTTCGCGCATCACACCCCTCAGGGGCAGTGCACGGGCACTACATCACCAACGGTGGTTAAGCGACGACAGGGGTGATGGGCTTATTACTCACGAAAGGGGTGTTACTCGGCGCAGGGGAGGCTCAGTGGAGACCAACCAAGCATTAAGGTGCAATAAAAATAAACTGCAGGGTCTTTTTCCTCCGACGCATCCGAGTGCCTCTGTTCAGATCGTGTGCAAAGATGCCCGGCTGGGTCTAGTGGGCCGGGCTAGTCTCACATCGTCGCGCTCTCATTGGGGCTATCCCCGGCCTTGTCTAAGAAATTGTTTGACCCGAACACATTCCTCTCCTTCTCCATTCTTGCTCAGTCATTCCCTTCCCTCCCTTTTTCTTCCCTTTCTTCTGGGCTTCCCTTTTGCACCTGGACGTTCCTTTCCTTTCCGTTCCTGTCCGTTCCTGACAGCTCCCGCCGACGCGCCGTTTCCTTCCCATCTCGTTGCACATCAACCCATCCCACCCGGTCGACCATGAGCTGATCTCGCCATGTTGCGTTTTCCCTTCCTCCCACCGGTAACGCCGTTCCTCTTCTCGGCCCTCGTCGTAAGCGGCCTCACCTCCAAGGCCCTGCATCTTGCGCTGCATTTCAACTCCCTACCCTTCCTTTACTTCGTTCTCTTTTCACCGACCCTCGTGCTGCCTGATGTGCTGGTCATTATCTGCGTGCGGTGGCTTCTCCAATACCCATCACCGGAAACCCGATGGCAATGGATATCTACTGCGATTGGGGCATTCTTGTCGTATGTTTACCTCTCCGAAAAAAAAAGTGGAGATATAAAAAAAGCTGACGGTGTTGTTCCAGCCTAGCCACCTGGGGCGCGTGCTCCATTCAGATCGGCTTCTTCATGCAGACAGGCGCCGAAGTCTCCTGGTCTGCCAGCAACTCCTTCATCAGTGATCCCGCGGCCATGAAGATCCTGCTGAGCGGCATCTCGACCGTCTCCGCCGCCGGAACCGTGTTGGGCTTGGTAGCTTGGCTAATCCACTCACAGCTATACCACTGGATTGGGATCGGCCTGCACAGCCTGCGAGAAATGTGTCTGGGCGGCCTGAGGGCGCCGCAGAGACTCCCGGTGGACATTCGTTCGCTTACTGCCAAACCGCACATTCCAGCAGTTGACCCGCGCGCGCTTCGTCGCATCGCGCCTGCCGCCGCCGCGTGTGTTTCGCTTCTGTTTCTGGAGCTCACAAGGCCGTCGGTGCCCTACGACCATCTCTCGGGAGCGCTGCCGGTCACACTTCTGGATGCGTTTCACTCCAAAGCCAATGTGGCCAAGGGCTGTCGTACTCCTTCCCTTCCTTTCCCCCTGTGGGAGGAGGATAGCACGGCGTCATTCCACCATATAGTCAAACCAGAAGAGGGGGAGGAGGGATGGATACGGCCAGCGTGGCTCCCACTGAACCCAGGCCCGGGGTTTAGACGCTTGGACACCAGCCCTGCCGAGCTCCGAGTGGCCGATAACCACTATGCCTATGTTTGTGATGGAGATGAAGGAGGCTACTATTACCCGGAAAAGGACCCGCTCAAGATTTCCAATCTGGACAGCGACATCTTCGAGCCCCTGCAGAAAGCGTTTCAAGATCACCCCGTCGAGATCGAGCATATCATAGTTTTGACCCTGGAGAGTGGACGCAAAGACTTGTTTCCTGTGCAGCAGGGAACTCCGCTATTTGAGGGCCTGCTCGCCTCGCATAAAAAGGCGAACTACGACGAAGCTATCGACCGGCTGGTGGGCGCGACGCCCGTAGCGCAGATGCTGACGGGCGAGTATGCCACGGATAGCAAGGGCAAGCTTGTCGATCTGAGCAACGCCACTTGGCAAGATTCGGCAGCAGAAGGCATGGGTGGGATCAATGTCCGTGGCGCCGTAACGGGCAGCTCCTTGACCTTCAAGAGCTTTCTCAACAGCCACTGTGGTGTCAATCCGTTGCCTGTGGATCTGTTGGAAGAGTCTTTGCTCGAGATCTACCAGCCATGTCTGCCGCAGATCTTGGAATTGTTCAACGAACTCAAGACTCGGGCCAACAAGACCTTGATGACGCCCGAGCCGTTCAGCAATCCCTGGAAGTCTGTGTTCCTGCAGTCCATCACCGATGATTACGACCGCCAGGATATCCTGAACGATCACATTGGATTCAAGCACAAGGTTGTCAAGAAAACGCTGGAGGCAAAGGATGCGAAACACAAGCCCAAAGGCGAGGAGATCAACTACTTTGGGTATGCCGAAACCGAGCTGCGGCCGTATATTCAGGATTTGATCGACGAGGCTGTCCAGAACCACACGCGCCTGTTTCTCTCTCACGTTACCAGCACAACACATCACCCGTGGAGCCCACCGGAAAATTACACTAAAGAGCCCTACGTGGCTGATCAGGGCAACATCAACCATGATCTGATGAACAACTACTTGAATACGGTACGCTTCGTCGATAACTGGATTGGCGATATCCTGGGGATGCTTGATGAGTCAGGCATCGCGAATCAGACCCTGGTCGTCGTGGTTGGTGACCACGGCCAAGCATTCGGCGAGGACGACCGTGACCACACTGGTACCTACAACAATGGCCATGTTAGCAACTTCCGCGTTCCCTTGGTATTCCGTCATCCGCAAATGCCCCGAGTCGACATCGCCGCCAACGCAACCGCCCTCAGCATCCTCCCGACCATCCTGGATCTTCTCATTCAGTCCAAGTCACTCCCTGCCAATGACGCCGCCATTGCTGCTTCCCTGTTGCCCGAATACCAGGGCCAGTCACTTCTACGGCCTTTCCTTTCCTCAATCGAAGAGCCTCCCCATCACCACCCAGATACAGACTATATTCCTGGAGGCACCAGCCCGCATTTCGGCGAAGAGGTCAACATCACGGTCTCAACATCATCCCACATGAAGCGCTCCTCTGATGAGCGCGGGTCCCATCGCAAGGGCCCTTTGAGACGTTCTGCCTGGAACATGGGCATGGTCAATGCCGGCGGCGCCATGATGGCTGTGTCCGCCGCCGACGTCCCCTACCGCCTCATCCTCCCCATGAAGGAAGACTTCGAGTACCGCTTCACCAATGTCGGCGTGGATCCCGGCGAGAAAGATCCCATATCCGCATGGTCTCTTGATGACTTGGTCGAAGATGTCTATGCCAAGCACGGGGAAGATGCAGCCGCATGGATCCAGGACGCCGAGAAAGTCGGGTTCTGGTATATCAACGAGCAGAAACGCATCTGGGGATGGCGCGATGCCTAGAACCTTGCCGTCCAAAAAGAATATCTTGTGAATTTTGCGTGTTTATTGGGTTGCATCGCGGGTCATATCTTCGTCCCATGTCTTACATTATCATGATGGTTTTCATGTCACTCTCATATCCCTTGAGAATTGCGCTGTTTTTTTTTTTTTACTGTGTCTTCATTATTATGCATGGGGGTTTACTGGGTTGCATCTTCGGTTTTGGGGTTCAAATGTCACAGTTATCATGCATCCGAGGGGAATTTGGGTTTGAGATGGAAGAGAGACAGAAAGAGAACAACTGGGGAGATTTCTTGAGGAAATGTCCATTTTGTGTTTCTTGTACATATTTTGGTGGGACTTTGTTGGTTTCTTGATGCGACAACAGGATAGGACGGGTTGTATTCGCGTCTGCGGATATCAGTCTCTCTACTTAATATAATGCATCGATTCTTGCATGTCCTTTGCTTCAGTTATGGAATCGATGAAGCCCCATATTTCCGACTTAAACATAAATGAGACCGTGCTATTAGCAACCACGACAGAGACGTCAGCCAAGACAGGGAGGGATTGGAAATGCATAGTGGGCTTGTGGTGGCAAGTCAGTGGTAAGGTCAATAAAATCTATCTAAAAGAACAGCAAGATTTGCCATACAATCGTTCTCGAAATCGGTTTGTCCAACACACTGAGTGACTCTTTCCTAATCCCACCGCCAAGTCCTTAGCGCAGATCAATCATTTGAGCTGCCCTCCTTAAATTGAGGCACGCCGTAAAATGCACTTTGTACGGTATTGTACAATCCTAGGATGGCTTTTGTACTATACTATACTCGATAAGTATCGAATTCGTTGGAATACCGTGGATGTGGGGACAAGTCCACGAACAATCCGCGAGATTCGATATTCGGAACACCTGCGTGCCCACTCTGACCAATGGAAGCTGGGGCGTTTTTCCGCCCCCGAAATCGATCACGACAATCTACGAAAAAATGGAAAGCCCCCCCCCCATCTTGCAATTCAAGTTGGTATTTTTTTCTCATTGCCAACTCATCAAAAATATGGACACGGCCAATGGCCAAAAGCAAGCGGTGCTGGATTTCCGGAAGGCTTTCAAAGCGGCGCCCTGGATTCCCATATCTCAGATACAGTCTCAATCATTTCATGACAGACCCCTGAAAGGACCGATATTGAGAAGCAAGGTCAAAATTCCATGCCCTGCAAAGGATGAGGAGGCATCATTGCGTTCAAAACTATGGGAGATCTATAGATCCAAAAGTGAAGGTGTTGAGCAGCTTGACCCCCCAGCTCCGTGCTCCGAATACCTAGGAGAATGGATTGGAGTGAGAAAAGATGTGAAAGACAGCAAGGCTCCACAGCCCAATTGGACCGAGTATGAGAAGTTCAAGGAGATCCAGACAAATGCTCCAGGAGATAATGTTCTTTTTCACATCACAGGAGGAGCATGGTTGTAAGTCGACGATGCAATTTATAGCTATTCTTTGGATGATGAACTGACAAAACAAAGCCGGGCAGGTCCTCCTAATTCCAGACCACTGATCAAGCAGCTCTGCGAGCACAGCGGATCCCACGCATTTACTTTTCAATACCGACTTGCCCCTCAATATACTCTTCCGACCATCTTGCTCGATGTGATTGTTGCGTATTTCTACCTCGTTGCACCCCCTGCTGGTTCCTTTCACAGTCCAGTCGATCCCAAAAGGATCATACTGACTGGCGAATCCGGAGGGGCCGTTCTCCATCTTGGTCTGCTCCAATTCCTCCAATCCTTGCGTCGCGCGTCCGGTGGCCGAGAGCCAACTATTCACTTGAATGGTCGAGACATACCGATCACCATGCCCACGGGCTGTGCACTCTTTAGTCCTGCGGCCGACTTGGCTTTGTCGTTACCATCTGTGAAGAAATTCGAGGCCATCGACTGGTTATCCGAAGGCGCACCTTGGATCCAGCGCAAGTTTCCAGCAGATCACATCTGGCCCGCAACCCCCCCGCGAGGGGATTTGCACTGCGATAACTCTGCGCTGTGCCATCCGCTCATCGATCCCGCAACCTGGACAGATTGGGAAGGAATGCCGCCAATGTGGTTCGCGGGCGGCCAGGAAACGTACGGTGACGGGATCAAGTTCCTAGTCCAGAACATTGACGCATCTGGCGTCCCGGTTACTTTTGTGGAGTATGAGTTCATGCCTCACGACTGGGCTGTTGTCATGCCGTTCTTGCCGCAGAGTCTGCACTCCATCAAGTTGTGGGGGGAGGCTTGCAAGAATCTTGGCGATGGGAAAGTCAAACGGGGAGAGTCAAAGGCCTATTTTGTCAAACTTGGGGGGTTGGAAATGGTTCCACGGAGCATCCACGGATTATTGGACATTCCGCGTGACGAGGTATTGGAATGCATGCGTGCAGCTCGGGATAAACTTGCCAAATTTGTCTGGAAGGGACCAGAAGTCGGATATTCAAAGCTTTGAACGAGCTGTGGCCAGTATGTAGATAGGACTTACAATCGCTCATCATTTGAGATCACTTCCGGATTGTTTGGACAACTCTGATTGACAAACTCGATTGATCGTCAAATGGAATGGCATTTCTAATTCGCCTGATAATCCTCAACTGGGTCTTCTCTGGAGGAGACTGGAATACGACGAAGGGGATAAATAGTCTTGTCTTTTCTCTCGTTTCCTCTTCTTCTTTTCCTTCTCCAACTTGGAACTCCCGTCGACTATAGACGGACTGTAGTGTACTTTTGTTTCGTAGCCTTGGTTCGGACCCTACTCTAACAGCGAACCTTCCATAAGTATTCCGGCGAAACTCAATTCGCCTTCACACAAGATGTCTTCACAATCCTTTGCCGAAGCACAAGGCGTAGAGTGGTCCATGCGACTACCCCTCCGGAGCGATCCCGCGACATTCTCGCCGACAGTCCGTCCGACGGGGAACGGCATAAGCAGCGGTAAAGAAAAACGCCACGTTCATCCAGGGGCCGGCCAGCCTCGAAAACAGGGGCAAGAGGGGTCAGGACACGGGCCCATGCTAAAACATGCTAAAGCGATTTTCGCAGTGGCCCAGGCGTGGCCTGTCCTGTTGCATCGATAGGAGATCGGGCTGTCGTGTCGATCAAAAAATCTGCCGGGTCACGCTGGCAGTTCGACCCCACGTCTAGACGGGCCTGGACCCGTTTATCTACTCTGGGGTGTAGTACTCGCTGTTCACAGTGTACGGTAGGCCGAAGGGGTATGGTTCCGGGAGCAGGCATGAGCCGCGCGACCGAGGTACATGGCGAGGAACAGGAATAGCACCATCGGCAGAGATTTCTACAATGAGGGACAGAGAGTCTGCTGATATCGGCTATGCCGGCAGGAAGCAACAGTGAAAGAAGAATCCAGAAAAAATGGGAGGCGCAGTTTATTGCGAATTAAGTGTTCACGAGGCCGGGGAGTGGATCTCGCGGGATCGCCAGAAAGGGTAAGTAGCTTGGGCGGGTCTGGCAGGACTATATTTGGGTCTCCCTGGGACAGATGGACTGTGAGTGATGTGTTGATGAGTTCATCAATGAATGGTCTGTTTTCTTCTCTGTTTCTTCGAGTACATCATCATGAACTCAGTCGTTGTCGTCGTAGACCTAGGAGGCGCTCACAGAGGGCGGTCCGGACCACCTGACCCCAGGTCACCTGCCAAACGGTGGGGCAGATCGGCTTGCCTCAAACAGTAATCCGATCGTCGCTCGTTCCCTGTCGATCTTCAACGATATTTTTTTTGGCGTGCTAGAGCCGGTTCGGGGGGTCGCCGATGGCTACGGGACTACGGTGTAACTGATCGCGAGCCGGTTTACCGCTGGTGCTGTGCACAATGCCTTGTCGCCACGCCTCGCAGCGACCCGTCTTCCCCGGGTCTGGACCACTACCACGGCCCTGGGGTTCTGCCCCATCCGGGTGCGGTGCCAGGTTCTGTCTGTTCACGAGACCTGTCGCAACGTGGGCCGTGCAGCCGGTTTTTTCTGGCCAGACATGGCCAAACAGTATTTAATGGTTCACGATGTCCATGGTTGATGGACTGCCATTGACATTTCCATTTTTATTCTGCCTCACTAATATCCCATCCTAATCACCCTCCTCCTCTGTTTCTCTCACCCGCCTTTAATACTTTATTAATATCCTCCCTCTTCACACAACACAATGTCTGTCTCCATTGAAACCACTGATGTCCCCACCGCCCCCATGGCCCCTCAGCAGCCTGTCCTCCTGGGCCAGCAGGCTCGCATGCCCGAGTTCAGTCTCGCCGGCAAGGTGGTCTGCGTCTCCGGCGCCGGCCGCGGTCTGGGTCTGACCCAGACGGAGGCTCTCCTGGAAGCCGGAGCGAAGGTGTACGCATTGGACCGACTGGAGGAGCCGGTATGTTTTTTCCCCCCTGACTTTCCGGCGACATGCCCACTCACAAACTGAATGCAGGCTGCCGAGTTCGCTCAAATCCAGCAACGCGCCAAGGAGCTGGGCACAGAGTTGCACTACCGTCGCATTGACGTGCGTGACACGGAGCTGCTCAACAACGTTATTGAAGCCATTGCCAACGCCGAGGGCCGCATGGATGGCCTGGTCGCCGCGGCAGGCATCCAGCAGGAAACCCCCGCGCTGGAGTACTCGGCCAAGGACTCCAACACCATGTTCGAGATCAATGTGACCGGCGTGTTTATGACCGCTCAGGCGGTGGCCAAGCAGATGATTCGGTTTGGAAATGGGGGCAGCATCGCTATGATTGCTAGTATGAGCGGCACCGTCGCCAATCGGGTACGTTCCCACCTCCCCTCTTTTGAGCGC
Source organism: Penicillium psychrofluorescens (assembly GCF_964197705.1). Taxonomy (NCBI): domain Eukaryota; kingdom Fungi; phylum Ascomycota; class Eurotiomycetes; order Eurotiales; family Aspergillaceae; genus Penicillium; species Penicillium psychrofluorescens. The sequence continues at coordinate 1,739,512 of NC_133443.1, read as the reverse complement.
TTCAACCCATTTTTCTTTTTTCTTGGGGTTTCATTTCCACCGTGCGGTGGTTGTTTCCCCGCATTTTTGCCTCCTATTGTCCGGGATCCCCTGGTCAGCCCCTACACGGGTGGCTTTGTTTGGCGGGGGTCCGGTCTCGAGCTGGACGGGACTGCGATCCCGTACCCCCGCCTTTTTACCCTTTCCGCGTATCACCCACGTCTTTCTCCGAAACATACTAATTTCAGTCAATAGGGTCTGATCTGTCCCGCCTACAACGCCAGCAAAGCCGCTGTCATCCAGCTAGGCCGCAACCTCGCCGCCGAGTGGGGCCAGTACAACATCCGCGTCAACACTATCTCCCCGGGCTACATCGTCACCGCCATGGTGGAGAACCTGTTCGTCCAGTTCCCAGAGCGCCGCGACCAGTGGCCTAAGGAGAACATGCTCGGCCGTCTGTCGCGTCCGGAGGAGTACCGTGGCGCTGCGGTCTTCCTGCTCAGCGATGCGAGCAGCTTCATGACTGGGAGCGACCTGCGCATGGATGGTGGACATGCCGCTTGGTAAAAAAAAAACAACATTTATAATAATATCTTGCGGTGTGATATACTTCTGTGCTTTTCTCTCATTGCATGGTGTTGTGACTGGGTTTTGGGACAGCGATTTTCTTTCTTTCGGGGTTTTGCGCCTGTTTTCTCTGGGTACGATGTGATCTGATTTGATGATCAGCGAGTGTGTTATGGAAACGACGTGGATTAGACTCTCGGTTTTGTGGGTTACAACAAAATCTATCTTGAATTAATTAATACTATACAAATCCTAATATATCCTCATCCTCATCCTCATCTACTTAATCTGGTCCCACTCGCGCCCACTTTTGACAGATCGGCTCCACAGCAGATCCATCCATCCCCGGATTCACTACTACTAATGTTAGTTACACAGACACGCCCGACAGGGAATTAAATAATACCGCAGGTCCTACTGGATGTATCGTCAAACACACCGCACCATAGCCTCTCCTGACCCCCACGTTCCCAGGATCTTTAACCCACATGACCAGTGTGCCAATGCGCTGATCGGCGGGTAATATCCACAGATATCAGCCGGGGGCACAGACTCCTGTGGCTGGGGGAATGCGGAGGCGGACGAGGGCTTCCAAACAGCTTCTATTGGTCGTGCTGCGCGTCCGTTGATCAAGATGGCTTTTCTTTCACATTTATTGGGGACTGGAGTGGTCGGCTACCTAATCAATGATTCGCTCTTTGGGTACGGACTACCAAAGATGATGCGTAGTTACATTCTTGTACTGGAGTTGGGGAAGAAAAAGCGAACCAGTCCTCAGTCGTAAAGCCGCATTCATTCTTGTCTCTCTCTCGAGTCCCCGAGCAGGCGCTCTGTTGCCCAGAAGAGCAGACAATGTGGTGTCAGCGGCGCTGGGCTGGCTTGTGCGAGGATGGAAGATAAATGAAGTCACCACCCTACCTGCACTGTACCAAACGATCAGAATGGCGAACCCGAACGCTTGAGACTGCCCGGTCTGTGTACCGGACTGAGCGAGATACTCGAGTAGGGGCCCGTGCCGTGCCCCCCGTTACCTAATAACGAAGTGCTCGTACTCCGCGGCGAGTCTCGCGGCCAGAGATCAGTGGTTCTCCGTCCTGGCGGACGGTAGTACATGTACGGTGCTCTGTAGATGGTGGCGGCAGCAGTTGTAGGCAGCTGAAGCGGTTTTCATCATTCCCGTGCAAGAAATCCGGTATCTTGTTCTCGGGACTCCCTATTTCAGCAACTCTGGAACGGGCCAGCCATCCGAGCGGTCGGGATTGGTTACCGCGATCTGTATGATGGATAACCAACAAGCATAACAATCTCGAAAGAGAAAAACAAGAATTTGGAAATAATAATCTGGGAATGTGCTCAGCATGGTATGTCCCACCGAGAGGTGGCACTCCGCGCAGGGAATCTGACCTGATTCCACCGGTGGCAACGCGACCGTAGTACTTTGTTGGTTATCGACCGATGCCTCCTTGGTATGAGAGCGCCACTGCGCTTGGCCTGGGACTTGGCGCCATTGAGCGCATATCGGGGCCCTATCTAGACGGCTGAAAGCGTCTATCTCCGGCGAGTGATGGTGTATCAAAGCGCTGCAGTTAGTCGGCGGAATGTTCTTGGCGATCAGGAGGTTGCGTTATCGGGAGCCATGGCCACGCGGCAAATAAGGTAATGAGGAATAAGGTACCGAGGCATGCAGATACACATCGCAGATATACATTCAGCCCCTTTAGTACTGTTTTGTTCGTGGTGCGTGGTTCCTGCTCAAGTGCCGCCACGATGATCACAATCCGTGCCAATGCCATTGCCGTGTCTCTCGACGCTTAGTCCCGGTTGGTTCAGACTAAGTTGCGCGGCCAGTGCGCGTCTTAGTGCAGTAGCTTAGTTACATGGCGCCAGCCCCCCGTCCCAAGCGGCACGTTCATTCGTCGAGGGCCAATCTTATCTTCGAGCTAGCCCAGTGGACCTCCGTGTTTGGGATAGCGGCAGCAGTCTGGGGTAGTTAATCAAGTGTCAAAGCAACGATGGTGTGCGATGGCGCGCATAGAAGTAGTGTAGTACTGATTGTCTTCCTCCTACTTCTCTTCCTCCTCCTCCTCTTCTGTCTTCTCTCTTCTCTCTTCCCCCCTGCTTTTCTTCTCTTCCCTCACGCACTCACTTACTTTCTCTGCTCCATCTTCTCTCTCCAACGCGGCGTCTCCTGTCATGGACGAGATCCACGGTTCCGAGAACCCCACCACGACCACCGTGGTGGCCGATGGCTCCAAGAACAACAACAAGCCCGACAAGAGTCTCATCTCGGCCTCGTACGATCTGGGCATTGGCGACGAGGATCCCACCGCCGACGAACTCCACGGCCCCAATGCTCTCCGTCGCATCTCCGCGCCCATCCCCTGGGCAGTCTACACGGTCGCCTTTGTCGAGCTGTGCGAACGCTTTTCCTACTATGGCACCCAGGTTTTGTGTATGTTCCATCAAACATCTTGCGCTTGATCTGCCGCTGACCCGAAAACTTCAGACTCCAACTTTGTGAACCACTCCCTCCCGCTGCCCGCTCCCTACGGTCCTCCAGGCTCGATCCATGACTCTGGAGCTGGTGGTGGCACCGCCCAGGGTGTCTCGGGTGCGCTGGGCAAGGGTGTCCAAACCGCCAATGGAATCAACACCTTCAACACCTTCTGGTGCTACTGCGTTCCTCTGCTCAGCGCCTACATTGCCGACGAGTACTGGGGTCGGTACAAGACTATCTGCTGGTCCATCCTGGCGGCCATCATCGGTCATATCATCCTGGTCATTTCGGCCATCCCGCCCGTCATCGTGAATACTCCGGCTTGTTTCGGTGTGTTCATGCTCGGTGTGATCATTATGGGTCTGGGTACGGGTGGTTTCAAGCCCAACATATCGGCTCTGGTCGTGGAACAAATTCCGGCCGTCAATCTCAAGGTGCGCATGCTGCCCTCCGGGGAGCGCGTCATCATCGACCCTACCATCACCCAGAGCCGCATCTACCATTACTTCTACCTGTTTATCAACATCGGTGCCTTGGTGGGACAGGTCGGCATGGCCTACGCCGAGAAGTATGTCGGATTCTGGCTGGCCTACCTGCTGCCAACTCTCATGTTCTGCACTACTCCGTTCGTCATGTGGTGGGGGCGCAATCGCTACCGTCAGTCTCCTCCGACAGGATCGGTGGTGTCCAAGGCCGCTCAGGCACTCTTGTTCGCCCTGCGTGGCCGCTGGCACTGGAACCCCGTCACGATGTGGAAGCGCACCCACGACGGCACGCTGTGGGAGTCGGTCAAGCCGTCCAACATTGAGCCTGGCCTGCGACCCAAATGGATGACCTTTGACGATGCCTGGGTGGACGAGGTGCGCCGTGGATTCGCTGCCTGCGCGGTCTTCTGCTGGTACCCGCTGTACTGGCTGGCATACGGCCAGCTGACGAACAACTTCACGGCTCAGGCCAGTACCATGACGCTGCATGGAGTTCCCAACGATGTGGTCAACAACCTGGATCCCTTTGCCCTGATCATCTTCATCCCCATCTGTGACTCTTTCCTCTACCCGGGTCTGCGCAAGATGGGATTCCGATTCTCGGCCATCAAGAAAATCGCCGTGGGCTTCTGGCTAGCGGCCTTGGCCATGGTCTGGGCGGCCGTGGTGCAGTACTACATCTACAAGACATCGCCCTGTGGCCACGACGCCAACAACTGCTTCACACAGGACGGCCAGGTCAATCCGTCCCCGCTCAACGTGTGGGCGCAGACCGGCTGCTACGTGCTGATCGCCTTCTCGGAGATCTTCGCCTCGATCACCTCCCTCGAGTACGCCTACTCCAAGGCCCCGCGCAACATGCGATCCCTGATCCAGGCCATTGCCCTGTTCACCAACGCCATCTCGGCCGCTATTGCCGAGGCGCTGAACCCGCTGGCCGCGGACCCGCTGCTGGTCTGGAACTACGGCGTGTTCGCCGTGCTGTCCTTTCTCGGGGGCGTCTTCTTCCTCTTCCAGTTCTGGGGACTGGACAAGGAGGAGGACGAGCTCAACAACCTGCCCGAGGGCCACGCTTATGCCGACGAAAAGAGCGTCGAGGGTCTGCTGGTCGCGAGCGAGATTGGTCCCGTCAAGGGCTGAGGGGGCGATGGTCTTTGCGACGTAGTTCACGTTGACATGTTTATGGGTGGTGCATTCGGTATCTTTTTCTATTCCATAGGAATGAATGATGACCACGCTTTTCCTTTTCTTCAAGTACATAAATAGTCACTAGGGTCCCACCGTTCGTCGATCCCGGCTTGCCGTGCTTATTATTATCTTACCTGCAATAGGATCATTCCCACGCCAAGTGGGTTGGGCCCTCCCATCTGCAGAAACCCCAGCCAGTTTCGTATCCACTCAGCTGTCAGCACATCAACGGAGTGAGCATAAAAGACCGTCAGCATTCAGCCCTCGGTGCACTAATCATAGCCATTGGATCTCCGGAAATAATAATACAGGTGCCTGCTGCGCGGTGGTCCGAGGTACCCGAGTACGAGCCCATGGGTGAGAATCAGGGCCAAGTGGATCAGATCAGCCCGGCTACACCGGCTCGTATTGTGGCTGAGGCCAGGGTTGCACGGCAGACAGGAGTCTGGAGAAATAGTCTTGCACATGGGAGAAGTAACAATTCAGTCAAGTTGGTCAAACTACTAAATACTTACAACATCCCGCCCGTCTTAAATTCGGTGTCCTTCTAGGTCGCGATAGTAGGTCTAGGCGTAGGTAGCGCATACGGCCGCCATCTAGAGCGGGTCCAGTCGCGAAACCACGGATATCAGAGCCTCCGTTCCGAAGCCTTTCATCGCCTTGGCTTCCGGATCGTAGCCGAGAGACGGTACCTAGGGCTCAGGCGGGTACGCGCCTCCAGGCGGCAGGGCGCCGTGTGGGCTAGCGGTCGCCCGGAGCACCACCAGGCCGAGGAGCATAACGGTGAATTGGGTCGCCATGTGGGGGCTGCGCGAGGGTGTGTGCTGGTATGCCCCTTGGGGCTGAGGCGATGGGTTCGCCTGACATCATTGCAGGATCGACACGGACTGGTGCCTCGGAGCTCAGCCTAGTTTCCGGAGGCCCCGGTGCATCTTTCTCGCGATCCACCCCTGGAGCCGGCAGGACTTAAGAATTAACCTGCGTCCTGTCTTGTCTGGGCTTGTTCAATTAACGAGCCAATAAACGGGCACATCATTATATTATTATCCCAGGGCCATGAAAACTGCTGCGTGGTTCTCAACGGCACTGCTGTCCGGTATGTTGGGTTCGGTTTTGATTCGGGTTGCGAGTACTCTTCTAACGGCCCTCCCTTGTCTCCCTTTCTTCCTTTCCCGCTTCTGGCACCGTGCTGCGCTGTTTGCTCACCGCTAATTCTCATACCAGGCGCCCTCGCCGCCCCAGCTTCCGATACTGTTGCTGCTGCTGCTCTCGCGCCGGAGATCGCGCGCCGCGCCCTCCCCAATGCCCCCGATGGATACACCCCGACGTCAGTCAGCTGTCCCGGCAGCCGGCCGACAATTCGCAGCGCCGCCAAGCTATCGGCGAATGAAACATCATGGCTAGAAACGCGACGCGGAAAGACACTCTCTGCGATGAAGGATTTCTTCGGCCACGTCCAGGTCGGCAGCTTCGATGTCGGGTCGTACCTCGACAAGATCTCCGGCAACTCGTCCAATCTGCCGAATATTGGCATTGCCGTGTCCGGCGGCGGATATCGCGCCATGTTGAATGGGGCCGGTGCCATCAAGGCGTTTGATAGTCGTACGGAGAATGCGACGACGTCGGGCCATCTGGGGGGGCTGCTGCAGTCTGCCACATATGTGTCGGGTCTGAGTGGTGGGAGTTGGCTGGTTGGCTCGATTTTTATCAATAATTTTACCACGATCTCGGATCTGCAGACTGGTCAGGCCGGTGCTGTGTGGCAGTTGGGGAACTCGGTCTTTGAGGGTCCGGATTCTGGCAGCATTCAGTTGTTGGATACCGCGGGCTACTTCAAGGACCTGGCAGATGCGGTGGAGGCGAAGAAGCACGCTGGGTTTGATACGTCTATCACGGATGTCTGGTATGTAGTGTTGGCTGTTTTGTCGCAAATGAAGCCCGGTGCTGACGAGCTTGCAGGGGCCGCGCGCTCGCCTATCAGATGTTCAATGCCTCTGCCGGAGGCATCGACTATACCTGGTCGTCCATTGGGATGACCCCGGAGTTCCAGAACGCGGAGTATCCCATGCCGCTAGTGGTCGCAGATGGCCGTTACCCCGGCGAGACGGTCGTCGGCGGCAACGCAACCGTCTACGAGTTCAACCCCTGGGAATTCGGCACCTGGGACCCAACGATCTACGCGTTCGTCCCGCTGGAGTTCCTGGGTTCTCGCTTCTCCGGCGGAACCCTGCCAGACAACGAAACCTGCGTGCGCGGCTACGACAACGCAGGCTTCATCATCGGCTCCTCGTCGACGCTCTTCAACGACGTCATCACGGAGCTCAACACGGGCAGCCTTCCCGCTTTCGTGACGGATGTCCTCACAGACGTGTTTCAGAGTGTCGACAAGGCCGACGAGGATATCGCTGTTTACGAGCCGAGCCCGTTTTACGGGTACAACAACGCCACGTCGCCGTACGCGCAGCAAACCGAAATGGACGTGGTCGACGGTGGCGAAGATCTCCAGAATATCCCGCTGCAGCCGCTCATCCAGCCCGACCGGCACGTCGACGTCATCTTCGCGGTCGACTCGTCCGCCGACACGGAGACCGTCTGGCCGAACGGCACCTCGCTCGTGGCCACGTACCAGCGCAGCCTCAACTCCAGCGGCATCGGCAACGGCACGGCCTTCCCCGCCGTGCCGGACCAGAATACCTTTGTGAACCTGGGCCTGAACACCCGGCCCACTTTCTTCGGATGCGACAGCTCCAATCTCACGGGTCCCGCGCCCCTGGTCGTCTACATACCCAACTACCCCTACTCCTACAACTCCAACACCTCCACCTTGCAGATGTCATACGACGACTCCCAGCGCGACGACATCATTTTGAACGGCTACGAGGTCGCCACCATGGCCAACAGCACTCGCGACGGCAACTGGACTGCCTGCGTTGGTTGCGCTATCCTCAGCCGCTCCTTTGAGAGGACGAACACCGCTGTCCCGGATATCTGCACCCAGTGTTTCCAGCGCTATTGCTGGGACGGCACTGTGAACTCCACTCAGCCCGCGCCGTATGAGCCCAGCGCGTCGTTGACGCTGGATAGTGCGGCGGCGACTTTCATGCCGGCTATGCTGGCCACTGCCGTGGCAGCGGGTGTGGCTCTCTTCGCGGTTATGTAAATTATTTAAATTGAGACTTTTGGGATTGGCACGGGGTACGCTGATCGTACTCTATCATGTTTCTGGGGAGTGTTTGATGAATCCGTAGAAGGTTATGATAATGAATCATGTATTTCCAATTTATAGGTCTCTTTGGGGTATTTGCTGGTAGTTCCTTGACAGCAATGATATCTTTCCATCAGCTACTGTGTTGTCTGGAAGATATATATTTCTGATGTTTCCAGTATTCTCCAGGGTTATTCTTGCATATTCAATCTAGAGTGTGGAAGCGAATAATCACGAAAACAATAAATCAACACCACAACTAACTAGTTTATGCCAGTCCTGCAGAGTCCGCTTATAGCTACGGGTCAGGGACCACTGGTTCGTGCCGTTGCCGGGACAACACGGCCACCGCCAAACACGGGACCCGCGGATTGTTTGGAATCCCGGAACCTACTCCGTACATACTATGTAACCGTTGACCAGCCTCACCCGAACACTTCATTTATTATCGACGACTATCGCCATTAATACTCAGTCTCAGCACTGTCTGTCTGCATTGACTACGATTGCAGCTTCTCACCATGACCACGGCGTGCTGCCACTAATTGCGAGCTGCGACAACCACAACAACATCAACAAACACCACCCACCCCGACCGTCCTTGACAACCACCCACCATGGCGCGAGCCGCTGTCATCCCTCCATCCCCTGTGAAACGCGCGCCTCGAGTGTCCAAGGCTACGACGAAAACCACCGCCAATGCAAAGAAAGGAGCTCCGCGCAAGCCGACGACGGCGACACGCGACACTGCCGACCAAGACTCGAGCGACACGGACGATGAACTCGGTCTGATAACTACATCCACCAACACCAAACAAGGCAAGGAAGTTAAGCCTGCGAAACCGCGCGGGCGCCCGCCCGGTCGGCCGGCGACCAAAACGGCCGGGCGGCCCAAGAAAGCTGCTGCTTCCATGCCTGTGCGGGAGGAATCGAGCGATGACGACGATGGAGAGGAGGACGAGCTCGCTCCTGTGCAGGAGGCGCCGAAGAAGCGTGGACGACCGAGGAAGAATCCGCTTCCTGTTGAGAGTGCCGCCAAGGCTCAGACAGCGCCGAGGCCCCGGGGACGGCCGCCGAAGAATGCTGCCGCGACGGCTACGGCTTCGACTGCAGCTACGCGGAAGAAGACCCGGGCTGCTGCTGATGCGGATGCGTCTGCTGATGACGCGCAGCCTAAGCATATTCTCGTGGCGACCAATTCGACTACCATGCGCTCGAATCTCTTGCGGGGGCCCGCGAAGAAGAAGACTGTGACTTTCCAGGACGAGCGTGCCTCCGAAGAGTCTGACCATGAGAACTCCTCTGCTCCTGCCGCTGGGCGAAAAAGGGGTGCTACTGCCACTCGTGCTGCGAAGACGGGTCTTGCGGGCACGCCGGCTCGCAAATCTGCTGCCAGGGGTCGAAAGCCCGTCGCGGCCCGGAAGGGTACCAATACTTCCCATCCATTGACTCCTAAGAAAGCCAAACAGATGTCCAATTTGATGACGGACTATACGAGCACAGACGGCGAAGAAGATGAGCTAAATGCTGCCAAGGATCCGATCAAGAAAGATATCAAGCTGGTCATCCACTCGCCTATCAAGCATGCCTCAGACAATCAGGGCTTGATGTCCCCCGTGCGAAGAGTCAACTTCACCCCGAAGAAAGCCTCCAGTTTTATTGACGAGAATGGCGAACCGAAACAAGCCACCCCGAAACACGGATCAGAATCCACTACCGGCCTCAGTTCGCCGGTGCGGAAGATCAACTTCACGCCTAATCGAATCCACAACCCCGTCCCGGAGAATGGACACCTTGCCCTTCCGCCGGGCAAGTCGATCGACTTCAGTGACTCAATTATGATGTCCAGCCCTGCCCGGCGGCCTCCCGCCTCGCCTTTCCAGTACAGCCTCAAAGATACCCCGAACCGTGGCCATGCTGTTTCCCGTGCTGAGATGGGTCCTCCCCCAACCTTTGATTTTACACCGGGACGTTCCTCACCTCTCAAGATGTCTCCGCGTAAGGGCCACCTGGGAGCTTCGTTCTCGCAGTCATCGTTCAAGGCTAGCACACAAGCGCCTTCGCTTCCGGCTAAGGCGTCATTGCTCCAAAGCCCGGCGAAGAAAGTGCCTTCCCCTTTCAAGGGCTCCATGACCCGCTCCATGTCTCCGGCAAAAATGGCGGCAAAGGACCTTCCACCTCTGGAGGACGATGTCTTCATTGATAAGTCGGATGCTTCGGAAACCCAGCACCGTTTTTTGCCTCCTCAACATATACCCTCGGATGCTCCTACTGTCGACGAGGACTACCAGATGGTTGAAGAAGTTGCCCGCGATATCTTTGGCATCGACCTTCGCTCGGACGGCAAGTCTTCCTCTTCTCCTGCGCAGGAAGATACCGCTACAGTTGAAGAGGAGCTGGGTGATGTAGCACTTGACCATGATGAGAATGACGCTGAGGATGCAGAGGATCTGGAGGATCCTACCACCCAGTCAGAGCATGAATTAGGCCGTCATGTTCAGTATGAGATTGAGGAGGCGGAGACAATCTGCTTTGACAATATGGAGCAGGAACAGGGCCTTTATATGGTTGATGAGGAGGAAGACCTCCCAGAGACAAGTCCTGTCCGTATCTCCAAGAGCCCAGCACCAGTCTCGCGAGAACCGACGAGCGAGGCAGATGCTCAGTCGATTGCCAGTGTACGATCACCATACCAGCAGACACTCGACTTCACTGATGCTGAGGACTCTCCGACTGTTATTCATCACTCTCGCGAGTCTCTTGGGCTGAGGCATGACCAAGACGATGGGGAGCTGGACGACGACTATTGTATCAACAACTCTGTCCGCTATCCTGATGAAGAACACGAGCCCTCTAGCGAAATGGACGCACAGGATGGCGATGAGGTTACGCTGGTGGGGTCAGAAGCAACATGTACCATGGTCTCTCACCCTGTTTCGCCATACGAGATCAACGAGGGCTCCAACTTCACCAGTCCGTTTCAGGGGAGCATCCCCCCTTTGGCCCCGACTCCTCCAGTGGGCGAAGCTACTCCCATGTCCTCTCACAAATCGGATACACCCAACAGCAACAGGAGCGAGTCTAACAATGCGACTCTGAATTTCGGCTCTAACGCCTACAGAGATGTCGAAGACAGCCCTCTGAATGAGACTACCCAAACTGAATTCCCCACGCCAGCGGCACGCATCTCATCGACTAGACCAAGCATTATTGGACAGCGGAAGTCTCTCGGTGTCGACTTAGGGTTCACACCGCTGGCTCAGCAGTTCAACAGCTGGGAATCCGAGACCCCTTCAAAAGCCGGACCAGCGCGACCCCGTCGCCGAGGGGTGTTCTCGCTCGTTGGTCCTCTGGAAAAGGCCACTACTACTGAGGCAACTCCCCAAAAGTCGGAGCGTGTGCCGCGAGCTTCGTTGGCAAATACTCCGTCATTGCTCGGCCAGCTTCCCCTTCAGCCTCGCAGTGATGATAGCTCCATGTCGCCCGAGAAGCCTCGAGAGCAAGTATCTCCTATGAAGGAACACGATATGATGGAGTCGCCATCACTGCACAGTGATATCTTTGAGGATTTGAATTCTCCCGCAATCGAGACTCCCAAGAGTGTGCAGATCCCTTTTCGAAGTGTGATGCCCGCGAGCGAAAATGCCGACGAAGAGGATGATGCCGAGCCAGACAACGACAAGGAGAATAGCCCTGCTCCCGCCCTTCCGCTGGCCACGCCGGTGAGGGCTGCACCCCGCCATATGCAAACCTTTCACACCGTGTCCAAAGTCCCTTTAAAGGGCGAAGGATCAGAATCACCGCTGAAGCTGCCGCGGAAGAGAGGCCGGTCCCTGGAGGGCGGTTCTCCAATTCGGTCTTCGCCACGGTCCCGCAATGCCATCTTTCTCCCGCGCAGTGAAAGTGCGTCTACTCTTTCTCGGCCGCACAAATCAGCTCGCGTTGAGAGAAGCGCTAGTCCTCCGAAGCGCCGCATCAGCACTCCTAGGAGGCCAAGTATGCGACCTCCTTCTATGGGTCCTCCTCGGACTTCCTCTGTCGCTGGCAGTCCTGGGAAGACACCCAGACGCAGCAGCGTCCAACAATTCTCCCTGGAACCACCTCCATTACCGTCGTCCGTGGCAAGCTCCCCTAAGAAAACTCCGCGTCCAAACTTCGGCGCCAGCAAACCCGTTCTCCGGGGCGCCGTCGTGCATGTCGATGTCCACACCACTGAGGGAGAGGATGCATCCGGCATCTTCGTAGAGCTCCTGCAGCAAATGGGGGCTCGGTGTGTCAAGACTTGGACGTGGAACCCGCGATCCAGTATGTCGCCCGTAGATGGAGTCGAGCCCAGCTCCAAGGTGGGAATCACCCACGTTGTCTACAAGGATGGAGGTCTCCGGACGATGGAAAAGGTCAAGTACGCCTCTGGCCTCGTGAAGTGTGTTGGCGTTGGCTGGGTTCTCGAGTAAGTCATCCTTTTGGTCAAATTACATCCAGATAGATCTTCTAACCCAATTCCTCTAGTTGTGAGCGAGAGAGCCAGTGGCTGGATGAGACCCCGTACGCTGTTGACAGCACCATCATCCCACGCGGGGGCGCCAAGCGCCGCAAGAGCATGCAGCCGCGTGCTCTGAGCAACGTGAACGGCACTCTCGTCCGCGTCTCGGAACCCTCAACCCCCTCCGCCAGCGGCCGCCGCTGCGGCGCCGACTGGGGTGCAGTGGAAGGATTCCGCAATCTCACGCCCCCGACTCCCCGACAGGGATCACCATCTACCCCCACTCAGGAATCTTCTGCTGGCGGTGACGATGACGACCACTACCGTGTCCCCGAGACACCGGGGTATAATTTCGCCAACCTCGACGCCATCGGCATGTCGCCCGCAACACCTTACTTCCTCTCCAACCGGGCCAAACTCGTTCAGCAGTCCTGCCCACCGAAGCAGAGCAATCAAGGTCTATTCGCCGGATCCAGCAAGCCATCATCAAATATCTTCCAGATTGAGGAAGACGATGAAGAAGCGCGACGTCAGAAGCGGTTTCAGATGGAGGCTGCGCGACGGAAGAGCCTAGCCTTTAAGCCTCAAGTTGGGAGTCCTCTAGGGAGGTAAACTCTCTATTCTATCTTTAAATTTCTTTTTGTTGGTCTATCGTTGTATTCTACTATTCTTGGGCAAAGCCGCTCTGTACATATGGGGGCTACCATGGGGTTTTATTTTGGATTGGTCAGACTGGATAGGTGGATTGGTTGTTATATTATCTATGTTAGATTTTCGAAGTCAATTCAAGGCATCAAGTTGTCACTGCTTTTTTACTTTCTTTGACTATGTCGCAGATCCTCCAAATCATCCAAATCATCGCTAGTACCCAACTCTGCGCCCAAACAACCACATCAATATCAATCCTGCGCCTCGCGATAGAACGACGCAACAAGGAACGCCAACTCCAGTGCCTGCTTCTCATTCAACCGCGGATCACAGAAAGTAGTATATCTCTCCATCAGACCATCCTCCGTCAACCCAGCCGCACCACCCACACACTCCGTGACCGCTTCACCAGTAAGCTCAAGATGCATCCCACCAAGGAACGACCCCGCCGCGCGATGGATCTCAAGCGCCTGCTTTAGCTCCGACAGAATATCCTCGAAATGGCGCGTTTTGACCCCCGACGGCGTAGACTGCGTATTGCCGTGCATGGGATCGCACTGCCACACGGGGATGTGGCCCGACGCCTGCACGGCGGCGATATGGCCCGGCAGGAACTCTGCGACCTTCGCCGCGCCGTACCGCGAGATGAGCGTGACTTTGCCCACCTCCCTTGCCGGGTTGACCACGTCGAGTAGGGCGACCAGCTCGTTGGATGCCATGCTCGGCCCGATTTTGATACCGATGGGGTTTTGGATCCCGCGGAAGAACTCGACGTGCGCGCCGTCGATCTGTCGTGTGCGGTCCCCGATCCAGAGGAAGTGCGCAGATGTCGCGTAAAACCCCGTTGCAGAGTAGTTTTCGGTCCAGGTTGCTTTCGTCGGGACCGGGTGGCGCAGCTCCCGCGTTAGACACTGTTCGTAGTCCAGCGAGAGGCCCTCGTGGCTCGTGTACACGTCCGCTGTCTCGACGCCGCGGTCGTTGTCGATGCCGACTGTGGCCATGAATCGCAGGGCATCCTTGACAGCGCCCACGATCCGCGAGTATTGTTCTTTGATCGAGGGGGTGCGCACATGGCCGAGGCCCCAGTCCAAGGGTGAGTGCAGATCGGCGAGACCGGATGATAGCGCCGCGCGGAGCCAGTTCAGCGTTGCGGCCGAGTGGAAGTATGCTGAGACGAGGCGGGACGGGTCGGGTCGTCGTGACTCGGCGTCTGCGCTGTATCCGTTGATGTTGTCGCCGCGGAAAGCGGGGAGCTCGACGCCATTGACCATTTCGGTGGGTTTGGAGCGTGGTCTGTGGGATAGGTTAGCTTTATTGGTGTTACTTTGACTTATAGATCTATTTCATACTTCGCGAATTGGCCCGCAATGCGGGCGATACGGATGACGGGCTTGTTGGCGCCTGATGCAATGGTCAGTTCTGTCTGTCCGAGAGAAGTAGACATGGTCTTCCTTACCCCAAATTAAAACCAAGCTCATCTGAAGCAACAGCTTAACCTTGGCCTCGATCATGTCTTGGTTGCAGTAGTCAAATAACTCCGCACAGTCACCTGGAAGTCATTAGGATGGGACATGCTGATTTGTGGTGAAACCCTAGACGTACCGCCTTGAAGCACAAAAGCTTTGCCGAGAGCGACATTGCGCAAGCTCTCTTTGAGCCTGACAATCTGGATATGCCGTTAGGACACTCAACACCAATAAAAACGAGGAAGACATACCTCCTGTGTGGTTACCAGCGGAGGCAACCTCTGCAACTTCGATAATGCCTCTTTCATCCCTTCCGCATCTTCGTAGACCACATCTTGCTTGATGGGCTTGTTCACCCACGCTGCAAAAACCCCATTGTCAGTGAAACTAGCACTGCACTCGAGATGTGACGCATACAGGTAGGACTCCAGTCCGCCATGGTGGGATGACTGCAATAGAAGCCGGCGATGCTAGGGGCTAGCAGTGGCAATGGGACTGGTCGGCCACTTGGCAAGACAGTGCAGCGGAAACAGCACCTAGCAGCTCAAGGAGTATCACTGCGCGAAGGAAAGACTCGAACTCGAGCACGAAGAAAGTTCACTGACGAACAAAAAGACAGCTCGGTCAATGCGCTTATTCACGGGGATGACTCATCTGCTTATGTCAATGATCTTTATCTTATCGGTGACGTTGTGTGTTGTGTTGCTTTGTTTGACTTCCTCCTGTCTTTCAGTCTTTATCCCAACGACCTCTTGAATCGCCAAAATGTCCGATTCCATCCCATCTGCCACCGCCGACCCTGATGCAACAGATCAACCCCTCCCCGCTAACGCGGAGGACCGCAAAGCTGCTGCGGCGCTGAACTCGCTCAACACCAATGAGGTGGGCACTGAAGGAGGCCCCGCTAAGCCGCCTGCGGGGACAGATCAAGAGGCTTTGGGGAAGGCGATGAGTCGATTAGAGATTGCGGCGGGACAGGGTGCCGCGAAGAAAGGCCCGGCTGAAATGCAGAAGAAGGAGACTGTGCCGAAGAAGAACGTCAAGGTTGCGGCGACGGACGTGACTCTTTTGGTGTGTTGTACAAAAGAATGTTACTGGGAAATTGTGCTTACTTGTGGAAATAGGTTGATCAACTTGATTTGAATAAGACCAAGGCGACGGAGTTGCTGAAGGCGCATGATGGGGATGCCGGGAAGGCAATGCTGGCTTTTGTTTCGCCTTCGGTCCGTGTGTGAACGTGTCTTCTGCACCCCAGTCAGACAGATGTTCTGATATTTACGATTAAATGAATTTGATGAATGTACAATGCAAAACCCTATGCGGGTCGTTCTATGCCGACCAACCCTCGACAGGTCTGGTCATTTATGTACTGGATATAGAGTCAATCGTAAGCTCCGCCCCGTGGGGGAGCACAAAAACATAAAACAGTCGTCAATCATTCCTCTTCCTCTTCCTCCTCCACCTCCACCTTCTTCCTCTCAATACCTTTCCCCTCGTGGATTGTCCACAGCACAAACCAGCCCGTCAAAGCCTCGGCCGCAAGGACCCACCACACGGCCCCAACCATGTTATGTTCGAGGCCCCATCCAAGGCCCCAGCCACCCAGAAAAGGGCCGAGGGTACGAGCAGCGCTGGCAATACTCTGCGCCACACCGTGAACCGTCCCTAAAACGGACGGATCCGTGGCGCAGTTGTTGACGAGGATGACGGCTGCGGGCAGTACAAAGGTTCGTGACATGACTTGCAGACCTACGACCACGGCAAAACAGGGCCAGACGACCCAGACGAGGCGAGGGAGAACAACGAGAAAAGGCATGAGGATGTATGACAGCGGTGACAAAGGAAGGAAGACACGGAAGGAGGTAAGTGTGCCCAGTTTGGATTGCACCATCGGGTAGAAGAGGATTTGCAGAGGCAGGCCGATAATACCGATAATGGCGGTCGCCAGCCCGACGCGAGACGATGGAAGGCCCAGGCCACCGCTGAAGTGGAAGAAGCCGGTCCTGGAATTCTCGGGAGCTCGCGGCGTAGGCAAAAACACAAAAGTCATGGCGTTGAAGGCGCTAGTATGGATGGCGAGCAAGAACTGCACCAGAAGCGTGAGCAGAACATTCCGAGTCCAGATCTGTCGGAAGCCAGGGCGTTTATGTTTTCGAGGTGGTTGCGGGGCGCGTGTATGCACTGGGCTGGATGGTCCAGACCATGTTCCCACGCTACCCTCTAGGTACATGGAGTCATCGTCCCCGGATCGGGGTAGAGGGCGGTAGTGCCGCGGGCGTCGTGATAGAGCCTGTACTATTCGCTTACCCAAGGATCGACCCCAGTCTGTTCGGTAGCGTGCAACTTCGTGTGTCTGATATTGCTCGTCAGCTACTATTCCTGTGAATGTTCGGGGAACACTGACCTCGTCGAGTCCGAAAAATACCGCGTTCAGAGACGCAAAGATGAAGATCGCGCTCAGCACATTTGGCAAGGCATACGGCCACCGCTGCATCCACCATACACCATCCTTTCCTCCAAACACGGACCCGGGTCCAAAAATCTGTGGAAAACTGTGAGTGGGATCGGCCAACGAGCCTCCCAGAATAGGACCAATGATCACTCCGATATTAAAGCACATCGGCAGCAACAGGAATGCACGCGATTGGTACCTAGACCCGTCAGCGTGAGATCCATTCAAATTTGAGGCGTACATACTTCTTTTCAACAATGATCTCCGAAATCATGGTCCGCATCACACCCACGTTGCTGTTCAGGGCTCCACCCATCGTCCGAAACACCGCCGCGGACACGAACGAGCGAGAGAAACCAAACCCCAAGCATGAGATACAGGTTCCCATTAACCCGATAAGCAGAACTCTCTTCCGGCCCATCCATTCCGCGTCAGCCAGCCGGCCCCACCAGACAGCAGTCAGGAACTGCGCGGCGGTGAAGCTGCCTTGAAGAATACCCGCCTGTCGTGAAATAGTCGAGTTTGGCAACGAAGGATCAAACGACTTGAGCTGGTAGAACATATACGCCTGCAGCGAGGTCTGCGTCAAGGGCTCCGACAGCCGAGCACATGTTAAGATCATCAGCTGCCCTCTCTTCGGCAGCGACATCCATGTCACCGGCTTGTCCTGCGCAGTATCAGGTCGACCGGGCTCGCTGTCATGGTCGTCGTCTTGCACATCTTCATCCACAGATGGAAATCTTCGATGGCCGGGTTTCAGCAGTGGCGCCGGTGCTCGGCTTCTATTGAAACCTGGGGAGGTACCAGCGAAAACCGCGGTGTTCACACTCTCGCTATCGCTATCCGAGGATGATAGGTCGATGTCGTGTGCGGGCGAATCTAGGTCGTCGGCGTGAACAGGAAGGCGGATTTCGCCTGGACTGTCGGGCTGACGGGGTTGGCCCGCCTCTGTTTGGTGGGGAGAGAGCCCCATCAACGAAATAGTAATGAACCCCGCGGGCGGAAATCAGTCACGCGAGTAGAAGAGGCGCGTAGTATCTTGACCGGAGATGCTTGGCAAGCTGTTTTGGGGAACGGTTATGTACACAGGAGAATTTTGGTCTATCTAGGATGTAAAAGAAAAGTCCAGACCGACATTCCAAACAGGCAAAAGCGAAAAAAAGATCCCATGACGCGATTACCGTCCCCGCGCTACCGATAAAGGGCAAAGGCTTGTTCCGCGTGGAGTGCCGCTTTACCCGAAAAAGGATTTCCTCATCTTGACTTTTCTTTTTTTAATTTAGAACAAAAAATATGAGAATAAAGAATGGAGATATACTAGATACTGAAAAGCAAAAAAGCAATTCGACAAATGCGCCGACCGGGATTCGAACCCGGGCCGCTATCTGACTCATATTTGATGGGAAAATAGCATCGTAACCCCTTGACCATCGGCGCAAATCAGGTGAGCTGTTGTATCTTTTTGTGACATTGATGCATTTCCTCAACTGCGCCAGTCAACCATGGTTGACACTGTTTTTGCCTGATCTATAGTTTTGTAGCGATTGCAGTGGTAGTAGAGCCTCATGCCAATAGCATCGAAACCAGTACATTGTTAGAAACGCCCTTCATGTACTCCAGGATGCAACCGATTCTATAGAAACACAAATGTCCGGGTATACCAAAAAGAATTCCCCACAGAAGAACGATCTATATAAGTTAGGAAAAGAAAACTGCTACGCATTGTGCATCCATGCACCCTCAAACACGGAAATGGAAGCAGCAAGGAAACTAGGCGGCGTGGTAGATGCGGTCCACAGACATGTCATCTCTCTTCGAAAGAGCTTTATCAGACCGGGCAACCGATGCTTGACTGTCATCCTCGGTGTCAATTCCTCGTTCTTCATATTTGTCCCAATCCTCCAAAGGGACAGCATCGACAGCTTCGATGCGGTTGAAATCGTCATAGTCATCTGAGACGTCGACCTGGGTAATAGCTTCTTGGCTCGACCGCTGAGGACCACGATCATGCCGGTTTGCTGCATTGTTGTTCGCGCCTTTGCGACAGGGTGGTCGGATAAAATGCAAGGAACGGGGCAACGAAAATGATGGGCGGGACTGTGAGGTGACAGATTGAGATAGACCATTGCTGTCCTTGTTCGGGTCGTTCGGGCCGCGGGCTCGCCTGCCCCGATTGCTGTTATATTGGAAAGCTTTCAGGTTAAAGATCTTGCGCAGCAGCGGCCACCAGCACATTAGGTTGGCGACATAGATGGCAGTGCTGGCTTCGCGGATATACCAGATCTGGTAGGTGGTGGTGTATGGCGAGGCGAAATTGAAGTACTTGTTAAGGATCGCAGCGACAATGGTGAATAGACCCAGACTCATCACGCACATCAGCACGATCTTCCTGCGGCGCTTGAGCTGTGCCCGGATAAGAAGCGGGATCGGAATGGCGAATATCACGGCATCGGAGGAGATGTTGAAGACGGCTTGTGTGATCGAATAGTGCTGGTATGTTGCGCACTGCATGTTCTTCACCGGCATAGCCCAGTATTGGGAGAATGGTCGGCAGTATATTCCGTAATAGGTGACCATGATCACGAAGAATCCGACAGCCACGTATACCGCGAGGATTTTGATATAGAGGTTTGATCGCAGGTTTTGGGTAATCCTGAAGTAGAGAATCAACATGCATGTCTTCACTCCCCAGGTTGAGAACAGCATGCACTGCTCCAGCCCGATAACGATCTTGCTCCCGAAGATCCGGTCGCGGACTTGCTTCGGGTCAGCCATGACCCTGCTATAGTCCTTCGGATCCATAAGGTTGGTTGCATAATGTGCTGATATCTGTATCAAAACAAGCAGGCTCGTATAGATCATCTGGAGTGAATTTGACCGTTAGTCATTTCTCGAACTTGAAGCACAAAAGAAACACTGAACTCACAAAAGTTGCGGTCATAACATAATCATCCACTTCAAGTATCGTGCCGACGGTTAGCAACCGCTCTCTAGAAAAAATCTGAAGATACATACCGAATAGGTTTTTAATGGACCCATTGGCAATGATCCGTGCTGCCCTTTCCTAGTCGTCAGTCTCTTCTCATGCGCACGATTAAGACTTGAAACATACATGCGCCCAACGTATATCACAATACCAATGCTCCAAAAGACCACAGATTCAACAAAAAGCTGGTGAGGAGTGGGTGATGCGTTCCCCATCCTATCGGATGGAGGGACAACCGCCCTAGAAAAGTGCTCAAGCGGCGAATGAGGCGAAGGATGAACAGATCATAGATTTGGATGCGATCAAGATCTCCGATGACAATGGGCACCGGTGCAGACAAGGAGATTGAAATGGCCATGGCCCGCTCTACCGGCCTCTGCACCAAATCTATGATGTTTGTTTTGGCTTCAATATGACCCACCACCAGGCAATTTTGTCGCCATCGGTGAGCTCGGTTAGAGCCCAATCCATTGGATATTAACGAACTACACATCCAAGCGAAGGCAGGGCGCACAGAGAAATGTCAGTGTCGGGCTGGAGGCCGAGTGACAAGCAAGGAGGAATGTGGATAGAAACGCAAGGGAGACCGACGGAGAAACAGGGATCCAGATCGATGGCCGTTTACTTTGGAATGCAGAAAACATCCCTCCCTTCTTGCGCCGAAACAGCAGCAGGCAGGTGCTTCTCGAGTTCCCTTACTCAGTAGCACATCGTAGGTACACGGGCAAGGTACTCCCGCTTGTCCTGCAAGTTGCCTTAAGCGAAGCGCTTGTCTTTCAAATATGGCTAGTCGGTACCAAGAACGGATTATGCACGATGGGGGAGAGCTCCCGATGATCTGCGCGCCTTCTCGGGAGGCGGGTGTTGACAGTTCAGATTCCTGACAAGGGATATCGCTGATTAGATTTCGACCCATCACGATGATCTACGAGACTAGGTCAGGCCAAGTCCAATAGCCCTGGAAAGATTGTTCCCAACGGCGATCAGAAAATATGATGTTAACCGGTTTGAAGATAGGCTTGGTGATCGCGCCGCCCTACAAGGAGCTGCTAGTCTTCCAGCTGATCCCCCAGCTCCAGCGGAGCTCAAATACCAAATTATCTTTCAGCACCAATCGCGTTTTTTATTCTTCCCTTGCTAACTATCTGCTGACTTTGATCGTTATGTGCGGCAACCGCGCCACATCCCTGAAGGATTCCAGCCAAAATTTTCTCCAAGACATAGGTCTTTCCTTCTCTGCGAAATATCTTTGGTTCGGAAATCCCGTTATTATTATCAGCTTGGATCGCATTCATTCCTGATCTCGCCCTAGCAGTTGATTTCCCCACGGCTATGCAAGATCTGCATACACGGTATCAACTTGTCTCATAGAACAGACAATCTTGAGAGCTTGGCCTACATAAAGTGAGTTTGGGACCGAAGAGGCGAGCACCCCGACCAGAACCGAGATTCACACATTCCACAGCTGTCTGGGGCGCCTAAAAAAGGATGAGAACAATGTTGAAGATTCGGGGTGGCCGTTTTTCAGTTGCAAATAACTGACTGCCCTTGTGAATTAATAAGAGGCAAGGAAATTATGAAATTACTGTGCTTAAAAGCGGAATCGGTGTCTCGGAGTTATGCGATACCGCTTATGTTAGAGACGGCTGCCTCATTGGAATGCTAAGAGTCATTGCTCGTCCTTCATCGAACTTTTTGACTATAATACGGTCCATATGTTTTAATTTCAATTTAGCTTGTGCCGTAAACAGCTCGAGGTCAACTTATTGGCTTCATACCTGATGAAGGTCTACGCAAGAATCCGGCAATACAAGCCACCTTGCTTGAATAGGGATAATATGAACTGGTCTCTCTGTATGCTCTATTGCTCTTGTTTGTAGAGGAGAAACTACTTTATCTGTCCTCAAGGGTCAAGTTATCCCTGTGCATATCCGCTTTGGACACAGACTCGCACAATGATGACTTGTGAGTCGAGGACCTGCTAGTAAATACCCAAAACGGTAAACAGTATCATTTGGAGCAAGTGTATGTGCCATGTGAGCGAGGTTGCAGGATTCCTAGCTGGGTCTTTGATACATGAAAATTCATTAATAGCGAAGTTGGAGCTGATAAGAGTGCCGATGGTTTTGACGGACACTTGACACTTGAAAAAGCCATAAGACCACCCATGAGAACACTTTTAGCCCCTGTTAGCGTTTTTGTACTCCGAATTAGAGAGTAAGTTGGTCTGTGTGATGAAGAGTGAAAAGAGATAGCCGAGGGAAAGGGATAGCAACCTTTTGAGGTTACCAAGGGAGTTCTCCTGCCTTATAGAGATTGGCGGAAGAACCATGAGCCCACTATCGACATGGTACCCCGGTCTCTCTTTCAGAAGGGTGACACTCTTGTCTGTCAACCAGATAGCATCTTCCTAATCGAGCTGATTGTATATAGATGCCAACACATCGGTTGTGGTACTGTGGGTGGCTGCATATTAAGGCTTACTGTATGTGGAAGGGTGCAGTGGGGTACGTACAACAACTACATTGGTAAATGTACTCGGAGCTTCATGTCGATTAACATGAACTAGCGGAATTGAAGATCGTGATGGCCCACGATATATATATTTGGTCGAGTAGGCCAATGAGAACGAAATGGCAAAAGCTTCAATAGTAGAATGAAATCATGCAAATTCAAATTGGAAACAGTATTCAAATAGCAACATAAGCATTTTGTTTCAACCGGGTTGTACTACTTGCCTGACAATGCAGTCCGACCTGTCTGCAATCTAGGGCCACCGCAGACAACCAGTTAGCCAAACAAACATTTGCCAATGATGCAGCAGAGAACCAACAACTTGGAAATAAAGTGGATCAAAAATCGAGGGATACGGATACAAAGCAACATTTAAATGCAGGTCAGATTGTTCGATCGAGGATTGGGCGGTCTGAGTTGGGTCTGGGATCGGATCGCCCGATCGACGCCCGGCTAGCCCTAATCCCGCAGACTAGGTAAATCGCGACAATCCCCCTTGCATGGGATGCGGCCATGTGTCCACAGCGTGGTTTGCCTTTTGCGCAGGCAAGAAGACGCGTTCGACAGCAAACTTAAGTACGTCCGTAGCGATTTGTTGGTTCGCCACGGCTACCGGCAGGTACAGTGTGTAGAGTCAGTCCAAAGTGGGGAGGCGTTCGCGCTGCACAGTCGATCCATCGAATCCACACTATTGCCTTTCTAAACGACATAGCCTGATCCTGGAACCAACAGTTTGTAACTTGGCAGATTCATAGGGCAGCAATAATGAGCCAGTCTGGTTACTGCCTTCCATCCCTTCGGCGACTTGTCTCGGAGTATTTGGGACGCGTGATATGCACGTGGATGCCATATGGTACATCGCCCTCGCATGGAGCATTCCAGGGTTCAGACCCAGATTGGCCGGTCCCCGCGTCTGCCCTGAGTTCTGTTAATTGATGAGTAGTAAGTAGTCTTGGCTAGGTGGGGTGGCGCTGGTTAACCTTTTGTCTCCTTGCCCCAGCCCTGTTCGTATTTTATTTCTGTCTTCTTTCTTGACTTTTATTCTTCTCTTCTTTCTGCATACTCTTCCATTTTATGCCTGGCACAGTTTGATAATTGGCATCATGGCGATGGCTGAGAAGCATTTATCTCAAGATGGGGAGAAAGTGAGCAATGAAGCTGCGATGGATGAGGTGCGACTCGAAGCAGCGTTGGGACACAAACAGGAGCTGGTGAGGAATTTTTCGCTCTGGAGTTTGACCAGCCTGGGGATTGTCATTGCCAAGTATGTTCTTCAGTTCTTCGGTTCTTCACTGTGAGGGTGGATGTACTGACGTGATATAGTTCATGGGCTTCAACTGGAGGAACCATCGTGGCGGCCCTCCAGAACGGTGGCCCAATGGCAGTTCTCTACGGACTCGTTCTTGTCAGTATCTTCTACACGGCTATTTCAGCTTCCCTGGCCGAACTCGCCTCGTCCATGCCCTCCGCTGGAGGCGTGTACTACTGGTCTTCGGTGTTGAGCCGGAATCGCGGCCGTGCAGCAGGATTCTTCACGGGATATCTCAACGCTTGCGCATGGCTCCTATCTGCATCGTCTATGAGCTCCATGCTAGGCAACGAGGCAGTGGCCATGTACCTACTCCGACACACCGAGGTGCGCTGGCGCTCCTGGCAAGTGTTTGTGGTATTTCAAATTGTGAACTGGACCTGCTGTGCGATTGTCTGTTTGGGGAATCGGTTTATCCCATTGATCAACCGTATTGCCCTGACTCTATCCATGTGTGGACTTGTCACGACGGTGGTGGTTCTGGCCGTCATGCCTAAGACACACGCGAGTAATAAGCAGGTGTGGACGACATACTACAATCGGACTGGTGGATGGTCGGACGGGGTCTGCTTCATGACAGGCTTACTGAATGCTGCTTTCGCAGTGGGTGTGCCTGATTGTATCAGCCACTTATCGGAAGAGGGTACGTTATATACTATCTGCTTAACTAAAACGCAGCCTGTTGACACCTTCATCCAGTTCCAAAACCCGAGATCAAAGTGCCTCAAGGAATCATGCTCCAAATGCTAACAGCATTCATCACCTCCTTCGTCTACCTGATCGCCCTCTTCTACTCCATCCAAGACCTCGACGCCGTCTTTAGCAGCACAATAGGCTTCTTCCCCACAGCCGAGATCTACCGACAAGCTACAGGATCCAACACCGGTGCCATCGGGCTAATCGCCGTGTTATTCCTCGCCACATTCCCAACCCTCATCGGCACCTTCGTGACCGGTGGCCGGATGTGGTGGAGTCTAGCCCGTGATAACGCCACCCCCTTCGCATCATATTTCGCCTACGTTGATCCCTCCTTCAACTGCCCCGTGCGTGCGACTGTTGCCATGAGCGCGATGGTCACCTGTCTGGGCTGTATATATGTGGGCAGCGCGACGGCCTTCCAAGCCCTAATTTCCTCATTCATCGTGCTGAGCTCATTATCCTATTTCGGGGCTATCCTCCCGCATGTCCTCTCCGGAAGACGCAATATGGTCCCTGGACCATTCTATATGGGCCGCAGGTTGGGAATGATTGTTAACCTCGTCGCTCTGATGTATATCCTCGTCACGGTCGTGTTCTTCTGCTTCCCGCTCGTGCGACCCACCACGGCCAAGAACATGAACTACACCAGCGTCATCATCGTTGGCTTGATGGCATTGACTGCGCTGTGGTGGTTGCTACAGGCTAGACGCGTGTATCAGGGCCCCAAGTACAGTTTTGAGGCAGCGGAGAGATTGACCGCGTTCCAGGAGGGCAAGGAGGGTCGTCGGGTTATTACAGAATTGGCGGATATGACTACTAATTGATGATTTAGGCCATGTGTGATGATATGATGAGAGAATGACCTGTTGCTTGCTCTCTTGATTCTTTGTTTCGTGTCAATGCTTGCCCTGTGATGTCAAAGTATATGTGTTTGAAATTCTGGATATAGTGTTAGCTTTACTTTCTACTCGCAATCCACAAATGATAAACGAATCTATTTCATTTCCACGTGAAAAAAGATAAAACACAAATCGTCTTCAAGTCATCAAGTCTCGTACAGATAAGAACTTGGAAGGAGGTAGTCCAGAGAGCAGTGAAGAGCTATTGAACGATTCCCGTAGTTAGATGTTCGGTCATAAAGCCCGGAGATTTATAGAGGTCGATAGCAAAAAAATCTCTATAACCCTAAGGGATTCATGACAGCATCTAACACAACGGGAATTCAACAACTCTTAACCACCGCCTTCAAGAAATCCTTTCCTCCTTCTTTTGTAGGTCGTCAACGGGAGCATTTTGTCAAAGTATCCCCCCAAAGTAGAAAAGGATGAAACCTATGGAACAAGTGCCATCGAACTTCATAAGCGAGATTTAATGCTCTGTCCGCCCTCCCACGCATCACCAGCTTCGAGGGTCTGCCACGCCGACACCGTGCCGGCCTCAACACAGATCATGTTCTTGTATGCGTCATCCGGTGCGAAGTCAGCCATGCCCTTGGCCTTCTCGGCCCAAGGATTCCACACTACGACGTCGGTCAAAGCCTCCCGCGTGATCGAGAAAAGCGCCTTGTCATCGGCAGTAGAGACAACAATCGGGACGGTGGGATCAAGAGCCTGGTAGACACGGTCTGTTTCCTGGGTGATCGCCAGCGCGGGGGAGGATTCAGTGTGAGAAGTGGCGCCGCGAGTCTTGTCGACGTAATTCTTGTTTTCGAGGTTCTTGACCCGGACCTTGGAGATGTCCTATTCAAACGACGCAAATGAGCCACTTGCTTGTGTTGAAGCTAGATGTGTGGTTCTACTCACCTCAACATTCAGATACGTATGCATCAAAACCTGGAACTCAAAGTTCTGTTTACCCTCGTTGCGCACCTGAAGCGTCGTCTCCAGCGCGTCCTTGGTAAGAGTGATGCTGTACACGAGACCAAACTCATACGGCCAGGCTTTCCGGAACTCCTCGCTCAGCATGCCATGCGACAATCCGAAATCTAGCTTCACCGAGAGAACCTCCTGGCTTTGGTCCTTGCCTAGTGACTCCGACGACGACTTGCCCAGGAACTCCCAGGTAGAGTTACGGGCGAAGCCATGCTGTGGCAGGGAGGAGGTTGCGTGGTTGGAAGGCGGGGGGCCGAACACCTGGACTGTGCATTAGCAAATGATGGCAAGGAAACAACATAAAAACATACGGGGAACACGAGCGGAATGCCGCCTCGAATCGGCTTGGAGCCGTCTAAATGGGCTTTTTGGCTGAGGAACAGCTGCTCGCCATTGGCGGTCTTCCACGACGTCACGGTGGCGCCGTATAGGTGGATGGTGACGGACTGGCCGGTGGGCAGGGTGGCTTTGACGGTGTTATCTTGGATATCGACGGAAGGCTGAGGCAGGGATGCACCCACGCCGATGGCGGAGGGTTTATGGGAACGATCCATTATTATAATTGCGAGTGTGTGAGAGTGTTGAAGAGGGAAAGGAACACAAGGCGCAGCTGAAGACGATAACTAAGAGCGGAATGATTAAGTCATAGCGGGACGAACACCCCCACTTGGCAACAACAACAAACAACAACAACAAACATTCAATTCTATACCACCTTGAACTACACTATCTCTATCCATGCTGGAAGAACGACGACGTGCCTCCCTGGATACTAACGGCTTCAATTCGCCTGATCTCATCCTCTGTTAACCGCCATCCCAGCGCCTGCATGTCCTGCTCCGCCTGCTCGGGGTCCCGAATGCCCACCAGCGGCACAACGCCCTTGTTAATCGAGTAATTGAGCGCGACCGCCGGCACCGGCACGCGGCGCTCCTCCGCAATGCGCTTTAGCACATTGATCGTCGGCTCCAGCATGTGCATTGGATAGCTGCTAAAGCGCAGGGTGCGCGGCGGCTGATTGGTCTGGGAATACCTGCCCGTCAGCCTGCCCTCCGCCAACGAGGCAAAGCCCTGGAAACAGATCCCGCGCTTGCGACACTCGCGGATCATCCCGCTCGCTTCGGGGAAGCGCCGGATAATCGAGTACTCGCACTGGCACACTGCCAGCGGGACGCCGTTCTTCGCCAGCTCGTCGGCCATTTTGATCATCTCGTGCGTGTCGTAGTTGGCCACGCCCACTGCGCGCGTCATCCCCGCCTCCACGCAGTCGGCCATCCCCTTCGCCACTGTCGAGAACATGGCCGGGTGAATCGGGCCGTGTACGAGATAGATGTCGACGTAGTCGAGGCCCAGACGGGACAGCGAGTCCTTCAGCTTCTTCTTGGGGCCTTTTGACTGCATCAGGGTGTTGGTCAGGTCCGGCATAGACAGCCACTTTGTCTGCACCACGAACGAGTTCCGGCTCATGCCCTGGAACAGACTGCCGCAGATACGCTCGCTCTCACCATCGCCGTACGCCTGCGCGGTGTCGACGAAGGTCAGACCGACGGCTTTCAGCTTCTCCCATGCAGCATGAATACGTGGCAGGTCGCGCGTCGCGTTGTAGCCGAATGTCGCTTTGTCGCCCCATGACCAGGCACCGATGCTCATGTAGGGGATCTGTACGTCTTTGCCGCCGCGGACGCGCAGTGCGATCCGGCTCTGCGAGTCTGGCATTATGTCCGCTGGGAGCACGTAGGGGTCGTCGCTGAGATGTGGGTCAACGGGTTTAGG
Source organism: Penicillium psychrofluorescens (assembly GCF_964197705.1). NCBI lineage: Eukaryota > Fungi > Ascomycota > Eurotiomycetes > Eurotiales > Aspergillaceae > Penicillium > Penicillium psychrofluorescens. The sequence goes on along the minus strand of NC_133443.1, from coordinate 1,711,390 downwards.
ATGCGGCGAGTGCACGCCTTCTGTCGCGGACATGCCAGATGCGAGTCCGGCTTGCAAGACATATTGAGTCCCTGGGGTGGCCATCTTAATGTTTTGTGTGTGTGTTTATCTTGTCTTTCCGGTAAGAAGCAGCTAGTGTACAGTGGCTGCTCGGTTTGTCGTTGATGTCCTGCACGGCCTAGTACTCACATATGTAGAAGCAGTGAAGATCTCATATATGGAGAAACGCGCAGCGGCGACGTGCTGGCTTTTATCTGCTTCCCTCTTCTCCAGTTAAAGAGGTGGCGCCGTGCGTCATGTCACATCATCGTGACATCCAAAATGGGCCATGCGGCTGCGGATTGCCATCCGAAGTGGTTGCGAGTTTCTGGCCAGATACTTCGGTTTGCCCCAGATGTGGCCATGGCGAGTTCGTCTAAGTGGATGGCCAATGGAGCTCATCTACTTACCATACCTTTATTGCCACGGAGGCGACAGACATTCGCTTCTGGTGATTATGAGTGACATAGTGGATTTACTAAATTTTCGCTAGTTACGAGGAACCATTAGGTCTTCGCAAGAGTTCTCTTCAAAGTAATAAGATGGTGTCTTTTAAGCTAAGCTGGAAGAACCCCCAAAGCGGAACGACAATAAAGAGAAGGTCAAAACCAAGATTTTGCAACAAAACAGTAGCTTCCCGAGAAGAAAATATAGAAGAAACAATGGACATGCAATGGGGTGCTCTTTTGTTACTTTGGCTGCTAAGACATGTAGATGCAAGGCTAGGGGGAATAAGTATGACAGACGGGGTGGATCCAATATGGCAAAATTCACAATAATACAAAAAGTCCGTGCGACTTTCTCTATAAAACTCCAATCGCTATGCTGAATGGTTGTGACGTCGGGATGCCTCGTGGGCTTCGACGCGGATATTGAACAGGAGATCGTCGATTTCGCGGAGGGCAGTAGGGCTAAGAGTGGCTGTTTTCATGTCCTCGAGGAGTTTGCCCAAGGATCGGCTGATGCCGGCATCGCTGCTGTCTGCCTCGATCGAGGGAGGCACCTGTTCATCGGTTTGAGTTGTGGAGTGTGCAATGTTGGGAACTGGCTTGGCCACTGGGGCGTTGGCTGGGCCGTCAGTAGACATTTCCGCCATTGCAATATCCAGATTGAGCGATTGAGGCTCAGTTGATGGTCCAACATCGTTCATCTGAGTATCGGGTTGCTCGTTGAATGAAACAGTAAGATCAATTGGCTCCGCTGGCTTGTCCGGAGACAGGATAGTCTCGGGAACGAGGTCCAGATCAAGCATCTCTTCATGCTGAGGCTCTCCCTGAGCAACAGATTTCCCGAATTGCGTATCGGATTCTTGCAAAGACTCTGACTGAGATGCAATCTGACTTGGCTGAGAACGTCTCCTGCTGGAACGGGTTTCACGAGATGGTGTGCTCTTGGCTGGGCTTTCTTCTGCGACAGAACGAGGAAGTGATTTGCGAACTCGCTTCGATGGTGGCTGTGGGGTTTCTGCTTCTTGAACCGTTTCTTGAGGAGCGGAGTCTTGGGTTGCTTCTTGGACTGGTGGAGTCGGGTCTGGCAATGCGCTTTCAACTTCCTTGAGTTTGGAACTGCGGGTTGGGCGGCGACGCAAGACTGGTGACTCTTTATCTGTTGAGACACGCGGTGTGGTATCGGGGACAGCCAAACTCTGCGACTCTACGGTCTCAGTCTGAGCAGCATCTGGAACGAGCTCTTTCGTGGACACGCGCTGGCTTGATCTGCGCGTTCCCATTCTGCTGGATGGACGAGTCTCCTCCTGGCGCTTTCTTTTCTTGGTAGCAGGTCCCGATTGTTGCTCGGCATGACTGGCGCTGTTTTCCTGTTCAACGACATTTCGAGAGAACTGGTAGTCTTGCTCAAGCTGAGAAGCAATTTGAGTGTCGACATCCTCGCTGGCAGAGTCGACCAAATCATCGGGGACTGCAGCGTCGGGAGCAGCAGCCGTATCTCCAACGAGCTCTTCCGCTTCCTGCCGAGGTTCCTGAGATTTGGACTTGGACGTGCTCTTCCGCCCACTCTTTCTGGACTTAGCAGTTGATGTCGTCTTCTGGGAAGAAAGCTCGGCCGTGTCTCTCGTTGGTGTTTGGACAGTTTCTGTAGTTTTAGATGATTTGACAGGTACCGGCGGTGCAGAATTCGGCTCCATGGGAGTGAATTTGCCGGAGGCAGAGCGCAGGCGTCCTCCAAGGGGCATTTCCGGTTCTTGCAAGGAGACAACTTCCGTATCAGCGGTGGATATTGCTGCGTTATCTTCTGTCATATCAAGCTTGGAGACAGCCGGACTAGACACGGGATCTTGCTCGCCAGATCGAGCCGCAGCGGCTTTCCTGCGCGCAGACCTGCGGCGTGCGCCTCTGGATTTTTTAACTTTGCGGGGACTTGGACTCCCAGAGTGGAGTTCTGGTGGCGAGGATGGGATATCGGTCTCCATGTTCATGTCAACGTCGTGGGTTGTTGCTAAACGAGGGATTTCAGAGCTGGCGGCAGGCGTTGGCTCTCTGGTTCCAGGAGTAGGAGAAGAACCAAGAAAGCCCTCATGTTCGGCAGCCCCCAAAGTAGGCGTCAGTAGTAAGTCATTCGAAGATTCTGGACCAGGCAGACGGCGGAGATGAGTGGGTGTTTGAAGGCCCGATTTGCCAGGGGTGGGTGCTGGTGACGATGAATGGATAGCTTCGATCATCCTGAAAACTTCACGTCGCGTTTGGCGATTGTGGGTGACCGGTGTGCTTTCGATAATTTGCTCCTCGGGAGCTTCAGGCTGTGAGATGGCTGGCTCCAGGCGTTGAGCTGGTAACATCAATGAAGAGTCTTGCGCCCTAATCACAGGGGACGACTTGAGTTCGGCAGTAGGGAGCGGCATGGCACTATCTTGGACACGATAGAGGTCGTTCATCGGTTGATCGTGTCCTTCTCGACACAAGGAGGATAAGCTGCCATCCATCTGTACATCAATAGTCAGTTGGGGCCTGCGAAGAGCCAGTGAAGTATGTAACAGTACCTGAACACCACTTTGCGGTTGCGAAATTGGAGCCTGAAGCCTCCCATTTGCTGTCTGCAAGGCTTCCTGCACCACCGCAGGACAGGCGAGTGATTCTTGCAGACCAAAGGTTGAGCTCCAAAGCTCCGCAAAGCGTTTGACGGTCGACGTATGCGACGACTCCAAGCCCGCACAGATGATGGCTTCAAATCGTTGTAAGGAAGGCAGATCATGAGAAACGCATATCTCCAGGATATGAACGACAACAGTTGAAAGCGTCCGGCACTGTTTTCTCTTATCAGGTGTTATCCAGAAAACGTTTTTGAGGGTACTTACTGCAGTTAGAATTCGACTATTAGCACCTCGATCGATATCAATTTGACATGCTTCATCCTTCAACCAAAGGCACAAGGACGGTTGAAGTGTCTCCAGAACCTTGGAGTGGAAGGATGGAAAGCCCGACGACATAAAGGATGTCAGGGATTCAACGAAGTGGGCCAAATAATCTGTGTCCGAAGCATCAAAGCGTTCATATACCCTGCAGAGCGTTGTCCCAACAAATCCCAGGAGCTTATGGGGGAATAGTGGTTCTTCGCCTGATCCGGAGCTGTCATATTCTCCACCAGTCACCGGGTCTTGGAAGAAAGGGATAGACAATGAATGGCTCAGAAGTGATGACGATGGCATATAAGCGTCACGAGCCGGAAGACTCAGCAGAATGTCGGCCATGGGTTCCACGATCATGGTGGCAAGCAGTTGATCCCCCTTCTCCGTTCGTACCACACGAACGAAGGAATCGAGGAGATGAGACCATTCTTGGAATGCGCTCGAGAAGTGAAGGCCAGAGGAAAGAATAGTGTTGATGTTGTCGTAATCTCGCGAAACAGATCCATCACGTTCACGAGCCGACTCCATGGGGAAAGAGCGCAAAGCGTCAGCCGCTTCCCGCGCAACAGTCTTCCATATCTCCTCGGAGACTTGAAGCTCCCGGGAAAGGGAATCAACCCCGTTAGGTCGGAGTTCTGTGAATTGTCGAAGGAGTTCGAGACGAGACCCTCGCGAAATTCTACCACTGCAAGATGCTTGCACAATAGCAGTCACTAGGTCTTTGTAGAATGGAGTCAATGCGAGTTCCCCAGGATTGCTGATCATTCGGAGGAGGTGCAGAATGGAACTAGAAAGCTTGGAGTCCGGGCCGGTACGACGGTCGTTGGGGGTGTTGGAGATCTGGAAAGTTTCATCGGCCGCTCGCGAAAGAAGCCTCTCGGTGAAAGGGATACTCCCAAGGGAATATATCATCTTTGTTGACAATAGCTGAAATCTTGCGAGGAATTCATCATCTGATTGTTCTCCTGCCGCGTTCAAGGATGGTGGGCCAGCTGTCCAAAGCCGTTGGAGTAGTCCAAGGACGCTGGCAACAGCTTGCATAGACTCACCCGATGGAGTGATTTCCTTGCTCGAGGCGAACGATAGAGCGTTGGCAAGATTGGTCCAAGCCAAGACCACATTTGGAATGCCATCCGAGCCGCCGCTCCAGACAGACGACTTGAATAAATGCTCAAAAACCTTCAGAACCTCGGAGATCCGTGATCTCACCCACTTGCTGTCGATAGAGAGAAGCTCCTCAGGTTGCAACCTCTCGTTGTCAGTGATCCGAGTCTCTGACCAAACCTTGGCCTGCGAACTCCACAACAGATTTGCAATTGCGCAATACGCACAATCATTGAGAGCCGGTACAGATGAAAATGCACCCGACGAGGGAGCAGCCACGTATTCATCCCAAATCCGATCCAGATGACGATACGAGGTCGAAGGGCGGAACGCATAGTAAAGGAGATTGTAATAGCTACTCAGGGCGAGGTTTGTAGGAGATTGCCAGGATTTGTCGGCTTTCCTTCGTTCAAACTGGGTGAGAATCGGTTTCCCCAGCATCTTGAGCAGCGAGAGGCTTGTTGATTCAGAAGGGCCAACAGCAAAGACAAACCGGTTCCAGCCGATAATTGCCTGTGCTTTGATGGCCTGTTCACTGCAATTGAAGCATTTCTGCAGCACAAGAACCCATTCCCGGAATTGATCCCACTTCTCCAGGCTCCATCGCTTGCTCCTGAGAAGGAGGACGATGATGCTCCAGATCTGGGGAACATGCACACCGCTCTCCGTAGAAGCCATCATTCTTGACATGCGCTCGCGAATCTCGGCTCCCAATTTTCGATCATTCTCGAGTGGCCGATCGAAAAGGTCTCGGATGTTCCTCGACAGCACCAGGTCCATGCCCGCTGCAGCTATCTGGAACCCCAAAGATATTGCTTTGAGCCGGATGTCCTTCAAATGATGAAGAAGACCAAAGATCAGGTGCTCGATCCATACCTCGGACTGGGATATGAAGGCGGTTTTCGCTTGAGTGAGAAGGCGCTGGTAGATGCCCAACTGGTAGGAGACAATGGCATTGCCAGGAACCCTCTTGTTGATATCATGCAATTCTGTCAACAGACGGGTGACCCGGCTGTAGTTCATGATCTTCGGCCCGAAGTTCTGTGTGGTCAGAATGTTCATATAATGCGACAAGACCGACTTGGGCACTTTGGCCTCGCGAAGACTGGTGATGCATTGCTCCACCAGAAACATTTTGAAGTCGTCCGAAAGCTGAGTGGATATCTCCGCATGCCAGACAAAGGCTGCCGAGAGCTTCAGGGCCTGGTTGGCAAGATTGGTGTCCATTGGCTTGCCGTTCACAAGGTCCCGGCTAACATCCCGTTGGATGAACTCCGTAATCAGACCGAGCTTATCCGCAATATCTTGTCCCGCCGGCAGTCCTTCATATGTCCGTAACGCCCCGAAGAATTGCATGTATGCATCGAGCCTGGAGCTGAGGGACTCGCTGGCCAGCTGCTGGATGACAGATTCGAGCAGCATGGCAAGCGATTCCGCGGTGAACGTATCGGCATTGGGCGACCACACGGGGATTGGCGATTGGGTTGCCTTGAGGATGGACTTCGCGGGCCGCAACTCGTTGGAGGGGGGTGGGTTCTTATTGGACGAGGGATTGGCAAAGGTCGGTGGTTTGATATACTTGTTCCAGGGCGAGAAGTTGACACGCTTGGAACTGCGACTCGAAGGGGGAGCGCCGGCCGACCCCACAACCGTGAAGGGCGACTCCCCCGGGGTTTGGACGACTATCGAGGAGTCGGTTGGGTTGTCGTCGCCCAAGGACACGAAGCGAGAGGCGGTCCGGGGAGGCGTAGGCGGACGAGCAGGAGAGACCGGGCCCAGGATCTCCACCATGATTTTTGAGGAGATCAAACGAAAGGAAGGAAAAGAGAGAAAAGGCGAGGATCCAAAACCATTGCTGGGAGCGAGGTGTGGAAGTGGGATCCTCGTCCACTGGCGGGTGTTGAACTGAAGTTGCGGAATGGATCAGTCAAGCCAAGGAGGGAGAGAAAAAGGTCCGACGCGCCAACACACGCGCCTTAAAGTGGTCGCGCGACGGCAGCCTGAGGCAGCCACAGTCACTCAGGTTCCGCGTTCTTTGGGAGTCGATGATTGTCCTCCTTTGTTTGATTTCTTCTTTGATTTCCCTGGATTTCCCTTTGAACCTCTATCAACAAATCGAACCTCTTCTTTGTATCTATTCGCGTCCACTATACCTACCCTCCATACGATGGAGGAATCCGGCCCGACCAATCTAGCTCAAGTGGGGTCCTTTCCCCGTTCCAAACGATGATCTTCGTCTTCTCCGTCCTTCTTTGTCCTTCCTGTCAGACCATCCACACAGTCACTCTGCGACAACCGCTCTTTCTGTGCCAGTTTCGCATGCGGTGAGCCCACTATTCCAGTCCACGAGCAGACGCTTCCCTTGGCCCGAGACCTGGCCTGTATCGATCGCGTCATACCCTCCAAGACCTGTCTTCTTTCTTTGAACCGCTCAAAATGCAGACCCGCCAGCTGCAGGGACCGGGTATGGCCTCCCCCTTGACCTGACGAGCGCTGGTTTGCCAAGCCGGTGGCTAACCAACCGCAGAAAAGCTCCAGCAGGTCACGCAGCTGCTGGAGACTCTCAAGAAAGACCTCCGCGACAAGACCCTTTCCCCGGCGCGTCAGTATACCAGATATTTTCTCCGTGACCTGATCATATCCTAATCGTCGGGACAGAGCGCGTTCAAATCCTTCAGCAGCTACGTTCGCACGGCACGAGCCCCGAGAACGCAGACCCGATCTATTGCCAGAATGTACGCCATTAATCCTAGTGATGGTTCTAAATAGCCCTCTGATGATCGTGCAGGGTATCGAGACGTTGATGCGGTACGGACTTGATGGCGAGAACGCCGACACACGGCGCACAGCATTGCGGTGCGTCGCGAATGCGCTCCTGTTAGATGCGAAGATGCGCCAGGTTTTCGTAGACACTGGATACGGTGGGAAGCTTGCGGAGCGTCTGAAGGTATGCAACAATAGATTTCAGGGCTGGGAGGGAGGCTGACTGGTAATGTGGCAGGTCGATAACTCGGAAGATGAAATGGTTGCCAGCAGGATCCTGTTCTTTGCAACCTACGATACCACGATGAACTATGACGACCTGATCAACAAACATTCTCTAGGGGAGAATATCAACTACGTGAGCCAGCTTGTCTAGTCCGAGCCTTGGCGGTTTTGCTAACGAGCGCAGCAATTAAACCGGCACGCCAAGCAGTTCCCTAAATCAGGAAGAACGCCATTGACGCAAATCGACGAACTCGGCCTGATAGATTCCCTCAAGTTGATTTTCAACGTTTCCAAGATCTACCCTGACCTAGCTGTGACCTTCTCTCCCTCCATCCCGCACGTCCTGAAGATCATCAGCCGCGTCGACATCCCGGAGAAGCCCTTGGATGGGCTGGTTGGCTACTTGATCAACTGTCTCTCGGTCCTCGACTTGGAACAGAAGAAGGGCAGCCACTTTGAGAGCAACCCGCTGTTCCCCAAATTCAACACGAACTGCAACGTCGATAAGTTGATCAATATCTTGGATCAGGCTGTGTCGGTCTATGCCCCGGAAGAATTGGAAGTCAAAGTCATCCCCCTCCTGCATTCCCTCATCGTCATCCATGAACAGGCACCCGATGGGCCCCGCAAGTACATGCAGTGGCTGCTTCTGCCGGAAGACAACGACCGAAGCCTGCCCATTGGACAGACCGATACCCTGTCGTCACGACTGTTGAAGCTGTCGACAACCCCCTACCAGAATCTCAAAATTGCCATCTCGGACCTGATGTTTGTGCTGTCCGGAAAGGACGCGGAGAACATGACGAAGCGGATTGGATATGGTTTCGCCGCTGGATTCCTAGCATCCCGCGGAATGGAGATCCCGCAGACAGCCGGGGAAGCCTTTGCGACGAATCCCACAGACGACAATGACTTCAACTCAGCGATCAATCCGGTCACTGGACAGAGGCTCGCCGCCGAACCGCAGGATACTGGCCCGCCGATGACCGAGGAGGAGAAAGAGCGAGAGGCCGAGAGGCTGTTTGTGCTTTTTGAGAGGTATGCTTACTTATTTCATGACCTGATATGGTTGCTGACGACTCGAGCAGGGCGAGAGCGAATGGTCTCATCACGGCCGAGAACCCGGTGGCCCAGGCTGTTCGCGAAGGAAGATTCGAGGAGTTGCCCGATGATACTGACAGTGACTAATGTTTATCTCTGGTCTTTTCAACAAAAGAATTTTTGTATCTTCTTAGTTGGCCTTGTTTTTCGGTTGGTCATAGCGTGCGTGTGTTGATTCTGCGGCAATGCTGCGCCTTTGTCGAAATATATCCATGCAGTCAGTGTATGATTTGGTTACTTTGTATTGGGTACGATTCAACACCGTGTATATTGGGAGCGTGCAGCGTCAGAATATCAAGTTGAAGTTCAATATAATGGCATGGGGATCCGATCAGGGTCATTATCGAGTAATCGCTCAGATATGCGGGACTCGAAGCAGGCTCAGTCAGTTTTTCAGGCTGCTTTCGGGCCCAACCGACGCCTACATCTATTTGCACATATCCTGTTCATTTTCGAGGAGGCAGAGCATACGACTACATGAGCTAAGCAGTGACCCCGAGCACAAGTACATAGAGAAAATAAAAATTTCATATCTTCACGCACGGGCAAGATTTAATCCTCAATACTTCTCCCCCGCTTCAAGGCTGCTCTCAGTGGACTCATGACTATACCGGCCCGCAAAACCCGGCAACAACCTACCCTTCTTATCAATGACAAACAGCCTATCATTGTCGCCCAGGTAGATGGCATCCAGCTCTTCAAGACTGCGCCCCGAGGTCTCTGGGTAGAAGAGCCAGATAACAACCGCGAAGAAGAGATTCAGAGCGAAGAAAATCATGTATGTCCGCCAGCGAATATTCGAGATAGCGATAGGTGTGATCTGCACAATCATATAGTTGAATATCCAATCGCTCGCCGTCGCGAGCGCGGTGCTGTGTGTCCGATGGCGCAGCGGCATGATCTCCGCGGGATATAGCCACGGAACTGGAAGCCAACCGACTGCAAAGATGGCTTCGTAGAGGAAGAAGAAAGCCAAGGAGGCTTTGGCGCGTGTGTCAGTTGGGTTTTGCTGGAGGGCTCCGGCCTGAGAGAAGGTTTGTTAGATGTAGTTCTGATGATGAGTAGGGTTAGAAAATGGAATGGCTTACTATGAGGAAGCAAAAAGCGCAGCCTAGGGCGCCGAGAATAAGTGGCTTTCGGCGACTCATCTTGTCCAGCCACATCAAAGGAATCAAGCTGAAGACCCAGTAAGTGCAGGAGAGACCTGCGGCGATTTGCAGGGAGACTTTCTCACCCATGCCAAGGTCCGTGGTCAAGGTACGCGGGAAGTAGTATACCTGGGCTGATTTAGATAAAAGTGTCTGAAGTGAGTGAATGACTGGGGTATTTTTGAGAACATACCAGGACATTGATCCCCGAAAGTTGTTGCATGGCCTGGACGCCAATGGCTAGCAAGTACCGTCGACGGATTTTGAGAGGTCCGTTGATGAAACATTCCTTGATACTCCATGGGCCGGCGGCATGTTCGAGTTGAAGGGCTTTATCGATCTCTGCCTTGGTAGCCTGCACGGAGGGATCCGAGAGTGGAGTGTTAGTCCCTTTTAGCTGGGCGAGAATATCCAGAGCCTCGTTATTGCGGCCATCTAGGTAGTCACAGTTAGCTCGCCTCATCTACAAGTGTACTCTCGACGGGGTTGACATACGCTTGATCAGCCAACGAGGAGACTCGGGCAAGACAAGCACGAAGGCAACTTGAAAAATGATGAAGATGAGCTGCGACGCGATAGGAGCCCGCCAGACCACCGGACCGGTCGTGTAGGCCATGCCGATGTTGTAATAGGATGCGATCACAATTCCGAGCGCAATCAGACTACCCTCCATCGCGACGAGACGGCCTCGAGACTTGGCCGGGCTGAGCTCACTGACCCATAGTGGCGTCGTTGCGGTGTTAAACCCGTTTCCCCAACCACTGGGATTGTAGCCAGTCAGCGTTTCGCGCAAGTGTAAAATGCGATTGCTCATAGTCCACATACCAAACAATTCGCCCCACGATCATCTGAGCAACGCCGAATGAAGATGCTTGCAGGATGGCGCCTATGGCCATCAATGCAGCACCAACGTATAGACACTTCCGCCGGCCGAGCATATCCCCGAAGATGAAAACCGTCACAGCGCCGCCGAAGCAGCCAATCTCATAGATGGCATTGATGGTGCCCAACAGACTGGACGAGGGATTGCCAAACTGACGCAAGAAATCGGACGACGTGTTGATCCCCTGCTAGCGGTCAGCGTCGCGACATGGAACTCTCAACTATTAGTACTTACACCCAAAACTCCCTGGTCATATCCAAATAAAAGAAATCCAATCGATCCAGCCACACTAATGGCACGCATCAATATGGAGCCTTGGTGGCCAAAGAGATAGCGATGGCGCGGAGCATCCGCATAGTCATGTATGGGGCCGGACGAGGCATCGGCTTCCTCCAGCATGCTCGCGTTGCCCTTGTCAGACATGGTTAGAGAGGGAAAGAGCAATTGTGGTCATTGCCATTGACGCAGGTCTGGGGTAACCATCCTGATATATAAGAAAGTGCCATGACGGAGGGAATGTTGTGGGGAATGTTGGAGCATCTCCACAGAATGCAGCCAGAGGGAGCGGATCGGTATCAAACTCCGCGCTAACACCGCCACTAGACCCAAATCAGCAAACCTCGGCGAGGACGACCCGCCCTTCGAAGCGTTTTGCCGTGGCCCCCGCCACCCCGGGGAGTCAAATCATGTACCCCAGACCCCGGACTCCATTGTTCGGCGACATTTTAACCTCTTCAGTACCCCAGGATGCAGCCGTCTTGCTGCTGTTGACATCATGTCATCCCGAGAACCTGGATGGTCGGTTTCCCGCACTAGTGATCACGCATACTTGCTAACACGCGCCCGTAGTATTCCATGTCGCGAGCGACATCTGAAATGTCAGTGCACGCTGCCTATATCCATAGCACGAGAAACAAGATAGCTAAGCCGAAGGAATATAGGTGACCGCGCTAGTCCGATATGCTCCAGTTGCAAGAGGGCGAGGGCCCGGTTGCGCTGCGAGTATGCATCCAAAACGGTCCAGATCCGAGAGAGCAACTATTCTTCACGCATTGCAAAGCGGTCTATCCGGGCCAAAGAACGGCGGAAGAGTTCAGATTCCACCCCCTCGCTTCTATCGCCGACTAATGGCAAGTGCCGTTCGTATGTGACGATGATGATCAATCTAACTTTGGTCAATGTTTAGCCGCCAGCCCAGGTAGTCTGGTGTCCTCTCCGGTTCAGAACGGCCCCATGAAATACAACCAAAGTGGCCATAATGTATCAAATGATCTTGAGTGCGGCACTGCCACCTCTGCGCATTTTCGTCGGCCGATTCGGCGGGATTCTCTGCTCCTACCAAATGCTACCCGCTACATTTCACCTAATCGCCATCCGAAGAGCCCGGAATGGATGAGACGCCACACTAATGTCGAGCTAGATAGGTCTGCATGGCAGTATTCCGCCCCCATGGGCCCGGATATCACCAGTAGTCCCAGCGACGGCCAAAGCTCGCCGGTCTACAGCACAGCGGCCGTGGTTACGGACCGGCTGGATGCTAAAGTATTTGCGTTTTACGTGAAACAGGCAGGGCCATGGGTACGTCGTGAACCTCGGACAGAATTCACGAATTGAGGCACTGGCGCTAACCGCCTCGGCATTGTAGCTTGACATTGCATCACCAGATCGCCATTTTGGACAAACGGTTCCCAAATTGGCTCTCGTCACACCCGTCTTGTTTTATGCTTGCCTCGCCTATGCTTCGCGCGTTCTGGTACTCATGAAAGAACTAGACCGGTCCGAGGGCGATCGTTACCACGACCAAGCCATCACCACATTGATTCCACTGCTCTCTGCCGAGTCAGCGGTGCTGAAAACCGAGGCTCTTCTCGCAACCGTAGTTATTCTACGAATGTCTGAGCAATTTTACGAAGTCCAAAATGATATGCAATGCCACCTGCTGGGAGCAACATCGCTCTTTGCTGGCAGCAATACATGGTCTCTCGAGCAGCCTTCTTTGGAGGTTGCATCATTCTGGGTCTATATACGCCAGAATATTCGGATGTGTTTCTTGAATGAGCAGCCGTGCCAATTTGACTTGGATGCGTCTGCGCTGAGCATATCATATTCTCCGGCACCGGAAACGGTCTGGGCTAACCGTGTCACATATCTAACGGCACGAATATGTAATGAATGCTGGAAAGATCCAACTGGAACAGGTGTCACAGCCTTCCCGAAGGACTCATGGGACAATTACGACCACTTACAGTCATCTCTCGAAAGATGGAGACAAAGTTTGCCAGACAGCTTCCAGCCATGGTGTCATATTCAAGACGAATTTGAGCCATTTCCGGTCGTTCGATATGTTAGCGTATGGCATGGTAATTTCCCCCAGTTTGTCGTTATTTACGGGGCTGATGACCTTCATTAGCCGTTGCGTGGCAGTATTACTATGTAAGTAAAGTCATGCTTGCACTATATGGTCGAGGTCAGACCGCATGCCCGTCTCTCCTTGAAATGAATCAATACATGGAGGTAGGTTTGCGGGTCCTCCTACGCTCGGAGTCGCCGAAGTTGCTAAATTTCGCAGTCCCAAGTGTTAACCCCTGCTCGTCTGGTCTGTGGCATAACTTTCTGCTGTGATGACGTGGGTGCGGTCATCAACGGCTCACATCTTGCTGCATGGTGCGGGCAGCTCTTCTCCGGCAAGGAAGAACAGAGGCGCCTGTTTAATTTTCTCCAAAACTTTATGCATCAGACCCGGTGGCCGAACGGGGCCTGTTGTGATCGTTTGCAGAGGATTTGGACCGGGCCCAATCAGCCTTGGATTGTAAGGTCGGCACTATAGCCGTTTTTAAAGGTCTATCTATATCGCTGGGCCCCATGACATTTGGATTGCGGAGTCTTGAACCTCTAACCCGTTTGGGGAAGTTCTCGGCGAGGTTGTATCTGGGGAAGGACGGAAAGTTCAACCATGCCCTAACCGGCCTCGGCGAGGTACCTCGTCCGAACAACCATGTCAGGATGGTCATAGGATCAGGAAAACTCGGGCCCCTCCACTACATATTTGCTGATTTAGTAGAGACGATTTCGCTCATGGCCCAGAGGTATCAGGCTCCTTCGACTGTTATCAACGACAACACCCCAGTACTAAGCTTGTGCTCTCCTATTTTGTATACTTAACACGTCAACCAAACATGTTGTCGCTAGGTACGTTCACCACAAAGAGTTCTGGAGGGTCAGAACTAAATGACGTGTAGCTGTTCTGTTCGCGTGCGTACTAGTATTTATCGTACTCTATCTACCGATTCAACATTTTCGTGACGAGAAAGCACTGAGGAGGTTCCCAGCACCCTCAGTACTCGCTTCTTTGACACCGCTATGGCAGATGTATCACAACTGGCGCGGCCAGAAGTTTATCGCTGTCGATGAAGCCCATCGAGCCCTGGGCGAGGTGGTTCGGATTGGGCCGAACACGATATCCTTCTCTTCTATCCAGGCGTACAAGGACATCTACGGACATGGATCCCAAGTGATCAAGGATGTGTTCTATGACAATCAGGCCGGTGGCAACCCATCCATGGCGGATACTTCCAGCCGTGAGCTCCATAGCCGGAAGCGAAAGAACCTAGCGTTCGTCTTTTCGGCAAAGCAGGTCACCGCGATGGAGCCTCGGGTGATGGATGTTGTTGACAAGCTTCTTCGGGCCGTCAAAGCCAAGTCTCAGGGCAGCAAGATTGCCCCCACGGACCGTTTCGACGACGTCGATGGGACCGTGGACATCAGACCGTGGCTGAACATGTTCACATACGACGCGATCAGTAGCATGTTCTTCTCCAAGTCATTCAATTTCCTAGATCGAGGCGATGATGACTGCATGGCCCAGGATGCAAACGGTTGCGTCCAGCAAGTGCACGCAATGGAGACCTTCCACACAGGAGCCCGCCTCAGCGTGCTATTGGGCCACATGTCTGCCTTCTGGTACGACCTGGTTAAAAACCGGATGTTGGGCTGGACTTTTGGAAGCAAGTGCGGAAGAAACTTCACTGGCATGGCGCGCTTTCTGGTTACAGACCGGTTGCAGAATCCGCCTAGCAAGCCCGATCTGTTCTCCAACCTTCCCGTCAAACCCACAGAGAAGAACCCGGAGCCGATGGAGCTGAATGAGCTCATCGCCGAAGCTGCTGTCATGCTGAATGCAGGAAATGACACCACACAGACCTCCCTGGTCAACATATTGTACAGCCTCGCCAGTAATCCCAAGGAACAGGGAAAGCTACGCCAGATTCTGGAAGAAGAGACTCCCACAGAACAACGTCCCATCGTCTCATATGCCCAGCTGCAACACATTCCGTACCTCCAATACTGCATCGACGAGTCATTCCGTGTTTTCGCTCCCGTCGCAACGGGTCTTCCCCGTCGAACAACCCAGCCCGCCATCATCGCTGGCCACCAAATTGCCGCCGGGGTTGGGGTTTCCGCGCCGACCTATACGCTCCATCGGAACGAGAAGCTCTTCAAAGATGCCAGCAGCTGGCATCCAGAGCGCTGGGACCCTGACAACAAGAACTACACGGACGAGGAACGCAAGAACCTCAAGGATTATGTGCAGCCGTTCAGCCAAGGCGCCCGCGCGTGCATTGGACGGAACTTGGCATATATGGAGCTGAGCATCTGTATTGCGGCGCTTGTGCTTGCTTTCGAGTGGGAACTAGCGCCGGGTCAGGGCGGGGTGGAGCGCTTTGAGCGCTTCAACTGCAACCCGGTGAAGCTGATGGTTCGGCCCCGTCCCAGAGATGAAGTGTGGGACTCATATGACTACATTCCCGCTCAATAATGGGGCGTTTAGAGATATGGAATGAACGTTTCGAGGTTGGTAGGTACCACGAGCTTAGGCGGGAGGCTCTGAGTACTGAATTCGCAGCTTTTGTTATAGTTAAAAATTAGTACAGCTTAGTTATGTGATATGAACGTTCATTCTCCTGGGAATCTGTTTGGTAATCAATCGCTATTTTGCTACAATAAGTTGATGTACTTTTAACATGGGCTTCTTTGCTTTTAGGGCCGCCTGTAGCATACCGATATTCACCTACTACCATATTCAACTATGTTTGGAACATACTGGGGCATCATCTTAGGTAATGTGTTCCTGTTGTTTCCGTTGATTTACTTCAGAATCTGCGACACTAAAATGGACGTAGACGTGGAGTGACCCGTCATAAACATTTAGTGGATTTCGCTTACTATGCGTTCTGTATTATAGAAGGGAGAGCTAGATTATACTCAGAATGCCAGACTTATTGTATCTTGCGATTTCGACCACATCGTGGAATTACTAGTGTAATTCGGTGTGGGCCACATCGGCATATTCCTTTAACCACGCCACGACAAACTTGACTTCCTGCTCTTGGGCCTTTTTAACAGGAAGTGGAGGCAATTCACATGTCGTTTCATTTGGGAAGAGGCCATTCTCATCCCAATGATGGACGGCTCCTTCTATCAGGATGCGCGGCTCGTTCAGCGTGCTTGGCGTGTTTAGATACGGGTCGGCGAGCGGCGTCACCGGCCGCCACGGATCTGCCTGTCCACCGATCTGTGCCAGACGTGGGTAGGATATTTTAAAACCACCGTATTTGTTAATCTGCTCCGTCTGGGCTGGTTTCATGATGCCAAAAGCCTCGCGGCAAATGGTGCTCCCATACTCAAGGGTCTGAGTGCGGGAGATCAGGGGCAGTCCGTTTTTGAGCACGTTCGCGCCGACCTGGAGGAAGCCCCATTGAGTGCAGTACTGGTATGGCCATGAACGCCAAGTCTGGGTGATATCATCTAGTTTGTAAAATGTTTCGTTGCGAAGACTGAAGTACTGGCTTTCGGTGTAGCCGGCTTCCAGGATCGGCTGGATCTGAGTGTAGTTCATCCAAGCTGCCCAGTTCAGTAGATGAGGGGCCAGGCTGACAGCCTTCTCTCCGTATCCGCCAGCACTAATCAAATCCTCAGCGGTGGCCTTATGGCTGACATAATGAGGATATTTAATCGTGCTCGAACTGAGATTTGTGCAGTAGTTATGGAAGTCCAGGTCGTTGACTGCCGGATCCCAGTTCCGGTCTTGCCAGTAGGAAATGCCATAGGAGAGCGCGTTCATAAAGTCATCGTCATACTTGAGCCCTTGAAGGTTGAAGAGCGCCTTCAGCTCAGGAACGTAGCTGTGATTATGAAAGATGATGTTATCCATTGCGTGGGTGAGTGTCTGGGTAAGTTCGATGCACGGTTGAGGACCGAACTGCGCAATCGGATCGAGATACTCCCGATAATCCCACTGAGCCTCGGAAACGCCTGAGGAGGAGATGGCACCGAACCATGTGTCTGGATAGAGCTTGCGGAGGAAGGCAACGTAGGCACCCGCATAAGAGCCACCATAAGCGATGTATGGTGCGTTACTGGCAGTTAAGTTGAGATGTTCTAGGCCAGGGAACACGATATTGTTGGCAAAATATGTCGTGTCGGCCAGAGACTGATCCGTGGTCAAGAACCGCAGGTTCTCCACAGACAAATTCGGGACAGGGAAAGACTCTCCATAGTACCGGTGCTCGAGAACGACTCCAAGTCCGTTTGTTGCTTTGGCAAGTTGGTTTATTATACCTGATCAACAGCATTAGAAGTGGCATTGTGATTTTGAAGATGGAGCGCACCCTTCTGCAGATACGGTAATCGGTCGTCACCTGTGTCTTCGCCACCGCAAAGCACTAAGACAGGGCCACCGGGCTTGTAGTAGGTAGCGTCAAACCAGTACCGAATGTTGAAGAAGTCATCCGAATGTGGCTCATAGCGGGTCTCATTGTGGATATGGTCGATTGGTACGGAGAAGTTGTAGGCTGGATACAATTTGACGGGGCTCACATCGCCGCCGGAAGGCGCCTTGCTCAGCTGTTATTCTGGTCAGCACTTGTGGTCGGACCTGCAACACGATCAATCGCTTACAAGGAGCCGCGATTCCAGTTCACCAATGGGCAACGAACGTGCCGCCACATAGCCAGTGACGCTGGCGAGCAAGAGAGATAGGCACTTGAGCTCCATGGCAAAGCTAGACAGCGCGAAAAGTCGGATACGACTGCTGGGGAGGAGCAAGTGACGGCCCAGCCTTTTTATTTTCGAGATTGCGGGGTTCGCTTTGCATAGTTACTTTGTTATCTAGTCTAGTTAACTACAGTAGCCTATCACGCAATTAGTGGATATGCCTACTACTACCCTACCCCACTCTGCAGTTGAGATAATCAAGTCACTAACTAGCGTTTTTGGCTTAGGCACCTTTAGGGTCCAATGCGTTGAATATTGTTAATGACCTACCTAGTCTGGTATTTCGAGGACTCTATACCCCACGGGGATGATGGAATTGTCAGTTGTACTTGGATGGCATCAGAGGAAGGATTTTCCAGTATGGGCGGGGAATTTGAGTACAATCAGGATACCAAGATGTGCGCAAAGAGTAACTATCACGACGCAGCCCCAATTTAGCTAAGGTTTTGGAAAACCCCTGGCGTGTCGCGGTGAATGAATGCCAATACTGAGCGAATGACGTAGGGAGCGGAGGAGCGGGCGGCGACACTTCTTTCGGCAGAAAAAATGTTCGTGGGGCACGACCACTTCCACGTTCCACTCACTCAACAATCATACTCGAGCTTGAACTTTTCTCGTCTGATTAAGCGTTACATACACACCACCGCCAACATGTCGAAGCCATTTGACCCCGAGCAGGCCGAGAACCTGGAGGATGTGCGTCCCCCTGCCCCGGCTCTCCTGCCCGCAGACCCGGTTGACTTGACCGCTAACGCTGACCACTTGTACAGATGGAGAAGCAGTTCGCAGTAAAGGGTTCGTCTTGACTGAGCGCTACGTACTCTCCGATTGAACAGATATATTGACACCCCCGTCTTCGCAGCCGTGGAACACCTGATGACATACTGGTCCATCCTGGAGAAAGTGAAAGGCTCGCAGCTACGCCTGACAAAGATGGACACCGAGATCTACGAGAGCTTCATGGCTGAGTTTCCCGATTTTGATCCCGCCGCCACCATCAACGAGGATCAAATGAAGAGCAAGGCTGGCAAGGAGAAGTGGCGGAACTGGGTCAATCAATTTGAGAAGAAGGTCGAGGATTACAACTTCGGAACCATAATCCGCACTCGTGCCGATGCAGAGTATGATCAGGACACTACGATCTTCGGTGAGTCGGGGATTTTATTTTCAGGTGTGGTCGACTGCGTGAGAAGCGAGAGGCTGACAATGGGGACCAGGTGTTCGCATGCAGTTCTACGCTGTTGAGATCGCACGGTACGTACCAACTCTTGGACACCTTATAAAAAAATCGAAACTAAAAGGGGCTGATTCTAGGAACCGCGCGGGCCTGAACGACTGGGTCTATGAGAAGGCCCAGAAGGCAAGCTCATGATTTCGAAGACAGGCACTTTTGGCTTTTCTAGAAGGCAGCCACATGCAGCCACCCACCAGTCTACACAGCTGACGGCATGTTCATTGTTCTTCTCTGCAGCGCAGGCGCGGACTGGTTCCGAGGCCGCGACTTGGATGTTGGGTGGTGTATAGAAAGGTGTTTCTGATTGATCATAGAATCCATGACGCAGCACAGACTCGGATTTGTCTTGGATGCAGGACAATCATGAGCTGAGCTGGTCAAATACCCAGAAATGAATTATCATTTTCCGTTTCCTTTCATCTTATCTTGTCTTGATCCGAATTTGTATGACGGCACGTGACTGGAGAACAATGGCCGGAGGACAAAGAAACGCCTTCACCATCCCCTTCAATATTACCGAATGTGGAAATCTCTAATGATTGTTCTTCCGGTAATACTAGAAATCGGCTATTATATACTGTGTATAGGGGCATCGAGTCCCGGAATAACTGTTTCACTCCCTCATGCTTCTCTCCATCGCGAGCTGCCATCCGTCTTTAGCATGGTATCTCTACTGCGTACAGAGTTTATCCAAGGTGTTCATTAGCCCTGAAATTGACTGTCTGCAACGATGACTGCAAATTCAAAAAATTCCAACAGTGTTGGTGCTGACCCTATTCCGATGAAGCCGGGCTGGAAATCGCTCTTCGGATTTACGTCGAAAAAGCATTTGCCAACTCTCATCGTTGGCTCTTGCTTCGCCCTCATTGCCAGCTGTGTCACTCCTGCTCTTGCCATCTTTCTAGGCAATGTCTTTGATTCGTTCACGTCCTTCGGCGCCGGACAGAGTAATGCACAAGAACTCCGAGACAGTATCGTCTCAAACTGTTTTGGGATGATCGGGCTGGGAGTCGCTGGTTGGTTCTTAAATGGTGCATATTATGCCCTATTTGTGGCATTTGGGGAACTCCAGGCGTCTGGCATTCGCGATAATGTCTTCATTGAGCTGCTCAAACGGGATGTGGAATGGTTTGAAGCCCAGCAAGAAGGCTCTGGCGCTTTCCTCTCTGGGATCCAAGCGTAAGCTCCGTCGCTGTAAATTGATATTTCAGATTATTCTAACTATATGGCAAGCAATATCCATGATTTGCAAATGGCGACCTCGCAGCCTCTCGGACTTGTTCTCCAGTACTCGTTTCGATCCATCGCATCGCTCGCGCTTGGGCTTTATACCTCATGGAGCCTGTCCCTTGCCACTCTCGCCGGAATTCCCATCTTCTCGTCTATCATCGCCTTTCTCTCCATCAGAATGAAATCCAGTATTCAAGCACAGCAAGTAGAGTTGACACATGCGTCCAAAATAGCCAGCAATGCCATCGCATCTATCGATACCGTCAAGTGCCTCAACGGCCAGTCTCTGGAGTCATGTAATTTTTCCTGGCGTATCGATAGATCCGCCATGCATTACCTGAGACAAGCACGCCTGAATTCACTTCAAATTGCATTCATCCGGTGGATGATGTTCGGCATGTTTGTTCAGGGGTTCTGGTATGGCAGCACGCTCGCTCGTTCCGGCAAGCTTACTTCAGGAGAAGTGCTGAGGACTTTCTGGGCCTGCCTCACTGCCGCACAATCTATTGAGCAAATCTTGCCTCAGATGATCGTCATGGAGAAAGGCAAGGTTGCTAGTGTTGCGCTGAAATCGATCACAAGGTACCATGCGGAGAACAAAATGATCAGCGAGATGAAAGGGAGCATGTATCCTCGCCACTGTGAGGGGGACATCGAGGTCAACAATGTGGGGGTTTCCCATAATACCCATCTTAAATAGTTTTTACTGACCTTGTCTTTCTCAGGTATCCTTTTTCTACCCCTCTGCGCCGGACCAGTGTGTTCTCAAACCATCGACATTCTTCTTCCCCGCCGGAGAAACAACCTTCGTTATTGGAAAGAGCGGCTCCGGGAAAAGCACGTTGAGCCATTTGCTGATGCGCTTTTATCTTCCCACGTCGGGTGAGATTCTGGTCGATGGGAATCCGATTCAATCACTCAGTACGAGTTATATCCGGAACAATGTCACTCTTCTTGAGCAGCGCAGCGTCCTGTTCAACGAGTCTGTGCTTACCAACATTGCATTTGGGCGCCAGGAGCTCGGACCAGTAATCAAGTCGGACGTGAAAAAGGCCATTGACCTAGCTATGCTTCAGGACATCATCGATGGGCTACCCAAGGGAATCGATACCAGTGTCGGTCCCGGAGGGAGTTTTCTGAGCGGTGGACAGCGGCAGCGAGTGGCAGTTGCACGGGCGAAGTTGCGTGACACACCAGTCTTGATCCTGGACGAACCTACGAGCGCCTTGGACTTTACAAACCGCGTGGCAGTGATGAAGGCAATTCGAGAATGGCGCAAGGGTAAGACAACAATCATTATCACACATGATATGTCGCAGATTCTCGAGCAGGATTTCTTGTACATCATGGAGAACGGCACGATAACCCAATCAGGCTACAGGTATGAAGTGGAAAAGATGCAAGGAAGTGAAAAGTATTTCTATTCCACGACGCAGCCTGAACTAGACAAGAAGATCTCCCGGAAAAGTGCGACTATGCCTGATTTCTTCTGGAACAGCTCTTCTTCCGAAGACTCGGAGAGCTCAGAGGATTTCAGCCTCTCTATTCCCCGGCGTGGAACTTTTATCTCTAGGAAATATCTCTCTAATCCACAGGAAATAGCGCTCAAGAGAAAGGCAATCCACTCGCCAAAGCCGGAAAAGGATATTATCCAGGCTCGACCCCAGAGGGTCTCATTCTGGGGTGGGATCCCAGAGAGCCCTTCTGATGGGCCGGGAACATCGCCTGAGGATCGTCTTGAAATGGTTCAGATCAATGATCATGGTCCGCGGGCAGACCGATATCTCCATAACCGCATATCGTATATCTCACGATATCCCACCCAATCCAAACGCGGTAGGGGGTTTCGGCGGAAATCAAAAAGACGGCATGCACGCAAAAAGAATGGGATGACTTCCTTGACACAGATAATGAGCACTATCGGCCCAAGCCTGACTATTCGCGAACGGATCATTCTCTTCTTCGGTTTTGCATCAGCATTAGCCCATGCCAGCGCAACTCCGATATTTTCGTACTGTCTCTCCAAACTATTCAGCACGTTCTATGCCGGCTCGAACAGTGGGCATCTGACCATGACATGGTCACTCGCTGTTCTGGGAGTCTCCTTTGGGGATGGTCTGGCCTCTTTCTTCATGCACTATTTCCTGGAGTTTTGCGGCGAGGCATGGATGGACAAGCTACGGAAAACTGCGTTTCAGCGGATTCTCAACCAGCCACGAGCCTGGTTTGAAACCGAAGATAATGCGTCATCCAAACTCACTGCGTGTCTCGATCAGAATGGTGAGGATATGCGGAACTTGCTTGGCCGTTTTGCTGGATTTGTCATTGTTGCAGCTGCCATCACAGTCATGTCTATCATCTGGAGTCTGATCGTTTGCTGGAAATTGACTCTTGTGGCGCTCTCCTGCGGTCCTATCATCTACGCGATTACCAGAGGATTTGAAGGGACCAATGGTTTGTGGGAGAGACGATGCAATGAAGCCAACAACGTTGTATCCGATGTCTTCACGGAGACATTCTCAGAGATCCGCACTGTGCGATCGCTGACTCTCGAGGGATACTTTCACCGCAAGCAAGTGAAAGCTATCACTCATTGTCTCAGAATTGGACTGAAGCGTGCCATGTACACTGGGATGCTATTCGGAATGGTCGAGTCGACTGTCGTCTTTTCAAGCGGTAAGACACACCAAATTGAACCCAAGCTCTGGCTAATTTACCTTATATAGCATTGATCTTCTACTACGGGGCCGTTCTTGTAAGTCACGAATTCAGTGTGAACGACGTTATGATGGTATTTTCGATGCTTCTTTTCAGCATCGGATATGCCGCGCAGATTCTCTCCTGGAGTTCGTACACCCCAGCATCTCAAACCGAGCGCATTATCACTAACGACATCTAGTTCCTCAAATTAACACATCGCGTGAAACCGCAACGCAACTCCTCCGCCTTTCTAGGCTTCCTGAGGCCGGGTCACACGAGCACATTGGGACTGTTCATGCCTCCAACTTGACCCCAATCCAATTCACCAACGTGAACTTCCGATACCCGTCCAGACCAAACACGCTTGTTCTCAAAAATGTCTCTATAAACATCCATCAGAACTCCTGCACAGCAATTGTGGGACGATCTGGTTCCGGAAAATCAACCATCGCATCACTTTTACTGTCACTTTACGAAGCCCCAGTCGCCAGAGACGGTCGACCTACCGTGACACTCGGAGGCGTGGATTTATTGCGTCTCCACGTCCCGACACTTCGCTCTCAAATCGCAATTGTGTCCCAGCAGCCAACTATCTTTCCGGGGACAATCCACGCTAACATCAGTTATGGCATACCCGAAGACTTCCCCCTAGCCTCGTCACAGAGCGTCCGCGCGGCTGCCCACGCTGCAGGCATTGACGACTTTATCTCCTCACTACCACGCGGTTACTACACCGTTGTTGGCGATGGAGCTATCGGTCTGTCAGGCGGCCAGAAGCAACGTATCGTCATTGCGCGCGCTCTTTTGCGCCAACCCCAAATCCTCATTCTCGACGAAGCGACGTCTAGTTTGGACCCTGCTGGTGCTGAGATTGTGCGCCAGACGGTTAAACAGCTTGTTGCTGCGCGTCGTAGCCTTTCGGTTATTATTATCACACATTCCAAGGAGATGATCGAGATTGCGGATCATGTCATTGTTCTTGACCAGGGGGTTGTCGTTGAGGATGGTCCGTATCGTGCACTTGTGAGTCGGGTAGGAGGGAAGCTGCATACTTTGATGAATGATCCGGAGGAGGCTGGTGGTGATGCTTAGAATACTCTGGAAATGGAGGAGTGTCAAGTAGCGGAGTCGGGGAACTGAATTCTAAACCTCTATTCTTCCGTTGGAATTTACAAGGGGTGGGCTTGTACATTTTTTAATAGAGATAAAACGACCTGGGGGGATATGAGGAAAACATAGTCTGATTGGTAATATTGCACAGTAATAACTAGGGAGGGTCTATCACAGCGTATACTTGAAGCCCACCAATTCCTCGATAACCATGCTCCCCTTCGACGCTCGCCGATTGCAAACAGCAAAGTAAGGAGTCATAATACCAATCACCACAACAGAGACGATATTTGCTCTAAATTTAAATGATCAGCAATGGAGAAAGCTCGTAAGTTCAAGGAAAAGGGAATACTCACGCTATACACGCATACACACCAGGAAGATACTTCGGCGCATCCTGCGAACGAAACACCAGCGAGCCTGCCACACCTCCGATACCACCCATAGTAATTATGCTGGCACTGCAAAAAGTACGCTTCAGCTGGCCTCGGATATTATTCGCCTGGTACGTAAGCACAGCAGGGATATTCGCATTCGACCCCGAGGTAACGAGAAAGACTCCGAAATACTGCACTCCGGGGACAGTGACCCAGCCGAGAATGGCCAGTCCAATGATAGCTTGAATGCTGTTCCAGATAATGAATGGTGCCCGCATGCGATATTTGTCTCCAAGCCATCCTTGGATGAGCATGAAGATTCCGGCGAAGACGTAGGGCGGCGTCGTGAGGAGTTCCGAGGCTTCTATGCTGAAATGTAGCTCCGCGGTTAAGATGATAGGGAGGAAGAACGAAATTGAGTAGGAAACCATTGTGGCGCAACTTGAAAGCGTGTGTGAGCCTTGGGTCAGGATAGGATATGGGATTGACTTACAAGAAAAGAAGCCCGAATCCCCACACCTTTGCGTCCAGCGCTGGCTTGACGTATTCCTTTAGGTTAAAGCGGACTTCTTGCGAGGCGTCATCTCGATCTCGAGAAATGCGAGCAACAACAAAAGCGGTTTCCTCTTTGCTGAGGAATTTCCATGACAGACGATTTTCGTCTGGAAAATTGATCAGCAGCCCAAATCCAATGCATGCTATCAGGCAAGTGAGCAGTCCCTCCATGATAAAGATCCATCTCCATGGTGTGAAGCCGGCTAATCCGCCCATTTGGATGAATCCAAATGCGAGGATTCCGGAAAACGCCGTTCCAGTCACACTGATGAGGTAGAATGCCGAATACCTCTTGTGCATGTCAACTACAAGACGTTAGACACTGTTCTGTTAGACAGGGAGGGGATACGAACAGCGGGAGTACCACATCGAGAGCAAGTATACAGCCCCGGGAAAGAGACCAGCTTCGAGTAAACCGAGCAGTATCCGGAGTGCAATCAAGACTTTCCAGTTTTGCACGAAGCCACAACACTAAATGAGTTAGTAAGATGACGAGGATGGTGCATGGGTCTCCTACCATCATAACAATACCCCACGCCAAAGTGATACCAGACAGAAAGATCCGAGGCCCAATTTTGCGATTCAGTAGAATCAATGGAAACTGGAATATGACATAAGGAACGAAGAAGACGAGAAGGACGATGGTCTATGAAAAACGTCAGATTCGGGTCGCAATGTCCGCAATCTTAACTTCTTACATAGCGAGAGCCAATCTCAATCTGCAATTCAGTCTCCATGCTGATTTTGTTATGTTAGCACGAAAGTAACTCTAATCGGAGTGAAACAGTACCCAGAGATCATAGCATTGCCTAAGTTGGTCCTGTCAACTAGACTCACACACAGCAAGAGGCCCAATGCAGTGATGAGTCGCCGGTCGATCTTGTGGATGATGTGTCGTTGCTCCCTGTGAGAATAACGGCTTTCGGCCGCCGAATACTCTTCCTCGTTCTTTGACGGAGACTCAACATCGCGGTCGGTCTGTTCTGACAATTGTTTATTCATGCTTGACTTGGTAAAGATGGTTTTAGACCAAGCTCTACGCCAGGCTGTCGATTCTTTTATATCTCTTACGTGCTTTGGCCATCCCCCGCATTCGCAATTACTTAATCCCTCGACTCATCCTGCTAATTTGAAGCTACCTCGGACACTGCCGTGGAGTCAGCCCAATGTCGCCTGGATTAAGTTCCACGGTAAGCATTCGCGCTACCAATAGCGTGCGTCTCAGTGGATCCCGGCATCGATCACAGTTACCGCATTGGGCAATCAGCTCGTCGCATTACATAACCCTAGTTCCAGGCTGGTCACTCCGATCACAACATTAAACATTTGAAAGAATCCCTCGATGGTTCTGTGGGTCTGACCGAGGCTGTCGGTAATGACGGATGAAACCAAAAAGCATAAAAGGGCGATCCGGGGCTGTGTCTTTGGGAAGGATTCGACTCACCTATCACAATGGCCGCTCCTCAATCACTGCCTTCTTTCTCCGACAAGGCCGACTTCGAGAACGCTTCTCGCGGACTTGTCGGTGCTTTGAAACCATGCTCCATTAAGAACGCGGCTGGTCGTGAAGTCTGGAATAACGATGACTATGATTTCATGCAGAACACTGAATGTCCTGCGACAGCGAACCCCAAGCTCTGGCGCCAAGGACAGTTATGTTCAATGCAAGGTCTGTTCAAGGTAACCGACGGCATATACCAAGTGCGTGGCTTTGATCTGTCCAACATGACCGTTGTCGAGGGCTCGCGCGGCATCGTCGTCATCGACCCGCTCACGTCAGTTGAATGCGCCACGGCCGCTCTGAAGCTCTATCGCTCTCACCGGGGAGATCGACCAGTCAAAGCCTTGATCTATTCCCATTCACACGCCGACCATTTCGGAGGTGCACTGGGGATCCTCACCGCGAATGCAGACCCCTCGATCCCAATCATCGCCCCGGCCGGGTTCATGGAGGAAGCTACCAGCGAGAACATCTACGCTGGTGATGCCATGCGCCGGCGAGCTGCATATATGTACGGAGCTCGACTGCCTAAGGCTCCGGACGGGCAAATCGGGTGCGGGCTTGGGATGGCCGTCTCCAGTGGAATCACATCGCTCATCGCGCCGAATGTCACCATCTACGAGACGGGAGAGACACGGGTGATCGATGGAGTGCGGATCGAGTTCCAAATGGTTCCGGGGACGGAAGCGCCTGCGGAAATGAATTTCTTCTTCCCGGATCACAGCGCTCTGCTCATTGCCGAGTGTGCCACACATTGCCTACACAATATCATCACCCTGCGTGGCGCACTGGTGCGCGATGCCAAGGCGTGGGCTTCGTACCTTGATGAGACGCTTGTTATGTATGGCGATAGATCAGATGTGCTATTCGCTGGTCACCATTGGCCGACGTGGGGGAAAGAGCAGCTGAAGACCTTCATTGAGGAACAACGCGATCTCTACGCCTACCTTCATGATCAAACCATTCGCATGATGAATCTGGGGATGACGGGGACCGAGATCGCCGAGAAGATTACTCTCCCTCCTTCTCTGGAGTCGGCCTGGCATGGTCGTGGATACTATGGCTCGATTAGCCACAACGTCAAGGGCATTTATCAGCGCTACATGGGCTGGTTCGATGGTGACCCCGCTCATCTGTGGGAGTATCCCACCGCTGAGCTCGGCCAGCGATATGTTGACTGTATGGGCGGTGTTGATGCCGTTGTTCAGAAAGCCGCCAAGTACACAGAAGCCAAGGACCTGCGCTTTGCGGCGACCTTGCTGGGCCATGCCGTTTCCGCACAGCCCACGCACCGAGCAGCAAGGCTCGCACTAGCATCGGTGTTTGATCAGCTTGGATTTGGGTGTGAGAACGCAACATGGCGCAATTTCTATCTTACTGGCGCGATGGACATGCGGTCTTCTAATACTGCGAGTCTCAGTGCGCAACCGAGCTTTGAGATCAGTCCAACTCTATCAACAGAGCAGCTGCTGACGCTTCTGTCTGTTCGGTTGGATGGGCTGCGAGCTGCGAGGGAGTCTTTCGTGATGGACTTGCATCTCACTGATGAGAAGATGTGGTTGCGCTTGATTCTGAACAATGGTGTCCTGACAGTCCGCAAGGCGGTTGAGCAAACCGGCTTTGCTGATGATGCCGCTGGTCTCGTCATGACTCTCAGCAAAGTCGAGTTTGTGGCCGTGCTCAATGGACAGGCCGGTGCCTCTGGAAAGTCCGTTGGCGATGTGGAAATTATGGCTAAGCTGATCGCCTTGACGAAACCAGTGAAGAAAATCGCGAGTTCTTTGTAAATAGTTTACGGTTCATCTGTATTTATTTTTAGAATATAGACGAATCTCAGTCATTCAAATAGCTTCCCCGCTCGTTAATTTGGCTTCAAACGGTCGTGCGCTTCGTAAAACTCGCGCCATGAACTGGGCTTTCCCAATTCCCATGCAATGCCCAATCACTTCCAGGCGTTGGATCGCCCACTCGCGTAAGGCCGATCCCACTGGGGTTATATCTGTCGCCAGGAACAGAGGCCACATCACGATGAAGCCTCCGAGGTAGTCAACTGAGGAGGTCAAGTCGACTCCTGCCTCTCTTGCAGACCCAACCTGTCCCAATGCGTAGGGAACACTTTGTGCAATTTCCATCGGTAAATCGCTGATCGCTTCGTTTGTTGCGTGTGGAATCGGATAATTATTCTTCTGGGCGCGAATATAAATCAACCGATGGAGCAGGATCCGGCCTACTCGACAGAAATTCCAGATATTACACGCCCAGGCGTCCGGATAGATATGATAGGTTTCGTCGAAGAATAGAGATTCTGCGTCGGCTTGGTTTCGGTATCGAGCTGGTGGTCGTTGAGCTCTGTGATAGGCCCATCGCGGCGGTAGATCTCGTCGCCATTGTAGTAGGAGTTGGTCCACAGCTGTGGCCGCTGTTATAGTCTTGATATCATCTTGCGTCTCCGCGTCAGCGACTACTTGGCTAACGCGAGCAAGTAGTTCTACCAGCTCATCGGCCTTGGCGTCGCTGACTGACCGCAGGAACATGGCCTGCGAGGACCATTGGACCAATGGAGCTGGTACGGGAGTGTGCCAGTGAAGGCAGCTAGTGATCTAATTTGTGTCTTGTCAATACCGCAAATCATCGCAGTACGGAGTAAATATTGAACTTACAATCTGCACGCGCAAATGAGTGAACAGGCGCATCCCAACGGTTTTTTGAATCTGCTCGGCTCCCCGCATCTCTACTAAAGCCATAGCTCCCCGAGTATGATGAAGCCATGAGTCCAGGGATTTTCTAACCCTGCATGTCAAAACCTGCGGCTATCAGCATCGAACCAAACAAGGGGGTGGGGATGGGAGGATGCATACCTCAAACATACTCAGAAGCAACACTGCCGCAAGAGTAGCATCGCTTGTTGGATTATCCAACGCGGTACCAGTCAGCCTAAGGGCCTCGACGTACTCTTTATTGGCAGCGGTCATCAACCCCGCAGATTTTCTAATGTTAGACAAACTCGCCAGTCCCACCGCCGCAAGGGCCCCCGAGACAGCCGGACTGACAGCGGCCAGATTGGCCATCTGCGAGACGCTGGGGTGAATAGGGATATCGTAGAGGTCATTCAGCACATAGTAGCGAAAGAAAAAGCAAACCGATTCATCGCGGCTGGATGATTCCACCAGGGGCGACGGGATCAACGGTGGCGATAAAGTACATGCATTATCCACCGTCGGCGTTGCTCTGGAATGTGACTCGTGATTCTCTGCATGAACTCGAGCCCGGACTGCCAGGCTCTCATCACGAAACTGCAGCTGCTGTGGATCGCGGTATCCAGGACAGGAGAATCGGGCCCGTTGACACTGGGCGCAGGTGGGCCGGGCGGTGTCACACTGCTCGTCGGCCTGGGTCAGTGGTGGAATCACGAAGGGCAAAGCATACAGAATATCTCGCTTACTCGGATTCGGCGCGCACGGCAATTCCCGCACCCTTTACTCGACCGGGAACGGTAGGGCATGGGACCGGTGATGAGGTGAGGTGCTGCAGTTGGTTAGTTAGTTGAGTGCTGAGGCGAGAGAGGCACGCAAGGGTAAGTAACGGGCGTTGTGGGGCATGGGGGATGGACCCGAGCACGTCACCGAACGGGAATCGTTGCACGAGGTCGGGTGAGTCCGTCACGTTGTGAGGAGGGAATATGTTGTTACAGTGGTATTTAGGCAGGAATGGATAAATGTTGAAGTTGAAGGAAGTTGTGGGACCTAATGAGCAGAAAGGTTGGTAGAAATATATATTCGGCGTAAGGAGGCAAATCATATTCACGCAACGCAGGCGAAGCTGTCTGTCTGTCTGGAACAACCACACAGCTCGAACAAATTACTAGCTAGCTATTTACAAAATAAGGACGTTCTCGCCAATCCAGCCCATCGCTCCACGCCGAGAGACTCAATTCTTACACGACAGCTTGCGCATGAACTTCTTCACCCCAGCGAGTCGGTCCTTTTTCGGAGCAACATGGCTTCCCTGGTTGTTCTGGCCGCTTTGAGTTGGGGCACTGGTACCCTGATTCGTGTTCTTCTTGGTAGAGTCGCTAGTCGGACCGCCAACGGTGACGGTCAACGACTGGGGGCTCCCGTCGAAGACGGCACCAGAGACATTCGTCGCGTCTGAAGGGGCCACATCGTCATACGGGAACGCATAGCCCTTGCCATCTAGAGCAGTCGCGTGGATGATGCGGGCGTAGTGGTTCGTGATGGAGTTTTGGTAGTAATCGGCAATCACCTCGTCATCGGGTTGGGCAGTGTCGATCAACAGGGTGGACCGATTAAACGCCGCCGCAAGACGCGCCGTGACGGCGTCCTTGGTGGAATCCCCGGAGACGGCGAAGACGCCGGAGCTGTTGCTGAAAATGTCGGCGCTCGCCGGCTGTCCGTAGGTGATGGAGTCGGATGAGAAGGTCAGCGTGTCGCCGGAGACCGTCGCCGTGAGAGTGCCAGCGGACGCCTGCGTGTCGACCGACAGGGTGGCACCGGCGTACTTGGACCACACTTGAGTGACATAGGGCTCCCAGTAGTTGCTGAACAGCTCGCTGTTCAGGGAGATCCCTGTGTTGGGAGAGTTGGCGCGCAGGTTCGCGCCCCCGGTGGTGACCACGAGCTGGTCCCAGCCGGCGCCGTCACTGGCATTTTGCGCCTGCAGAGCGGAGCAGATGGTGGCAAGCCCGTCCGCGGGCAGACCCTCTGCGGTGGTGGTGGTGCCAGAGGTGTTGGTAAGGGACAGCGCAATGGGAAGACACGCGAAGTCCACCATGGTGATGTTGACATAGAGCTGCTCCGTGTTCCAAGTGAATTCACAGAAGTCCCAGTAAAGGTTGTAATTGACATCCGACGTGTTGGACGACGAGGGCTCAACCAGTTCGGGACCCGGATTCAAGTAGAAGGTCAGCTCGGCGTCGCGGATAAACCACAGACGCGCACCCGCTAGATGGGGGATCGTGACGGTCTTGGTGCTGCCATTTGCACCTAGGGGAATGGCACAGTTTGCCGAGAGCGCGGAACTGACCGCCGACGGCGAGGTCGGGTAGTAGGCTGTGACGCCGTCCGACTGCAGTAGGAAAAGCGCATCGTTGTTGTCACTGGCCTGCCCGGTGATGTAGGCATACGCGGTGTCGGAACCGGTGTTGTTCACCAAATCAATGTTAAAAGTGGCCATGTTGAGTGACGATCAGCCGATTGGAAGCTTGTCGCGTGGCTGGCTGTCAGAATATGTATTACCCCTGATGAAACCGTGAAAGAAGTGGGCCCACTCAGACAGAAGCAAGAACAAGAGAGCTGGATGGAGGTCTCTTCTGGAGCTGCCGGACCCATCAATAAATAGGAGCCGGTGCGGCCCCCGCGACCGAGAAGCCGTCGTCGACATAGTTGAGTAGTAGGGCAGGCTGACGAGACCCGGTGATAGAGGGCGGGTGGTATGGAATGTCCCGATTGGACCGATCAAGCCATTTCATTTCGGAGATGTCGATCCTTCAGATGGGAAAAGCGATGGTGCGCCAACCGGGGCCCTGAGGAGTCAATACTGAGCCGGCGCTATCACGATCATGCCGTGGCGCCAGATGATCGGAGTGTCGATCCGGGGCCTTTCAGTCAGCAGCAGAAAGGGATGATCGATGTTGCGCAGTCTGGGCCGTGGTGGCGGTCGAGAGCCCTAAATAACCAAGTGGCACCCCATGATGCTCTTATATCGGGACTTCGCGACTTCTAGCCCGGAGGATTGCAATCCTGGCACTCCAGCCATGATGCCCGCCCGGCCAGGGCAGCCCTTGCTTTGGGGGTTGTATTGGCGCAGAAACTTGCAAACCCGGCTAGACGCAAGTCGCACCTCAGACATGATCGACACGGATTTGCAGCTGCGGACACAAGCAGGCCACGCCAGCGCTGACTTCGCCTCTTAGCTGAGGCGCCCGATTTCCCAATAATAGCAGCCTCGTCCGGATCTCTTGTCCCACTCTCTTTGTTGTTTCCTTGCGGCTTCCTTTCATCTCTACCCATCCTATGTCTCCCATTACATCTCTCTAGGGCTCCCCGGTGCCCGCTCAGCCGCCATGTACCTCCCTGACAAGCGCGATCAGTCGGACAAGTCGTCGGCGCACAAGCCGGTCGCCTCGTCAGCCAACAAGAACACCTCCTTTATCATCGTATGTTTTCCCGATAAATTAAAAAAAAAACCCCGTCTCGCTAACCCGACCGGTCACCCCTAGGGCGCCGTCTGCATCATCTTCGGACTCGCCCTCTGCGTGATCATCTACTTTGGCTCGCGATACCTTCGCCAGCGATACTCAGAGCCCAAATACCTCCCCGGAAAATATCTCAAGAGCAAATGGAGGACATGGACGCCGGGCAGAGCCAGGTATGACCAGGTGTCGAATCGACCGGGTTCTGATGGAGAGCACAACACTTCCTACGGCGGCGCGGGCCCAGAGATGACCATCACTGGTGTCCAACGTGATACGTCGATCCGCTCAGTGATCACGCTGCCGCCCTACTCCCCCAGCCCGAAGCCGACGGAGCAGGTCATCGGCCGGGAGGGCGAGCGGAGCGGCATGGACACGGTGGTCGAATATTCCGAGACTGCAGAGGAGCAAGAGGCTCGCCGGGAAGAGCAGATGGAGTCGCTGTACCAGCTGCGTCTACAGCGACGACAAGAGCTCGCCGATCGAGAGATCCGACGGCGAGACCGGCGAGAAGCGCGTGCTCGCGGCGATACGGACCGTCTGGAACAGCTGGCGGCGGAGTCACGGGCTCGCAGACGCCAGTCTCAGAATGGTAGTAACACCTCAGTCGATGCATCGACCGTTATGGCTGAGCATCAATCGCGTGAGCGGGGGCGGCGAGTGTCGAGCGTCAGCTACGCCGATGTTGGTCATGTCCGCCACGATGGGTCTCGCCTCCGGGCGAACTCGCACGACTCCGATCACCATCCTCTGCTGCAACACACCGATTCATCCAACCCATCCTTGCTGGACCCGCCGAGCGGCGCCTCCCGCGTCATGTCCATTGCATCCTCGATCATGAGTACCTCCACTGCTGTGACGGACGTTGATCCCTTGGCTTTGGGCCCATCCACAACACACGAGTCTAGCCGGCCGTTGTCTCTGGCCGATGAACGAGACCTGGGGACGCTCAACATCCCCCCGCCACCGGACTATGAGTATCTGGAATGGGGCGATGTGCCTGCATACGATAGTCCTGTGACCGAGCGCAGCGCCCTGCCTCGGACCATCAGACGAGTGCCATCCATTCAGGTGGATACTCCGACTCCCCGGGCTGCATCCCCGGCTTCGCCATCGAGCTTCCATTCGGCAGTGGACGAGAGACCGCCATCTCCATTGGAGCTCTCACAGCTTGCTTCATGAGTTACTGACTTTTCCCACGAGCACGAATCACGACTTGATGTATTAGCATGATTTTTTTTTTCTTTCGTTGATATGTAATAGCTGGAGATCAGGCGTTGAGGACCCTCGGCTGAATGGAGTTCTGTTTTGAACAAATTGAAGGAGTGAGAAAGGATGGTTGGCAAGAATCTAGTTCGTATTTGGCACTTCAGTGAGTGGAGGAATGCGCGGCCTCAGGCTCCACACGGTCCTTCCCGTAAACAAACCCATTCCATGCTCTGTTCGTCCTGCCATTCTCCGGTTCTCCCACCACGGTTCACATCTATACACCCATACTCTGTTTTCGTTCTTCTGGATCTCCATAAGAATTGTACTCCTTCTCTAATTCTACTCTTACCCATTTCCTGCTCACTCCATCCGGCCTTGGACCCACGTTGTTGCCGAGACGCGCGCATTGACCAAAACATTCGGGCCAAAACAATTGTCACTCTTCAACACTCCGACGCGAACCTGCATGGCCTCCCATTATTGATCAGCATTCTCCTCCGCTGTTTCTTGCGATATTCTCGATGATGTCGCAAGATAATACCGTCCATTCAGACCTCAGCTTCGCGTCGTACGGCAACTCCTCCATATCCGACTTCGACCCCGAGCACGAAGCCATGGCGTCCACCCGCGAATTGGAATATAGCCCTCGCCTACCCAACATGAAAACAAGACCCGGTCGCTCGCGCGCCCCTCTCCACGACGAAGAACCCGACTACGCCATCAACACGTCCACTCTCGAACGCGCCTTCCCCGAATTCTCTCAGCTCCCGACCTCCGAAGACGACCAAGACACTTTTAATAGTGATCTGTCCATTGAAGTTGGACGAGGCGTCAGCAAGCCAACGCGCCTGGATGATTCTCGTAATTCCTTTATGAGCATTGAAAACAGCGTGCGGTCGTCCTCGCCCGCTATACGGGTCGACTACCCGACGCCGCAGAAGGCCGCTATGCGCTCCACGACGCGACGCGCTGTCAGTGAGAATCTACGCAAGGATGCCCAGCTTCGACGAGCAAGCCAGGCTCAGAAGGAAAACATGGGCTCTCAGGTGTCCAAACCACCGCGTGACCAGCGCCGAACTCTTTCTGAAATGCACGCCAAAGTCCGCGATAGCTACGATGGCTCCTTTCTGGGAGACGAGCGTCCTGCTCCAGTTGCCATCAATACCCGCTCGACGCGCTTTGGTAACCACTACAACTCCCAGGACATTGCGGACGCGGTCGAGCGAGCTTCCCGGGAAGCAATCGCGAAGGAGACACGCAAAGCGTCAAACAGTCCCCGCAAAACAAATGCGAAGACAGCAAACACTGCCAATGGCCTCGGCGACACCGTGACTCGACAGTCTTTCCTGCTCCCTGACCTTCCTAACATCTCCGACCTTGTTTCCGGTGTCTACGAGGATGGGACCCCTGTTTTCTCACGTCAACAGAAAATGCGCTCTACTCGATTTGTACCTTCGCCGCATGATGAGGCGGACGTTTCTCTTCCACGACAGCACGTGCCGCTGGATGCAGTGCCAATTCCAGAGGACGAGAAGGCTTTGTTCGTTTCTCTCAGACTTCTTCAGGATAAGGTTTCTGAGCTCGAGAGGGCCAAAGCAGACGCAGAGAGGAGGTTGGAAGGTTTCCGCCGCGAGAATGCAGCCTTGAGAGGTAACAAACCTAGTCAAGCGGAGAGGTACGAGCCGGAGGAGGGCGACCACCGGAAAGGATCGAAGCGACTGGCAAGCGAGAATCAGAGTGAGTTTTAAATTTTGCCTCCTTAGGCGTTATTGGCTAACCCGTCAGTTACAGAGCTAGAAACAGCCAATCTTGCCCTGCAGAATCAGCTTGACATTGCAGACAGAAAGGCTCAGGTCCAAGAATCTGCCATCAAGCGCCTGAATCACGAAAGAGAGTCCGCCATCTCTCAGCTGGGAGCCGCTTACCTTGAATCTCGCGAATTCAAGGCTGAGAACGAAGATCTCAGACAAGAAAACGCCGAACTCAAGTCCCAACTCTCTCGGTTCTCAAGCCGCGAGCACGATACTGGTGACTCGGATGCTTGCTCCGCGTCAACTGACGCAGAAGACAGTCAATTTTACACCGAGCACGGTGAGGATACGAGCCGCAGTACGAAGGATATGGCATTAAAGAGTTCCCGCTCCAAGAAGCGCCAAGATGATTCTCATGCAAAGGTTTCTGCCCAAGTTGGCAAGGAGATTTCTCGGCTCGAGAAGGAACGTGCCGAAGAGGCTCTTTTCTCTCTGAACATGCCTACCCCCAAGCGCGCGTCGGCTTCCAGAGCAGGGAAGTCCGATGTAAAGAGCAGGAAGCAGCCGAACACCAGCAAGCAACGTGTCAAGCGTGTGATTGTGGAAGATGTGAGCGGACCAGTGGAGGTGACTGAGCGCACCAAGAGCTCATCCGACGGTGACTTGACCCTGCTGAGTGTTATTGACGTGAGTAATCCACCACCTAATCTTGCAAGCATAGCTCAATCATTCATACTACAGGAAAATGAGATTTCACGCCTGCGTAAGACTTTGGAAGAAGAGCGATTGGCCCGCAAGCAACGTCGATCGAGTGCACCAACCGATCTTATTCAGGATGCCATTAACTCCACTCGCCAAAGCATCTTGAAGGCACCTGCACCACGCAAGTCGTCTCTACGAGAGCCTAAGCCTTCGATTCAACGACCCGCATCGGCTGCAGGCGACATCACTGCTGGTTCTAGGGTTACCACAGATGGAGATAGCAGTCTCGTTGTTCCTCTTGCAGACCGACCCCGACGCTATTCTGACCAGTTGCCTCCATCCGCATCTAGTCGCAAGAAGCGCCGTAACGTGGAGGACATGACGTCCGCTTTCATCCTTCCAGATATCACACTCCACCACGCGGATCTGGGCGCCAGTAATCCCTCACAACTAACTGAAGCAGCCCAGAAGGCTTTGGATAACATTGCCCAGCATGATGGGAAAAATTGTATGGTCTGCAAGAACTCCGCCAAGGATGGGACCTGCAACCACGAATCCATCAATATTCCCAAGCCAGTTCCCGTCTCGGAACGCATGCCTAAGCCGTCGCCCTTCAACGAAGAACCTACTCTCCGCCCTTCCCAGTCGCCAGCTGTTGCTATTGCCACCGTCCTCAAAGCATTGGAAGACGAGCTCTCTCATCTAAAGATGCAATTGGCCACATACCAGAGCGCCTACAGCAAGCTCGATGTATCTCTCGGCAAGCGACAGCGCAAGTCGCTCCTTGAGAGGATCGAGAAATTTCTCAAGGATATCGACATGAAATCTGACCAGATTTATTCTCTCTATGACGTCCTGGAAGGCCAAAAGCAGAGCGGGCATCAGATGACCGAGAAGGAGATGGAGATGACTCTCGAGTCGATTGGCATTGATACGACCATGTCCCAGGTCGCGGATGTCACTGGTACGACCGATAAATCAACTCGCCATCTTGGCCAGCTCGACCTGGATGATGACGAGGATGACCTGCCGTGGGAGGGAATCGAGAGCACGGCCGATATGACCGGCCACACTCGCGACTGAGTTGAGAACGTCTATTGGCCTGGAGTTTATTTTTGGGATGTTGTTTTGTAGAGCATTGGCCGCGTTTGGAGCCTTTGGTTTTCGCTCGTCTTTTGTATTCTTCTGCCACATTTTGATTGGAGAACTGTTGGGGCATTGTTTAAGTAAGATTGACTGGTGTTTGTTGTTATTGTTTCTGTCACTTCCCTGGGAATCACGCAGGCAATGAATTTGATCATATTGTCTTTTTGGTAACGGAGTAGCCCGTTCTTGTGGCCATTTTGCCACGAGGTGGTCCCTGTAAAGGCGATGATTGCTCGCCACTGACAGCCGGGGTTTCTGGAGTTGCCATTTGTCAAGACTGGGCGTTGGATTGTGTACTAGCGAATTTAAGACGTTCTTGTAGAATAGCCCAGACGATGATATTTGAGTTGAATTGTCAGAACTCTTTCATATAAACACATTAATGACAAGTAATTCTTCAAGGCAGCTTGTTCTCCACATGCTCTTGGAGTACCACTTGCTCCTTCTGCACCTCAACCTTCTCTGCCACCATCCGTTTCTCATCTTCCCCTTCAAAGAGATAAGTTAATTCCTCCAGCGTAGGCCCCGATGTCTCAACGAAGAAGAAATAGACAATGAGGAAGACGATCAACACCCAAATATCATAGTAGATGTAGAACTTCCAACCGATGTTCTGTAATCCGATCGGGTTGACATAGCTGCCGAAGATGGACGCCACCTGGATGGTGAGCAGCACGAATGCCCACGTCTTCGCGCGCATCTGGAGGGTGACGACCTCGAGTGGGTACGTGACGATCAGGTTCGTCCAGGCAAAGGTGTAGAAGAACTGGAAGACAAAGATACAGGCGATGACCACCCGGCCTGCTGGAAGAGAGCCGTGCTCAAGGTATCTCTGCGCAGCAATCGTCCAAACGATAAATGTGACCACAACACCGCCGGATCCAGTCAGGAAGAAGAATCGACGGCGGAAACGATCGACCATGAGGGCAACCAGGACGGCGACGATGTATTGCCACAGGGTGACCATTCCGTTCATGAGGGTGATTTCATATGAAGTCTTCAAGCCCGTGTCCTTCAAGATTTGGGTCAGGTAGTTCGACACGAGCAAGTTCCCAGAGCTCTGGCTGAAGACGGCAGTGGCAAAGCAGAGGGAAATGCGCTTCAGATTGGGGATAGACGAGAAGAAGTCCTTCCAACTAATGTTGTTTTCGGCTTCCTTGTCGATGGCCTGCTGGATCTCTGCGCATTCGATATTGACCAGCTCTGAGTTGGGGTCGCACTCGCCGTGATATTTGACGAGGATGTTGCGAGCCTCTTCAAAGCGGCCTTTGGCCATCAACCAACGGGGCGACTCGGGGCAGAACCAGACCAGACAGAATTGGTAGGCTGAGGGGAGGATCTGAATCAAAGTAGGCAACCTCCATGACCATTGGCTGGTGATTTTGTTGCAACCAAATGTTGCCCAGGCGCCAATGACATACCCAAGCACGATAGAGGTGTTGTAGAAGGTCGTGACCTGGACACGCTCCTTGGGATGAGACAGCTCAGTCACCAGGACCGGAGCACCCATCTGGATGAGTGAGGAGCCGGCGCCCAACACGAGCTTGCCGCCAATGTACATATTCAGCGAGGTAGCAAAGAACTCAATAATGACTCCAGTAATAATGACAACCGAGCCGAGGGCAGTAGGTAGACGACGACCAAATTTGTCGCCAATCCAGCTTAGAAAGATGAAGGGAATGACACCACCAATGGCGCTGGATGCCCCAAAGAACCCGAGCGTTGACCCCTCCGGGTGTCCGAAACGGTCTTGCCAGGACGAGAGAACCTGCATGCCGTTCGTCATGGACTAGGAATGCTTGTTAATATCCATCAGCAGAAAGGTGGAAGGAGAGTCACTTACACCATCGATACCGAGAGCAGCACTCGCCAGCAATGAGGAGGTGAGGAGAAAGTACAGCAGAATTCCATTCTTCCGGCGCCAGAATGGGGGCATAGACTGCACGTCGATGGACGACACAATGGCCTCGGTGGCATGGGCAGCAGCGGGAGCCATCGTGGAAGAAGTAAGTCGCAACGACTCAAGGGGAAGCTTGTGATGGGATCACCTGGACTCAATCGCTGAGGAAGCGAAGGTGGCGGGAGAACGAAGGTGAGGATGAGGACGGGACCTTGGAAGCCAGGATGAAGACATGCCTTCACTTCTTATAGAATTCTATATCGGCATAAATGGTTGAAAGCGCGCACCTGCTGCTGTCAAAAACTTCCTGTGCGGGGACCTGCTCCCCATGGGGACAAGAATCTCGCGTGGCCGGCCAGAGCCAAAATAAGTTTCCCCGAAAATCGGGGAAACAAAATGTGAAGAATGGGTTGGAATCCACCGGGAAAGAGTTTTTCTTGGCTGTCGTTGCTTCATATTTCGCCGTTCTTCTTGTATTCCTCCGACGCGGCAAACACAAATCTCCGTAGACTGACAAACCTGACGCCTAATTGCCAAGTTGGTTGATAGCAAGAAGCTATAAGTTGTTGAATTCATGTGCTGGAGGTTAAATGGCTTTTTAACTTGTTTGTTAGACAAAGTGGCTTGATCTGAGTCTCCATTGACACTCCAGTATTGAAACTCAAATCATGGCGCCGCCTACACCTCTCCCCGCAGACTTTGAATGGGGATTTGCTACAGCCGCGTATCAGATTGAAGGTGCGGTTGATGAAGACGGCCGCGGCAAATCCATCTGGGATACCTTCTGCCATCTGGAGCCTACCCGGACCAAGGGGGCAAGCGGAGACATCGCGTGCGACCACTATCACCGTTATGAGGAAGACCTCGATTTGCTCTCGCGGTATGGTGGCAAGGCTTACCGATTCTCTATTTCTTGGTCGCGAATTATTCCGCTAGGTGGACGAAATGATCCTGTCAATGAAGCCGGAATCGCATTCTACGACAGGCTCATCGATGCCTTGCTCGCAAGAGGCATTGTGCCATGGGCAACTCTCTATCACTGGGACCTGCCACAGAAACTCCATGACAGATATGGAGGGTGGCTAGATGTGGAGGAATCACAGCTCGATTTTGAGAGATTTGCAAAGATCTGCTATGAGCGGTTCGGTGATCGTGTCAAGAATTGGATTACCCTGAATGAGCCGTGGATTGTGTCCATTTTTGTGAGTTTGACCATTTTCGTCACAAATGCTCCCCACAAACTAATAGCAAGACAAGGGATATGCCACTGGAGGTAATGCACCAGGTCGGAGTAGCATCAACCCGCAATCTTCAGAAGGCAACACTGCCACTGAACCCTGGACCGTGGGAAAAGCCTTGATTATGAGCCATGCCCGTGCTGTTGCTTTGTACAACAAGAAGTTCCGAGGCACCCAAAAAGGCCGAATTGGCATCTCTTTGAATGGCGATTTCTATGAGCCATGGGATAGTGAGGATGAGCGCGACAAAATGGCTGCTGAGCGTCGAATGGAATTCCACATTGGATGGTTTGCCAACCCGATTTGGTACGTTTTAAAATTCGAGGTGATGCGAAAAGATTGGTATTGACATTTCTCCAGCCTGGCACAAGACTATCCGATCTGCATGCGAGAGCAACTTGGTGATCGCCTTCCAGCATTCACCGAGGCCGATTTTGCTCTGCTGCGGGAAGCCAAAATGGACTTCTATGGAATGAACTACTATACCTCCCAGTTTGCTCGTCATCGCGATGAACCGGCATCAGAAACCGATTTCTTGGGGAATCTCATCGAGTTGCAGGAGAATAAGCAGGGTGTTCCCGTTGGCGAGCCCAGTGGTGTTCATTGGCTTCGTTCAACTCCGGACCTTTTCCGGAAGCACCTTACCCGGGTGTATCGGAAGTATGGCTTGCCAATCTATGTCACTGAGAACGGATGTCCTTGCCCCGAAGAAGATAAGATGACTCGTACCGAAGCCGTGGAAGACACATACCGAATTCGATATTTCCAAGACCACCTTGACGCGGTTGGATTGTCTCGAACAGAAGATGGATCTGACATCAAGGGCTATTTTGCATGGTCACTGATGGACAATCTTGGTATGTTTGCTCTTTAGGCGAAATGATGGATTGTACTAACTTTCAACTGCAGAATGGTCCGATGGCTACGGGGTCAGGTTTGGTGTGACTTTTACCGACTACAAGACCCTCGAAAGAACACCCAAGAAATCTGCCCTTCTGTTGAAGGGCATGTTTGAGGATCGAATGAAGCAAAGTGTCTCCCCCGAAACCCACCTGCCTTCCGAAGGTTTTAGAGCGCACATGTAAATGGGACATTGGGGCGTTTTCTTTTCGGAATTATGTTCATCTGGCATGACTATGAAATGAATAATAGTAAATTTGCAGACCGCGAATCGCACTGCTTTAGTTTTATCATTTCCATCCCAGTTGATCCAAGTCCGGTATTAGATGAATTTGAGATCTCCACCCCCATCTCTGCGTCGCTGGCATGGATATAATCATGATAACACCGGTATGAAGTCCGATTGCGGATTTAATTCCTTTTAAATCCGACGAGAGGATTGACACAATTTTCATTGTGATCTTGTCGATATAAGTTCACTAGAATTACCCATAAAGGCAAGTCCGGCCCGAGAATCCCGAAGCACGCTTAGCCCCGCGATCGACCTATTAAGGCGAGATAGCCTGATCTACGACCTTCCATCAACCATAACACTACAGGTTGTCTCAACATGGCTCTACAGAACATCAAATACCTTGTCCAAGAAAAGGGTGGCCAATTAGTGGCCATGAGCGTCCCTAAGCCGACAATAGTCGAACCCACTGAAGTCATGATTCGCCTAAAAGCCGTCGCCATCAATCCAGCCGATTGCAAGATGATTGATCAAGGCCATCGAGTCGCCTCATGGCCTCTTGTGGCTGGCCTTGATGGATCTGGTGTTGTTGAAGCTGTCGGGGACAAAGTAAAGAACTTTGCAATCGGAGACGAAGTAGTCGCTATGTTTGCATCTGGCGACCGTGGTGCATCATTCCAGAATTTTGCCGTGGTACCAGAGATGATGGTTGCGAAAAAGCCATCGACATGGTCTTTTGAGAATGCAGCGACTTTAGGGTGAGTTATTTTATCCACCTTGAGTGAACATTTTGGGTGGAAGGAAGGTGTGAACAGGGCTAACTTCGTGCTCCAAGGGTATGCTACCTCACAGCCATGATGGCTCTTGGGATAGGCCTCAAAACTCGGCTTCCATTTCTCCCAGGCGGGCCAAAGAATGGCTTCACCCCTTCTTCGGTCCTCATTCTCGGTGGTAGCTCTGCGCTTGGCGCCGCTGTTATTCAGCTTCTTCGTCTTGCGGTCCCAGATTGCCTGGTCTTGGCAACCAGTTCGCCCCAACATCACAAGCACCTCACCTCTATTCTGGGTGCAGACGAGGCATTCGACAGAAATTCTACCTCACTGATTACGGAAGTAAAATCAGCGTCTGGATCTCAAGGAGTCGATGCGATCATTGATGCAGTCGGCGCTGGTAGCAGCCAGAGAAACATCTTTGACACATTCAATCCAAGTGGACCCCAAAAATATGCCCAGGTTTGGACCGGTGATGAGGAGATCCAAGTCCCAAGCGGCGTGGATTCAGTAATGTTCAGAGGTCGCGATCTGCTGCACTTACAAGGGGGAAATAATATAATGCTGGCCCTGCAAAAGTTGCTGGAAGACGATAGCTATAAGTTGCCACTCCCAGTTCACATAGTCGGCGACGGCCTGGAGGCACTGCAGAAGGGGTTGGATATGATGCGACAAGGGGTTAGTGGAGAGAAACTGGTGGTTTCTGTATAGATTGTACTCGCACTCGGCACAATTGAGCACGCTTTGTCTCAGGCCGAACTTCTCAAAATTTAGCGGCCATTTCAAATGCCCCGCCCGAATCCTTAAATATTTCCCCGTCGCCCCCCGTAAAGATTCTCCGCAACAACGTAGAATGGCCAAAATTAGCCCAGCCTCGCCTCCACGGCCCCGGCCACCTAGGGCATGCGACAGATGTCGACGGAGGAAGGCTAAGGTCAGTGCAAGGACCCTTGGCCCCTAAAATAAGGAAAACTAACCGTCGGATTACACCGCAGTGTGACTGTCCAGAACCCTCGGCAGTTTGTATCAACTGCCGACTGTCCGGGGAACCTTGTACCTTTAAGTTGCCGTTGGGCAGAAGAGGCCCCAAAGTGAAACGACACAAAGCTAATAACGCCGTCGGCTCAAGGCCTCAACACATCCCGACCACGCCAACATCGCAATTACCAGATGCCAATGCAGCAGCCCAACTTTTATGCGCTCCTGATTCGAGAACTGTGTCCCTAGACGCTTGGGATACCGGATTGAGTGTTCTCGATCCCGCCCTCTCACCAGACACTGTCCACACAGTCCGAACGTC
This sequence comes from Penicillium psychrofluorescens, assembly GCF_964197705.1. Classification (NCBI taxonomy): domain Eukaryota; kingdom Fungi; phylum Ascomycota; class Eurotiomycetes; order Eurotiales; family Aspergillaceae; genus Penicillium; species Penicillium psychrofluorescens. Next base: position 1,667,647 of record NC_133443.1, on the reverse strand, counting down.
GGTCTCCGAAGCACCGTCTGCACGAACTATCTCTTGCCTGCAACGATGGCACAGCTTAGCAAGAGAGCTATCACTACGGAGCCCATCAGCTCATCTCGAGCGAATGATAAATCGGTGTTTCGATTACTTCTTTGAATATTTATTTCCTTTGATTCCGCTGGTTCATGAACCAAGCCTGCGGGATGGACTGAGCTTCTTCGTCAATCAGGCCAGGGGCCGGAGTTTGCAGGGAAGCAATTTATTGCCCGAAAGCATTCTATATCGTGCGAATAGCCTCAAATATCCGGACCTGTGGCCGGACCATACATTCACACTCATTACAGCGGTGTGCGCGGAGGCAGGATTCCTCCTTCCAAAGGATATTTTCCCTGAAGGGGAGGAAGTCGCAGACATCTTTCTGCAAGCCTCTCGGAACTGCTTGAGCTCTTACCTTGAGGCTGACTTGGAATACCCGAATGCCAACTCCGTGGCCATTCGATACCTTCACTCCAATTGCATGCATGCGGCCGGCAAGCCGAGATTTTCATGGCACATCTTTGGGGAAGCAACCCGATTGGCCCAGGTGATGCAACTGCACGATGAAAAGTCGTTACAGGGCTTATCTCCACTCGAGGCGGAGTTGCGCCGACGCGCGTTTTGGATTGCCTATATCGGGGACAAATCTGCTGCCATACTCAACAATCGCCCCATTACAATCCACAAATTTTCATTCGAGTCGGGTATCACCACGGCATATCCTACTGGAATTGAGGATGAGATCTCAGTTTCTCCGGGGAACTCGGCACCAGATGATACTACGCGAAAGAGTTTCATTGTAGGTTTCAACGCAAACCTACGCCTATGGCAAACTGCATCAGACTTGCTTCTTGAATTGCGACTGCTTGAAAGTCGAAGAGATCCCGGCCTGATTACACGACCGCTTCCAACTGCCGAAGAAAAACATCGAATTGACCACCTCTTTTTACTTTTTGTGACGTCCCTTGATGACTTGCCGCCATATCTACAGCCTGATATGTTTGCGGTGAACGTCCACGAGGATAGCAATCAGCTGGGCAACCCACTGAAGCAGTATATCATCCAGACGGCGAATCTTTATGTGTCGCTACATTGTCTCCGATTGGTCATAGCTCAAAAGCTTGAGGAGTTTAACCACGCTACGCCATTGAATAATGATATTCTGCTACTGCGGAAAACCGAGATCGCTCGTGATATGCTACGTGTTATCCGTGAAGCTCCTTTCTGGTCTTTGCAGGTGAATGGCGAGCCCTGTGTAAGTTAGCTTAATCTGCAACTTCTTTGTTTTTGATGGTTGATTCTGATGATTTTGAAACAGGTGGAGAAAATCCGACTGATTGGTGCCGGTCTACTGGAGATAATCGACCAGTATGAGGCGTCTCCACTGTCGGCTAGAGCTCGCAACGACCTATCGGTCTTACTCGACATTCTAACAAGGCTTGATTCAAAGGCATCGGACACATTACGGAGATCAGTGTGATTTTGGGACTGTATGATTGAGACCAATGTAGAGAATCAACGGAGATTCTTGAAACATTTCTCCAAAAGCTTAGCTCATTGTGCCGCTTTTCATTTTATTTCCCCGAACCAATGGATATTCTCCCGCTTCAAGGCACACGGACCCAGTCAAGGATTCCCCGGAGGAATTCAGGAGTAGAGTGCGGGGATCCCCAAAAATTTAACATTACTGTTGAGATTGATTTGCTTTTGACTTGGGCAGTGTTGCTTGTGTCTACTAGTGTCTAGTATTTCAGGCACACGAGGATCTGGCTTGAGAAACTTATAAATGGCCTCGTAAGACCGCGTCGGATATCTTTATTTTCCAATTGCGATTCCCAATCCTTTCATATTTCTCCATTCGTTCTTCTTTGATTATTGAGAAGAATATACCATGCGAGTTACGCAAACGTCATCTCTCGCCCTGACATGGGCAGCACTGGCAAGTGCTTTGCCCTCAGGCCAAGCCAAAGTGCCATCATGCCGCTTCGCCTCTCAACATACCCAACAGCAGGTCCTTCGAGACCCGAGCAATTTCATCAATGACTTGCTATATTGGGAAGGACAGTTTCACCAGAATAACGTTTCCTACAACACAGCGAATGGTATGTCTTATGATGGCACCAACATTGACTGGGTGACTGGAGAAAGAACCGTGAAGCACCCTTTCAGTGCAGCCAGCAAGGAGGTTAGTTGTAGAGTCTGTAATGGTTCTTGGCTGCTGAAGCTAATGTCTATAACAGTCGCTTCAAGTCATGCTCTATACTCATGCGATTGCGGGCTCAGCAGAGGCTGCCCGGTTCCTGTCTCCTAACAACCCAGCTGCAGCTCCCGAAATGGTGGTCTCAATTATGGAGACTAAGCTGCAGACTTATCTGAGATTCAACGAGACCTACCCTGGTTTCGGTGGATTTTTGCCTTGGTTTACATCTAGCACCCAAGATCTCACTCCTACTTGGGACTGGGTCAATCGCGTGCCTGGTCTTGACAACGGGTAATCGTTATTTTCTGGCCTGTTTTTTATTGTCCACTAACGTTAATATTTCTCAGAGAGCTTCTATGGGCTGTCTACGGCTTTATACAGGCCCTGGAAAACACTAACAACGCCTCCTACAAGGAGCTTGCTAGCAAATGGCAGACCTGGATGGATTATACCAAGACTACTGCGGCGCAGGTATGTGTGATATTTTTTAAAATATGTGAATCATGCATAAAACCACGTACTAAGCGGGATGAACAGATCTTCTACAAAGGAAATGGTCGAGTCTGCTCCGTTATCGACATCAAGAACCAATCTCTTCCCGTCAATGATCCTAACCAGTCATACGACTGTGAAGGAACTGGTCTACTCAATGATCCTTATGAGGGAGAACTGTTCACCTTCTGGCTCAATTTCTTTGGTGGTCTATCAGACGCGGATAAGAAGGCATTGTGGGCGATCAAGCGGCCTCAGTTAGTGAGCGTGGACTACGACATGGGCAATGTCGGTCCCGTTACTGTCCAGAAAGGTCAGTTCTTGCCTATCAGCTTACTTAGATAGTGATTCTGACTCCAAGAAGGATACTGGTTCTCCAGTCACGAAACCTGGAAGGTCATGGAGATGCCCTACTACGACGTTGATATTATTCGGTATTTCAAACCCCAAGGGAACATGCTCTGTCTTGCCATTGAAAGCTAAATATTCCGCTAGACGTGTCTACGAAAACGCCGAACGTGTGCGCACCTGCAACTCTGTGGTCACCAAAGTTCCCGGAATGTTCGCCTCTGTGAACAACTCCACCAACTCTTCGAATGGCCAGGTAATCGGGTACATCTCGAACGCTGGCATTCCATCCATCTCGAACCAAACAGTCCAGGAGCTGGACGTTATCACACCATACAGCGTGTTCCCTACCATCCTGTTTAACAAGGCTGTCGGCTTGGCTTGGTGGAGAAACATGGCCATTGCCAAAAAGGGACAGAGTGAGTGTTTCGCCCCTGCTCTTTGCTTTCACCGAAGAATTTCTGTTCTGACGATATCTGCCTAGATCCCTACGGGAGCACCGAGTCCACTCGTGTGGATGGAACAGGGGCTTCTGCTCTTGTCACCTGGGATAGCAAGATCACGACCGTTAATGCCATCCTCGGAGGCGTGACTGAATGGACTCGTCAGAAGATGAAGAGTGATGGCCTTTATGAGGAGTTCATCAGCATTGCGACGGTTCGTTCGAGACCATACAGTTTGAATCAGTTGGTACTAACTACAATGCACATCTAGAACGAATACTCGAGCGTATTCAAAGATCTCAAAGGAGAGCATGTCAACTTCTGCCTTCCCGAAGAGACTGTGCCTGATGCAGGCTTGGAGGATTTCACTCTTTGCGTTTAGACTGAACTGCCTTGAATTGTTCAGAGTGTACCTACTTATTACCTCTATATTACAAGATATATTTGTTCAAGTTCTTGAATTTGAATGGACTCGCTCGATAAAGTTTGAGCATCATCTTGGATTAACAGGTTGATAGGATAAAAGGAGACCTAAGGCCGTGACCAAATGCAAAAAGACTCCACGCTATGCTTTTTAAGTAGACAAACATATTAGAAATAAGGGTTCTCTGCCCAGAGAGCTAGGAAAAGCCAGAAGCCTGCGTCAGGTCGCGTTTTCACTAGCTACTGTATTTCCCACAGCAGCCATAGCCGCGCTCTCTGTCGACGCTGGCTTCGACCGACCTAACATGGAAGTGGCATCGCGCTGTGCGACCTCTTCCGCGATGGAAACGCCGAGGCCTGCGAAGGCCTCCATCAAGGAGCGTGAGTAGTACTCACGCAGGTCATAACCACCAGCCTGCATGCGAGTATCCTTGCGAATCTTATCCAGATATGCGGAGGGATAGTAATCTTGAAGTGTGTAGTAGTCGTGCTTCTCTGGGACCATGCCGTCGAATGGATCGTAGGGCTTCTCAGGCTCGGGGGCCTTGATCTTACGGAGACCCTTGACGAGTCCAGTATCAGTGGTGCCGGCAGTGTCGGCCGTATTGAGTAGACTGGCGGTACGTTTGACATCTGTGCCGCGTAAAGCAGCTTGTTTTTGGCGGATACGGTCTTCCTCGCTGCGTCGAGCAGACGATTTCTTGAGAAGTACCTTATGGCCCTCACGTGCGATGGCGGCTGCATCGGCCGGCGATCCGGCAGCCAGACGCAAGAGAAAATCGTTTCGTCCGGCCTGCATCTCACGTCGCTCATTCTCATATTCTTCGCGGGCGGCCTGTCGCCGCAGCCGCGCTTCCTCTTGCTCTAGAGTCATCCGTGCCTGGAACGACTGCGACTCCTCGACCTCCAAAGCTTGATTCGTCCGGATTGACTGCACATTGTCCGTCGCATATCTCTTGAGCTTTGCCTCGGTTTTCACCACGTCGATGCCGGAAACTAGGTTGGCTATAATCTCTTCGCGTTGCTCGAGAAAATCGTCATAGGCGCGTTTCGAGTCGAACTCCTCTTCTCGGCGGTTCAACCTGTAAAAGGACAAATGTAAGTCGGGATCCTAACCTCACACAAGACATAAAACCTACACCTGCATCACTCGACGTCGAATATCAACCTCCCTCTCCACCCCAATGTCCTCGAACGTCTGCTGGCGGAACTTGTTTTTGCGCAGGGTTTTCCGGCATCCAGCGACGGGGCAGCTGGATGGGCCAGACGAGAATATCCGATCCACACAGGACTCGCACATCTTGTGGTAGCATTCCGGGTTGATGAGGAATCGCATGTTCGGGTTGAGGTATCGCGAGGACTTGCAGACAGGGCAGACCTCTAGACGCGATCAGGATCAGTATTAACTGAAAAAAGAGCTCAAAGAAACTTACCGTCCTCGTCGCGACGGGCTACGCCACTTGTGGCCGACATGGTGAGTGAGAGACAGATGAGGCGAAGGTGGGAAGAATGACGGAGCTGATAAGAATCACGCACACCGCCTTATCTTTTTTTGCCACCCGCGGACCTGCAACTTTTTCTTGTCAATCACCGCAGTCAGTCACCATGGGGGTTCCTAATCCAAGCCTGGATGCGCTCGAGGAACAGCGTCTCACCCTGGAAGACAACATTTTCAAGCTTCAGAAATCACTCTACCACTGGCGGACTTGGGAAGCAGAGTACGACGGTCTGCGCGATGAAATCGGCAATCTACCCAATGACGCCCTGGCCGAAGATGTGCTTGCGGTTGGCCGCGAATTCGGAGGCACGTTGGTGAATGAGGAGGAAGTGCGCGTCATCCTTGGTGGAAAAGAAGGCATGACGCGGTCTCGCGCACAAGTGGTCGACATTCTCGGCCGCCGGATCGACTATGTCAAGCAGAACATCGGGACCATGGAGAAGCGACTGCGTGCAGCAGAAGATGAGTTGGATGGTCTTGATTCCAACGGTCACGCTCCGACGCAAGGCGAGACCGGGTTCCCCATGTCGGAGATTATGGAGGAGCTGGACGAGGAAGGGCGGGTGATCTCCAGTTCCGTCAATACACCCGGAGACGATGCGCCGCAGCTTTTGGATGCTCTAAAGAAGGCAGGGGTTGAAGATATTCCCGAAGCTGCGGCTGGGAAAACAGGAGCCATCGGTAGTTCGTCAGCTGTGCGAGGGAGTGTCGCGCAAGCGCCGGCTCAACCAGCCGTTGATCCCGAGATTACTACGCAAGGCCAGCAATCTGCACCAGAAGCAAGCGGTGCAAATGTGGATGATCAGGTCGATCTTTCTCGTCCGGTGTCTCTGGTTACTGAAGAGGACCGCAAACAACCACCAGTGGCCGATGTCAGTGAATCCACAGAAGATGCCAAACTCCGCCGCGAGATGTTTCAGTACGGAATTGATGAAGTGGGCGCGATTGTGGCGGAGCTAGAGATGGATGAGGATGCAAGCGATGTATCTGTCGACGAGGATTATGAATATCAAACAGACGAGGACGAGGATGAGGATGAGTTTGGCCGGTCACACCCGGTGCTCTCCGAAGACTACCACCAGCAGATGCGCGAGCTGGAGGCTAAGCTCAACGCCCGGGGAATGTGGAATATGGGCAAGGATTCGCAATCGCTTCCTGCAGATGTCAGAGAGGAAATCGACACACCGGCTATGGAACAGAGCGGGCCAGCAAACGGCAATGTCGATGGCCCTGTCAAAGAAAAGAAGCCCAAGAAGCGCGTTGCGTTCGCCGACGACCTTGATATTGCGCCTGCTCCTAATCCTCCAGTTGCAGGGAAGAGGACACTCCCTCCACAGCCAGATGTCCCGGTGCTCTCGGATTCGATTGTCGAACGAACGGATAACTCGCAGGACACTCGTCCAGCGGCTCCAGAAGCTCCCAAGAAGGTCTCGCGCTTCAAGAGTGCCCGAGACACAGCTCCTGAAAGCGTTGCCACGGACAACATTCCCACCGGGAAACCCTCACACTTTGCTGAATCTCGGGGTACGAGAAAACAAACCAATGCGACTCCTTCATCGGTTCCCCCTCCTCTTTTCCCAGCTACGCCGAAAGAACCAAAACCCTTTTCTACTCCGATCACCGAAACCCCCAACATCCCCTCTGTTCCTCAACCCCCAGAGGGAAAAACTTTGGCCGATAAGCTGGTCGAGCGCGACATCACCCCGGGAACTGCCGCGGCGCCCGAAGGAGAAGAACTAGACGAAGAGATCCACCGCCGCGAGATCGCCACTGAGTTCTACAAAGCACGGAACCGCCTCGTCCACCAGAATGGCGGGTTCGTCAACGATGACGAGCAGGAGATGATCCCCATTGAAGACGAGGACCCACCGAAACGGATCAGCAAGTTTAGAGCTGCCCGGATGAGATAGCATGGCACCAAGGCGCAAATTGGGCTACTTTATACCCAAATACAAACTTGATACCACTTGTTCAACTTACTACCTCCATTCTGTAGGACAGTCACACCATCGTACGATGGAAGAATAGAAAGGAATTCATTTGATCGTGGTGTATTCCGCAGTCAAGAAATGGATCATGCCATTCAGTGGCACGCATCCATCTATCTGAATTCCAAGATTAATCCAAGCAAACCGAGGGCTTCTCTGGCGGCATCCCTGCGTTCCCTGGCCATTCTTTATGCTTGTTCTTCTGATGGTCAGCTACCTGTACTGTGCTCGTCAAGAGTACTTACGGGTATTTGTTGGTCAGCCTAGACTTGTCATAACGTGGTTTGGGATCCAAATTCATGGGAGTGTGGTTTATTTTTGTCCCCCGACATACAATAGTACATATTGAATAGAATTATCGAAAATTTCATTGAGCCACTATGAACCTTAGTATTTGGACAGCCGCTTGTATGCCAGTGGTGAATGATGAATTGCTATTAAAAGGTATCACATTGGAATGCGCAGTGCACGATCATGAACGGTCATAAGAAGCGTTAGGTTGGAGAGAAAAGGTATTCGTCGAGAAAGACCAATGACGTTGAAAAATCACACCCGTAACACTGACTGTCCTGTATGCCACACGCACAATGCTCCCAGGCGTAGACCGAGAATGACAACCGCAAGATGTACGACTAGGGCAAGGATTTGTATCCGGACGTTGTGGGTACGCAAAGTCATCGCTGCGATGACAATAAGAGGATAGAGGATCCACGGGTTGACAGCCAGAGGAGAGCACGGGTGGAGAACCGAGACTACCTTGACGATGAACAGCGAGAGGTGCAGAGTTGAGGATGAAGGCGATTGACCGGGGAAGAAAGAAGTTACAGAGTGCAAAAAAGAGAATCGGCTGGGCGGGGGCGGCAGAAGTTGCTGCTGAGGAAGGGCGTGGATCTCGGTAACTGGTTCTTCGAGAGCGGATGTTCGAGTCGGGGAAATGGGGGGTGATGTTGAGTACCTGGGCCGAATCATTAGGTCTCGATCAGGGCTGAGAGAATGTCCATCTTCCGGTTTTGTGTCTGGTGCCGGGGCTGTGCTGGCTCTGGAGTGATTGCTAGACTCGAACAGCGAGTCGTGCCGGAAATGCACTGGGCTGCGAGGGCTGCGAGGCATTTTCTTGACGGGCGATAGAGCACGCTGGCCCATAGACGGATGTGGGCTACTGACAGGATGGATCCGAGAGGCCGGAGACACATCAGGGCCGGCTGAGCTGGCTCTTTTGTAGAGAAAACGCTCGCTCGTATTGGCTCCCACTTGGATACCGCTCAACACTTCGTCCGCGGATGGCCTTCGGTTGGGATCCACAAAGAGCAATCGTTCAAGGAAAGTGTAAAGTCTCTCTGGAAGATCCGGTCGAATTCCCCGTGCCTTATCAAATCCGTTCCAACGGCTGATCTCTTCTCGGAGTCGGTCCAGGTCTTCCTTTTCCTCGTTGATAAGGTCGGCACTGTCGTATGGAAGATCGGCAAAACACAAAAAGTAGAGGATCATCCCCAGTGAGAAAATGTCTGATTTGAAGCTAAAGTTTCCGAATGGTCCATCTGGATGCTCCCGTCGAAGGACCTCCGGCGCGCAGTACGAGATTGTGCCGGTTGCACCAGTCGATTTTCGTATCGCATCATGACCTTGGACTTCACCGAAGTCGCTCACCAGCACTCGGATTCCGTCACTGGTCTCGTGAAGCAAGCAATTGTTGGGCTTCAAATCTCGATGAATGTACCCGTTTGCGTGAAGATAACGAAGGCCCGAAGTGATGTCGCGGAAGAAAGAATAGATCTCATCCAGCTGGAGAGTACGAGGTCCCGCCAAGGCAATTGGCGGCTCGGGCTCACCCTTGGATCTTCGCCGCAGTCGCTCCTTGAGCTGCTGGGTCGTGGTGGAAGTTTGTACAGAGCCACAAAGGTAGTTGTGCAGGTCTCCAGCATTGCAGTACTGCTGGAGAATGAATGCACACGGCACACTCGGGCCGAAGGTACTGAGCTTGGCGTTTTCCAGCCAAACGTGCCGGTAGGAGACAAGGTTCTGATGTGATAAATGCTGCAGCAACTGGACCTCGCCGAGCACTTTTTCGAGCCATTCATGATCATCGCCGACGGGCACGCGCTTGCAGGCATATTGTCCCAGTGAGACCCCGTCCAACATATGCTTGACTAGTAGCACCACGCCCTTTCCACCGCGTCCTAGAACTTTTTCCTCCACAAAAAACCTCTGAAAGTAGTCCGGGCTAAATGCAGCAGAGGATATTCCTTGCGATGTCGGTGGTGGGCGCTGAGGATGGCCACGGTCGGGTGTCGAACCATCTGGCAGGGCTGGCTGAACGAGGCGACGACGCGGGGAGGGGGGTCTCGAAGAGCTTGCAGAGCTTGGGAGGCTGTTGTTCAGCATGCGGAAGTAGTTGGGGTTAATAAACTCCGCTGGAGGATTGGTGCTCGCGCGGTGAGAGTCCCGCCCTCTGCTGCCCTCGCGCATGGGGCGATGGCAGAGGGGACAGTCTGCCAGCTCCAGGTCACCATTATTGTGGTCAGCTGTGTTTCTCAGGACCAGCTGTTGCGAATCATGGTCAAACACCACCACGGAGTCGTTGTGCCGCCTGTAAATGAGCCGTGATGAGAGCTAGCTCCAGAGCAGTGGAAGGAAGAACGAATACATACAGCACCACATCCATGTTGGATCCCCCGTTGTAGGGAATCATAGACATGTCGTCGTCCGACATTGTCTACAGCAGCATCCCCGCTGGTCTTGGGTTGGACCTGCGTTTGGGGGGGTGAATGACGGAGCCGAACTGCCGCCCCGCATGACATTATGCCGGGCGGTGAAGCGCAGGAACTACAGCCTGACCTACGGGCGTTGTTTACGCAGTGGAATAATGGACAAAGTGATTGCTTTTGTTGCTCATCGGGTATCTAATGAAGTGCCGAGTGCTCTATGGACTCGATAAGTAGTGGCTGTACAGGATATGTACAATCCCGCGCAGGATGCAGAGTCGAAATGCAGGTTCGCAGCAAGGACTAGCGCTCCGCGACGCTGAGGTGCTAGGGGTGAAGTACGTATGACCACTTCTGGAATTGGAGCAACTGGGTCCGGGTGCTCAATCCGCGGTCTCAAGCCTGGCGGGTGTTGGAGGATAGGTCAATCGAGGATGGCCATCCTGTAGTGATCATTTGACCGTTGCGGTCATATTCGTCTGGACTCTTTTTCAATCGTTCTCCTCGCCACTTTCTTCATCGCTGATTTCCAGGTTTGCAATGGAGTCGTTATCGTCGTCGCTCTCTCCAAAACCCTCAAACTCCTGATCACCACCAGGCTGCGAATCGGAAGATTCGGCTTTCTCGTCGGCTGCCTCGGAGGTTGTCTCGTCCAGCTTGCGCTTGCGTCCCATCTCCCCAAGTCGGCCTTCGCGGCCCTCGATCTTACCGCCATCCACGCCAGCTCCCTTCGGAGGAGGCGTGAACCAAGGAATCTTCCCGCGGAGGAAATCATTGATTACCATCTTGGCCACGCCGTCCAGGTCCGGCTCGCCTCCCTTGAGTAGTCGGCCTCCCTTGCGGGCGAGAACGCTCAAAAACTCAATGGCATCATGTTGATCCTTAACACCATATGTCCGCTCCAGGTGACGGGGTTGGACGCGACGAAGTACAGCTGGAATATACTGTTCTGGGTTCTCAACATTCTCAACCCGGCAAACGCCACGAAGAAGAATGTCCTCCTCCGTGTCATTCTGGTTTGGCGGAACGACTCCGGGACAATCGATGAGGTAGATCCGCTTCATCAGGGTGATGTACTGCCACACCTTGGTCTCACCAGGGATAGGAGCCACAGTGCAAACCTTCTTCTTCCGAAGAGTGTTGATGATGGAAGACTTGCCGGTGTTGGGGTATCCGATAAAACCGACGGAAACTTGTTTCCGGTCGGAGTGCAGGGCTGAAAACTGGCGAAGCAGCTGGATGAGAGAACCTTTACCAAAGGAGTTATTGATGTTGGCGTGGAATGCGAGAGTGGGATAATCTTTTGACAGGTGGCGGACCCAAGAAGCCTGATAACAGATTCCACGTTAGCAATCAATCACCAACTAATGTGAAAAGTGCAGAATGTGTGGGATGTTACTAAGAGGCCTGCTATAAAGCCACCAAAGAAGGCAGAAGCAGGACTCAACTCAAAAACAAAGCACGCTTGGTCCTTGAGACAAGTTTTCAAGACGAAAACCAGTCAACCTAGTCTCAGAAAGAGGTTCGGCGCGGACCAGCATCAATCTACCAAAGCTGTAACAGACAGACTCCCATTGAACAAAGCACGACAAGTGTCGCAGGAAGAAGCCTTGACTTAGCAATGGCACGGCCAAGAGGCCGAAGGGGCAAAAATATAGAAATAAAACAAAACAAAGAACTCAAAGAAGCACAGTGATGGACGGGAATAACAAGGGAAAAAGAGACTTACAGCAACACCGGTCGGGACAAGATCACACTTGTTCAGGACAAAGATCAAGTGTTTGTGCGGAGCTTCGTCGTGGATGTATTTTTCAACACTCCGGCAGCGGGTGCCAACGGGGTCACGAGCATCCAGAACGTGAATCACAACATCGGAGGAGTCGATGACTTTGTAAAGTTCATTCCAAATCCGCTTGCTTTGTCCCTTGGAGAATACCGACTCTCGCGCAGTGGTATAAGTGCCGGGGTCCTCGCGAGCAACGTCGTCACCATTGACGATCGCAGTCCCATCCGAGAATGTGCCTTGATCCAACTTCTCGAGATACGAGTCGTGCATCTTGGCGGTCTCGCCAGCAAGGTCTTCCAGAGATGCCACGCCTAGCTTCACTCGCTTTCGCTGAGCCTTGGGACCGAACGTGTCAGTGTAAGGAGCGGTTTCAACTGCCATCTTCGCCTGGTGCTGTTTCAAGCCATTCGTCCCGTCACCATCCCGGATGAGACTCATGGGAAGTTTGTTGGTCTTGAGCAGGACCTGGTATGGGTCCGCCGCGCGCTCTGCTACGGCCTCACGGAACGAAGACAGTGCCTGTTGAGAGATGACTCGGGTGTTGCCGAACCATTTTCGGTTGGGCTCAATGCGAGCAACCGGGGCATCGCGCGACTGGTAAGAGGCAGCCTGGGTGATTTTTCCAGAAGCATTGCGCTGGGCCTTGCCATCCTTGAACATGTTCAAGGTCCTTATCTTCTTTGCATCTCTAGATGATTGTCAGTCCACATTGGTTCCTTGAGCAGCGCTGTTCCTTGGGGTAGGGGGAAAACGTACCTGTAGAAGTTTTCACCTTTGGTCTTCACGTTCCCCATGCCATCATCCAGCTTACCCTGCCGCACCTTCCGGGCGGCCTCTTTCTTTCCGGTACCCATGATTAAGGGTGGTTGTAAAAGTAAAACGGAATTTCGCTGCCGTAACAAAAGTGTGGCAGGTCGGAGATGGAGTGGAAGAGGAAAAGAAAAAAAATGGCGGGCGGAGTATTTCTGCCGCGCACGGGCCACCCGCAAACTCGCTTCGTCGCCCAACTCGCCATCCATTCCTCCTTTCGATCTTCCCGAAAGAACCGGAGTGACCGGGTCCAATTGTCCAACATGTCTCTCCTCCGCAGCGGCCGGGCGGCCACCGTGCAGGTCCGCGGCTTTACGTCCTCCTCCAATCTTCGAGTCGGCCCCGAATCTCCTCACTTTGTCGATGTCCCAAGAGCCATCCAGCCATCTGCCCAGACCAAACCACGCGTCAAGGGTACTCTCCCAGTGCCTCGCGAGATCTTCCCAGCTCGACGGCCAGACAAGAAGACGAAGCAATATATCGATGATGCAACGCAAGTCCCAGCGACCGGGCGCGAAGTGAAGAACAGCAGCGACCCCGAGAAGCAGGAATTCAGACTGAAAATGGCGGCGCTGCGACGAAAGAACCTCCGACAAGGTCTTCGGGAATTGTACCAGCGGAAACGGGTGGCTGATGAAAGGATTACTGCCCGGAGTCAAGCCAGCCAAGCACAACGCGATCGGGTCCTCTACCAGCCCGAGAGAGACGATGAGCGGTTAACGCGGCCGTCCATCGTCCAAGCGATGCTGCATGAAAAGATGGCCGTCCTACCGGATCCCAATCGAGAGGAACGTCTGGCTCAATCGAAAGCGCGCATGGAGTCCAAGCTGGCTGAGAAGGAAATGGAACGCCTGGAGAACTTGCAGCACCTGTACATGAATGCGCGCAAATTCATCACGACAGAGGAGCAGCTCGATGCCGAAATTGCCAAGGTATTCCCTACCGGCTCCAACAAGGCGTGGAGCAATGACCATTCAGAGGGTGAAAGTGTATGGAATTTGGGTAACCCTCGGACTGTGGAGTCAATTGTGAACGAAGGACGGAAGAGTGAGACCCAACGCTGGGATATTCTCCAGGGCAGACTCAAGAAGATTGGAGAGCAGATCACTGGGGGCAAGCTTTGAACGTGATCTTAACATTGTGTACAATACTTTCAGCTGTCATATTTCTTTTGTTTTTATATCATCCAGGGGAAACCTGCTGCATTTTCCAGCTATTTTCCATATCATATTCATCGTTCGTCTTTCCTTCTCGTCAGGTCGACGTAGCGCCTCAATCTACGAAGATTCTACTGTGTACGCGATATCTTCGGCAAAAATATCTCGGTGAGAGTATAGATTCGAGCTGAGAGTATTAGATGCAGCATTAACACAACTAACAAGCAGTATTGGCTAGCCCCCTATTCCGGAAGAATATCCTAATGGGGTCCCAAGACTAGAATCGACGTATAAGTCACCGGCTCGTAAATGTGAATATGCTCGACCCGCAATCCGGAACGCTCACAAAGTGCATTCCACTGCGGCACGCTGCGCTCCTTTCCAGCAGACGCAGCCATCATGGCGATATCAGCCATTGTCGCCCGCCAGTGAGCGCCAGTCCTAGGGAGGACGACTTCGTCGATCAGAATGCGGGAATCGGGGCCCATGGCGGCTGCCACGTTCCGAAGAATCTTTGAAGCATCTTCGTCGCACCAGTCGTGCATGATTCTGCGCATGTAATAGAATTTGGCCCCTATATCTGAGCATTAGCACGAAGTCGGGCTTGAAAGTACAATGCATACCTATAATGGGTTGCTTCTCAAAGAAATCATAAGCTTCAGCTTTCACGCCTTCAATAGGAGGAAGCTTTTTGACTGCCTCTGGCAAATCCTGGAGGACAAGATGGTCTAGGAGGTTGGGATACTTCTTCGCAAGCATCATACATTGGTGTCCGTACCCGCCGCCAACATCCACGAAAAAGGGCTTTGTAAAACCCTCTGCGGGTCCAGAAGAAACTTTTTGAGCTTCCTGGTCAATTAAATCAAACCCGGTGATCCAATCAGCTGATTTCATCGAGGTCATGATCTTCTGCAAAGATGCGAAGAGCTCAGGATGTTGAACGAGCCAGTCGAAGTTAGCGAGCTCAGTATTGAAAGCCTTCTGAAATGGAGTCTTGGTCACACAGGTGATATCTTGGTAGTTTGTTTCGGCCAAGAACGTTGGCAGAACCTGTGCGATGCGACCATGGACGTCGAATCTGATCACTTTAGTATATAATTTGGTGGCATGTGAGGATGAAAATAGGTCTGGCAGGGCTCACATACCCGAAGTGAAGCATGCCATCTCCGACGGGGTCTGCAATGCTGTGAGTGGTTTTGTTGGCTTCGTATTGGTCTTCGCTGATTTCATGTACAATGTTGTTGGAAGCCAAGTAACGAAGAAGTCGCGCTGACGGCAGAAATATAATGTTAGAACTTCGAACACAATACTCAGATCGGTGTTGAATAATCCCACCTAGTAGCTGAGGTGATGCACCAGACGACTTTGCAAGGTCGTTGACACTCATGGAGCCCTGATGCCTGCACAGCGAGCCGAATAGGTTCAGGTCGGCGCCAACGCGGAGGATCGACGGGAGCAAGCTCTATGTCTAGGGTTAGCCTCGTATGGAAAGGGAGCATAGACGACCACCCCACCAAGTTCGCAAGAGAATGCACGACTTCGTTAGTAGAATCAAACTCTGACTGCACCTGTTGGAGAGTCTTGCGGATGTTCAACCGACCGACTTCGTCGGCGGTTTGCATCAAATGTTTGATCTGGGCAACAACGGAGTCCATTTTTGGTTGGATAATAAATTTTTCGACTGATAGACTGAAAGTACTTGGTCTAAATAATAATTCCTGTCAGGCTCGTCAAGTATCCAGCTTTTATACTTGATCGCCCGAATCGACCCTCCGCGGATAGACGGAAAGTCCGCGGCATTCTCGCTTTATCATTGGCCAGTTGTGCTCGCCGACCGCATCCTTCCTTCATCCATCATCCTCACCCAACACAGAGCCGCGAAAGTAATCAGCATAAGGGGAAATGCGCATTGATAAAGATGTCAGGCTGTCGCGACAGCGACCGGTGTCATGCCATTTCTGTCGTTCGAGGAAGCTGCGGTGCAGTCGCCAATTCCCCTGTCCGAACTGCATCAGCCGCGGACTGAGCTGCCAACTGTATGCCTCGTCACCTTTGCAGATCAACAAGCCTCGTGGTGTTGCCAATCAATCAGAAGTTGGCAATGAAGATATTCTATCGCGTGTTCGCAGACTTGAAGACATCGTTATCGGGCAGCGCCAACCGACCGCCGCCGAGAAAACACTTGAGGCTGAATGTCCGCTACAGCCTTCGCCTCATTCCAGAGGCCAGCGCCCCTACATACCGAGGCAAGAGCAACCTTCAACAGCTGATGCCAACTGGCTTGAGAAAGCAATCACTTACCCCACTTCAGCGGTACGTTCTACTCTTTCCTGATGTTCGAGCCTGCTCATTGTAGAAACAGCGCTCCATTCTGGGCCATGAGATCGAGTTTAAAATTTGCTCAATCCAACAAGCTACGAAACTAAATAGTGTCAGTGACACGTCTACGGCACGATGTATTTGGCTTCCACTCCAAGAAGAGTCAGAAAAAGTGGTCGACAAGTACCTCGCTGACATCACATACTTGCACCATGTCGTCCATAGACCTTCAGTCCGAGCACTCGTGAACGAACTTTATGATGACCTCCATCAGAATCAACCAATAAAGACTGGGCAAGTCTCCTTGCTCTTGGCTATACTGGCTAGCACCACGTCTTTTTGGAGTGTGCGCGATATGGACGATTCGCCTTTCTCTAGTGTGGAGCAGGCAAATGAACAGTCTATGTCGTGGGCGGAGGCAGCTTTCGAGACACTGGACTATTCGCGCCATACGGACTGCGAATCTATTGAGGACGTTCAAGCCATGTTAATCTTGCTGTTTGTGGTCTGCAACCGGGTCGGCATACGAGCCCAAGCTCGCCATCTGCTATTTACTGCCATCTCAGTTGCACGAGAGCTATGCTTGCACCGGATCGATCATCCGCATAATTCGGAATTTGCGAATGCTCTTCCTCCTGATTCGGTTAGGGCGGAAATGGGGAGAAGAATATGGTGGTACCTTGTGTCAACCGATTGGTATGCCTGGCTTTGTCCTCGGTTTATGCATGCTGATAAGAGAACAGGCAGCTTTCTCAGTTTGCGGGTTCTCACAAAGGAACGTATAATATCAATCCACGGCATATGATGACAAACAAACCCCGGAATGCCAACGATGAAGACCTGATCGATGGGATAGTTGTTGATCAACCGATTGATCAGCCAACCTCCATGTCTTACTGTCTACACCGAATACGCCTGGGTGAACTATGCCGCGAGATTACTGACAATGTCCCCTTCGCAACATCCAGCACTGGGGGGCCAGCTTTCCAACAAGCACAAGAAATTGACATCAAACTCCGAGCCTTTTCAAATGAAGTCCCGGCTTTCTTTTCTCTGGGTACCGATCTGAGCCAAGTACCCGTGAATGACTTGCGAAGATCGCCCGAAATCGTCAGTCAGCGGTACATACTGAACTCATTACTGCATACCCAGAGGTGTAGATTGCATTTGCCTTTCCTATCACAAAATTCCGCCGACCGCGCCAATACCTACTCAAGGACTGCATGCCTAGACGCAGCCCGCATGGTGATCCGGGCCGAGGCACAATTGAGGAAAGAAAAATTTCCCTTCGTGCTGTCTCGATTAAAGTTTTCCGGTGTCTTGCACTGTATGTGCATGGCCATAGTAGTTCTGTTGTTGGATCTTTGTCTCAACAAAAGCACTCGGCCCGCAGAGGACCAGGAGCGTCGTGGCGAGATTTTCGATGCATTTGGCATTCTTGAAGAAGCCAAGAGCGATTCCCCGTTTGCAAAACATTTACTTGACTCCTTTATGACTATCCTTCGGCGGAATAAAGTGTCGCTGCCAGAAATGGAGAACACCAATACAGATCGCCTCGGTGTCGAAAATTGCGAGTCAGCGTCCAGACCTACCGATGGCTCCGACATGCCGACGGGTCCAAGTTCCATAGACCTCAACGCTGACACTGCTTTGACGGATTCATCGCAACCGTTTTTCGGTGACTTTTGGCAAACATTCGACACGAACATTGACGCGAACACCTTCGATTGGGATACCTTGTTTTCCGAGCTGGAATCTTCATTACTGTCGGCGTGAAAGACAACAGCGAGTCTTGACCCCACCACAACCATTAGCAAACTATCGATGTGAATAGATACACGTCGCCGCCATAGTCTATTTAATCGATTCCTCATCACTCTAGGTATGACAATTGGGATGCATACTTTTTTTTTTTTTTGGATGGATCTAGCTTTACATCTCCTTTTTCTTTCGTTCTCTTTACTCATTATTTGATTATTCTCGCCACCGGCTGCCTCCAATACAACTGTGATCATGGACCGATCCTCCTTGACTCGCCTTTCCAGCTGCCCACTCACGTAATACCTAAGAATACCTGCTACAAGAACTTTCTTGACCTGTCACAAAAGAAAGAAAGAAAACAGGCTGACAGGGACAAGAAATCAAAGTTTAATTTCACGCATTGGATTACGGAACATTCTTGGAAAGAAGAAACCGAAAAAAATTGGCAGCAAAACAATAGATTCTCGTCTCGACTGGGACCACCGGATAACAAGGCAGACCTCTTCTAAGGTCTTCCTGCGAGATGTATGTCATTTTGACAGTTCAAGGTTTTCTCAGCGTCGAGACCCGCTCCGCTCACTTAGTGCGCCGTGAGATCGACATGACATGTCAGGATAAACTTGGCACTGGCGTCGGAGCTAACTATAAGTGGCCGAAATAACCCCAACGGCTGTACCGGTGTGAATTGGAACTGGAGACAATGATGGCATTGGCGCTTTACACATTATTCATCGATTACGGCTAATCACCGACGTTATTTTCGCTCATCACCGAGATCCATTATCCGACTGAACCGATTCGGAGTGCAGCGGAAGACACCGCCTCATCGAACTTGAGATTCCCGAAGCGAAGTCACATATGACATATTAAAATGATGCCTAGTTCTTGAATAAACCGGCGATCGTCCCTGTGTACGTAGTCTACTATCCCTAAATGCTTTGTAATGTCTGGAGATATCTCTACAATACTATTGGAATCTCGCAAGGACGCGAGTCGGCCACTATTTGGAGAGTTCTAGAAGCCTAAGAAGTCTAACAGAGTTCGCAGCCTTATCGCCCCCGTGGTGCGCCGGATCGGCGAAGTGACATGGATCTGCACCTCGACACGCGTCGAGGATCGGGCACTTCCTAAACCACCATCTCCTCCATGGTATCTAGCGCTTGCCTTGAAAACAGACGTAAAATTGATTATGACGTCCCTCGTTGCCAACTTTGTTACTGTCTCACACAGTATTCTATGTTTGGCATTTTGACAACAAATGATAAAAATAATATGTGTATCCAGAGAGTGGTCAGCTCCGGGTCCAACCAGAGGAACAAAAATAGCCGATCATACCGTTGGCGGATTGTCCCTCATGGACCCACTGGCAATAAATTGAACCAGAAGGAACAAGGAACATTCCGGAGTTCCACGATCCGATCCAGTTGTGGTGTGCTCATTACCTCCGCTTTTTTGGAGCCCCAGTCTTGCTTTCATTATGATTTTCGCACAGGTGCACGAAGTAGGCAGTGCGACCCAGAGAATTTCCCGATGGAGTTACAAAACACTCTGACCACTTGGCAGCCACTGCTCAAGAGTTTGACGCAGGGAACATCAGCCTAAGTGGATGCGATCAAACTTTTTTTGAAGGGGCCTAGCCCTCTACCAGCGTCTTCTACCTTTGCAACTCAAGGCATAGGTGATTCTTCGGCATGAGAATTGAGCTATAGACCCCCGAACTATGAGTGTTTACGCTTAGCTGTTTCAGGCACCAAATCTGGAGGTCCTCCACGATTGTACCTCAATTACCCGTATGCCGACCATCCGGCACAGACGAGCGGGAATCAATGAGAAGGCCGTACTGTGCCGACTTACCGTGGAAACCGGCGCCTCCATCCGCTTGACCCGGGTTTCGGTCAGCCTGCGCCTTTCGTAGTCGCACACATGAGGTGGAATCCATGGACGAAGCGCATTTGCCACTGGAAACGCGGTGCCTGCTCAGATGAGGTCCAGCCTGAGTCGAACGGCTTCTATGATAGGCTCTGAGGACCCACCACAGCCCTGTCTCTTTCGAACGGCAGCCATTGACGGTTTTTCGGACAGTGGAGCATCGAGCATGGCCTTTTCTCCACATCTCGCAACAGTAATCTTTTCTTGGAAATGACGTTTGCTCTATTACGATGCTGACCTGTTCGGCTGGTTCGGGCCTGCGATTACTTGCTCTCTGAGGAAGGGACCTGGTCCACTCTACCCACGTACAACGGCATCGAGCCAATGCAATGACACTCGGCCAACAAAATGCCTTTCTATTTTCGATTCGCTTTTGGAAATACCGGATCCTCGTGGCTCAGATGTCCCAGAGCCACACATCCTGATTCGTAACGAAATGACCTGAATCCACTGCTCGTTATAAATATTCCCTCGTTCTCCAAAATATCGCCCCCAATAAATTATTCCCGTGTTGATCTATACTCGGTGGCGGCTAATAAGCTCAAGATCTATCAAGAGCTTTAAAGGGTTGTGTTCATTCGTTTCTTTGACCCCCCCCCCCCATCTTCATTCGCTACTCGATACCATGAAGACCTTCGTCACCCTCGCAGCCTTCGCTGCCGGCACTAATGCCTTGGTTGGTCGCAGCAACTCCTGCTGCTTCCACCTGACGGCTTCTGGCGGTGTCTCAGGCTCGATTGGCCAGCTGAACGATGGCCAGACCCGTGTTGGAGATAACTCTCTGTCGCCAGCTCAGTTCTGCCTCGACTCGTCCAACGGCACTATCACCGATAGCAAGGGCCGTGGATGCGTCATCACCTGTGAGTACTTCACTGATAATTGATCCAAGAAGACGACACTGACAACTTTTTCTAGCCGAAACTACTCAGTTCCAGTGTGATGCAGGTGCTGCTCCCACCCAGGGCTTCTCTATCAACTCCCAGGGCGAGCTGGTGTTCCAAGGCAGTGACAACTTCATTGCTTGTGAAACTGGCGAGAGAAACGGCCGGAACATCTACACCACTGACAGTGCCGATATCACCATGTGCAAGCCTGTGAACCTGCACGCTGACTCTTGCTCGAGCTCTGGTGCTGGCGCTTCTTCGTCTTCCGTGGTCACACCCGTTTACTCGACTATCCCAGTCTCCTCTGCTCCGGCCACTGAGTCTACTCCTGCCGTCTCGCCTTCGGGTTACCCTGGCTCGGTCTCCTCCGTCCCGGCTTCCTCTGTGCCCGTTTCATCGGTTCCGGCCACCGAGTCTACTCCTGCTGCCTCGCCTTCGGGATACCCTGGTTCCGGCTCCTCTGTTCCGGCTTCCTCTGTGTCTGTCCCGGTCACTGAGTCTACTACTACCACTGAGTCTACTGCCACCGAGTCTACCCCTGCCGTCTCGCCTTCGGGATACCCTGGCTCGGTTTCCTCCGTCCCGGCTTCCTCTGTGTCTGTCCCGGTCACTGAGTCTACTGCCACCGAGTCTACTCCTGCCGTCACTCCTTCAGGATACCCTGGCTCGGTCTCCTCCGTCCCGGCTTCCTCTGTGTCTGTCCCGGTCACTGAGTCTACTACTACCACTGAGTCTACTGCCACCGAGTCTACTCCTGCCGTCACTCCTTCAGGATACCCTGGCTCGGTCTCCTCCGTCCCGGCTTCCTCTGTGTCTGTCCCGGTCACTGAGTCTACTACTGTCACTGAGTCTACTGTCACCGAGTCTACTCCTGCCGTCTCGCCTTCGGGATACCCTGGCTCTGGTTCCGGCACCTCTGTTTCGGCCCCGGCCGGCTCGGGTAGCCCTCCTTTGGCTGGCTCGCCCTACACCGTGCTGACCACGGTGACCGTCACTGACTGCAGCTGCTCTGCTACCCCTGGTGTTCCTGCTCCTGGTAGCGGGTCATCTGTCCCTGGCTCGCAGCCCTCCGGTCCCGCCAGCGGCTCCCCGGCCCCGGCTACCACTCCCATTGTTTCGTCTCAGCCGGGTGGCCCTGCTAGCATGTCTGCTTCCTCGCCCAGCGTCTTTACTTCGGTTCCAGTCAGCGCCTCCAGCGTCTACCCTTCGGTTCCCGCTAGCGGCTCCAGCGTCCCTGCTGGCTCGGCCTCGGTTGCTCCCTCTGCCACCGGCTCGTCCAGCGGCAGCTGCCCTACTGATCTGTCGGGCGACTATGAGTTCCCGCACCTGATCATTCCCGTCGACTCTTCTTCGCCCGACACTGCCCCCGGCACCTCGTACAACGGTACCCTGACCTCTTCCATCTCCAGCCTGTTCAACTTCGACATTCCCTCGTCGGATGCCGGCAAGACCTGCAGCCTGGTGTTCCTCTTCCCCGAGAAGCAGGACCTCGAGACCTCGTCTTTCAGCTTCAGCGGTGATGGCCAGATTGACTTCGCTCAGCTCTCGTCGCCCGCGAGCTCTTCCACCTCGTACAGCAACATGCCCTCTGTCTCTCAGGACTTCGGTACGACTACCGTCTCGCCCGGCAACTCCTACGTGATCTCCACCTTCTCGTGCCCGGCTGGCCAGACTGTCGGCTACGAGATGAAGAACGCTGGTTCTACCGACCTCAACTTCTTCGAGGACTACAACCCCTCGCCTCTGGGTCTGTACATCACCGTCTGCTAAATTAGTGCGTCCTTCGTACAATGCGGCTACTGTGGACCATGTCGTTTCATTATCTCTGATTAAATGTCTGATGTCAATATTCATGTGACCAAGTGATCATGTTTTTTCTTCTCTACTGGTTCTGCGCTGAATCTTTGTTGGTGGAACAAATGTTGCGACCAGCAGACCTCATGGACTGGTGAATTGTCCTTTGTATAGCATTGTGTCTGGGTCACTCGTATCCAGAGCAAGACACTCCTTCAACTGCTGTATTATTAGAAATACAAAGTTTTAGTTTTTTTTTAAAAAATTTGTAAAACAATGATTTTACTTTCTATCTAGAACGTCGTATTCTTTTCAATTGCCTTCGTCAAAGTTGCCGCCTTTCTAGCACACACCTCACCAGGGAAACCAAGAAAATGACGATGCAAGAATACCGAGATCTAAGTCAGAATCAAACTGCGGAAACTGAATACGAAGTGTCCTGAACTGCTCTTCTGCCAGTTCGTCTCCGCTATTTTCGACATACCTCAAGATAGCGGGGACAACTAGAGACGCTCGGAAATCATCAACTATCAACTGATCCCACGAGCATGGCATCTTACTTCCCGTTGTGTAAGCATTCATGGAATAAACCTCGAGGACAATTCTCTGGAGAACAGGGAGGGAAGCACCTTCAATTGCAAGACAGAATTTCTGCTGCGCCATACGCCGCAGATCCTCGATGCCCAGAAACATCGCTGAGCGGATCATGCCTAGATGGAAGGCCAGGAGACGGGCGTGGTTGTAGCAGGGCCAGCATGTCAAGTCTGGACCTCCAAGGAAAGTTTGACAGAGGACGTCATGTTCTGCGACAGAGTAATCTCCCGTGTACAGGAAGTTGACGATTCGTCCCATGTGTTTCGGGTGGACGGGGTCTGGGATGTTGAGGACGGGGAGCAGTCCCGTGTTAGCAATGACCGGATCAGATTCCTAGTATTGTCAGCTAGTATTTCACAGGAACTCACTGGGCATCTAAAACTCACCAGATGGGGCTTGCATCTGCGGAATAGATAGGGAGACTGGTAGCACAGCATGTGTGCGTGTACCTCGAAGTTGTCGCTCCAGCGATGTCGTATGACGAGATCTGGAGGAAGCAGGTCATGGACCCTGTGCTTGTGTTAACTTGAATCTGCAAGTAGGTGGCTTACTTACCATTTGTGTGCCGCTTCAATGGCGTCCCGAATCATAGCGCCCTCACCGGGACCCAAGTAGATCCTGTTCGTGTTCTTGTGGGCGTTGCATGGGCCAATAGGTTTTTGTTTGTCACTCATTGTTCAACAAGCCCGATCGGATAGATCTGGTAAACTATCAGCATTCAGAGGTAAATCGGAGGTACATAGAGGGAGGGGACTTGGGCTGGGTGTCCACGACGTGCGAGGCTGTCTAACAGGATCTTATCGAGGGCCATCAGGGCCTTTTTGAATCCTTGATCTACAAAGAAGAGCCATTTCAGATACATCGTGTTTCATTGAGAATAAAACAACAAAGGATTGTCCATAGATGAAAAATGTGAATAATGCCTGGACCTTGACGCCTAACAAAGAACAATATATAAATAGAACGGATGGTATACAAAGAAACAGGTGGTCACGATGAAACAATAATAATCGTCCGATGGCGACCAATCACACCGGGCCAGTGACAGACTTTGGAGTGTTGGGCGCGTGGATCACCCGAGGCTAGACCTGTTCAGACGGTACCGGTACCTGAATTGCCATGCAATTTTGGCAGTGAATCAGGTACCAGTACACATGCCCAACCTTGCTTTCATGGTACACGCGACTCATCTACTCTTTTTTTCTTTTCTTCTTTCATTCTTTCTTTCTCTCTGCAGCACACACATACGCTCTTTCGAACTCATGGAACTTTCCGCCAAGCTGCCCTTCTCCAAGCGCCGACTGCGTCCGCGCATTGTTATCTCGTGTGTATACTCACTCTGCCTGCGTTCCCGACCGAATCGGTCACTGACATGCTTCCAGGTACATCTTCGACTATGTCATTCTTATGTGCGTTGAAACTGATTCTTCAATCGATGCGCCCTGCTAACCCGGAACAGTGCTTGCATCATTGGCTTCTACATCCTCGACTCCATCGAGCCATTCCACCAGCACTTCTCCCTCCGCAACATCTCCCTCCAGTACCCGTACGCCGTGCACGAGCGTGTTCCGATCGCCCTCGCTCTTACCATCTCGGGCGTCTTTCCCCTGGTCCTGATCATTATCTACACCCTCGGGATCGATGGCTTGTTCTCGCACCACAAGCAAGATCCAACTTCTGGGAGAAGAAAGTTGAGAGGCCCGTATCGGTGGAAGGATCGCCTGTGGGAAATGAATTGTGGCATTCTGGGCTTGCTACTGGCGCAGGGACTGGCCTTTGTGGTTACACAGGTGCTCAAGAATGCATGTGGCAAGCCTCGACCCGATCTGATCGCAAGGTGCCAACCGCCCGCCGGAAGCCATGATGAGATCCCGGGCTTGTCAAACTACACGATCTGCACTGGAGACCCTGCACTGATCAAAGATGGATTCCTTTCTTGGCCATCAGGTATGTTCGTCTCCGATGTGTTAATTGTTGAAAAGCTAACATGTGGCCAATGTAGGTCATAGCAGCTGTAAGCGTCTTTGAACAACCACCCTCTTACATTGATACTGACTGATTATTGAACCACAGCATCCTTCGCCGGCCTAGGCTATACAGCACTCTGGTTAGGCGGTAAGCTGCACGTCATGGACAATCGCGGCGAGGTCTGGAAGACCTTGCTGATCATGGTTCCTCTGATCGCGGCAACCCTGATCGCCGTCTCGCGCATCATGGACGCGCGCCATCATCCATTCGACGTGATCACCGGCGGGCTTCTGGGTCTCATCACCGGCTATGTCTCCTATCGCCAGTACTTTCCTCCGATCACCGAGGCCTGGCGCAAGGGACGTGCCTATCCGATCCGCACCTGGGGTACCGACCCCGTCGATCCTCACGGGAATACCAAGATGGGCCACTTCGACGAGAGCGCGGCTGCTCTGCGCAATCTCGACGATGAGCAACTAGGTTCAGTGCAATCTAACACCACGGCGGCACCTTACCTAGGATCCACGAATCCATTCGTTTCCCCTGCCTACCCACGGCGGCCGCACGACCACGATCCCGATGGTAACTGGTCGTCTAGCGAGGATGATGTTAGCAACGTGTATGAAATGCAGCATGGGTATGCGGTAGCACAGAATCCGGGGGCTGTTCGCTCTTCGCCGCAGTATACTGGGTATCCGCCGCAGATGATGCCGACTGGGGGTCTCTCGGCTCCGTCGGTGACGGTCAGTCATCCGGGTCGAGGGCAGCCACTTACAGACCCGGTCTAATGGGTTTCTTTTTTTTTTTTCTGTTTTGCATTGTCTCAGGATGAAACTTGTATCTCTAGCGTCGCATGAAATTAATAACTACATGGCGTTGGTGTTGATTAATCCGAGATTTCCGACCTTTCTTAGGGTTAGATTCGAGGCTGGGAGCGCGCATGGACCACCGACTGTTGGCCCGACAATCATCGTGGCTGCACAACATCGACTAACTATACGTCCATTGCCCAGCCACCCAATCGGTCCCAGCCTCCCCCGCCGTCAGCAAGATGACGATCACAGTATTTCTTCCTCTCTGCCTTTCTTTTCTTCCCTTTTCTTTTCTTTTCTATCCTCACCTCTCCCTCTCCCTCCCCCTTACCTCTCCTCTGTGACCTCGAGGGTTGCAATCGCAACGGCCTTTAATCCACTACGAACCCTGCACCCCATGCCGTCATCCTAAACACCTCGGGTCATTTTGAAATCCATCTTATCTGCGCGCGCATTCCTCGGATCTGATCTGATTTTCTTGACCCCTCCACACCACACCCGCCAAGATGATTGGTAGCGTCTTCTTCATCTTCAACCGCCTGGTGGAGATCACCTTCTTGATCCCCATCATTGGCATGATGGTGCGTCCTCCCCATTTTATTTTTTTTGTATCTCCGACTAACCCGACCGTGAACTGGCAGGCTTGGTTCGTCCACGGCTACCTCCAAGCCAATATGCTGACCCCGCCCTACATCCTGGTCCTATTCATCGTCAGCGTAATCGCTATCTTCTGGGCCTTTGACACGCTCATCCGCTTCTCCACAACCAAGCGCTCCGCCATCTTCGTCGCCTTCTTGGATCTGTGCTTCTTCGGCGCCTTCGTCGCAGGCGTCTACGAGCTGCGCTTCATCGCCAACGCCGACTGCTCCCATTGGGACGGCGGCAGCGCGTGGGTGTCACTGGGCCCATTCGGCGAGTTTGGCTTCCGCTCGAACAACGATCTCTCGCTGCATATAAACAAGACCTGCGCGATGCTGAAGACCTCCTTTGCGTTTGGCATTATGGAAGCGGCTTTCTTCCTGTGGACTGCGTTCATTGCGCTCTTCTTGCATAAGAAGCACCGCGACGAGGTTGTTGTCAAGGAGACTACCGTACGGAGACGCAGTCATTCCAGTCGTCGTGGATCCGGCTCGCGGCATCGGCATCATAGCTCCAGCCGCAGGCCGCACTATGTCGTTTGAGAAGGTGGGAGAGATGGGATTTACGGGATACTTTTTAATGATTGGTTTATGATGGAGACGATTTGACTGGACGTACTCATGAGCGGAACGGACTGCAATGTTCTTGGAGGAATGAACAGATGGATGAATATCTGGTGCGAGATCCAGGGGTGTATCTTCTATATCTTGTTTTCGATAGCAAATAGCCTTCATGTCCAAACAATTCAATTCATGGCTCAAGTCAACTATATCTCCTCTTTCGCCTTCTCGTCATCCTCGACATTCGCTTCTTCTTTCACGCCACCTTCATCACCTCTTGCCATCGGAAAACCATTCTACAGACTGAATGAGAGGGCCTGGCTGCACAATCGCTCTGAATGAGAATGTCTACATGACGGGTAGGTTTCAAGGTGTAAGTCCGACATGACTTGTATAGAGATAGCCCCCATGGAGAGTAAAACTGGTTGATTTATGCGCGTAGGTAAACAATAGCCATGGGAAGACGCAGAATTGAATCGAAGGTTCGCGCGAGCTATAGATTTTAGATGCCTCTCCGGTGCGTGAGCCCAGCTGAAGGCTCCAGGAGCCTTTCGTATGCTCCAAATTTGTTCTGCTTATATTAACGTCACGGTTAGCTGCCAATCACTTTAGCGCTAAATGCTTGGTCGCAACATTGTCGTCAGCGGCGCTTCGGTCTGAGATCTGCCGGTCTCCGCTAAGAGCTAGACACGGGTTTATCAAAGTCATGTTTTCCACTGCTCCCGTCTAAAATCTCTAATTAAACCAAAACGCAAATATTCCTTATCTCGCATTAACTCACAAACAAGCATCCAAATTGTGCCATTCCGACCCCTTTTTGCGTCATCACTACCGCTTCTCCATCGCATCGGGACGTCGGTCTCGTTCCAGATGTGTGGGGGAACACTAAACCATTCCCGGCCCGCGTGGACCCATGTGCTCGCGGCTTGTCGGTTCTGGGGAAAACAGCTGTAATCCGGATGGAGGCAAGGGGCGAAGAAGGCAGCCTCTCACAAACTCAGATGGCCGGTCGCCCAGGCCTGATTGGCACATTCCACGCAGTCCTTCCGGAAATGCTGCAGTGTACCAGCTCCCCGAGTGGAAGACATTTCTTCCTTTGTGAGGAGTAGGGAAGCTTATCATAGTGGAACCAACCATCCGCGACTCTTTATAAGCCCAACACAGACTTGCCTCCTTTCCTCCAAGCATATTATTCTCTATAGCAGCAAGACAAAGAATCCAGGTTTGTCGATCCAGGTGTATGTATCAGACTTCAGGGGCGGATCCTTTTTCCTACAACGTCAGAGGCCTGTGCTTTTCATACTCTGGGCGCCATATTTCTAGTTCATGGCGTGCTCATCACCACCCTTTGCGTGCTGGAGCCGCCCCCTCTCCAACGCGTTGCCTTGTGTACCTGTCCTTTTTATAGCTGAGCCTCCCTGACGTGTACGTTTCTAAGAATCTTTTTTTTTAATTTCTCGTTGTTGTACCTGGCAATCCCATTCCAGCCCTAGCTGACACGGGATCAAGCTCATCGTACACGATCATGCCTAGGTTAAACGGAACCAGGCTCGGAGCTATCCGCGCATACTTTTTCGGCTTCTTTATCTGTACCGCCGGGTTCTTGTTCGGATATGACACAGGTGTCGTGGGTATGGCATTCCTCCGCGGCCGGGTGTATAGTGTCGCGTGCTGATACTGATCAATCGACATACAGGTGGCGTCCTAACGCTAAAGTCCTACATAAAGGATTTCGGCTATACCGATGAAACCACCGTCAGCGCGGTCATGGTCAGTCTACAGAATGCTGGCGCCTTCTTTGCCGCTTTGGGTATCTTCCCCATCTCCGACCGATTCGGGCGCAAGTACACCATCCAAGTCGCCATGTTACTTTTCTGCATTGGTATCGTGCTACAGGTTGTCCCTTCGCACTCGCTCGTCTGCTTCTACATCGGACGTGTCGTAAGTGGAGTTGGTCTTGGTTCAGCTACTGCCGTTGTACCCGCGTACAGCGCCGAGATGGCGCCTAAGGAGATTCGTGGTATGGTTGGCGGTGGCATGCAGGGTCTCTTTGCCATGGGTGTCATGGTCAGCTACTGGATTGACTACGGAGTCGAGGTTGGCTTGCCAGCGATCTCTAGACAGTGGCAGATCCCGGTCGGGCTCCAAATAGTGCCGGCAGCAGTGCTAGGTCTTGGTCTAATACCTATGCCAGAGAGCACGCGCTGGCTGGCTAAGAAGGGACGGCTTGAGGAAGCGTTAACATCCCTACAGTGGATTCGCGCTAGTGAGAGTATGTTTCCTTTACCAATTGATATATAGCAGGACTAACAGAGTGATTCTTTCTAGGCGCCGAAGTGAAAGCGGAATTCAACGAGATCCAAACTGGTCTTGAGGAGGAACTACGGGCCACCGAGGGCGTCAAGAAGCGCGAGCTTCTAGAACCCGCCAACCGCTACCGGATCGCACTTGCTTTCTTCTTGTTTCTGGCTCAGCAATGCACGGGAATGACCTCGCTCGCGTACTTTGGGCCGCAATTCTTCAAGACCCTCGTCGGTAACAACAACAGCCAGTCTCTGCTCATCACGGGTCTCTTTGGTGCCGAGAAGTTCGTCACTTGCACTACCTATCTCCTATTCTTCTCGGAAATGTGGGGGCGCAAGCCGACTCTTTACATTACTGCTTTCATGATGACCGTCTGCTTCGTGATCGTGACCGTTCTCCACGAAACCACCGTTGCCACAACACCCTCAGGCCCAACAAGTGCTGGCAAAGCCACCGTGGCGATGATCTTCGTCACTAATGCCATCTACCAGTTCAGCTGGGGTCCAGTTATATGGCCGTATACTGCCGAGGTAGGTTCCCGTTGATTTTGACCTCCCATTGTGGCAATATTCTAACCATTGACCTTAGATCTTCCCAAGTCGCATCCGTGAGTTCGGAGTCTCAGTCGCAGTGTCCTCGCAATGGCTCTTCAACTTCCTCTTCTCGCTCGTCACCCCGTATATGATCGCATCTATGGGCAGCTACACCTTCGTCTTTTTCGCGGCTTGCGATTTCGTCATGGGCTGGGTCGTGTTTTTCTTTGTGAAGGAGACTAGGGGGAAGAGCTTGGAGGAGATGGAAACACTCTTCCACAGCAACGCTGCTTTCAATGTCGCCCTTGCCAGAGACAAGGGACGGGCATCTGCGGATATCCACCATAATGAGGATGCGGTACCTAGTATTGAGGCTTGAAATGGATTTATAATATTTACACATTTTAGATGGATACCTAGACAGTGCATGTATGGCATCCCTCTGGAAGGGAGATTGATTTGCACGATCTTTTGGAATGACAGTAGCTCAATTTTATAAAAAGAACTTGGAATAAATGTGGTCTCTACACACATGTAAGACGTTATGCTTGAAATCCAGGCCTCTTGCAGACCTGTCTAAGGATATTTGACATGTAGTACAAAGCAATTAACCAACTCATTTGGCTATGTTCTATTCTATTCTTCCCGATCAAAAAATATACACATCCTGAAGTGCATCTTCTCCACTGCTCCATCTCTCAACTGTTTGGGTTGTTTGGGCGGCTTTGCCATGGATCTTAACCTGAGCTAGACGTGGCTTTAGGTGGTCGGCTGGGTAATTGCAGCTCCGCTCCCACCGTACAAAACAAGCAACACGATCACCACGACACCACCGACTGCGATGACCTTGGTCTTCGCGGGGTTGCTGCGCTGGTACTCGCCGACGTGGAGACGAACATCCGTGGCGAGAGACTGCATTTTCTCGGCACCGAGCTTGTAGTACACCAGTCCAGCGAGGGCGATGGAGTAGCCGAAGAACTGCTGGAGAGTGACAGGATCGCGGAAGATGAGCATCGAGGCGCAGACAAGCAAAATGTCTTTGAGGATACCAGCCATGGTCAGAACAACCGCAGATGTCTTGCCAATCTGAAAAGAATTGTCAGTGGTGATGTGATCAAGTAGGATGGTAGATCTTACCAAGAGCACAACGGAAGCATTCAGCAAGAAAGCAACCAGTGCATTCGCAAGGAGGGTTCCCAGTCCGAGGCCGTAGATATCGTTCATGGTCATTCTGGGGAGTTCGGCGAAAATAGTGATAACGCCGTTGGTCACAGCGCATGCGGGCGCATAGTAATATAGCGACACCAGGGGATCCATCTTGAACTCAGCCGAGCTGAGCAAGCGCTGAACCATCACAAGGCGCATGGCCTCGAAGACTATACCAGCGACCTGGACTATAGGACTGTCAGTTTGCGATCAGAAAATGAACTCAATCCGGCACATACTCAGGAATCCAGTCATCTCAAACTGGATCTCGCCGAAGGAGGCGATCACAACACCGACAACAATCAGGCCCACGTTCCCCAGGGTCTTGAGGTTTGCGGGGGCAATGCCGAAGGCCCAAGTAGCCAGCAGGGTTGCCACAGCGTTGGTCGCCTTGAGCATCTGGATAAACGAGACACTCAGGTAGAGGTAGGCCAGGTTACCGCAGATCAGACTCAAGCTGAACATGATACCAATGGGCACAATCGCCTTGCTGTTCCCAAGTCAGTTTTCATCCATTGTGTCTCGGTGTCTTCCCGTCACTCACGCGTAGGTGTTCGGGTTCATCGGGACCTTGTGGCGCGAGTCGAGATAAGGGGTGAAGCGGGCCAGGATCTGGGTCATGATGGTCGCAAAGACCATGTGCCAAGTAGTCAAGAATAGGGCTGGATGATGCAGTCAGTACATTATTGTAATTCGATCCAGCCCCCTAGCGAAGGGGGATGTGGCGAACGGAGGGACTCACGGAAATCTAGTTGAAATACAAGTTAGCGGAGTTCAAACACAGACAGTACGAAGAGTGTGGCACTTACTGAACTTGGCGGAATGCAGAACCCATTTGTTGAACAGGATAACACTCGAGCTCAGTGCGATCCAGAGCCTGGGGGGTTCGAGTCTCAGTATTCGGAGCACTCAGGAAAAGGGGAACGCGCGGTCGCGGTGCCGGTAAGGTATACGCACGCAATGTAGAAAGCCGGGTGCAGGCCACCGTCCGCGGGCTTGGGAGTGGCCTGGGCAGCGGGAGTGCCGCTCTCGAGTTTGCGATCATCCTGGGATGAGCGACCGTTTGCCATTGTGTTCGGGGAGGGTGTGGGTGGTGGAAAAAAGAGGTGGTATGTGTACTGAGGGAAATATTTTCGGCGAGAGTCCAGAGAAAGGAGTGACAACGGTCGGCAGGAAGAGGCGCGTGGTGCCTGGGAGGCCGATAGGGATGATGATAAGGGAAAAAGAAAACTCGGGAAGATGAGTTTCTAGCAGGACGGCGAAGAATGGGTGATTGGGCGGGCTGTGTACACGTAACCGTTTCGCCTCCTGTCGATCATTGCGCGATGGACCCCTTTCGACAGTGCACCCCGATGGGAATGATCAGATCGAGATTGCTCTAGGACCGTACACTATATAAAAACTGGAAAAGAAAGAGAAGAAAAATGAAACAAAATTCAGAGGTCTCTAATTATTCGGTACACGGCGGTGATTATACATCTAGGGTAATAGAGGTACTCATTCTCACCATGAATCTTGAACGCCCCCACCTGATGGTGCACCTGATGAAACCGATCAAGATCAACGTGGCAGAAGGGGATTGTGTAATGAGCGTTGTATTTACTCAGATCCTTGATGAAAGTGTAACAAAGTCATTCTTGGCAATAAGTAGTGTCCTAGTGTCGGATACTACGGAGCTGGCACGCTCTTTTGTATGGATCGGGCGAGGGTAGCTTCTAGTAACAACATATGATAGGTAATCATCTCCGGATAAACTCATTCAATATACAACAATCAATAAAGCAATCAATTCCACTTCTATATGGAGCCGTAATTTCCGGATTCAATTATGAAATCTCATATTACGACATCCATACACCACATGTCCATCGTCTAGATATACACAGCGTTATTCGAACAAGATAGCTGCAAGAGTGTCCCGTCGTAGTCGACTATACTCCTCATAAGGTGGTGGGTTGTTCGCAGCCTGCGAATAAGACGTTTGGTGAAGGTGTGGATGTCATCAATGTGGATGATTTTGAGGGATGAAACCCAACAGGGTTGGAGGTAGCACCGCAGCTGTTTAATCTCACCAGAAAGGAGGCCGCGAACCTGAAAGTGTTGAGGTGCTTTCTAAATTGATTCGCAGCGGCTAGCTCGGCTGCCTGCAGAGTATATACGGCTTCCCCAGTTCATCTCATCATAATATAATAGTTCACCAGATACAGAACTGCTTAAGCAGTCTCAACATGAGCAGCAGTGTTCTTCTCCAACCCCCTCTCCTCTTGACGACGCTCCGCGCCGGACAGACCATTGCGCGGCAGCGACTTCTCCACCTTGACGGGGTCAAAGATGGACTTGGAGCGAATGAAGATCTCGTCGATCTCTTCGAGAGTGCGACCCTTGGTCTCAGGGTAGAACAGGTAAAACGACACAAATGCAACTGCACTAATACAGGCATAGAGAATGTAGTACTTGTATCCAATATTAGCGATAGCAGTTGGTGATGCCTCGGCAATAAGGAAGTTGAACAGCCAGTTTGTGCAGGCACCTATGGCGGCGACCTTGTGGCGGATGGAGAGAGGTGCGATTTCACCCGCATACATAAAAGGCAGCAGGAACAAGCCGACAGGGAAGAAGAACATGGCAACGAAGTAGAAGAAGATGGCGGCCTCTCCAGCGGCCTTGTTGGTGAGGTCGGACATGAGACCGCATAGAGCAGTTTGAGCAACGCACATGCCAGCAGCGCCGGCCATTAGAAGTCTTCGTCGTCCGATCTTGTCGACCAAAATCACGGACAATCCGGCACACAAGAACTGCCAAATTTGGATGCAGCCCGAGAAAATACGAGCTTCGGTAGCGGCATAGCCAAGGTGATCTTCAAAAATCTGGGTCGAGTAGAATGTCACAATGTTGACACCGGTCATCTGAGCCAACAGGGCTACGAAGATAGCCAGGCAAAGACGATGGAACAGTCGCTCGGGACCCATGGTAAATAGCGAGGCGGAGTTCTCTTTCTCCTCGAGATATGTCTCACGGATAACATCCAGCTCCTGGTTCACCAATTCCGAGTCTTCCGGCATATCCTCAAGAGCACTCAAAACTTCGCGAGCATTCTCCATGCGGTCACGCTTGACCAGCCACCTAGGAGACTCGGGCAAGAACATAATAAGGGAGACGACAATGATCGCGAAAAGGGCCTGGAGGGCGATGGGGAAGCGGAAGTTGGCCTGGCTGTCCTTGGCAAAGAAGAGTCCAAACTCGATCCATGTCGCCAGCACGATACCGCCAATGGCAAAGAATCCCTGCATCAGGACCATTCGGCCACGCGCATTCGCACTAGCGCATTCAGACACATACATGGGCGCCGTACCCGTGAATGCACCGACACCCAGACCTAGACAGAAATTATTCAGTTGGTGGCTGCATTATTGGCAGGGTGTGTAGCCAACCTACCGGTGATAATTCGAGCAACGATCAATTGAGGCAGACTGAACGGGGTCGCCTGTAGGATGACACCGACAATGACAACAATGCCAGCCGCGAAAAGCATACGACGTCGTCCTAGGACGTCACCAATGAAGGCACAGGACAGAGCGCCAATCGCGCAACCGATCTCATAGATGGCAACGGTGGTACCTGATAGCAATGAGCATCTCTCTAAATAGTGACAAAGAGTGTCGATGTTACCTTCTATATTGGGGTTTGTCATTTCAGGGAAAACAGACAGGAACGTCGGGAGGGTGACAAGGCCGTTCATCACAGCCTGATCGTAACCCTGGAGCATAAATGCTGTCGCGGCCACAAGACTGACCATGACGCCCAGCGGCTTGCCTCTTAGCCCGAAGTAGCCCATTTTGGCGGTGTCCCGATTGAAGCTTCACGGATTATAGAAGGGAACCAGGCGACGGAACCAAAAGGATGAACAGCCAGCAACCAACAGTGGGTAGAGGTCGAATTATTATACCCACCACCAGTCCTCCGCATGACTGCGATGAATATTTCCCCCCGCTTTTTCTTCGCTTTACATTCCCTCGCACTAGCCCCGGATGGCTGTCCCCACAGAGCAGAAGGTCTGGAGTGACCACGCTTGGATGTGGGGGCCATCCCTGATCACCTTATGCTCAGGCCGCGGCACAACAGAGAGGCTCTGGTGGCCGAAGCGTGACCTAGCGCGACGTCAATGGTTAAGGCAAGCGGCGGTGTCATTGGACAAAAAGCCCGATAGTTCATATACGACAGGCTGATCTGACGTTTTGAGCACCAGGCCTACCAACGACACGGCACGGCAGAGATTTCTTGTTGGTGCTTGCCAAGGGCCAAGACAGCGCCAGCCGAAGCCACAAAGGCTCTCATCCATAGGAGCCGGCCTTGGTAGTCTTGGCTTCATGCAAGAATTATGCGTTGTAGTAGAGATAATAATGACAATCGCAGGCAAATAGAAATCACTGTCAAGTAAACATCATTGTCAAACAGCCTGGGGTTTGCGGGGTGAATTCCGACCATGTACCTGTTTCTTCCGAAATCTGGGGTGATTTGAAGGCTGGTTTTCGTATCCTCGGTTCACACCGATCGACATTAGTTATTGCATTGCACTGAGCACGGACCGTGAAGGAACCACTTTCGGACGTTCGCCGAGCAAGCGGAGCACCCTGAGTTTTCGGGTGCCCCACGGTATCTTCTAGTTTCGGACCGAGTGTAATTACCATAGTCTGAACAGGCATAGTGGTGTGCGGCACTTCTAAACTTACGGTGTTTGTTTCGGGAGACTCCGTCTACTTATCTCGATGAGACATCCCACCGGTCGAGGCCCGAAACAGCCACTTTTCTTATATGAGCGTTGTGAGATGGGCTTCTGTTGTCGGCACATACTCCCTAATGGCTCGACTTCGAGATATTCCCATATCTCCAAGAAGTACAGACCTGTGCCAATATTTGTGGAAAAGTCGAGTCATTGCGGCGCGGTGAAAATGGAAAACGGGTCGGAGGCAGTTCTTGACACGGGGGTCAGCACCGACCCTAAGGCCCTCCCGACAATTAGGAGACGAGATCAACAGCGGGGTGAGGCACCCCCACAGAACGCTTTCGGGAGAGATCGGGCAACATACGCTCTGGAAGCCTCAAAAAGACAGGAATCTGGGGAATTAAAGCTGAAACTGCCGATGAGCGGAGTTGACAAAGGTACCCTAAGAACTATAATGACAGAGGGTGTTAAAAAAACCTAACTAAATTAGCTTAGAAAGGAGTTCCCAGAGTGTAACACGAGTATCGAGATATTTTTATGGAAAGAATGCTAGCGTGGGGTGTCGGTGAAACCAGATTCGGTCATGCCTAGTAATGAGCTCGAATAGTCTCCGTCATTCTCATCTAGTTTACTGACTGAATGAATGATATACGTAAGTCTAATCTAACAGTCCGGAGACATTCGCATTCTTAAGGCTATGGGCACACACTTTCTGGGCAATTAAAGCATTTGAGAAGAATAAAGACACCTCTAGAAGGATGCGGCAAGGATGCGAGGTCACGGCTAGTATGTATTCGTTTCGCTCAAAAGGCTCGCGAAAGCGGAAGTAGTTTTGTGCCAGAGTCCTTTGACAGGTCATGAAAGACTAATCAGAAAGGCTGATCATCTGTAAGCGCTGAAATTTCTAAATCAGGAGTGATGAATGCACTCTGATAATTTATAGGAATATGAACGTAGATTTGGTTCAGAATTAAGTTCTAGAAATCATCAAAGGATAGCACTAAAACCTAAATATTTTCAGCTAGAATTTTTGTCTCAAGCATCCAGCTTCTTGTATCCTATGTCGTTAGAATTTGGGCGGGTCCTGAATCGCATGCATGACCAGATCAGAAAACCCATGAGGGCAGCCAACAGTAACAAAATCAAGACAATATGGTCCCCAATAGTCTTGAGCAACGTGTAATCCCAGTCCGCCCATGATTCACCTTGAGCCTGAGTGAAGAATACCCAGGGATCAGCGCCAGGGCGCATGTCCATGAGAACACGGTGCAACGGGCTCCATCCGGCACTAGTGAAGCCGCGGACTGACCCATCCACAGATAGCAGCGAATGATACTTCTCCCACATTGCCGTGGAGAACCATTGTCCACTACAAAACATTATAGTCACGTATGGGAGCAGATAGTTGAAATTCCAAAGCATGAGGTTCTCAGTGAGAAGGACGAAGTATGGGTGACCAGGCTGCCCACCAATGATGTTGTTACTAAGAGCACCGTGTCCGCCATCGGTAGTGAAACCGGGATATAGGGTTAGGGGATCAAGGTTCGCAGAGCAGCCCTAAAGAACACGAAGCTTTAGTAATGAAATATATCGCTAGCAAATTGAGGACTAGGAACGAGGTAAATAATTAACGAGGTAAATTCTTCTTTTACTCACATTATCCATGTCGATATAGATGCCACCGTAATGACGAAGGACAAAATATTTCATAGCGTCTACCCTCTGAACAGGATATTTGTAGCTCTTGTAAGTGGAGAGAAACCAGGGGAACTCCTTTCTGATGAAGTTTTCAGAGCTTTTCGTTGTCCAAAGCTGTAGCCAAAAATTTAGCTCAAACACGCCATGTCTTTCTTTCTGTCACCCCACGGAGTCAGTCTCACCATATGCTCCCAGCCAGGGTTCAAGTCTAGACACGTTTGATGTACTGGCTGCCAGTCTGCTGGAAGCGAGTCGTCATCGGGATTATTCCAATTATGAAATATTTTATGTATTATCCTCGGTACCGCAGGGCTTTGAATTTCGGAGTTCGCGTGTTTGTAGGTAGCGGAAATTTCGACCTGTGTAATTTGTACACCCGCATGGTCCTTGAAGATGCCAAATAGCTGTGCAAATGCAACTATGCGTGTGGCAAAATGCAGAGTCACAGCAAATCCCCAAAAGCTGAGAATAACCAGCAAAATGACCGGTAGAAGGCGCTTGTGTCCGCACCAGCTTACCATCTTTCAAATTGTTCCCCTCAATTTGTCTGCTGAAACCCTGAATTGTACTAATGATTGTTATATAAACAAGTCATGGTCTTCACCACGCTAAGGGATTTGAAGGTGGTATTTAGATAAGGACCACTCGAGCGACTGGCCGTCGAGGTAGGTTAGGAGGACAGGTTGGGGATAGGGGTGGGAGAGAGTACTCAAATAGTTATACGAACGGGCGCGCTCAGGGCGGTAAGTTAGACCAGGGAATAGTTACTTAGCCAACGGACCAATAATAGGCAGCCGTAGAAACACGCAGAAAATCTTTAACCTAAAATAGACAGAAATTTCTATCCAATAAGGACTGTACGAACACGTCAGGTGACCGCTATAATCATAAGGATAGAGCTCTAGCTGAATTTTTTTGGCTTGCCTGATGATCTGCCGGTCAAGACCCGGCATAGAAAGACGGGTCCCCAGTGGCTCCAGAAGGGCTATTTATAAATGCACAGTTTCAGGGCGCTTGAGTCAGGACCTTTTGCTTAACAGGAGGTTTTTCATGTACATTTAATGATACCTTCATGCTGATGGCCACTAAAGTGACGACAATGAAACCTCATCCTCATCATTTTCATTGATACTCGGTGGGATGAGGCTGTAGTGATGGGATATAAACGGCCTAGCACATTTCTTGCAAGCCCAATAGACTACCAAGAGAGACGAGCAGCCAAGCATAAAAATAGCAAGCCCCACACCGTTTGAGAGCAACCCGGTATAGTTCCGAAAAACATCCCGAACGGCCCAATTTTGCTGTTTACCTAGCATTTCGGTCATTCCGAGAACCTTGTACTGGTCGTTTAATGCAACGACACGGTAATAGACTGTTGATAGATCCGGGGGAAGCTCAATCTCTGTCTCAAACCCATTCTTCTTGACCACTTTGGACGGATCGAATTGCATATCGTCCATGCTTAAACCATTCCATAGCTCAAGCCGCCAGGCGACAACTTCTGTCGCACCATTCCAGCTGACGAATACAGATGACCCACTCACCGCGGCTGAAGGGATGGTATTCGGCCGACCAATCCAACTGCCTTTTGTGACACGGTATGAGACGACTTGTCCAAGTTGAAACCAGTTAGACGGCCCAAAATGAGTATCACACAAGACTCGTCCGTTTTTCGAGAACTCGGTGTAGGCGGCGCAGTGGCCCCATCCCACAAATACATTGCCTGACTCGGATAACACTTGAACATTGCCTTGTGAGGTGGCTCTTACTTCCTCCGGGTGGAAATATGTTGCTCGGAGTCTGGCGACTCGATTCGGTATGTCAAGCTCGAGAGCCATAGCACGACTCTGCGTCGGCCCATCTAGAAACCATTCGGCGGTATTGTCCAGAAGTGTTAAGCTATGGTCATCTTGCCACCGTGCATCATGCTGCCACGCGAAGTCGGTGGCTTTGCCTTCTGAGATATCGGTGAAATCGTTGAACTTTCCACCTAAAGTCCATAGAATTTCTCCACTCTTTCCGTCAATGCCGAGTATGGAATGGGTGTGACGCGAAGAAAGCAAATAGTTTCCAGATTGATCTTTGTCTATACTGTTGACGTGATATGCGTCGTACGCATCATCGTGATCCCAGCCGCTTCCTTTTATAGATTTGAATGAGCTGTTGAAGGGCACATGGTCGGATATGCGCCACTGGAAAAGCAGATTACCCGTCCCAACTTCTATTTCTTGGAAGAGGCAATCGTAAATATATCCGTGCAAGGGCCCTCCGACTGTAGACAGGTCTGTGGGGACGGTGTCGTAGATAGTGATAAGCGCAGTTCCATTTTCGGTGATCCGGAGATCATGCATATTTCCATCGAAGTTTCCGACCGGCTCGATCTCGAATCGGTGAATGTATGATGAATCTAGCTATTGAGAAATTAGTATAAGTTGATTGCGACAACAGGCCTTGCTGGGATAGGGGAGCCCAGAAAGTATTGGGACTGCAGACCATGGACCAAGAGCCTCGACCATGCCAATATGTCAAGTACTTGTCGCCTAGATACTCCTGAACACGGAAATCCTGTGCTCCATCAAAGAAAGGCATCATCCAGACCAGGTTGCCACGCGAATCTAGAATCATGGCAGCGGGATCGTCAACTGCATTTCCATGAGGCGCAATGAAAACGTAGTCGTGGCTGCATTTTGCGTCCCACTGGGCGATTTCGACGTCTGGAGATTTGTATTCAACAGAAACGTATTGACGAGTTGGATAGAACCCGTAGAAACCATAGTCGAACAACGTCAGGTCCACCTGTAGGTGCAGTCGTTGCAGATTAGGGACAACCAGAAATATAACTGTGGTTATGGCGGTAGTTGTTAACAGAAATACGGAAACCAGGGTCAGTCGTTGAGAGCAGCATTGTTTCCACAGCCCGACAAGGCGAGAGGCGGGCATTGCTCCCCCACAAACTGTTCTTCTGTAATCAATGACCGGGAGAGCGGTTCCATAAGATCTTTGATCCTAAAAGGATGCCAGACAGATTAACAGCTGACCTCTTTTCAACAAAGGAGTCCCTTATGACGACTGCTTGCAGAAAACAACTCCACTCTGCCATAGTTGAATGGGTGGGTGAAGGTTTGTTAGGCTAGATCCAAAACAAGCCAATCAGAATCAAGAGAGTTTTCAGCATGCAAAAGTTGTTGACTCCATTGGTGAAAATCATAATAAAGGATTTAACCTAGGTTAAGTTCTGTCCTTTGTTCTGCGAATTAGTTTTGCGTTGTCGACCACGGCTCCATTCGTTTTGGAAGTCTAGTTTTATTCAACAGCAGAAAATCCCAAGTCACTTTTCTGGGTTTCCTGGACCACTAACCCATTTTGAGCCAAACCTGCCATCGACGTCGACCTGCCGACTGCCATTTTTCGCTGCTGGCATGATTGCATGCACTTCCATTGCTGAATTTCGACTCTAGGGTGTTACACAAAAAAACACATGGTGCTTGTCACCTCACCACGCAGGTTTACGCGTTCACAAGTTCATCATCAACTTAGTTGGGCTTCATTCTCATTTGAGTCCAAAAAGAAAAGAAAACATTGTATGCGCCCCAGCTCAAATCACTATCCCCGATGAATAAACGTTCTCAGAACATTGTCAATGCATTCAGCTGTCCCATAATTGATTTGCAACCTTTGCTCGTACGCATCCCAGACGGTGAATAGGGCATACCAAAACGATAAAGGTTCGCGCTGACATCTCTTATAGAGTAGGTCAAACCCCAGAGCAAAATTAGAAGATACTGGGATTTCGTGTCCCACAATCTTTCTGGTTCTCATATCCTTACAGCAGACCAATAGTATACGGGCATGTGTTGGTCCAAATGAGGCGATTATGAAGCGAAGAGACAAATCCATAGATATGTATATTTCAGACATTTACCGCATCAAACCGACTCTAATCAATCGTACCTTCGGGCAGAACGGAAACATAATCCAACGGAGCAAGCTCAGTGCCATCGGGCTGACCAATAATTTTGAGTATATCACCCTTTTGCACGTTGATTCCCCGGAACGTGATCCTTGTCGCTGAATGGCCATCCAAGTATTCTGAAAAATCATGCCCCAGCTTGTCCTGCAAGTCGCCAGTCCAGAACCCAATTGATCCCTCATTGAGAAAAATCTCATACTTGGATCTGCCACCTAGGTGATCGTAATAGTTCACTGCGATATCATAAATGCCAGTGGGAAAACTCAGCTCCTTCTGTGCGG
This sequence comes from Penicillium psychrofluorescens, assembly GCF_964197705.1. Taxonomy (NCBI): domain Eukaryota; kingdom Fungi; phylum Ascomycota; class Eurotiomycetes; order Eurotiales; family Aspergillaceae; genus Penicillium; species Penicillium psychrofluorescens. The sequence continues at coordinate 1,625,810 of NC_133443.1, read as the reverse complement.
TACCGGGCTCTGTATTTGACTCTGTAACAATGGCTTTTCCACAGGACGCTGCTTCTGCCGGTGTGACAGAGACGGTTTTGTACCCAGACAGGTGCATATCCTCGGCTTCAATCCGCCAAATGTGATTTCCAACGCGATTCTTCCCGTCGGGGATCTTCGATTTTCCAAAATAGAAATTGTTAACAGAGTCTCTCCAAACAAGAGCATGACCAGCTTGATACTGTAATTTAAACGCGGTCTGCTTGAAGCGGTGGTCGTCTATAAGACCTTCCAATTTAGCCCATTCAATTGGAAAGGTCTGTGCATGTGCTGCACCTTCGTAGTGTTCATCATAGAAATGTTGAATAACTGTCTTTCCGGATTTGAGACGGTGGGTGTAAGGGACATGGTGGAACCAGAGGAGCAGGTCGTCAGGTGTCGTTTCAATATTCTCGTAGATGGCAGCAATCTCAGGCGGGTATTGGCCTGCATTTCCAGAGCCGGTGGCCACAGTACGATCCATGCCTATGGAATGGGCGTTTGCGCGAGTCCATTGTCCCCACCCATTACCGTCTTGTGAGCCTGGGCTAGGACCATAGTGAGTGTAGATAATGTCGCAAAGGGTCTGGATTCCAAGATTCCCGCTGTACTTCTCGTACGTGGGCCAGGATTCCATGGAGATTTTAGTGATTGTATCAATGATGGTCTCATTTAGGCCAAATGTAAGACGTGCCCAGTCTTGAATGATGGACACTGAGCTGGCGAGTGGATTCCAGGCAAGGCGGCCGTAAGCGTAGAGGTTAGACATGGAGAGGTGATGTCCAATCCAAGTGCTATCACTGCCAATGTTGAGGACGGCGGTGTAGCCGCTGCGGCTCCAATTCAAACGTTCACCAGAGACAATGTCCCGGATGACAGAGGGCTTGTCGTCGATGCGCATGTCATAGTCGAGAATTTCTCTCCAGAGAGGGGCCATGTAGACGTAATGTGACTGCTGGCCGAGATACTCCTGGGCGACTTGGAACTCGATGGCGCCTTTGGTTTTGCGCAAATTAGCCAACAGTGGAGACGGTGGTTCGCGGACCTGGAAATCAATGGGGCCCCATTTGATTTGCACAATAACATTGTCTTCAAACTGGTCGTCAAGCTCCTTAAAATAATCCACCGCGGCGTTCGCCCTGTCATTGGTCCACACGGATTCATCTAGGTGGTGATTGTACACAAAAGCGCGATACATGACAACACCATCCCCGTACGGCTTCAATGCACGAGCAAACATGTTGGCGCCATCAGCCAGCGTGCGATTGTATGACAAGGGTCCAGGCTGACCCTCAGAGTTGGCCTTAATAGTGTATCCGACCAAATCGGGAACCTTTTCGTACACCTTGGCAGTGATGTCCTTCCACCAGTCGTTCACGGCAGGGTCCAGCGGATCAGAAGTAGGCAGGCCACCAAATTTCTTGGGAGAGTCGAAGTAAAGCGATATCCCGATCCGCACACCCCATGGGCGCATAGTATCCGCAATTCGACGGAGGCCGTCGAGGTTCGTCTTACTGAACAGCTTCGGGTTGGCGTTGACATTATTGACGACGACGGCATTCAGGCGAATAGACGAGAGGAGCCGGGCGAACTGAGCAACACGAGTCATATCCGTAACCACCTCTCCATTCCGAAAGAAAATTGATGGGCCGGCATATCCTCGCTCTATGCTTCCATCCAAATTATCCCATTGATTTACCCATCGGATGGGAGCGCTAGGGTTGCTTGCGGACTTAACATGGTTGAGATTTCCCTGTGCTAGCCGCATGAGATATTCAAAAGCACCGTAGATAGCACCGCGTTCGTTCTCGCCAAGGATGTGAACACAGTCATTTTCGGCATGGGTATTGAGCCAGAATCCATCCTCCTTGAGCTCTGGAATTTCTGGAATCTTCCCACAGGTTGAGGAGAATGCCTCAACTGTACCGATGATAACGGAGGATGATGGCGTGCCGCTCAATTCGCCACTGATCTCGATTTTCTGACCAAGAATGCGTCGCAAACCATCTTGAACTTCCTTTCCGGCCGTATAAACAGGACTAGTCTTGGACTTGTTCAAGACAATGATGTTGGAGATAGCGCGATAGCTGTTGCTGGTTTCCGCGGGGTGCGGGGCATATCGCAGCCAACCGTCAAGCCCAGTTTCAATAGTCATATTGAGAACCTTTCAAATAGCAATAGTCTATCAACAAATAAAAAAATTCTGGTTCTTCTACCCGTCAAGGTAGAGATGCAAGCTTTTAACAGACCTTGGTCGACGCCCAATTTACCCGGCCCAGGCTAAAGTGCTCAGCTGCTTTTATTTATCCTCATTGGACAACTAATCGACCAAAACTGTTGTCGACTAACACTGTTCCAGTAATGTTTCAGCACGGATAGGCAAATGTTGAAATTCTGATAAATAGGATCAATACTTGTTGTTATTCTTACTCCATAGATACTACCAATCTGCCATTAATGTTTCAAAAGCAACACGGAATAGATTCGACTCCAAATTGCGGTCACTATATGAATCAAACTCATCCCAACTTAACTTTGTTTGGCAATGTTCTCTACAGCATCCTCCTCAATTTGAGCATCCTTGAATTCCCAAGCCTTCAGGTCTCTCGCGAACAGAATATCTAACTCTTCATAAGTACGTCCACGCGACTCAGGAAGACGGAAATAAGCCCAAACAATGACAATAAGGGTGAATCCTGAAGCAAGGAACGCTGTCTTGCCTTTCCAGTTGGCTGCGGTGGGGTTGAGTGTATAAGGGGCAACAGTGGAGCTGAAAACATTGGCGACATTGTAGGCATTTCTCGCGAGCGAGATGCTCTTCGAGCGCAGACGGGTGGACGAAATTTCACCAACAACGATGAATGCCAGTGGCCCCAGTGTCAGCTCATAGAAAACATACCACAGAAGATACATCGCGGACTCTCCATAACCTAGACCAGACGTTTGGTGAACGCATGACATGATGCCCAAAATTAACATGGACGTGGCCATGCCAACATACCCCCCGAAGAGGACGGGCCGACGACCGAAGTTACCGGTGATAAACACAGACAGCAGTGTACAAAGGAAGTGAATACCACTTTGTCCAACGCTCATTTTGTAAGCGCTAGCAGTAGGCAAACCAGCCTGTTCGTAGAAGTAGTTGGCGTATGAGGTGATGGCAAAGCCAGAAAGGACTTGGGACGTCCAGACAATGCATCCGATCTCTGTACGCCAAGCGTTGGAGCCGCGGAAACAATCAATAAATGAGGTGCCTTCAGTCATAGCCTTCTCTAGGTTGGTAGTTTCGACCATCAGGGCAATGGACTTCTTGGCGTGGTCAGGATCTTGGGAGGAGGAGAGCCGCTTCATAGATTTTTCGGCCTCCTGAATACGACCCTTTCGGACCAACCACCACGGCGATTCAGGAGCAAATATGAGCACAGGTGTAATGATCACGGGCCACACCCATTGCACGGCCAGAGGGATGCGCCATGCCCATTCGTCGGTACGATGTTCAAGGCTGTCCAGGATCCCAGTAGAGACGAACTGTCCAATACCCCAGCAGAGTACAACATATGTCTCGAGATAAGACCGAAGCACAACAGGGGTCACTTCAGAGGCATAAGCAGGAGCCAAGGTAGTGAATACGCCCCATGCCAATCCACATAAAAGTTCACCAACGAAGAGAACCTGGATACTCTTCGAGAAGAAGGGAATAAAGAGAACCCCAGTCAGAAACGCCAAAGTACCCAGGCAAGTCTTTTTGTGACCCCATTTTTCAGTCAAAAACGCGTTGATATAAATGCCGACAATGTTACCCAACGGGCTGGCAAGACCCAGCGCAGTTTGCCATTTGGGGTCGAGTTGATAGGAGCCGGGGGTGCTGGTTTCATGGCCGAACTGGAGCTGGAAAGCAGGGAAACCGAAGAGAGAACCGATCAGGGCGGTGTCGTACCCGTCCAGGATGACCACCAAGGAGACAACCATCGTCCACAAACACGCCTTTGGGTAGAGTTTAACAGCCTCGACAAAAGTCAATCTGTGCTCTTGAACGGTAGCATCACGAGCATCTTGGGCCAGGCCAATCCAGCCTTCAAGTTCGTGGTCTTGCTCGGGAATTTGACCCTGCTCAACATGGTAAGCCTCCGTCTCCTTGTTTGGGGTGGCGATAGACATCTTGAATATTCTGGACAAGAGTTTGCTGACAAGATGGGGCAGGAGAAAAAGAAAGCCAGTGCCGAAGAAACCAAGGCGCATGGGCCAGTACTTATTAACCATCCGCCGTGTATACAAGAGACGCAACAAAGGCGACTGCATTCCTCCCGAAAGGGCTGGCTAGACCGATATTCACTTTTGCCGGACAGCATAAATTGACCCTTGTGGATAACCATGTGATCAACGGGAGAAGCTTGATCCTGGGAAACCGCATCAATATTAACCGCCTTGGGGAATGGAGAGTGTTTATTGGCGGGATCGGAATTGGAATGCGCGAGTGATACACGCCACTGAGGTTTTAGCCTATGGAAACGGCTGGGGTGTGTCTGCTCAAAGGATCTACAATATGTTCTATGGTGGAGATGGGTTTATTCTACCTACCCCATAACTAATTCATGTTGGTTGGTGTTCTATAATCTTGGTTGCTTATAGGATCATTACTATTTTCAATAAGCCGTCACAAGTTTAGAGTTGCTGAATGTATTCCCACTTAATTATTGTTTGACCGCAGCGCAAGCTTCAAAAAACATCATGGTGGCCAATCACAATGATAGCTGGCCCTACACCTCGCATTACCCCGGATAAATCCCGTAATGTGAATTTGCCCAGAGAAGCGACAAGATGCGTAAGATCCATGAGATATGTTTGGAAATTCTGCGGAATGTAGGAGAAATAGTGCATTTCTGAGCGATTTCTTTTGCCTATATCGCTCTGTATGGGCAGTATGAATGAGTGTCGGCTACAAAATTCGGGTCTGAGCCAAGAGTGGGCTGGGCCAGCCAGGCGGACACCTACTTTGTCCCGAAACTTTCCCCAGCTTTTCCCCAGCCAAATAATTCAATCCCCGCATGGGCCGGCACTTCTAAGCGAATCCGGCTGTTGAATGCCTCCTATCGGCATTTAACCGGGAGCTAGTTTTAGCTTGGAGAATTTCCACCACTAATTTCGATACGAGAGTCCGCAATTTCCGCGCTTAAGTTAAAGGCCACTGCACCAATGACACATGCTCTTTCTCCCAAGATCAGGCAAGTCGTTTTAGTTTTACCCGGGATGATTTCGGAGATGTGATGCCATCTTATGCTAAATGTTTTTTACTGTCATTTTATCGTCCGTAATGAAGGAAATGTATTTTCGAGAGCTTCCGATGAGATGTAATATATGGAATCCACTTCCATTGACTTATCACTGAATAAATTGCATGAAAATCCCCTGAACTAAAGTTCCATCCCTGAACAGCGGCCAAAATGACGCTCTCGATTATTGACAATCTCTTTCTCCTCAATGCGCTGGTTGCTCGAGTTACAGCAGCTTCCGCACCATCGTCTCGTGTGTCTGTCTCCGTCAATCCACACATTCAATTCCAAGAGGTCGATGGATTTGGTGCATCTCAAGCCTTTCAGCGTGCTGAAGACATTTTTGGCGAGTATGGTCTGCCCGCCATTAATCAGACTCTCGTCCTCAACCTTCTCTACGACGAAGATTTCGGTGCGGGCTTCACGATCTTGCGCAATGGGATCGGCTCTAGCAACAGTTCTGAGAGCAACTTCATGAACTCTATCGAGCCTACCAATCCTGGTGTTCCCGGTGCAAAGCCTCATTATACCTGGGATCATTATAACAGTGGTCAATTCCCGCTTGCCCAGCAAGCCTACAAACGTGGTCTCCAGACCCTCTACGCCGATGCCTGGTCTGCCCCGGGCTACATGAAAACCAACGATGACGAGAACAACGGTGGATATCTCTGCGGCGTGACCAATGAGCCTTGTGCTAGCGGCAACTGGATGCAGGCGTATGCCGATTATCTCGTTCAGTATGCACGCTTCTACCAGGAGTCTGGTGTTCGCGTCACTCATCTGGGATTTTTGAACGAGCCCCAGTTTGCAGCGACCTACGCGGGGATGCTCTCCAATGGCACCCAGGCGGCCGATTTTGTTCATGTGCTAGCGAAGACTATAAAGAAATCTGGTCTCGACCTCAAGATCAATTGCTGCGACGGTATCGGCTGGGATGACCAAGAAGCTATGCTGCCTGGTCTTCAGGCTGGTCCGGACCCAGCCATTGATTACATCGACGCGGTGACTGGACATGGCTATGATTCTGCTCCCACCTATCCCCTCAGCACCAACAAGAAAACCTGGTTGACCGAGTGGGCGGATCTTAGCGGTGGCTACACGCCCTTCACCTTCTATGACAATGGTGGTCCCGGGGAGGGCATGACCTGGGCTAATCACATTCAAGTCTCCATGAGAGATGCTGGAACCAGTGCATTCCTATATTGGATTGGTGCCGAAAATTCGACCTCGAACAGTGCTCTAATCAATCTCATCAACAATGAGGTCCAACCCTCGAAGCGGTTCTGGGCTTTCGCGCAATTCAGCAAGTTTGTGCGCCCTGGTGCTCGGCGAATTGAGGCTTATAGCTCAAATGCCAATGTGACTGTCAGCTCGTTCAAGAATTACAACGGGGTTATTGCAACTCAGCTGCTCAACCAGGGCGACGCGGATGTTGAGATCAGCGTACAGATTGGTGGCCTGAAGTCGGGCGTGCCTATCCAGCCTTTCATTACCAACAATGAGTATGACTTGGAGCGTCTGACGCCTATCAAGTCAGCAAAAGATGGCTTTTTCCAAGCTCAGATTCCTGCTTGGTCGATGGTTAGCTTTGTGGCTGTGTGATTGATGGATTTTTACTGTTGGCATGTCTCGTCTACGAGATAGTGTGTATACTAAGTTTTACCTTATGCCAGTAAGATTTAAACTCTAAGAGCCCAATCTGTGCATATTGTGACCACCAAGTCAGAAAGCAGTACATCCCGTTTTGTTGATCAATTTAGCGAAATTGAACTTCGAAAAATATGCAACGGAAACGCATCCGCCAACGCCTTGAAAGCTTTGGCATTTGGATGCAAACGATCCCCCGAATCAAACTCCTTTGCCAATATCGAAGTGTCATCCTTATCTCTCAAGGTTTTGTCAAAATCAATTACTGCATCGAACACTTCAGTCCTGCGCATCCACTCATTAATCCTCTGTCTTGTCACCTCCCGAAGCGGATCCGAATATGGCGAAAACCCCTCCGCCTCTGCATCAATCACGATCTCGCCCTTTCTCCGTCCGAAGGGTGTAATAGTCGCAGCAAAAATTGAAATCCCATGTGCATGCACTCTCGTCGCAATTTGTGTATAAGCGGCAATCAGTCTATCCCCAATGATCTTTTGGCTTTCCTCATTCGCTTCGGCGACACCAATATCATTCACCCCCTCGAAGATGAGAACGTACTGCACACCTGAATGAGAGAGAATATCACGGTCGAGGCGGCTGAGAACATTTGGTCCCAGCCCATCTGCTAGGACTCGGTTTCCGCCGGCTGCTTGGTTCAAAATTGAGATGAAGCCAGTCATTGGATTTGACTGGAGGCGTGGAAAAAGTAGGTCAGGCCAACTAAAATATGCATTTTATGAGCATTGGTATTGATTGCCTTGGCATCGTATGTTTGTAGCACAAAGTCTTACCGGTCGTTGCCATTGGTCGTACTTTGCCTGCCATCCGTTATACTATCTCCTATTATGGCAAATGCGCGCGATTTGCGATCAGCCAAGACTTCGACTCCACTGATATAATACCTAACCCACTCAGTAAGCAATCTCTTGCATAGTCATGATATACAATGGAACCTACCAATGCTCAACTTCCTCAACAGAAGGATCCGTCAGCGTGCTCTCAGACACCTGATTCCCGAGCGCGCAAAACGAAGTCGTCCGACTTCCAGGATGGAGAGTAATTCCGTTTTCATCATCGTGTCCCTTCTCTAGGAACAAACTGACGCTGAGAACAGTATGGGGTGGCAGTGGAAACCCAAAATCGACCGGATCGGACACTGCCTGCGCGCTGACCGGAATCGTTGTTTGTTCTAGCCCGCCATCGAACGTGACTTTCTGTAATGTATGGGATTCGAATTCACTACTTCCTGAAGAATTTTTGCTTGACAGAGCGATGACCGTTTGGGTGATTGTTAGATCATTTGTGCCGAATGCGTTGGAGAAACGCAGACGTAGGTATCTTTCTGTACCAAGTGTGATTTTGAGGGTTTGACGAAGTGTCGTGTTGGGGAAAATTATCCCATCTCGAACCTTTGCAGCTTAGAAATAGTGGGTCAATTTGCTCGTAGATAACTATAATTACTTACGAATGCCTTGGGGGGGAGCTTGTCTGGCTCGGCGAGCATGGGCATTGCGGTCCAGGTATGGACCCAGTACTGAGATTGATCCATTTTTGTGAATTGAATCTATTTGGAATGGTTTGTTCTCAGTTTGAAGCTTGCCAACGATTAATTTATAGCCAGTCAGCAGCTATTCGCGGGTAATCCGGTTGAATGTAAGCCGGATAATTGGCTAGCGTTGTCATTGGGGCGCTGACAAGCTGTCGAGTGCCGTCGACTGCCGCCTTCCAGATTCACATTGTTCCACAGAAGAAGTCAATCTCAAAATCAAACCTAAGATACCTAAAATCGAGCAATGTGTTCCCGAACAGTCCATCTTTCTGTATTCGTTGGAGTTGTCCGCAAGCGTGTCTCAAAACATACAAGTGGTTGACAGATTAGGTTAACCTACATAGCACCATCACATAATTTCTGATATTACTATCCATATTTAAGATCAATACCATTCTGAAAGACAAATTTCACGCGTTTGATCGGGCATTGAGTCGGGGAAACCGGTTAAGCAGGATCTCAAGGAAAGCAGGCTCTGACATTCTCCAGCAGTCGACAGACGAAGTACTTTTCCACGCAAAATTCCTGTCAAAAATTATGGTGACTAGCATAAATCCTCATATAAATACTGCTAGAACCAAGTAGCTATAGGCGAGTCACATGTGGAGAAAGTTGTTGGGTGATATTCTCGGGCCGTGTACGGCGAGGAATCTCATTCTCGCCGCCTGCCGGCCCGTTCCCGGCTCCGCTTTGTCTTTCATCGCTCCGCACTGCATATTTAAGGCGACCGACTCTAATAAGCTACGATAATCACTCCTGTCAAACAGTATAACACAATGGTCTCTCCACCGAATCAACCTTCAAGTGGCGAAGGCGCGACAAAGCAACTATGTTCCTGGATTAATCGTCTATCACTCGATGATGTCCCCGAGCAAGTGAAAACACGGGCCAAATACTTGATATTGGATGGCCTCTGCTGTGCGCTCGTCGGTGCCCACCTTCCGTGGGTGGAGAAAGCCACAAAAGCTGTATTTGCAATGGAGCCAGCTGGTGACTGTCTTGTGTGGGGGTATGACAAGGTAGCCCAAGGATCCAAATGGTTCAGCACCAGTGAACCTAATTAACATCGTTTACAGAAAGTGGGAGCTTTGCCAGCAGCTCTTATAAACAGTACCGAAATCCAATCTTTTGAGATGGACGACTGGCATGCTCTTGCGCCCCTGCATTCCAATTCCATTCTGCTGCCTGCAATATTCGCAGCTGCGAGACAGAGAAAAGCCAATGGCTCGGCCCCACTCGGTGGCAAGTCTTTCTTACTCGCGACTATCACCGGCTATGAAATAGGGCCTCGAGTCGGCTTGTGTCTGTATGGAAGCCACATGCTCACAAGAGGCTGGCACTCAGGCACCACATTCGGACACGCTGCTTCCGCGGGCGCAGTCAGTAAATTACTCGGTCTTGAAAAAGATTCCATCGAGGATGCGCTAGGTATTGCCTGCACACAAGCTTGCGGCCTGATGTCAGCTCAGTTTGGGAGTGACGTGAAGCGCATGCAACATGGATTTGCTTCCCGCAATGGACTCTTTGCTGCTCTGATGGCAGAGGGAGGGTATACAGGCATCAAGAATGTGTTCGAAGAGCCATACGGTGGATACTTGGCAGTGTTTGGGCAGGGTTCCGGCAAGGAACCTCCATATCTAGTCGACGAATTGACCAAAGGGCTCGGCCAAACATGGCAGTCGGATTTTATCCGAGTCAAGTCCCATGCTTCCATGGCGGGAACGCATGGTACCATTGACACAATTGAAGCGCTGCAAAAGAAGTATGGAGACAAACTATCTGACCTCAAAAACATTACAAGCATCGAGATCGAGATGTCTGAGGCGGCTTTCAAGCACGGAGGATGGAAAGCTCACCGGCCTCTTACGGCGCTTGGTGCGCAGATGAGTTGTGCATACGTCGCAGCTGTCCAACTCGTGGATGGGCAGGTCACACCACATGAATTTCACCAAGATCTGCTGGATCGGGACATTATCTGGGAACTGGTGAACAAGACCGAGTGCTTCCATACCCCGCAGCTGGGCGAGAAATATGAGCAACGCGTCACCGTCACGGTTGCAAATGGGGACTCCATCACTGAAACATTGAGAGCTCCCAGAGATGTGGATCCTGGTCTGTCAAATGAGGACATCTTGGACAAATTCAGGCGATACACCTCGGAGGTCATCGATGATCAGAGGAGAGACATGATCGAGAAACTGGTGTTGGGCTTGGAAGATATCGAGGATATCTGTGCATTGGAAGATCTGCTTGCTGGCCCCACCTTGAACCCCATCGCGTAAGTATTTAGGATGAAGTAGTCGGTAGCAAAACAAAACAATTGGGCTTCGCAAACATTGAAGCCTCAGGCATAAAACAACCACGTGATCCTTCCCGTGCCTCTTACATAGGCTCGGCCAATCCAATCCATGCTCCGTCAACACACGCTCACCACCGCAGCTCGGTACACACACGGGCTTCTCCGGTGCTTAAAAGTCTTGACACTCCCCTGGGATGATTCACTTGATCACTCATTCCTCCCGATCATGATCGTGGCTGAAGCGGGGCATTCTTATCGATCGGTGACAAACACACGTCGCGGGCTGTCTCCGAGACCGACTCAAGGCAAGTTGGCATAAACTGCCTTTTTCATATGCACTGTAAATCTGTCACTCTCATTGAGAGCTAACTGGATTGTAGAGGCCAGGTGGACTAGCCCAGTACACGGGTCGTTTCTGATATCAAAATGGAGAACCCGGCTTCTCTTGCCTTCATCCAGAAAAATGTCTGGGATGGGCGAGTACCACTAGAAGTTGTCCTTGCTCCGTCAGAAAGTCGCACATTCGACCAAACAGACCCATATCTTGTATCTTTATGCATTCAATGTTCCGGGCAGAGTGGAACTAATTCCCCGCCAGATATCTTATCCTCGAGTATCTTATCTACCGTCCTTACTGCCCAAACTCCGGGCATTCTTCTCGTCCTCATTAATTGAGCCTCATTCTCAGTCTCATGATGGCTGGTTTGCTTTCGAGGACGTGCCACTCAAATGGCACTATCCCATTGGTCTTTTGTTTGATCTCTACGCCGGAGTCGAGCCCGCCACGAGGACCAGCTCGAGAGACGAAGATTCTCCAGAAAGCGGCTCTTCACTACCCTGGCGTCTGACTGTGCATTTTAGCAACTGGCCCGATGAAGATCTTGTTCGGCTTGATGCCGATGGTATGGTTATGAATGATGCCTTTATCAACAGTGTCAAGGAGGCCGATTTTCTTCGGAATGGTACGGCGAAAGGGATCATGAGTCTCTCTAAGGAAGATTCATCTGGCCTATGGAAGGCTGTTGAAGACGGTGAGACATCAAGTTGCCGCCCATGTGCTATTCGTGCCTGACATTGCTGAAAGTGAATCTCTCCTCGTTTCAACGAATCTCCAACACTCTCCTGCCACCGCCATCACAACCGTTCCGCAACGTACCAATCCGAATCTTCCTGCCGCTACCACCGGATGCCGAATCTGGGTCGCTGAAAGTGGTACAATCTCCGCTTCCCCCATTTATACCTGCCTCGAGTATTCAGTCCAGTCAGTCAATAAGTTCTCGCAGTAGTCCAAGCATGCAGCCTCAGACGGTGGGCACTGTCTTACATACGTTGCTCCCGAATCTTTTTCCAAGTCGAAGAACTCCGGTTCTGGCAAAGCCGGTCTTGCATGGCGCAGTTCTTCCCCTGTCTGCGCCCATTGAGGAGGTTGTGAGAAGCTCCGCTTATGGAGATGGATGGGCCTATCTTGTTGTCCGCATGATGGGATGAGTTCAGCTCTGGTAGGCAAGGCTGTTACCTTATCAACGTAGTGCATAGTAAGACCCAGTTCATGAATACGGAAAGAAATGAAAACCTGCAAGCGATGGGTCCTAGCTCCCGCTCTTGTCTACGCCTGCATCAGATCCTAGAAGAGATAGCACATTCGCGAGGAATGGAACGAAAATTGTAAACTTGGTTATCAATCGCTTAATGACATGACAAAGAACACAGCGCTTCGTCACTCGGGTATCATGGTATGAAAACATAGAATAATGACGGAGCAAAGACCATAATGAGAATTAGTATCTTTTGCTTTACACCGCAACGTATTGGTTCTCGCTGCCAACCAACGTGGAAGCTGCAGCCTCCCAATCGTTAAAATCCGAATCAAGATCCTCAATTATAGTGGATGTACTGTCTCGCTTGTTTTGTTTAGGCTTTGGTCTTAGCTTTCCCTCTTCATCAAACAACAACATCCCGAAGGGGTTTTTTTTTGCCAAGTCAATTGCCGTTATGGGCGACTCTCCGTTTCCGTCATTATTCGTATTTGCTGTACGACTTGGCGGGATGTTGACAGAAAGGTCTGCACCGGCGTCAAGTAGGAGACGAAGTATTGATTCCCGGCCGCGCTCCGCGGCCAAGTGCAGGGCCGTTTTGCCATAGCCGCTCACAGCGTTGATATTCGATCCATTTCGTATCAAAAGACTGACGACAGATGGGCGTAGCATGGGTGCTTTGGCTGCAAGATGAAGGGGGGTTTCCGCTGCAGCAGATGTTGAGAATTCATTTACTGATGCCCCATGGTCCAGAAGAAGCCTCACATACTCTGTTGTCTTGTCAGAAGCATGGTCAGGAGAACCGGTACCCATGTGAACAGTCTGGTGAAGAGGTGTCCAGCCTTGGGTAGATCTTGCGTTGACGTTAAGGCCCTGATCCAGAGCGATCTTTAATATATCAAGTGAATCCGAGTTGGCAGGTGGAGTAATGTGAAGCAACGTCTCCCCTTTGGCAGTTTCGATGTCCGCTTTTGCACCTCTTCCGAGAAGAAACTCAAACATGGTCTTGTTGCCTGAGATAGCAGCACATTGTAGAGGCGTGTACCCCTGAGATGTACGAGCTTCGATATTTGCTCCTTCTTCCAACAGCTTGCAGGCAATTGACACACTTGACGCGTAGCGCGCTTTTTCGTGAAGTAAAGTTTCGCCTTGCCTATTCCAAACATTGATATCCGCCCCACCAATGACCAGCAGATCAAATGCAATCCAATGTCCTTTCCAGGAGGCGTATTGCAAGGCGGTTGGGCCAGAGAGGGAGCGTGCTTCAACATGAGCGCATCTTTGCAGAAGCAGAGAAATCCCTTCGCAATTATCAATATTTGCTGCCAGTTGAAGTGGTGTGAGACCTTCGTTGTTGAGGATGTCAATCGCTGCCCCCTTTTCAAGAAGAAAAAGAATTATACGGGGCCTCCTCCATTCAACTGCTAAATGGAGCGCGGTGTTTCCAGTTTGAGGGTTTTGAAAATTCACATCTGCCTTGTTTTTAACGAGAAGAGGAACTGTAGATTCGTCCGTTGCCGTTCCCACGGCGACATGAAGACTTGTCCAACCTTGGTTGTCGACTATTTGTGTCTCGACGCGTCGAGAACAAAGGATCTTCAGGCATTTCCTGTGGCCATATTGAGTCGCAAGATGTAAGGCAGTTCGACCATCCTCGTTTACCACATTACCGTCTGCGCCGTTCTCAAGCAAAAATTCGACCATCTCGTCGTTTCCTGCACAGGCGGCACAGTGAAGAGGTGTCATCCCCAGAGAGTTATCTCGACAATTGATATTTGCTCCCTGGTCCAGAAGTCTTTTTGACTTTCCTGGGATTCCAAAAAATGCCAAAATGTGAAGGCCGCTCCAATCGCTGGGGTATTTGCCTATCCCGAGCGCTGATGGTGTCCCGCTTTCTCTTTCTAAGGGGATGTCGAGAGGAGGCCGCCTCCAAAGAAGCTTGTTGAGAAAAGTTTTGATTAACACCTGTATTGTCTGCTCTTCTTCGGCCACTTCACGCGCGTGGAGCCCCCAGAAAGTGGCCGCATAATCAAGGAATCCATTTTCAAAGGTGCGAGACGGGATGCAGGTATTTAGATAGCACTCGTCAATAACCTCGTCGGGGCTAATCATGCTGAGGCAAACTTCCGCCATGTCTTTCTGTGCGCCGGGAAAGAAAACCCTAGATGCTGGCCCATCAAGGTACTCTTTTGCTGTTCTGTGAACGAGACGAACTTTTCCTGTCGAGGCGTCGACAGTTAATAGTCCGGCACTCTGCGTTTGGAGCCTCTCCTCGAAGGTCATTGATTCCGACTTGTTAATCAAATCACATTCGGGTATTGCACTCCTCATCTCTGAAATGGAGAGAGGTCTGAATGCGTAAAGTGTCCAATAAATGTAACGAGTAACGCAAGCGCTTTGACTCACAACTTGCTTCATTGCTTCACCGTATGCTTCTCCAAGGCTCTCAGTGAGGTGCCTTAAGGATCTTTCAAGAAGACTGCGATTCGTATATCGCGATAGAAGATCAAGATGAAGCTTCGCAAGAAGAAAACTGGATATGTGGGGTCAGATCTGAGGCTCACTTAGAAACATTTTCTTGTAGCACTTACACTCCATGCGATTTTTTAATCACCGAGTGAACAATGTCCTCTTGCAGATTCAAGTTTGTTGAAGTCTCGCCCAATATGTGACGGAAGCTCCGATCGGTGCGGGTTCGGGAAAGTGTATACAAGCGAATATCTTCTGGCGGAGCAGAGACACACACGTATGCAAAGCTCTCCACTGGTTTGAGATCACTCATTTCTCGGAGTGTGACTAACAATTGAGCCTGCTCAGGAAGCTTTTGTAGGCGACCCAAGAGTCGTTCCTTATCAGACACCATGTCAAGTCCATCAATCACGAAAACGACTTTCGAAAATCGTATGATTTCAGCCCGAATAGCATTCTGATACGCCTTTGGCGAGGCGCTTCCCTTAGCAAGGGACTCAGACTTGTAAAGTAAAGACGTTGCGTATGATAGGCTGCGTTTACGATCCACCAATTGGGCTAGGATGCTTTTCAAGATATCCATTGATGTTTGATTCTTTCCGTTCTCTTCTTGACAGAATACGAACACAGTGGCGACGTCCGTGGAAGTGAAAGTTCTCTGGAGAGAATCAATAATTGCGGAACTAATTGTTAATCAGCTTCTTGTCACGCTCATCCTGATCCACGCTGAAGTGAACTTACGACAAGAAGGTCTTCCCGGCGCCCGCTAGAAAAGTCAGCAAGAATCTCCAAACTCGCCAGAGGTATAACTGGGGCACATACGTGGTCCAATACAGTAGATTGTCCTGATGGAGCCCAGCAACCACTGCTTGTAATTGAGATTTTCAAATATCCACGAGCACGTTCCTTGGTGTCGTCTATTGCAAAGATCTGCGAGAGTGCCGAAATACTTCGATGAGAGTCGACTCGTTAGGCTTAAAGCATCTTCCTCAAATTTGAGATCAACTTTCACGGTTGCTATATGCTACCAGTCAGAAACCAGGTCTCAAATGATTACCAGGCATTGTTCGCTTGCGCACCGGTCTCGATATCTCGATAATTTCTCAGAATCTCTCTGATCTGTCCGTCTAAAGACGAGCGTTCCCTAGTAAATGTGTTAATATAAACACTTGTAACAAATCACCGGTTTGAAGGACTCTCTAACTTTGAGTCTGGCTGCATGGAAAGCAAAAACATGGTCCTGTACTGCTCAAGTCTTGGGATATATGTCTTTTCTAGGAGGTGCTTCCTGAAATAAAACACTCCGACTCCACCTGGTTGAAAGTAGAGTTCGAATGACTTTATGTTCAACTCAAACAATTCGAGAAGTTCGCTGAGCGCCCGAAGGCGATCAAAACCGACGAACCATTTCTCTTCGGCCCAGCTAATCTCATCCTTGATGCGATATAGAAGATCTAGAATGTCGACCAACAATAGCAAAGCCTTGGAAGAAGAGTCATGCGAGTCCCTTCCACCATTCAGACATCGCATAGCCACGCGTGTGCCTCGGGCAACATTGGCGAGGTTCGCGCGAACTGATGCGATGCCCACCATGATTCGGAGAGGTGACGATAGTATCAAAACCCCTCAAGCATCGATTCGATCGCTCAAAAAAAAAAAAAAAAAAAGGGAGCGCTTTAGACAGTTTAAAATTTGACGGTAAAAATAATCAAGGAGTAAGGAACGCTGACGCAGCAAGAAGTGCATTTGACCAACGCACCGCTGTACATAATCCACGGCCCTCGCCCGTCAAAAAAAGCACTGTATTTACGACCAAGTGCAGTATCATCAGTTCAAGTTTCCTTTTCTTCCTATCCTGTGGATTTCAACGCTAGGTAGGCGGCTAAACCAGGACGTACAACAACGCGTTGAAATTCCCCCAAACCAGCGATGGAGGGTTAGTGTAACTTATGGCGCTTCATTCTCCATCACGTATGATATCAAACTCTAGTACGTAGTAGTGGTGGCCTTATGCAGTGTGATCACGATCATGCTGCTTCGTCCCATCACTGTGCCAGTCTCCATGTGTGTCTAAGCGCCCAGGCCCAGCCCTGTGTACTCAAGTGGCCAATAGCAAGTCAGTTCCATAACTAGATCCTTTTTTAGCGCTGACATGAGCGGCGGCAGCCGAAACACTGTATTTGCGATACAATATCAGCCCACTGGGGGTATTTACGGAATATCACGAGAGCAATGCTATTGATCACACGCACCGTCAATATACTCGCCTATGTGCTTACTCGGTCACATGGATAATACGTCGTAAAGAAGGACTGTCTTTACTTTTCTTTTCTTTTTTGGGGCTTAACAGAAGCCAGCTAATGTTACACAGAATTTGTTCCGAAAAAAAGTCAGAATGTTCTTCATATTGCCTAGCAGTTTATCTTCGAACCGTGAGGATCGAATTTAGTGAATTGGTAAAAATCTTTATTCCGCCGAAGATGCATCTAATTCCGGTGCCTCATCCCCTACGAGACACATGCAAAACGTAAAAAGCAAAGGAGAAAAGACGGAAAAAGTGATAGTGCCACATGGAAAAGATATTTATCCTTCCACCAAAGGTGATTCGTAGACTCGTGAGACATGATACAAGAATAGAGACTGGAACCGAATTTCATGCATGGTGCCTGCTTGAATATGGCGGGGTATAGAGCAAAGTAAAATGAAACAAAATGTAGAAGAAAGCAAGAACGATGGATCTTAAATGGCATTACCATTCACGTTCAGGGAGGCGCCGCTCTCGCGACCCCTTCGAAGAGCCTTAGCCAACATGAGCTCCCGCATCCAATCGATGCGTTCGTCCCGCGTCTTGACGGCAAAATGATGTGACTTGCCGTTGGTGAAGATAGATTTGCGGTCGGTACCACTCGCTGCATTGCTTAGAGAAGGGATGAGAGAGAATGAAAATGCAGTGTCTCCATGCGTGTTGTCCTTGCGTTTGAGCACAGTCTTCTTGAATGCAGCAGTCAATTTGGAACTAGACGCAAGTGAAGAGCAAGCCACAGCGTAATCATCGACATCGATATGCTCGAGAGCTTTGGAGTCACGATGAGTGGCACCTTCGTCTTCGTACATCGCAAGCTGAGTGCCCCGAAGGGCAAAATGGTGCTCGTCCCATTCGTGCCGCAAAAGACGGGTTGTTTTGCGCTTCTTCATCCAGCCTTGGTGGATAATGTCGTTAGAGTGTTCTCCTGAAGTATTAAATGGGTTCACACGGCCGTTATTGGCACGAGGCGTACGATCGAGATCCTCAGGTGTCTCAATCGGCCGCAGAACTTGACCTTCGTCAAGACGAGCCAAAGTAGGAATATTGTTCGAGCTATTGTTTCTTCGGTTATTTTCGGCTTTTGTTGACATTGGACGAGCAACTGGATCGGGCATCTCAAACCCATGGTTTCCGAATCTCATATCAGGAGGTACCGATTGAGAGAAATTTCGCTCGACGAGTCCGATTGGAATGGCTGTCAAAGGAACATCCATTTCAGAAAACGGAGTAGATTGTCCATAGTGCGGGTCCTGGCGATAAAACTCTGATGGAGAAAAGGCAGAGACGTATGGATTTTGTGATATCTTCTTCCCCATGGAAGGCGTTACAGTCCGCTGTCCGGGTGAAAGAGTTGAATTTCTCAGAGACTCAACATGAATGCTTGGGATACGGAGTTTGGGAAGATGACGCAGGTTTTCTGCCAAAGTTGCTGGGGACTCGGCCTCCGGAGAAGGAATTGCGTCCCTTGGAGGAGTGGCGGGATCTTGCGCAGGCTGCAGTCGGCTCAGCCGCTGAAAGTTGAGGTAGTTACGCACATTCTCCTGGGGGTCTCGTAGTTGTACATCGTGAAGCTTTTCCTCGGAAAGTTGAACATGACTGTTTCGGTTGGGTCCCAAAGCGTCCGATGATGCAACAATAGAAGGGGTAACATCTGATTTGGGGCTTTTGACAAGGCTGGGGGCAGTGGTAGCATTGCCTGGGTCACCCGTCACGAGAACGGATCCCCCAAGTGACTCTATCGAGAGGCCGAGACGAGACAGTTTTGCTTGCTGTTTCTGCCACTTGCGACATTCTTCGCCCTTGTAACATTTATGAATTCTCGGCAGAAGTTGCTCAATGCCGACTATTGAAACCGAGTCCTCTGGCACAATCGTTTCCTTAGGGCCCCGCTTCCGTTGCCGACCTTGGCGAGGTTGCTTTTTCTCGCTGTTCTTGTCCCCATCAGAGCTTCCGCAACTGCTGCCAACATCAGCCATTGTGGTTTGAGGCGTAGCCTCCCGTGTGATGGGATTCTGCTGAGCGGCCGGTTGAATATCCATAGGTTGGGCCACTACGCTATTTCGTAGATAGCGGATCGAGTTCATTAATTGATGACGCTTGCCAAATGACGATATATCAAGCTCCTTTAGGTCTTCAGACTGGAGTTCCAGGAGAATGGTACCCGAGATATCATTAATGAAGAACTTCTCGACGATATTTTCATCGAAATTCTGCTTTTGCATCCATATCGCAACATCCTCTGGGGTCCAGTTGCTGACACTGATTTCACCTAATGTCGAGGAAGTCTTTCCGACGGACCTGTCCTGGAAGTGATGCGTCTTTCCCTCGGTGGACACCACATTTGCGGGGACCGGAGTGTCTCTCCTGTCTAGCCCTAGCTTGGAAGCCGAGGTATACAATGGTATCGTGGCGCTGTTCGGTGTGTCTTGAAACAGTAAATCGACCTCCAGTGAAGATTTGACGTCAATAGACCCGTTTGACAGACGAAAGAGGTGCGGGCCCATTGGGCCAGCAACCGTGTTCTCTTTTTCATCAATTTGGAAGTGGTAGCCATTGAGTCCATTTGAATCTGGGGTCCTGATGTCGTCTGGCGTCGAAGCGGTAGTCACACTGTCGGATCCCAGCTGTCGAAACTATGTTAGTATTGCAACGAAGGAGGAAAGTAACGGAGAGATGGCCGTACAGAGTGAACGCTCCTCCATGGGGCGTCGTCGGGAAATTCTTCTGGCGAGTCGGAATCAGAATCCGTATCCAGAATCTCCGTTCCGTTTGATAAAGGCCGAGTGCGAGTGGTGCGGGGGACCCTAATAAGCCCGTTGTTCTTCTCAGAGAGGTGTTGAAAAGATAACATGGAGCTCTCGTACATAGCCTGGATATACCGTTAGCCATCATATGCGTGCCGCATCAAATAAGTCCTTTCCTACCATTGTTAATGGCGGGCCGTTTGCCAGATACAGAACTTGGTCTGGGCAGTATATTCAAATATGATAAGCGACTTAAAGAAAGATAATCCTTTGCTGAGGTCTTCGATTTAGGCCAAGACGACGTACTTCAGTCCAGCATGAAGTACGCAGGCAAACTGGGACACAGTGGGGAGAATTTGGGTATGGGATAGACGTTGGACGGGATGTTTCGGATTATATGTATGTACCATTCGAGTCCAGCGTGAGCGAAACCGGGGGACTGCCAAAAAAAGCGACAGCAAAAAGTAAAAAAAAAATAAATCACAGAGGCG
Organism: Penicillium psychrofluorescens; assembly: GCF_964197705.1. Taxonomy (NCBI): domain Eukaryota; kingdom Fungi; phylum Ascomycota; class Eurotiomycetes; order Eurotiales; family Aspergillaceae; genus Penicillium; species Penicillium psychrofluorescens. The sequence continues at coordinate 1,605,483 of NC_133443.1, read as the reverse complement.
ATGTCGTTTACTTCGAAGGATGTGACAGATTGTCTCTGCACTTGCATGAGATGACGGGCTACCAGGGTCGTTAGGAAGAACCGAGCCAAGCTACCCAGTCGTGTGCAAAAGAATTATTGGCTAGCAGCTTAAAGTGATTAACGCCCAACCAGCCCCTCCTTCCTCCGATTGGGCATGCGAGATGCAACCCACACGATGCAGAGTCTCTTCGGCGGGACGCTCACGCAAGAGTAGGGTGGTAAAAGGCTACCAGAGGCTGGTAAAAACGACGCTAATGCCGTCAGGGCAGTTTGGCACAGTTTCATAGGCTATGAGGTCTCCATCTTCCCAGCTCCACCGGGCGGTTGAGGTAGCAACGTCCAGTGGTCCGCATCACTCGTCACAACGGCGCTAAGGCAGCTGGCCGGGGACGATCACACACGGGCAAAATTTTTGCAAATTAGTCTTCGGGACGTATTTAATGGTACAATAATAGTAGCAAACAGCTAATAGGGGGTAAAATGTTTCCAAGAATAGAGAGTTCAGAATGATTATGGTCAGATTAGTCGAGTCGTTCTCCATGGATGCCCACCATTAATGCTGATATTTTATCTGTCATGCCTGCATTTCTTACAGAAGGCCGATTGACATCATTAAGATGAAATTTCAGTTTCATGAAAATTTTCAGCTGCGTGGCTCCTCACGTTGTGGCCGATGTCGCTCGGCTCATTTCAAAGTTGACCGACCGCTTCAGGGAAACTGGGCATTCAATGCATCTTTTCTAGAAACACTTCAGAGGTTTTTTTGGCTAACATTGATATCGTTAATGAAATAACTTACCTATATTCATAATGCGTGTTTGCTCAAAAAATGGCACGGCTTCCGCTTGACTATATATTTTCAAACTTAGACATCGAAAAGGCATAACCCAACATGGCGGTGTGGTAATGATATTTACCATGGGCTCGAGGAAATCAGTATATTCCATTGGGTCTCTGGTAGTATACTTTTCCTTTATCTTGTGTGTCTGCTAGTGCACAGATTCCGTAATTCAGATAATTGTCTCTCCCCCGTCTGAAACAAAACTGCATGCATGCATGCATTGCGGAAAATAGTGAACATACGGTGAGTTGTCCAGAGGCCTATTTGAAAGGGATTTATGATGACGAGAAGAAACCTATGGAAGTACCTAATCCTTGAAAATCAAATATTTCAAAACAAGACCCGTGAACTAAACCGGCTTCGATTGTAGGTTGTGTGACGCAGGGCCAGGTATTCGGAAAGAGACTGGCACTAGACACACTCATATTTGCTCTAGAATAGTGTTATTGGCTTGATATCTGGTAATCTGCTAGATATTAGGGCAAGATATTGAACACTGGGGACTTGGCCGGCCCGGCGGATGGTGCACTGTAATCCAAGTAGATTCAATAATGTAATATTCGAGTATGGATGATTCAATGAGATTGGCTTGAGAAAGACTGCATAGAGACAAGGCCCAGAATGTATATTGCCATTGGCAAATAATCCCGATGCAGAAAGCTTATCTTATTGTGCGCTCAACAATGCATACAATCACACCACCGAGAACATCGCAGTAATTCGATAGTGGATAACGGTGATTTGAATGTTGCCGATGTCTCTCGACCTCACAGCATCGACATATCGACAGAGGAAAGTCAATAAAGAGTTTTGAATTCACTCCTTACTACTAATGTATTTGCAAATACTCATCACGATGGACAAGAAGCATATTGGCCAGGGGCGGTTTTCCATAGGACAGATCAGTTTGTGCCGCATAGAACAGGTTGATCAAGCACAATGGATGAAATGTCACTACTGCTTTCCGAGTTCGCGAGCTGAAGAAATCTGATACTAAATTTGGCTTGATTACGTCGAAAGCAATTTCTACATTTGGATCAATAACCTAAAAATACGACTAATTAGTGCGGGTTTATTTTCTGGACTTGCATTTGATGCAATTAGATAGAAGTTATTAATAGCAATTTCGACCTATGTAGGATAAATTAGTGCAAGTTAATTCAACATAACATTGAATATTAGTTTGGTTTGGAGCCGTTAGTATGGCGCTTAAATGTTGCTAATTAAGGGACATAATCCTGCAATGGTCCAAGGGACTTAAGAGGTTCCCCGCCTCTGCACAGACTGCGGCCTGGCACACGATTGGCTGTGAATTCTCTTTCTGCTCAGGCTAGTCCGACTAGCGCACCGGCCCAGTGCCCGAACCGCCGAGGATTTGCCATAGGCTGGCCAATCATAACTTAAAGGTCGAAGCTTGGCATGCAGCGTAGTCACGATGTGACTCCACTTATGTACATCTTATCACCTCCGTCTCCTACTGTGATCAACTGACTCGCCCGAAGCCAAAGGTTCCATCTCCGATTGAGAACGGTCTGATCCTTTACAATTAATGATATTACCCTATTGCAGCAATCGGTCTGTCCCTTGGAAGGCTCGAAGTTTTCTTCCCTAAGGTGCTGATGTCTTTGGTCTTCCTAGGAGTATTCAGTGTTGGCGGAAGAAATTGTTCTTTAGATATGTGGGGCCCGGAGAGTGACTTGAACTATCCAAGGTGCACAGACTCGTGTGATAGGAAAATATGATTAAGCTAGCGAAGGTGACGGAGAGACAGGGAGCCTATCAGCACCTCAGCCGAGCATCTCGTATGCAGGCTGCGACCCATAGACCTCTGGAGCCTGAAGCCATCACACGTACCATCCAGTCCCTGCGCAGCTCTCGATGGTCGAATCCCCATGCGTATGTCGGCCACCGCAAATTCATCCCTGTCTAAAATGTTCCCAAATTTAGTTCATGCTTGGTGTCATTTGTCCTGACTGCAGATCCCCACCTGATGTTCGCATGCTCTTGGCTTGGATCGTCCAATGCTTCCCACCTCAATCAAAAAATAGAAGCATCGGGAGCTACAGGTTAGATCGCAAATTAGTCTTTAAAGCCACCGATTTCCAAATATATCAAGCTGAACCATTCCGCTCCAGATTATTCTATCGTTGTGGCAAGTACTCGATCACTGGTTTTCTTCTGTCTTTGAGAGGCAGTTGGTTCCAACATCAAGTACTCCGTCTTTCCTTCTGGCCCACCCTGCACGGACAGGGACTAATAGCTCCGCTGGCGGTTTTCCAATCATTCAAATTTCCTGTTACTCGCCGTCTGTTGACCAGACCGGTTCCTTTCTCTGCACCATAACTTGACTTTCATTATTCAACGCCTGGAATCTGCGATATAACTATGCCGAAACCAAGACACGGTGCCAATTTGGCGAGGGGAGTTGGAGCGCGGGCCGTCTCCACGCAAGACAAGTCTACAGTCAAGGAAGCAGGCGGGCTACATAAACGTTCACGATCAGGTCAGTGGCTGCGCAACTACCGTCTAACTCCCATTCTTAATTCCCCTTGCAAAATAAGACTTTGCCGTTGACAGTCCAGGTTTAGGTTGCTTTATCTGTCGGTTACGAAGAAAAAAATGCGACGAAGGCCGCCCTGATTGCAAAACATGCATTAATCTAGGGCTCAAGTGCGAATACATGCGGCCTAAGTGGTGGAGCACTCCCGAAGGACGTCTAAAGCAAAAGGAGCAGTTCAAGGAAGTTATCAAAGACCACAAATCATCAGACCGACATATTTCGCTTCATGGTGCGCATTAAATACCCGAGGGACTGTAAAATCTGCTAATTTTATTGCTTATCTAGGTCAGGCAAACCGTGGCTTCTCGCAGAGGTCTCCGTCTCTCTCTGGGGGTTACGACTTCAACTGCGCTGTTTTCACCAAATCCTATGATCCGTCCTCAAACCATATCCAACCGCCCACTCTTCCTGCCGGGTCCTACTCTGCGCAATACGCTCCTTGGGAGGTAGACGTCAGGACCGAGAGCCAAACTTTTGTCAATAATGTTCCTTTTCGACAGGACTCCTCTGTCTCTACATTTAGTGCAATGGGTCCCCCGCAACTGCATACTACTCTCCCGGCTTTCCATGCAGATGATTGGCTGCAAGAAGAGTGCTTCAACCAGACAGAGCCTGTGGAGAATTTAGACCCTTCGCTCATTCAACAGTGCACCGGGCCTCCCTTGTCATATTTGCATACATCCACTGTTCCCGTTGAGGAATACGACAAGCCCCTTCTAGATCATTTCGTTGACAATGTCCTGAGAATGATTTTCCCTATCCTCGAACTTCACCAACGCGGAACCGCACGTGCCAAGGCAATTCTAAATTCGCTCGAGACAAACAAGTCTTATTTGCACTGTTGTCTCAGTGTTTCTGCAATTCATCTCAAAACTAGCGTTGGTCTCAGTGCTGATCAGATTGATCATGACATTATGAGGCATCGCTATGAAGCAATTTCGCAACTTTGCCAGGCGCTGAACCGTGACACTGAACATAATCAGATTCTCGATGCCACTTTGGCGATGATCTTTTTTCATTGTTCAGTCGGAGCACCGGATGACTCTTTACCTGACATTCCGTGGAGCGACCATTTCCAAGCAGTTTCCAACCTTGTGAGCCGGCTGGAACATCCACTCATGGCCCTTTCCGATGACGATACCGGACCTCAGGCGGTTACCGCTTTCAGCATGACGCTCACATCCTGGATCGATATCCTTGGCTCTACAATGCTTGGAAAGAGCCCCCAATTTGCACACGCTTATCGCGATAAACACCTTATTGGCAATTCCTCCGGTTTGAAAGAGTTGATGGGGTGTGACGATCGGATTATGTACCTCATCTCCGAGATCTCTTGCCTGGACTCCTTGAAGGCAGAAGGGCGTATTGATGAGATGGCTGTCTGCCATCATGTCTCTGCCTTGGGTGCGCAACTTGAGCACACAGAGCTCGCCGACCCAAGTCTTCAACATCCTTATTCGCCTGACGGTGCAATCCGGCCAGATTGCCTCACCAAAACCATGAGTTCAATATTTCGCATTGCCGCTCGCATCTATCTTTGCAGTCTGGTGCCAGGGTTTGACCGCCATCAAATCAGCAACACCAACCTTATATCTGCCCTCACCCATGCACTGCAGTATATTCCAGCGGGTCCATATGGATTTGATAGGTCAATTGTCTGGCCGTTACTAATGGCTGGGGCATTTTCTACACAGAATTGTGCCTTTCGCAGTGTCTTAGCCGAGCGAGCTGCTGCACTTGGAGACACCGGTGACTTAGGCAGCTTTGGTCGGATGCACCGTCTTTTGCAGGAAGTTTGGAGACTTTCAGATGATTCCATGCCTGGTACAAGTGATCACGAGGTGTATAGCTCTAATGAGTCAAGTGTGAAGCAAGAGATTTCATTATCACCTGAACTGGGAGGTGCCGGCATGCGATCTATAAGAAAACAAAGTGTTCATTGGCGCGACATTATGCATCGCAATGGCTGGAAGTTTTTATTGATGTGACGGAGGGCTTGACCCTTTTCATTTGACTTGCTATGCATGGCTTTTCTACTCATTCTTTTCTTTTTCTTGGGCGTGACTGTTCATCGTGCTGGAACTACCATATTATTCCATCTAGCGGGTCTGTTGGTTACGTCGTGTTATTTTAGTTTTGCTGTTGCTGCGTTTTACTACAGGCCATACTTTGCCCGAAGAGTGTTGGATGCTAGAGTAATTGTCAAAGAATCCCAGGTTGGAAGAGCTTTTTCATGAGTAAATTGATTCCTGTCTAACACCCTTCCCATATTTATTGGTTTCGCCTTAGCTTCAGATCAATTCTTCCTGGTTTATTCTATTCTAGATGTGATATGGTCCCTTATAGGCACATGATTCTAAGCTGAGGCCTATTTAATATGCGAGCATTTCGGAACAGCTCAGAGTTCCGATGCAAGCTTCAGTAATTTTGTGCTCAAATAAAGCACGCACCTATGCCTAGAGAACTTTATTTTCTAAATCAAAGATCCAAAAAGCTGCATCTCACAGCGAACTGCAAACCACTTCACTGAGCATTGTTTTAACGGAGCCGGCAATGCAACTGGGAGAAGCATTAGGCCAGAACCATTTCAATTCATTAAAGCAGAGCTAGGCTCCCCGAGGGGAATGTCACTACCAATAATTCGTCGGAATGATTTAACAATCGCGAAAATTCAAATCTAGCTGGCGAGACGCCGAACCGAGTACACACGGTTTGAATGGTTTCATGCTCCCGCCTATTGGCTATCGTGTCGGGAACCAAGTTTGTGGCCTCCTACACATACAACCGTCTTTGGCAGCTACCAAAAGCAGTTTCAGAGCACCCATAGGCGTTTTCCAAGGAAGGCCACACTCACTGACAGCATGCTATTTCTTGCATCTCAGCTGGGCGCATCCTGACCTGAATGCGGTCTGATGCCAAATTTATGGGATCTTTTTGCAGGATCCCACCTGATGCCTGGGCAAGCGCCGCTCGTAGGTAGTCGAGATGCGTTCAATATCAACAACGACATTGTCCATAGAGCCCTTTAGCCTGTTGTTTGGTCGTGAATATCTTTGAACCATGCCTGGTTCTCTTTAAGTTTCTCATAGCGCCTGTTTTTACCAATAAAAGTGGTGGACAGTGTCTCGAGTCTTCAGAAGCGGCCATGCCGCAGTATTATTTGGCAAAAGTTGAAATTGGTACGGCGCGAGGCGCCGGCTTTTTAAGGGGGAACCGCGCGCTTTAGACAGAGAGAAGCACTACGGGTGAGTCAGCTTCAATATCTCCTCTAGAAGATGAAACAATCTAATAATTTCCCGCTGTGTCAGGGCCTTTAGTGCAGAATGGGGTTGCAAGGGATGCCTCAGATGGCGCCGGCCAATATAATTTAGTCGCCGATCCTTCTCCTGAATGTAGCCACGCGGTTAAGAAAGAGGATTTATAGCACAGATGGAACCCATCAAACTTCAGAGATCCGTCCCTCACAGGCCATCCCAGAAGGTTTGCGATCTCCAGCCGGTCTGATTCCTCGCCTTCTGCTTTCTCACTATCGAACATTTGAGACCTTGGTGTGGATGAGAATCTCTTCTTAGAACACCTCGGTTACCAGCAGCCTGCACCTTCATTTCTTACAATTTTGCCACCTTTTTTAAGCAAAGGGTAGGCGCTTTCCTGGTCTTTGCTGCAAAGAAGCTAACCAACTCCAGCTTAGCCCAGTCCTTCTGTATCATTACCGTCTGGTACGGTGATACTGGTATATTACCGCTCGTTCTATACATACATTACGGTGTCGCCCGCTCCGCCCACTTCGATAAAGGTCATTCACTGCCCCAACTTGCGGGTCTCCTTATTCGTGCCACGATTAGAAAAATTGATCACTGCTCGCGGATTTATTATCTGAAAGTTGCTGCCCGGGCGGTCTTACTTCCTTCTCGCTTCTTTTTAACCCTTCTCCTCTTTCTATCACTCCTCCATTCCTATATTGTCTGCGCAGCACATCTTGTGTCCACTAGGGTTGCCGTGCATCGACCGTTGAGCAGCACTTCTTATTCTCAGTCGGCCTTCGTTGCACCTCTATTTTCCTGATCCATTATTTATTGGAACCTCGCTATTGTCTTCCATTTTCCTGTCTGGGTCTTATTATTCTCACCTGCACAACATGGCTCCATCCAAGCCTATCCTACCTCCTCTCCAAACACCGAAGTCGATGACGTTTCCTTCTGAGCTTCATGACAGTCCTCTCACGTCTGGGTCGGATCCAATCATCAAACTTGAGGGGGAAAGCGCGCCGGGAAGCGCGACACCCATTACTCCGCCACTTGCCTATACCGAGTTCCTCAAGGCTCTTACGCCTGTCTTTACAAGCCCGACTAGCGCCGGTGCTGAGTTTCCAAAGTTCAAGTTTGAGAAGCGACGCCCATCGCCAATATCAGTTCCTTCAAGCGCCAAGAGCACGATTTGGTCGCCCTTGGATGGTCCAAAAACCACCGGTGCAGCAAGACCACCACCTACACCCGCTGTAGCCAGTCCGCAGTCCGCAAAGCTCCCTAGTGGCTTACGCCGCCTACTCATTCCCCAATCAAGCGTCTATTCGCCAGTCACAGATTCTCCTCATAGCGCACGAACCCTTCGATCTCCATTCTCGCCTTCAGACTGGAAGATACGGTACATCGAGACTCCTAGGAGCGCGGGCGGCAAATCGGTCAGCGTGCGACAGGTTGTGACTAGGACCGTGACATATAAGCGCACGCCATTGGACCCTCCTCCTAAGGGCAAGCGACGGAAGACTAATGAAAGCCGGGATACCAAATCCTCGGATAGCCAATCGCTCTAAGGGTGAAATTTCGTTGTGGTTATTTAGCGTCATAATGATTTTACGTTGGCCTAACGCGTCTCGCAGCATGGTCAAATGGATATCTTTCTATCTGAGGTGAAAATTTCCTTGAGCATAGTCCCTCTTATGTTGTTAGAACAGTCTGCTTTTTTCTTTTTTCTTTTTTACGGTTATGGGGTCTGAATTACGCTTGAGTTTGAGGGCACTCTCTAATCGTGGTCTCGCTTGACCAGGGTATCCTGCAAAGTGACCTGTCTGTGCTGGAAGGAGCATGGAGTTATATGTACTGACGTGGTTCAACGGGTTCGTCCAATATCTATTGTTGTTTTTGTGTCTTCGATTGCTTTTGTGGAGAGGGTTACAAGCTCACTGTTAGTATTTTCTTGTTGTGGCCATCAAGCTTTCACGGTCTATATCCATTTTATGATTCCTTCCTCATAGTGTCAGTAATTATCTTATATTCTGTTTTGTCCTGAAGTCCTCGAACATACCAATCCTCGATAGTTTAACACCACGAAGGTACATATAGAACAGGCCTTACTAAAGCAAAACAGGGTCATGTTTGCTTCGAACAGCCAAGACGTGCTCGTCAACTACTCCGGGTCAAGGGTAGTAGGTCGTCTCGCTATGTATAAGGTGGCACCCAGCGTCCTGGCCATACACCAATACACAAATTGAAGTTGTTATGTGACTTTCGATAAGTTGAAGGGCCTTACGTATATTCAGCTCAGTCCCAGGTTGTCAATTACCTTTCAAGTTACCACAACGTATTAGTCGCATAATGTGGAACTTCCTGGGTATAGATAGACCCCAACAAATTCATGCACAGAGTATCCTTGATCTATACCAATTGAACTAATGCATATGCGTTCATGACTTGGACAGACTAAGTCCAAAAATTGCTATTGGTGTTTCAATGGTCCCCATATTCTTTCCTCTTCGCAGCCCCCAACTGGGCTTGCATGTTGAGGCTTTTGAACGCCCTTACGCGCCGTGTTTAAAAGATTATTAGAACACATAATAAGGGTATTGCGCGCGGCTAGCTTTATGGCGGTCTACCAATGGGTATTCATAGTTGCAATATCGGGTGCCGAGCATTACCCTGGACCAAGATTGGCTTCCCCAACTTTCCAAAAGCAGGCCATGGCGTTGAGGGCTACATGCCGGGCGCCATATAGGCGGCAGACATACCAGAAATGGACACTGGCGCATAAAAAGGGCAACGGCCAGATCTAGGCATCGGCAAAGGCCCCTGTAGGCGAAAGTATCAGCACCGATGGTATGGAACGCCAAAAACATCACGACGAATCGCGACTCCGTTGGCACATGCCACAGGCGCTCGCTCTTTCAGACAAAAATTTAATTGGCAGGGCCCATGCACTGGCGCTTTTGGAACGTAGCTACCGGAATTGATCCGAACTACTGGGTTTGAGGCTCCCTGCCAACAGTTTTCACTGACTCGAAGGATTCGCTTGGGAACCGTGGTACCACAAGAACCTTGAAAATGCGCGGACCACTAACTATTTCGAAATCTGGAATTTTTTGGGGCCGAGCCACCGCCGTCCTTTCTTGCATTTTTGATTCTGGCGTTATGGTCTGAGATACTTCCCGGGGGGCCAGATGGCGGTACATTTGGAGTACGCGAGCCATTTACACGGTAATCTAGGCATGTAATTGACTGCTGTCGTTAAAGAGTATAATTTAATGTAGAAAAAGCTAACTTGATGGTTGGAATCAAATATAAACTCTTCCAGCATGTGAATTGATCAACTTTTCAAGTCAAAGAAGGTCCATGTGGACATGATATGGTATGCTGCAAGAAGTCATACGACCAAAATACCAAATTGTATTACCAGTATTACATTGATACACAGCAAACAGACAAATGCGTCATATGAGACCTACCCCTGCAGTCAGGCCACCAATAACGCGCAACTGCGCTGTCCTGCGGGCATATATTACAGAGTATCATTTCCAACTTCAATGCTAGGTATTACGGAGTTGTAAACAACAGTAGTGAGATCTCACACCCCTCCACCATGAGCTTCCTGCACCCTAAAATCGCAGACTAAGGATGGTTCCACCACGCGGCAGACCTCACAACTGCTCAATTTCCCTCATCACAAGATGTATGAGGCAACCATCAAGCCTTCGCTCTGGGGCCGACTAGAAGGAAAACAAAGCAAGCCCCATGTATACACCTACCCAGTCGGTGGGACCATGGCGTGGGCCCGTCCGTCTTCAATCTCAATTTAAGCGCCGGCACCATCCCTGATACGACCTAGCGTGTGCTGCGACTCAAAAGTCGTGGCTTGATTGGCTGGTATTGGCGGGGCCATCACGGCGGGGGATCAGCTCGTCTGTAAATTCGGCCTCCACCATGCTATTTTTGGGTAATTTCCACCACGGCGGGTTGTTTGGGTCTCATGTGCCTGATGTGCTTCTCATCCCTTCATTCCGGCCAATGCCTGCCCAAATTTCCCGGGTCCTAATCCTCTCACTTTCTGTCGGTACCTATTTCCTGGTTTCCAGCAAATCAGCGTCCTGCACCGTGCCGCGACCTTTCAATAGCTCAACCCAAGTGTAAACTTTGTACCCTTATACGCTCTTATTGGCTTTACTGGCATAGAAGGACTTTTCGTCAAAGTCCTCCCTCAATAGCTTCCTAGCCATGCAGCTTGATCACGGAATCAATGTGCCAAGATCATGCAAGACGAGATAGCGGTCAGGACAGTTGCACTATAGGAGAACTATGCCATTGTGAGGACACCGGTTTTTAGTAGTAAAGTGTGACTCAACGGCAAAAAGTCGGAGGTTGGAATGCTTGTCCATTCCACTGTTTCGGTCCCAGTTCTTCCATATTGTCTACTTTGATAGTACTCTCTAAACATTGCATTGGCTTGTCAATTATAGAAACGCCCGTCAAATTTGCCTTGCTCGAGATCGGAGCTAGTTATTTTTAAAATACTTCTACTCCTGTCATCGGGTCACCTCCAATTACAGTCTACATGGAGACTACAGGTTATAGCTGCAGCGAAACATTGGTATGTTGCAAGGATTTATTTTTCAGCATGAGATTCATGTTCCTGAGCAATAGTCCTACACCTCTCAAACGTGTTCCTTTTTCGGCATGATAGCCCCATAAAATGTGTATATATCCTAGGCCAAAATAATATTATATTCATGTGACACTGCCCAAGGTCACTCAAGGTATACTGGGCGGCAGCAAATTCAGCAACTCGAGGCGCTCATTCGTCACACAGCTAATCTCATATAGAATAGCTCCCAAATATAGATTTGCAAACCCGCGTGATTGCGGGCGGCAAGCTATGTATAATAATAGCAACACTAGTCTGGCACACAGCACCAGCTAAGCTATATATCGCTATATGGATTCCCGCTGACGACTCCATGGCGAGGTCCAAAGTTTCACCCTACCAATAAAATCGCATATTGAGTCCATCGCCCCTCAAGACCGTATGACCACCAAGAACTCTAACGCACCTCTCATGCTCTAATGCACGCTTAGGGACAGCGTATAAGGCTTTCTACGTCAAATATAGCGCCGATTGGTTCGGCGACCTGTGATCAAGCCGGTCCTGGAAACATTGACAGGCAGTTGCCCCGTCTCTTCTACCATCACTTCCCCCTTGTCACATCTAAAATCCACATTTTCTCCTCATTTGACTATTATTAGTACCGGTCTGTAGCCCTCTGGTGATAAATTTAGATTTATTCTACGGAAGCGACATAGGGATTCGTTGTCCACCCCGTCTGGGGCCGCCCCAACTGTACATCAACTCCCCCGCTCCGCTGTATACTCTGCCACAACCAACGAGTCCAAATCACACTTTGATGCTGCTCAATGGCACCCAACACACTTTCGGCCCGCTAGAGCATGGCTCTATTCCTAATTCGTGCTTCACAGCCGTTGTTTTCGCTTTGAAAGTCTGGTTTGCTTTCAGAACATGTCCTTGGGTACGGTACAGTATGATACCATCTCTGCACTCCGCTTCGTCCCTCTCTTTATCATCACGAATACCTCGGAAATGTTCTAAATAAAGATCCTTTTTTTTCCTCATGTTGATCTATCTCTATCCGCGCGGTCTGCTGAAGGACCGGGTCTGGATGACTCGAAGTTGTTCGGGAAGCGCTTCGGCAAACAGAGACTCTGGCATATTGCTACTGCAACCTGTTATCTCTCAGGAGTAGAGGATGAAGTTGTATGTTGATTCCATCTAACCAATTACGAGCTACGCATTCTTGACCGATTGATTTAGCATTCGGCAAAATGAATTATATGCCATTGTTCTTGCCTCTGTGCAGTTGCACAGTTATGAAGAGTCGTAATCGAAAAGGGATCAGATATTCCCCCAACATGGCGATAGCTAGAAGTACATCAACTTCAAAATCCACGTGGTTAGTAATTATCTTGAAAACAGTTGACGCTGTCGATCATATCACGAAACAAGCACGTCTCCGGCCGATATATTTCCTAGCGGACTTGTCTCACATAGTTCAAACACAGTGATTATATATTTCTCCATCAATATATAATTTGCTTCATCGATCGCGATGTCTTTCTCTTCCACACTACATGAGCTCTATCAGTTCTCAACTTGAGAATAAGAAAATAAATGTACCGACAAACCTTGGGATTTAACGTGCTGTTGACATAGTGCAGGGATTGGAGAGAGGGGTAATCCATGCAGTTCATCACCCCGTATCACATCGCGGGCTGACGTTGCCAAAAATAGATCTTCGAGATACCCGGCGAACCCATCGTTCAGGAGAATAGACTCTGTTACCACCAACGACAGTGATATCAAAGCCGGAGGAGCAACAAAGACCCAACGCAGGGATCTCGAAGTGTTTCAAAGAGCGAGTTGTTGAAACAACATGGCAGACTACTCACTACTGCAAGTGCTTGACCATGTGTGTTCTATAATTAGAGGCGGGGCAAGCATGCGATTCATTGACTGATTTCATTGATCGGCTCTGCCCCTGGACTTGATCTCCACGAATCAACGACCATCTCCCATTTTCCCTTCATTCATCCTCCACGAAACACGCAGAGACTGCCCAGCGAGGGCCAAAAGGGCCGAATCCCGTGATCGGCGCGCGCCCTGCCCTCCCTCACCCTGCACCATTCTCGTCCACAACACCGACATCCCCCTCCCTAAACCCATCCTGTCAACCCTAACTAGTCCAAGCCCCGGGTCCATACATCCCCAGTCTTACACTCCGCCCTCAAGCGCCCCCAACGTCTCGAGGTCTCCGCCCCCCCCCCCTTCCCCTTTGGTCCTTCCAGCCTGTTGCTGCACCGCCATGGCTCTCGCACCGCCCACCTTCACGCCGGACAGCGAATTCGCCGACCTGCAGACCCCCCGCGGCCCCAGCAGCGGGAGTCTGTCGGTGTCGGCCTTGGCCCGGTTTGAGTTCGAGGCCGGCAAGGGCAACGAGGGGACCAAGATCCTCATGATCGAGTGGGAGGACGACGACCTGTCCCGTTCCGCGGCTGAAGGGTCATGGCATGTCTCTTGGACCGGGAAGACGACCGTGTTGCCCGCCGATGAGCGGCCAAGTGATAGTGTCCGTCGGGTTTACTTCCTGCTTCCGCCAAATACGACCATGCCTCCTGTCGTGACCCTTTCATATGAGCATCGGTCTACAACAACAGAGACTACCACCACCAGCGTCACGGCCCCGCTATCAAAAACCAAGGATACCTTCCAACTCAACCCGTTACCAGCTATCTTTCCTCCGGAACTCGGGGCAACGGGCCGCTCCGCGGGCAAGAAGGGCGTGCTGCATACAATCTGGGCGAAGAAGCGGTTGCGCGTGCTGGACCACGAGATCCGGGAGGAGTGTCTGAACAATGCCGAGGGAGTTGCGCTGCACATGGCCATTCAAGAGAAGGAATGGATCGAGTCGAATTTCGGAGTCATATCAGGCGCAGTCGACGCCATGGCTAGCAGTCACGAGTCGTCGACGTCGTCCTCTGTTTACCCCATGGGTCCCGCAACGCCCGTGTCGCCAGTCAGTGGACGGAAGCTGAGCGAGAAGCTCAAGGGCTTGAAGCTGCAGACAAGTGAGAAAGACTTGTCCGCGAATGACAGTATGCTGTTCCTTATACACACAATCAATCCGCAACCAATAACTAACCATGCCCAATTCAGGTCCCAACTCAGCACACCTTCTCTCGCCGCAATCCCCGGATGTGGCCGTCTCTTCCTTCAACTCATTCCGCAACGTGAACCGAGCCATGCACTCGATGCCAACCCCAGACACAAACCCCACCCCAACACCAAGCACGCAAATCAATCCCCCGGAGTCGAACCAACTCAAGCCCGCCGTCGCCCATTTCCCACCGGAGTCTCTCCAAGCAGCGCAGCAGAACCCCACCACTGGTGTCCCCGGCTTCGCGGCCCTGGCCCCGATAGTGCGCGAGCCGATGGCGCGCACCTCGAGCGCAGAGTCGGGCGAGGAGCTCTTCGCCAAAGCGCTCAGTCCGCGCTCGCCGGATCTGCCGCGGAGTCCATTCTCATTTGCTTAATTCGGTGGCTGTTCTTTTCTTCAACCTTCCATACCCGATCCTCTTTATTACTTCTATGATTCCCCTCTGTGCGGCGTGACGAATCTTTTCTTGACTCTTTCTACTTTCTTTCTCGAGAAGATTCTTTTTTATCATTGCATCTTCCCCTCATGTCATATCTCGTATTGGAAATGGCCGCCATGGTATCCAATCCAGTGTACATAGACGAAATAAAAACAATCACTTCAACTCTACGGAGTTCCTCTTGCGCATCCACCACCAACCAACCACCTCGTTACACCACCCGAACCTTAAAAAGAAGCTTCGAAGCAAGCAAACAACCACCCCTGTTGTTTCTCCAACTCAATTGCTCTTCTTCCTCTGACTCGCCTGCCGTCCCGGCCGCGCCGAAGACCCCGACGACGAACCCGACGTAGCACCCGTAGCACTTGCGCCATCCGCACCACCTTTCTTGGCCGCAGCAAAAGACTCAGACTCCTGCGCATCCTTGCGATCGGCATACCACTGCCCAGCCTGCAGGGCCAGAATCCCCACAAGAACAAGAGCAAGAATCGTGTTCGACGCAGCAAGAACCTTCAGCGAGTCCTCCCTCCCGAGAATCTGATCCGTCTCTTCGGCGTTTGTGGCCAGATCGGCGCCGTAGCGGCCGGCCGAGGCGAGGCGCAGACCCTTGACGATGTTGGCGATGTAGACGGTCACGCCGCACATGTAGAGCACGAGCGAGGCGCCGTCGAAGAGCATGTTTGATTCGGAGGGGCGGTAGAGCTTCGTGATGAGCCCGGCCAGGCCGAGGAAGATTACGATGTGGAGGATGCGAGGGATGAGTGGGGGGGAGGCGTGGAGGAAACGGAGGTGCGCTTCGAAGTAGTCATAGTGAGAGGCCGGGGTGGGAATTGTTGACCACAGGATTGGGTAGTCGTAGGGGAAGAGGGAGAAGATGATCCCGAGGAAGAAGCAGGTTGCTGGGTGAGTGTCAGTCTGGCTGTTCTGGTTGTCTGTCTCGTGTGCGGTGGGAATGTGGGGTGGAAGGATCAGCTGGGGGACGATGGAGAGAAGGACACATACGGCACAGGATGAGGAAGGTCGCGAACGACGAGGTTTGTCGGGAGGCCATGGTGGGTGGAATGGATGTCCTGGAAGACAGGACTCGAGGGAGAGGCGGGTTGGGAGAGAAGATAAGAATAGGGGGAATGGAAGGATGGAAGGTTGGTTAGGCTTGGCCGCCAAGGCGGGACGATAAAGACGGACCCTTGGAGTGACAGCTCAGGGACACGACACGATAACTATGATAGGAGACGATATGTATGATACAATTCCTATGTGTCAAACGCCCTTGTTAAATCCCCCAGCGCCTCCCGTATATCATCAAATCAATCATCAAAATGGGTATCTTGTTCTCTCCCGGGGCAATCAATGCAAATATACACAATTATCAACTCATTCCACCAAAATTCACCGCTGATAGACCGGCAGCGATTCATCCGCGTGTGCAGTCCCGCCCACCAGCTGGTCATCCTCGTCGAAGGTCGGGGCGCTAGGCCCCGCGGCACTTGCTTCGCCATCTGCGATCTCTTCATCCGGTGCGCTGGCTTCGTGCATGAGTCGCTGGCGTTCCATTTCTCGTTTGTCATCTGATTGCGCCGGGTCGGTCGGCTCAACTGCATTCCCGTTCATGACGACGGTCTGCATCGAGTCGTGTGGCGGCCGTTCTGTATCTGGAGATGGCAGGTGCTGGTAGTCGTGCAGACCGCCGTCATCGGGCAGGACAGGCGCACTCGGCTCATTGGAAGTGGATGGTCCCGCCTCACCAGGGGAACTGGGCAAGAGGGCTTCCTCGTGGCGTCGTACCCGCGTCTTCTCGTCCACAGGTTCTTCGATCTCGGGCGGCGCAACCATCGAATCCATCGGCTGGAATGGTTGCGTGTAGTCTTCCGCATAGTCGTACTCATTCCATTGGCCTTCCTGGGGGAACCCATAGTCATCTTGGAGCCCAGGGTCCGAGTGGTGGGAATTGGGCATCGGACTCGGGTCGATAGACCAACCGTCGCCTTCCCCGGGCGTGGACACCGTCGAGGACGCGACATACTGGGTATGCTGTGCCACGGCCGTGGTAGAATCCGCAGCGGCGGATGGGACGCGTTCCACGCCGGCCTGGCCGCGCTGTGAATCGCGAGTTCCCACGACAACTTCAAAGGCCACCGAGATGACTCCCTTCTCGCGGCGGATTTGATCAGTATCCAAGATATTCCCTGCCCAATTGGCCGTAATGGCGCTGCCGCTCACGTCGGCCGGATTGAGAATCTGTCCGCTGGGCGAGAAAGTGCTGCCGCCGGAGACCATGTTGAAACGCGGGATGAACCGTTCGGGCGATGTAAACTTACCCCGCAAGTCCACAACGACCTCAACGTAATAGCGGAAATTGATCATGCCCCCGGGCACGTGTGTGATAGTTGGAAATGCGTCCTCGGGGACTCGAATGGATGTCTTGATATCTGCAGTCATAGTATGTGGATCGACAATCAAAGGTGCGAACGTCTGTGACAGATCTTTGCGGAATGCACTGCTGGTGCGAGCCGTGCCGAGCGTAAGGCCCCCTAGCCCGGTACGCGAACGAGGATAGCAGTCCTCGTACACCGGCTTCTTCCCGGACGCGGTGGGACCAATGGGAATCGACGGGTGCAGATCAATGCGGCCCTGGCGATACAGAGTGACCATGATACCGTGCGCACTGCGCACTTGTTTGCAATGGTTGATCGTGACCTTGATGGGCAAAGTGTCTCCGGGTAGCACGCCCGCGCGCAAGACTTCGGCCTTTGCTGTAATGGTCCGATCTGACGCAGAAGATGAGCCGTGTCCTTCACTATTTCGTCCACCGGTGCTCGAGGATGAGCAGGGGTCGCTCGGGATCTGAAAGCTCTGGCTGCTGTTGCTTGGCCGACTGGATGAACTGATATTGCTCGGAGATGGGCTTAGCGGTGGGCGAGATTCCACGGAAGCGACGGTGCCATTCACAGGAGTGTCGATGGATGGCGTATTTGGTGCCGCAGTCGTATCGGAGGCCGGCGATTTTTGTTTCGCCTTGGATTTGGAGCGCTTGGACACGGGCTCGAGAGTGACAATGCGAGCTTTGGGCGCGGGAAAGGGTGCGATATCGATATTTTCAAGTAAATTGATTCGTTTTCGGCAGGTAAGAGTAGGGTTTATGGTAGTTGGTCGGGTAAGGGTAGAGGTAATTGCATAGGAAATCGTGCCTCGTTCAAACTAGTTTGATCTTCTTGTCAGCATCTGGTGGGGGAGTTGGCGCACAGGGTCAAACGCACATTTATACTACTGGGCAGTGGGTAAGGAGGAAGCGGCATCTCAAAGCGGAACATGTATTTGCCCTCCTTGAGACGTCCATCGCCGCACAGAACGACTTCGTCCTCGAATAATGTGGCCAGCCCATTTCCCATATATTCAGCGCCTCGTCGGCCACGCCCGGGCCCCAGGAACCCCAGGTCGGGGGTGGCCTCTCCAGCCGGCGTCGCATTCTTGTACACCTTCACACAGCCATGGAGACAGACGACGACATGGGTGATGCGCACCGGCCGCACGGCGACCACGACGACGGTGCCCTTGATGACATCGCCGGGGAAATAGGAGCGCCATGGGTCGTCGAGATCGATGTAGAAATCGGTGATATTACGATTCCGTTGGCCGAGGGGGGAGCGAAACTTGGACAGGAAGGAGTTGCGATTCCGGCTGAGCGGCGAGGACGAGGGATTGGAGGGAGGAGAAGGGTGGGTAGGCATGACACACGGCCACTGCCTACTGCATCCATATAAGATGACCAGGGGCGGGAGGGCGGAGAAAGGAAGGGAGGCGAGACAGGAGACGGTTTTGGCACTGATGTTCAACCGCAGACACGAGTTCGACGGGGACGCGTTGACAGCGGCGGGGGGGTTGGACGATGATCCGGCAGAGGCCTACGTCAGGAACTCCAATCGAGGGACACGGCCGGTCGTGGCACCGTCGGAGAAATCCGTCGATGGCCTATCACGATCTGGTTCCCAACTGCTCGGAATGCAGCCCAGGTATTTTCCTTCGGGGTCCAGACCCAGGTCCAGGCCTCGGTGCGGGTGGAGGGAGATTCGAGCAGAGGGAGTGAGGAATTATGGGTGGTGACCACCGCGCCACATTGTTTCTGGCGAAGTTGGGAACGGCAGAGGAGGAATTAGAGACACCCCCGCCAGGAAGCGGATGCGCTGGGGGCGAAGAAGGCGGCAATAATGAGCGAGGGTCGGAGCAGGGGCGGATGAAGCACAGACTGTGTTCCACAAATAATCCCTGATGGAATGTGGGACTCGGGGGGGGGGGGGGGGGGGGGGAAGAAAGGGTAAGAATAAGAGAGGGAGAGGGAGAGACGGGGGAGATAGAGAGGAGAGACACAGAGAGGGAGAGAATAAGAGAAAGAGAGAGTTCGCGACAAGCGGAGCTCCCGTCAGCCCGGGGAACCCGTGATTCGCGTGTGGTTCAGTCAAGCTTCTCTTGGTCTTCGGCTAACAGACTTGCGGTACTACAGCAGTCCCTCACTACTGTATCTCCCGCAGCCCCCCATCCACGTATTCGTCCCCACAGCACTCCTGCATCACCGCTGTGACCACTTCCCGGTCCCCGCCCGCCAGTTGTCGCAGATAACCCTCGAGGATGTAGATATTGTCCGTCCACTGCTGCGCCTGCTGCTGCAACCCTCCCAGTTCCTGGCGGATCTGCGTAACGCCTTTGTTGCTGCCATTGTTGCGTTGCATCTCGGCAGCCTGGAGGCACCCCACCTCGGCCTCGAGCGCGATCCTAGTGGTTATTAGGCTGTCTCGCCGCGATTCGCGCGTGGCGTGATCCTCAGCATCATCGGGCTCTTCCCGCTCTCGCAGCGCCGTCTCAGCGGCTAGGGCTGCCTGAGCATCGGCGCACGACTTCCGAGTCTTCTCCACCTCCGTCTTCACCCGGCCCACCACCCGCTCCAGCTCAAGCTTTTCATCGCTCCCGAAGATCCAGTACCAGTTGCCGCTGCCGATCTTCTCCACCCGCAGCTTGCCCTCGTCGAGAAGTGCCTGAATGTACTCCTTGACTTGGATGCCATTGATCGATGCCACGGGTGGCAATGTCTTCTCGAGATCTTTGAGTGTATGGCAGGTGCCTGTGGCACGTAAGTGAGTCAGGATGAGATCCAGCTTGGCTTCTTTCGGGATTTTGGGGGGCTTTGGGACGCGTCAGTGTGAGTCTTTGACTGGTGGGAGCCGCGTACCATGATGAGTTGTTTATTGGATTCGATTCAGATGATGGCAAGTGGTCACGGATATTTGTAGAATCACAAGTGCGTCGTTCATTCGTGACTGTAGAGGATGATTGAGCAGGTGTGTGCTGTTGAAACAACAGTCAGGGCAGGTCACTGGACAAGTCACGGTACAGAGCAACTATGCGACCGACCGTGTTGAACTGGTGCTTTCCAGAATAATATCTCGACAGACTGAAGTCTCGGGATACCCATTATATTGTTTACGCGGCTTACATTGGAACTAACTACACTGCGGCCCCTTCTGGCCAATGCAGTTCTATTTCTTGTATGCCCAGCTGGCCATAGATCGCATGGAAGTGTCTGCCAGCCTTCCATCAAACCAAACAATGATGAGTGTCTCTGCCAAGCACTCCCGCAATCTTGGCAACCGCCGCCGAACGGCAATTCCGGAGATTCGAGAGGTCGCATGTGGGGGGCTGCCTCCACGATGCCCGGGAGCACTCGCCCAACAAGGGTCGCCCGCCCGCTGGAGCCAACACACTAAGCAACGCCTTTTTCAGCTTCGCCGTCGGTGGCGGTGTGTATTGAAAGGGGGCGTCAGAGTCTGATGCATTGGTAGCCGCACAAGGAGAGGATATGCTCTCGCTCCTAGACTGTCGACGAAGACGGCCGGGATGGACGTTGGGCGTAAATAGTCTATCGGCAAAGAGGTGGATCGAGTGTCGCATTGCCACAGCTGGAAGAACACTGGGGCAGTTGTGACGGTGTTGGATCGGGATTGACCAGTGCTCCCTGGGATGTATACTGCCAGTAGTCCGCAAACTGTTGAAAAAGGCATCCCATGGAGACCGCCATAGGTGAACGCCATGGTAACCCGTGGGGCTCGGGCTAGATCGAATGAGGAAGTCGGTCATGCGACAAATCATCTTTCTTCGTCATTCCGTTTCAAAGTCGGTAGTCGAGGCCGCACGACTCAGCCTGCGCCGTTTGTGCTTCTTGCGCACGCCCGTCGTTGTGTGTTGAGAACCCGCCCTGGCTGGGTTTGCCGTGGTATTCGATCTCTTCCTCCGTAATGATTTTGCGACGGGTCGAGGCACAGAGTCACTCTCACTACCTGGATGCGAATCTTCATCATCGGACAACTCCTGCCCTTCCACAAGAACCAAGTCCCCTGTCTCGCCGAGAGCTTCTTTCGCCAGTTCCTCAATCAAGACCCCCATCGCAATCAAAGCCGTCTCATCCATAGTCTTGTAGTCACTCTGTCCCTGGTCCTCGGTCGTGAACTCGTAGTGATCTGCGACATAGGCGTGGATCGCTTCTAAGAGATCGGAGCTAGGAAGCGGGCGGTTGGTGGGGAGAGTCTCGTTCGCAAAGTAGGTCGAATCCTTTGCTTCGAAATCCACGGCATGCTCTCTGCGGAGCAGGACCTCTTCGGGACGGAGAGGTCGCCGCTTGTTGAGCGCGTTGTGGGAGGCAGCATTTGTCGCTGCGTGACGTCCGCGATTGCCGAATCGGCCTGTGGTCGTTAGAAAGGTGCTTGCGTTCGCGTGGTGGAGTAAGAGGGTGTACCAGCTACCACATCGTAGAGATTGGTTGAGCGGCGAGTGACGGGTGTGGGCGAAAGCTCGCCTTGTGGCTGGGAGACTTGGGGCGGATCAACCCAGGTGTTCTGGGTCAGTCGGAGGGACCGGCCATGGGACATGCTTGGGAGAGAGAGAGAGGGAGAGAGATGGTAGTCGACGTGGTTTGGATCCATTCCGCTCAGAATGCGCCGGCGAAACATTTGTCCTGTTTGCTTGTTTGTTCTTGACTACCTGCCGTAACTTGCCTTCCTTGCCAGCAACAAATGAATGAATGAATTCCTATCTGCTCAACAGAGCCCTTGGGTCTGTCACTCCATCTGCCTTTCATGTCGCCCAAACTACCCGACTAGTCCACCATCTCGAGCCCGCGCCGGGCATCCGCTTCTCCAGTCGCCCGCTTGGTCCCTCCACACGGCACGAAGATGATGTCGCGCCACTCGATAGAGAGCTCGACCCGGTCGCGGAAGTGTTTGCACATAAGTCGGGGGTGAATAGCCTGGCCATCGATCAATTCGAGGGACGATAGTGCGTGTTGCGCTTCTTCTGCCGCCATGATCGCATTCAGTCTAACCATCCAAACAGTATGATCTCCGGCGGCGCTGACCCCTCGATTCGCTTGTGGGACCTTGAGAGTAGAGGGTCGCAGCTTGAACACATCCATCGATCCTGCGCGTCAGTCAGTAAATCCTCGCATGAGGACGCGCACACCCACGCCATCACCTCGCTCTCCATCTACCCATTCGATCCCGTTCCATCCACCATATTATCCACGTCGCATGATGGCACATTGAAACTATCTGCACTGCAGTCGCCAGCGATAACACCGTTGCATACATTTACGCTCGACTGCACACCGTACTCGCACTCCTTCTCGGCTCAGCCTGCGTCGACACTGCTCGTTGCGGTAGCCACATCGGACCCGACGGTGCGGCTGGTGGATTTACGCTCCGGACTATCGACGCATGGCTTGCCAGGACACACCGCTGCTGTGCTCTCAGTATCGTGGGCCCCTCATCGGCCGTACCTGCTGGCATCGGCCTCGGCCGATAATCGCGTGATCATATTTGATGTGCGTCGCGGAGGCCACAATTCCGCAATTGCGACTCTGGACATGGACGACCCGGTGGGTTTGATTAATCCTGGAGCAGGAAGCGTGTCAGCATCATCAGAGAGCCGATCAGCATTCTCTCGGCATGGTCGTGCCCACAACGGAGCCGTGACTGGTGTGCGCTGGACATCAAATGGCAGCCATATCATCACTACTGGGCAGGATTCTCGAATCCGGGTGTGGGATGCAGCTACCGGCGCAAACACTCTCGTGCACTTTGGGCCGCGAGTGCGAAATACAGCATCCTCGCATTTGGCGGAGCGCGTGCCGCTAATCATCCCGAAGAGGTTCATGAACTCGGGCCAAGAAACGTTACTTTGGCCGAATTTCCACGAACAGGATGACCGTGGGGAGATTTTTATGTTTGAACTCCGCGAGGGGACCTTCGTGAAGCGTCTCCGCGTACCGGGTCTCTCGACGGGACCGCAAGCATCCCGTGGTCGGTCAACGGCACTGAGTGCGGCCCGCATCAATGACCTTGTCTGGCGCGGTAATGGGGCTTCTGGTGAAGGCCTAGAACTGTTCTCCGCACACGGTGACGGAACTATTCGGACTTGGGTGTCTCGAGAGCCGGATGGAGAGCCGGATGAGGCCGAGGAGGCTGCTCAGGCCGACCGGAAGAGAAAACACGATGTGTTGGAGGAAATTTACCAGGGTTTTATTGGAGCTGATCCCCGGCTATATACTTGATGGTCGATTTGGTTGTCTGAAATACGACTAGTTCTTCATTGTATCTGGTCGCTTTTTATTTTCATGAAACTCCATACATATCATCCATTCTTCCGACCATATCGCTGAAATCCTGCTTGCCAGGTGAGACAAGGCACATCAAAAGAGACGGCATATAGAGAAATCACTGGTTTCTTCCAATATTTTCATCAATCTTGTCCACAGAATCCGACTCCTCCTTCGTATACCGGTCAAAAGCACTCCGATTCAGGTTCTCATGCTTCATAGCACGACCATCGCCTTTAGCAGAGGGGTCATTCGTGCCCATTTAGGTACGCTTCGATTCCACATCTGCCGGCAGAGAGTCGCCTGTCCCCGTAATGACTTCCCCAGTCGTGCCGGCGTCCCGCGTCGAGCGCGGCATGTCAGTGGTGTTGTCGCCTGCGAAGGCCGTGCTTGGCTCCGCCACGCCCTCATTGTCGTACATGAAGTGCTCGGCGCGCTGGTCTGGGCGCGGCACGGAGGGGATGGTGCGCTGTTGACCGGCATCGTTGGGGACAGTGGTTCCCGTGGGCGCCATCTCGGAGAGGGTGCCGCCTTGGTGAGGATCTTGCTTCTGGGAGGCCATTGCGTCTGTTTTGCGTGATTTCTGGGTTTTGAATGTGGAAATTATTTCGATCAAGCCGTTTGGTATACTCGGTCGGGGTTTTCAGAGATAAGTGTAGGACTAGCCTTCCAAAGTCGTTTGGGATTTAAATCAGTGGGCGATCTTAAATTTTAGTTTCAAAATCCGTGATGAAATCATATTTTCAAAATTCTGCCTGCTTCCTGTTCTGATGCCACTTCGCGGTCTGGATATGATGTTAGGATGATATCATGGGAAGTTGTGCCTTGGTTGGAGTGTTGCGCGGGTTAACCATATTCCTGGAGCAATTGCTATATTTAGTAGAGAATCAGGCTCAGGTAGATAATAGCTCTAGAACGGAAGTGTTGGAAATTTTTGCGTTAATGCTGTGGTTGATGTTTGATCACAAATAACGCAATGAATCGAGAACAAGTTGAAAAGGACAAACTCCGGAACGTGTTGATTACTGGAAGAGAAGCCATGACGAACAAAGAGAAGCTGCGAAGGCAGAGCGGGCTTGCGAATGTTGGAATAAAATGATTCGGCAGATAAGACAGGGCACGGAGGTCTAATTGAGACTTCATGAGAACAAGGTGCTGGACGATACAACTACAATGTCTAGGATCTAGAGTGTAATCTACAACAGGAGAGGATGATGAAGAAACACAAAACCATAAAAGGTAATACTGGTGATGCATGCATTCAAACGGGCAACAATCAACATTAATTGCGAAGATAATTGAACTTGGAGTACAGAAATGAAGACAAATTCAGAATGAAGCGAAAGAAGAATGGGAGATATCCCGAAGAGTGGTACACCATGGTCAGGACCACACTCCAATTTTCAAGCCAAATACCACATCTACAGGACAAAGGCAAGAACACCCATCACAGCAGCGGCAACGGAAACAAGGCCGCCAGAGAGACGAGCACCGTCACCGGTGAACATCTGGGCGCGAACAGAAGGAGAGGCAGAGGCCGCTGCGCTAAACTCGGGAGAGACACCAGTAGGGATCGCCATGCTCGTAGCAGGGGTTGACGAACCCATGACCTTGCTAGAGGACACGGGAACGTCAACAGGGATCATGGAGTAGACGACGCTCTTGGTCACCGGGCGGTGGGACTTGTGATCATAGCTGTAGACAGGGACCATAGAGGATGGAGCCGGAACAGCCACAGTCTCCATCGAGGGGTACATGGCAGGGTTGGAAACCACCTTCACTTCTGTAACAGTGGACTGCTGGGGGACAGCGGCCATGGGGATAGCACTGGTCTCAACGATCATGGTGGTAGCGGGCCGCTGCTCGTAAACAGTGGCAGTTTTCTCGACCTGTTGGTAGTGGGTCTTGGTGACGGTGTGAACGACTTCATGTACCGACGGAGCGCACTCCGGGGTCTGGTCCACCTCCTCGGCGGGTGGTTTGCTCTGGCTCATCAAAGTGGGAGGAGCCTCAGCAGATGGAGGAGCCTCAGCAGTGGGAGGAGCCTCAGCAGTGGGAGGAGCCTCAGCAGTGGGAGGAGCCTCAGCAGTGGGAGGAGCTTCAGCAGATGGAGGTTCGACTGCGGGAGCCTCGAGACCGGAGGGTGGGAAGTCGACGGGCTTCACGGGGATAGGATACACCTCTGGAGAAGGGTGAACGTGAGTCACATCAGCGTTGATGGCGTGGTTGTCCTCGTGGTTCTCATTGACACCAGTGTGAGTATCGACCGTGATGGGGGCAGAGAAGCTCTGGCCGCCGTCATCGCCAGACGGACCACCTTCAACGGTGGCGCCACCATCTGCGCCGTTCTGACCAGCGTTCTGTCCTTCGTTCTGGCCCTCATTTTGCTCGCCTGAGGACGCGCGGCTGCTGTCTGGAGCGTAGGCACGGCGGTGACCCGAGCCGGTGCGGAAGGGAGTGATACCACCAGCGGGAATCGTCTCACCAAACTGATCCTGGGCGGGAGCCTCGGCCGGTGGAGCCTCAAAAACTGGAGGAGCATTTACCTCAGAACCAGGGAAGGCAGGTCCACTAAACGGACCCGGGAGAGGGTACACATGCTTGTCCTTGACGCTGATGCCGTGGTTGTCCTCCCAGTGCTCATTGACACCAGTGTGAGTATTGACTGTGATGGGGGCAGAGAAGCTCTGGCCGCCGTCATCGCCAGACGGACCACCCAGAGCGGTACCACCCTCCTGAGGACCCCACTCCTCTGGATCCCAATGACGCTTGTAGGGGAAGCCCCATTCAGGCAAGGGATGGCTATCGATCGCCTCGATGTTGATGGAGTCGTCGTTGCTGTCCCACTCCTCAGGGTACCAGTCGCGCTTGTAAGGGAAGCCCCACTCAGGCTGGGCCGGAGGGTAGACGTCCTTGTGCTTTACATGGATGGAGTGGTCGTCCTTATTCCATTCATTGACGTCGCTGTAAGTATCAACAGTCGCTGGAGAACCGGCACTGATGCCGCCATCATTTCCAGAGGGACCACCCAGCACAGTATCTCCATTCTTAGGACCCCAGTGGCGCTTGCCGAACGCGTTGAAAGGAGGAGCAGCAGGGCCAGCAAAAGGAGGCGGCCCGGGTGGAAGGAAAGGCGGCGGGTGAATATCCGTGTTCTTCACCTTGATCGAATGGTCGTCCTTGTCGAAATCATTGATATCGGTATGGAAGTTGCCAGTAATGGGCATATCGAAGCTCTGGCCTTCGTCATCGCCAGAGGGGCCCCCCATGGCAGTGCCTCCCGAAGGCCAGTGGCGCTTCTTCAAAGGACCCAGGCCAGGGACCACGGGGCCAAGGCCTTCAGTGACTTCGGGCAGAAAAGGCACTCCGACATCATCAGGCACGCCAAGTTCGCCAGCCTAGTATTACAGTTAGCTAGCATTCCCGGCCTCCCACTGCGCGAGTTCTACTTACAATACCGTCGAACTGAGCCTGGGCTGCTGCTGCGAGCAGCGCCAGAGGAATCCCACCAACAAACAGACCCTTCATAGTTGGAAATGTTAAGCCGAAGATTATTTGAAAATAATATGTATGATGTTGCCCGTGATTAGTTGAATGAGTGACTTGAAATGAATCTTCACGGGAGCAGACGAAAGAATGGCACAATCAGTTGAAGATGCTCCCTGTAAGCTGGAACAACACTCAGGCGCGAGGCTTCTGGAGGTCTGTAGACCTTTAGTAGTTGTGTTGCATTCATGATCATCGACGTTGCTCGCCCATCGGAATGCCGGTCCACAAACAGACGATGGGTCTCCCGGCCGGGTAAGCAGGCTATGCACTGCGTGGGAATGTCACGGAGAATGAAAACCAGCATCGAGATGCTAAATTGTCCCATTTCGGTTGTTGATAGTGGGGAAGAATCCGGGTGTGGCTCCTGGAGAGTTCGTGGTACCACATTCTTCAGTCTCGAGAGGGATAGGTCCCGCGGAGACCGGACTCACAGACCTTTCCATCCAACCAGGAGCCGAGGGACAATGTGTACCTGTGCACCAACGTCAATCCAGATCTTGGGCTATGACGAAATGTTTTGGGTCACTGCACCGTCTCCAAACAAATGAAGAATCGACAGTGGACCCTGGCCGTGGTCGATGACCACACGAGCCGGTAGAATCGAAGCCGGTGAAACACCCGGACAACGGATCGTGCTGATCATGATGATCATGATGGCATCCTCCATGATCTTCGTCGATGGCTAGGGAACCGAGTGTCTACTGGACGGGGGAGTAAGTCGAGCAACACCGTCGTGGAAGGGTCCAGGATTCTGAATAAACAGTAACAATTTGTTTCATTGAAATACCCTATCGTCCTAAACTGATCCGACGTGTTCTGTTGATGTCGCTACGTCGGCCATGTCCGTCAGCAAGCAATAAACAAGCTGAGGACAGGAGAATGTATCCCATTTTCGACATTCCTCCCCCATCGCCCTCACTGAAGAGGACCCAACGGGAGACAAACTTCCTACAAGGAATATTAATCTCCAGAACCGATCAACTCCCGAAAGAGTCGAAGGCAACACATCGCCGTGGATTTGTCAAAGGAGACAGGACGATGGTCGTGGCAGGTTCTGTTGCTTTTTTTCGATGAAGAAAGAAAAAGAGACAAAAACAATTTTTTTGCGGCTTTTGTAGGTCACGGGAACCGTGGATCATGTGATCGGAACAATCCTGTTCCGGGATCGGTGCTACCAGCACGAAGAAAACAACGACGCAAAGATGTACAACAGACAAAAGTCACGGTTCTCATTCAAATAAAAAATAACATAGCACTGTGCCAAAGTCTCCATCCATCCAATAGAATAGATCAAGGAATCGCAACAACAATCTGTCAGAATCTCAGCTTCGCCCTGGCTCCAAACCCCCCGATGGCAAGGACTTACCGATCAGTCCAAGGCGGCCTTTTCGGCACTGTCTTTCCAGGCTCCACCGCCCACAGCTGCGGTAATGCCCAGCGCGACCGCGATCATGCTTCCGACAGTCACCACTGCCACGACTCCCTTGAGCGCCATACGCTGTCTGTTGCTTAATGATTGCATCCATGATCGCGGCTGATTCTCCTCCTCCCACAACTTAGATCGCCGAGGGCTTTCATTTCTCAGTGCCGAGTACGGCCCTGCATTCTCGATGTCCCTCAAGTGACTCGAATTCTGGTTCTGGTTCTTGGTTTCGAAGGTGAGCTGTTCGTATGATATCGTCGGCGTTCCATGCCGATAGAAGGGCGAGTATGGCTTGGCGCCGATGGACGGATCGAAGTCCTGGCTGCGACCTTCGCTGATAGAGGGAGTTGACTGGATCGAGCCCGGCGGCGAGTGGCACCTCGGCGTCTCTGGATGTTTCTCGTCGTTGCTCTTGATTGACGCGGCGGTCACCTGAGCGCCAATCACTCCGAGTCCATGCAAACTCATGGCCTGTCTGTTTCAAAAGACCCGAGAAATAGATCGTCTGAAGCTCAGCCGCTTGGCCTTTGACGGGGGCGGCGGGCTCAGCGGGCTGTTGTTCTCTTTGGGAGGTGTTGCAGTGATGGCTTCGGCGGGGATGACCAGTGTTGGGCAACCGCCATACATAAACAATGCGGTGTCAACCTGGAATGCGCTCCAAGACCAAGCGGATCGGGACAATCTCATCACTCCGGACCGTCGAATAAAAGAATGAATGGATGGATGAAGTAGAGTACACCCGTGCAACTCGAGGAGGTAATGTAGACCGAAGGCGGCTTATTCCTGATGGCAGGCTTCTCCTTCTCAGCAGACCCCTCGATGCTCAAACTTATTTGGATTGCGTATGAAATCAAGATCTACCTTGCCCGGTGCCTGCCCCCTAACGAATTCTTTTGTTGAGGATGCAAGGTCGCGGTTGGCTGCTATTTGTTTTTCATCCCTAGATTGGTCGCTCGTTCCACCCCCCCGCGGCATTCCTGCCTCGTCCTGTGCCAGGGAGCTTTTTTCCCCTGCAGCTATTGCAGCACGGTCACTGGTAGAATGCATGCCTCCGGTCGATCATCGTGGTGGCTTTGCGTCATCCCTTCCATAGGCTGCTGACCTGGCTGTACCCTTCCGTCCCACCCACAGTGGTTTAGAACCCGCTAGGGTCGGAACACAACATATACTATGTACAGTAGTGTACCACGGTTGATCACACTGCGCAGAATTTGGTTGCTGGATGGGTTTATCGACTTCTCAACCGTAGCCCACACCACGTGGTGGTCGTCTTCGTTTACAAGCAGCGAGAATAGATCTATCATAATCACAAAACATATTCGCATTTTTAACCAAGTATCTATTTTGGGTTGGGGGGTTTGCGGAAAATCGGTGTCTCTTGTACTACACATGGCTAACTGCAGGACGATCTGTGCTATGATCGACAGCTAACGCATCTCTACCCTATAACTGCGAGGTTACCCTCAATAATATGTGTACACATCCTGCATTAATAAATGTGTATTTGATATTAGATAAAATTAGATCTTCGCAATTCTTAAATTATTGGTACGTATTGTGTGATGTGGTGCGAATTAAATGTCCGTGGTTGGGATGTTACCCACCACGATGAAATATATATTTCAGCCTTGGGTCCATCCAGTTGACCACAGTTGAATTCTGGTACTAAATATCAGAACCTTTTTTTTTATCTACTGTCTATTTATTTACACGAAAGTTCATGATATACTATTGTCCATCTACTGTAAATAGACCCACGTTAGTGATGGCGGTGGTCAATCTGATCCTCGACCGGCGAATCTTCAATGTTTGAAATACTGCTGTAAATACTAATACTCGTCGACTCAATGCGCGTCCTCGACCTATCTTATTCTTCACAGCTAAAATGATTATTTTTGTAGTCATGTGGAGGGAAGGAGCTCTGACGAGGCTTTGGTGGACATGTTCTATACATCATACAACTCAACCTAATAAGAAAACAGCCAGATCAGGTCATGGGATCTATGAAGAAAATTGACCCCTTGGTACTTCCCATGGATGAATGCTCGCGCGGCACGCCCGGCCGTGCAGAATGTGCTAAGTAGCTGATCCATTCCGGGTAGTTTGTCAGCCAACCATTTAACCACAATCTAGGAGGCGAGGAGGGTAATTTTACGTTCAAGTTGAACTACATCACCCTCGATTTCTTTGGTCGTTAAGTCAGGAGTCGTTTTGTGGTTCGCTCTCCCGCCATTGTAACAATCCCATGTATATGTACCTCCGGCTTCGTCAACCAGTTTGATAGCCGCAGCCGAGATCTTACCCACTTGGTTACATCGGTCTGGATGGCGAAGAGTGTTTGGCGAGGCGCTTCGACAATATTTGGAACTCTACTGTTCCGCCAATGCCGATGGAGTAAATTCGAGCTGCACAGTTGATAAGACAGCATCTGCGAATCTAAGGCCAATGCCTCGGTTCACTACCTACATTTTTTACTCGGTATCTGTTAAATCTGAGCGAGAAAGAACATAACATAGATTATAATTCAAAGAGGAAACTCGAATATTCTGGGGTAGCTCATAGATACTCCGAGCATCTCATCGACGCTGTTAGTCTGTATTGAGTGTTAAATTAGATAAAATGGACACATTGACCACTCATAATTTCACTCACTAGATCTAATAGCTCCCCAGCAATCCCTGAAATGGAGGAATCGACTTCGTTAGGCTGAATTTGAGGCATAATCATCGCTTGATCCATGAACATCGCACTGGAGAGCGCTGTGGATTGGGGTAACAGTGACGCCGGGGTATTGTCTGTCCGGCACAATTTAGCTGTTGGATAATGTACCTCCAAACATTCGGATACAGAGTATATACATGGAGAGGGAGCAAAAAGCACGCACAATATACTTACCTGTTGGTGGACTCCCATAAGCCCAAGAAGCACTGGAAGAATCGTTGGCCTCAAATGGAATACCACGAGATTGTAGCTCTCGAAGCTTTTCCAATACCACTTCCACTGCTTGTGTTGCTTTTCGAGCTTCGGCAGATAACTCTGATGATCCCCGCATACGAATATCATATGATTTCTGCAGGGCCTGAGATATTCGAGTGACGAGGTCCTTAGAAAGAGAGATTTTCTTAAAATCGGATGATGAAAGATCATAGTTCAGCTCTAAACAGAGCAAAGTCGTCGCGAGGAGGAACTCTGTTTTGATCAGTGACAACAGTTTCCATCGCTCGTGATAGAGACGGCCCCCTGGCTGGATTTCTTGATCCAGAATGCAGTGATAATCGAGAATATGAAGGGAGGCTTCAATGCAGGTCTCTCTTGAGTAGGCATACCGTCTATCAGTACGCGCTGGAGCTAGATATCTGTAATGCAACACACATCTCGCCTTTTCAAGTATGATGACTTGTTGCATGCGGCGCAATATAAGATCTGGCTCATCCATGAGGGACTGTCTCAGGGGCCGCTCACGCAACTTCTCCGGGACGGACTTATATGTTTCATGAAGCAGGTCATCCAAATGCATCACCTCTGCATAAGACGGCCTGCGAATCGATGTGGCAAAGTCGGTGATAATACCAAACATGGAAACGAGTTTATTCTTGGTTATCAAATGTTGGACCGGGGTGTCAAAAGAGTTCGAGCGTGAGGGTGGTAACTCTGTGGTGTCTTCATCAAAGTCTTCGTCCAGTAGGTTTTGTGGAAGAGCAGTGTCTGATTGAAATTCTCGAAGCAATCGTGGAAGCCCGACCCGAGAAGAAGCTAAGGTATCCATATCAGTGATGAGCGTCCACATTCTGCGTCGCATTTCGCCTTCAAAAACAGAGATATGAGGAAAGTGGCGTGCATCGCGGTGGTAACCCATGCGCTGGGCCAACCGAACAATGACGCTGAAGAGTATAATGAGGTCCATCTGAGTGCTTTCCGTTTGGAGAAACTGGACGTTTAGGTAAAAGCACAGAGTTTCGATGGTATCTGGAGGGCAGTCCTGGTATTTTCCAAGCACCAAGCACTGTATTATCTTCTCCCCGAATGCTTGAATTAGTGACTCGTTGTTTGGCATTGCAGAGTCACTGTAGCGTTGATAAAGAAGACTGACGGCCAATAAGCCAAACAACTTTCCAACCCACATAATATGAGTCTCCAGAGGGCGTTCCCAAAACCTCTCATACTGATTGATTAAATTAGTTCTTATTTGCAACAAAATTAGCAAGGAGTAACTTGCATCTCTCAGGAACTTCGGTCCATGAATCACTAGTTTGAGTTTCAGTTTTCTTCTTCATCGACAAGCCAGGAAAACATACGTCGAATAGCCTTTCTAGAAAGGTACTGAGCAATAAGCCTATCACATATTTCCCGTTCAGGCAACATTTTTAATATTTCTTGTCGGGTTGCGGATTGGGTACCAGCGAACAGAAGCTCCGGAGCGGCACCTCCAGGCGAAGACTGAGTCTGGCTGCGGTTATAATCTTCCTTCACGGAGCTTTTAAGCTCTGAAATCTAGAAGAAATTAGATTTAGCTAGCTCTCTGTCAAAAACGAAATGATTCAACAATATGTCGAGGACGAAACCTACTCCATCCAAAATTGCCGTCCAATGCGTATCATCTACATATGTTGTTTTGCTGCCTTGTAGTGAAATATGGCCAAATGAGTCAGATGACCGATTTGGCTCTGAGGTTTGAACACGGGGATGTGATTTGATTTGAGGTGTCGGTGTCGGTATCGGTATCGGTTGGCCTGCAACGCTCTCGTCTTGGTTAATGCCACCGGAACCAGAGTTGGGAGAGTTCTTGGCACTATTTTCCATGAGCGAGGTGACTAGTTGTTCCAGCTGGGCAATTCGACTAGAAATTGTTGGAGATGAATGGGTATTTTGCTCTCGGCTGATGGCTCTGGGGCCCCGATGATGAGGAGATTGATAAGTGCAAGAGAGCGACAGCCCCCGATGCATACAAGTTCCGCAAGGTTTAGCACGGTCACATTTCAACCTATTAAAATTTAGCCATACCGCTAGAC
This sequence comes from Penicillium psychrofluorescens, assembly GCF_964197705.1. Lineage (NCBI taxonomy): Eukaryota > Fungi > Ascomycota > Eurotiomycetes > Eurotiales > Aspergillaceae > Penicillium > Penicillium psychrofluorescens. The sequence goes on along the minus strand of NC_133443.1, from coordinate 1,572,011 downwards.
CCAAGAATTAATATGCGCCTCGTACTTTCTTTTTCTGCACAGGTTGCAAGAGAGTTGGGGTTTATCTCGTCGTCGACTCGGAGGTAGGGGGTTGTGTGAGGTATTCGACTGCTGCTCGGTCATTATGAATGGTAGAATGACATCAATCAATTAGATCTGAGCAAGCAGTGAATGATGGCTGCTATTTAAGTCCTTGAAAATCTCACAAGAGGCTCGGGATGGAGCTGTCCGAGTCTCCGATGATGCCAATAAAACAGCGTTACCTATTGCTGGCGGGGCAATATATCTGGCTGTTGATTGGTTTGTTTGCTTTAGGCTCAAAATTCAGGCAACCGCGAGTTGCAGTTTATTGGGGCTCCTCCGACCCTCCGACCGTCCGCTCCTCCTCAAACAAAACCACAGCTCCTAGGTATCACTTGCCTAGCATAGTGTGACTGGTTTCAACACTAGACTGCTAACACCATGCTTCTCTGTATTTCCTAGCCCCTGATCACTGTTCAAAAGCTCCGAATTCATCAGGTTAGCGTACATGTTCCGATGGGCGCCGGGATGTACCCGGATCTCCTTCTTGCTGCTGGGCATGGTTCGTGCATGGATTTGGCAACAAATAAGCTACACGCGATGTGGAACCTGGTCCATTAAACATTCGGCGTACCTCAGTGGCAAGATAATATCATCATCAAAGCCGATCTGGCTTGCATCCTTATCAGCCGTCAATATTCCATCTGTGAAGCGGGTTGAGACTGATAGTTACCCACTCTGTGCCTCAACTAGCCAATATCCGTCGCTGTCCGCCACAACCTTCCCGATTTCGAATAGCTTCTCCACAAAGGTCAACACACGGTCCTCGCGCGCAAGATCCCCGCGTTTTGTCCACAGCTATTATCCTCCTCTTCAACATCATTATTGGCAGAATGCCCTCACCTAGCCCCTTTGCGTTTACTTGCGGAATCATACTTTCGACATCGAGGTCGGGCTGTTATGGGGAAGTGGATGGGAGGTCCCTGCGACTAATATTGAATCTCTCACCATCTTTCTGCCGTCGCTAACGGGTGGAGCTGCCTAAGAAGGTTAGTGAATGGAGCGACTCTGTAAGTGAGATAAGACAATGCACCGATAAAGCAATTCTGCTCACAGCTATATTAACTCCCCCTCCGCCCCGTTTCCCCCTTTCCGAACAACTCCACAAGGTCATTATAATTGCCCCCATTACAACACACACGTCCCATACCTTCTCTTCTCCATCAGATTGGTAGCGCAGCGCCACGTTCATTCTCCTTAGATGGCGGTTTTCTCTCAGTGTCCACTACGGCTACACTCGCACGCTTATACTATATCTTTGTCCCAACCTCTCCGCAGAGCCAGTAGAAGAAATACTCGGGTCTCTAAGCGTATCCGTTGAGCTACTTCACCTGTAGTGGCAAGACAAATATACTATGTCAATCGAAGTCGCCCCGCTGGCCAGGGCCGACATTCCAGGCGCCGTAGAGTGTGTGCAGAAAGCGTTCGCCGACGATCCTTATTTTCGATGGGCCTTCGATGATCCATCCAAGGTACGATATACCATCAGAAAGCGACATTCTCAGGCCTTCGTGCTGCTTGGGCCAAAGAAACAGTAATAATGAACTTCACAGTTCAACCTCCATCGCAATGCTGCGTCTCTTGCGGCCCACTTCCACTATGGCATCAACTGCAGCTGCCCCATTTTTGTTGCCAAAGTCACACTAACAACGAGCGACCACAAAACCGACCGCGAGATCCATCTACCGCCGGGAAGCATCGTCGGAGTTGGCTGGTGGTACTCGCCCAAGGTGGTCTCCATGCCTCAGAGCTGGTCTGTTTGGGTGCAGGAATGGCTTCTCTCGTTTCGCCAGCTTAAGAACAACATCCTTTTCCTCGGCCGGGGTGGTCTGAATGTCCAGCGCTACTGGATCTGGAAGCAGGTACAGCAGGATGCGCAGAATTTGCTCTGGCAGGATCCACGTGGATACTATTTCTGCAATGTAGTGGGGGTAACATCTGAAGCCCGCGGAATGGGAGTCGGGAAGAAACTGATGAAGTGTGTCATGGAGAAGGCGGATAGAGAAGGGATGCCCTGCTATCTTGAGAGCTCCAAGGGATATCCCAACGTCGGCATCTACGAGAAGATGGGATTTCAACTTGTCAAGGAGATTGAATGTGCAGATGGCCCGGACGCATGCAAGGTAAGTATGCTGTTTGTAGATTGATCCTTGTGGCTGACCTGGAAATTAGCTGTACTGCATGATCCGAACTCCCGGATCTAAATATTGACTGCCCTAATTGGGCTATGATGTTATGACAATCGTATGGCTAACCTTTTTCAATGCAATTGGATAATTTACTTAATCAAATAAAACTATTCTGTCTGGCCTTCAAGTTATACCAAGGTACGATGCCCTCGTGGAATAAAATTGTACAGAAATGTCAACATTTCTTGGAGATGTAAAATTCCTGGCTCGTATTCCTGGACGATGGCTTCTTATTGTGAAGATGAAAGCTAATTATCAAGTCAAATGTTTCAAGTCAAGCTACAGGCTACAACAAACAAGTGGTTGGGCAGAGCGGAAAATGCCGGCTTGGCTGAGATTGGTAAAATAAGACTAGTTCGAAACGGAATATTGTGTTGAAGACCAATGTCGCAGTCGATAGTAGTGCATTTCGAATAATCTCGAGACAGATAATCAATGCGAAGAAAATGCTACCACACCACTAATAGGCATACACATTACCCTGCAGTAACGCCTCAGGACGACCGTTAGGCAGCACCGATGCAAGACAGCGTGGCCAATCAGCAGCGACACTACTATCAACAAGCTTTCCACTGCGAAACAACACTATATCGAGAGGGGTTCGTGTTTGCGTCAGCTTTGCTATTTTGGGGTTATCCACTGTGCACAAATTCATAATCCCAGTGCCGCAATCCTCTCAATGGATTACGGGGAATGGTAGATATCTGTGATGACCCACCACCACGATTTCGTGATCTGCTAGACAACTGCAGCCGAAGAAAGTGGTCAAATCAGCGCAGGCTGTGTCCGTCGGTCCGCTGATCCGACCACGCAGGCGCCGGGGGTTCCGCGTGGAAGCTCTGAGGAAGAGAATCGGAGGTATCGCAAACCGGCCTCCCCTGCTTATTTATGTTCTTTTTCTTTCCTTCACTCTAGAACTCTCACTCCCCACCTTCGCTTACCCACACCGAACCCGCTCTGCGATCCTCTGCCATGCACTGACCCTAGTTCACATCCATTCTGTCCATCCACCACACTCGTTTGTGACACTCGTTCACAGCCCTCAAAATGGGTGGACTCACCACCTCGGCCATTATCGTCATCGTTCTGGTCGGCTGCCTGGCCGTCACGGCTCTGGGCGCCACGTTGTTCCGCCAGTACAATCCAGCCGAGGCCGAGACTCCATACTCTCCACAGCATGAACAACTCAGGTACATGCAGACGGTCCGAATCCGAAACCATGCCTATCTGAAACGGGAATCCGTGGACGCAGCAAAAGACCTGGAGTCGCGATGTACGCACAACTGCTTTTGCCGCAAGAGGTAAAGATTGCTGACAAGCTAATTAGTTACCCCAGATGAGGCATCGGGCTACTACCAGCCACAATACGAGCAGCAGTATCACCAAGCCGAGTGATTCCCACCGTGCAGTGCTTTCATGCGATCTGAGGAAAAGAAAACAACGGACATCATGACGGATACTTTGCAGGGACATGTTGTTATCCTAGGAAATTTACGAGCGGCAGTCAGGAGGGGGCTGGTGTTAGGGAATATGGCGTTTGCTTCAGGTTCAACGAAGCTGTGTGGTGCTTTCGGCAGTCATCCATTGGGGCTTACGATCAGGTTCGCTCTCTTTGTTTTTTTAGCGGAATCTTGTGCATGGTATCTGCGAATGGATGGTATGGCATCATAAGCCCCGGTTTGTTCATTCTGTTTCCTGCCAAGCATAGATGATGGTCGGCCCTCTTGTTCATTTCAATTGATCTCTTAATCGCAGCGACTCTATCAGCTCGACGCCTTGTTCTATGGCATTAATCTGCTCCATTTGGTTGATCCAAGCTTTTCACCCAGATCTTTTGGATATATCCTATCGTCCTGCTAATCTTGTACCTGCCCATATATGTCGTGCGTATCTGTGTGCACCCACGGCATATCCTGCATCAACGCGTGCTCGTCTCGTCGAGAGGTCAGGTCTTCCAGACCACCCCAATCGCATTGATCTCTGCCAGTCAGGATCGCAAATCTATAATATGTTCAAGCCTGACCTTGCAGTCTTTGTTCTGCGCTGAATTGACACCGATATATGGCTTAGGTCGCTCGTCTCCAGCACCTGTGTCTACAAATGCAATGGGCAGAGTCAAAATGTGTGCTCTGCTATGCCACTAACATGACATTGGACTAGACTTTCTACTACGCCATACCTGCTCCCGACCAGGTGTTCACGACATGATCCTGTGCGGGGGAGGCATTTAGACCTGGCGCTTTCACCGCCCATGGTACTTACGTCAGTCGCAGCTGGCTGTTCTGGTTTTGGGCTTGGGATCGTATGATAATGCTTCGCCATGCTCACCATCAGCAACACGCTATGCCGCCCGGGCAGGGGGGGGGGCACAAGGGGAGGGGGGCAGTGAATAGATGTGATTCGAAAGACGTGTCTCTCTTTACATGGGTGCGTTGATAATCCTTGACCTTTAGGGCGTGGGGGCGTTGTCACCGGATTCGGCTGTGGAGTCCGGGACGATCCTGGGTTCCCCTGGCTTCGCTGTCTTTTCCACGGGCCTTCTTCCTCGGCCTTCCATTATTTACCCACAGTCGTCATTGTGGGATTGGAGCACGGACGGAGAGAACCACCGTCACAGACAAGAAAGAGGCGACCGAGTGGGAAAGAAGCTTAAAACAGGTTTACAGATTCATATCCACCGTGGAACCTGTTCGGCCAGGATCGCAAGGCTGAGGCTGTAAATGGTGCCACCCGCATGTCTCAAACTCTGGGGCGCATTGGATTCCAGGGTTGGCGAACATCACATGGGGCCGTGCTGGCAGGCCGAGTGAACGGAAAATGGCCCCGACCAGAGTAATTAATGATGATGCCTGAGCTCGCATTGCATGCCGAGACGGGGCCCGGGCAGGGAGCCCCCAAACCAAGTTTAACTGGCCCGCCACCCCTCCGCCTAAGCCAGATCTGTAAACATGGATACGGGAGCCAAGACTCTAGGTGTTTAGTTCCTTGTTAGCTAACTAACTATTTATTTGGGCACCTGCCTCCACGGTGCGCCTCTTGCCCCAGTTCCTGGTCATTTTCGCTGCAACAACCTCGGACTATTCTCCCGCTACTCATGGTTTCCACCGGGAGCTCTCCCAGCAATGCGAGCTACGACAGCGACACCAGCGATGAGCGGTAGGCATCTCACAGTAAATAGAAAGAAAGCAGACCAGGACCAGGACTGATCACCGCACACAGGCCCAGTTCACAACCCGCGCGCACCAAAATCCACGCGACATTCCAGATCGCGCGCCCGCCTCCGAAATCTTACCAGCGCCTGCTGAGGACGCCAAAACTACTGCTTCAGATCCAACAGCTGGCTCCAAAACACCGCCCCGTGCCTGTGCTAGAGATCTACGAGGCGCAATATCGCAAATCGAAATTGACCCGCGACTTTGCCCAGCGGCCGAAACTAGCCAAGGGGGATATCTATGTAGCACTCGGGGAACCCTATATCACGGCTCACGCGAGGAAGCAGTCGACAAGCTCTGGGACTCCAGAAGATGACGACCGCCAAGCCCAGGAAAAAGATATTATCGCGGTAATGTGCGATGCGACATCCACGGTCTATTTCCGTGATACGCGGTGCACCTGGCAAGCCAGCACGGGGACGGCAGGCGCAGAGCAGAGCGCGCCATGTTATCGATTTGCGATGAGCGATGAAAATGGGAACGAACCAGAGCATTCCAATTGGATCATGCAGTGGGAGAAACGAACATCGAGTCATGGAAGCGCTGCTGCGGACAAGGATCAGTTTATGCTGTTTATTATCGACCGCAAGACACACCGTAGGAGTCGTGTAGCGACGATGGATCGCGGTGGAGTGGAAGTTAAGATTCTCAAGGGTGCCATCTTGGAGCATCTGCAGAAATCCATGGATTTGACGAGCCCAGTTCCCGGTCCTTCCCAGAATCATCCTTACGGGATCCTAGAGAGCTGGCTGTATACCCACATACTCACGCTCGGAGTATGGGTGGCTTCCCACGAGGGATGGCTGGGCTGATCAGGGAAAGGATGAATGATAACAGCGAAATATGTTAAATACCCATGAAACTGTCGAATATCTGTAAATGTTGTTGGATTTCTTCGTCCGTCTTGTCTCTTTGTGCTGCAAAACTAGTATCTCGCAATCCCTTCCTCCAAGGCCTTGATCTGTAGGGCCAGTAGTCGTGAATAGTATCTGCACAAGGCAAAGTTTCCACCCATAAACCAGAAGCCGGGGTGGCCACTGCGTCTCCAAATAGTGCGCATTTCACCCTCCTGGTCCAACCCCCAGACGTCACCCACGCGGTCAGCGACCTCGTCGCCAAAAATGGAGCGCGCCTGCGTTCTCATATTCTGATACCCCGTAGCTAAAACAATCTCGTCGGCTTCCAACTCCGAACCATCCGCAAATCTAAGACCATTCGGAAGGATTTCGCTGATTTCCTGGCCTTGTTTGACCTTGATTTTCCCATCCACAATCAACTGACTAGCACCCACATCGATATAGTATCCGCCTCCACGTTGATAATACTTGATCATGAGTCCTGCATTCATTGGGCCTCTGTCGACCTTGAACCCGGCCTTTTCAAGCCCCTCGATGGTCTTTGCGTCATTTTGGGCCTGCACAGCAGCCACTTTCATCTGTTGCACTTTGAAGAGCGCAGGCGGGATGCTCCACAAGAAGATATCTGAGTCCTCCGTGGGGGGACCGCCTTCTTCATATAGACCCTTGAGACCAATATTGACGATCGAGTCAGAGGAAACAACGCAGGTTGTGCTCCGCTGTACCATCGTGACTTCCCACCCTTTCTCGTAGTAATCCTGCGCAATGTCGTGTGCCGAGTTACAGGATCCAATCACAACGGCCTTTTTGCCCTTGGAGTTTGGATCTGCGCCATCGAACTCGGAGCTGTGACAGATGCGAGATCCCTTGAAACACTCCATTCCCTTGAAAGATGGCGCGTTCTTCTTGCCTGAGTGTCCTGTCGCTTGGATGACATGGTGTGGATGCAGAGTGCGAGTGTCAACACTCCCGTCCTCCTTCCTGCGCTCAACGACCACCGTCCACTGTTTCCTGGACTCATCCCACGAGGAGGACTTTATCTCAGTGCGAGTCCAGACATTCAACTCCAACAGCTTGGCATATGATTCGAAGAATTCAGCCAGTTTGTCTTTTGGAGTGAAGATGGGCCACGTGGAGGGGAATGGAAGGTAGGGCATGTGGTCGAACCACACAGGATCGTGGAGAACGAGCTGGTGGTATCGTCGACGCCAGCTGTCTCCAATTCGGTCTTCTTGGTCAATAATAAGCGTGTCCACGTCAAGCATCTTCAGCCGGGCAGCAGCAGTGAGACCACCTTGACCGGCTCCTGTATACTTGGTTAGGATGGACGTTCTTTTTGGTAGATGGCCAAAGTCACATACCAACAATTACTACTGTAGGCTCCTTCTCTTCAAAGTTTATATCCGCCGTCCGTCGGTCCTGCCAGTTTTTTCTGCCTTGCTGCTCCCCATGCTTCACACCCACTGGTCGACGGCGGTTTACTGCCTCTTCATGACCCTTGAGCTCGGCTAGGGAAGTGAAGACATTGAAAATCTTCCATTTACTGTCGTCCTGGGCTAGCCGGATGACTCCATTTCCACGTCCGACGTTCGTCTCAATAGTGATAAAGAACTCGATTCCATGAACCTCGCCAAAGGCATCAATAGGACCAGCATGTGGTGCTTTCATAGCAGAGGATCGGTCGATTTCGAGCTTGGCCAAAGATACCTCGCCTACATAGGCAGCTATTCCTTTCGGCCCCGTGATGGTATGGAAATCCCATGAGATACAGAGGTGATCGCGCCAGTAACTGTTCTCAAGAAACAGGTCCGAGAGCCTTTGTCTGTCTTTCTTGGCCAGAGCATCGTTGAGGCGGTCAACGATGTCGCTTGCAATCTGGTCTGGGTTCTCTGGGGGTGTTGAGCATGATGAAGGAAACTTGCCGAGAGGGATGTTGACTGAGCCAGGCTCGACTCGCTCTTGAGAGGGGAGCTGGAGCTGGGAATCCGCAACGAGAGTCATGGTGATAGCGAGGAGGGAGAGTCAGGAAACTTGAGATCGAATTAGGCGGGGAAGCGTATTTGTTTTTTAGGAACGAGGGGAAGAATCGCCAACGGTTCATATTTTGTACCACGCGAACCCCGCATCGGGGACAAACAGTGGCGTTCGTCTTCTGCGGGTCAGATCTACGAGAGTTGATCTTGCCGGAGGCTAGCCAAAGGATCACCTTGTGTACAGAAGAAGACAGAAACATGTCATCTCTACTCGACGAATAAATTGTACAAGACAACAGCTATGTCTTAATGACATGCGGAGTCTAGCGGCCGATCCTTGGCATCACTCGGACCCTGGGCCGGAATATTGTATAGATTCTTCGGGTTTAGGCTAAGAAATAGTTAAAACGCACAAATAGCTTTTGAATTGAACTAATAACCAACTGACTGTATAGTCGACTATACCCAAAAGCAAGAGTCTCTTGCCCAGTTTAACATCAATGATCACTTGTTGCACCGGAAGCATGATCTCCGGTCGGACCAGGATCTAGCCAATTGTCAGCCTCTACAGAAAGCTTCAGAGAGATTCTCCACATCGTTAAAGCATCATTGGTCTAGTGGTAGAATTCGTCGTTGCCATCGACGAGGCCCGTGTTCGATTCACGGATGATGCACTCTCTTTTTGCAAAATCTTCCTATTATTCGGGAAGCGTAACCCTCGGTATGCCGTGTGCACGGCCAAACCAATTTTGTTTTGGGATATCCGTCCTGCATAGTCCGTATTTCGTCGAGCCCGCCTACACTACTGGACCGTGTCTCTTTCGCAGTCATCGAACTTTCGTTGCCCCACGCTAACACTGAACCACATCGGGCGGCGCTGCCACATTTCTATGGTTGCACTAAATGCCGATGTGGAGCAACAGAGTGTCCATGTAGAGGCTTTCATCGATCGATCCCTCCTTTCGTGAGCTACCACGGTATTGCATACCCCTGAGTTCCTCACGGAATTGACTTTCCCATCCTGCGCGTTTGGGCCAATGGCAGAGAATCGCCAGCGTGGAAGCTCAAATGTCCGGAAAAATGAGCAAGTTAGGCGCTAAGCCGGCATTATTGAAAGGTCTAGACCGAAGGCTGTTCTTCATGCGTCCAGGCCCTGCTCGAATGCCTAGAGCGCTAATGCCGACTATAGGGTCTAAAGGATGCAGTCCTCCACACTGACTCAATCAGAGTCGATGGGGGCCAAATGTGGAAAAGCCGCTGCCGGCCCTCACTGCGACCTTTTATTGAAAAATTGTCCCCTCGTCTTGGCAAGGCTAAAATAGCACACCGGAGGATGCTTATTCGCCCCAGATCCACTCAGCTGGCCCTCCTGCGTCTCTTGGGTGGCGGGGCCTTGATTATCTGTCTTGTCTCCTATTATTCACCACACCCGTCGCCTGATGCCACTGTTCTCACAGTGACCATATTGATGTGAGATTAAAATGCTGGAGCCAATATTCATCGCGTGAATCTCGCACCTGGTCTGCATCCACCATGAATCGTTCAAGGCGCCAGTTGCTGCTTTGGCTGCTGGCGGCGTCTTTCTTACTAGGTTATCTCTACTTTCCCAGCGAGGACCCATCGGATGACAGCGACGACCTTTACGAATTGTCGACTTTCACAGGACCTGATGGACAAGAGAGATTTATCAACCCGACAAAAGATGAATTCAACCCCGACTATCTGTGGAGGAAGCTACCTGTGCGCAACCCCGTCGAGTCCATAGAGACACTCCCGACCGGAAACCCCAAGAGGATGCCACGAGTTCAAGCAAAAGCGTCCAAGTTTTCAAGAGTCACGTCGTGGTTTCACAGAGACAGGCGCGATGCAGTTAAGGAGGCATTCACGAGATGCTGGAAGGCTTACCACGATTTGGCTTGGACAACAGATGAGCTGTCCCCTATCAGCGGTCTTGGTGTGAACACGATGGGCGGTTGGGGCGCAACACTCGTGGACATTCTCGACACATTGTGGATAATGGACATGCACAGGGAATTTGACGAAGCAGTGGCTGCGGTCTCACAAATCAGTTTCGAAGACACCCCAGCGCCCGAAATCAATACCTTTGATATCAATGTTCGCCATCTTGGTGGTCTTTTGGGAGCTTATGATCTCAGCGGTGACCGAAGATTACTCAAAAAGGCCATAGAGGTCGGCGACATGCTCTATGCCGCATTCGATACCCCTAACAGGATGCCCATTACGCACTGGGACTTCCACCGCGCTGCGCGTCAGGATGAGCAACTGGCAGAGGAAACTGCTCTGGCTTCGGAGTTGAGTTCTTTTACGCTGGAATTCACAAGACTATCCCAGATTACCAGGGACTCAAAATACTTCGACGCCGCTAATCGAATCATGGTGAGATTTGATCAACAACAAGACATGTCCCAGCTCCCTGGCATGTGGCCCGGTATTGTCAATGCCAGAGAGGAGCGTCTCTCCAGCGGCAACGTCTTCACACTAGGAGCAGAGGCAGATACTCTCTATGAGTATCTACCCAAGGCGTACGCGCTACTCGGCGGCCAGGTGCCAATGTATCGGAGTATGTACGAAAAATCAATGCGCGCGGCAGCTGGGCACACCTTTTTTCGACCAATGAATCCAGACGAGAAGGACATCTTGGTCTCTGGCACAGTACACGTCCTGTCGACCGAGAATGGGAATCCGCGTACACATATGGAATCCCTGGCACACCATCGAACTTGTTCTGCTGCTGGGACATTCGCTTTTGGCAGCGCGCTCTTTAACATCCCTGTTCACATGAAGATTGCGCATAAGCTACTTGATGGCTGCATCTGGACCTCGCAAAGCATGCCGTTGGGTATCATGCCCGAGCTGTTTGAGACTATCCCATGTGCGTCGCAAATCAAATGTCCGTGGAACGAACGGCATTGGAAGCAAGAAGTATGGAAGAAAGCAAACAAGGATAGGGTCCCAGATTTTGACACCGATTCATTCATTAAGCAACACCATCTGCCGAAAGGGTTTATCAGCATTCCCGACCCTCACTACAACCTGCGACCGGAAGTCATCGAAAGCATGTTTCTGATGTATCGCATTACTGGTCGCGCAGATCTTCTCGACACTGCATGGGATATGTTTGAGTCTATCCAGAACAGCACTCAGACGCAGAATGCCAATGCTGCTCTTGCCGATGTCACGGCTCAAGACGGCATCCCACCACAGGTCGACTCGATGCAGAGTTTCTGGATGGCACAGACGCTCAAATACTTCTATCTCATGTTCAGCTCTCACGACGTCATCAGTCTTGATAAATATGTTTTCAACACCGAGGGACATCCACTCAAACGTCCAGTATAATCGGACTTTGCGAATGTGCTCCTTCATAATGAGTTGCTAGTTGCATGCGTTCTTTTTTTGGCGAACCACGAAACTCTACGTTTGTAATACTACTGGGTGTAAATAGTTTATCGGAGTCAAGGCCAGCATATACATGGATCATGAATGTTCATTCTGTTTGGGACACTTACATTGAGATTCAGTAGTAGCTGGATATTCTATCCGGGCTCGCCTGGTGAATTTCAGAGTTATTTTCGTCCCTACCTCTTTGAGTATTTGAACTTTCGATGTTAATTTTGTAGTTGTTGTAGCAAATTCCCTGTGATAAATCTGATTATTCATCTTCTCCTATTTCCAGATGTTTGTATAAGTAGTCCGCAAAACCCCGGTCCACCTCGGGGAATTTGCTTAATAACGATCGGCAAATCATGAAATCACCGAGCAATGGCTTGAATACACAACAAAACTTCCTCCCAGCCTCTTGATCAGCACGAAAATGGACGACAGTTGCAGCCCGTCATCTATCCCACGCAAGCGCCGACGTCCGGCCTTGTCCTGCGAGCAGTGCCGTCGACGCAAAGTGCGTTGCGACCGTGGAATGCCTTGCGGGCCATGTTCGAAGACTCGCGACGCTTCTGCATGCTCTTATGTCTATGAAGGAAAAATTGCTTTGGAATCACGAATGAAAACACCTGTATCAAATGAGAATGAGTCCACATCCCGGCGGCTTTCAAGCACCCAGGGACCCTCCACTGGACCCGATACTCCCCTGGATGGATCCCGGATGACACAGCTGGAGCGAAGTATTCAGCTACTTCAAGAGCGAGTCCAGGGCCTCGAAAATAAGAACCAGAGTGGAAACGGTCTCGGTCGTCTATTCCCAGCAGACGGCAAGAAAGATGGAGCTCAAGATATTACTGACCTTCATGATCGTATCACACGGTTGGAGCGGCAACTAGACAACAAGACTAAACCATCCGAAACGCTAATTCCTTCCTTGACTCCATATCTCAAAATCTGCGGTGACAGGTCAAAGAGAACAAAGACCTTTGGAACTACACATTGGGCGCAAGCGTTCCAACGCGTATGTCATCCCCGCATTCCACAAAAGGCTTTGAGTCGCTTAACTACAAGATGCAGCTCTATCAAGTACGCCAAGTACGTTTACTGTCCCGTAGTTCAGAATCCAATCCCAGCGAAATTGGGAAAAGTCTCAAGACCGTGCGGCCGCTCAGGCAAACCATCAAAAATTGGCAAGCACCACGGCTTCAGGACCCAGCTCCGGACTTGTTGCGTGACTTGCCTGCGAGAGAAATATGCGATCAACTTGTACACCACTATATGCGGACCCTCGGATTGGTTTATCGTGTGCTACATGTCCCTTCTTTTTATCAAGACTATGATCACTTTTGGGAACAACCGCACTTGGCCTCGACTGCCTTCCTCCTCAAGCTTCTCCTGATGCTTGCCATTGGATCTATCTTTCACTGCGAAGCAGGACCATGTAACTCGCTCGGTCTACCAATTCGTCGCTGGGTATATGCAACACATTGGTGGCTGACAGGACCGACGGAGAAGGACGCAGCAAATCTGGAAGGCTTACAGGTCCACTGTTTGTTACATCTCTGTCGACAAACACATGCTATAGGAAAAGAAAGCAACTGGACATCCGCAGGCTCACTTCTGCGACTGGCTATCAACCAAGGGCTCCACCGCGACCCCAAGCATTTCCCGTCGTTATCGGCCTTTGATGGCGAGATGAGACGACGCGTATGGGGCACCGTCCTGGAGTTGAATTTGCAGCTTTCACTTGATGCAGCGATGCCACCACTACTAACGAAAGATGACTACGACACCGAGCTGCCATCAAACCTAGACGATCAAGACTTTGACAAGACAACACTTACTCTACCAGCTACAAGACCTATCGACAACTACACGCACTCGTCTGTGCAGATTCTCCTTCTGCGATCGTTCACCACCCGTCTGCAAATTGCGAGGAATATCAATCAATGCAACATCGAGCAGTCATACGAAACCTCTATTGCTCTTGATACAGAGTTGAACACATCCTGCAAGGAAATGACAGTCCTATTCCATAAATATCTCGCCCACGCCCCGAGCCACAGACTTGGTCCAACTCCCTTTCATCATCGACTCTTGGACACAGTGCTGCGGAGATTTCTGCTGAATCTCCACCGGCCATTCACGCTCCAAGCTCTTGAAGACCCGCGGTTCTACCTGTCTCGAAAGCTGAGTCTTGAGTCTGCAATGGCGACAGCTTCATACACCGAATTTCCGGATAGCCCACAAAACGAGTGGCAACAAGATTTTTATCGTCTCAGCCTTTCTGGTGCTGGCCTTTTCAAGCTCCATCTGTGTTTGGATGTCATTGTTGTCATTGGCCTGGAAGTTATCACTCAAATGGCGGAGGAGCTTTCCCGAAAGCCTGCCGACTCTGCCGTGTTACATCCAAACGCAGTGGACCAGATGGCCCAATCCGCTCGCGCTCCGCTAATACAAGCACTCCAACTTATTCTCGAGCAGCTTCATCAGGGACTTGCTGCTGGCATTCCAAGCATGAAGCGATATTGTCTTCTGGTCGGCATCCTTGCGCAAATTCGTACCATGCATGGCGGCGAGCTCGCTGTGCAAACGAAGATCCGTGAAGCCTTTTTGGAGTGCCTGGAGGAATGTCGCAGGTCACTTCAACAGTATATTTCGGATAGCTCTCGTCCACCTTCATTGGATGGTAACCTGCGGGATATACCTCAGGGAGTGAACGTGTGGACCCCCGAGAGTGGAATGGCGTCGAACATTGGCTCGGAATTCATGGTATATTGCTATTTCATTACGGAGTTTCACTATTTTTTCTTCTAGCTAATTCTTTTCAGGGCCCGGAACTTGCTTTTGATTCGCTGGGCTTTTGGGATCTCTCTCCATTCGTGGACATCGAGGGTTTATTTCCTTCAGAGCTGTTAGAGAATCAGGATAAAGGCGCGGGCGAATGGACCAGTCAATGACGAATAGGCTCGCATGTCATTTCCCCCAAATATTAGCTATTCGTTTGGAAATCGTGGGATACTTTCTAGTTAATCTGGCTCCTCTTCTCGATTGTGGGAAGTAGTGACATTCTCAGCCAATGGAGCTAGAGTGTACCGCTTCGTCTGATGGATGTTCTGGGCTGGGCCATCATTCGTCATTCCTCTAACTTTGCGCGGTGTCGCCGACTTTGCGAAAATGCACACTCAAGAACGGCAAAAGAGACAGCAGCTGGGAGGGCAAGCCGAAGAAGACGATATCATGAGTATCATCATCAATGACACAGAGAAGATGAAAACTCAGGATCCCAGTCTTGCGACTGATTCGTGCGAACTACGCGCAAACTACTTGGCGAAGCAGCCACGCTGGTCACTGGTGGCGGAGGTACAGTAGCCACGGCGCCCACGACGTCAATGTGGAATCTCGGGCGGAACCCTGCCATCTACAAGCAACCGACGGAGCAACTACGGACCACTTTCACACACTATGAGGGCATTGGCTCGCAGGCGATTGCGGCGCAATTACCGTTAATTAACGCAGTTCTCAACGAGTCCATGCGTCTCAATCCGGTGCTACCAGGACCCATGTGGCGGCGAACAGGCAATCCAATCCCTGTCGCCGGGTACGCCGTGCCGCCGGGCGGAGCGGAGTTAAGCGTGATGCGGCTATCCGTTTACCAACACCCCGACTCGTTCCATAGGTCCAAGGAATTTGTGGCCGCACGTTGAGATGGAGGACCCAGGCGACAACCTGGATGCTTTCCGGCCATTCGGGGGGGACGCCTCTCGGCCATTCGGGGTTGGACCGCGCACGTGCATCGGCCGGTACATCGCGATGGTAGAGATGCGCTTGACCCTTTGCGCGGCTGTTGTGGATATCTGAGAAAAAGTAAGACAAGCCGGAGTATGTAGGTTTGTAGCGAGCTCCGTGGATGATGACGGTCCGGGAGCGTGGCGCTTGCAGAGAAGAGCTATGACCCTTGAATACGGTTGATCGGCAGGCCAGGATCGCTTCGAGAATTATTCGGGGGACATTCCTGGGGCTTTGTCATGGGTTAAGCTTCCCATGTCCGGGACCCTGGAGTTCCACGGGTGCTCGAAAGACAAAAAACGCCAGAGAGAGAGAGAGTTCGGCCGAGACGCGTCCACCGACCGTACTTTCGACATGCCAGCGGATAGTGCGAGCAGAAGCAAAAAACCCCCTCAGACCGAAAGAGAGCAGCTCAGAAAGACTCCCGGACGCACGGGGGCTCCTCTGGTTGCAGTCTTCGCCGAAGGAACCGCCGTCACGGCCACATGGGAGATCGATCCGATGGGGCGTGGCCGGTGGAGAACGCTTAGTTGGATGAGGGCACACGTGCGCCGAGAGCCTACAGTGAGTCGTCCAGCAGGCACTCCCCTGTTATAGGCCGTTACTATCAACGCCATTGTGCTCAGCTGCCCCTCGGTTCCTGTCAATATAAGTGTCATCGTCAAAACATGCCATTGCCCCTCCCGGCCGATCGCCTGTCTGGGATCACAGCGGTTCAAATGTGCTCCCGCCGGTCCTTGAATCATAGACATTCAAGGCCATGAGCCCGTATCCCGACGAAATCGAGGAGTGGCTCGACTCTCCCCGCCGCCAGAGCGCCGTGTCCACGTCGACCGGGGACTCGGCGTCCACCAGCATTCTCTTTTCGAGTCCCGCCACCTCTCCTGGCTCCCGGTCGCGCAAGCAGTCCTGGCAGCTGTACGACGACGTTGTCCGACTGGAGTTGAACCCGTCGGTGACCATGTAGGTTGTTCGGTCGCACGTTTCAAGAGAGGCACTCGCTGATCGGTTGTAGCTCTTTCAACAAGAACGGGCAGCTCTTCAAACTCCGATACGCGTTTATCGATGTTTGCAAAGACACCACCGGGTCACTGAAATGCTTGGAGCTAGGAGGAGGCGTGGGCCAGCAATCGCCCTTTGTGCATGCCTGTACGGTGCCCCCTCCCGAAGAAAAGTCGTCGCGTCTGGGTTAACGTTGCTTGCCTCCATCTAGTCCACAATACAAAACTACCCGTACCACATCTCGAGCATCCGAAGATGCCCAATGAGCCGCCGATGCGAGTGAGCTTTCTCGAGCAACAGACCGTCCAAGCGGCCCATACGCTGTTCATGACCCAGTTGTCATATACTTTTGAATCATGGGAGGGTAGGCATTCCACCTCGAAAATGATACCTTTGCGATCGCTCACCCCCTACAGACTGCGTCCAATTCCAAGAACTACTCCTCGGATCCAAACTGATGCTCATTGCGGGGATCGCAGAGGCCAAATCCAAGGGCCGCGGGGAGGAATGCATCAGCCAAAATATCCGGATCCTGCGCGGGCACAATAATAAACGGGTCATGCTGTTCTTCGCAAACTCCCAACGAAGGGAGCTGAAGCGATATGTCTCGATTCCGCGTACGTGTCCCCTCCCAAATCCTTTCCGCGCCCTCTATTTACAAGCTTCTAGTTAATTGTATCGAGCATGTGAAGCCCGCCAAAAAGGCCGGCCGCCCGGTGGTGGTGGATCTGAACCCGAACTTTGACCTTCTAGAGCAGATGCGCATTCTGCAAATTCAATTTCTGGATGACCAGGGTGAGTAATTTTCCCTCTTGGCAAG
This sequence comes from Penicillium psychrofluorescens, assembly GCF_964197705.1. Classification (NCBI taxonomy): domain Eukaryota; kingdom Fungi; phylum Ascomycota; class Eurotiomycetes; order Eurotiales; family Aspergillaceae; genus Penicillium; species Penicillium psychrofluorescens. The sequence goes on along the minus strand of NC_133443.1, from coordinate 1,554,686 downwards.
TGATGGCTCGCGCTTATTCTTTCCCAGACAGCAAGCACTTTTGCCAGCTGCTGTCGCCTGACCTGGCGATTGGATGATTGGCGGTGGATTTTTGTCACGATATGGATTGCATGGTGGAGTTTATCTTTTTGTGTTTTCGGAAGGTTCTAGGCATACCAGGGTACGCCGTATTCAATAATGTATAGTGAATGGATTCTTGTCTGCCAATCCTCCCGGGCGGCGAAAGCACGACGTGGACTCGGCCTCGGTGACACTTCGGGGTGCCCCACAGGCGTGCTCGGATTGCCACCGGTGATTGGCGGGGGGTGGCAAGTGGGCAGCCGCATTAGCCTCTGCCTGGTGATTGGATGGGCACCTGTACCAGCAGCTATTGATCTCGGGGGGGATTCATAATTCTTGAAACCCCCTCTCTGGTCCCTTGCTGCTTGATAAGATCCGGATCGTGGACCCGCCAGAATGCGCCCGGTTGTCCTAGACACTCTCTGATCATTCTCTTCACTATGGGCAAGTTCCACGCCCGGTTGTATCAAACCGACCGTGCGCGGGACTTTGATCATGAACAGGTATGCGGCATCGGTGATCGGAATGGGAGCTATGCTGACCCCGGTAGGATCGATATGTTCGCATGCGCCAGATCTACGAGACCATTGACCGGCAGGGCTATCAATGGATTGTCGTGGTGGTCGCGGGTCTGGGGTTCTTCCTAGATGGTTACACAGTGAGTGAACATCAGGGAACTTAAACTAGACCACGGTCGCTGATAGCTGGTGGCAGCTCTTTGCGAGTAACATGGCCCTCCCCATGGTCGCCTACGTCTACTGGAAAGAGGAAACTTCCTCCGTGAGATTGACCTGGATCAACATCGCGACCCTCGCGGGAACCCTCTTTGGCCAAGTGCTGTTCGGGTTTCTGGCCGACAAGTACGGGCGCAAGAAGATGTACGGAGTGGAACTGGTGTTGCTTATCACCGCCACCGTAGGGGTGGTCATGTCCTCCACCGGGTACAATGGCAGCATGGATGTCTATACATGGCTGATCTGGTGGAGGGTTCTGGTCGGTATCGGAGTCGGTGCGGACTATCCTCTCAGTGCGATCATCACATCCGAGTATGCGGCCCCCTTGCACCATTCTATGGCGATTCTAATAAACTCCACAGGTTCGCTCCCACCAAACACCGCGCGCGGATGATGGCTACGGTCTTTTTCATGCAACCCCTAGGACAGATCGCAGGGAACCTGGTCTCCCTGGTTGTCATTGCGGCCACCCGTAGCAACGGCGACGCCGATATTGCTCGGAGCGTCGACAGCATGTGGCGTTGGGTGCTTGGGATTGGTGTGATTCCCGGCGCCATCGCCACGCTTTTCCGATTTGCCATTCCCGAGAGTCCCCGGTATCTTCTCGACATTGAGGATGATCCAGTCACGGCCGAATTCGACGCAACGACGCTGTTCAGTGACCCGCCCATGAGCCCTGGCGTGGAATCTGCCAGTTGGGAAACAGGTAGCCACATCCAGCTTCCAGTGACAACATGTTCAGTGGGGAGCCCGTCCTTTAACGACGATGACAATGCTCATGAGTATGGGCGTCCACCACCAGCAACCCTCAATTCGCACTGGCGCCTCGCCTGGTCAGATATCAGGCGGTATTTCTGGGTCGAGGGAAACTGGCGCAGTCTGGCAGGCACATCGATTGCCTGGCTTCTGCTCGATTTTGGGTTTTATGGAATCGGTCTCTCCAGTCCCCAGTTTCTGGCCAAAACGTGGGGCGCCCTTCGGATCAACAGCGAGTCCCCGTACTGGATGACGGATGACACTCCCGGTGCCAACATCTACCAGATGTTTTTGGATACTTCAGTCCGCGGCTTGGTCATCCTCAACATCGGCAGCTTTGTCGGGGGTCTTCTGTTGATTCTCGTCGTGAACCGCCTGGATCGCGTGGCATTGCAGAAGTACATGTTCCTTGCTCTGGCAGCCTTGTTCATAGCCCTTGGCTCTCTGTTTATTACATTGTACCAAGGACCGCCTGCCGTGATAGCGCTCTATATCATCGGACAGGCGCTATTCAACCTGGGTATGTTCATTTTCCAACGACTCCAAGGGACCAGCTAACATTCTCAGGCCCCAACGCAACAACCTACATGATCCCCGCCGAGATCTTTCCTACCCGTTACCGCGCGACCTGCCACGGTATCAGCGCTGGCGCCGGCAAACTGGGCTCCATCCTCGTCCAAGTCTTCTCGGCGTATTACCGCTTTGGCACCGGTGCCGGGCCCGAACAGACTCGTCGTCACGGCTGGATTCTCATCGTCTTCAGCGCGTGTATGATTATCGGTGCGGCTGTCACGCACTTTTTGATCCCGCCAATCCAGCACAGAGGCAGTCGAGCCAAGATCTGGGGCGGACAGCCCGAGACATTGGAGACCCTCGCGCTCGGGCGAATGGGGCGGCAGAGTCGTGACGCGGCTGTTCGCAAGCGCTCGACGCGTGGTCGAGCATTTTCAATGAGCAGGTAGCCTTCTTGCTTCATTCTTTTCTTACCTTTCTTTCGAATTGGGTTATGTTCATGGGGGTTTGGGGGTTCGGACTGGTTCCCCGCCGGGGTAAAATTATTAAATGATTTGACTGAATCTGTATATAAAAACTGGCTGGTGACCAAGGTTGACGATATAAATAACAAGCAATAGATACCCTTTTTCTCTTTTGGATTCAATCCCGGTGTTTGCGAAGAGTGAAATTATTGTCGTCGCGGGCTGCTTCTCAATGTGGATCCTTCGGAGGTAGCGCCCGGATTTAAGCTGAGAGCTGGAAATGAAGACATTGTGTTCCTGGAAGACAAAACCCCCGGTTTAGCCCTTGTCGCTTTATTGGTCCTATCTTTTGCTTCTCTTTCATCGCCATCTGACAGCTCCTGATCAATATGCCTACCCTAGCAGGGAAACCAGTCAGCCAGAATGGACTCGGTCTCATGCGTGAGTCTCTCTCTACATAGTTCATCTGCATATAATCTAACATGTGCCCAGGCCTCACGTGGAGAGACGACATTACCCCAGACGAGCAAGCCTTCAAGGTCCTGAAGGCTGCTCTCGCGGCGGGGGTGAATGTCTGGAATGGTGCCGACTTCTATGGCACGCCGGACAACAACTCCCTGCATCTGATGAACCGCTATTTCACTGCATATCCCGAAGATGCGGAAAGAGTGGTTCTGACCATCAAGAGTGGCATTGTGGATATGCGAACCTTCACCATGGACTGCTCGCCAGCCGCAGTCCGAGACTTCGTGGACCGAGCCAATGCCATTCTCGACGGCACGAAGAAGATCGATCTCTTTGGCTGTGGACGAGTTGATAAGAACGTACCCATTGAAGAAACAGTCGGTGCACTGGCAGCATTGGTCCAAGAGGGAAAAATCGGGGGCATCCAATTGAGCGAAGTAAGCGCTGCTACCATCCGTCGCGCGGCCCAAGTCGCCAAGATCGACATGGTCGAAGCCGAGATCAGTCTGTGGGCGACGGACGTGTTTGAGAACGGCGTCGCCGTGACGTGCGCCGAGTTGCACATCGCAATGGTGGCGCACACGCCTTTAGGCGCTGGGATGCTCACGGGCCAGATCAAGAGTCTGGACGATATGCCGGCGAACGACTACCACCGCTTCTTTCCGCGCTTCCAGCCCGGGAACTTTGACACCAACCTGAAACTGGTGGAGAAGCTGACACAGCTTGCAGAGAAGAAACAGTGCACTCCTGCGCAGCTGGCGCTCTGCTGGATCAAGGCCCAGAGCTCTCGGCCCGGGATGCCGGTTATCATCCCCGTCTCCGGGGCCCGGGCGGAGATACGGGTTACTGAAAATGCGATACATGTCGACTTGTCGAGTGCTGATCTGGAGGATATCAAAGCTATTTTGGATAGCTTCCCGGTGGTAGGAAATAGATACCCAGCTGCAGCTGCTAAGCTTACAGAGTATTGAGAAGAGCATTTGCATAGCGAATGTAAGATGTCTACTTTACAGTGGACCATATGAGTAGACAATACAAAATCAGTCTCAATCATGTGCTTCTACCGATATTGATCTCAGCTTATCTGAATTTGTAATGCGGTGTGCTTTCTATAGTTTTTGTGGAGACATTGAAGGTTGAGTAGCGGGCGACTGACTCATTTTGACTACCCCTCGCCCGTATTTTCTTCCTCTTCTTTAAAAGGGGTTATACGGATCTATCTCTCTTTTTTCACCATTTTCCATCGATATATCGAAGGTTTTTTTTGTACAAACGAGAATATGATGAGCTCGAGATCACAAGTGACTTTGATTCCCTGGGACCCTGAATCTACCACTCATCTGCAGCGCCTAGTAGAGCAGCGAGTGCAGTGTACATGGGATCAAGAAAAGGTTGCAACTAGCTGGCGAGAGAGCCAGATCAAGGGTAACAAATGCTTGTATTGAATTGTGAGCTTGCCTTCGTTGATGCAAGAAATTTCAAAAAATTGCACAAAGAGCCATAAACCTTAGCTGGTTCGAGTTATAGGCTAATATTTTAGCAAACAGACTATTTCTCCCGATGATGCAGAGGCAGATGAGAAGACAAAACTTCACATTAGCATGTACCCAAAGGTGCGTATAAAAGATGTAGATACAAGCGGCTACTGATGTATTGCTACCAGGAAGCCCAGATGCTCCAAGACACCGCTGCCTATATAAATGGTGTAGCCCGGGCCGCATCAAAGAGAGACTTCATTCCCGTTGGCCATATCGCTCTAGACGAAGGAAACCCGGACGCCAAAGACATCGAGCTAGACCTCCCATCGAAAGGGGTATTCTGGATCAAGGCCTTCTTTGTTACACATGCATTACAGAGCAAGGGCATTGGGCGAGCTGCGCTAGATGAAGTCGAGGCTATGGCCGTCAAAGAACCCCTGGGGGCTAAGATTTTGATGCTAGATACGGTCCAACAGGACGACCAAAGGAGAAAATAATTTGCAGACCTTTTTTACGGGGGCATGCCGAAGGTAGGATCATTGGAATGGGTTGTCTTTGGGAAAATCGTTGACAGTTTGCAGGTTACCAACCAGGAATGGTACGCTAGGCGGGGCTACCGACTAGCTAAGACTGTGCAGAACTACTATCAAGTGCCAGACAAGAGAGGCAACATTTGGGATACGAAGACTGTTTTTATGAGAAAGGACATTGCGTAACTTGCTCAAATATTCTTCGGACTTAGAACCGAAAATTTGGAGGTGTTTCACGTAAACAACGTCTCTCCTTAAGTTTTTATTGCATTGCAATTGGCTTCGCTCTTTGCCATCCACTCGAGCCTCACTCAAGCCGAGAAACGCTGAGAAACACATTCAATTGAAATTTTCCTCCCTGGTATGTCGCATCCTGCTCTCGAACTATAGCGTCTCGACTGTTCCTGAGGGCACGGCATGTCTAAGACTTATCTGCAAGAAAAATCCAGATAACCCCACTAAACCAAGCAGCAATAAAAATTGCAGTCAAGATCCCGGCACCTGCTCGATCGGCTGTCGTTATTGGTGGCAGCCGGCTGGGATCATGCCTGATTGCATTTTTACCTGCATTCACGTTGCCCTTACTCGTGCCACCGGTCGACGATGTCAAGGGCCCTTTTGTGCGCCTCTGAGAGTCAAAAGGGATCAAGTTGATAGTGAAAATGTTGCTGGCACTCATCATCGGCTCCAATCCTTGCCGGGGATCAAGTTTCTTCTGATACCAGCTGCAGCCACAGAGATTTGGTGTAGTGGGCCCCGTACAGGATGCTGCAGCTCCCTCGGCTGTTGCCTGAAGTTTCAGCATGATTTTGTCGTATATCTGTGGAACCAAAACAGCAGTCCATCCTAGCCACAGAGAGCTAGGGCCTTTAAACAAAATACTATTGCTGTCAAAGCATTCTGTCGGATAAGGATCACAGCTGACCTCCTCTAGTATATATCCGTTTTTGGCTAGAAAGAACGTATCTAGGGTCTTATTTGCGAGCCCGTAGACGATGTTAAGCCAGCGTTCTTGATCAGCCCCCGTAGTCTACGGTCAATTAGTTATAGTTGATATTAAAACAGGGGATAGGGCAGATACACACCTGGGCATACATATAAGCTGCCCCCAACAGGTAGGAGGCATAATTGTATGTCCACGGGGTCCGGCCGGGAAAATGGCAGTCATCTGTTCCTACGGTCACCGTGTCCCACACCTCGAAAGTTCCGTTAACAACCAAATGACCGACAGACCAATCCCAGATCTTCTGAGCCCAATCAGCATATTCTGTGTTATTTGTATACCGGTAGAGGCGCGCAGATAGTTGAAATAAACCTCCATTGGAGATGCCGTTCTTGTCATTAAACCCGGACTGTTCTGAAAACTTTTGCCAGTGCACGCCACCACCACAGGTAGTCTCATCCCACCCCGTGTTTCTGGGAGAGGGAGCAGCGGTCTGGTCGTTAAAAACGCCCTGGGCGAGGCTGAGCCATGAGTATTGCCCGGTTTCGGGGAAGTTCAACTCTGCAGCTGTCATGGCAGCGCAACCCCAGAAAAACTGATCGTCGTTTCCCTTTGAACTAGTCAGCAGAGCAAGATGGCCAAGTTGTTGAAATCTCTTACAATCCACTCTGTCCAGTTGGCGGGCATGTAGTCGCCAGGCTCACCCTGAAATTCGAGCCCAACCTTTGTCACGTCATTGTACGTAGTGTCGTTGGTGAAATACCAGTAGTTGATAGTTGACAAGAACAGGACAGCACCCTCATACCATTTATCCGGAATATCTCCTGGGATATTCCCGGACATGTTACCTTGGTAGTATGACATGGCCCCCCACATCGCTGTGGATGCAGCATCTTTGATAGATTCTGTTGTTTAAGCGAAGCAACAGTCAATAAAATAAGAATAACGAAGTCGTAACTGGGGAAACCTCAATCAAAATGGGGTCAGAGAAGAGCAAAGCACACTTACGCTCGTTATTAATGTCCATCTCAATCGCGCGCATTCCCGGAACAAGGCATAGCGTCGTCCATAACGCTGCCAAGGCTTGTAGCGTTCGCATAGCGGCTCAAAAGGGCATGAAGCGACAGCACTGCAGCGACATCTTGGAGCCAGGTAATATTCATATATAAACGCCGAGAAGCCCCTGGATCTCCGCACTTGCTGAAATGTTACTACTTGTTGGGGGCCTTGCAGCGATCCAAGGCTGTGTTCACTGGCTGGCCTGAATTCCGCACTGCCGCTGTGATAACAGGCAACGACATTATTTATTTATAGCGAAAGCATTTAATTGTCGTAGTTCCAACAGCGTTCCCGCTTCCTGACATTATTTGTCTGAAGATCTTCTTGAACTTCGAAAAGACCCACTTGTCCTTGAGGGAATTTTCGCTGGCCCCGGTAAGGTTGTTACAATTACAAACCGCTAAACAGCTAGAACCGTACGAGAATCTGGTTAATATCAAATATTTAGAACAAAGCGGGGTTCCAACACAAGATAAGGCAGATCCAGTGCGCCGGTAAAAGCAAGCTTCGCAAGGCGCTCGGCTAATTTACCTACTCTTGGCATTTTATCACATGAGGCAATTTATCACATGAGGCAACCAATTGTATTTTCGTTCACACTCCTTTCTGCTTGACTAGAAGTTTCAATAGAGCCAAACTGCAAATTGGACATCAACTAGTGAGGAAATTTTTCACGGATTCTCGCCACACTGCAGCCCGTTTATAGAAGTGGAACTCTGGGGCATTCCCTTCCTTTAACCCCTCGATTGCTTCCGCAAGGACCTTGCCAAGGCCTTCGTCCTTGATCTCTGGCAGTGTATATGTTAATGTTTTGAACGAAAACAGTAGCGCACGAGTCTGCGGTAGTCGGTGCAGCATCTGTCTTTCGCAACGGACACGGGTCTAACATACATTTTGTTAGCAATGAAAGACCAGTTGCAACAATCCCTGGGAGACCTTACGCTGCTGATATCAATCTCCACCTGAGGAATCTCTTCGCCTTCATAAAGATGATTACCACTAGGAGTGAAAAGCGCATCCGTAGTCGAAATGGCCCACTAAAGACTGTCAACCATATCCCATGTCAGAATACATAATCAGGCAACTACCCACATTGGCGCGTCTGACAAACTTTCCAGTTGGCAACCTTGCAAAATACCGATCCATGCTTTTTTCCAGCTTTTCTTTGTACTGAGGAACAGGCTTGTGGATGTCTCTCAACTTGAGATTCAACTTTTTGAATGTGTTAAATCCGTTTGGGAAGCATGTCACAAACCCCTTCAAGGCGTACCCATCTCCGTCGTCTGAAGGTAACAAGAATAGAAAGTCATCTTCGACAAGCCCTCCCATTCTTTCAAGGCTTTCTAGCGGCTTCTCCGCAGGAGATAAGGAGAGTCTCTCGTCTGTCACCAGGTTGTAAAGGAAACCTTCCTTGTTATCTGTGTGCTGCAATACAAACATCCGAGGAAACCGTGTAGGAAGAAAAGTTCCCAGAAGCCAGCAGTAGAACTCATCGACAGCGGACTTGACACTGTCTTCGGCAGCCAGGACAGTGTCAGTATGCTTCTTCATGATCCTTCGTCGTAGGTGAATTCGATCCAAGTAATTTTTGTCCATTTCAATAAGGTCACTAACAGTAGCTTCCTCGATACCTAATGAATCTGAGTTTTTGTCTTGTAAATTCTGGCAAGGCGCGTACTCATCGTAAGGTTGTATTTAGGCTTAAATGGCCTTATCTTCACAGGCTCCTTTTGTTGCCACTCAAAGTCGGGAAGAGGTTCAACCGGGGGGTAGGCTTTCGGTTCGGCATTGATGTTCGAATTCGTGGGAGAAACGCGAGGCGAGGATTTGAGACCTTTGAGCAGCGTGACCGTCCAATAGATAAGACTCGAAATAAGACTCAGCCAAAGCAACGTGGCCCAGCCTGACCACTGAGGGAGGGTAATTGGAGTCATGGGTTCTTTTCCAAACTCTTGACTGCTGAAATGGTGGTTTATGGGTACTGCTGAAACCAATGTCTGTCGGACCTTCCCAGCTTTTACCAACAGTGGTTCTGACTGCAGTATGCCAAAGCGGTGACAGTCCGCGGAGCAAACAAGACGTGATGTGCTTGCTTATATCCTATCATTAGGCTTGTCAGATAGCGCTCCACATCAATGGGAGGGCGAGAACGTCCTCTCCCATTAACATCGCTGGTATAATGACTCATTCAACACACCTAGTAGAGTAGCATACCTCGGATACTTATCTGACTTGCCCATTCTGTTATCATTTGCTATTTCTGCTCAAGTGATGCGTAATTGAGATAAGGAATGCCGAGGTTACCCCGCATAAGCCTATCCGGGGGGGGTGCTCATTTAACCTACCCCTTTCGGCAAGTAGGTTTCGGTCTAACTTTCCCTTTAACTAATAGAATGTGATTTTAAGGTTTGTAGAAAGCCAATTATTACATCCTCACTACTTTAATTGCACACATATTATTATAGTCAGTCAAATCATTTTCCTTCTAATCGCCCCGGATCTTCTATCCTTGAATGGAGTAGTCAGTGTGCGGGGTTAAACCTAGTCTTTGTACACTATCGTAGATGATTCTTTCCATCGCTTAATGCTCTCCTTTCGAAATATTCTTAGCTTGCGATAGCCAGTATAAAAGTTTGGGATATGCCGTTGAGCATGCTCATTAAAGCTTTACATCTCCCAAAATTTGTTGGCGATGTACAAATTTTCTCATGATCGTCAAATATATCTATCTATCTCTTTGGCAAAAATGTCGAATGAATTGTCTCACAATGGGGATGGAATTGAGAGTAAAGGTTTGAGCCTTGAAATGGATAATTATTGGTGACCCCAGCTGATCCTTCTCTTCAGCCACACAAGGACAAGAAAGTCGTCCGTTACCAAAAGGACCATAGCTTAAGTAACCGTACTAATGTGGAAAAAATAGATCTAGACGAGACTCAAGGGCAAGGAATAATAAAAGCAGCTGATCTAGAACTTCTCGGACTCGCCCAGTTGACAGAACGAAACCTCGGAACATTCCAGATCATATGTGGCGGATGGAATATTTGCAACAGCTGGGCGGGCATTGCCGGTACACTTGCTATTGGTATTACCCAAGGAGGCACCGTTCTTCTATTATATGGTATTGTTATCACTTTGATCGGGGCTGGATGCGGTGGAGCCACCTTAGCCGAGCTCGCCAGCGTCTATCCCACAGCAGGAGGCCAATACCATTGGACTTCCGTCTTGAGCCCGAAGAAATATAGCCGTATTCTGGTAAGAGAGTCTCAATCAGCGCAACTGCCCCTTTTACTGATACTGTATCTCAGAGCTACTGTTGTGGTGCCATCAATATCTTTAGCTGGATTTCGATCAGCGCTGGTGTCACGATTCTTCCGGCCCAGTTTCTCATCTCCATGGCGATCTATAACAATTCAGGATACCAGCCTCAAACATTGCACTATTTTCTCATATTTCAGGCAACAAACATTATTGCCATGTTGTACAATATCTTTGCCCTTCGGAGAACTACTTGGGTCCATGATCTTGGCTGTGAGTTTTGCCAAAATAAATGTCCGATACTATGCTAACGGCATAAGTTGCCATATCAATATCCTCTTTTGTTGTGATCTTCATCACCTGTCTGGCTCGTTCACCGCTTCAGCAATCTTCCGAGTTTGTATGGACAACATTGACTAATAAATCTGGGTGGTCATCAAATGGAGTCGCGTTTCTGACAGGCCTGATCAACCCCAACTATATTTTCTGTGGAATCGACGGTGCTATCCACCTGGCAGAGGAATGCAGCAATGCTATCACAGCTGTTCCATATGCACTGATGAGTACACTTGCAATCGGATTTGTAACAGCATTTGCTTTTCTTGTCGCCATGTTGTACAGCATGACCGAGAGCGGAACAAAGAAATAAGCTTCAGGGCTACGTAGCCGCCCTGATCCTCTTCAGCTGAGAACCGCTGGTTTGCACAAGAATCTGAAGCATCACCATTTCTAACTCTATTTTGCTTCGATTTAAATTGGATATCGACTTTCAAATCAACAGAGAAGATGTAATTTGTTTGGCTCGGGAATCTCTGACAAGACACTCTCATCTAGGTCTCACAGGCTTATTGACAACTCTATTCAGTCGTTCCCGAGTCAAGATAAAACGGTGATTGGCGGAGATGGACCGAGTCCTTTATTGATATCTCGATCCGGCCATTGCCAACCCCCGACCAATACGAACCCCTGTCTTTGTTTCTGTGATGGCCTTAAAGAAATAGCCATGCCTCGCAAAAGCCAACTCGCAGTGGCCTTTCTGTCTTTTTTCCCTTCCAGCACTCAAAAGGCCAGTAGCCCTCCTTCAGACCAAACAACCACCTCAAATTTGCTTTCTATGCTATTGCCGACGATATCTTCACCAATGGATAAAGTATTTGCATCACGCAGTTATCGGCCCGTTCCCAAGACAGACGCCGACAGCGACGTTGACGACAGCAACGCAACCCTGACACCCCGTCCTCGCCGTCGTTCCGTGCAGCAGTTCCTTAAACGCAATTTGGCCGCGATCACCATCACCGGGCTTCTTCTGATGATCATCTTGATGCTCGTTATTGCCATTATTGCAGCTATCACCGTTGAGCCCTTGCGCCAGATCCTCGTTCTGAAATGGTTCGCTGGTCCCGTAGACCAAACTGGCCAACGCCAGTGTCTACCCGCCGCACCACGGACTCTGCTCTCCTGCGGCAATTCAACCGCTGAAGCCGAGGCCCTGGGCTGCACATACGACCCCTTGTCGGCATGCTGGTTGCATCGGGACTGTCCACACGATTACTCGGATGTCTTTTCGCATTTTAACGACGGCAAGCCGTTTATTTACTACTACGACGAGGCGGCCACCCGCCAGATGAAAGACTATAATGAGGTCGGCCACAACGCAAACGGCTTCTACTGGACTTCAGTACGCGAGCACCTCGTGCATTGTCTGTATCTGCTGAGACGGGGCCATGATGTCCACATGCGCGGCGATCGCCTCGACTCAATGCTCGCGGATATCGACCATGTGGATCACTGTACGAATTTCCTGGCCAATTGGCTGCGCAGACCGGATCCGGCCCTCGAGCATCTGGGTACACAGGGGAAAACGGACTGTTTCATGTCTTGCAGCTGAAGGGCGGACCAACTATGAGTAGCAGGTAGGAAAGTCGGAGGGGACAAATAAGGCAAAAAGAAATTGGTGGAGACTTTTCATCACATCATCCACTCGTGATTATTATTTCATGTTATATGTACTTTTCGCAGGAACCCGTCCATAATCTACTTTGTTGCCTGGATCTAGATCAACGCCATTTCATTCTGGGAATACAGGAATAGCATCATCAACTTCCGTTTCCTCCGCTCTTCCTGATCCCAGATCCCCAAGTCTTTCTCTTCTTGTTTTTCTCCCGAGTCCGTCTGACCCCTAGACCGTCTTCACTTTATCATAATAGTGTTCCAAGCTCAATTATGTCTCGTACTTTCTCAACTACTTCGCGATATTTGAAAAAGCTGAAGTGGTCTCTCAATGGCACTACTGAACCCGTTGACTGGGCCATCAAAATGTTGAGGCAGCAATTGATAAGACTCCTGGTTCGAAAAATGTGGACGCTGATGGAAAGAAAGGAGTCCGGTATGCTGTGGGTTGACGCACATCAGGTCCCCGGACACTCAAGTTGGATGACGAAATTTGCTCTGAATATTGTTCAGGCAGCAATGACGACAGGATGCGGGAGTGCTTTACAACTTTTGTGGTCTGTATGTAGGCATAGAGTCGATAGGGAGCCCTCGTGACAGGTGCAGAGACTTGTTTCATCTTCTGCACCTATATCCGGAAGTGCTCGATAAGGGTGATCGGGAGCTTTTTAGTGCGGAGATCTTTGCTGTAGCGAAGTCTGACCTTGACATCTCATGGCGAATCTTCCTTGAATGTCTCCGAGTTATTCGTTTTGGCCTTGTCTATATTGTGGTGGGGGGTATTGACTAGACAAGAACCGCAAATGTGAGTAGAGTCTTTAGTACGTTGGTCGACCGATTCAAGGATCTATCTGCTCTAGAAGCTTTAGAGCAAAAGAAGATCAAGGTGATCATCACATCGACGAGACCAGACGGATGAGCGGACATTGCCTTTAGTAGTTCCTCACAAGATAGAGAGGCTACAGATACCCATTTACTTCTTCGGATTCCGCGGGTGGCTGAACGAAGCCGACGTGAGTTTGTTCATCTGCCTAGTAGGAAGGAGATCTTAGCCGCGCGGCGAAGGCCTCTAGCGCACAGTGAAGCAAGCCAAACAGTGTGCGCCGCTCAAGTCCGGGTAATCCGAGTGGTGTCATTCTATCTATCACGAAAAGGGGTCTATGCCATTCTCTGCAATGGATAGCTATAGGAAAGAATCAGATAGTAGGAGCGAGTTTGATATCTTCGAGCAGCCTTCAAAGCAGAAGGAAGAAGCAGAACAGAAAAAGGTATGCAGGAGGGTATTATCGGAAGGATATTATAAACATGACGCACTCTTCACTCAATATGTACGGTAGATATGTTCAAACACAGTTGGCCAGCTTCAGAGTAACTCGAAGAGGCTAGAGATGTCCAGTGGAATAGTTGTGGTTTTTGAGACAGTAGGGAATTCGAATACGCTCGCGGCTGGCACGACGTGAAGGACTTCGAGGGCCACGGTGAGGCTGGGAACATCACTAGGAAACAGAGCAGATCCGTTACCCTGCAATGTTTTGTCAGAAAATCTCAGTGGGCCACAAGGGAGGGCGAAGGGAGAGTAAAGGGGCAAGTGTTAAGATGGGAAGACACTTGGATCCATTAATACATACATGTTGAATATTGAAGCTGAGAGCTTTGCTGAAGAATTTAGCAATAGAAGACAAGGCAGAGGCGGTAAAGGCCAGGGGGCCTTCACCCACAGCTCCCAAACCGTCCACGCCATTCAGTCCCTGCAGAGGCAGATTGGCATAGCTCATACCACCCATAGACGAATCCTCGCTCATGGGCATGGTAAGGAGAGACATAGATCCGGAGAAAGAGCCATCGAAGAACGAGTTAATCATGGCAGGGCCCTCGAAATCGGATCGATCAACCGCGATTTTCAGCACGTATTGAGTCAATGTCTCAGGCTGAGCATCCATGGATCGCTTGGACACGGAATTTGAGGGGCCGTACAGATTGTTGACCACGGAGGTCACATGCTGCTGCAGCTGGGTGGAGGACATAGTCCAGTCCGGAAGCTCTGGGTAAGTATAGCCAAAGGAGCGGGTGGAGACAACCTCACGGCTGGTCCACATTTGGGAGCCTCCTGGCTTGTAGAAGGGCTTCAGAACGTAATCTTCAGTGTAGGTCATGCCCTTGGCGCTACCCCATAGGGGAGAGCCGAGTTTGAACGAGTTCTCAAACATTCGCTTGTTAGGGTGAGTAGCCTGCCACATGGCGATGAGGCGATCGACGTTGGCATGGTGGAGCATGAAGATAGGATCAAAGGCCGACCAACCCAGGTTAGTCATATGACCCATGGGGCTGCTGCCTCCAACGTCGACGTGAATGTTGTTGTGAGGGCTCTCGAAGTTGTATCCTCCCTGGCTGTCGGTGACCATTTCAGCATAGGAACCAGCCCTAGTGAAGACATTGTACTGGGAGTCGTTAGCGGATGGCTTTGCAGCGTCGTGATATATACAGGATACTAACGACAGCGCTCTTGAGGTAGGAGGCATCCCTGGCCAGATTGGCGTCAACAGTGCTGGTTCGAGACACGGCCTTGCTATTCGTGGTGCTCGGGCAACGCATGGTGTGGGGATACTGGGCGATGCTGCCAGTAAAGTAAGAGTACTTGAAGGGCCAGTTCTGGAACTGGTAGTTCTGAAGAGGGTTATGGATCGTCTTCTGGCCGGTGGGGGTGTTAACGGTGATCTGGGTTTCGGAGAGCACCTCAGGGATTTGGGGGCTGACGGCCCAGTCCCAGAAGGGAATGCGCAGCGACTGCGCGGCATTGACGTATTTGGCCTTCTGGGAGCCGGTGTACTGGTTGGCGATTGTCTTGGCGTGACGGATGACCTCTTGCTATATAGTCATAATGTCAATATCGGGACCCATGCATTCTTTGGCCTTGGTGTGACTTGGAGCTCTTGACGTACCTCAAACAGCGCCACGTAGGGTCGGTGCCACGAGCCAAAGAGGACCTCCTGTTCGTGTGAACGGGTTAGCTAATAGATGGAATTGCAAACAATTATGAATATCGTACGTTATGAGGGCAGTAGCCAGTGATGGCGGCGCCCTTGACATTTCCGACGCCGTTCCATGATTCAAAGGGAAGACCATGGATACCTATAAAGCACGGGTCAATATGGGATCCGCAGTGTAGTTGTCGTCTGGAAAGTTTTTACCCAGGACTTGGAACCAGGAGTTTTCCTGATCCTCAGGCACAGCCTGGAAAGCTGAGATGGCCTGGATGTAGAGATCCCTAACATACATAGCGATTAAGCAAGGTTTGGGGACAATACCACTTTCAAGTGACATACCAGGGCGCTCCACCCGTCTTCTGCAGATCGGCAATGTGTAGTCGCGAAGGTCGCTCGCCAGTTTGAGTATTCACGGCTGACATCACGCCAGTGACGGGAACCGGGGCCGAAGAAATGGCCTGCTGGGCGACGGCCGTCCACGACAGGCCACAGAGGAGGAGGAGGGTGTTCAAGCGACCCATTTTCTATTGGGGGTTGTCTCAAAACCTAATTCAATTCGAAGGAGCGCAATAGTTATTAAATGCACATAACAAAATGGGAAGGGTTTTGAACAAGAGTGAAAAAAAAATTGCTCCGGGGGAGTTGATTTACCCTAGATAACGCACATTTTTAACGAGCTAGTGGTGGTCTGAGACACGGCGGTTAAAGCAATTTTAGACGAAGGCTCACCCAACTCCAACAGTTGCTTATTGACTTATTCCCCATTGGCCCCTGAAACGTAGTTGCGGGGGAAATTTTTAGCGTTAAGGGTATTCTCCGTAACAGTTGGCGCCGTAACTCACCTGTTTCGGTAATAACATCTATGATAAATAACTAGTCGCCACATCTTATGTATAAGAAGGGCAAGGTTTAGTCTTTTGATACTTTTGATTTACTACTACCCGGAATACTAAGTCTTTACTATTTGTCAGGATCAGAATGACGACCTTGTATATAATTGAAGTTGTTAGATGGATGTGGCTTCGTCAGCCGTACGTGCAGCTTAGTTTTAGAGCCACACGTGACGACCTCGCTAGGCTTGATGTCGGAGTGAAGGCTGCCGCCCCGCCCGAGGTCTGAGGTAAAGAGACACAAGATGTTGATAGTCACGAGAAGGTATATGTGTCTGGGTGCTAGGAGCACTTTGCCCAAGCAAACTGTCGGAGTGGAATTCCCACTAGTAATTTACTAATGGATCCATCTTCCGCATCCTGATCACCTGATCTTCCAGGGAAACCAGGCGTCCAGCGCAGTTTCCACATTTCGGCAGTTTTTCCCGCTTTCTGCCCATATAAAATCTAGCATCATAGCTAGACAGAATATCATGGATTTCATCATTGTCAGAATCAGACTACCTGGTAGAATTACCAGTGAAACTGCTTATTTTGCGTTTTCACACAAACATTCAAGTCAGCCTCGCCGCTGATTAGGCCAATCCAGGCCTGAAATCTGATCGTATTTGCAGATGCCAAGGGTCTGTGGGTTCATGAACATCGAGGTGAACCAATAATGTTGTCCCCTCATCCGTCCGCACCAGTCCAATTAGCGCGGTCTCAGTTGGTGTATTTTTCTAACCAATAGTAAGCACTACTAAAATTTATGAGCTCTCAGTGGATAGATAGGCTCCACATATCTACTAAGTCATCAACGCGTTGTTTTCTAAGCGCGTCAATGACAATTGGGCTCATAATCCCTCTCCCTACTTCTATCAATCAACTAGCAAATTTGGTCTACTAAATCATGGCAAAATGTAATTGCCTAATTGCTCTAGCCTAGAGTTCTACTAATCTCTTCAATTATCTCTATTATTTGGCACTAAGCGCAAGCCTAATGAAATCATTGCTGGATTACTCTCCTAAGAGGTACTCTATGCTCGACTTCTGTCTTTATCTCTACTAAGCGGAAGCGGCCTGTAGCAATCTCTATAAATGCTACTATCTCGCGTACGCCTTTTGGGATTGAAGCTAAGAAGATCGGAATCCCTATTGCTATTGATGACTACAGCCATTATATGAGCGGGGTTGATATAGCAAATTGATATAGGTCTTCTTATGAGATCCATCGTGAGGGTGATCACAATTGGTTTCCCCTTCTTTACTTCTTTCTTGACGCTATAATTATTAATGCTTTTAGAATTTGATATGTCTATAAGTAGTAGTAGTGAAGCGCTAAATTGCCTAGTCAGCTAGGCTTTCGTGAGAAGCTCTATAGGGAACTCTTTGTCTTTGTGGAAGTAAAAGATGCAGACCTACTAAAGCCACATCTAGGGCTAAATCACTAGCAAATCCAACTAAATAGGCGACAAGCTTGTGTATGGTGTCAGTATAAGAGAAATAAGGGTGAAATAAAGGGTCTACAAGCAGCACTATCTAAATCTGGGTGCGCACACTGTGGTAATATAGCGCTATGTTTGGTAAGTCGATGTTGGGATGAATTTCATAGTTCGAATTAATTATTAATAATTATACTAATACGTCTAATTACTAGAATTTGACGCGATTAACTAATAAGAACGCGTCATTACTGCACTAATTGTATGACGCTAAAAAAACCACGCTAATTGGACTGGTGCGGACGGACGAGGGGATAGTGAAATTCTGGCCTATTATGGGATAGTTTTTACCGCTTTTGCCATTTTCCCTGATAGCTTGAACAATCCTGCATCCAAATAACCGTAACATGTCTCCAAACAACGACACAATTTCTCTTCTAATTTTCCTTTTCTCCATCTCTCCCCTGATGCACTGACCTCCTTCTGAGAATGTCGTGCTATCAGACGCTGGCCCTTTTATTCAAGGGAAAAGACGCGTTAGTAGACCACTGGAGATTCGATTGCCAATTGTCGAAAATTGACAGATACTGAAGAGGATACACCGTAAACACTGTAGACTATTAAAAACAATAACTTAATATTACCCGAGGGCATTTGTAAAAGAGACGGTTGATTTCTAGCAGTTAATGGGTAGACCCAATTAATATAGCTATCACAATTGATCATAAAAGGAATTGATACGAAGAAGAGAAAGGCAAGAGAAAGGCAAGAGAAAGGCAAGAGAAAGGCAAGAAGTAGATGCTGTAGCATAGAAGGGTCAAAATAACAAGAAACAATCAAGGCTAGCTAAGTATGGAATAGCCCTCAACAGAAAAAGACTTCCATATCACTGACCAGGTACTCAAGGACGCGAGATGAGCAATGAGGCCAAAGCAGGTCCGTTACAAAAATTTCACCGACTCAAAAATCCAGAAAATCACAGGCCACCTCCAGAGCAAACTGGAATCCCGCTTTGAGATTCTTGTTGGGTATATCCACTTCGGCCCGAGCAGCATATTTCAAATCAGGATTAACCACCATCATCTCACTTTGAAGAAAATTGAAAGCATTTCCAAACGCAGACTTACACCCAGCAATTCCCAAGGGGGCAACGTTAGCACATAAGGATTTGGCATTCTTTTGACCAAAGTGTAAGAGGTACCCGGTGCTTAGGCCACCACCTATATAGCCAGAATTGGAACTAAAACAAAGTTAGCATTAATACATCAGCAGGGAGCTTAGATGATATTTACCAGTCCTCCACAAGATGTCCACAAGCATACTCCAAGGACGTATCATTCAATGGAGGCAGTTGTGCGTTCTGGACACAGGATTTCTTTGTTTTCAGAACTTGCGTTGTCAAGCTAGACTTGTTCAATGCACCCCATCCAAGACTGGGTGTTATTCTTGTATTAATTGTCCCAGGACAGACAGCAAGCATAGAAAATTTGCCTGCTTCCTGTCCATTCTTGTTGAGAATATCCATCCATCCTGCATTGCTCCCCGATAAAGTTGAAAAGCTATCTTCCATCTCGCTTACAATGTAATTGAAAGCATTCTCAATAGCGGTCTTGCACCCATTAACGTTCCCTGGAGCAGATTCGTTGCACGAGGAAAGGCCGTTATTTGGGGTAAAGCTAAAAGAATAGTAGCCATTTGTACTCTTCATTGTGGTATTGGTGCAACTAACAAAGTTAGTATAAATAATTCAACGGGCGGCTTAGATTATGCTTACCCGTTCTCCACAAGAGCTGCACAAGCACTCTCTATGCTGCTATCGTCCAATGAAGGCTGGCCAGGACAGACGGCTCTACTGCTATTAAAAGAGGCCCACGCAAGGCTGGACTTGTTGATCTGACCCCATCCAACGTTCGAGCTGCTGTTGCTTGTAGTTGGTGAAGTCCAAGGCTCCGCAGCTTGGTCCAAAATAGCCTTCATGGAGTCTGCATAGGTCATGTTATTGATCGTGTTATTGTCAGACGATGTTGCCTCCCAGAGCATGATGCCACCAAAAGTTCCCGGATAGAGCGTCATGTACTGATTGACTAAGGGCTCAACTTGGTCAGGTGTAAGATAATAGCCAGAATAGGCTGCATCCTCGCTTGCAGGCAGACCAATAAACAAGCGGGCATCCGGGTTGCTGCTTGCCAGAATGACATCAACCCAATCATCATAGTTGAAACCAGTCGCGTTTTCTGCGTAATTGATTGCAGCACAGCTTGCTGTGTTGTAAAACTGGACCCAGATGTAATCAAACATTCCCTTGTTGATTGTAACCTTCAACTGAGGGTCTGGAATTGAGCACTGAGGTGCAGCCGAGAGATAGAACTGACGATCTGGGACCGTGGCATAAAGAGTCTTGAGTCGATTTATCATCATCGCATATCCTGAGAAAGCACCAATGATTTAGCCCATTCTTCTGTATTATCCAATCTCCATGGAATAGGAAGGGTGAATATGAAGGTGCATACCAAAGTTTCCATTGTGTTCAATGTCAAAGTCAAACCCATCCACAACAGCATCACCAAATGGACGAGGACCATCAGTCTGGGTCCATTCATCGGTCACTGGGCCAAAGGTGCCCCAGATAAAATCGGCAAAGTCAAGGGCAGACTGATCACTGGTGATCTCCTGATTTGCTGGATATGCACCTCCAAGGGAGAGAAAGACTTTCTTTCCGGCAATCTGGCAAACAGGAATATCTTCTGCAATCTGCGGACAGTCAGAGAGCAACTGCGTCATGGTGCCATTGATGGTGTACGTTGCAGAGCCACATTGGTTTCCAAAATTGGTTCCTGGAAACCCATTGCCCTGGTCCGGGAACACATTGAGGAAGGCAAGGTTGATGATATCTAGAGATGTTTCCTCACAAAAGTGACTCAAGCGTTGCTGATTAGCACCTTGTCCCTACTCAACATTAGCTTAGATTGTGATAAGGGAGAACAAATCATACATAGTACACTCCAACATTGGTTAACGGCTGAGGGCTAAGGACAGTTGATGCTACCAGAGCCGCTGCCATGTTATTGATAGCCCGATTTCGAAAAGAATGAATAAATGGCCAAGGCCAAGGCAATTATAAATACTCTCAACCAAACGAAATCTAAATGAATGTGAGACCGGACACCAATGTCCGAGTCAATTGACGAAAGGTCGCAAACGTTTGAAGAGGGGGGGGGAACGAACTAGAGAAAACTTTTCAGGACAAGACACCATCTATATGAGATCGAAACGGAGCCTGGCCCGGGATATCCGAAAATAACTATGTACTACTGGATTAGTTCGTGTCGGGCTTGTTCTCCTAGCGCTAAGGATTCGCGCATAGTGTAGTCAAGAGTTTGGGTATCCAAAAAGTTATAGTGCTGAAATTTCTCCACCACCCAGAGAGACAATGCTAACACAGGTAATCACCCATCACGTTTCCATTGCTTTTGGAATATCATCATGTAATTTCGTAGGTGACTTAGCACAGTATTAGATCAATCTACTTGGATTAGGTGGGGATTTCGTGTCAAAACTGTTCACTTCCATCTGCCAGCTGATCTAGACCCTCTTACATGATCTGACCTTCATTATTGGTTGAGAATTTAAATCACAGATACCCGAGATTCAGCCATTCCAATTGAACTTATTGCAATAGGAAATTGTGCCTGTGGCGTTCTCGGCTATACAGGTCCTAATCAGTTAGCCACAGCTCGTCTAACTACACATCGATACGATCCTTTCAACTTCCATCGTTGTATTGGGAACATTCCCTGATCTCGCCACTCAATAAAATCCCCACATTGATACTTGCGAAGAATGCAACGAGAAACGGATCTCTGCGCAATTTTGATTAGTCTAGGGTTTCTAGTTTAAATTGACACTACGATGCTCAATCTAGGTACGGCACTGTTGTATAAAGCGCTCGCTTTGTATACTCTCGAGTCTGCTAAGCGACAGGTTCATAAGTTGACGCGGACCTGCCTTATTCAGGTTATAGCTCCGAAGGACAGTGCTACTGTGTGGCGGAAAAAATATTTCCATTCGTGCCAGCTGCAACTTGAGTGAAACCTATTCTCTTGGCATTACAAGGCTGTTCAATCTCACACAGCAAATTTGCTGTGCCTCTGTATGAGTGTCTCCTAATCTCCGGCAATCTCTTATTAGAGTGTATTTTTAGTTGACTACAGTGGGAGGACATTGAAATAAATCAGCGCTAGCATGGCTTGGCGCGCTAGTGTAAAATAAAGAAAATAACAATTAAAGAAACACGCAATTGCACACAGAATTACCGAGTATTTAAAGTACAGTGGCATTGCTAAAGTCTGATTTAGCAATGACTTCTATTTCAAGATCTTCCAAGTAGCCTCGTACAAGCCTAGGTGTATGTAGTGGCGAGTTATCATGCATGGATGCATCTCTAGGCTGTAGAAAACGCGGAAGAATATAGGAATAAAGCTCATATATTCTTCTAGCGGTCATACCACCACGACGAGCCTCCGAGTCGCCAAATAAAGGGAATAGGCGGGTACGGTTGTCAAAAGAGAAGCCTGTCCAAAACATTTGGGATATTCCCTTGCCGGTATGGACCTCTTTCACGTTATGAAAGAGGAGCTATTTACGAGGCAAATGAAACGCCCATGCGGGTCGTGACCTAACACTACGCTCAACTATACACTCATCTGACCATTTACCCTGCATCCAGGCTTGGAGAATAAGGCGCCAAACAACTGAAGTCAGTTAACTCCACCTAATCGATTGGCTAGGGTCATGAGTTGCTTCGGTGAGCAGGTGCAAATAATTCTCGCCGCAGACTTGGAGGGGTCGAGGGTATTAGGGAAATATGTGGACCTCGGATGCTGTTAAAGAATATGATGAGATTTGGCTAATCCCTATAGACCAACACCCTCCTCTTCCTCCAGCGGTGCGTCTGTTCATTTTGTTCATTTGGGAATTTGTGGTATTTTAATTCATATTTTTTATTTCTATTTTCTTCTTTCTCGTGGAAGCGCTCAACTGGTCGCTGGTCTCTCCACTAAACAAAACAGCCAGGAGGCCAACAGACGGCCAACAGAGGACCCCACAGGGGGACAAATACAGGGACAAAAGGAGGGGCAAATAGACGAGCCAATAGAGGAGCCGACAGGCGCAAAAGAGGCGCAAAAAAAGCGCAAACAGACAGAATGGAATTTCCTCTGAATAGAGAGGTAGAGTAAGCACTACCAAATATCCACTTTTCCCACCCACACGGTGAACTCCGCACATTTTCCTAATACCCCAAGGACCCCTAAGTCTTCAAGGAGAGTTTTTTTAATTGAAATTATAGACTCAGGCAACAACTGCCGAGCCCCCACTTTTGATATATCCCAACCTAGGCTCTATCCAGAGCATCCTCCCTTCCCCCTTTAGTTTAGCGCCCTATAAGTGATTAGAGTAGCGTAGCCCAATAGGAATGCGGTGTGCTTCCCAACTCACGGGATCTCAGATGTAAGAAGAAGCGAGGGTTGCATTGTAAAAGACTAATGGAGCAACAATTAAATACAGACGGAGTAGTCATATGACTACACGTGAGCCGTAAGAGCTCTACAAGGAGGTCACATCTAGAGTATTCTTCTGCTTCGTTTGTTAGGGGAGCTTATGCTTGGCTACGAATATACCCTTAGGAAACTATTCTCTTATTAGTCTATCGCCCATAAGAACAAAGGAAGTACTCATGCTATCGTATCTATTTATAGACATCGTCATTAACGCGGGGATAGGCGAATAGCTCGAAGTATTAATAAAGGTGGTGTTAGTATTCGTCATCCGACTAAAGCACTTTATCTTGTGACGTTGTGAACATCTAGTCGAAAATGTTCATATAGATTGCTTGATCCTCTAAAAGAAGGTAGTCTGTTAGTCCTCGTTCGACTTAATGCAATACCTATTCTCGTATGTTATTTCCTAATCAGGCTATTTCTAATTATATACTCACTTTCGCTAGTAGCGTTCGATAGTAGCAATACCTAACAGCATCTTTGTCTTCTGGTCTGGCGGGAGCCATCCCAGACTGCGTAAATGTTCTAGTCTAGCTCGAGTCTCGTTTTAGACGACGCGATCGGTCTAGTATTGGTGCCCATCAGCCGGAGCGGATCCAGTATGCTTTGCCTATTCGGGAAATTGGCTCCGCGGAGAGCCGCCCGAATTCGGCTCGACCAAAAAAGCACGTTAACATGACTCCCATGTTAAACCGCGAGACCCCCAGATCCCTTCGATTCCATCCCCCACTTCTACAACATCCAAAATGCCTCCCAAGCGTGTCGCCGTTGTGACCTGCAGCACGCGCAGCCCGCGCCTAAACCCGACCATCACGCACTATGTGTATGACGTCTTGTCCGCGGATCCGATGATCCCAACCTCTCCAGCTACAAGTCAAGAAGAGGACAACATCGACACAGACCCTAGG
Organism: Penicillium psychrofluorescens; assembly: GCF_964197705.1. NCBI lineage: Eukaryota > Fungi > Ascomycota > Eurotiomycetes > Eurotiales > Aspergillaceae > Penicillium > Penicillium psychrofluorescens. Next base: position 1,530,715 of record NC_133443.1, on the reverse strand, counting down.
CATCTCACGTTCGAGATCCTCGATCTAGCACAGCAGGGACTGCCACTCTACGACGAAAACATCATTCCCGCCGGCCTACCAGCGGCGGATCCCACGCCACACTATGAAAAGGCGCATACTCGCGCATGGTCTACTGTCGTGCGCGGGTTTGATGCGTTTATTTTCGTGACGCCCCAGTATAACTGGAGCATTCCGGCCAGTCTGAAGAATGCACTCGACTATCTTTTTCATGAGTGGAAGGGGAAACCCGCTGCGATTGTCTCGTACGGGGGCCATGGTGGTGGGAAGGCGGCAGATCATTTGAAGGGTGTGTTGAATGGCCTGCGCATGAAAGTTGTCAGCACGGTGCTTGCGTTACCGGTGAAATATACGGGGTTGCCCATTGGGGGAGCTGAGGAGGAGAGGGTTCCGCTAGATGAGAGAGATGTGACCGGGTGGAAGGAGGCGGGCATTGAGGCGATGATGCGGAATTTGGGAATGGAGCTGGTGTGCGAATTGGATAAGGAGTAATCAATATCAAGGCATTCAAATTTTGGTATCTATCGAGAAAGAATCCCGTGGTATATGCATATGCAAGGAAACAACCAAAGCAATCAAGCAGAAAAAAAAAACATTATTTTTAGTCCTCCATTAGAATATCCTCGCGTGTAATTCCACTGCGATCACACATTGCTCGGAAGATTCCATCCGTCTGATCCCACAGCGCAACCGGTGTGTCCATCTCCGCGATCTGGCCCTGGTCCATGACACAGATACGGTCGTAGTGGATGATCGTGCGCAGGCGGTGCGCAATGCACAACAACGTCTTGCCGTGGAATCCTTGTGCCATCGTGCGCTGGATCTTCTGGTCGGTCTCGAAGTCAACGGAGGAGGTTGCCTCGTCGCAGACGATAATCCGAGCCTGTCGAACCAGTGCTCGTGCGAGCGCCATCAGCTGCCGCTGACCAAGAGAAAAGTTGAGCCCTTCCTCGTCAACGGGACTCTCCAGCGTGAGCTTGTTATGCTGCTGTGGTTTTAAGTCACTGCCCGTGGTTGGCGTGACGGTGCCACTGGCAGGGCCGCTCGGCAGTCCCTCTGCACCAGGCTCTACCGAGTCCTGGCCGATCAGGTAAGCCTGACGCAGCGCAGTCCACAGTTCCAAGTCCCCGTGCTCATTGAACGGGTCCAAGTTCGAGCGGATCGTGCCGCGGAACAGCGCCGGGTCCTGAGGGATGATGGCCAGCCGAGAACGGAGGTCATTGAGGCCAACAGTAGCGATATCAGTCCCATCGATCTTGATGGTACCCCCGGACAGCTCCGTCAGACGGAACAGCGCAGACATGATACTCGACTTGCCGGCGCCCGTTCGTCCCACAATTCCGATACGCTCGCCACCCTGCACATCCACGGTGAGCCCCTTAAGGACAAGCGGGAGGCCCGCGCGGTACCGCATATGTACGTTGTCGAATGTAATGCGACCCTTCTCAGGCCAACTCTCGGCGACGGGGGCGAGTTGCAAGGGCGCCTCTTCTTCCAACTGGGTTCCATAGTAATGAACGCGCTCGGTAGCGTTCATGTCGTTCTCTACCTCGGCAAGCTGGCGGACAGTGAATTGCAGCATCTGCGCAATGGAAAGAATGTACGAGAGTACCAGTCCAGAGATGCTAGGGGAGACATTGAATCGAGAGGTGACGACCAAAACACCCGTCACAAAGACGAGCGAGGTCGCCACGGCATCTAGCCGCACGCTAAGCCAGCGCTGGTTGGAAAAGGTCAGGAAATACGCCCCGTTCATCACGTCGATCGAATCACGGATACTGCGCCGGAACTGGTGCTCCACTCCATAAGCTCGAATGCACGCGGTACCAGTGATAGCTTCACCGAATCGTGCATAGACCATCGAGCGCAAAACTGCCTCGTGTCGCTTCATCTCGCGGGCAGAGGCTCGGTAGTAGTTGGAGGCCAGAAGGAATAGGATGAACAGTGGAGCAAGAGCAATGACAAACTAGAGAAAGTCAGCGATTCGGCCCAGAAAGCACAGGATGAGATACTTACGTAGTGGAAGAAGACAATGATCAGAACCATGACGGAAATGATCATGGTCATGGTCAATGCGTAGATACGCATGGCATCCGAAAGCTCATTGTCCATCACCTGAATATCCTTCGAGAAGCGGTTGGTGATCCGTCCGAGCGGCGTGGTGTCAAAGAAAGACATAGGCGCTCGAAGCACACGAGTCATTGCGCGATGTAGCATTGTTCTGCTGGCGTTTGTTCCGCATGTGGTCATATAGGTCGAGAAGACGAACATGAGGACGACGACACTGCCTCCCAGACCAGCATAGATGCCAACGTATTGGCCGGTCGACAGGCTCGGGTACTTGTCGGATGTCCAGTAGGAGAGCCACAGACTGGTCCAAATGTTGGCAACGTTGGCCATCGCCAGCAGGAGCATCACCACGAGAGCGTTGAAGAGGCTTCCAGAGGCTTTGATGTATGCCTTCCACACATCGAACCCAACCGAAGCTGTGGCCTTTTCTTCTTGCTGCATCAATGCGGCGGATGGCTTTCCGGGCGCAACCGCTGTCTTCTCGTCCGCTGTCTTCTCGTCCGCCTTCTTCTCGTCGGGCACCTCTTCCGCAATCTCTTCTGTCTTCTCGCTCGCGTCCTCCTGTCCCGTCGTGGACATGAGCCGCTGGAAAACTTCATTGTCCCGCATCAGGTTATCGTAGGTATCAACCGCCTGGATGCGACCTTCGTCCATGACAATAACCCGATCACATCGGTTGAGGACATGGAGCTGATGAGTTGCCAGAATCCGACATCGGTCTTTCAGAAGGCCACAAATAGCTTTGTCCATGATATGGCGCCCGACATGTGCATCGACCGCCGACAAAGGATCGTCCAAGAGCACGAATTCAGCATTAAAGTAAATAGCACGAGCAATGTTCAGACGTTGCTTCTGGCCACCCGATACCGTAATTCCACGCTCGCCAATCTCGGTCTGGTCGCCATGGGGGAGGATATCAAGATCCGGACCCAAGGCGCAGGCATCAATCACTTTGTTGTACCAGTCTTCGTCATACTCTTTTCCAAACAAAATGTTCTTCTGAACGGTGGTATTCTGGATCCAGGCATACTGCGGACAGAATGCCCGCGTTGTGCTTAGGCGAACAGAGCCATCCGTCACTCGCATATCGCCAGCCAGAGCTGAGAGCAGAGAGCTCTTGCCGCAGCCGACCGTGCCAATCACTGCAATCAGCTCATGGCGTCCCACCTCGAGGGTCAGGTCATTCAGCTTAAATGGTTCGACGGGAGTGTCATCGGCGGTGTTGTCGTCGTTCTTAGACGCTAGTACCGCTTGCGCCGCCTTGTCGGCTTTCTTATTCCCGGTCTTGCTTTCCTCATTTTCCGTGGGCAAGCGTTCCCAGGTGAACGATGCATGCTCCATTTCAATAGCATTCTCCATCTTCTCATCCTTTTCGATGTCCTCCCTCTGCTCCTCGGCAAGAAGAAATTCCTGGATTCGGTTGAGAGCAGTCCATGCATCCGTAACCTGACCAATCACCATCGGCAGCATGTTGAGTGGCATTCGGAGCGAGTTGAACAAGGCCAGAGACGAGAAGATCGGGGCCGGGTTCAGGTCATGTTTCGACAGAGCATAAGTGATGAAGGACAGCATCGAGGCGAAGGTGGGAATAGCCAGCGACACGCACAGAATACCGTTTCGGACGGCTAGCAAGGTCTGGATGGATCGAATCTCCCGCTTGCGAATTGCCTTGAGGCGACTCAAGAAGCTACTTTCCCAGCCGAAGTATTTGACGAATCGCACCGCTTGCAGGATTTCTTGCGTCAATGAAACCCGTTGGTCGGTGATCTTGTTAATGTTCCTCCGGCGTTTCACCAAGAATCGCACCGCGTAGGTCAAGAAGGGTACTCCGAAGACCAGCAGGCCATATCCGGCCAGACAACTGTACCCGATATTAACCAAGAGTAGAATCAGAGTCACGATGATGGTAATGGGTGCCGTCCAGATCATATGGAACATGCCGAAGGCCAAGTTGATTCGGTCGACGTCGATACTCATCAGCGCTACGATCCGGCCATTGTTCCATCCTCGGCCATCGCCTGCCACGCCCTGAGCTGCTGCGGCGGCGGGGGCAGCCTTAGGATCTTTTTTCTCCTTTCCGTCTGACTTCAAAAGGGCTTCCTTGGTCGCTTCCAATTTTTTGATTTCTTCATCCGTCGCCTGGCCTCCTGCCTTAGCCCGGCCCGACAGTCTCATGGCCTTGTTGAAGACCTGTGAAATCAGGACCGCTCGAGTCTGCCCGCCAACCATCTGGCCCCGGTAGATAAACTGGTTCGTACACATACTCTGACATGCTTGCATGAGTGTTATACCAACAGTAAACCCCATCCCACGCCCAATATTCGGAGCAGGGAGGCCTTTTTCCTTAGCATTCCAAGCCTCTGTGGCAAATGCGATCAGGTAGCGAGTCATATAGGGCGCAAAGACTAGGAGGAGCGAGCTGAAGAACTGGCAGATGCCGCCCAGCAGAAACTCGAATTTGAAAGTATCGAACAGCGCCCACGCTAGCGCACGTTTTTTCCCACTCTTCATTCGCTTCTCCAGCGCAGCATCTAGCCGTTCCGACAACACATCGACGGCCCGGTTGGGATTCACCGTCCAGATATCCTGCAGCTCGAGTGGTCGCAGATAACCCACCTACATCCCATCAGTCAGTAAGGAAATTTTTCCGACCAGTTTCTCGCATCACGAACCTGCATCAAAGGCGACATCCATTGGAAAGAGATGGTGCTAAAGAACGAAGCGCCGTATTCGCGCGACGGCGTGCGCTCTTCCGGCACGGGCGGGGGCTTCTGCCATCGCAGCGGATTCAGTCGGCGGTACCATCTTTTCTTGTGTTCTGTTGGCGGGGGTTGCAAAGTCGAGTCTGCGGCTTTGGCCTCCTCACCATCTGCCGAGGCAGCCGATCTGGACGAGCTGGAGGCCGCTTGCAACTTTTCGGCATCGCCCACCACGACCTGCGTCAGTGGATCTGCTGGCGCAGACATGGTCGCGAGTGTTGTCTGCGGCACAAAAAAAAATTAAATAATGTCCTAGCCGGCGTGGTTCTTATCTATCCATCGCAAAAGAAAAGTGTGGCGACTGAAGAATGAACTGTTCTGAAAACGGAATCCAAATGCTGGGGGAGCCGGCCGCATAAAAATGAGTCAAGCTGTGCCCGGATCGTCCGCTCGCTTGGTCCGAGGCAGAGGAGAGTAGAAAAAACCGAAGCGGACGAGGAGGAAAATTCACGGACAATTGAAAAAGCCGTTCGCTCTTTTATTCAGTGTTCGTTCCAGGCCTCGGCGGGGACGCTAAGCCTTTGCATACATTTATCCTCGGGTGGAGCCAAATGCTACATTAATAATAAAAGGAGCCAAAGAAAAAGAAGCGGTCACATCATGCTACTCCCCGTCCTTGTTCTTCGCTTTCGTTCTCGTTGCTTGGAAATCGTCCCCGCTGACTGGTGGACTCGGCGGTCGGGTCGTGGGCAGTCCGACCTGTCAGTCATCCAGGGAACTAAACTCCTTCAGGGAGAGCGGAATCCTGAACCGAACTTCTTATCTCCGAGCCGGGCGGACGAAGCGGTGGAAGCGAGCTAACGATGCAAAAAAATGCAAAACAAATGAAACATGATTAGGCTGACCGAGCCGAGATCGATCTGAGTAGTGCTATCGACTATCTACTGTTGCTACAATGGACAGGGGCAGACACATCACCATTGATCTAGATTGCTTCGGACATCCACTTCTTTTTTTTTTTTTGGCTGTCATCTAATATAGCAGCTATTCTGTCATCACGTCGTCGCGGAGTACCTCTACGGTGGATACACGCTTGTTCTGTATCCACTCGGCCTTCGCTCATGAGTCGTGGGGCAATCGAATCGATTACCCAATCTGGAGATCTCTAAACATCCACAAGGACTGCGGGTCTTGCTCCCGGCGATACCAACGTGCACTATGCGCTAGTTCTCCAATGCGATCTTGACTTTCTTCTCCGGTGGAGGGATGACCTTATCCTCGGCAGCCCCCTTGAGGCTGGGGAGCTCGGTCACAGCCTGGTGGATGATCTGCAGCGCCTGCTGGATCTCTTCCTCGGTGATCACCAATGGAGGCGCCAGACGGATGATGTTCTGGTGGGTGGGCTTGGCCTGCAAATGAGAGTCAGTCACATGATACCAAGCATTCGGGAGCAATTGTCACATACGAGTAAACCCTTCTCCTTCATCAGCATGCACAGGTCCCAGGCGGAGTGGCCGTTGGCCTTGGACTCGTCAATGACGATGGCGTTGAGCAGGCCCTTGCCGCGCACGGTCTGGATCAGGGGGCTCTTGAGGTCCTCCAGACCCTTCCGGAAAATATGGCCGAGTCGCTCCGCGCGCTCGACCATCTGCTCCTCGCGAACGATCTCGAGGGCGCGGATGGCGACGGCGCAGCCTAGTGGGTTGCCGCCGTAGGTCGAACCGTGGGTGCCCGGCTCGACCGTGAGCATGACGTCCTTGCGGCCCAGCACACATGAGACCGGGTACATGCCGCCGGAGATGGCCTTGCCCAGCAGAACCAAATCGGGTTTGATTCCGCTCCACTCGTGGCACAGCAACTTGCCCGTGCGAGCAATGCCGGTCTGGATCTCGTCGCAGATCAGGAGTACATTGTGTTTATCGCACAGGGCGCGGGCCTCGCGCAAGTAGTCCTCATCCGGCACGACAATTCCCGCCTCGCCTTGGATGGGCTCGACCAAGAAAGCGGCCAGGTTCGATCCGGCCTTCTCAAAGGCTTCGCGCAGCGCGGCCTTATCATTGTAGGTGATGGGCTTGTCAGTGCCCGGAATGTTGCATCCGATGCCAGGCAGGTAGGGACCATAGTTCTCGCGCGACTCCGGATCGGAGGACAGGGAGATGGCGGCGAACTAAATAGGCAAGGAAACAATCAGCTCCATCCCCTGCGGCGGGCGTCTCGCATGCTTACCGTGCGACCGTGGAAGTTGTTCTCGGCACTCAGCACGATGGCCTTGTTCTCCGGGATGCCCTTGGCCTTGTACCCCCACTTGCGGGCGATCTTGATGGCGGTCTCGACGGCCTCGGCGCCCGTGTTCATGGGCATGACCATGTCGAAGCCGAAGAACTTGGTGATAAACTCGGCGAAGCGGGGGAAGACGTCATTGTAGAACGCGCGCGAGCTCAAGGTGACGCGCGAGGCCTGTTCGGTCAGGGCCGCGATCAGCTTGGGGTGACAGTGGCCCTGATTGACTGCGGAGTAGGCGGAGAGGAAGTCCAGGTAGTGGCGGCCCTCGGGGTCCCAGACGGAGGTGCCCTGCGCACGGGCAAAGACGACGGGCAGCGGGTGATAATTGTGAGCGGCATAGTTGTGCTCAGCGTGGATAGCCTCGTCGGTGGACGCGGCGTGGATGGCGAAGGTGGAAGTGCCGTTGGACGCCATGACGCAGTGGATTGCGGGGAGGTATAGGTAGGATGTTAAGGTGGATGGAGATAGTTCGATCGCAGAGATCAGGAGCTGTAACTATATCCTCGAGAGAAGAGATAAATCCAAGACCTCGGAATTGGTTGCAGAGAAGAAGAATTGAAGAAGAATTGACCGCAAAGAATGGCAACCAAGGACGGATTTATTCTCGGGGCCACCACGCCGGCATCCCCTAAGCGCAGGTTTACCCTGCCCGTCTTCCCTTAAGTGCAGGTTTACCCTGTCCTCCTCCACTCCTCTCCTTCCCATTACTCTACAATTTCCTATTATTATTCGCACCCCGGCCCGGGACACGGCCGGTCCAGCGAACGAAAAGTGTGTGTGATCTTCGATTGATGTCATTCTGCATTCGGTAGGTCGTCTGTGGTCGCTGCTGTCAACAAGAGGCATGTCGTCCCCGCCGTCGAGGCGCTACACGCCGCCCTCCCACGCCTCCAACATCTTCCTCTTCCTGCTCGCCTTTCGCCTGTTGAATGCACTCGCCGTCCGGACCTTTTTCCAACCAGATGAATTCTTCCAGTCGCTCGAGCCTGCGTGGCAGATCGCGTTCGGCAAGGACCAAGGGGCCTGGATAACGTGGGTAAGCGCGTCACTGCAACGCAACACCTCGGCGCGCGCAGTCCTCTAATTTGTGTCGCGTCAACAGGAATGGCGACACCAGCTACGATCCTCGCTCCATCCACTCCTTTTCGCCGCCATCTACAAGGCCGCAGACCTGCTCGCGTCTGTCCTGGCGCTGGGCCCCGCACCGCGCGCGGAGCTCCTGATTGTCGCGCCCAAGACAGCGCAGGCCGTGGTGTCGGCAATCGGTGATTTCTACACGTGGAAACTGGCTCGGCGAGTTTACGGGACGGGCTCGCGTGAAGCTTGGACAACGGTACGTGATACGATCGCGCATAGGAAGAAATTTGGATATTAATTATTAGTGGAACAGCTGGCTGTCACCGTCCTCAATCCATGGCAATGGTTCTGCTCCACTCGGACCCTTTCAAATTCTCTTGAAACAACAATCACGATTGTCGCCTTGGATTTGTGGCCATGGCAGTGGTCGGGCACAGGGACCGGTGGTAGCCGTGATAATGAGAGGCAAGAAATCGGCACGGAAAAGGATCGGAGTCTGCTTCGAAGGTATAACGCTCTCTATGATCAAATCATCCTACCATTGTTAACGTTTTTTTTTGGGGCACAGTTTGCGCCAATGTCTGTCATTAGCTGCTCTCGCATGTATACTCCGTCCGACCAACGTGTTGATCTGGGTCACGCTGGCCAGCGTCGCTTGGCTTCGGACCTCTTGGCTCCAACGCAAGATTCTGATTCGTGAAGTTGCTGCTTGCGGGTTAGTTGATATCTTTCCATTTGAAGGGCTTCATCTCACAGACATTGCTTCTTAGGTCGGCACTCGTGGTCGTATCAACATTGGTGGACCGTCTTTTCTACGGAGTCTGGACTTTTCCTCCGCTTCGGTTCCTCTACTTCAACATTGCACAGTCTCTAGCCATCTTCTACGGCCGAAATGACTGGCACTATTATATCTCGCAAGGCTATCCGCTCCTTCTCACTACAGCTCTGCCTTTTGCAATTGTTGGGCTCTATCGCGCCTTCATCGCTCCGGCCCGCGATCTTCAGACGACAATACGTGTCCAGCTGGCGGCAGTGTGTGTTCTGATGCCGGCCGCTCTTTCTCTCATCTCACACAAGGAAGTGCGGTTCATCTACCCACTGCTGCCATCGCTGCACATCCTGGCTGCGCCGCCGTTGGTCCAATTCTTTTTACCGGCCATACGCTCACAGTCCTCGCGAGCATACACCCCTCAGAGACTCACCCTTATCTTCCTCGTGCTCGTTAATCTGGTGATCGCGGTATACACGACTATCTTCCACATGTCCGGACCTCTCGATGTCCTCTCATACCTCCGTGGGCAGCACGAAGTTCATTTCCAACAATTGAGTGGAAGAGAAACCACCGCAGAGTCTGGAATCACCGCTGGTTTCTTGATGCCTTGTCACAGCACTCCCTGGCGCTCGCACTTGGTACACCCAACTATTCACGCTTGGGCATTATCATGCGAACCTCCAATCGACTTCAACGAGACCCAAAAGGCCGCCTATCGAGACGAAGCGGATCAGTTCTACGATGATCCAGGTCAGTTCTTGCACCAGAATATGGCCGGCGGCCTACGCTACCTTCCTCGACGACCGAGCTATGGCCCGGGTTCTCGCTCTCTCGGCAACTCGCAATCACAGCATGAATGGCCCGACTACCTCATCTTCTTCGCCCAGCTCGAGTCCACGCTCCGTCCCCTCCTCCGTGGCTCCTCATACGCCGAGTGCTGGCGCACCTGGAATACACACTGGCACGATGACTGGCGTCGCCAAGGCGACATTGTAGTCTGGTGTCTTGACTCGGCCGAACAGGACACCTGGCGCGCCGAGACTCATCGCCGTGTGCAGGAAAGTCGCGAGCGTCAGTTTGATCGTATTGTCGAGGCATTCGAGAAAGAAGCCCGACGTCAGCAAGAACGGAGTTGGAAGGCTCTTGTCTCGTCCTCACCCTCATCCACATTAGCTTCGTGGCGACGTTCGGTGCAGTCGCGCTTTTCCTCGCCCTCCTCTTTTAGATGGCCATGGCGTAAACAATCCCGCAGCGCTGCCCTCTGGAAGAAGTTCCATGGCTTTTCACGGCGTGCGGATTGGATCCCTTCTTGGCCTGAGTGGCTAGGCGGGAAATCGAAGGATAAGAAGAGTCCTTTTGATCGGGATCTGTGGTCTTAACGGGATCTTTTCTTATCTTAGTTCTTTGATCTGTCATTCGAGACCATCGGCCGTGCAAGGCCCCTGGCATCTTCCAATTTGTGTATAAAAAGGTGTATAGAAATTGAGAGGCAACTTACCCCCATGTACCTGTTGTGCACTCTTTCATTGTTTCTCTAGCCACAGTGCCAAGATACGCTATACTATATTAGGATTCAGACCGGGTATATGGGCGTACTATCATTACAAATTGTTACGAAGATAAATTACAGGTGTCGATAAGTCGGAGGCGCTCAGTTTAGCTTTATATCCGTGTGCCAGCAGTATGTTAATCCCATGCGCTAACTTTCATTTGCTGATAGATAGGTAACATTCGCATCTATCATAATATTACCGAGATATATGATCTCGCCGAACTTAAGCGCGTGATCGATTATGAAGTTCATATATAACTTAATGCATCAAGCGATGATGCTCAACCAAGGTAATGGGGGTTTCATGTAATACAACGCATTCTATCCATCTCTTTCAATGCTCCATACTTTGTTCCTCGAAAGTACCAAAAACATCTAAAACATCGGAATATTGGGTCCCTAATCCTTCTTGGTGCTTGAGAGGCCAAGATGTTCACGAATGCTCCTTAACTCCTGCAGTCGGTTCTCCTCGCCCTCCTGCAACAGTCGGAGATGCTCTGCCTTCAGTTGTTTGAATTCATCCTCCAATTTGTGATGCCAAGGGTATAGGACGCAAACTTGGAAGCAAAGGGCTGAGCTTGCGATCACAAAGTTCGTTAAAGAAAACCCGCGAGTTATAAGCATTGTACTCGTCGGTCGCGAAAGCAGAGCCTGGGAAGAAAAATCGGTTGTTCTGGTTGCAGCATACAGAGTTAGTAGAGATTACAAAAAGTCTTATGATCATGATGACAGAATACCTGGGAACCTGGTGGAATAACCCTGGATGAATAGGTCTTGGATCTTGGATCAAAGAATATTTCCTCGGAAACGATGAAGGCACAGATAGCAAGATATTAACTCAATTTTGGGATCTAAAACAGGAGAAATTTCAAGTCGAGGATTACTCGTGAGCTTAGCTAGTCACATGCGCCTAATTCCCGAAAATTCGGTATTTCGTGTCGAAGTAATTGTGGAGGCATTCTAGCCTTCCGGACTATGAAACGAACTGATGTACTGTCGATGAGCTTAAGGATTACTTGTTTGATTGGAGTATATTGCTGACCGATATAATTCACAGCATAGTTTTATTTGCCAAAAGGTAGGTCCAAGGGTTGTTGAAAACCCAGCAGGTGTTATCCTTTCCGTTCAGTTGTTGGATAAACGCAGGGCGGTTCCTACGCCCGTCCGTTCGGTTGACCTGTGGGGCCCCCCCATTCTTCGGCCGAAACGGTCCTTTCTCGGAACCCAGAATCGGCTGTAGCTGTTCAACCATCTATTAGTCCCTTGAATTTCATGGCAGAAGCACAGCCTGGTGAGACTTCAGAATTTTTCACTGGCCAACATTAATGTTTTGCCATCGAATTCTCGCTGCAAGTTGGCAAAATCCCTCTCTCCTTTTTACGACACGACCTCTCCGTTTGAAAGCATATTATAGCACCACTACTCCCCCTTTGGGGCCTTCTATCATGAGCGAAACACGGCTCAGGAGGGTGGCGACTGAGCCCCTGGAGGCAAACTACATTCCAAGCCTTCATCAGGCAACTCAGCAGGTGCTCTGGATTGGATGCTCTGACAGCAATCCCAGGGAATCGAATGTCCTCAGTCTTCTTGGCGACGAGCTACTCGTGCTTAGAAATATTGGCAATATGATCATTGATGGTGACCTGTCCTCTGAGACTGCGATAAAGCATGCCGTCGTTGACCTCCAGGTAAATCACTGATCCCGAACAGCTTCGCATTCGTTCGTATTAACGCTATAAAGGTGAAACACATCGTGATTTGCGGCCATTACGGATGCGGCATTGTGAAAGCAGCCTCGAGAGATGGGTTAAAAGGTCCATGGTTGTGGTAAGTGGGCCTTTCCTACTGAACGAATCCGTGAGGTCACTGTTAACCGGTCATTATAGCAAGCTCAATTCCCTCCATGCAGCACACGAAGAAGATATCAATCAACTCCCAGTGACGGAACGTGATCGCTCTTTTGTCGAGTTGAACATTCTTGATCAATTACATTCGCTACGCAGATTTACCGAAGTGACCGACGCGATTAAGAAGGGCCGCTTGCAAATCCATGGGCTGGTGTATGATACAAAGGCCGAGAAGGCCTATCGGGTGTTGGAAGGACAGCAAAGCTCTCAGGATATGAGCTAGAAGATTCAAAGGAAAACATTCCAAACATTAGCTCCCGTTTGGTTGAGAACCGATGTTTATGGCTTGTATGCCTGGGTGTTTAAGTTGCTGGGGAGCTTAATGTGAATGGCACTTGACAACTGTGGTTTTGATTACTTGGGATTGGGATCCGACGACAGACTATAGATCTTTTTCACATCCTCTAAAAGCCCCTCAAAATCGACCTCGAGGTCTTTGAGTAGGCCGTCGCGCAGATCAAAAACCCACCCATGAACGATCGGGTACTGATGATCTCGGTAGCTTTGCTGGACAGCAGCGGTCTTGATGATATTCCTGCAGGATTCCACCACATTGAGTTCGGTTAATCGATTATATCTCGAGCTTTCATCGGCGATTTCGTCGAGCTCCTTCTCATGTAGACGATAAACGTCGCGAATGTTTCGGAGCCAGGGGTTCAGTAATCCCAAGTCAGCCGGGGTCAACGCCGCTTTGACGCCTCCACAGTTGTAGTGGCCGCACACAATGATGTGCTTGACCTGCAAGTGTCGCACCGCATAATTTATCACAGACATGACGTTCAGGTCGACATTAGGTACTAGATTGGCGATATTGCGGTGAACGAAAACCTCGCCAGCCTCTAGACCCATAATTTCGTTGGCAGGGACACGGCTATCACTACAGCCTATGTATCTGATTACCATCAGCCAAATTCACGTGTGGACATTTTGACGATGAGAATGAAGAGATAGCTATTTTGCTCACAGATATTCAGGTGATTGCCCAGCAGCAAGCTTCTCAAAAAAGGCGGGGTCTGCGCCTTTCTTCGACGAGACCCATTTCTTGTTATTTTTGAAGATGTGTTCGAGCGACTGCTGGCGGTATCGATTCATTTTGGTTTTTGGGGCCCAACTCGTTACGTCGGTAAAGTGGATAGTTTAGCTAGAGTTTGTCAGGAGAGTAGAAGGGGATATTGAGGAGCCGTGCCTACGTAAGCACGCCTCACCCACTACTTCACCGTCCACCGTTTCAGGACAGAGGTGGAAAGTATTTGGGAATGCTGACGTGGGGTAGCCTGGTTGCAGCTGTCTACAGTGGCACCGCAAAAGTCTGTGACCCCCCAAAGTATCGCGCTAATACTCTGCCGGCAATTAGCGTCTGCATACCTCAAAAACTACTACTAATGGGCGGCATGTCCCTTATAAGGAGGCGGTAAATGAAGGTACTTAGGGAGGTCACAGACTTTTGCAGTGCCACTGTAGCTGGGACAGGACAAACACTAGGCCAGCACGATAAACTAAACCGGTACCGTACCGTACAAGCGCTTGGCCGGACATATTATTTTTAGTGCTCCTGAAGTGGTTTAGCGTTTCTTGGCATTGTGGCACGAGAAACCAAGAAAGAGTAGATGGTGACACCAATTTCCGGAAGTACTGTACCATGTGTCAGTAACAGCTGTGGCGGGCAAAAGAAGCTCAGACCTACCAAATGTTGCTAATCCTATTTATGGAAATGCAAAATAAGCATAATCACTAGTAATTCTACTAGGTAGTCAGTGCTGACAATGATGAGAACGATGGTATTCAGTCTAGCTATCATTCTATAATTTATAGGGGGGCAGAAAGTGGGAAAAACTGCCGGTATTCAGAAATTGCACTAGACGCCTAGATTCTAAATGGAATAGATCATGGGAACAAGGGAACCAAGTGCAAGAGGACACTTCCGAAACGGAAGTCTTGACATTGAAGAACTCTAGTTGAAATATACTATACCAACAACAGGTGGGGTTTAGACGCGCGGGTAACAGCACTAGATCCCTTATTACGTATTTGGATTTTCCTATTGCTCACTCCTTCGGAGGCTTCTCTCACTACTATCAACAGTAGGATCCTCCCACCGTCTACAAAACGTTCAATACCTATGGGTAAGAGGTATTTTGAATGACTTCAGACATTGACTCTCCCAAATCTATTCACTAGCAAAAAAAACTTTGGTCAAAAGTGCAGTTCAGACCCATGGACCCCGTGTCTATGCAGTTGAGATCGATGTTTTCATAGAAACTATACGACGTTAGCTTAGAATCTGCCTTTATTACAATCAACCAAAGAGTTACACACCATCCTGTCGGGTTGCAGTAAGTGATTGGCATGGGCGCATTGTGATCGTTATCCCAATAATCGGTATTCAGGCTGAACTTATCGATGCAGCTATCTAGATACCGAATCAGAGAATCAGTTTATGATAGGAAATGAAAAGTGGATTTCATAGCCTTCAGAAACATACCAACATTGCCATCTGCCTCAGACAATTCGCCACTACATGTTTGATAGCCATTGTCGATTGCTAGGATGTTGCCCCAACTCCCAGAGCCTTCGAAGATGGCTTCACCCACAGTGCCCGAGAGTTCAAGACATGCTAAAGCTGAAGATGAGAGGCTCAAAGCGATAGCAGCTACGGCCAACGCTTTTGAACTAAAGGCAAGCATGTTGATGAGCTTGGAGAAAGCAGGACGTAGGCTTTGGGTTTAAGAACCTGAAAAAGATAGGATTACGTTGGGAGCGGGAATGCGATGCCTTTTATGTAAATTGGTCCCCAACTCTGAGTGATAAGAATAGATACTATTAGTTAGGCAATATGCGGAATCCTACAAGATTATTTAGGCCTCTAAAAGCCACTTCGGCCCCTTGACATGGGTGTCCTACTCACGCTAGCTTATAATACGGATTAGCACTAATAGCCACGGCTCTCGGCCCCAACAATCTGACTTTCGCCCAAACCCTAGAAATCATAGTGGCATCGCGAACACTAAGAATAAAGACTAGGCTTAGTCCGAACTACAGGGAGCATATGTATGCTTAGCTTAAGTAGTTTTTAGCGACAGCGCAAGAGGTATTTCGGGGGTCACCCCAAGAGCCCTTACGTACTACTACATCGCATAAGCTGTGACCACCAATATTAAATGGTCTCTTTCACTCCGTCAATCTGCAGACCTTGTATACAATAATCCGTCTGTGGCTATTGTTTCTAGATTAACACCCTAGGCTTCTTCTGGCTAACTTCATTATGTACTGTGTTGTATCTCATCCAATTCTCTTATATTATTTATCATTGTGGGGAGACCGCCCCAAATTATTTTGCCTCTTTACATAGCCGGCGACGAATTTTTGTTGGAATCATAGTGGCGCTTTACGAGTGGATAATCTCCGGCCCCATCAGCTGCAAAGGAAGGCGATAGAAGAGATTGTTGGTTTTAGGGGCGAAAATGCGTTTTCTTGGTCTTGATCCTTCGTTTCCACAAGAAAGAGCCAAGTATGAGAATTCTGCACGGTGCAGAGTACATCTGCATAAGCATAAGCTGATCAGGCTAAGAAGAAGCCGTCAATCCCCGTATTTTGTTTGATGACCGAGACACTGCGCCTGTGTATCTATTTGTTCGCTACTATCTAGTTCAGCTCGTTGGTCTGGAGAGAGTCACTTTGAGTGTCAGATAAATTCTAATAGTCGCAACTAGCTACTACTCTGCGTGAAGTGAATGATAGCCGTTTTGACCATTTTTGGAGAAGGAGAAGACTGCTATACTTCTAGCCTTTCGTTATAAGATGGAAAGAGGGATATTAATCTACAAGCTCTTCACCCCGCTCGTGCATGCGTTCATACATGCGATCTGTGCGCAGATTCAGTATGCGTGACAGTACTGCTGCCCTCACACAGCCCAAAACCAGGAAGTGGCCTAATCCCAAACGGCCTCCCCGCATTCCCGATGGCTATCCTACATTGACGAGATCTCATTCTCGATCAACCACGAATAAAACTCGGCGCAGCCTCCCGCCGTCTCCAATACCTGCTTTAGTGAGTCCCAGCTTCCAAAGAGCTCCGGCAAGCTAATCGTGTTGACGATGATGACCCAGTCCGACGGTGGCAGCTTGCATATGCCGTTGTCGACGTAGCAGCGCGGATGCGTCCCGAACGCAATCTTCTTCAGGTCGGCACAGGTCGCTGACTTCGCGCCTGTGCCGTACGGAACGAGGTCGCGTTGTAGGCACAGCATGGTGTTCGTGATCCACGTCTGGCCGCTCTCGGACATTTCAGACCGCACTTTGGCGAAAAGGGCACAATAGTGGAGGCCGTAGCCGATCGGATAGCCATTTGGGCCGCATTGCTCCTGCGCCTCAAGGCAGTTTGAGTAGAATGTGCATGAGTTTGGCCGGGGATTTGAGCAGATTGTGCCGTTTCCGACAGGGGTCCGGCTGGCGAGTCCGTTCTGGGGACTTTCGTAGATGGCTGCCTCGCAAAGCCCGAGTAGCGCGAGGGAATAAAAAATGAGGCTCCTCATATTGCTCAACGAGTTCGGAGCCTGCGCAGAGACTTGAGATGATGTCGTAATTGAGCCGGTGTGCGATGACGCTTGAAGTGAAGAAATGACCTGTTTATCACGCCAGGGTTCGTTCACGGGAGCATGTCCGCTGATGACTGTACTGGTCTCGTATATGTACCTCGACGCGATTTGGACCAACGTAAACAGGGTGGCAAATTCCAGCCTCTCAGATAAATTCTGACGACGTAGAGATGTGCAGTGTAAGGATACAACGTTGGGGCTGGAGAGCCCTTCCCCCCCACATGGATCATTTTGCGGACCCTGAGGAATCAGTATGAGTTATAATTGGTTGTTTTAAAGAATCCGGTTTCATCAGCTTCCACTAGAGTACGGTACCTCAGAAGCATTTCTCTATAATAATCCAATATCTTCATCGCTCTAATGTCTGTGCCCGACCCGCGCCCCGTCTGGTGTAGCAATCGGCTGTGGAAACCCCGCCTTTTTGGCCCCTTGATGATTTGTTCCCTCTCTGGTTACGTACGGTCCTGAATTTGTCAATTTCATCTCTATTGCATTGGATTGCTGGACATCACTATTTCGACAAGCATTTATGGCGGGCGATCACGATCTAATTCCATTGATTAGGAGTCAAAATACCGCGAGATCCTTTCTTGGCTTTGACCCACTTGATAGAACCCACGCTGGTGTCAAAACTTAGCTAGTGTTCTCTCTGAGTTGCTTCAACAATATTAGTATGAGGGTTGAGTGCTTGAAATCACCACTGACAAGCCCTGGTAGGAGGGGCATTGTTCTAAGCGCCTCCAGGAAGCACTAACCCCATAAATGCGATAAGAATCTCATTTTCACTGGCGCACAGAGACATCATGTTGCGGTAAGGATCTGCCCCGCTCCTGTCAGCTTATAATTGACTGGAGTGATATCCGTTGACATTCGTCGCGATTACATGAATTGAGAGTAAATATCGCGAAGCTAGACAAGCCAGACAATTAAGATTCGATCGAAAAGGGCGGTCTCCCATTGTGACAATCTCCTTAGTTCCAGCTCCGTCACTCTGGTCTCGCGCCCTATCATCGCATCAGTTTCCCAAAAAGACCAGCATCTGAGACATCAGCTACTTCGTAATTGCTGATGATGGCGTTACATTTAGTGGCCGCTCGTCGCAGATTACCCAACCAGCGACGTCGTGAAAAGTTCCTGACTCATTCCCGTGAGCCAGGCGTACAGGGGTATTTTTCCGTCTTGTCAGCTATTTAATAGTTCGCATGTGCAACATGTTCAGCAACTTCTCACATCCACGATGTCTCCAATATCGGACTTGAGAACTTACCTTTCTGGGCTATTTGGCAGCTCCACATCCACCAGTGGCTCAGTCAGCGCTCCAACGGCGAGTGTAGATGAACCCCCTAGGCCGCGTTTTCGTACGGATACCGACA
Organism: Penicillium psychrofluorescens; assembly: GCF_964197705.1. NCBI lineage: Eukaryota > Fungi > Ascomycota > Eurotiomycetes > Eurotiales > Aspergillaceae > Penicillium > Penicillium psychrofluorescens. The sequence continues at coordinate 1,512,369 of NC_133443.1, read as the reverse complement.
GTTCGGACACTCTCGCTCTCCCAGATGGACGAAAACTCGGTTATGCACAATATGGTTTGCGAACAGGGAAGCCTATCTTTTACCTACATGGCCTTCCAGGTTCTCGCCTAGAGGGCGCCGGTTTTGATGAGCTAGGCTTGAAAGTAGGCGCCCGTGTCATTTCTGTGGACAGACCTGGTATAGGCTGGAGCTCACCACATCCCGGTCGAACCCTCCTTGATCATCCAAAGGACTTGGAGCACCTTGCGAAGCATCTTGAGCTGGAAAGTTATAGTGTTATGGTATGAAGAGTGTATTGCTCCTATGAATGTCTGAGACTGTCCGCTGACGCTGCCTGCTGGCGCTGCTGGAAAGGGGATATCAGGAGGTGGACCATATGCACTTGCTTGCGCGGCGGCATTACCTCGCGAAAATCTTAAGTGTGTTTCGATTGTCTGCGGCCTAGGGCCGCCTGACATCGGTATGAGTGGGGCAGATTGGGTACACAAACTTGGATTCCCGCTGGGACTTCGCTATGCCCCCCTTAGTGTTGTCCGGTGGTTTTGGAAATACGAGGGGGCAGGACGCTTAGACCTGACTGACGAGGAACGCCTTGAGCGTATGCTTCAGGCGCCAGTCGCTCATGAGAAAGATAATGACTTTATGAAGTCTGCCTGGCCTCGATTATCTTTGCGATCGTCTCGGGAATCCTTCGGGCAGGGGTTTGAGGGAGTGTGGCAGGATGGCCAGTTGGCGTGTATGAACTTTGGTTTTCGGGTAGAGGATATTCGTCCTGAACTACCTGTGCACCTGTGGTATGGGAAGCTCGATACTTTCGTTCCACTCAATCATGGTAAACAGATAGCTGCACGGTTGGGTGATCGAGCATGTCTCAGAGTGGTGGATGAGACACACGCAAGCATTGTGGTGAACAAGATGGAAGAGATATTAGAAGCTTTGGTCAGGAGCACCTAAGGTGTTGATCAAGCCTATACTATATACTGTACTTTTAGTTCTAAGAGAATCTCATCTCAGTCAAAGCTTAGCATTTGAGCTAATTCAGAAAAGTAAGAGGTGAAGAGTGATGTTCCTAAACGTAGGGGTTCCTAAACGTAGGGGCGATACAGGGACGAAAAGGTATAGAAACGGGTACGATTTGAATAGACTAAAGACATAAGTCCAAGTCGCTATATTGGGATCAGGAGTCTTATGCCAGAAGCTTCCTAGCCGCCTTCATCCTTTTTTGAATGATCCTGCTCCATTTCTGAAAGAATCCAATAAGTCAGCACGGTAGAATTGAGAACTAAAATCTCTAGATGAAAAACATACCTTGGCATTTTCCAAGTCGCCAGCTTCGAGGCTCTCCACAAGTCCGGGGTAGGTTGTGCCGGAATAGCCAGTCCAGATGCCTGGGGCGAAAATAACGTGCTTGAACCAGTTCCGGCCGTCAAGGCCAGGCTGGTACAGGAACGCGCGCTCGAGGCCCTTGTACTTGTCATTTGCGACGCGGATCTGGAAGTGAAGATGGAACTTCTTCCACCATTTATACCATGGAACGTGCTCGCCGAGCCTCTCGGCGAGACCGGCAGTGTACTTGTCGAAGCGCTGGGCGTACTCGTGGAAATTGATAATGGCAAGTTTTAGATATGCAAAGTCGAAGTGCGAACCATCGGGCAGGCTGTCCGCTGCCAGCTCAATTTGGTGTAGGTATGTTTCTAACCCCTTGGCGTAATCAGTGGCGCTAAAGGCGATCAAAGGCGACTCGACAAGTCGTGCTGCTACTAGTGCCCATAGCTTAGTACACGCAATGTGGTAGCTCCAGTCGTGATCACCGAATTTCTCCATCCAGGCAAAACTGTCGTAATTAGAGTGATAGTGATAGACAGGGTCAGTCGCTGCGCGGATAAATCCAAAATCTAGACTGGCGACACCTGCAAAGTCTTGGAACGCGGTGAAATCACTTCCACTACCCATAGTTCCAATCTTTCCATCCCAAACATCGCGCACCGTCTGCCCGGGGACGGTTTGGTTTGGTGACTGCACTAGGCTAGTGGCCTCGTAGATAACCTTGTTTAGGAGAGGCGCGGCGCTAGGATGAAACTCAGTGCCAGCCGCAGCCACATCAACATTCAAGTACGCGACGTTGGCCTTAGAGAGCCAGGGGAGGTTATCTTCAACCCACTCGGTCGAGCCAAGAAGACCGTACTCTTCGCCATCCCAGCTAGCAAAGACGATAGTGCGCAGGGGCTTCCATCCGGTCTTCAGAGCTTCACCGAAGCTGCGCACAACCTCGTTGAGTGCTGCGGAACCACTATTAGGGTCGGCTGCACCTCCAGCAATCCATGCATCACGATGGTTGCCAAGAATGATCACCTCGTCGGGGATATGTCCCTTGACGACACCGATGACATTCCACACGGGAGTCGTCACGTACTCCTGCTGGTTGTCTAGGTTGATGACCACATCTTCCGGAGAAGGGCCAATGTTGTATTCCACACCCTTGTAGCCCAGACCGCCACCTTGCCAGTCCTTGTTGAAGTCCTCTGCTTTAGGCCCATGGCCATTCAGGGCATTTAAGAAGGGCAAGACCTCTTTATATGAGACGGGAAGGGAAGGAATAGACGGGATTGAGTCTTGTGGATCTTGTCGCTCGCACCCAGGTTTGGATGCATACCCAGGTGTAGTTGGGTCACCAGGAAGAGTACCTATAGAGTAGAAGTCAGTGATCTACATCTTCATAAATCAGCGCATGAATACATACTTATGAACTGTGTGCTGCCCCTCTGGATGGCACTAGGGTTCCGTGCAGGTCCATCGGGGTAGGTTTCGTAACCATTCTCCTCGGTGATCTCGCCGTCCTCTTGCGGATCACTATAGATGATCACGCCAACCATGCCGAGCTCCTGTGCTCTCTTCACCTTTAGACCACGCAAGATGGCGCCATATTTGACAATCGCAATCTTGCCTTCTAATGGGATACTAGCGTTCACTAGATCCTCAAAGTCTTTGTACGTGCCAAAGTTGGCATACACGAACTGAGCGGTCACATTGCCAGTAGCTGAATACCCATGGAAAGCGGGCACGGGGTCTGGCAAGGTAGAGGTAGGATCCTCCTCGAGCACGTCTTCTTCCAAGGTAGCCTCGAAGGTCACCTCGAAGGTCACCTCGGTGTTACCGCCGGACTTCTTCAGCAGAGCCAGACGGTTATCGACTGGATAGTTCAGGTAGATGTCATAGGTCGCGAGAGTCGTATCTTCCACGCCAAATTCCTTCCATTTCTCCAACGTCCACAAAGCTTGGCTAAGATTCTTGCCAGCCAGGTGGGGGCCAGCCGTATAGTAAGCGCTCCACTCGCGAACCTTTTCCGCGGACGGAGTGTTCAGGAGGATCTGCTGTAGCTGATCATAGGGGAGTCCGTTGCCTTCTGGCCAGGATGCATGGGGTAGCGGGTGCGCCCAGGGGAGATAGGACCAAATCGAGGGGAACAGGAAGAGGATCACTGCAATAGGCAGCAGTGTACGGAGCAGACGGAGCGCAGGGTGGGGGTATTGACGCCGTTGCCGTGCGACATGGACCTCTATCAGAGGTGTTGTCTCAGAGTACGGCCTGGTTTTCTCCCTCATCTTCGTAGGAGTCGATAGGGACGAAGGAAGTGAGAGGCGACAGCTCTTCTCCGCATCGTAGATCACTAACGTTAACGCGTTAGCGGCTGACAAACAGTGGTTTAGTGATCCTTCAGATCTATAGGCTCATTCTGGTAGGCAATTGTATATTCATTTACTTATGTGGATATATGATCCAAAAGTATCTACAGTTGCAGTAGAAAACAGATTGAAAACACACGAATTATCTCCCCAGCTTGAACCGGCGAATGCTGCTTTCCTCTCGGCAACACCTAAGCGCTCTCACTCTTTACATTCTTCAACATATTGACAGCTAGTTCATAAGTCTCATCTCTGGCCTGGACGAGGACATCGCCCGTCATTTTCTTGTCAAACGCATGGCCGCATCCCTTCATTCTCCGAATAATTACATCCCTGCCATCCGCCTGACCTTCGCTCTTTGCTCTCTCGGCCAACTCCTCTGACTCGAGCGCCGATGCGTCCAACTCCGCCGTCACGATCAGCATCTTGGAGGGATAATTAGATGTATCCGCAAATGCTGGGGAGATTCTCGGATCGCGAGGATCCATCTCTCTTATGTAGGACTCTCGAAAGATCTTAGTCCAGAATGGCGAGCGTGGCTTTCCGCCTGCCACTGGGGCTTCCCTCAGGCTCGGGTCCTGAAAGAGGTCTGTCGCGGGATAGAAAGCGATCAGAGACTGGAATGTTCCGCGGGGAAATAGCGTTGAGGCGGCGGCAAGCGCGAGGGTGCCACCCGACGAAAACCCCGACACGGAAAGCTGCGAGGCCTTGTACTCGTTCGGTCGGCCAAGCACGTATTTGATAGTATCCTCGAGATCATTGAGAGCTGCGGGGAATGGATACTCGGGGGCTAGACGATAGTTGACATCCAGCACCACATAGCCCGCGGCGTCGGCAACCTGCCGGCAGAAATGGTCGTCCATGCCATGGAAAGGAAGCGCGAGGCCGGAACCATACAGATTGACCAGCACTGGGGCGGGTGACGTGCTTTCAGCGCCTTCCACGCTTGGCTTGTAGACATGGGCTGTGATAGTACGATGCTTATCACGCGACGGGACGTCTAGCACAGAGTCAGGTCTGGGCTTTGGCGGCGAGGAAATGAACCTCAGGACGAGGCGCATAAAAGAGACGAGGGCTTTCAAACGCAGATACCGCACGAAGGATAAGAAGCCAGCCATTCTGAAGGTGTTGTTGAAGATGTTGCACAAGATGTTGGGGGCAGCTGATTAATGTATGGAGCGGGGGAAAAAAATAAATGAATCCGTTCGGACAACCGTAGAGAGTTTGCACAGAGTTTGGAAAGACACGTAACCCAGATTAGCGCGTTTGAAGATACGAGGTTCCTCCGCTAGGAAATACGGTCTCGCCCTCGGAAGAATGATAGATGGGCAGGGGAATAGAAAATATGAGTCACGATATGTTCTACCCCATCAAACAAAACTCGGTAACAAGACCAGAAGATGACATTCCATTTCCAACCGCTAAGTACAACCCAAGAGAACATGTACAGAGAAAAAGAGTCAAACAAGAAAGGAAATAGAGACAAAATAAAAACAAGGAGTGAAAGAACAGGCTCAAAGAAGGGGGTTTTCGACAAAAGTGATGCATCGATATCGGCATAATAATGAATCCAGATCGACATGCACAGCATAAATCTCAACGAACCATCCATCTATATGAACATCATCCCATGCGTGACCCAATTCCAAATATGAAAATCATCAATAGTTCAGCGAAGTCCCATAATAGAGAAAAGATGGAAAGATAGGACGTGAACCCAAATCAGCCGTATCGTGCACTGAGACTCGCAAACGCGTCCGGGCTATGCCGACCATTCTGCAACCCGTTGACGTCCACACTCGGCTTGGTCATGTGGATTCGAGGAAATGCCGGGTTTCCCGGTGGGCCGCCAGCAGCAGAGGGGGGAGAGTTCATTCCCATTCCCATTCCCATTGGCGGGGTAACACCTGGTGCGCCCGTGCCCGCTGCCATGCCAATACCGAGTCCCGAGGATTGAGGGTAGGGATTGATGCCTGCTTGGGCAGCGAGACCAGACCCGGTGGGCGCGGTTCCGTTGGCGGCTCCGTTGACGACTCCGTTGAAGGGGTTACGCGATGCCATGAAGGACCCGCCGGTTGGTTGCGGGGAGGGCACGAATGAGCCGGGCTGAGTTTGCGGGGTGGAATTGAGGGAGTTTGTCAGTGGTGGCACCGGGCTGGTGCCATATAACCCATTTACGGGCTGTTGTTGAACCTGGGGCTGTTCGGGGATAGGAGGGATGTTCGATTGGGAGGGGGCGAGGTTGTAGAGAGACAAAATGCTGTTTTTATCCATGCGGCCGGTGCCTTGTGGGACCAGATGCTGCGGCTGCTGGGGTTGGAATTGTGATTGGAACTGTGGCGGGAATTGGTTTGGGTACGGGCCAGCGCTCTGTGGAGTAGTTGGTGCTGTTGCCGATTGGAAAGGATTGTAGGAACCAGTGCTCTGTGCTTGTAGTTGTTGTTGCTGTTGCTGTTGCTGCTGCGGCTGAGGCTGAGACTGGAATGAAGGCTCCGGTCCAAAAGGCGAAGCGCCGAATGGTGAGGTCGAAGACATCACTGGCATCGTGTTTGCATGACGAGGCGGGGGGAATGGGAGAGTCGGCCCTGATGTTGACGTGGCCGATTGAGGCTGCGACTGCGGTTGCAATTGCGACTGCTGGATCGAAGGATTTTGCGGCCCAGCATTGAAGAACGGGTTGGTCTGCTGGGCCCAGGGGCTCGGATAGGACTGATTGGGCGTGCCAGCTTGCGGTTGAGGCGCTGTTTGGAAGAAAGGGTTGAAGGAGTTATCCACTGGCTGCGGAGAGGCAGCGTATGGATTCTGAGGAGAGAATGTCGAGGTCACGTTGTTCGGATATCCACCAGTCGAGTGCGGGAACAACGGCCGGGACATCTGCAGATTCTGGAAAGATGACTCCAACGGCTGCGCAGGTTGGGGCTGCGGAGTTGGCCGATCGAATGGGTTGTACGACGCCGACTGGGGCTGGCTTGGAGGCTGGCTCTGGGTTTGGCTCGCCCCTGCCCGATCGAAGGGGTTGTTGGATGTGTCCAACTTGGGAGGAGGCGCTGGACGTGCGGATGCAGTGTTTGTGATCGAAGCCGGAGTTCTCGCTCCTGATGGCGGATTGCTTCCCTCGCCCAGTCTCACCAGAGTCTCAACCGCCCGGTCCAAATCCTCGTTGAGCCCCCGAAGAACCGTTTCATTCCGTTTGTCATTGTTGAACCCCATCTCACGCAGAGAGGACAATTTCGACTCGAAAGACGCAGTGGTCACATCGGCGACAGGTGCCCCAAGCCTCTGCGTTGGTCTCTGGGGGAACGCGGGTGAGTGGTAGTCGATGTCTGTCTTGCCCTTCTTGCGACGCAGATTGGAGGTCGAGGATGCCGAGCGCAGACCAAAGCCAAAGAATTTGCCGGTCTTTGGTGGTAGCGGAGGAGGCGAGCCTTCGGGAGACGAAGGAGCGTCCATTGGATCCGGGAGCGGCTTGACGAACCTGGCACCGTCACGGCTCGGCGGCCTAGGCTTCCCACTCTCCAATGTTCGATGCTGGTATTTCTGTCGGATGAACCGTTCCATGCACGCGTCGGCCTCGTCAACGTCTGCTGGAATAGACGGCTTGACGTTCCTCGGGTTATAGATCTTGTTCGCGAGTATGTTGCCGTGGGATTTCATATTCTAGATAGGGAACACACACAATCCCGTCAGCTCCTATGTTACCAGATGCAATGCACAAGGAACCGACTCACGTCGACTTGCTCCGACGTCCACGTATCCATGGTCAGCGACTTGACCTTGGAGATGTGCGTGCCCAGTTTGCGGTGCAGCGCGGCGCAGCGCATGCACAGGAAGATGCCCATCTGTCGGGGAAACGGTCAGCGGGGAATATTTCGAATGCTAGCGACCGATGATCACATACGTTCCAGCTCGCCCATCCTAGGAAACGATGTTAGTCTCGGGGGAGGATTGGTGCGTTAGGGGGTTATGGTATGGGACACACCTGGGGTCGCAGCACCGCAGTCGGCACAACGGTCATTGCCAGGGACCACGCGGAGCAGCTCCGCGAGGGCCTTCTCATTGCGCTGCTGTTGGCGCTTGCTGATGCCCGTCCGCATGATGTCGATCGGGCGGAGAAAGAGCTCAGGGCAGGATAGGGGAAAGTGAAGGAGGGAGAGTTCGTTCCGGCTACCCGGGGCGGAGAAATGCTGAGGGGCAAAAGGAGCCCAGTCGGTCGATCAGTTGCAGAGCCTGACGGGCAAGAATGTGTCGATCAGGGATGAGAATCATGGATTTTACGATGATGGCAGACACCTCACAGAACAAGAATCGCAACGAGGAAGACCGATAGCATGGGATTACTGGATTCCTGTCTACATAGTTCCCCGGTCTCTTTCCAGAAAACCCCTGGAATCCGCGTCATCAGGAGATTCTTCTGCTGAATAATCTCCAATGCTACAATTGCATGTCCGGGCAGCAGGTGACTCGCATCCACCATTGCGCTGAGCAGCACCGAAGCGCCGCCCAGAGCCGTCGAGGAGCCTTAAGATGCCCAGGAGTTCCTTCTAGTACGCCAATATGACCTGCCATCCTATGACGGAGAGGAATTGGAGGTTGATTATGCGTTCGTAAATTTTCATGATTTAGTGTAAGGAAGAAAACGAAAGGGGAATCACACCAGAAGAGAAAATTCACGAGTGGGTCACGTGAGGCTGGTCACGTGGGGCCGGGTCCCTGTCTTCCCACTTTCCCATTTTTCTCTTTTGCTTTTCATCCGTCAACTCAACACATCGACAACACAATCCTGCTCGGCCCTGCTGTGCGCTGGATCCATCCTGTGATGTTTAAGGATGCCATTCACACTCGAGTCCCGAGACAGACCATAGACACACCCACACAGCCCGCGTGGTGCCCTTCTCCGTGGCACCCGACGCTTTGCTATTTTATCGTTATCGTTCGTGGGAGATCGAAACCAAACAGTTTTTAGCAGAGCTGCGTCTACTCCACCCTGGTGCTTGCTTTCCGTAGAGCAGCAGGACTTTTTTACGACGGACATTCAGAATAATATCAATGCCATTTCGTTTTCTTTTTTTTTTTTTTTTCGCCTCTCTCTTATCGTTGGGACAGCCGTAGCCATCTCCCTCGGTTCTTCCCTCCTGTAGTGGCCATTCAATTGAATCGATCATGTCATTGGTATGTTCTGCAGCATGTCAGACCGCTGCCCTGAATGGTTCTACGTGGTAAACGAACGGGATGAAGGTCTGTGTGATTCTTCTTCGACAACACCTACTTAGTACCATCCTAGACGTACTTTCGCGCTATCTACAAGAGATAAGACTACGGTTGATAGATGAATTAGTAGATCTTGTCGCCGACTATCCGATGCGGTGATAGATCCCTCCATGACACCGACAATAAATATAGATTCAACCCCACGGACCCAACCCACGCCACACAAGCTCGGCGCAGCCATGGATCACCAAGTATATGCGATGGCAATGCTGATTTATCCACCATGGCAAATATCGTTCCTGTCTTTTTTCTTCATTACTCAGATTCCCGACCTAGAACCCTCCATGAGTCAGCGCCACAACGGAGTGGGCCCATGTGTCGGTCGGGTGTGCCAGTGAGCGTGTTCCTGTTGGTAAAGCCGACCCGCTGCCCGGTGGGACTCTGGTCAGTTCTTGCGATGCCCTCGGAGAATGGACCGGCGGCAAAGAACGGGAAAGAGGTGTCTCTGGGCTGCGCTCGGTCACTCCATGGCAAGAGATAGAAAGAAAATAGAGAGACGATGCAGGAATGAAAGCTGATCACACCAGTCAGTCAATCAGACCAGTGTAGATAGATATCGTCGGTAACCGAGGCCCGCTATCAGTGGTCGTAAGGATTGGATGGGCAAAGCTGGTCGGTACAAGTACTGCGCCTGCCCTCCCCGGGTTCTTCCTTCTTCCATCCCATTCACACTCCCTTGTGTTCTCTTCTTTCCCACCCACACTCCTTCCCGCCTTCACAATGGCTTCCGCTGCTCGTTCTGCTTCTCGTCTCCTTCGCTCGGCTCCGGCCTCCTTCCGCCCGGCGGCTCGCAGTGCCCGGTTCGCTCTTCCCGCGCAGGGTGTCCGTGTCGCGGCCCGTCGTGGATATGCCTCCGAGGCCGGCCCGGAGAAGTCGTCTGGTGGCTCCGGCGCGATCTGGGGTATCGGTCTGGCCGCTGCTGGTGGTGCCGGTCTGTACTTCTACCTGAATGGTGAATCCACGCCCAAGGGTCCCTTCGTCCCCACCCAGGAAGACTACCAGAAGGTGTACGACGAGATCGCCAAGCTTCTGGCCGCGGAGACCGACTATGATGATGGCAGCTATGGCCCGGTAAGCAATGACAATCGTCGCAGCAGACAGGGTGAGAGGCTAACTCTTTGGTTTCCAAACAGGTTCTCGTCCGTCTCGCCTGGCACGCCAGCGGCACCTATGACAAGGAGACTGGCACCGGTGGTAGCAACGGCGCCACCATGCGATTCGCTCCTGAGTCGGATCACGGCGCCAATGCCGGTCTGAAGATCGCCCGCGAGTTCCTCGAGCCCGTCAAGGCCAAGTTCCCCTGGATCACCTACTCGGACCTGTGGACGATGGGCGGTGCGTGCGCCATCCAGGAGCTGGGCGGTCCCCAGATCCCCTGGAGACCCGGCCGTCAGGACAAGGACGTGGCCGCCTGCACGCCGGACGGCCGTCTGCCCGACGCCGCCCAGGGCCAGCGCCACATCCGCGACATCTTCTCGCGCATGGGCTTCGACGATCGCGAAATGGTCGCTCTGATCGGAGCGCACGCCCTGGGCCGCGCCCACACCGATCGATCCGGCTTCGACGGTCCCTGGCAATTCAGCCCAACGTCCTTCAACAATGAGTTCTTCCGTCTCCTCGTTGAGGAGAAGTGGAACAAGAAGAAGTGGAACGGCCCCGTTCAGTTCACCGACAAGTCGACTTCCACCCTGATGATGCTGCCCGCCGACATGGCGCTGGTCAACGACCGCGCTTTCAAGAAGCACGTCGAGCGCTATGCAAAGGACAACGATGCCTTCTTCAAGGAGTTCTCCGATGTCTTTGTCAAGCTGCTCGAGCTGGGCGTGCCCTTCCAGACCGAGGACCGCTTTGTCTTCAAGACTTCCGAGTAGAGGGTTGGTTGAGCGCTGTTTGACTGTTTTTAGATATCCTGAATATTCCTGTCTGTTTGGCAGAGACTGTTAGATTGTTAGGCAAGATGTTAGATGTTAGACTGTATCAATTTCTGGTTTGTCCGTGCTCCTCTACGACGCAGTAACAGGTGTGGTGGACGTCGTTGTTGTGAAGTGTGTAAGAGTGGCGTCTCCGGCCCGCCATTTCTTTCTTCTTTTCACCCGAGACCATTTCCCAACCAACCCCCGCCCTCCCTATTTAACTACCCCAGGAATTCATTCGCTTGGATCCCTGGCCAGGGCGGTTGGGCCTCTGCGCTAGTCTCGTGCTGCATTTGCACTAACCCCGTCGAACACCACTACTACCACCTTGCGACGCCCTTTCGACATTTTCAAGAATGCCCAAATCTACCTCCACCGATGCCGACTACTATGCGATCCTAAACCTGCCCTTCACGGGCTCCTCCGGACCCATCCTCTCGAAGCAGCAGATCAAGCTTGCCTACCACAAAGCCCTGCTCGCGCACCACCCCGACAAAGCGAGCACGGTCGCCCTCGAACCCGGACTCCAAGGATCAACTCCCTACCAAACACCAGGACGAGGACAGGGACAAGGACAAGGAACGGCACCACAGCGAACCTACACCATCGACGAGATTACCACCGCCTACAAAACCCTCTCAGATCCCTTCCTGCGCGCAGACTATGATCGCGTGATACGCTTAGACCGGGCGAAAGTCGCGGAGCGGGAGAAGACAGGCGATGTGTTTCACACGGGGCTGGAGATTGTTGATCTAGAGGACCTGGCGTGTGATGAAGACGGTGCAGGCGCGACAATGTGCTGGTATCGTGGCTGTCGGTGCGGCGATGAGAGGGGGTTCCTGGTTACGGAGGCTGATCTCGAGAGGGAGGCTGAGCATGGTGAGATCGTGCTCGGGTGTCGTGGGTGCAGTCTTTGGCTGAAAGTTCTTTTTGCGGTTGAGGATGGGTGAAAGGGTTGCATTCTTTGATGGATGTTTCCTTCGCTCTGACTCTTATGGTTGGACTCTTGCTCGACCCGATATCACACGGTTTCGGCCTGTCCGGCTGGTGCGGTTCCGCTCGCAGGTTGCGCTGGTTTGTTTTCCGGGCCTTCGCTGCGCTAGGACGAGGAAACATCGCTGGCAAAGTCAACCTTGCACCACTTTCTCTGGACGGTGGTGGAATCAAACCAGGCAACTGATACTTAGGCCATGCATTCGAGTGCTCTTCGGAAGAGAAGTTCCGTCTCAAATGTCTTCCGTCGACACTATGCTTCTTCCACACTGGATATCAATTACGGGGGGTTGCAAGTGTTCAAGCTCAAGGGCTCGATCTCTCTGCTCAGTCAACAACCACCAAACTTAAAGGTCTCAATGGTCTCATCCATAAGCCCATTCGGGACCTTTGTAGATATTCACATGGAATGGATAGATATATAGATATATGTATTATGATAATCATGAACTCCAATGCTTTTGCTTGTTCTGGCCATTTTCGAGCATACACTTGAATATCCAACGGTTGAGATATCGCCAAGATATATATATCGACCTAAAATAACTAATCGAAGATATACAAAAAAAAAACGCCCAAAACTAAAAGGGTTCACTCTATGATAGAATACGTAAATCCACACTGCCGGGGCTATGGTTGATTTGGATGGTGGTTGCTGCTGTCTAGAGGTGGATGACATACACCGCGACAGACACCACAACAACCGCCATTTTCCCTTCGTCATCTCTTCTCACCTTCACCTTCACCTCTCCCCCTCCACCCACCATGCCTCCCATCCAAATTACATCGACAGAGCAATTCAACTCTCTGCTCACGTCCTCCCGTTTCGTTGTCGCCGACTGTAAGTACTGTGCTGGTGCCCCGCGCCAAATCATCTACCCCGCGGCCTTCGCTCTCCCACCAACATGATCTGACCACGGAGCTGACTGACTTCTCGAATCTCTAGTCTATGCAGACTGGTGCGGGCCATGTAAAGCAATCGCTCCGGTGTACGACTCGCTGTCTACGCAGCTCTCGCGCCCGAACCACATCACATTCACCAAGATCAACGGGGATCAGCAGCAAGCGCTCGCCCAGGCATATTTTGTGTCAGCGTATGTAGATCTACGAACATGACGAGAACCCCCCGGGGCTAATCATTACGCATATTCAGATATCCTACCTTCATCGTGTTCGAAAATGGTCGCAAAACCCAGACAGTCCAGGGCGCCGACCCCCGAAAATTGAACGAGGTCATCCAGAAGCTTGCGTCCGAAGCAACCAAGTCGGACAGCGCGTCGGGACAAGCTGGCGAGGGAAGCGGATCGGGCGGCATCTGGCTGGGTGCTGCTGTGCCCAGGGGATACAGCGACATCACCGACCAGATCGACCAGAAGGGACTGGAGCTTCTGAACCGGGACAGCCAACACGGGCTACCAAAAACGCTCTTCGAAGCCTCGAAGCCGTCTGCCCTGGCAGGCAAGGGCAAGGCCGGTGAAAAGGACTGGGTCGAGAGCGACACCGACGAGCAGCTGATGCTCTACATCCCGTTCCAGTCGACGCTGAAAGTGCACACCCTCCATGTGACCTCGTTCCCTCCCTCCGCCGACGACGCCGAAGACCCCGACGAGGTACCGATGCGACCCAGGACCGTCTCACTCTACACGAACCGCTCGCATGTGCTTGGATTCGACGAAGCGGAGGATACCGTTGCCGTGCAGACGATTGAAATCAAGCCCGAGGACTGGGACTCCAAGACCGGGACGGCCAAGCTCGATCTACGGTTTGTCAAGTTCCAGAGCGTGACCACGCTGGTCATGTTCTTTGTCGATGGCGACGGAGACAGCGACAAGCTGCGCGTGGACCGCATTCGCATTATTGGCGAGGCGGGCGAGAAGCGCGCGATGGGCAAGCTGGAGAAGATTGGCGACGAGCCTGGCGAGTAACTGCGAAAAGACGCGAAAGATTTTATCGATACGAGCCAGTTCAACGACCCAGCGAGCATATCCTACTATAACAATAAAGAAAGCCAAGAGCACATTGATTGAATCGAATTGAAGTGTATTGTACGCTAGAAGTAGAAATAAAAGACAAGAGCAGTGCTCGAGTCAGGGTATGTCCGATCCCAAACCAAATGGTCTCATCCTTGAACGATCAGAAAGACCAATAAAGTAAGAACCGGTGTGCAATTCCGTTCGTCTGTGACGCAACTGACACCTGGTTTAACATCACTGAAGAGATGTCCAGGCAACACGGGTGAAATAGTAGTTGCGCCGCCGCACGAAGAAGAAAAGAAAAAAGAAACAACCGAGTTTTGCGGCGAACGAGTTTTATGGTGGGCGAGCCGGAAGAATGGTTATTCCTGCAATTATGTAAGCAGACCAAGCAACATTGAACATTTTTTCTTCGCTTGTTTTTCTTTTTTCGCTAAAACAATTTATGGCTGATGATGAGCTCAATGGATTTCATATGATAGGAAGAGACTGACTCCTTCTGGGAGCGTGATCTCACTTTAACCATATCCTGAGGCCTGTTTGTTTTGTTGTCTTTGTTCAGAATCTGGCGAATATCAATTGATCGGGGTGGACAGTTGAAGCTGTCCACCAAGGGAACAAGCCAAGTCCTCTGGAGCAGAGCATGATGTTCGAAAGAGGATTTAGAGAACATCAAGACTATCATCTTAGTTTTAGTGCCCGTGCTTTGGTTTCGTGAAAATGTTTTCCAGGGCCCTGGAGGACATGCAAAGTGCATAGAATTTCGTTTCCGGCTCCCGGCCGAGCCAACATGACGACCCTAGACTCGCATCCACTGGACTCACTCGTCCTCGTTTGCTCTGACGCAATTATACGATCGCGGCTGAATCCGAATCTTGGATCCCGTGGAGCCAAGATTGTGTATCGTATCAATCAATCTAGGGCCTGTCATCCGCTTTTGGGAGAACAGCGTAAACTGCACCGGATGCTGCCGCTTCCGTCCAAGATGGATCGAAGAGGAAGGTATCTGTCTGACTGTCTGGCTGTCGGACAGTACCGTTACTCCAACCAGCCATGAGCTGGATGCGCAGATGTCATTTTTCTCCACTATACGTTCGTTTCAGCGCATGGATTTCGTCGGCAAGCTCATGCATGTGTACCGTAGGCCTTGCCTACGGTAGGCAAGGCCTACGGACTGAAAGAAGAAATCCGAAACGCATCCGAAGATGAATAGTAGAATGGAGTGATGGGCCGGCTGAAATAATGTACATCTGTACAATGCTGCTGCACATGGAGCTTGGTTAGCCAGGGCCTCTGATCCAAGGTTCTTCATATTGCGTCGGCAAATTCGCAGAAAATCATTTCATCGTTAATCTCGGCATGGTCGTTGAAATGAGAGATCCGCTGTTTGTGGACATCCTCGACACGAGAAATGGGCGCTGCACATTATTCAGACCGGAAGACCAACATGACTCGATCTGTGGACAGTCTCCACCGTTCAGCGGGCCGTAGATTTTTTTCTTCACTGATAGAGCATAGCGGACAGAGAACAGATCAGTACATACCCGACAGATCGAACTAGAATACTGTAATGCAATGCAATAGCTGAAAGTATTGATGGCAAGAAGTGCTGCGGCTGTGATAGGACATGCCGGAATTTCAGTTCAGCTCTGCACTGTGGGCTGTGCACACACGGCGCCACCCAACCTTTGCACAGAACCACGTCGCCATTGGACACGCCGCTCACTTCAGCGCGCAAGCGCTCAGCTCAAGGCGATTAAATCTGTTACGTACTAGCACGGCTCAGTGGTTCTGAGAAGGTTGCGTAACTTTCAAAAAAACTTGGCAATGGCGATAAGCCACGCATCTTCAAGGGCAAATTACAACTATACGGCAGGTCTCCGAAGCGTAAACTGGAGCCCGACGGCGATCGCGATTCGCGATGGCGCAAAAAAGAGCAAATTACTGCGAACGGCATACACGTGCTCAGGCTTGTTTCTTCAGGGACCCTCTCTGGGTTCCTGAATTTGGTAGGTATTCGGTGGATACGGGAACTTATGCACACCACTGTGGACAGTGTATCCACTACGAGCGGAAGATTCGCACACAATGGAGAGAGGTGAGGACCACATGGGCATGGTCTTCGTTATTGAATGGTCATTTGAGCTATCGGGAATACTTCAGTCCCCAGTTTGGGACCACACCGGAACCAAATCCACGAAATCATACAGGACGTAGATCAGATAGCGCTCTGTACGACGGGAATCGCATCATCACCGGTGCCGGGGACCTTGCACGGTTGTTAGTCAACTAGGACTCCAGTCGTACCATAGATCGAGGCTGTGATACGACATCGACGTGCTATCTTATGGAAGATGCCTTGTCCTCTATGGATGCGATAGCGGCGTTTGTGGTCGTTAGTTACCACTTAATTGTTGGGTCATGGTTCGTAGTGCCCGACCTAAACACACCGACAGAGCATGTGCGTACATCAATGGAAACTTGGAAGCGAAGTGCTCGAGCTTGGCCGTACCGTGTGGACAAGGGTGCACCCATTCAGACCCAGAACTCTGACCACGGGTGGTAGTTTATCTCCGCATTTTCGATCGTGCCGAACAGAGAAGACATCGCTCCTTCGATCGGCTCATCCTTCACCCGCCCGGGCTAGGGCACACGGAAAAAGTCTCATTCGCTGCAGATTGGCGGTCGCAGGATTTGGGGCAGGAGAGCTAGCCACTAGTCAATTAATTTAACTTACAGGGTGGGTGCATCCAGAAAATTCCATCATTGGGCGAACGGTGAGACCTTTTTTGGAACTTCTACCTCTTTCGGGAACACGGTGGCTGGGGGATAAGCAGCAGATCTTGCCCGAAGCTTCCATATCCCACGTTCCGACAGCAGCGATAGCTCAGGATGCTAGTTGGCAACAGCTAGCTAGCTTCGTGGTGGCGTGGAGTGTCCACGGCGACCAGCCCCAAGGTCCTTCTTGGAAGAGCAGGTCCCAAGCGATAACAAACTAGCACGGCCGATCAAAAGCGAAAAAAAACTGGAGATTGGCAACCCCGTCCGGGAATAGCGTCGGGATAACCAGCCAGTGGGCGCGCCCCAAGGTCCGTTTCGGTGCTTTTGCCAGGCACGGTGAACTGTGGTTCAGAGATCTCGAGTCCGGAGAAACCGGCTGGATTTCTTCCGTTAGCCCGCACGTGTGCTGCAACCCTAAGTTGTATTGAGATCGACTGTGTGCATGGGCGCCGGGCTTGGGGGCGTGCGCTTGCTCGCCCATGGATACTTTACGCGGGCGGTCTTTTCCCTGGGCTGTGTAGCCGAGTCAGTTCTCTCTCCTCCCCGCACCGTTTGGTGCGTATCGCTTAGTCGCTTAGGTATGGGCTTAGCTGTAAATTAGGCAAAATGCCAGCAACCCCAGCCACATGCTTTCTCTGTTCCGAGGTCCTGGGGGTTCCGGATGGATGGAAAATGACGAATGATTACTGTGGCCACCCTGCATCAAAGGACCGTTTGGTGCCCTGTGCGTTGCCTCTAATTTCGCCGCTGGGCTTTCTTTCACTCTTACGATAGGACGCTGCGCACTGTGTACACCGTGTCCCCGATTGTGTTTATCTCTGACGGGACCGCTCCAAGTCCGACATGAGACAACCAACACAAGACATTCACTCTACAGCAGTAAGACAAGCCACTCGCTACATCAGCGAGATGCTACACTACCACCGTATACATGAATCAGAAACGCCGTCTGTAGCAGAAGTTGGTTATCGCCTCAAACAGACCCAAAGCCTAATTGGCTACCGGGCCTCACCGTGGTCTCTCCACCACCTTCTCGTTCCAGTATGGTTTGAGAATCCGGAAGACGCCACACCGAGGCGCGTAGAAAAACCTTAGAAAAACAAGCAAGTGCACCACGAAGACACAAAAAAGTATCGGCTCCGCCTAGCAGGGGGGCGAGACAACATCGTGCGCAAAATACATCCGGGCGTCTGGCGTTTGACTGGCGCGGGCGTGAGAATCATGGGTCTCGAATCCTCCAACGCCCGGGCTTCACAGGCCGGATGGACAGTGCAGTTCTCAGCGGGTGGACCAGGGCCCCGGCACACTAGTGCCAAATCGCGTAGTTTTCCTGTGTGTGTGTATCCCATCCAGAGACTCAAGGCGGGTACGGTGAGCATCCAGGCACTGTTTCAGAATCCGTCTGCCAAAACGTCGCGCGGACGGGTCCGCCGCCGCACAGACTTAATTCCTGAACTACGTGCGGGCCAGAAACTAAAAAATCCCACCGGGTCGGGTTTTCTCCACATGGACCATGGATTGGAGGCCGTACATTAGTTTCTTGGGGAAATTGAATGATCTGCGCATTATCAGAGTCAAGCTGTCGATGGTCGGGATTAGCTTCTCCTATGGGCGTAATTGACCGGCATTGAATGATTCTAGCTTCCGGCGTGAGTTTACTTGTACTGTACTTTTGTTTCCGGCGGGGTTCAAAAAAAAAAAAAAAAAAAGAGACAAGCGGTATGGATCCGACAACCGTGCATATTCGACCGTCGCTGTCCGTCTGGTTCAGATTGAATTGACGAGGACAGCAGGCCTTGGCCGCCTCCCGTAATACTGTAATGCGATTGATCCGTGAAGCTAGCCTCATTATTCGTCCCGGGGAAGCTGCGCTGCTCCACCTGGCCACATTTTTGGATTTGCGAACCTGTCTGATCTAGTTGACGCCTCCGTAGTACCATGTGAAGTCTCATGAGGCAAAAAAATAACAATAATTGAAAAACTACCGAATTGAACCAACCCCTGCTATGGTAAGTTGTGGTGGCGAACGAACACTATTCCCAGCAAGCTCGAACACTATTTGCCTGTAAATCCTGCAAATCCCTCGACGGGGGACCCACCTTCTTTGACGTGGGAATATCACTCACTCTGACTAGTCCAGAATCCGCAATCCCTGGCGTGCAGTGCGGCGTGTACCGTGCTTGTTGGAGGGAGGTAAGCTTTTAGGCAATGCATGGGAGATGTCAACCGGTCCGGCTTTTTTTTTTGGGAAGACCCTTGCAGCAGCCTCTACAGAATGTGGTGCATAGCTTCTTTGTACATGTATAATTTGACTACTTGTGAAGAGTCGACAGGTCAACTTTCCCAAAGGTCCTCGTCACTCGGGAGCAAGCATGATGATCGCCAACGGTTTCTCGCATTTCTGGGTCAATGCTGATTGTGTGATTTGTCGAGTGAAATGAGCATCGTCGCGCCCTCCCGTTGCTGCCGTTTACAGTCGCACGGTCTTTTCCTACCTGCTAGTTATAGTAGTAGACTATTCCTGGCAACAGCTCGAATGAATGAATCCATGGGCGACGAGCCCCATTTGCGCTGATCCACTACTCAGGCACGGGGACCGCTTGAATGGCTGGTGGCGAGCAATAATCTTAAACCACTCGGGCTCTCCACCGAGTTACATTCAGTCTAGAGCAGTCGGTGTAGATTACAATCTCGCCTTCCCACAGCTTCTTCTGCAGTTGTTCGTAATCTCTTCTGCGGTTCGTGGTCCGTCCCGTGTATGAAGTCATTCTGAACCGTTCAATTGGTGTTTCTATTTTTTCTTCCCCGTCCGGATCTCGGCTACGGTGAACGGTGAAGGGACGAAAGGCTCTGAATTCATTCATTCAATAGAATAATACCTCAAAAAATCGATCCTCCGTCTGTGCATCAACGGTGGCGGCGGCAAGGATTCGGGAGGGTCGTTGGCATAGAGCAATAGCGCAAACCCGAGCACATGGATCAAATTTGGGAAAGTTCCTTCAGTGCCATCATCGTCGAACAATTGATTCTGGAGCTATCCCTAGCTGAATAGGCAACGACGCAGGTTTACACACTAGGTTCTCGAACCACATATGACAGCCTTCCATGCATGTCCTTTTTCTCCTCCCTTCCAACCACAAGGATTATCGTCACTATTCCCGGGATGGAAAACAGTGACCTTGAGGACTTGTGGAGACCTATGGGTCCTCGCCAACGATGATCCGACACTGTTTCCAATTTCCAGTGATATTGTCATTGGCTGGGGAAGAGTGGAAGGCCCGCCCGAGCCGCGAGCTAACCTCAAAAAAGCAAGGAAGTGGATCTAGCGCTATGTTTAGAGGCCAATCGAGCGCAGTGGATGTCCGCGACGGGCCTAATGAAGGAATGATGAAATCCACTGAATTTCGAGGGCAGGTCTGGACTCGAACACTGGAAAAAAAGGAAAATTTGATCAATGGTAGGTTATGTGCCACAGCCGAGCAGGGACCCAAACCTTGCGTGCTCGCGCGGGTGTGCAGGTGGCTGTGTGTTGTGTGTGCTGGGAGCCTGTCTGCTGGCCTGGTTGGTGTGATGTCCTGACGATGGATCACAGACATGATGCGTTTTTCCCCCGGATCTGCTCTACTGATCACATCACCGCGCAAATGGGACAAGTGGGATTCGCGACCTGGCTGAGAGGCGTTGCCCAATAGCGACAGTGCCTTGCCAGTGCGATGACATGGGGGGTGCAGCAGGTCTGCCTCGGCGGCTGCAGGTTGCATGGACATCACCGATTTGGGGCCACGAACAAAGAGAAGTAGGTACTGTATGTAATCTGGAGCCTTGCCTCTAACGGATGCGCCCGCGACCAATCAGGAAGTGGGCGGCCTGTGCTCATTTCCAGGCGGTTCCTGCAGTAGGCCGCGTAACTGGACCAGTGGGCAGGGCTTCAATGCGAAGGATGGCCTGACCATCCGTCGATGGAAGACCTGAATAATGGGACTGAGGACAAGAGAGAACAGTCAACTGGATCCATGTGGCGAACCAGCAGATCCTCGGCCTAGGTGTTGCCCTCGTAGCTGGGATCATATGAAATTGTACTAGTGGAGGCGACTGCCGACTGTTTCACGATCGCGAGTGTGTGTGTATGTGTGGGTGAGTGAGTGAGTGAGTGTGTGTACTGATCTGCGTATGGAGATACCACACCATACAGATAGGGAATGGATGGACCAGGCGGGATTATCGTGGGGCCAAGCGAGGGCTGCTGCGCCCACGGGCAACGGCCATTGGCCCCCGAGATAAGACCTCGTGCGTCGCCCTCCGACATCTCTCACATTTGGATGTACTCACCTACAGTAAGTGAGGTGAGGGTGAGGTTCGGACATACTCATCAAGACGCTGGTCGACCGACCATTCCACCCATTTCATCACTATCACATTTTGACTTTCGTTCTCGTCTGATTATCTCTCCGCACTACCAATACTCGTGCGGACTCCACCGTCTAACCCCTTTGAGCCACTGGCCGAGTGGATTCATTGTTGGCCCGATACAGGATGGGTACGCCGCCCTGATTGGAGCCGTGCTGGATGCGCCCCACGGCCCTCCGCTTCCTACGGGAACTGAGCCCTCGCCCTCATCATAATCATACCCAATCCCGCCCCGGACTAAATTACCATACGGCGGGTACCACAGATAATAATAAATCAATAAATCAATAATTCAATCAAATAAATCAAATCCAAAAAATAATAATAAAAGTGTCCTCCGTCCTAGTGGGGCCAACACTAAGACCCGGCAGTGGGAAGCAGCAACAGGCAGATCACCTCTTTTATCCACCCCGTCACCCTCTGCACTGGGTTATGCCTCTCTTTTTCACACCAGATTGCCCATCTTGGCCCTGTCTCTCTTTTTTCCCCGTTTTTCTTTTCTCTATCAACTACTAGTATTTTCGGTTTGACTTTTTTGGGTTTCGGGGTTCCTTCGACTGATTATTTTGGATCCGTCTCGTCCTTTCTTTTTCCTCACTTGTCTGTCTCTCGGTTCCGGAGGTGAACCTGTCCTTCATTTACTCCAAGTGCCCTCGTCCACCGGTCTATCGATCTATCGATCTATCTAATTGTCCTTCTTGCTTGGCTTGTCCATTCCACTCATTCTGTTCAACTACACACTCATTCTCTGTCGCCTGGAGAACCTATCTGTTCACTCAGGCGCCTTGAAACCCAGTCCGTTGCTTGTGCGACAGGATTGAAAGAAGAAAAAAATCCCTAATACCAGGTGAGTCTTGGTCCTCTTCAACATATCGCGTCGCATGCGCAAAAGACTGACTCCGTGGCTAGAAATGGAAACAACATACATGGCTCCGGCCCCAGTGCATGGCCAGCCTTCATTCGCCTACTACGACTCTTCTCAGCCTAGACAACCAGGTGCCTTCACCAGTCAACCGTCCGACATGCCGTACTACGGACAGATGCCGCCCCAGCAGCAGCAACCGCAGCGTGGTCCAGAGCAGCAGCAGCCGATCTACTCGGCGCAGCCGGTGATGAACATGCACCAGATGGCCACGACGAATGCTTTCCGGGGCGCGGCGATGAGCATGACTCCCATTGCTTCACCGCAACCGTCGCAGATGAAGCCCGCCATAATCATCCAGCAGGGCTCGCCCGCGCTGATGCCGCTGGACACCCGCTTCATCAACCACGACCTGTACGGGTTCCCAACTACGCCGCCTCTCTCTTCTTCTGGGAGTACCATCAGCAGTCCCCCGTCGGCCAACTGTACATTGCACACGCCGACCGCCGACGGCTTCTTCTCCTTTGAGAGGGTGGAAGGCGTCAAGGAAGGCTGTGAGACCGATGTGCACACCGAGATCTTGGCGCACCCGGAATGGGCGCGTTCCGACTCTCCTCCGATGACACCTGGTAAGTCATGCGCAATTGATGGAGGATAAAGGAGAGGAAAGAAATGGAAAGCAAGGGGACTGACTGACTTTTAAAAAAAAACAGTGTTCATCCACCCGCCCTCTCTTACCGCCAGTCACATATCGTCGGATCTCTTATCCGCCAACTCGTGCCCTTCTCTCTCTCCTTCGCCTTCCCCCGTTCCCAGTGACTTCCTGACCCAGACCCAATCGCTCTCTGGCGAGTCTTCTGCCGGTGGCGCTGACTTCTGTGACCCGCGCCAACTCACCGTTGAGCCTTCCGTCAATGTTGCCGCCCAGGACCTCCCACCTCTGCCGACCCTCTCATGTGAGGAGGAATACCCGCGCGCAGTCGTGGGCAGTCCCTCCGTGACCCTGCCGGTCAATAAGAATCCGTCTCCAACTTTCACAAGTTCGTCCACCGAGGACCCGCTGAGCTCGCTGCCGACTTTTGACAGCTTCTCGGATCTGGACTCCGATGACGAGTATGTGAACCGCTTGGTCGACTTCCACCCCGGCGGCAACGCCGTCTACCTGGGTGACAAGCGCCAGCGGGTTGGCCCCTACATGGCGGAAGATGATGGGTTCCTCAGCGAGCACGACCTGGACGACGTGGAGGAAGAGGGATACCACGTCCCCTCTGTTCCCTCCTTTGAGTGGCCCGAGTCTGTTCGTCCCCAGGCCGCCGAGAGCGAGGACTCCGACGTGGAGGAAACGCAGATCAAGAAGCGCTCCAACCGCAAGTCGTCGCGCAAGAACTCCGCTGTCGAGGACGACGAGGATGTCCAGAAGTCGATTTCGTCGCCTGACAGTGACTGCGGATCGCGCGAGGGCTCCGAGTCCGCACCCGTGTCGGTTAACCGCCGCGGCCGCAAGCAGTCTCTGACAGACGACCCGTCCAAGACGTTCGTGTGCACTCTCTGCTCGCGCCGGTTCCGTCGCCAGGAACACCTCAAGCGCCACTACCGCTCGCTCCACACGGAGGACAAGCCCTTCGAGTGCCACGAGTGCGGCAAGAAGTTCTCCCGCAGCGACAACCTTGCGCAGCATGCTCGGACCCACGGCGGCGGTTCGATCGTCATGGGCGTCTTGGATGCCAATGATGTCGCCGCCTCGTTCGACGAACAGCAAGAGACCGGTGCACTGGGCTCCGTCATGTACGAGGCCTCACAGTCGAGCTCCGAGGAGACACCCGCCGTGGACCGCCGGCCCGCGAAGAAGCGCAAGCGTGAGACAGCGGCCTAATCGCCGTCGTCTTGTTTCGGCGCGTTCACGATTTCTTATGAGACCAGGAAGCACCCTACTGCATATATAATACTACACACACTCTCTTTGTCGCCGTCTTCCTCCTCGGACGACCGCGGCCGTGAGTCTTGATTGGGTTTGGCGTCCGGGCATTTTACACTGGTGGTTGCCGGGGAACACATCAGGGGTCATCGGTGTCTCGGCAGCTTTGTTCTTAGCGAACGGGGACACTTATATACCCTTTTTGGCCTCGATTTGCCTGGGTCTTCGGAGAGAGACATGGGGCGTTTTTTTTCCCTCCATGAAGGAGAGAAAAAAAAAACAAAAGAAGGGAATATAGAGCGAACGATGTGGCATCTGTTCTACCCTTGGTACCGTTGACAGGTCGCCAAGGTGGTTTTTCTTTTCCTTTGTCTTGTGTCTTTTGCTTTTTTTTCTTTCCTCTGACCAGCACAATCGGCATGGGCACTCTTATGTGTCGAGCTCACTTCGGCTTTGATTTGGTTTTCCTTCTTCGTGTACCCCCTCTTTTCTGATTTCTTTTCTGATCCTTTCGTTTATCCTTTTTCTGTCTTATTTCATGTAATATGCTTTTTGGCCTTTTCTTTTTTTTGTCTTGTGCTGGTCACATTCCTGTATAAGTTATTTGACCACTCCCCTTCCATACCCCTTTTTGTACTGTTCTTGTCTACCCGTTTTGTGTTGGTCTGATCTCACATCTAGCGCAGATGTTGAATTCGCATGCACTCTATTTCAGCATGATCTGGTTCTGGTAAACTTTGTTCTTTGTAGACTGTATGTGTAGACTGTATGTAGTAAGTAGTTGCTCGGAGGTCCGGAATTCTGAGTGCTTATCGATAAGAACTGCCCTCCGCAATTGGCGAAAAAGTTGTTGCTTCATCGATAGCACAGAACACGGGCAAGGTACACACACCATGCCGCCCTCCCCTCCAGACCGGGGACTAAATGTCATCGCTCTGATCTCCGGCGGCAAAGACTCGCTCTACTCCCTGCTACACTGTATCCGTAACGGCCACCGAGTTGTGGCGTTGGCGAATCTGTACCCAGAGCCCAAGAAGAGTCCAGATTCCCAACATGCTAGTGAGACCAAAGAACAGGCGACAGCCAAAGAGCACGACGAAGAAGAAGAAGAAGAAGAAGAAGAAGAAGAAGAAGAAGAGACGGAAGATATCGACAGCTTCATGTACCAAACAATCGGCCACAGCGTCATCCCGCTCTACGAACCCGCCCTGGGCATCCCCCTCTATCGGGCCCCAATCACAGGCGATGCGGTCGACACCGCTAGAATATACCGACATGACGCAGCAGATCAAGCAGCCGAGACAAGCAGCCTTCAAGATCAAGGAGAAGATGAGACAGAATCACTTGTGCCCCTCCTCCGGCGCATCAAGGAAGCCCACCCAGAGGCCAACGCCGTCTCAGCCGGCGCCATCCTCTCGACGTACCAGCGCACGCGTATTGAAAATGTCGCTGCCCGTCTTGGTCTGGTGCCCCTGGCGTGGCTGTGGATGTATCCTTCTCTGCCGCCGCCGACGGAACGCGGGACAGATTCCATGGCCGTGGTCGAAGCGGGCTTGTTGGAAGACATGGCTGCTTGTGGATGTGAAGCGCGCATTATCAAGGTTGCGTCAGGCGGACTGGACGATGGGTTTCTGTGGGGAGATGTCTCAGGGGAACGTCCGCTGCGCAGGCGCATCGTTAAGGCAATGAGGCGCTTTGCGGCACCTGAGGATCTTCGTGGCGCTGTTCTTGGTGAAGGGGGGGAATATGAGACACTAGCACTCGATGGGCCTGGTTTTCTATGGAAACAGAGGATTGATATTGTCTCCAGAGAGACTCGGACGGCGGAAGGTGGCGTGGCTTTTATGAGTTTGAAGGGCGCGCGCTGTGTGCCTAAAGATGCGGAACACGAGGGAGCATTCTCTCCGCAAGACGTGAGAAGACCGGCTTTGTTGGATGCGCCATTTGCTTCTATTGCCTCGGAAGATCTGTCGTCTCCACCGCTATCATCACTATCAGGCTCTACTACAGAGACCACTGTGACAACAGCGTGGTCTGGCTGCGAGCCCGTTCATCGGCAGACTGGCACGACCTGGACAATTTCGAATCTGATTGCGCCCGAGGCTGGTACCGGCGCTGGGGAACAGATGAAGGGCATCGCCGATAAGATCCAGCAGGAATTGAAGGCATCTCATGCCCGATCCACAGACGATATCGTATTTACTACTGTGCTCCTCCGCTCCATGTCCGACTTCGCCTCCATGAATAGTGTCTACGTGTCGCTGTTCAAGAAACCGAACCCCCCAGCACGGGTCACTGTAGCCTGCGGAGACCGACTGCCAGCAAACGTCAAGGTGATGGTCTCTCTTGTTGTGGACCTGGGTGCGCGGGACCATCGGCAAGGCCTTCATGTCCAGTCACGGTCATACTGGGCGCCGGCGAATATCGGACCCTATTCGCAAGCCATGTCCGTTCCAGTGCAAGAAGAAGGCAGGTTGGTTTACATTGCTGGCCAAATACCGCTAGACCCTGCTTCTATGGAGCTGGTACCGCCAGAACAGACTGAGGGTTACCGTCTACGAACCGTGTTGGCTCTCCAGCACCTCTGGAGGATCGGAGAAGCCATGCAGGTAGTCTGGTGGACGGGCGCTGTAGCCTTCCTGGCGGGCAGTGAGCACTCTGATGCCCGCGCTCAAGTGGCTTGGCGTCTATGGGAAAAGATGCATGCTCGACCAGTAGATCCTGAGGATGCGGATGAGGAGGACGAGGGACCGCAGCTGGATATTTGGGATATCAAGTACGGTCGCCGGGCAGAGGAGCTGGCTCCTCCCGATTCTTCTTGGGTCTTGCCAAAATTCAGCATCCTCAAGGCCGACTCGGCCACATCTGTCCCGCCATTCCTAGCCGTCCAGGTCGATGAGCTGCCCCGAGAAAGCGATATCGAATGGCACGGACTGGGCAGCCGGTGCCGACAAGCCCAGCTGACAACACAAACTACAGGCTCTACATTTATTACTGAGAGCGGCACTTACTCCGTGATCGAGATTGAATCGGTATCGGCTTTGGACATGGCCAAGACGCAGTGCCCGACGCTGGTGCAGGCGACGCTGTATACCACACAGAACATCTCTGCTGGGTCCTGGCCGGGCCAGATCGTTCCATGTCGGTCTGTCTGGGGCCGAGGAGGAAGGAGATTGGCTGCGGGAGTTGTCTTACATCGGGAGAAATCAGATAGCATAGATTACATGCAATGATGTGATGGGCAAATGGCAAAATTCCTTCCGCGTTCAGGCAAGACAACAACACATCACCTTCTACACCACCACTGTTTTCCCCGGACACACTGCGCCGACCCCCCCGAATAATTATAGTTCCTCCAATCCCCCCGAAAATAACTCCCTCCTTCTCTTTCTCTCCCTCTTCCACTCAACATGACGCACCCCTCGACCTGAGGCCTTAAATGGCGCCATGACACCTCCGCGGGGCCAGGAGGAAACCGGAGCTCCTCCGCGCAGCAGCACGCCTGCCACGAGCTCCGAAGGCATCGCCATTGACAATCTGCGATGCTTCACACGCTCCCCCCATCCCTATCACCTGAAGAGCAGCGCCAGCGCCCGCCGCCACGGTTCGAGCACCCCACCCTCCGACCAGGGCGACCTTCTCCGGCCTCCCTCCTACTACTCCAGCAAGTCATCGCGGACGCCGAGCGACAGCGGCACCGAGGCCGACGATGAAAGCACGGGACTCCTGCGCGGTCTGCCCGCTCCGCCGCTACGGCCCCGGAAAGGCTTGCGGGTGGGCACAAATGGCAATGTCGTCGTGGATACCGATCCCTGGATGCCCTCGCTGCATCCCTGGCCGCCGCTACTGGTGCGGACCTTTCCCCGGAAGAGCTCGCGGTGGAGCTCTGATACAGAGGCCGAGGGGCGGATGGCGGAGAAGCGTCAGGTGCTGAGCCGGAAGAGACGAGTCGAGGTCCTCAGGCGGTTGTTGGAGACGGCGCTCTTGCTTTCTGTTGGAGGAGTGGCTTTGCTGCAGAGAGATGCGCGGGCGCTGGCTTGGGCGTGGAGGAAAGGTAAGAATCATCTCGAAGGCTTGGATGTATGGGCATCGCTAACTGCGTTTTGCCTTTTCACAGAGCTCGCAGCCCATGGGCTTCTGGTTACTGGGCTGTATGCCGCTTATCCCTTCACGATCGGAGCTGCAACAAGCGGCCGGAGATGGCGCCTGTGGCCCAAGAACCGGCCTTTCATTTCTATACCCTCGAGTTTTGACCCGGCACCTCTATTATATCCGGTTCTCATCCCGATCTTCGTCTCGTTGTCTCTGACACAACACCGCCCTGCCCTGACCATGCCCAACATCATCCTCAGTCTCTCCTCTCTACCTCCGTCGGTTGTCCCACTACACCACTGGGCCCATGGCTTCAGTATATCGCATTGGGTGGTCACTTTGATACCCATCATCATCTCCGAACATACGTTTTTCGATTCTACACTACCAAAGCCACTTTCATTACGCGGGTTCGATGCGGAGGCATTGACCCTTCTTTTTCCTTTACATCAAGCGTTGATACCCACGTTAGACTTCTTGTTGACCACCAGCCTTCTTCCCGCCGAGCTGCAGCTGCTGACCGTGGCGCTGGCCAACCTGTACTTGTTTGCCGCCTCACCACAGGCGCAGATTCTCAAAGCCTTGTTGTGGCTGGGTGGGATGTGTATATTTATTTCGTGTCGCCATTTACTGCATTGGGAGGTTGCTCTCGCGCGCATCCCGAGTTGGAAGTTCCGTCGCCCGCCAAACCGTTCACAATCGCCCCGCAAATTCTTGAATATGATGGATCATCGGATTTGTGAGACGTTGAGCAGAGTTTGTATCTCGGATGAACCTATGTCGGACAGCGATGAGCCGAATACATTCCGAAACTCGCGCAGGACGAAGACTATACCTCCAATCCGTGACCCCGAGCTCCTATCCGCCGAACCTAGGACTGCCACGGGCGATATCTCCATGATGAAAGTCCTTGAGCAAGATATACATAATGTCCAGCGACGACGACATTCAATCGCCACGTTCGACGAGGTGGTTCGTGAGCAACGAGTCCGCACCACGCCCGGTGGCCGGCGGAAGAAATCCATGGAGCCGGAGCTCGCCTCGTTCCTCTCGCTCAATGCAGCCCAAGCGCAGGTCCGGAAATGGCTGTACGCTTTGTGTGTTTATGTGGCCTCTGTGCTGATTATTCTCGGTCCGATCCGAAAGTACGTGGCTGAGTACGCTCTGCATGGCCAAGATCCGTTTGGGTGGGCGCTGGGGTATCTATTCGGCAATCTGTCTGGGTTCCGATTCTGGGTGCTCATGCTGAATTTTGAATATTGGATTCAGCTGGCCCCTCGCGTGGATGCGGATGCCTCGTGCTGGCTTGGCCGGGTCGAGCATCTTCGTCAGGCTACCGTCGGCGCTGCCAGCTCTCGCCTCCTGATCAGTGGGTATTGTGCTGTGGTGCTGTTGACTGGCTTGGCTGTGGTCTTCCAGCTCAGCTCGGTCGCCGAAGTCGACACGCGGCGCAAGTTATTCCACGGCATGATGGTGCTGATGTTCCTCCCCACGGTCTTTGTGGATCCGACATTCTGCGCCATGGCGTTGGCCCTGGTCCTGGCCGTCTTCCTCCTGCTCGACCTCTTCCGGGCATCCCAGCTGCCTCCCATCTCCCGCCCTTTAACATATTTTTTGGCTCCCTATGTCGACGGTCGCGACCACCGCGGGCCAGTGATTGTGTCGCACATATTCTTGCTCATTGGGTGCTCGATCCCACTCTGGCTGTCTCTCGCCGACCTTCCCCGGATTGGTTCAACCCCCTGGGCCGGCTGGGACGTGCCGTCCCGCGACGTCAGCATGGTCAGCGGTGTGATCTGCGTCGGCATGGGTGACGCAGCCGCGTCTCTTATCGGGCGGCGCTTCGGCCGGCTCAAGTGGTTCTGGGGCGGAGGCAAGTCGCTCGAAGGTAGTGTCGCTTTCGTGGTCGCTGTCACCTGTGGGCTGGTGGCCGTTCGTGCCTGGCTTCTGCTCGGCCGGTGGCCTGTGTCTGGAATAGCAGATGAACACTCTGGGGTGTCCTTGAGATCCTTCTGGCTGGCGACGGTTGGCCGGGCCGTCCTGGCCGCTGGGGGAACCAGTGCCACGGAGGCGATCCTGACTGGGTGCAACGACAACGTTGTGGTGCCGGTGGTGCTATGGCTGCTCGTCCGAGGGCTTGGTGTTTAATGTATAGAAATGTCCCATCCCAGATGTATGTAGCAGCTTACATAGTCAACAATCTTAGATAAGCACCCGATACCGGCTGATCCCTTATCTGCCTATCGATAACGCTTTCCCTTTCTCCCTCTTTGGTACTCATTCCACTTATCTCCCTCTCCTCCTCTGTGACTCCTTTCTCTCCCTTCATCCTTTCCAGCCTCCTTTTCTCTTCCTCTTGCTCTTCCTCTTTTCCTTTCTCCTCTATTCTTTTCCCATCCCCCGTCTTTTCTATCCCCTTATCTCCACACTGTCACCGCCCTCCTGACCGCCCCCGATCATTCCCGTCCATCACTCGTTATCGTGGGTCCAGGTCACACCCCCCAGCCCAGCTGCCGCCTGCGTCCCTTGGGTCCAGCTGCCCGCCCGCTTCAGCATCACATCATCCTCGACACCTATTAGAGCCAAGCTCGGCTCTCCCGGTTGCCTCCCCAATACTCCAGTTCCCTCCTAGTATACTTCAACCATCTATCTACTTTACAACAATATCATCCACTTTACACCGCCCTCTATCGCCCTCACCCCCTCACCCCCTCACCCCCAACTGTTTTGGTACCTGCCTATCATCCAGCTCCTGTCTGCGAGCTCCAGTGATCTGCCGCGACCTCGACATCAAAACACCTACCCGAGTCCGCCGGTCTCGTTCCCCGGCATCTGGCCCCTTCTAGCCCCCTCTCACCCTCGTTTGTCCAGCGGTTCCTCGACCTTCCTGGCTTCCCGGCTGCTGGCAGCGTCATCCATCGACTGGGCTCCCCTGATGGGCCTCCACCGATCGTCATCTCTGTTGCCGCCGTTGAGGTAGTTGTGGTCGACGGGGCGTGGTTGATTCTCAACTTCTCCCCAAGACTCAAAGTTAGGACCCAGAAGTTAGTGGCGTCGCCGCCCGATTACAAACATGGCATCTCAACACTCGCGGAAGTCACGCGAGTCGACTCGCCCCGAAATGTCGATCGGCCGCTATACACGGCTCGACGAGATCGGGCGAGGGAGCTTTGCTACCGTCTACCAGGGTGTGCATACGGTGAGTCACTTTCCCTTCCCCGCGTTTATTTGATGAGATGCTGATCAGGTCTTCGTTGTCTTGCTAGAAATCCCGCACCTACGTAGCCATCAAGTCAGTCAACCTATCAAAGCTCAACAAGAAGTTGAAGGACAACCTCTCCTCCGAGATCGATATCCTGAAGGGCCTCCATCATCCGCATATCGTGGCGCTCATCGACTGCCATGAGTCCACATCTCATATCCATCTGGTCATGGAGTACTGTGCTTTGGGGGACTTGTCACTCTTCATTAAACGACGAGAGACCCTCGCCAACCATCGATACACGCGGGACATGATTGCCAAATACCCGAATCCTCGCGGGGGAGCGCTGAATGAAGTTGTCGTGCGACACTTCCTAAAGCAACTTTCAAGTGCGCTGCATTTTCTCCGAGACCGCAACCTTATCCACCGAGACATCAAACCGCAAAACCTACTGCTCTGCCCGTCCCCTTCATCTTATCGGTCAGGTGTGGCCCAGGTGATTCCTTATAAGGGCAGTCACGATTCGTATGAACCCATAACCGGACTTGAGTCACTACCGATGCTCAAGATTGCGGACTTTGGGTTCGCTCGGTCCCTTCCGGCTACCTCGCTGGCAGAGACCCTTTGTGGCTCTCCACTTTACATGGCACCCGAGATCCTTCGGTATGAGAAATATGATGCCAAGGCAGACCTGTGGTCGGTTGGCACCGTGCTCTATGAGATGGTGGTCGGCCGGCCTCCCTTCCGTGCCACTAACCACGTGGAACTGCTCCGGAGGATCGAGAAAGGAGAGGACCGAATCCGATTTCCGGAAGACAATCCTGCTTCGGATGACATTAAGAAGCTGATACGCGGCCTTCTGAAGCGGAATCCAGTGGAACGCTTGAATTTCCCTGACTTCTTCAACAGCAATGTTATCAAAGATGGGATTCCTGGTCTGGTGCCAGATGACCTCCCACGGAGGCCCTCTGCCGATTTCGATGATGCCAGACCGACTCCGGTCGACGTGAACACGGCCAAGAACTCTCCATACGCCGAGGAACCGGAAGAGACGCCCACATCCCCTGCCAAGCGACCGCCATCGACGCGTCAGAAATCAGGGACGCCACCGACTGCTACGACTATGCGTCGATTTGGCAGTAGTGATCGGCCTCCCGCTGGTACCATCAAAGGACAGGAAACCACTCCACGTCGACCCGGTCCAGTCAGCCATGTTACTGCACCTGGTCGCCAGGAACTTGTGGGCCGTCAAGTTGCCACAGCTGCGATGGAGCGCCACAGATCTCAGAACACGTACACGGACACTACACGGACAGAAGAATCCTTAGATCCTGCCCAGACAGAACGAGAGCAGGCTGCCCAAGACGTGGCTTTTGAGCGAGACTACGTGGTTGTGGAGAAACGTGCTGTCGAAGTGAATGCATTTGCAGATGAGTTGGCACATAGCCCCCGTATCCAAGGCGGTTTTGGTCGCCCGGGACAGACCGGCACTGTATCTCGGCGCGCGACTACGCAGGGCCTCCCCACAACCACATCGGTCTCTCCGCATGCAAATGCTACCAAGGCCATCCAAGTTGTGTCGAATCGTGCCCGAGCAGATTCAACACATCAACGTCAACACTCTTACGAGCGACGGTATGGCCAGAGCCCCACGTCGGCCACATCGGCCATCTCGAAAGCACTCAACATGGCCAGTGGTCGCCTTTTCGGAATGGGGTTTTCTCCGCCACTGGCCATCACCAAAGGTGGCCGGTCACCCCCGCTGGCCTACAACCCATTCCCTGCCTATCCAGCTGCCCAGGCTAGCCTCATGATTATGGGCGACGGTGCGAAGACCAACGTGGCGGTCGACGAAGACTGCAAGTCAGTTCAAGTCATTGAAGAATGTGCTACGCGCAGCGATGTCGTCTATGGATTCGCCGAGGTGAAGTATAAGCAGCTCATTCCATTGGCACCTTCGGCGCCCTCCGACCCTTCTGCAAGACCCCCAGTCTCTGGTGCCGAGACCGATTCTATCGACCCCACTGACGACGGGTTGACTGCGGATGCCATTGTCACACTCTCCGAAGAGGCTTTGGTACTATACGTGAAGGCTCTGTCCCTGTTGGCCAAGTCCATGGACATTGCCGGTGCCTGGTGGTCGCGCAAGAATCGTGAAGAGACATATGGGGACTCCCCCTCGAACAGAGGAGAGATCAGTGCGCTCGCGGGAGCCCGCATTAACAATGTCGTGCAGTGGGTGCGGGCTCGGTTCAATGAGGTCTTGGAGAAGGCCGAGTTTGTACGCCTGAAACTGATCGAAGGGCAAAAGCGTTTGCCTTCGGAACACCCCAGCCATCCAGATAACCAGCCCATCGCCTCGAGTGCTGGCTCAAGCACTTCCATCGATGTGGTATTGAGCCCTGGCGTTACAGCCGAAAAGCTGATGTACGACCGTGCCTTGGAGATGAGTCGGGCTGCGGCAATCAATGAGCTGACTGGCGAGGATCTCGCCGGATGTGAGATTGCCTATGTCACCGCCATACGCATGCTAGAAGCTGTGCTAGAGGATGACGGGTCGCGAACTGACCGGCAAGAGGCCACATCGGCTGGGGAGAAGATCGTGCTGGACGATATGCAGGCGGAGGATCGGCAGGTGGTACTGAGGTGTAAGTTTTCTTGACATTCTGCAGTTGAGCGCAAGATACTGATGTGATGTTAATAGTGGTGTCGAGCATGCGCGGTCGCCTCGCCTCTCTCCGCAAGAAACTGGCATTGCTCTCCAAGCGAACCTCGGCGCCCACGCCGACGACGAGCAGCACAGCCCGGATTCCGTCCTCAAACTCGGTACCTGTTTCACTTGCGACCGGTGCCACGCCGCCTCGGTGAATGCCCAACTCTAGCGCCACGGGTATAGCCTATCTGATGATGCTTGCCCTCTACTATTATTGGTCTCTACTTGAGATACTAATCTGCTCATTTATATTCCCGTTGGTTCATTTTTGTCCAGCTATTCTGTGCCATATATCCCACTACATGAGGAGAGGGGAGTTTTTGTCTTTGTTTTTTGTTTGCGCGGGATTGATTTGGAACTGGCGTTTGACCTGGATTCATGGTATACAGAATGGCCCCTTTTTTCTTGGTTGCGTCGGAATCAGCAAGGTCAGGGCGTTTGGGGTGGTCCATGAGGATTGGAATTTTGTCAATTGCACCGACAATGCAGATACTGAGATTTATTCTTGTATATAGATAATGAGAGGAAACTTGATTTCTTCAGTCTGTCTTCAATCTGGGCCTGTCTTAGTAGCGACGATTGGCAGGTCTGGTCTAGAACCTCCATTGAATGTTATCAAGTTGGTGTCATGCCCTGTCATCGCCCGAGCACAACCGTGGAAGGCAATGATCTCTGTCCCAGTCTTCTATGGAAGCCCATTCATCATCCGCGTCTAAAGACGCAGACAGTCGTAGGCCCCTCAAACTTGCTGGTGCATAGTCTTGCAAGGAATGAGCCCCGAGGGGCTCAGCAGTCGTCTGCCATGAAGGAAGGGCATGGGCTGGGAAAGCTTGCGTGAGGTGAAAAGGAAAAAGGAAGGAGGAAGAATGAAATGTGGGTTTTCTGCTCCGACGGACTCCGCTCACCGC
The DNA here is from genome assembly GCF_964197705.1 of Penicillium psychrofluorescens. Classification (NCBI taxonomy): domain Eukaryota; kingdom Fungi; phylum Ascomycota; class Eurotiomycetes; order Eurotiales; family Aspergillaceae; genus Penicillium; species Penicillium psychrofluorescens. The sequence continues at coordinate 1,477,659 of NC_133443.1, read as the reverse complement.
CTCCCATTTGGTCTTTTCTGCGTCTTTTCCCTATTGTTCTCCAACCCGTGAATCGGGCGCCTTACATTGTTGATTTTCCGTCGAATCCGAGTCCAATCCATTCGGGGAGATTCTTTCTGTCCCGTCCTTTCGTTTGTGTCCTCTCCCAAGGTCACGTGGAGTGGAATGCGCCGCCTTTCACCGCGGGCACTGCTGCAATCAGCAAGGCCACCGCTTCTGCCCGCCTCCAGACCACTACCACCGTCGCCCCTCCCCCTCTTTCCTTCCTTTCCTTCCCAGGCTGCAGCACTTGCGTCAACCTCATCTCGACTACCTCGTCCTCGCCGTTCCCCCCTCCGTTCTTCCATCTCCCAAACTCCCAAACGCTACTGTTCTTACCGCAGAATGTGTGGCTCTCGGCGCGGCGACGTGTCGGGTTCGACCAATGTCCAGGGCCGCGAGGTCCTGCCCACCAATGTCAAGCCTCTGCACTACGACTTGACTCTCGAGCCCAACTTTGACAAGTTCAACTATGAAGGAACGGTCGTTATTGAGTATGACGCCTCCCATGTTCGGCAAGAAAGAAGCTCTGACATAGCTGCAACCGCATAGTCTCCAGGTGAACGAGGATACGAATTTTGTTTCCCTCAACTCCAACGAAATCGAAATCCACAGCGCCGTTGTTTCCTCCAAGGGTGCGGTGGTCGATTCCAAGCCGGAAATTTCCTACAACGGAGATGTTCAGGTCGCTACGATCAAGTTCGGCAACGCCATTGCGGCCGGGTCCGATGCGCAGCTGAAATTGACCTTCACCGGCATCCTGAATGACAACATGGCGGGCTTTTACCGGTCGTCGTTCAAGGATAAGAACGGCGAGAAGAAGTATATTGCCTCAACCCAGATGGAGCCCACGGATGCCCGCAGAGCATTCCCGTGCTTTGACGAGCCTGCCCTCAAGGCCAAGTTCACCATTACCCTGATTGCCGACAAGAGCATGGCCTGTCTGAGTAACATGGACGTTGCCTCGGAGACCGAGGTCCAGGGTGGGAAGAAGGCTGTCAAGTTCAGCACCTCGCCGCTGATGTCGACCTATCTCGTTGCCTTCATTGTCGGACACCTCAACTACATTGAGAACAACAGCTTCCGTGTTCCTATCCGTGTCTACGCCACCCCGGATCAAGATATTGAGCACGGCCGCTTTTCGTTGGATCTTGCTGCCAAAACCCTGGCATTCTACGAAAAGGCCTTTGACAGCGAGTTCCCACTGCCGAAGATGGATATGGTTGCGGTGCCGGACTTTAGCGCCGGTGCAATGGAGAACTGGGGTCTGATCACCTACCGTATCGTTGATGTGCTGCTGGACGAGAAGGCCAGCAGTGCTTCGCGCAAGGAGCGTATCGCTGAAACTGTCCAGCATGAGCTAGCCCACCAGTGGTTCGGTAACCTCGTGACTATGGACTTCTGGGACGGTCTGTGGCTCAACGAGGGTTTCGCTACGTGGATGTCGTGGTACTCGTGCAATGTCTTCTACCCGGAGTGGAAGGTCTGGCAGAGCTATGTTATCGACAACTTGCAGGGTGCCCTCTCTCTAGACTCGCTGCGTAGCAGTCACCCGATTGAGGTCCCTGTCAAGCGAGCCGATGAGATCAACCAGATTTTTGATGCCATCTCCTACTCCAAGGGTTCCTCTGTCCTACGCATGATCTCCAAATACCTCGGAGAGGATGTTTTCTTGCAGGGAGTGCGAAACTACATCAAGAAGCATGCCTACGGTAACACCGAGACTGGTGACCTGTGGGCTGCGCTGGCTGATGCTAGCGGCAAACCCGTTAGGAAGGTTATGGAGATCTGGACTAAGAACGTTGGTTTCCCGGTCGTTAGTGTCACGGAGAACCCTGATGCGTCTTCTATCCACCTGAAGCAAAACCGGTTTTTGCGGACGGGCGACGTGCGTCCTGAGGAAGACACCACTCTCTACCCTGTGATGCTCGGCCTACGCACTCGATCGGGTCTCGATGAGGATACTATGCTGACAGAGCGTGAGCGTGAATTCAAGGTTCCTGACTTGGACTTCTTTAAGCTTAATGCTGATCACTCCGGCCTCTACCGCACCTCGTACACCCCCGAACGCCTCAAGCAGCTAGGCAAGGCGGCTAAGGACGGCCTACTGACTGTCGAAGACCGCGCCGGCATGATTGCGGACGCAGGTGCTTTAGCTACTTCTGGTTACCAGCACACCTCTGGTCTGCTGTCGCTGCTCCAAAGCCTAGACACCGAATCGGAGTTTGTGGTTTGGAACGAGATCTTGACTCGCATTGGCTCCCTACGCAGTGCCTGGCTCTTCGAGAGCCAGGAGACGAAGGATGCCCTTACGGCTTTCCAGCGCAAGCTGGTCAGCGCCAAGGCCCACGAGCTGGGCTGGGAGTTCTCCGACAAGGACGGCCACATCCTGCAGCAGTTCAAGGCCCTCATGTTCGGCTCTGCTGGTTCAGCCGAGGACCCGACCGTCGTCCAGGCAGCCAAGGACATGTTCGCCCGCTTCGCAGACGGCGACCTCTCCGCCATCCATCCCAACATCCGCGGCAGCGTCTTCACCATCGTGCTGAAGAACGGCAGCGCCAAGGAGTACGACGTCGTTCTCGACCGATTCCGCCACGCCGCTACCTCAGACGAGAAGACCACTGCCCTGCGCTGCCTCGGTGCCGCCGAGGACCCGGCCCTCATCAAGCGCACCCTCGACCTCGCCACTGGCGACGAGGTCAAGAACCAGGATATCTACATGCCCCTTGGCGGTCTGCGCAGCCACCCCGCTGGCATCGAGGCCCGCTGGACCTGGCTTAAGGAGAATTGGGACGGTATCTACAAGCGTCTGCCTCCGTCCCTCGGCATGCTGGGCATGGTTATCCAATTGTCTACGTCGAGTTTCTGCACCGAGGCACAGCTCAAGGACGTTCAGCAATTCTTCGATGCCAAGGATAGAAAGGTGGGTTTATTCCGTTTGGGTTTATTTTCGTGGTATCGTCTTGCTAACTTGGACTTTTTTGATTGCAGGGCTACGACCGTGCCGTTGAGCAAAGCTACGACGCTATCCGCGTTAAGGCCTCCTGGCTCCAGCGCGACCGCGATGATGTGGACCAGTGGTTGCGCGGGAACCGGTATCTTGGGAGCAAGCTGTGATTGATTGACTTCTTTGGGTCTTGCCAGTAGTTAGGTGATGGCGGGTTTGGGCTGGTTCGGTGCGGCGGTTACGTGTTTTTCTCTGTTACTCTATAGCTCGCCCCTCCATACTTAGCATAAATGGATCATCACACACAGTTCTGTGATATGAGATGCAAATTTGTAGCCTGCTGCATTGCATATAGGTGACTTGTAAATTGTTTTGTGCTGAGGCGGGTGCGGTCGATGTGACATCGAGTGATATATATTTTCCATAGACTCCCACTAGCTCCAGGGTTTATCAGGTACGATCGGGCTTCATTGCCTCTTCCCCTCATTTCCTACCGCGAAAAACAGCCATTCGAGTGATCGGGCTTCCGAAGTTCCAGTCGCAGAAGCCGCGGGTGAGACTCACCCGCATGCATGGACATGCCTACTTTAGCAGGTTGAGCGCGTGGCTATAGTGGAAAAGTGCGTAGATAATGCTATTGTCTCCACACGCCGCGAGTTTCCCCTGCCAAATCTGTACTGCCACGGCCGGGGGTCCCCCGATCTCCGTCACTGCGCGGGGGGCAAGGTTGCCGCTCAACGTCAGGTTTTCTGTGCCTGCGAGTCGTTCATCTTTAACCCTGTGTTTGCTTTTTCTGTTCCGAAGTCCACAAATAGAGATGAAGACACTACCATCCCATCTATACTCTTCCCCTCGAGATCAGCAGCCCGACGTGCTTGGATGAGCTCTGAATGACGCTGTCGCTTGAAAGTGGCTCTTCGGTAAGCTCCGATGGTCCTGACTTCTATATATCTATGCGTTCTTATCTCGACCTGCCCTCCCCCCCTTCTTATATACGTCCTGTTGCAGATTGATGCAGTCGCTTCTGCAATGTGAATTCTTAATCCATGTGTCGAATTCGACTGACTCGGGCTGTCTCTTAGTTTGTGTTGTGTTGTGAACAGCTCTCCCTAGTTGGTTCCCGGGCGTGTTACTTGAGATTCGCCACTCCAGCTCTGGACCTCCCATCACCCACGAAAGGCACTGGGGTCACCGTCTGCTTTTGAAATCCGAGTATTTAATTATCGCTACCGTCCATCATGGCGGACACGGACCCTCTGGCGGCTGGTCATGACGACTATTGCCGCGGCTACTCCGCCGACGTGGACACCATTCGGGAGCAGGAGTATCCATTGCTAAACGGTATGATGACCCTCCTGACTAGGCAGGAATTCCTATTGACTTTTCTTAACAGAAACCACCTATCTCGACCATGCCGGAACAACACTATATGCCAAGTCTCTCATCGAGTCCTACTCGCGTGACATGACATCCAATCTACTGGGCAACCCCCATTCCATATCTCTATCCTCACAGCTATCAACGCAGCGAACGGACGACATTCGACTCCGCATGCTCCGCTTCTTCAATGCCGACCCAGAAGAGTTCGACATGGTCTTCGTGGCGAACGCAACGGCAGCTGTCAAATTGGTCGCCGACTCGCTCCGGGACTCTGACCACGGCGGCTTCTGGTATGGCTACCATGTCGACGCCCATACCAGTATCGTGGGAGTACGTGAACTGGCCGACCTAGGCCACCAGTGCTTCCAGAGTGATGCAGATGTCGAGAAATGGATCTCGGAGCTGTCGGCTGATCAGACCAAGGCGCCTAAACTGTTCGCATACCCAGCCCAGTCGAACATGAATGGTCGACGCCTGCCTCTATGCTGGGGCAAGAAGGTTCGCGCTGCGGCCAACGACGGCCCAGGAAATGTATATACATTGCTTGATGCTGCCTCGCTCGTGTCGACCGCCCCGCTCGACTTGGGAACGGCTGCACCAGATTTCACAGCTCTCAGCTTCTACAAGATTTTTGGATTCCCCGACCTGGGCGCATTGATAGTTCGCAAAAGTGCGGCACGGGCATTCGAGCGCCGAAGGTTCTTCGGAGGCGGCACTGTCGACATGGTCATTGCATCGGGTGCGCAGTGGCATGCTAAAAAAGAAGCGTCCATCCATGAACGGCTCGAAGATGGCACGCTTCCTTTCCACAGCATCATTGCTTTGGACTCTGCGCTCAAGACCCATACGGAACTGTATGGTTCGATGACAAATATCTCGGCGCATACTGGATTCCTTGCGAAGCAGCTCAATGATCGACTTTGCTCACTGAGGCACTGCAATGACACGAAGGTGTGTCATGTGTACCAGCCCGCCTCGGCATATGGCGATCCTATCACCCAGGGCCCAATTATTGCCTTTAATATGCGGAACAGTCGCGGCGAGTGGATTGGCAAGACGGAGGTCGAGAAACTCGCCCTGGTGCAAAATATCCAAATACGTACGGGGACGGTCTGCAACCCTGGAGGAACCGCTTTGTGTCTTGGGTGGACTGGCCCTGAATTACGTCAAAATTATTCTTCAGGAGTGCGCTGTGGTGATAACAATGATGTCCTCAACGGCCGGCCAACAGGCATTCTGCGTGTCAGCCTGGGTGCAATGACCAGCATGAAGGATCTCGACTCGCTGATGGCCTTCATCGAAGAATTCTATGTGGAAAAAATACCTCCTCTTGTGACACTAGATCCTCCATTGGGCGGGAATGGTTTTCCGGCGTCTCACTTTTATGTTGAGAGCCTCATGGTGTACCCGATTAAGAGCTGTGGTGCATTCAAGATTCCAGACGGAAAACGCTGGGAAGTCAAAAAGGAGGGACTCGCATGGGATCGAGAATGGTGTCTTATCCACCAAGGCACCGGTGCTGCTTTGAGCCAGAAAAAATACCCGCGCATGGCGTTGGTCCGTCCGCACCTTGATCTCGACCGCGGCGTCCTTAGCATCACTTGTGGCACTATAGCTGCTGACCAAGTGAGCCTGGATATCTCTCTGGGTTGGGAAGATACAAGCCTCGTGTCAACGTCCATGTGCACGAGCTCCACCAAGAAATCGACCACGGTGTGCGGCGACCAAATACCTCTACATGCCTACTCTTCACCAGTAGTTTCAGCCTTTTTCTCAGACTTCCTCGGCGTCCCCTGCACGCTCGCAAGGTTCTCCTCACAAACCGCAAACCGGTACTCACGACCACCACGCATTCCCGCTTGGAGGAACCGATTCCGCAAATTCGTCATGCCCGGCTCCTTCCCACCGGACCTACCACCTCCAGTGCGCGACCAAGGCCCGCCACTCCAACTGGCGAATGAAATGCCCATCCTGGTCGTCTCACGATCCTCCGTCAACCGCCTCAACGAGACCATCAAGGCCAATACCCGGCACGGCGCAGGCGTCAGCAAGGCCGTTGCTGCAGACGTGTTCCGCGGCAACATCGTCGTCGCGGAACGGCTTGCTCAGCTTGGTGATACCGAGCAGCCTTATTCCGAGGACCACTGGTCCCAATTCCATATTGGGCCGGAGCAGCTTCGCTTTGATGCTCTTGGCGCATGCGAGCGCTGCCAGATGGTTTGTATCGATCAATTTACCGGCGTTCGTCGTAGCGAACCCTTGTCTACGCTTGCGAAGACGCGGAGTATCAATGGGAGAATCTCGTTTGGGCGGTATGCTGCGCTTTCGGAAGAGGAAATGGAGGCGTTTGAGTCTGAAGCACCGGACCGCCGGACGGTCATGGTGGGGGACTTGGTGGTGCCGACGTATGATGACCATTGAAGCCCTGGTCTATGATTGTATGTGTATTGGACACGATCTGCATTTTGTACCATCACGGCTGGTTAGATTTTTTTTGTTAGTACCAAGAGTCAGGATTATGGATTGGTAGTAATGCATATATTTGCACATATGAAAACGCCTGGTTTTCTCATTTTTTGCCATGTACATAGAGTGATGAGAAGGAGAATGCAGAACGGGGAGATGTGCCCCTGAGTTGTATAGTACAGATGAGAAACGATAGCCGAATAAAACGAAAACTCCCATGCCGAACCCCTTGAATGATTCATACAGCACTTTCGGCGCGCATAGTCCGGTCGAATCCGGAGACAATCGCAGCGAAACGGCGCGTTTGACCCGGAAGAAAAAGAGTACAAAGACCTCATTGGGGGTTTCCTGTTTACCGCTTGGGCCACTGCTTCCAGCCACGGCCATGTCCTCTCTGTAACACAAGTCAGCTCCGATCCAGCGTCATCAACAGGTATAATAATACTGACCTGCCTCCACAACCGAATCATCTCCGGCATCTCTGTCATTGCCTTCCGGCGCTCTTCCAATCTCGACTCCATTGTCCGCTCCCACTTGTGTCCCTTGACCTTTTGTCCAATACCCGTACCCTTGATGCGCAAGCCACGCTCTGCAAGCCGGGTTGCCTTGAACTCATTTGACTTGCGTCCAGGGGGCAACAATTCCTCCACCTTGTACTTGGCGGCCAATTTCACCAGGTCTGCTTGTTGTCGCAGACCAAATCGCGGTGGAATCCATTTCCCCGTCCGGTTGTCCTTCCGTGGCAGGAAAGGATTGGGTGCCTCTTTGCTGTTGTATAGGAGGGCCATGGAGGGAGAGTAGACAGTGGGGTCTGGCTTGTGGGTGCCCTTTGCATCACGATTTGGCGTGTATGGTGACGGAAGGGTTGTCTCGGCCGGGGCGTCGGTCTCTGGGGGGGTTGGACGCGGTGCGACAGCCGCGGAGTATATTTGCGGAGGGTAGCGAGCGAGGAAGTTGCGCAGGCGGATGGGGAGCGAGCCCACCAGAGACGACGGGGACGACATGGTGGAGGACAAGCAGGCGAAAGAAGCACGATGGAACAAGCAGCGACAAGAGCAAGCACAAGAGTAAAAGTTGGAGGCCGCGGCGCTAAACCGGTTGTGGCTCTGCTGCCTCAGGCACCAAGACTTCCCAAGCGCGGCCTTTTCTTCTTCTGGGCTTCAGCCCCAAATCCCCATTTCTTCCACTCACCCGCCATTCTTACCCCAACCTCTTTCTGTCTTCATTGTACGGTTTTTGTTTCCTGATATACCCGCTGCGCTGTAATATTCGACTGCGCGCGACTCTTGTACCCCTGCCACCATGGCGGACTACCACTTTGGCGGTTCCGAGGAGGAGAATGCCGAGCTGAGGAAGCTCGAGGTTGAGCTGGTATGGCGCGCGCACATCTATCCCCAACTGGTCCATAATGCTGACCTGTTTGTCACCTAGGTCGACGATCCAGATAACTTTGAGACGTGGGAGAAACTCGTGCGCGCCGCCGAGTCTCTGGAGGGAGGCATCAATCGCAACTCCAACCCCCAAGCCATCACCACCGCGCGCAATTCCTTCGATCGATTTTTGGCCAAATTCCCTTTGCTATTTGGATACTGGAAGAAATATGCCGACCTGGAGTTCTCTATTACGGGCACGGAAGCCGCAGAGATGGTACGTGTCCTGCGATCAGTCCTGCGATCAGCCCTGCAGATCTCCCGATCGCCTCGTGCTCATTTGGATGTCGCTGACCGTTTTCCTCTTTTAGGTCTACGAAAGAGGTGTCGCCAGCATTTCCCCGTCTGTTGACCTCTGGACCAACTACTGCTCCTTCAAAGCGGAGACCTCACACGACGCCGACATTATTCGAGAGTAAGTAGTATTGCAGACCGGGGTTTCTCCCCTTTCCCTATAACCGTTACCAACGCAGCCCTCGAAAGCTCTTGTGGTTCCGATCATACTTGATGTTTGGATGCTTTCCATCGATGATGGGTGAGACTCCGTCGCCTTACCACCCGGATTCATGTGGAGTTTACTTCTCACCCTTGGCTCATTCAGGCTGCTTCCCTTCTCTCTTCATGACAAAAAAGACCGTTTCCTTCTTGCCCGGACCACACATGGACCAGTTTCGTTCGAAAGCATCTGATCCTGCGAGTGCATTTCCCATAGCTTGATCACCTTGCTCGTTGATTGTTTGGACTCGTACACACCGACAGAGTTAACTACTCATGTTTGCCATCCTTGCCATCCTCCCTTTCCCCCTCTAGCACTTCCCATTCCCTTCCACACCTCCAGTTTTGTGGCATCATGCTGACTTCCTAACCTTCATAGACTCTTTGAGCGAGGTGCGAATAGCGTCGGGCTTGACTTTCTCGCACATCCCTTCTGGGATAAGTATATCGAGTTCGAGGAACGTCTGGAGGCCCAGGACAAAATCTTTGCCATCCTGGGCCGGGTCATCCATATCCCCATGCACCAGTACGCGCGGTACTTTGAACGTTATCGTCAACTCGCTCAAACTCGGCCCTTGGCCGAACTGGCACCCGCTGAAACCATGTCACAATTCCGTTCAGAAATCGAGGCTGCGTCATCACAAGTACCTCCCGGTGCGAAGGCTGAAGCGGAAATCGATCGTGATCTTCGGCTACGCGTTGACAACTACCACTTGGAAGTGTTCTCCAAGACACAAGCCGAGACGACCAAGCGCTGGACATATGAATCCGAGATCAAACGGCCATATTTCCATGTGACAGAGCTGGACGAGAGCCAATTGACGAACTGGAACAAGTACCTTGACTTTGAGGAAACCGAGGGCTCGTATCTTCGTACCCAGTTTTTGTATGAACGGTGCCTGGTGACTTGCGCGCACTATGACGAATTCTGGATGCGGTATGCCCGGTGGATGTCTGGCCAGGCCGACAAGGAAGAAGAAGTCCGGATCATCTACCAGCGTGGCAGCTGTCTCTTCGTGCCAATTGCCAACCCCACCATCCGACTGCACTATGCTTACTTCGAGGAGATGTCGGGCCGATTTGATGTGGCCAAGGATATTCACAGTGCTATCCTCATGACCATTCCCAACCACGTGGAGACGATCATTTCCCTGGCGAACATGTCCCGGCGTCATGGCGGTCTTGATGCAGCCATCGAGGTCTATAAGACCCACTTGGACTCACCAGAATGTAATATGTCGACGAAGGCAGCCCTCGTTGCCGAATGGGCCCGACTCTTGTGGAAAATCAAAGGCTCGCCCGAAGATGCCCGCCAAGTCTTCCACAGTAATCAGCAGTACTACCTCGACAGTCATCCGTTTTGGGCTAGCTATCTCATGTTCGAGATTGAGCAGCCCACGAGTGAAGCAAGCGAATCGGTTCAATATGAACGCATCAAGCAGGTCGTCACTGACATACGGTCTAAAAGCACTCTCACAGTTGACGTTGTGAAGGCGCTGGTGCAGATCTACATGGCCTACCTCCTTGAACGGGGAACAAAGGACACGGCCAAGGAATACATGACACTGGACCGCGAAGTGCATGGCCCTACTTCCGTGTCTCTTGCTCGGACTGGTGGTTTTGTTGCGGCGCCCACCGCACCTTTCGATGGTCAACCAGTCGTGGCCCCTCCCGCGCCGCCTGTTCCTGACGCAGCTGCTGCCGAGGCATATGCATACTATCAGCAGAGTCCTGTGAACGGCGGTCCTGCTGTTTGAACTTCAAACCAAACTCTGCTCCTCAAGCCATCGGGGGGGTTTTTTTGGACATGGTATTTACGAATGGCTCCGTTCTAGGAGCCTTGGCTTTCTTCCCTTGCGGTTTCGTTTCTCTGTCTTCTTTTCGTCCGTGTTTTATTGTTTCCCGATCTACTACTGGGGTGGGTGAGTTGTTTTTATGTAGCACCATTTTCCACACATGCCTATACTAGGGCATTGTTTTTGCGGGTTGTTAACGATTTCGATGTACCGTAAAGCTGGTCATCCTGGTTTCTCGGGTGAGAGCCTAGTGTCTAGTCTGCGATCTGTGACTAGGCGTGGCCTGCTGTTCCTTGGAGCGAGGTTGGGTCCTTAAGGGTCCGTTGTATTCTAATTGCTCGTCGTCGATATCAAATGAACTTACAGAAACGCTTGTTTTACCAATTTGTAGTGCTGGGAATTACAAGATTCATGCCATAATTACAATTATTCCTTAACAGAAGTACAACTCACTGGCCAAAACGCGTGTTAGGGCCCTCGTTCCGACATACAAAGTCATATAGTCACGTGAGCACATATCTTTGTCACCCATGAATCTCTTGCATCTCTTCGCGTTTGCATCACGTTGCATCACGACGGGAACCATGGCGTCCAACGGTTCTAACGCATCGTCTCATCCCCCTCCACCGTATCCCACTCAACGCCCGGCCACTCCTCCACCTCCACCACCAGAAGAGTCCACTGCACCTCCACCTCCTCCAGAAGCGGCCGCTCCGCCACCACCCCCGGATGATCCCCTTCCTCCGCCGCCTGTGGAACAAAAGAAAAAGAAGGCTGGATGGGGCGCCAAACGTCCGGCTGCAACTCCACTGAGTGTTGAGGAGCTCATCAGGAAGAAGAAGGAGACAGATGCAGCGGCTGCAAAGGTATGCTTAACGCGCCTGTTAATATTCTAAGACCCCTGTGTGGACGATGAGTAACTAATGTTTACTTTCGTTTGAATAGCCAAAGTTCTTGTCCAAAGCTCAGCGAGAGAAGCTGGCGTTGGAGAAACGAGCCAAGGAAGTCGAGGCAGACCGGCAAGCTAAAGCGCTCGCGAACGGCGCCCGGGACAATGGGGTGGTGCCAGAGCCATCGTCGAGGGAGTCAAATGATACAAGAAATGGCAACAGAGATGCCGGCGGCAGGAATGTCCCGACCGGACCACGAGCTATGCGTGGAGAGACATCGGCAGGTCCAGGCGCCACGCGGAGTTCAAATGGGCAATCGACACGCAACCAAGATATGGCCCCGCCGCCACCGCCAAAGGCAATGTCATTTGGACCGAAAGATTCCAAGGGCAAGGGCGAAAAACGTCTTGCAGAAGAGGACCAGGCAGCGGCAGAAGCGGCATTGGTCAAGCAACGGTACATGGGAGCCGACCAGACCTCGAACTTCTCGGCCAAGAAAAAACGGAAGCGCACTACGGACCGCAAATTTAATTTTGAGTGGAATATCGAAGAGGATACCAGCGGCGATTATAATCCGCTATATCAAACCCGCCATGAAGCCAACTTCTTTGGCCGTGGCCGACTGGCGGGCTTCGGAGACGACGTCTCAGACGACGTAGCGCGCAAGTATGCGGAAGCATTGGAGAGCCGCGATCATGAGGCGGGTGGCATGCGCGCCAAGGAGATCATGGAGATGGAGCGACGACGGCGTGAGGAGAGCACGCGCAGTCAGATCGACAAGCACTGGAGTGAGAAGCGACTGGACCACATGCGCGAGCGGGACTGGCGTATTTTCAAGGAAGATTTCAACATCGCCACCAGAGGTGGCAGCGTGCCAAATCCAATGCGATCCTGGGAAGAGAGCCAACTGCCCAAGCGATTGTTGGAACTCATTGACCGCGTCGGATACAAAGAACCTACGTCAATTCAACGTGCGGCGATCCCAATCGCCATGCAAAATCGCGATCTCATCGGTGTGGCAGTCACAGGTTCCGGTAAGACTGCGGCCTTCCTGCTCCCGCTTCTGGTCTACATTTCGGAGTTGCCGCGGATCGACGAGTTTGAGTGGCGCAAGAACGATGGCCCATATGCTATTGTACTGGCTCCTACCCGTGAACTGGCGCAGCAGATTGAGATTGAAGCCAAGAAATTCACGCAGCCGCTCGGGTTCAACGTTGTCAGCATTGTTGGTGGTCACTCGTTGGAAGAGCAGTCATTTAGCCTTCGTGATGGCGCCGAAATCATTATTGCTACCCCCGGTCGGCTGGTCGACTGCATTGAACGACGCATGCTGGTGCTCAGCCAATGTTGCTACGTCATTATGGATGAAGCAGACCGAATGATTGACATGGGTTTCGAAGAGCCTGTAAACAAGATCCTTGACGCTCTTCCTGTAACAAACGAGAAGCCCGATACTGAAGAAGCGGAAGATTCCCGCGCCATGAGCCAGCACCTTAGCGGACGCGGACGCGGAGGCGAACGTTATCGCCAAACCATGATGTACACGGCCACCATGCCTACGGCGGTCGAGCGGATTGCGCGGAAGTACCTTCGCCGTCCCGCAATCATTAGTATCGGCAGCGCCGGCGAGGCCGTCGACACCATCGAACAGCGTGTAGAGCTGATTTCCGGTGAAGACAAGCGCAAGAAACGGCTCGCCGATATCCTGGCGTCCGGCCAGTTCCGGCCTCCGATTATTGTCTTCGTCAACATCAAGCGAAACTGCGACGCCATTGCTCGCGAAATCAAACATATGGGATTTTCATCGGTCACTTTGCATGGTTCCAAAACCCAGGACCAGCGTGAAGCCGCCCTCGCATCCGTCCGCAGCGGTGGCACGGATGTTTTGGTGGCTACTGATCTGGCTGGACGAGGTATTGATGTCCCCGATGTATCCTTAGTCGTCAACTTCAACATGGCCACCTCTATCGAGAGCTACACTCACCGTATCGGTCGTACCGGTCGTGCCGGCAAGAGTGGTGTCGCTATCACGTTCCTGGGCAGTGAGGATTCCGATGTGATGTATGTTTTCCACCTCTCCCCTACTCATCTTGATATATCCGCTAATGCCCTGGAAACAGGTATGACCTCAAGCAAATGCTCATTAAATCCCCCATATCGCGCGTACCGGAGGAGTTGCGCAAGCACGAAGCTGCGCAGTCCAAGCCGTCGCGCGGACCGGGGGCCAAGAAGATCGAGGAGAGCTCTGGCTTTGGTGGAAAAGGAGGATGGACCTAGCCATTTTGATTTCTTCTGTATGATTTGAATGTACACTACCATTGTCTTATGGCGATACCTTACTACCCTGTCTATGGCTCGAGCTAGGGAAGTATTCCACGTAGAACATGCTTTCTTTGCACTGGTCGCGGGGACCTCTGGAACGCGTGTCAAAGGAATAACAGCACATCTGCAGCCTTAGCCCAAAGCAGAGAGGCGTCCGAGCCTGCCGAGATTACAGCGTACAACTTCACCAATCATTTTGCTGGTTGGCGGCGGGCTAACCAACAGAGCCGCACTCGCGCTCCCCTCGGTACCGGTTTCTGATTTGTCGGATGTCCAAGTTGTCTCATACGACAAGGCTACCAGCCCCTTTTACAGGTCGGTTTGTGGCCCCGCACACCGTAGACAAGCCTTTGAGTGGACTTTTCATTTAAAACCATGCTTGGCCCCGTTTTCTCTTGGTGGCCGCTGTCATCATTCCATATTCGAAGTTCCCCGGGAGATTCAAGGCAAACTGGAACATGCGAATTCGCACGGCCTTGGCTGCCGCAGTTTTGGCGGGCACAGTCTCGGCCATTAACCTCAACATCCACAATGAGCGTAAGTTTGATTCTACTTCCAAACCCCGCTCGATTGATCCTTAACTTTGCTAGAATCCATTAAAAATGCCGCTGCCACGGCCGCCTTCAACACCATGGCTAATTATACCGGTAACCAAACGGGACAAATTCCGGGCTATATTAAAGGTAGCTGGTGGGAAGGCGGTGCCCTGTTCCAGACGATGATCCAGTACTGGTACTTCACTGGTGACACCTCAAATAACGCCGCTGTCAGCCAGAGCATGTATTGGCAGCGTGGGAGCGGCGACGATTTTATGCCGGCCAACTGGAGCACATCCCTCACAAACTCAGATCAGATGGTGTGGGGCCTAGCTGCTATGACCGCTGCCGAACTTGGCTATCCTCAGGAATCTTCAATGCCTTCATGGGTCAGCCTGGCTGAGGGGGTATTCGACACCCAAACTAGACGATGGGACAACCAAGCCTGCAATGGCGGCTTGCGAGATGCGGTTCAGTCATTCGATAATGGCTATGATACAAAAACGGCCATGGCTAACGGTGGACTTTTTCAACTGGCTGCGCGTCTGGCTCGGTTTAAGAACAATGACCATTACTATATTGGCTGGGCCGAGAAAGTTTGGGATTGGAGCGAGCAGGTCTCGCTTGTCGACCCGAAGAGTTGGAAGATAGCGGACATGATATCCACGTTGGATGATTGTAAATCAATCAGTGAGCCCCAGTGGACCTACAGCTATGGCCTATATCTCGGAGGAGCTGCGTACATGTACAACGTGGTCAGTTGGTTTATTCCCTACTCTGCTTCAAATACAGAACTCGATAAACGCACTTGGACGGGACAAATGCTAACAAAGACACAGACTGGTAAACAAACATGGAAAACAGGTCTTGATGGTCTTTTGCAAACCACTTTTGACACCTTCTTCCCAACGGCCCATGGAGGAAATATCATGTCCGAGACTGCCTGTGAATCAGAGGACCTCTGCAGTTCCTCAGAAGAGATATATAAGGGACTCCTCGCCTCTGACCTCCTCTTCGTGAGCATTCTCGCGCCATATACCGCTAAAAACATCACCTCGCGCCTGCGGGGATCTGCTGTTGCGGCAGCGAAATCATGCACCGGTGGCAATAGCAGAACCCTTTGTGGCCAACGCTGGTACTCTTCAAAGTGGAATGGAACTGCGACTATGGGAGATCAGATGAGCGCTGTCAATATCTTTACGGCAAACCTGGCCTCCTACGTACATGTTAACGCGCCGAGCCCGATTTCTCTGAACGCGACCCAATCAGCCTCGAGCAACATTGCAAACACCACCAAGTCGAATGGTGCCGTCGCCCTCGTACATGGCATTATGAGCATCTTGCCCCTTATCGTGGCAGGTATTATTACCACTCCTCAAGGGGTTGTCTAGATTAGGCGATATTGAGGTTACCTCCACTGTTGTATGAATAATAAGATGGAACTATAACCAATTGTTTCTCCTCGAGCGGAGTGTAAAAGCTCCTCATAATTTATATGCTTTTACATATGACAAACGTAGAAATACAAGCCGAGTTCTGGTAAGAGCGCGCCCACCAAAGACTTGAACAGACTCATCTGCAATCTCTTGGGCTGACCTCGTCGCAAGCATCTTGAGAAGCCCAATTGGGTCACCGAGTTTGCTTTTTTCTGGTTCCGGTGACTGCTGCATTTGATGCGTGATGGTCTCTAGGTATGCCTATTTAGCTTCACAATGAGCAATCATCTTGTCCCGCCTGGTCATATATGTCAAATATCCTACAGAAATATGAGAGTTGTCAGATATACTCCATCCGCCCGGGATGGCGCTTGCCCAAAGAGGCAAAGCGGGCCGCGGTCGCTCCTTCCCCCAGCCCAGCCAATCCCGAGATGGCAGGAGTCATGCCGAGGTCTTCGTTCCTTCCTCACAACGCGCCGAGCTCGAAGGACCCCGACCGCAGCTGTCGTTAGATTTGATAGCTCTTGATTCATCGCACTTCCTCTCTCACCATTCTCACTCACCCTTTCAAACGCCATGTCCAAGCTTTCCCAGCCCTTGAAGGCACTCATCAACTCTCCCCACGCCAGACCCGACACCATCCCGGCGCCGGCACAGATCAAATCCGTATACGAGAAAATAGCCCGCGATGCATCGTCCAAAGACATTGCCCTCTCAACATGGCTGAGCCTTACGGTAGGCGCAGGTCTGATACCTTTTTTCATGTTCCCGCTAACTTAACACCCTAGACCGCGGCGACCATGACCATGAACTCGCCCGAGTCATTGCTCCAGCTTCATGGAATAGTGTCTCGCCTGCATGCCTCCGAACGCGTCTATGCAGCAGAGCTTATGAGAGAAGTCGGTGTCAAATGCATTGGCTTCAATGGTGTATGTGCAATTCACGCTCGCAAACCAAGACGATTTTGTTAACGAGATCCCAGATCCCTCGAAGCATCAATTGCCTCAATGCGTTCTACGCAGGCCTTCCATCTGATGTAAAGGAGAACTTATCAACAGTTCCCACTCGGTTAGTCTGAGACCTATTCAGTTGGACAGATGAAGTTTCAAATTAACCACTAAAAACAGATCTTTGACTCCGGATAACGTATCGGGTGCCCTTGACAGGGGTCAGGGCCTTTGGAAATCAATTTATGCGCCTTTGGATGAAAAACTCAGAAAAAATCTTGCCCAGTACCACCCAGACTTGGCCGTGTATATCATTGAATGTGGCTACGGATCTCTGTTTTCTGACAACCCTTCTACTCCTAAACCGGCACAGGTTGGGAGAGTTCTAACTTCGATTGTTGCAGTTTCCTGTCTGCGGGCCCAAACTGGGACTGGGCCCCAGGTTGTCAGCCATGTATTTGGGTTGCGAAAGGCCTTCCAGGATCAGAACGCCCAATTGGAGAAGGATGAATACATCAAGGGTGCGCAGTGGCTAGCTACTGATGAGGGAAGTATCTGGATGCTGGAAATTGTGGATTCCATTGTCCAGGTTCTTGGGGAAGGCAAGGGAACGACATTTGCCCCTGGGCTTGGAAGGCAATCAAAGTTGTAACTAATGGAATATGGGTTGGTTAACTTACCATGCTATGTAGAGTATTAGAGGATTCATGACTGTCATTCCCAAGTTGGATTAATCCATTGGAAAAAGGCACAATATAAGTATCTTGACACTATGATATCTAGGCTACCCGCCTACAAATAAATCTACATTGAGACTCGTTCTTACAAGCCCCCACGCTAAGTCGGCGCTCACAATGCAATGAAGTGGAAAATTTCCGGATTCAAAGCTTCGCCATACCGGCCTTCTGTTCCTCTTTGACCTTCTCTTTCAGAACTCTTCTCAGTATTTTCCCAGCTGCACTCTTCGGGATTTCATCGATGAAGCGAATTCCGCCCCTCAGTTTCTTGTGGTTTGAGACCTTCGAATTCAGCCAGGTGATGATTTCCTGAGCCGAGTCATCAGAGCGTTCTATGCCCGGTCGCAGCACAACATAAGCGCGAGGGACCTCGGTGTGCTCCTTTTCAAAATTGACACCAATAACAGCCGCGTCATTGACATTTGGATGGCCGAATAGCAGGCCCTCAAGCTCTGTCGATAGTGTCAGATGCCGGTCGACGAAAAGGGTTTCCGGAAACTAACCTGCAGGTGCTACTTGGAACCCCTTGTACTTAATGAGCTCTTTCACTCGATCGGTGATGTAGAAACTGTGATTTGTATCTTGATATCCGATGTCACCAGTTTTGAAATATCCATCCGAGGTGAAGGAATCCTTTGTAGCCGCCGAATTGTTCCAGTAGCCTTTGAAGACGTTGGGCCCTTTGAGACAGAGTTCGCCATTCTGGCCAGCGGGTACCTCTTCACCATCGGGAGAAACATATTTCGCGGTCAAATTTGGCATCATCTTCCCAACGCTTCCGCAACTGGCATACCAGTCCTCCCAAGGCTGCATATGGGTGATGGGGCTGGTCTCACTCAGGCCATAGGCTTGGTTGATCTTGACATTGGTACGCTTATAAACGGCGTCAACAAGCTCGCGTGTCAATGGTGCAGCACCGGAAGTGATCATACGTAAAGAGCTGAGGTCGTAATTCTCAACTATTGGATGGTTCGCGAGGTGGACCAGGACGGGTGGCGCGACATATACAAATGTCACCCTATGCTGCTGCACTATCTTGAGGAAGGATTCCAAATCAAAGCGTTCCATTGCAATCATCTCAATACCCCGGTATAAAGGTTGATGTATAAGAGTGGTGAGCCCTGAAAAACGAAAAAAAAGCATTAGATATGACCAAAACGTATCCAACTTTTGCTTCTGCTTAACTCACCATAGATATGGTAGAATGGGAGCAAACCGATGAATTTGTCATTTTGCCACGAATAGCTCTTCCCGATCGATGAGGCGAGCATCAGGATATTGGAGACAATGTTGGAATGCGTCAACATTACACCTTTCGGGAGTCCAGTCGTGCCAGAGGAATAAACCAAGAATGCAAGATCTTTATCGGGATTCAGACGTGTTCTTTTCATACTCGGGGCAGCTTTGATTTGATCGAAATGCTTGAATTGCCCGCCCGGGTCTCGATCATCTCCAAGCAGCATGATGCGATCCAAGGGAATGTTAACCTTCTTGGCTGCAGCCGTGACGACAGGTAAAAGCGACCGGAATGTTGCAATTGCCTTGGTACCATTGTCCTTCAACTGGAAAGAAAGCTCATCGACAGAATAGGCAGGGTTTGACGGTGAGACAGTTCCACCCGCAAAAAAAGTCCCGTATATTAGGACAGGCATATCGATACTATTGGGCGTGAAAAGAGTGAGAATGTCGCCTTTTTGCCAGCTCCATGTTGACCGCAAGCCCTCCCCAAAGGCAGAAGCCGCATTTTGCAGACTTTCGAAGCTATAGTGCCGGTGGGTAACTGCATCGCGATAGATCACTGGGGAAGATTAGCACAGGGCAGACAGATGATCATTCTCAAACAAACCTCTATCATCTGGGAATGGATCGTCCCGCTTCTCTTCGAACATCAATCCCCAAAGGTCTACCGCGGGGATGTTGATGGCCGGAAAGGAAGATACTGTCGGCATGCTGTCGGATGAATGCAAACAATGACGCAGCCCCTCGGTTTACTCTCCTGCTACAAGGAATAGATAGGTGTGACCTTGAGAGCTGCGTTCATATGTTTGACTAATTGACAGCTATAGCCCTGTTAAAGAAACCCGAGGCAACGGAACAGAGCTTGTTAGCTTCTCAGAACGAAAAGGGCCGAGGAGAAGAGAGGGGAATGGTCACCTGACTCGTAGAACATTGAATAAGAAGTGATCGGCCGGATTTCCGGATCGGGAAATTTATGCCAGCATGCAAAATGCTGTTTCTTAGTCGAATTCGCCTTCTCGTCCGGGGTTTCTTTTAAAGTGGGAAATGGGTGGCAGAAATGCATTCAATTGCAGCGATCAGGTGACCCAATGAAATACATTGACATTACTGCCCTGGGCTAGTAGATGACGACCCTACTTTGGCTGACATGATACATTGAAAGCTTGATGCATACCGCAAAACAAATTGAAACACAATCACCTGAGCTCCGGGAAAGAACGGAGGAAATGAGCTTCACAGTGATACCCATCTGGGACTTTGTCCAAATAGAGCTGATGATACTCCTCCGCATCCCACCAAGGTCCAGCCTCTACAATCAGGGTATGCACAGTATCCTTGAACCATTGTTTGCTGACCTTTTCTGTCACTTCCTGTGCTATTTCTCGTTGTGTATAGTTGTGGTAGAATATGGCAGAGCGGTAATTGGTTCCTTCATTGCGACCCTGTTTGTTGAGCGAGGTAGCATCGTGGATTCGATAGAAGAATTCCACGAGCGATCGGTATGAGACAGTGGCCGGATCAAAAACCACTTTCAGGGCCTCCGCATCTAAATATGTCTTTGTTGGCACTTATTTCATCGCTTTGGGGAAGCTTAGAAGAACGCACGTCCAGTCGTGCCAGTGCAAACTCCTTCATATGTTGGGTCCGCTGTCTGGCCGCCGGTGTATCCAACTCGTGCATCTTTCACTCCATTTCCATTTCCGAAATGGGTTCTGTACAGATGTTCGATTCCCCAGAAGCAACCGGCGGCGAACGTGGCTACTTCATCCTTTGTGTCGTTTGTTGTTTGCGCCATTGCGTCAGGTTTTTGATGAATACCTTTGAATAACCACGTATGGTGAATGATATGTAACTTATAGGAGATGGTCTCAGCTATTGAGATGAGGGGCTTATTGAAGATGGCCCGAGGGAAAAGATAGACTAATTTGTCAGGGTGCTCTCCACTTCTCCATTAGTTAATGATTATCAGAGGATTGACTAACTATAATTCATTTATACAAAAATTTCCAGGTATTTTGTGTTAGTTTTTGTTTTTTCTATCAAATTATATTCTCGGTGCGATTTAACAGCGAGCATTTAACAGATGCGGATAATTTTGAGCTGCCGCAGAAGCTGAATAATTCAACATAAGGGATAACATTTCACGACGAGAATAAAAATATAAACGGATCCATGGATGTCAACAGCCACGCATACTCAAGTTGAGCGAGAGAATCTTGAACAAACCACATATCGATAAGCGGAGTGTACCTGATTATTATCAAGATGGAAATTAGTGGCAAGCCCAGTATTGATGTATATGAAAATGTTCCTTTGTTGAGGGACCGCACGAGACTATGACTACTCTAGTTAGAGGAACATTCGGCGGTCTATCATGCGGCGCAGTCACCGATTTGTTTGGTTGTCAAACTTAATCTTATTTATCACAGCATGCTTCTGAACTGCATCGTCGACGCGATCTCCAAATTGTGCAGGTTTGGGATACTTCATATGTGTGACCTGTTCATGTGGGTAGAGTCGACCGCGATGTTATCTTGGGCAGCGGTTCCATAATTTGTGAGTTTCGCTCGCCATGCCAAGGTGTTCGCTCAAAGTGGCGATCATCTCCTCTGCTGTTGTGTTTGCAAAGATCTCTTGGAGAATGTGCTGATCAGGACGAATCAGGAGGCCTCTCTTTGAGAACTCGGTAGCAAGCGATGGTTGTCTTATCACCTCAAAGTCTGTCCCCAGACGCCATACATTGAGACGAGAATTGATGCCAGCGCAATGTTTTTGAAAATGCGATATCCGCTGGTTTGACTCATTCTCAGGCTGTCCGAGAATTAAGGTCCATGAATCCGGAGAGCACAGGTCCAACGTGCTCCATTGGAGAGCGTTCCGTTCCCCTGCACTTAGCTCTGTCAAATAGGAGACATCAACCGGTTCTTTAGGTATCGGTAGATATGCAACTGCTGTTGGAAAAGAAATCCAAGCATGAGGCAAACGAGCCCCTCGGATAAACTTCGGATGATAACGAGAGGCGTGCGAAGGTGGATGCTTAGACCCGTAGACATAGCCGATATGAAGCTCCAACTATATATTCCAAGTAAGTTATCCGCGATAAACATTTTGGAAACGTTGTGAGGTAAAGAGAAAATAGCTTACGTTGTCAAAATGTTCTCTTTGTCTTTCGATCCCCTCATCAACTTTGGTTCGTTGAGCAGGATCGACTAGTGCTGCCATCATATTTTTGCGCGCTTGCGAAACATCGTCAATTTCAGCCGTTTTCAAGCTTTGCAGAAGAGCAAATATTTGTTGTCCATTCTTGACGCTTTGCCTTGAGTAGACGTCTGCGACGCCACGTCGCTCTGATGTATAAGTTGAGAAAATGGTTGGATTGGCAACGCCACGGTGAACGAAAGCAATCTTATATGCCAAGTTATGAACATCCGCAAGGCCACAATTTAGTCCCAGTCCACCGGTGGGTGGAAATGAGTGTGCTGCATCTCCAGCACTAGGTGTGAGAGCGCAAAATTAGTGTGGGCTCAGGTACAAATGAATAAAAACTCACAGAAAGACATTTCCCTTTTGGAACGTGGTTGCAATCTGCCGTCGAAATACCCAGGGCCGAAAACTTAGGATATCAAATGGAATATCCTGGCCGATGGCAGCACGGATCTTCGCACGGCACATTTCCTCGGTCCAAGACTCAAGAGGCTGTTGTGCAATATCGATTTGACTTATGTGTACCTGATCGCCATCTAGGTCATACCCGATGATAAAACCTGCCGCAATCGGATCCATGATCCAGAAAAGCATACCAACAAGGTCGCGCACTACTGGCCGCAAATTTGCGTTGAAATGAATTGTCATCATCGTCTGCTCGGAGTCTTCTCCCTCGGAGGGAATATCGAGCAATTCCCGTACTTTGCTTTTTCGTCCGTCGCAGGCTACTAGATGACGACATTTTATCTTGTGCCGATGTCCAGTTAAGCGGTCTTCGACTGTTGCAATGACTTCATCCCCGGTCTAGAAGCATCCGCGGTCAATGAATATGTCCCATCCGAGTACATCGTATATGATAGATACCTGGTGAACAGCGTGAATGCTAAAGCCTTTCTTTAAGGTAATGTTCGCATCTTCGGCGATTAGATTGGTGAATTCCTGCTCCAGGGTTGGCTGAGGAATATTGTGAATCATCTAAGAACCAATCAGTATCATCACGCTAGGGTATTATGTTTATCCAAAGAGCTATCCCTACCTCTGGAGTGTCATCAAGGACACCAGGATCCATGCGCTCGTACGGTAGTCTACCGATGGCATCGCCGCTTAGATTGGTGAGAAAATTGACCCAGCATCCATCGGCTCGCGAAGTGCCTAGTGTGCGAATACGGTTTGCACCAAGTCCGTATTGGCGCAATATCTCTAGAGACCGTGGGTTTATAGCGTGGGCCTTGGGTGCTGCCAATCGTTGGGGATAACGTTCTACGACGAGCGATTGAACTATAACAGTCGACTTGTCAGTTCTGGAATGTCTTCACAGATCGTCGAAATGTCTCCAGCGGATCTCTTCGTGGGGATTTTACCTCCCAGTCGGGACAATAAAAGAGCTTGCAGAAGCCCAACAGGACCCCCGCCCACAATTAGGACAGGGACTGACTCCGGCAATTGAACGTTAGAAGCCGGACAAGTGGTTGATGCGAAATCCCTTGAAGGTGCCATGTTCGTCGAATTGACTTTGAATAGTAAGCCTCCGACTCAGCTCCTACACATGAACACCAGTAATGAATCTCGGATCCGCGTTTGTTTCGACCCCTCACGCCCGAGAGGATCTTAGCTAAGCGACTCTAGGGGATCATTCCTTCGTGACCCGCACATCCTTTATGGGTAATCGCGCCGTCGATTTTAGTGTTTTCAGGCCCGGGATGTGGGGGTAAGATGCGCCCGGATGGGCAACCGCGAGGGGCCAATCTAATTGGACTGTCGATCATACCCGTCTAGGCCATTGAGTTCCGATACATAGTACGGACAATTACTAGCGGATAGACCATTGTACGGCACAGCCTTAGACCTTTGCATGAGCCTGGCCAGTTTCCATTGGCCAGCAGGACGAGACGAAAATTGGAGACTAGATAGAGCGGCACAGAATTAACACAGGGCTTCGTAGTGGTCACCGGAATCTCCGAAGTTGTGCTGACTTATGAGCCAAGGGCAATCAGGGCATAGGAGTAGTACAGGAGTTTGAAGTCCTCCCTTTCCCCTCTCTTCCATGTCGCTCTTTTCACCTCTGCCCTCTACTCCAGATACTCTTCATGGCGCAAAGACCAAAGCAGGAAGCCCAGGACGATGTGGCGATGGATTTTCGTGCCGCGCCTGGCACGGAGATTCTTTTTGACGACAGCAACAGGCATGATGCTCTTGCAAATAAGCTGCATCAACTAGAGCACCGAACCAAGGGCGATTCGCGAGTGCTGCTGGTTCCTCAACCCTCGACCGATGATCCTAACGATCCTCTGCGCTGGTCGACCATGAAAAAGTCATTGACCTTTTTCAATGGCTGCTGGTATGCATTCATGGGCGGAATTACAGGCCCAATCATGGCAGCTGGTTAGTTTTCTGCTCAAGGGCATTCCAATCAAATGAGCCAATTCTGACTGTTTTGCAGGCATGATTCAGCTGTCCAAAACCTTTGACATGACGCTACAACAATTGAGCTACGCGAACGGGGCCTGTTTAATCAACCAAGGAATTTGGAACTGTGTTTGGATGCCATTCGCCGTTAAATACGGCCGTCGTCCAGTCTACCTATTTTCTGCCTTGCTGATGGGAATCGCATGTATCTGGCTGGCTGTTGCATCAACCGAGACCTACACCATCTTCATCGTGGGTCGTGCATTCTTGGGCGCCTTCGAAGCCCCAATCGAGTCCATCGTGCCTTCGACGATTGCTGATATTTTTTTCCTACACAATCGTGGGGAATTTGTCGCCATATACGGCCTGGCTGTTTTGGGTGGAAACGAGCTTGGTCCGATGTTTTCGGGGTTCATCGTGCAAGCTCTGGGCATGAATTGGGCTTTCTGGATCGTGGCTATGTTCATTGGAGCAAACCTCGTCTGCATGTTCTTCTTCATGCCGGAGACCAAATTCGTCGGACACCGCCCATCTCTCCACCTCTCTCCGAGCCATGACGGTCATGTTTCGCCTGAACCAAAGGATAAGGTTCAAATTGAAGAAAGTCCAAGTCAATCTTCTAAGAAGACGTTTCTGGAAGAACTCAAATTCTGGAATCATGGTGACCCAAATGTTAACTTGCTGCACATCTTCCTACGTCCATTTGTCCTGCTGGCCTTCCCTCCAGTCGTCTGGTCATGTTTCGTCTACGGCCTGGCTCTCAGTTGGAACGTCATTTTGGGTGCTACAGTAGCTCAGCTGTTTGCGCCTCCTCCATACCTTTTCAATTCGGATGACCAAGGACTTTTCTTCTTATCTCCATTCGTTGGTTCTCTGGTTGGTGTTTTTCTGTCTGGTCCTGGAGGCGACTGGATTGCGAATTTCTTCACCAAGCGCAATAATGGTATCCGGGAGCCAGAAATGCGGCTCCCAACATGCTTCGTTGCTGCGTTCTTTACGTTCTTTGGTGCACTCTGGTTCGGACTTTCTTACGAACACCAAATGCACTGGGCAATGCCGGTCGTCGGGGCCGGCATCCTTAGTGTTGGAAGTCAAATGGGTACGACCATCGGCATGAATTATGCACTGGACTGCCACCAAGAGGTATGCAATTTTTTACCCCACTTTAACATGTGTTGGTTGTTGGCGCTTTCTAACTTGGTTGCCAGCTCTCTGTGGAGATTATGATCACCATTGCCGCGCTCAAGAGCGCTATCGCTTGGATTTGGACGTGGGTGATCAACGACTTCATTGTCTCTTGTGGCGTTCTAAGCGTGTTTATGACCGTGGCTACAATCAATGTGGCCATCTACCTGACGTGTATTCCTTTCTACCTGAAAGGGAAGGAGATCAGACTATGGCTGCATCGTAAGAACTTTTTTGAGGCCACCGGCCTTTCCTAGTTACTTTATGCGGAACATAATAAATACTACTCAGCCAGTAATAATTTGAGCGCTTGAGAGGCAGGGAACAATCTTTGCCAGATTTCCTAACAATTCCGGGTGGATCTAGTTTGAAGATCCTTGTCATGCTAGCGTCTAGTAGGCTCGATAGAGTTCGCCCTTCATCCACTACTGCCGTTATGGGTGGGTTGATCTGGCCAGATCAATTTAGGCACCATCTACATGGGGCAAGGGGTACGGAGGGCGGAAGGGGGTTTGGCTGAAGCGACCACTATCCGGCCCACCCGCCCGTGTGGGGGGGTATGTTCCGGTGGGGTGTGTTCCGGTGTAAAGATTCAAATGGACCCCAAACTCAATTTGTTTACAGTGGCGTTGGATTGGGTGGGTCCTGGGTGTTAAGAGATTCCTAGAATGATACACGATCACGTCGTTTACCAATTACATCCGATCGACAAGCTTGACTCAGGAAGTCCGTTTTACACATCGTACTATGCGGGATTTTCTCGTTGGATTTTCCTTTCCTCCGAATCTCCATTTCATGCCGGTACGCCCGAGGCTGCCAAGTAGTTGTCCCAACAGTGGCGCCGCGAAACCATCGTGGCCAGACAAGGGTGTTGTAACAACGCCACCCTTACGAGTCGCAATGGAAGAGTCAACCTTGAGTACCCTGGCCATGATGATTCTGAATACGCCAGGGGTCTCTATGAGCGATGGGAGAAAAGGACCCCAAGTTCATGAGACAAACTGGGACGCGCAGATCAGGACGGCGAATTTACGATTTGGCATGGTGTGAGGAAACAGAAAATACAATTTGATCACTTATTGTTATTACACTCTTGGTTTGAGCCAGATCATCCGGAAAAGGATCAGCACGAATCGATCATTTTTAGTTGGGATAGTGATAACATCCCTGTGTAGCCTATCCCTCTGTGGACGCGTGTGCGCTCGGTTCGGATTGTACTAACGGTATGTGATCCTTGTCCATCGGAACCAATCTATGTGCATATCTCGATCATGGTCGAAAGTCTAGAACAACTTAACGTTTATTCCAAATTTTTTCAAATAGCATCTATTGGTCAGAACGAGCCCGAGCAGGGGGAAGCGATCGCTTGGTCTGTAGTGTATGTGCAAGGGCACTGTATCCTTCGGTAATTTGGTCTATTTTACCCCTAACTAGAGGTTACGATATCCTAGATCAAGATTAGCTTCTATTATTGCACATTTGATATAGTGCTCTATGTAACATTGGTCAGTGATCCATGTTACGTGTTGGACATGGTTTGCGCCACCGTTCATGCATCATGATTTGCTACAACCCCTGGTTGAGCAGCAAAGTTTGCCATTGATGTAAACTGGTATACCGCGAGACTCTTTTGGGTCTCGGAGTTTGCTGGATCAAACTCTATCTCGCCTGCGCCTTGTGAGCGCCTTGTGAATGCTACCGGACAACTGAAAACCCCATATCTCTGCTTCTACTCGGTTTTCTATCACCTTCAACTTTCAATGGACCTGTGCACAACAAGTTAAGTCTCCAGAATGTCGAGCCAAGCCCCCTCGGTTATCCTGGCAGTATCTTGGGCAGAGACTGGTGTCGGATTGATCTTTTTTACGCTACGATTGATCAGCAATTGGAAGTTTGTCCGTCGCTTTCGATGGGATTTCGCAATTGCCAGTTTGACAGTGGTATGTATCTTTCCAAAGATATTCCCAAATAAACACTGACTCATGATCGACGAAATGTTCAGGCTACTGAGACTACTGCTCAAATTTTTCTCCAGCTATCCGTCAATGCTGGTATGGGCCAACATGTTACTGATCTTGCAACCCCTCACCTCGTCACGGCGTTGAAATGGGGATGGGTTTTCCAACTTTTGGCGATTGCAGCTTCGATGCTTGGAAAGCTCGCTATTTTAGCATTCCTCGTCCAAATCCGTGGCCTAAATACGAAGAAGCCGTGGCTACTGATTATTATGGGCGTCCTCATTGCTGCGGTGAACATAACTGTTCTTGGTACAATCCTAGGCCAATGTCAACCAATGGCGAAGTTATGGGACGACGGGATTGAGGGCACCTGCAACCCCGGTCGCCTGTTGAACCAGAACTATTCATTTTTCCAAGCCAGTTAGTCCTGCACACCTCGCTGTCTCACCGGACTACCCCTTTGTGGTTTATGGCGACTAAAAATCCCGTGCTCTAGGTTTTAACACATTCGCCGATGCGTTTTTAGCATCGTACCCAATTCACCTTTTCTGGAAGCTCCAGATGAAGTCACGGATAAAAATTGCCTTGTCTATTCTGATGGGTTTAGGGTGGATGTAAGTGCTCATATCAATCAGTTCAGTCGTTGCATCTAGGCCACTACTGACCCTAAAACAGAGCGGCCGCTTGTTCTGCCGTGAAATGCTATGAACTCAAGGCTTTGACTGAGACCACAGATATTACCTGTATGTGATTAGCTTCTCATTGCTTTTTTTGTCGCTTGCTGACATCAACCGAAATAGATGCACAAACATCTCTTCTCATCTGGGCATCAACCGAGGCCTGGATTGTCATTGTTGTGGGGTGCGTTCCTCCGATTCGGCCCCTAATGGAGCGTATACTGCAACACCTTGGTTTCACGTCCAAAAAACCCTCAAAATCATACCATCTCCAGAGCCCAGGTGGGTACGCGGCATTTGGAACAAACCAGTCTAATGCTGGTCATTCACACTTTCGAGGGAACAAGGCATTCGGTCGCGGCGACGATATGACCTGGATGGAAATGACAGTGGCAGGGGATCGAAATGGAAGCAAGGACCAAATTGTTACGGAAGATAACGAAGTTGTGATTACAACTAATATTGAGACTCGGTTCGAAGATGTTGAAGGCCAACATGCTCGGTCATCCACTGGGAGCCATTCCGCTGATGACCTTACTCGAAAGCAAAGTCCTGACTCTCGCAAGGTTGTGTGATTTCCCACAAAAATCATGATTTTTCTAATGAATTTATATTGCCTATTTTTGAGCGAAGTACATACTTAATGTCACGTATTATCTATCTTCGTGGTTCAATCTGCATGGACAGATGTACATGTAGATAGTAAATATTGGTATAAACAGATCTCTTGACTAAATAGTACCCTGCATTTCGGCATGCTGATGAAGCTGATAGGAATTTATTTCTCAGGACTGACCTGCCACTGCAGGAGCCGTAGAGGCCATACCCTCAATCTTGGTAAACGGAGCGGCAAAGCCGTAAGTCTTATACCCCTGTGAGTAGTCCCTGCCTTCTTCACGATCTGCCGCGCATACTATCAGCTACACCCTTTGTCATGAAAAGCAAGGAAAGACAACTCACCGTGTTCTGGAGGAAAAAATTCCATGCGGTGCTTGTAGTATCTTTCTCTCAGATCCAGGCCATCCTTTTTCCCATGGAATGTCGCATAGAGACTAGAGCGACTCTTTTCCGTCTTGTTTTCAGCTGACCGATGGGCAAGATGCGATCCAAAAATTAGCATATCGCCGGCCGCCAGCGGGATCGATGTCCATTCATGTGCATTTTCCCACTCTGATTTAATACGACCGCCAGTCTCAAATTCCACCTGCATGCGGTGAGACCCTGGTACCACTTGGAGACACCCATTCTCCGGAGTAGCGGGATCAATAGCCACGTTGGCAGTAACATGTTCAATCCGACCAATATGGTCATAAGCAGGAGCATCTAGATGCGCCTTGAAGCCGTTGCCATTCGGCTGCTTGTAATTGATTTTATCTTTGAAAAGAAGCATATCCTTTTCAACCTTTAATTTTCACACATAAATTAGGAAGAATGAGATCGCTCACATCACCAGATACTGCTTTGAGGATCGCAGCGAGCTGTTCGCCGCAGACGAGGGCCTTGAATTGCGGGTGGTAGTCGACGAATCTCTCCGTTCGCATGAGCTGGCGTTCGCCATTGATGTTGATTTCATCGTACGGCATCCACTTCCCCTTTTCTCGAGGCCAGGATTTGACTTCTTCCGCCCATTGCTTCAGGGCAACTGGTTCAATAAGACGATGTTCGTGAACGCGAAGCAGAAGGTAGCCCTTCTCGTGATAAGAGGCAATTTGTTCTGGAGTGAGGAAACCCATTTTCAGGTTGTGTAAATGCTAAGAGTATAAATTGTCAATGCTCGAGAGTAGTTGAAAAGGCCATTGACCCGATTTAAATGTTTCTAGGGCACAGACAGGCTCGGGCATTTGCGCTGGGACTTGGATGAATTGAACTTCGATCTGCGGTCTCCAACTGCCGTCCCTACTTGTCATGAAACCCCACCATTCCGCCTTGTGTCCCCTTCGGTAGCCAAGAACGTTAATCCTGCACGGCGTCACGGCCGAGGGCTGAACTGGTCTTCTTGCCGACACCGACGAATGAAGGGGACAGAATGCAAATCATTGACGCGACCTGCCGTGTCTCCACATCATGGCACGGGCCAACGCACTTCGCACCGACAGGGCGGTTGCAAATCGGGCCGCCTAAGACGCACGTACCGTACAGTCAGTCAACATGAGCCGACTCTTATTGGGAGATCAGTGGAGACGGGCTTCTTGCCTTATGCTTCTCCGACATCTTGCTAGTTTTCGTGGGCTTTTTGTTGGTTCTCTCCTAGAAAACATATGGCCACAAACAAAGATAAATACATCGAAAGCGTCCAAGAAAGAAACTATCCGAGCACATCGCAAATTAGAGGACACACGGAATCAAAATGAATCTCAAAATGGCCATTCCCCTGACCACCGAACATCTGGCATCTGTGAAGGAGCACACGCAAGCGACAATCACCTCGCTCTTCGCCTTCTTGACTGCTCAAGGCCAAGGAGACTATCTCGGCGAGAAAGTTACCCAACTAGAACATTCTCTGCAATGTGCTCATCTGGCGGCTCAATCGCCAGAATATGGCTCGGATCCCGAGGTCATCCTCGCCGCTCTTCTCCATGACGTCGGCCGATTCATTCCAGCCGCAGAGAAAATGGGCAAGATGATCACGCCAGATGGCCAATATATCGGTCAAAAAAGTCATGAGATTCTCGGCGAGTCGTATCTACGTCAGATCGGGTTCAGCGAGAAGATTTGCCTGCTAGTTGGGGCGCATGTCATGGCCAAAAGGTATCTGGTTGCAACGGACCAGAGCTACTATGATGGACTGAGTGAGACGAGTAAACGAACACTCAAGTTCCAGGTATGTCCCGGAACATTCTATATCCATAAAAAAAGGGTTGCCAGTTAATGCTCGACAGGGTGGGGGGTTTACGTCCGAAGAAGTCCTCGAGGCGCAGAAGGATCCATTGCTCGAGGCAAAGCTTGCCGTGAGACGCTGGGATGATCAAGCGAAGGTTCCAAACATTGTTGTTCCTCCTTTGGAAGCTTATGAGGAAATGGCATATGACTGCCTACTCGGTGAGCGCTATAGCTTCCAACACGCAAAAGGCAATATTAACACAAAGAAGATTCTCGGTCCAAGTTCACTCTTCATTCAAAGGAGTATTCTCTCCCTACCAGACCAACGGTCGTGATCTGCGTCGATGGATTTGATCCGGAGTATTTGAATTCAGGGATCCAGAGAGGCGTCCTACCAAGCTTCAAGAAATTTGTTGACAACGGATTTGAGGCTACTGCCAAAAGCTGCATGCCCTCGTTCACGAATCCAAACAACGTGTCTATTATCACTGGAGCGCCCCCCTCAGTTCATGGAATCGCCGGCAACTTTTTCTTGGACCGAGACACAGGAAAGGAAACCATGATCACAGATGATACGTTGCTCCGAGGCTCGACCTTGCTAGAGCAAATGCACAAGCGAGGTGTACGAATAGCAGCAGTGACGGCCAAGGATAAATTGCGAAAGATCCTTGCACATGGCATCAAAGGCGCCGTTTGTTTCTCTGCACAGCAAGCAGCAGACTGCACAATGGATGAAAACGGGATCGAAAATGTTGAAAAGTGGATTGGACGCCCAGCTCCTAGCCAATACTCCGGGGACTTGTCCTTGTTTGTGCTAGACGCTGGAATCAAATTGCTCGAGGAAGGGCGATCGGATTTTTTGTACCTCACTCTCTCGGATTACGTTCAACACAAACACGCGCCAGGCGAGAAAGAAGCCGACGACTTCATGAAATCGATAGACGACCGCTTGGCAAAATTGGCCAGACTGGCACCAGTTGTCGGTGTGACTGGCGATCATGGAATGAGTCGGAAGTCGGACGCTGAAGGAGAGCCAAATGTGCTGTTTCTCGAGGACGCCCTCAATGCCCACTTCGGCCCTGCTGCATCCAGAGTGATCTGTCCCATTACAGATCCGTTTGTTAGGCATCATGGTGCCCTGGGCTCGTTTGTACGCGTATATTTGAAGGATACAACCCAGGTCGACGCAATGATTTCGGTTTGCAGGGAATTTCCGGAAGTCGAAATCGCCCTCAGCGGCGAGGACGCAGCGAAGGAATATGAAATGCCCTTGGATCGCGAAGGGGACATTGTGGTTATTTCTACACCCAACACCGTGATTGGCAGCCGTGAGTCGGACCATGACCTCTCGTCGGTGAGAGATCATCCATTGCGATCACACGGAGGCTTGAGCGAGCAAAACATCCCAGTCATACTGTCAACACCGGTAACTAATTGCAAAGCCGCACTGGAGAAGAGCTGGAGAAATTATGACATCTTCGACCTTGCGCTCAATTGGTCGTCGTGAGCTTCTTCTATTGTTGCGCCGTCGGACGGGTAGGAGGACCCATCGATGTATTATAATGAAGCCACCAATCATCCAAGTCCGGAAATTGCGTTTGAAAATCAAAGTTTGCCATGTTTTCCATCCAACCTACGTCGTACAAAGCCTGGTGCTCAAGTCGAGGTGTGGCGTGAAGCCTTTGGTCATGGGCCACATGAATGGGGCTGTCTTGACACCGACTCAAAAGTCTGCCAAGGCCTTCGGCAATCACGCCGAGTAGATGTTGTTGGTGCATATAGTGAGTAATCTCGCGAAGGGTAGACACGGTTTCCGTAACGAGAGATAGGATTTTGGCCGTGTCAATTCGTATGGCCGACGCATACCTCGTCGCCACTTTGAGCAGAAAAACAACGGCAAAGGCGATCATGGTGTCGAAATATAGTGGAAGCCCGTTCAAGAAAGACTGGAACTCAGTGTCTGACACGATGACCCGGAGGATGGACATGGCGGATAAGACGCCAGCATTGGCGATTTCTTCCAATTCAGGCCCCAGATGCTGTGCAGTATTTCCCGTTGTGGGTGCTCCCCGGAATGCATGGGAGCAGAGGTAGAGCTTTGCAAAGTGAAAATGAAACCCGACACCTTTCTGAGGATAATTTCCGACATTATCATTGGCTCTAAATGTTTCATTCCAGTCGGCGAACCATGTGTCCAAGGCAATCGAGTATCGACGGAGCTGGGGTAGCGTTTGTGAAGGGACTGGGGTATCAACATCGACACCAAAAGTATCGAATACCTGTCCCAAGAGAGACCATTCTTTGACTTGACTGATCAGTCTTGCGTCGTCTTCAGTTGCATTTTCGCTCTCAAGAAGGCGACTAGCGGAGTCGATGATAAAGCCTTCTCGGGACATCGGCGGTCGTCCGTAGGCTATTGAAAAGTGATGGTCGCACACGTATACCAAGTAATATAATCGGGCCTGCAAATATCCTTCACGATCTCCCTTGAGTGCTTTGTAAATCCCGCTGTGCAGGTTAATGTCTGACGCCAGTCGCACGGCTACAGAAGTCAGTTTTGTGTGTTCCTTTTGCCATTTAGGGCTGCACTTACCATTTCCGATCAACGCCCATGAGAGTTCATGCAACCAAAATGCACCAATACATAAGCCCCGTACATCTTCTTCGTTGGCATTCCGGGCAAATGTCTGTAATGCAACGAGGTTTTTGTATTCGTCATAACACACATTGAACAGATGTCCGAAAGACTGGGAGTGTAGTGCTCCAACAGTACACACCGCTGCTGTCAGCAACGGTGAGGCAAGCCGCACCGAGTCCAAGTTGGTATGGTCTCCCAGAATCCGATACAGGAAATGATCCAGTCGGAGCTGGTAAGATTCAAACAGACAAAGTGCCTGATGCAACGTAAGAATCCCCGTCGAGACCAAGTCTGGGCGTCGTGGAAAGGGGACATGATTGGGCTGAGCTGCTCTTCCAGTCTCGGAGACACACGAAGCAGGGATCGATGCCGGGCCTCCTCGGGGATCCATCACTACTTCCCAAGTAGTTCGCGGAGGATCACGAGCGTACGATTGTGCCACCGGGCCCAAATGGGATGATCCCGGATTTGGCGGCGCAGCTGGCGGACTGATGGAGCTCAATTCGCTTTCACGAACTTGTAATTCAGGCATGTCGATTTTGGTCGCTACCTGGCCCATGGCATCTTCCAGCCATCGCAGCTTTTGGACTATTGCCCCTTTCCATCTACATAGAACCAATGAGTATGTCATTTTGAGGATGGCCAGAACACTTACGTTGCATCCTCCTCCAGTATAGTCTGAAGACTTCTGTTGACAGTACAAGGAAGACCTCGTTTCTTGCACCGCGAACAGGGCGACTCGCCATCGCGCATGTGGCATTTGACCTGGTATAGATCAGCGACTGCCTCAGGCACCAACAGAAAAAGGACAAGACACACCTTCTGCTTGCGACAAGCCACACATGCGGTGATCTTGCGCGTTATGTCGGGCAGTTTCCGGTCGCCGAAGGATTCGCGCAGGGCATTCACTCCGGTCGGGGATGGCAGCGGCACATCCATTGTCTGTGCCCCCGAAACAGCCCCTATTTCTCGTTTTTAGGTGTCCAGACCAGCTAAACCAACCGCGATTCCGGTAATTCGTGTGAGCTATTGTCTCGACGTTGCAGGAAGCAGAAGTCCTCGCGGGCTTCGTGCCGGTGATAAACGGGCGATCGTTCCTGGCGCACGGGAAGCGACCGACGCACGTGGTGGGGCTGGAAGGATATCAGTGGAGAAGAGTCGTGGGTGGGTTCTCCGCCCACACGCCCGTGGCAGCGTCAACGGCGTTCATTGCATCTTGGGATTCTATCATGGCGCTCGTGCAATTCAATCCATCTACCGCGACGACGGCATTGATGCCGGGTCGAGGGCCAATGGACCAGCTCGGGGAGTCGGTTTCGTCATCCTCATGAAGTATATAACACCAATGTGCAGTGTGTGACTTGGGACAATGTTCAAGATGCTGAACAGAGCAGTCTCCAATCAATTGCCATTATACCCCGGAAGTTTTGGTCCAATATGACCTCTCTAGGAGCCAAGTTGCGGTTTCTCGTCACCGCAGGGGTTGGATTCTTCGCAGACGGCTATCTTAATCTGACCATTGGCCTTGGTAAGTGGTATTCTGATCTATAAACAGAGATCTATAAACAGAGCATTACTGAGCCATTGCAGTGGTACCGATCCTGGGCTACCTCTACTTCGAAGACAATCAAGGCCAAGTGCCGGCGGTCCAAAGCGATGTGATCAAGGGAAGCTTGAGCTTGGGCATGGTTGTCGGCCAGCTTCTGTTCGGCGTCCTGAGTGATCTTTGGGGCCGCCACACTATCTACGGCAAGGAGCTGATATTGACGATGTTTGGAACGTTAATGGTGATTCTCCTCCCATGGAAGAACATGTCTGCCTCGGGTGTCACAACATGGATTTCGGTCTTCCGCGTGGTGACTGGAATTGGGATAGGTGCAGGTCAGAATTTCTCTACGTGGTTCTTGATTGTAAATTAATATGTTTCAGACTACCCACTATCTTCTTCCCTGTCTGCAGAAAAGTCCCCATTCGCCTCTCGTGCTGTGCAAGTCTTGACAGTCTTCTCAAACATCGGCCTCGGCAATATCGCAGCTAGCATTGTCTTCTTGATCCTTCTCAAGGCCTTCCAAGGTGCAATAGCATCTGATCAGAACAATCTGGAATGGATCTGGCGGTTGCTGCTAGGCATAGGAATTGTGCCCGCTGCGCTCACTCTTTATGCACGGTTGACAATTTCGGAAACAGAGCCCTATAAGCAATGTCAGCCACCTTCCCAAGATTTCAGCCAACGCATATTAACTCTAATACAGATGTTTGCAATGACCCGGCTGGCCACAGTCGTGGCTGGAAGGAGCAGTGGGCCGACTTCCGCGAGTACTTCGGAGAATGGAGACATTCCAAGGTTCTTTTTGCGACTGCTGCTTCCTGGTTTCTCTTGTATGCACCGAACCAATTCTCAAAACCGCGCGACCTTTGACTGACATCTTCAGTGACATTGCCTACTACGGAATTAATCTCAATCAAAGCATTATCCTAGCAAGAATCAATTATGCTGAAGGCGCAACGCCTTGGGACACACTATACAAAACAGCTGTCGGCAACATCATCGTTCAGGCTGCGGTAGGCAAACACCTGGCCTTACTTCCTTTCAGTCCTAATTACAAATACAGGGATTCTTGCCTGGGTTTTATGTCGGAATCTTTCTCCCGGATCGCATTGGGCGCACACGCCAGCAGCTGTATAGTTGCTTCGCAGTCTGTATTCTGTACGCTATTTGGGCCGGGATTAGTTCTCCCAGTGCACACACTTCTACCGCAGGCCTGATGGTCATTTTTGCAATCTCTCAGTTCCTGCTAACCGTGGGCCCTAACTGCACAACTTTTCTAATTCCTGCTGAAGTCTTCCCAACACGCGTTCGTGGAACTGCGCATGGTATCTCTGCCGCAGCAGGAAAGTGCGGTGCGATCCTCACTGCATTTGCCTTTGGAACAGTGGAAGATGCAATCAGCCTGCAGGGGGTCTTGGGCTTGTTTTCTGGAACGATGCTCCTGGCTGGTTTGGTGACATTGATGATTCCCGAGGCCAAAGGGCAAACTTTGGAGGGCATTGAAAAGGATGAATTATATGCACCAAGAAGACCTGCTGATTCAGGATCATCGACTGCCACTAGCCTGACCAATGTTGCTGCCTATGAAGCCGGTCACGGGTCACTTGTCAAAGATATTTGAGGCACTTTGAAGTAGATATTATTGCCGGGCCAATATTGTTTCAAATTTTCATTAGCTGGGAATTTCAATCTTTACATATACTCCACTCCAGCTCATTATCGCAGATGACACAGGATGGTTTTGAGAAAAGGATATCAGAGTTGAGTATATTTTATTGGCAATACAACTCAACGATATTCTAATAGAAACATCAATAAGTTCATTTCAAGGGGTCCTCTGGCTGTTATAAAGTCTCTTTTTGACTCGATAATCACAAGCACGGGCTGGGGTCTCGCACGCTTACAAGACTGCTTGTCCCAGTCGGACGAGGTTAGCATTAGACAGTCTTTCCCTGTCAAACCCCTGCACTACCTGATTCAGTACTGCTTTCGAGAGCTCTTCTCGGTCTATAGTCGGGAACACTTGCCCAAAGACATTAATAACACGAAAAAGGGTACGCAGAGTGGCCCTCGACCACGTTGTCG
This sequence comes from Penicillium psychrofluorescens, assembly GCF_964197705.1. NCBI lineage: Eukaryota > Fungi > Ascomycota > Eurotiomycetes > Eurotiales > Aspergillaceae > Penicillium > Penicillium psychrofluorescens. The sequence goes on along the minus strand of NC_133443.1, from coordinate 1,440,477 downwards.
AATTTGTCACTATCCCGGGCTGAGCAATGCAGACCTCAACTCCCTCATATTCCGCGGGAAATTTGAGAACCATGAGCTCTGTTTCGCACTAGCGACAATGTTAGCACGCCACAAAAACACCCGATATCTCTCCGATACCTCAAGTACAATGGTTTACAAAAATAAGGGGTACTCACACGCATGACTTGATAGTCGCCTTTAAAAGCCGGTCTTTGTGTCGGATCTCGGGGTGTCCCCTCGGCGCTGAAGTAAAGAAAACGAAAGGGTCGAGCGGGTCCAGCCTCGTACATGGCCTTAAATCCTGCCATAGTGCAATCTTGACATACGCGTTTAACTTCGGCAGAGTTAAAGCTGCCCGTTCTGAAAGGCGTTACCGCGACAGTCCTGAAACCTCATCCAAGACCAACGTTAGCAAAATATTTCTCCAATAAAAAAGACACGACTTATGCGCACCATATGCATGCATCAGCCCCAGCAAACTCGGCTCTTACGTGGTCTGGATACTCCTCATAGTCACTAATGACAACGCTCTTCAGCTTGGATGAATCGATGTCGTCTTCGACCTGGACGGGCTTCCGGGCAAGTGCGATAACCTGGGTTATCTGGCTGATCTGCAGACTCTGACGGATGACCTCTGTGCCCACCAGACCAGTAGCTCCAGCCACAATGAGTTTCATCTTGGTTTGGGTACCGACGTATGTTTGGGTGTGGGATTCATCGGCTCCTGATCCTTAGGCAGCCAGCGTTGAGCTGATGTCTAAATGGTAGTGCGGTCGCGCGACTGTTATACATTTCAAGGGCGCTCGGGCCAACGGGTTTCGCGGCCAATATTGTTAGGCAATGCGTTCTTTCACACAATGGAATCATATCGTTATCTCACAATCATTTCGCATGCTGCGAACCCCGAAATCCGGCGGAAGCGGAGCGAATGAATCCCGAAGCTTAGATATATCTAGCTGGTGACCAGAGAAATATATATATTTATGAGAAGACACGACTGAGAACACTAGAATCGAGTAAAACATTTTTGATTGGGTGAAACCTTAATAGAGCGAAAAGCTACAGAAACTGCTATGCTGGTAAGAGGGAGGGGCCTTTCTGGGACAACAGTATGAAAAAACGGAATACATGAGAAGCAATAGATCAAATATCCAAAGTTCACTGCCAAGGCTTGACGCATGAATGGAAAAGATAAAAATAGTAGCAACCGAAAACAGACTCGGCTTTGCCTGGCGCACCTGGCTGCATCCCTTGATTGCGTAGCAAACAAGTTTTTGGGCTGAAAGGTCTGCGTTGATGGGAACTCCGTCGATGCCAAGAACAAGGAAATTATGATCCTCATCTATCTCCTAATCACAGGTTAGGGGGTTGGGGATGGCTATCTGATCTCCTCATTCTAGGGTTTCGAAAGGGGCTGTCTGAAGCCGGATTATAATATTGAAATCAAGACAAGCTCGGGGCTTACTGTATCCGGAAGGACCCAGAACATATGCATCGGAGGAGCTCAGTCAGAGACGACCGTTTAACTGCATAATTGTGATGTGGCTGGTATTCAACGTGGCGCATGGCGAAGGGCCTGTACGTTCCCACCGGTGGTTTTCCCCCCTGTCAGTTATTTTCGGGGCAGGGCTGCACAGGATGCAGTGACCAGAGTGGTCGTGGCGGCAACGGATGTTGACGCTAGACCTGCACGGCATTTGGAAGACTCGCGATAATTGCGTTTCAAACTGAGGCGTCCAGCAGATCACCACGCCTGCTGGACGATCACTGCCCTTTTTGTTAGCATCCTTGAGCTCTTTGAATCCCCCTTGACAGGTTCCCAAAACTGGGTTTGAGCTCTTATCTTTGGGGGAAAGCTCAAGAAACATAGGGAAATAGTTCTTTTTTGTTGTCTCAAGTCAGTCAGGTCGATTGTCTCTTGGTTCAAAAAAGGCCACCATCACGGTTCAACTAGTCGTAGATCATTGCGGGGCGGGTTAGGGCAAGAGCTAATTACCTGAAACGTCATGTAGACATTGCACTTCACGGGCAGCACACTGGAGACGAACGATCGACCACAGCCTCATAAGGATCAACATGCTAAGCCACTCTGAGATAAGGTTGCTGGAATTCCGCAGCTCGGACCACGGCGTGCCTTGCATGCTACAGCGCTAGCGCAGTCAAACATTGCTCCCCCAAGCGAGGTCGGAATGTCCGCGCACTCCCAGTGACCAACACGCGTGGGAAAAACAACTTTATCTTCTGAAACACGGGGGTCTATATGGCGTTTCGTGGGTTTTGCAGGCCCGGTCGGAGTCCGCACCTTCACAGACACGCGCTGCATGCATACCTCGGGAAAGGGACACGGAACGGCCCCTGTTCAAGGGTCTAGAGCACCCTGAGGGCAAGTTGGGGGCTCCCTATTCTGTCAATTGCGGAAGAGAATCGCTTTTCTTGTCGACAACGGGAAGAAGTCCATAGTTTTGAGGCTCGTTTCAAACGCAGATCTATAGCATCCGGTGGCGCTCTCAAGCTACATAAGGCCTGTCTAATCAACAACGCCTTGGTTTTTGAGGCTTGTTCCACTTGCATCGATGAAACACCAGCAGCTGCAGGATCCAGCTTCTTGTGATCAGTCTCGTGAATGGCACCGGATTGGACAATCCACGTGCCCCCTTCCCGGGCCAAAAAAACAGTCGAGTCGGTCTGAAACAAGGCGGAGGAGATCTTCCTCTGCCTTGTGGTGGAGGTCATAGCATTCCTGGCAGCTGCACTAACAAGCAGCGGTGCAGAGTGACTCGTCAACCCGGAAAAAAGAGGACGTGGTCGGTATGGACTTGATCCTGCGAGATTCTCCGAGATCAGGTCCTGCCTTCTTTGTCACTATTCTGAATCGCGGTGGCTGTAGATCGGTAGGGCAGCCACCTCGAGAAAGGAACAGCGAGAAACATGGAGGCGCAGGCAAGACACGCGTGGCCTGAAGAATGTTATTCGCAAGCCTCTCCGCGCTAATTTCCGAGTTTACAATCGGAGCGTAGGGCCAGTGCGCGTGGATCTCCATGCGATCGACCACGTTGGTTGGTGTTTCAAGCTGCCTGTTGGCGAGACCCTAGGCCCCTTGAGTCAAACCCACGCGAGCGTGCCCTCGGAGGCATGCAACGCGCACTTGCTGCTTTTGGGGATCGGCAATCTAGATTTGACTGGTGATGACGTCCCCCCTGTCCAGGTTGATCAACGGGCAACGGATGCCTTTGTTTTGATGCCTCCCTTCGGCGGCGCGCTCCAGAGCTTGTACAAAATCGGATTCTTACACTTCATCCCTTTACTGAGGCTTCGGCGTAGATGCTGAATGGGGCATATCCCGCCCTGAAACATGTGGTCCGCCATGTGCCCGGGCATATCCCTTTGGAATGTCTTACTCGGCCACGGAGGACGATCGTGGCGGGCCTCCACCGTGGACCCTTGTGTATCGTATCGTGTACCTGCCTAGCTCCATGCAGGGGGAAAAAGCCAATCACAGCCAGCCTGTCGCCTGTTTTGCATTGGTGGAGAACCGGGTATGTGCTTCGTCACTGGTTTGCTTTCGGGTTAGTGTCCATCCAAAGGAATTTTCAAGCCATGGGGGTTCACGCGGATCGCCGTAGAGAGCTTTTAAGGCCCATGGCAAGTGGACCCCATTGTCGTAGGCTAAAGACGTACTATGTGAAGATCCTTCCTTCATTCCTCTGTTTTGGAAGGCCCGTCTCAATTCTCCCATGTGGGACATGATGCAAACCCCCAGACCCCCTGCTCGCGTGTGCAGCTGCATGTTTTCTCGGAGCATAGCCTCGCCGTTTCAGGAGCATATAAAGCCTCGGTGCTGCCGGGCTCTAGCATCGTATATCTCACTCCATGTGCTCCATTGCAAGCTCCCTTCTTCACCCTACTTCGTGCGTCTCGTCAGAAACCAGGCTAGCGTCTTATCAAAGAGCTTGGACACTTGTTCCACCTGCTTCTCTACCTCTTGGGCTGTCAAGCCAACCAGCGGGGCTTTATATCAAGCATCAGGCAAAGGCCTCAATCATGTCTCTCCCAGAACCGAAGCCCGCCGCAAGGTATGTCTCAACGAAACGAAGCAATTCGCAAACATAGCTAATGATGTGAAATTTTATCAGTCGTCGCAGCGGAGCCACCACCATCTTAACACAAGGAAATGTCAGCCAAATACCAAGAAGCAGCTACAGCGCCGTGGAACGATTCATGCGAGCCCCTACCTCGGAAGGTCCATATTTTGCTGGGGCACGGATGCAAGAGAGATCCACACATCTCACAGTGCTGTCAACCCACCTCAATGCAGTGGATGATATTATAAAAGCAAAAAGCTAGATCAATCCGAGGAAAGAAAGGGAGAATGGGTTTGTCATGTGTCTATGTAAAAATGTCTATCATGTATATTAGGAGTCAACAGGAGGGTCTAGATACCAAAATACAGCCGATTAAAGAAAAAGGCAGCCACTCGATCACAGTATCTCCGAAATATACGTCGCCACCTCCTCATATTTGGTGCTGGGGAACTCATGCCCAGCCTCGTAGAACTTGAAGACCGCGTTTCCACCCAAGGCAGCCGTGGCATCCGGCACAAGCTCATCCCTGATGATGATTGCATCATTGATGCCACACAGAATGTGGACCTTGTGAGCAGGTTGGCCGTCTGTAGTGGCGCTGTTCTTCACGGTCAGGTAATTCCCAAGGCGCGTCCATGTATTCCGCTGACGCTGGGCCAGAATCGGGCCGTGCCGCATACTGGACATGAATGCGTGAACAAAGCCGGCGTGGTTGTTCACCTGCCATGCTACCGCCGCGGGCACATTGATATTCGGGTACTCTCGCGACAGAATCTGCACAGCGGCAGCACTTTGCGACGGAAGCTCCTCGGTCAGGGCGTCCGCGGCATTCAACTTTTCGCTCTTCGGCTTCGGAGACACCAAAGGACCAGCCCGCAGGCGACGGGCGACCATAAGGCTCAGCAGCCTCTCGGGCATCAGACCACGCGAGTAAAGAAGGTGTGACTTGAAACTAATCTGGGAATCTCGAACGAGTCCAGAGGGAGCCAGAAGGACCAGCGACGACAGCAGCTGAGGAAAGAACGACGCGAAAGCCGTAGCAATGCCACCACCCAGAGAATACCCGACCAGACAGAACTTGCCGGACTCCGCACCCGTCCAGGCGAGTGGTGACGAACTCAGAGCAAGTAGGATTTGCGTGGAGAAGAGGCGTTCGTCCTGAGGTAGATCAGCCGGGCAATCCGAGTACCCTCTTCCAAACCTAGACGAGGTCTGTTAGCCAAGCGGACTCCGATGCGATCGTCTCCAGGGTCATAGTCCACCTACAGGTCGAAGAGCATCACCCGGCAACCTCGGTCCACCAGCGCATGGGCTAAGCCGCCAAGCGCGATACAGGGCGTGGTAATGCCATGCACCAACAAAACTTTCGGGCCATCCTCGGGACCCCATTCATACACTCTGACCGAGCCGTACGGGCTCAAGACGTCGCGCGCCCCGGGCAAGGCATCTTTCGGGAGAGGGAGTTTGCGGTTCTCCGCGTCGGATAGCGATGGAAGGAGGGATGCGCGCGGCGAGAGAAGAACCGCCTCCCGGTGTTCGGTTGGCGAAAAGAGAGAGCGGATCAGCAGGCCGAGGGTGAAGGAGGCGCCCGTCGCGGCGAGCAGGGGAAGTCGGGACCGTGGGTTGGCCAGGGAATCGGACAGGAAATCCACGGTTTGGCTGTACAGGGCCATGGCTCCTCTATGGATAATGATTATACACCTTGTCAAAACGAATGGGTGGAAGAAAGAGAGGAATCCCCTGAGGTTGGCAACGGGTGAGTTACTTGGGGTTGCCGTGGAGCCGAGGCCAATCGCTGACGCCATGTGCCTGATAAGATAACGAACATGGATAGTGAATTCGTGTTGATATTTATTTACTTCCCGTGACTCTATACGCAAGGCATGCGAACACTATGAATGCTGTCTAAAGAATTGACTGCGTGCCGGGTCTGGAGGGGGCATCGACACTTCAGTCCACCCGACATCTCGTTCAATCGAGATCGTGGTGTGATCGCTTGGGGCCATACGAGACCCCCTCCCAAACGTGTTCGTGAGAACAATCTCTTCCTCATCTTGGGGCCGGAAGGCCTTGCTGGAAGAGTGATGGTAAGACAAGCCGCTTTTGTAAGATAGGCCCGTGGAGTGCCCGTGCCCGTCACTTTCGAGCCAGTTCGGGAATACCCGGCGGATCAGGGGCCGCAGCGTGGGGAGACAAGCACAGATAATCCCAATGCAGGGTTCGACACTGGACCAGATGAAGGCGTCGGATTGGTTCCATGTTAGGTCGTTATTCGCGTACATATGGGTCAGGAAGTAGATTCGGATCACACCCGCCACGCACGCACTAAATATCAATCGCAAAAGGGAGTCGTCAGCAATCCAGAAGAAGCTAAAGGCGAAGAATGTAGTAGAACGAAGAGTGCGCTTACAAGCCAGCCAGAAGGAAGATTCCAAGTACAGTCAGCTTTCGGTTCATGGGCATTTGAAGCTGCAGTACCATTGACATGGGACAGATCAGGATAAGGAAGTCCGTGAAAACGCTCAGCGCCGCATTGGAAATGAAGAAGGCGTAGACGTTGATGCATCTCCCCTCGTAAGTGGGGTTTGTATATTGTTTCCAGAAATAGTCGTAAGGCCGACACTGAAAACCCGCGGTGACGATGATCGCGACACACCAGCCAAGCACTAGGAACGATATTCCATAAAGCACTCGCCGGAACCAGGTGATGGGGAAGATGCGATAGTAGAGAAGGATAACAGACATTTTGACGGCTGGGACGACGCTGCCATAGAAAAATTCATAGAGCCAGAGGAGCTGTTGGAGGTGAAGAGAGTTATCGCGTATTAGCCACCCGTTATGTCGGATTGTTTCTTGAGTACTCATTCCGGGCGTCGATCACTCACTTCGGTGACAGTGCCAACGTTCACACCGGGTGCCCAGACATGTTTGCCGACCCCGTTTTTGACCACTAAGATAGGCGTCAGTTTCCAGTTCGTTGCATCTTTGGTGTTCGCCCGGTCGTCCCAATCAACCCATAAAGGATGAGAGAAATTGGCCGGAGTTGCCTTACCAATTACACCCATGATCCCATTGCCGTACGCAAAAACCTGGGTTAGATTTTAGCTTAAGGGTTGGTTTCTCGCAAACGACTCAATCATTACCAATGCCACTGCCAGCATCCAGTCATCCCACCAAAGATTCGCTTTCGATAGGGATCTGGAGATGAACCGCACAATCACGGCAATCGTCGCCAGGGCGAGCAGAGCCATATCAGCGCCTATGACTTGGGGACCGACGTTCTCGGAGAGATCTATGCCCGCAGGCGGTCCGGAAGCCATGCCGGAGAAATGCAAGTTAGGAATTCAAACCACACATGCTAGCCGCAGAAAACCAGAGGAAGAGGACGGGGTGAATTGGTGTGGGTGGGGGCTGTCACTTGTATTTGTAGGCCAAACTTCGAGTTTCAACGTTCCCAGGGGCCTGGAATCCCAAATCAATAAACCGCTAAGGGACCCACGATCCTTTGGCGGAAAGCGAAGCTGTCTGCCGGAAAGACAGTTTGGGCTAGGTCCAATTAGGAAAGACGTTCACAACTGACACACGCCATCTTATTCTCGAGTCTCCACCAACAACCCCCGGTCAATGTGACTGATTAACCGGGAATTAGTTCTGTCACATTTACATAGGGGCAATTGAGATAGTTCAGAGTGTAGACATTTCGTGACCCCGGTTTTAGAACCTAATGCTGCGCGCTCGGCACTGGTGTTTAGCAGAATTCTCGTTCTCGATATTTGACTTTTGGTGATCAACGAATCAGCAGGCTCCCGGAATACTGTAAAGGGTTAGGTCGGTAGTTAAGTTCGGCGAAGGAATACGCTCTGGCCCCCAAGTGTCAACGAAAAGCTTTTCGTTCCTCAAAACCCAAGGGTGATATCGCGGCCTTCCTACTTTTGCCAGGTGGGCGGTCGAGTGTTTTCTTTCGGAGAGGCGAGAATGGTTCCTTTCTAGGATGAGTGGACAAATGCTGATGTTGTGCGGAGTAATGTTCCAGAATTACGGCCCTTCGGACACCCCCTTAAAGAAAACCTTAAAAAAAGCGGGCCTGTCAAAAATGAAATTACCGGACATCCCCACGGATGATGCTCCCATGTCTGACTCCGGTTTGAAATTGAAATTGTATCGATGTACGGAGTAGTCAACGAGACGATCGCTAAATAATGCCTTGTCAAATGCCTGGTCAAACTACATGGCCCCAGCAATTAGCCTAAACCTATCTTGGTTAGTTACCCCTGTCACTTTGTGAGAAAGGAAGGACTGGACCGTTACTGGATCGTTGTCCGAGACCGTTGTGACTATCGTTAGACCCCATAGCGGATTATGGTTGCTACGGCCGGTGAGGATTTGAAAAATCTGTCAAGAATTGGATGCATCATACGCCTCTTTTCAACGCCTCTATTTCCTCTTGAGCTAGTGCTTATTAGTTATTGCGCTCCCTAGATTTTTGGACATTCCCAGATTTATTCTAATCAGAGATTGGTTTATTCGTGTATTGCATTTCCATTTAGGGTAATCGTGCTGGCGCTCTTTGACACAGTCGCCTAAATTATCTGCGGAACAGGTCACTCCCCTATGCTAGGCGTGCGGCAAACGGTAGCTGATGTGCTGCCGAGGCTGCCCGGGAGGCCACTGCGGGGTTATATCCAAGCACATTCAAACACAGATTGTAGTCTTAAATTCAAAGACAATGACATCGTAGCACTTTTATAGTTTAACATGAGCTACATGTGCGGCGTAACTCGGTCTCACGTTAGTTTAGATGCCATCTACATGCCCTCGCTAGATAGAATTGTGGCGTCGCTATGTATGTACTCTGCCAAGAGAAGTAGGATTCGTCGAGTCAAGTGCGACGAAGAAAAACCTTTGTGCCATCGCTGCTCGTCCACCGGAAAATGCGATTATTTGGCTTTGTCTCTTGCAAGCCAACGTGTTGAATTGTCCCCTTCTCTTTGTCTCACGGTCCCGATGAAAAGCGAAGCTTTGAGTACTATTTCTTCAGGGCAGGCCCCTCCATTGCGGGGGTTGTGAGACGTGAGTTTCTGGAAAGCCGTTGTGCTGCAGATATGCCGATCTGTGCCCGCGGCATGGGATGCCGTGGTAGCCACCAGCCTATTTTATAAAGCGCCACAGAGATCTTGGATACGGCCCCTTCTGGAAAGATGTGCCTCAGGCTACAGATACCCATCCGTTTCTTCGACAGGCCATGGCATGTTACGCGAGTTCTTTGAGTGCCGTCTGGATGCTGATCCTGCGGGGCACGATGGATATCTAGGTCGCCCTGATCAGCTGTACCCTTTTTATCTGCATCGAGACGTTGCAAGGCCAAGGCCATGGAATTGTATAAGCAGGGTGTAAAGATGCTGCAGGATATACCCCGGCACTCCCAGCAGCCAGAAAATCGTCCGTCGCATTCGGCATTTTTGGAGCAGTTCATCGCGCTTTATATCCGGCTGGGTGCTGTTGCAAATGTCACGGCCAGCGTTCCATTCGATCTATCAGTTCCGATGCAAGATAATGAGTCGGAGGGGTGCTATTCCTTATATGCTGCACAAAATTCGCTTACCTGGCTACTCGCTCAGTGTCTAGTCTACGAAAGTGCCGTAGCCAAACATGTTCGAGAATTGGGCACTTCCAGACAGAACAGACATTCACTTCCTAGCGGCGCAACTTAGAACCAAAGCTCACGCAGTGGAGGCGGAGCTGCACTTGGCTCCAAACCTAAACTCGGGCGCGCTGTCCACACTTATCATGATGTACCACGCCATCTATATAATCTTTCGACATCTCTGCGCCATCATGAAACCATCATATGACCAGTACAGAGAGGCAACCTCATTTCACTTTCGAGATCGGTGTGGAATATCGCTGCTGCTCACGGCAATAAAATGTAGAGAACCCTCCATCCGGCACCAAGCCTCTCACTCCTCCAAAAGTGTCCTTCCATCCACGGCTTCTCCATGGTCAGTAACGATCCGCACTCGTCGCCAAACCCATCGTGATAGAGGAAAGCCTAGACTGCGACTCAATCAACACGAAAATTATCGACGAAGAAACGCGACGTCTGCAATACGTTACCGTGTTCAACCAAAAACCCGCGCAGTATAGTCTAATCATTGCTAGGAGAAAACCTGTCGATTCAACCGACCACGCTGGATCGAACTTGGTGGAGGGACGGGTCACGCTGCAAATGGGATGAATTGATTAGGGCTTTGTTTCTCTAATCCTTGTCGTGTATTAGTTCAGGGTCGCGCCCGGCACGTGTCGTGATTTAAACATCGACTACTGCGATGGAACGGCCGTGTCGCATTGGGCAACTTATCCTCGATCTCGCTTCCAGCCATGAGAGCATTGGCTAGGACGGAGGCTGAGTTGGTGCTTGAGACTCCAAAGGAGACAAATGCATTTGCCAATGTGTCTACAGCGACGGATTGCCACACATCTGGCGAATTCAATCGCTGTTTGAATTTATCCAGAACTCCCGGTCATCCCTGTGTTGAATAGAGGGAGCGTGCTGTCAGCTGTGACTAGAGCTGGCACAAAACTACATACCAAATAGTTAGTTTCGATATGACGTGAGACATGAGATGACTGGCATTTAGGGCTATGTACATGATGCCCAACATGATTCATGTTCTTCACTCGAACCCCACAAGTGGGACACCCGCTAGACAAGCCCCGCCGCTCATCCTTCATCTTCCATTCAACCGTTAGTGCTTCAGGTTAATACTGTGTTCTTCAATCATACCCAAGGTACATGCAGGGAGTTCTCCTACAGCATATCCTGGATGTTGCAAGCTACTTGTGCAGCATTTCTTTTTGTAACAATTAAAGCGTCATCTCCGCTCCCAGACTCTCGCCATCTAGTCTTGCCATGGCCCTCCAACCGTGTTCCTGACATGCTGGTTTGGTGTTTAGCATGGGGAGCGCCACGAGGTACGAAGCGGTCTCTTGGCATCTAATTGGCGTTATGTGATTGAAGGAAATTCTTCCATTCTGGTCTCGATGGCAGCCACCATCACAAATGAGGGGCTCGTTTTCGATCCGAAACGCCTTTTCCCGGGGGAGGCGTGAAGGGCAATTTTCCACCTACATCATCTAAATCTGTCAACATGCTCCTTTCAACCGAAATATACTGCTCTGGCACAATATTTCAGGGAGATCGACAGGAGACTAAGCGCTAAAACGTTTCGATCCGCAGCCGAACGATTCTAAAGAAAAGACAACACTTCCCCAAGAGACAAAACTGGACCGGAGGACTCTCCGTTAGTATAAAAGTTGAAACTACAAGGGCCCTGTCTATCCGCTCCATTTCTAGTCTTGAAGATGGCGATCCATCAACGACGATCTTTCCCATCCTCATCGCGGCCCCAAGTCCACTGCGAAATTGATGCACGACACTGGTGCTTCTCTACTCTCGAAACACTGCCCTTTTGTTCAGTCATTCCTTGTCATCCAAGCCAATTTCGCGACGGCCTTGCGGACCGCAGCACCGTTCATGGCGTAGTGCCTGTTTCCGGCCTGGCAAAGCAAGATGGTAATGAAGGAGATGGGTATATAAAGGCGACATATCCTCTCCTACAACCTTCATTTTTTCAACATTGCAGGCCAGAAAGCAGACTCGATATTTCAACTTCACTCTTTTCAATACCTTCCAAAGATGTATGAACGCGCGTTCCTTTTCTCCGCCATAATGGCGGCCGCTCGCGCTCAGCAGGCTGGTACGCTGACGACTGAGACTCACCCCTCTCTGACGTGGGAGAAGTGCGCATCTGGTGGTAGCTGCACTGAGCAGTCTGGATATGTAGTCGTTGACGCCAATTGGCGCTGGGTTCACGACATCAACAGCTCGACGAATTGCTATACCGGTAACACGGTAAGCGCCCCCGCTTATTTTTTTCTGTCATTTTTAACAAAAGAATCAGTGGGATGCAACTCTCTGCCCAGACGACACTACCTGTGCCGCGAACTGCGCTCTGGATGGCGCCGACTACTCCGGTACCTATGGCGTGACGACCGACGGCAGCGCCCTGACCTTGGGTTTTGTCACCGGCTCGAATGTTGGCTCGCGTCTCTATCTGATGGAGGACGACAGCACCTATCAGATTTTCCAACTTTTGAACCAGGAGTTCACGTTTGACGTGGATGTTTCGAACCTCCCGTGCGGCCTTAACGGTGCTTTGTACTTTGTCTCCATGGATGCCGACGGTGGCATGTCCGAGTATAGCGGCAACAAGGCTGGAGCCAAATACGGCACAGGCTACTGTGACTCGCAATGCCCTCGGGATCTGAAATTTATCAATGGCCAGGTAATTCTAAGTAGCTAGTACTCACGCAAATGCTGATAATTGAACACAGGCCAACGTGGACGGTTGGGAGCCCTCCAGCAACGACGCAAACACCGGTATCGGCGGCCACGGCTCATGCTGTGCGGAGATGGACGTGTGGGAGGCCAACAGCATTTCCACCGCTCTGACTCCTCACCCTTGCGATACCGCCAGCCAGACTATGTGTGATGCCGACAGCTGCGGCGGAACATACTCGACTAGCCGCTATGGAGGTACCTGCGACCCTGACGGATGTGACTTCAACCCTTACCGCATGGGCAACACGAGCTTTTACGGACCCGGCGAGATTGTCGACACAAACTCCAAGATGACGGTAGTGACGCAGTTTATCACCAGCGACGGCACGGACACCGGCACCCTCAGCGAGATCAATCGTATCTACGTGCAGAATGGAGTGGTCATCGCCAACTCGAACTCGGACGTCAGCGGCGTGAGCGGTAACTCGATTACTTCGGACTTCTGCACGGCCCAGAAGACGGCGTTTGGTGACGAGGATATCTTTTCGCAACACGGCGGCATGTCCGGTATGAGCACGGCTCTGTCCGGAGGCATGGTGCTCGTCATGAGCCTGTGGGATGATTACTATGCCGATATGCTCTGGCTCGACAGCGACTATCCCACCAACGCGACGGCCACCGACCCCGGCGTTGCTCGTGGTACTTGCTCGACCAGCTCTGGTGACCCGGCCACGGTCGAGTCGCAGTCTGGGTCGGCCAATGTGGTCTTTTCCAACATCAAGGTTGGTCCGATCGGGTCGACCTACTCGTCGTAGGACAGTTTTATTTCAAATGTTGTTGTGGTTGTTGTGGTTGTGGTTGTGGTTGTGGTTGTGGTTGTATGTAGCTTTAGTTGTGTTTGGTTCGGGAATGAATTGACTTTCCAAAGCGGAGCACCGGAAAATCCTCGGCCCGTAGAAAAATCACTGGACTTTCGGTTGTACTAGTTGCTTGATGGAGACAATACTCCTGTAGCAGCCATGTTTGACACGGTCTGCACTCTGCCGCTCTCGGCAGACCTGTTCACCCAGTCCATTCACCCCCAAGAACCCGTGGTCTCGGTTGGGCTGGCGTCGGGCCATGTCCAGACCTTCCGCTTACCTCTGGAGGATGGAGACAGCGAGGACGGAGCTTCGAACTCGTCCGCACGCAATGGCAAGGGACACATCGATACCATGTGGCGAACGAGGCGACACAAGGGCAGCTGCCGGTGCTTAGGGTTCGGCGTGGACGGCCAGGCGCTGTACTCGGCGGGCACGGACGGGCTCGTGAAAGCGGCCAATGTAGAGACGGGCCAGGTGGAGAACAAGATTGTCATTCCTTTGGGGAAAAATGGGTAAGAGATCTTTGATGTGTATTTTATTTTGGGGCTGACTTGAACGCGGTACAGCTCTGTCGACGCTCCTACGGTCATCCACGCGCTATCTCCTCAGACGCTCTTGCTCGCCACGGACTCGAGCGCACTGCATCTCTACGATCTGCGCATTCCCTACTCAAAGGTCTCAGCTCGGCCCGAGCAGTCGCACCACCCGCATGATGATTACATCTCGTCTCTGACTCCGCTACCAGCCTCTGAGACGAGTACTTCGGGCTTCAGCAAGCAATGGGTGACAACCGGCGGGACGACCCTGGCGGTGACCGATCTACGACGAGGCGTCCTGGTGCGCAGCGAGAACCAAGAAGAAGAATTGATCAGCTCGGCATATATCAGCGGGCTACCGTCCACTGGAACGAGCCGCGGCCAAAAATTGATCGTGGGGGGCTCCAGCGGTGTGATGACGCTCTGGGAAAAGGGCGCATGGGATGACCAGGATGAGCGAGTCTACGTGCACCGTGACGCTGACGGCGGCGAGTCCATTGAGACGCTGTCCGTCACCCCGGACTTTTTGGGCAAGGGGAAGCTCGTGGCCGCTGGTCTAGGCAACGGGCTGGTGAAGTTTGTGCGCATTGGGTCCAACAAAGTGGTTTCGGAGGTCATGCACGACGAAACCGAGGGTGTCGTTGGCTTGGGATTTGACGTCGAAGGACGCATGGTCTCGGGTGGCGGGCAAGTGGTCAAGGTCTGGCATGAGGCGGTTGGCAGCGCCGGTGAATCGGCAGGCGAGAAGCACATGCTTGGCAGTGCCAGTGACGACAGCGAGGCCGAGTCCGCAGATAGCGATCGAGACGAGCGGCAGGGCGACAAGAATCGGAAGAAGCGCAAGCGGGTCAAGGGCAAGGACCGCAGCGCTAACCAACAGGTCATGGCCTTTCACGACATGGACTGAATGCACATTCGGATATCCCGTCTACAGAAAAAGTGATGTGTGGCATACAGCGTGGTGTTGGGGTGGAAAAACAGCAATTGATGATCAACAATCCAACGGATCTAATCACAGCCGACTCGGCAGTTCATACCTTCATACCCGGCTTATTAAAGCTTACCAAATCCTTAGTTAGGTATCGACGGGGGATTTCCGCGATGGGTGTAACAACATCGAACACATTGTAGAAAGGAGACGCGAGGCAAGGGATGAGATGACTCGGAAAATATCGTTACGAACACGATGTAGGAATTAGGGCTGAAGATTCTCCTCTAGAATGGCACCCCACGAGTGCACGCCCCACGTCGAGCATGACTTCATCCCGAAAGATTCATGGCCGGTGGGGTGTGGGGAACAAGATATAAAACCTATCCATCGGCAGTTCCGTCCTCTTTCTTCACCCCCCCATCCACCATGGACGCCTTCGAGTACAACTCCAACCCTGGCCGCGTCATCTTCGGCAGCGGCACGCTCCAAAAACTGCCCGATGAGATCGCCCGGCTGCAACTCAAAGCACCGCTGGTGCTGTCCACACCACAGCAGATCAGCCAGGCCGAGAGCGTCAAGGCCGTACTCAAGGGCCAAGTCGCGGGAATCTTCACCGAGGCGACCATGCACACCCCGACCCATATCACGGACAAGGCCCTCGAGTACGCCCAGGCGCAGGGCGCCGACTCGGTCATCTCCATTGGCGGTGGTAGCACTATTGGCTTGGGCAAAGCGATCAGTATCCGCACGGGCTTGCCGCATATCTCTATTCCAACGACCTATGCTGGTAGCGAGATGACCCCGATTCTGGGGGAGACTGCCGACGGCTTGAAGAAGACTCGCTCCGACCCAAAGATCTTGCCGGGGACGGTCATTTACGATGTCGACTTGACCATGACCCTGCCGCCGGCGATGAGTGCCACTAGCGGTATCAACGCCATCGCGCACGCCGGTAATTATTCTCATTCGGTCTTTCGATTAGTCCGTCAAACTAATGATTCCTATAGTTGAGGCGCTCTACGCCCGGAACACCAACCCGATCATCAACATGATGGCCATTGAGGGCACGCGGGCGCTGGCCTCCTCCCTCCCCGAGATTGTCGAAAACCCATCCTCCCAGTCCGCACGTTCCAAGGCCCTATACGGCGCCTGGCTATGTGGAACCTGCCTGGGCAGCGTGGGCATGTCCATCCATCACAAACTGTGCCACACGCTCGGCGGCAGCTTCAACCTCCCCCACGCGGAGACACACACCGCCGTCCTGCCGCATGCTATCTCCTACAATGCACCCAACATCCCGGAAGCCATGAAGCAACTGGCTGATGCACTTCCCGATAGCAATGGCGATGCCATCCACGGGCTGAATGTCCTTCTGACCAAGGTCAAGGTCAAGCGCGGGTTGAATGACTTTGGGATGAAAGAGGAGGACGTTGATAAGGCGGCTGATATTGCTGTTTCAAATCCGTACTGGAATCCCCGCGCCATTGAGCGGGCACCTATTCGTGAGTTGATCCGGCGGGTCTGGGCCGGTGAGCCGGCGCGGGCAGATCTGTAAATATCAGTAGAATCTTTTACTGGATGAATTCATTATACTCTATTTGTCTTGAAAAGACGACTTTGTAAATGCCTTGAGAGTTATATCTCTAACCTGATAACTAAGGGCTTGTTGTATTGAAATCACGGATTTGACGGGCCCGATGTGGGGTCTTTTCCAAGAATCTTTTTTTTTCCTCTTCTGCCCCTCCATCACCAAACAACAGTTCACACGATGGGCACCGACATGGAGGCAGCGCCCGTGCTGTCGACTCCTGACTCGCGCATCCTCGAAGAAACCGATCCCGTGGCTCCCCGGGAAGTGTCCCGGTTGTCGGACGACGAGCTCGCCATCACCTACGACATCGAGCGCACGCTGAAAGAAATCCGCCAGGCGCGGTACAAGCGCATCGCTCTCCAGTTCCCCGACGAAATGCTCCCGGATGCTCCGCGAGTATTCCAATTGCTCAGCCGCGGCCTGAATCGCGAAGAACTCACCACGACGAATGGCAGCCAGACCCCGAGTCAAACTGCTGATGGCGCCGACACGAACCTGCCTCAATCCATGTCACAGCTTCAGGTTGACGAGAAGGAAGAGAAATGGACTCCTCGCCTGTACATTCTGGCGGACACCTCCTACGGGACCTGCTGCGTGGACGAGGTGGCGGCGGAGCATGTGGACGCGGACGTGGTGGTGCATTATGGGAGATCGTGTCTGTCGCCAACGGCCCGACTGCCCGTGATCTACGTCTTTACGCACAAAGCGCTGTCCATCGACCCCGTGGTGCAGGCCTTCAAAGCAACTTATCCCGATCCAACGGCCAAAGTTGTCATCGCCGCCGACGTGACTTACACCGACCATGTTCCCGCCGTCCACACCCGCCTCGTGGAGGACGGATACAGCAACCTGTTCGCGACAGAAGTCGTTCACGAGCCCTCCTCCGCCATCCCCAATCGCACCGTCCCCGACTCTGTCCGAGACGCACCAGAGACACTATCCGAGTGGCAGCTTTTCCACATCTCCGACCCGCCAACCACCCTCCTTTTGACCCTTGCCTCTCGCGTATCCGCGATCCATATCTACCCTACGGATACGCCCAGCAGCGACACAGTAAAACCCTTGCCCGCATCCACGGCCATGGCCTTACGACGTCGATACGCCATCATCACCTCCCTGACGACGGTCCCCATCTGGGGCATTTTGATCAATACCCTCAGCGTGAAGAATTATTTGCATATTGTGGACCATGTGAAGGAGCGGATTGCCGCAGCCGGCAAGAAGAGTTATATGTTCGTGGTGGGCAAGCTCAATGCGGCCAAGGTCGCCAATTTCAGCGAGATCGGTGGCTGGGTGGTCATTGGCTGCTGGGAGAGCTCGTTGGTGGATTCCAAGGATTTCTGGAAGCCGGTGATCACCCCGTTTGAGCTGGAATTGGCGTTGACGGGGGACGCGGAGCGCGTGTGGACGGGAGCGTGGCAGAGTGATTTCCAGGCTGTCCTCGATCAGCCCCGACAGGAGAAATCGGCAGCCGCCAACAATTCAGACGAGGACGACCTGTCGGAATCCGAATCCGCGCCGCCGGAGTTTGATTTGCGCACCGGGCGATACGTCTCGCATTCCCGTCCGATGCGGGATCCCGGGGCTGTCCGGATCGATGGATCATCTGGACCGTCCGCTGCTCGGGCCTTGGCTCGTCGGACCAGAGGCGATCTGACCATGATCGGCGGCGCCGTGTCGCCGGGGGCTGAATTCTTACGATCCCAGCGGACGTGGAAGGGGCTGGGCAGCGATTTTGACATCCGATATGACGAGGAGGATGACAGCACACTGGTCCAGGAAGGGCGCAAGGGCATCGCTAGGGGGTACACGGTGGGCGAGTCCGAGCGGCACTAACTGATCACGAAACATGGAAGAACAAGTATAGTTAGCCCTCATATTAACCGCTGCACGTAAGAAACCAATCAATAATCCGTATAGTAGAATCGTCCTACTGTCACATGACTGGGGGGCTCCCTTCCTGATCCATCTCTCATCCGTCCTGGGCTGGTCGATTCCTCTTTCTCGGTGTCTGACTCTCTTCTTACTCTTTCCTCCATTCCTCCCTCCCGCTAGGACCATTCTCCCTTCCGGTGCCTCCGTGTCTCCCTCCGTGCCGCCCGACCCTTGCGATCACACCGTCTTATCGACGATCGACTCGCTACGTTTGATGGCCTTGCATGGTGGCTTGTCCTGGGTGAATGATCTCCCATCGACACCTTCTCCCCCTCGTCCTACCATGTGCTGTGCCTCTATCTTCGCCCGCGACCGCGCGCCACCTCGATTCTCCGTCTGAGCGACGGCGTGTGTCCTCCGTCCGTCACGCGGATATAGGTGATGAGCCGCCCGGATCTCACCACCATGACACACGCAGTTACCGACGAACCACCAGCGCCGCAGCAGGAGCTGGTGGAAGCCGCACTCCAGCACTCAGTCGTCCCCGACGAGCGGCCTCTTTCAACCTTCGAGCGAGTGATCACAACCCATGCGCCCATTCTGGAATCGCTCCTCCTCCAGATCCCCACCGACACCCTCATCAAACTCTACCACACCTCCCATTACCTGCGGTCATTCCTCCGATCATACCCGACCGCATGGAAGTCCCTCTCCTTTCGTCTACTCTTCCCATCGGGTACCCTCCCAACGGCCCGGATTATCGTGCCGGGGCTGCCCGAGCCCATTACGCATCGCCAGTCGCGTCCCTACGCGCTTGACCAATTGTTAATGAACATCGTGATACCCTTCAGCGGATGCTTGAAGAGCCTAACTTTGGACAACACAGCAGTGTCGGGACAGATTCTGATCTCGACCGTGTTGCATTCTCGCCGGGAGACATTGGAGCACCTCTCCGTCCGGGGATGCAAGAATGTTTCCCTCAAATACCACGTCATCCCATACCTCACCATGTTCGGGCTGCAGTATGATGTGGATATGGAAAAGAACATCGGGACCTCTCCCTCAACAAAGCGACTGGCCCTCAAGAGTCTCTATGCATACCGATGTCGTCATCACCGCCGCAGGCCGTATCTATCGTCTTCTCTCGTACGCAAGGATTCCGACTCGGAGCCGACGCACGAGCTGGTCAACCTCTGCCACAAGCTAGGGATCTGGACTGACACTGCCTGGTGCACCACCCCCGCCGGCAGGTGCTTCCGCAGGCGCGGCTACGTGTCGATGAGAGTCCCGCAAGGATCACCGGAAGTATGGGTGGTCTTTGATCGACTTTGGAGATCGAAAAACTGGATTGGATCCATCGATTCGCGGGCTGGTGGGACCCGGGTGCGTGATGGCAAGCTGTGGGAAAACTGCGACACTGGAAATTACGGTGAACCATTGGGGACAGGTGAAGGATCTGACCTGGGCGAGGGCAAGCTGACGCCGACACATCTGCGCCGCAGCCACACCCAATTTGTCGAAAACGTTCGCTGTGACCACTGCTTCGAACCCGTCTCCGAACGATGTGAACAATGCAGTATCTTGATGCATTGCGTCGGTTGCCGCAAGACTCTTTGTGCCAGCTGCGCCTACGAGCGGCCATATCTACACCGTGGGAATTCGTCTACTCTCACTGAGAGTACCACTGGGAGTAACACCGACTCCTTATGGTGGGCTCCTGGGGCGTCCCATTCTCCCAGTTCGATGCAGGACCCCGTCTCCAACCAGATAGACAATAACAACAATAACAACAATGCATTCCATCCGGCACACATGGCCCTCCATCCAGCACTCAAGTTTCACTGGTGCTGCACGGAACCCATCTTTTCGGGGGGAGGCGGTATCAGCATCGGAACCCCAAGTCGGGACGTGGATCAGGTGCGGGCTGCGCCCCTTCCTCGAAATCAAGGGTGGGAGGATCTTGAGTACACTGTCAGCGAATGGAGCAAGACATTCCCAAAGTACGCCTATGGAGACCCCGGCAAACCCGATTATTCCCTCGAAACTGGCCACCTGGCGATGATGAAATGGTTGCTTGGCCCTCCTAATCGCCAGGTCTCTCCGTGTCCACGCAATTTATGCCAAGAGTGCTACGACTCACCACAGTGGAAAGTGCACTGCAAGAGCTGCTCAAAACCTCTTTGCATTGAGCACGATCTTCGCGGTCTTCGCTTACGGATCTGCGGCTACCGTGACCTAGCATTCGAAAAAATGACCATTCAAAATCGCTCCGCGGCGAACCCCCCATCCTTATCTATCATTGGCATGCGAACGGACCAAATGCCAAGCTATGACCTACCTTTCCGCACTCAACGGCTCCTCGACTCCGCCACCAGCAGCTTTACTGAAGATCCTCACGTCGACGGTCTGCTGGACGAAGCAGGGCCCGAGTCCAACAGTGGTGAGCATCCGACCTATCCAGGCCTTCCCCCACGCCATCAGTCTCGCTCCTATTCCGCTCCGACCTCTACGCATTCTGGTTCTTCTTCTCCATCCTCGGATGGGTTTGACTCGCCCTTCGAAGTTCCAAAATGGCAAGGCTGCCAGTCCTTTTTTTGCCCTCAATACCGGGCCGTTGGGGATCAGCGCCAGAGATGCCCCAGCTACCTGCGTGAATGCAAGAACTGCGCCGTATTCGTCTGTCAGGACTGCGTCCACGCCAATCCGCCATGCAAATGCACCTACTGCGAGGAGAACTACCTGTGCCCGAACTGCACTAAAGTCCGTGCTCGCGATGGCCTGTGCCGCCGGCGCGAAGAGGAGAAAGCGCGGCGAGAGCACAAGTGGAAGCAAGACATGCAGATTCTAGAGGGCATCTTGGAGCTGAAGGTGGCGAACGAAGTCGCCGAATTCGCAGGCCAATTTTTCGAGCTTATTGACGAGCGCGCCAACGACAGCGTTGCGATCACTCCAACCACTCCCATTTACGACGACGCACCCCATTCCGAACCGTTACCCTTACCTGCCAATATTCCTCCTCACACGGTCGATGTTAGTAGCAATCCTGAGGCTTCCTTGTTCCCCGGGCCCAACTATCTCGGCTCTCTTTATGGCTCGGAGTAGCCTACCCCCATCTCCGACTCTTTTGGTTTCTGCTCGGTTGTCATTTAGCGATACCTCCATACCACGGCGTCCTCGGATCTTCTTTTTTTATCTTGTTTCATATCTTTTAGCCCTTTATCTTATCCTTACCCCATGTGATTGTATTCTCAGGGACGATTTGCCCCATCGGCGCGAATTATCGTGGTGTTTCCAGATAGGCGTTGCAACATGGACAGTGGCACATGGAATGATTACGTTCTCTTTTTTTTTTTCAAACTTTTTCATTCATTCCATCTCCAGTGGGACTGACGCTGCAGATGGCAAATTGCCATTCAGTCTGGATGGGATTCTCAGACTTGACGACATGGCTGGTCAATAGACGCAGTCTAGTTTGATAGTCCTTTTCTTTTTCTTGTATTTCATGCCGGGCTGGATTCCCTGGCGTGTGATGATTTGAGGACCGCATTCATACCAGGGCAGCTGAACTAGCTGTTGCTCCTGGGTTCCTGTCAGACAATGGTTGATATATGTCCTGTGAATAGTCAGATGTCTCCATCTTGTCCATTCTAATGAAGTGTCCAGATTACTGTGGTCTCTTGCGTGGATCAATCTCAATAGTTCTCATCCGTCTCTGCAAATAAATAGCGTATATCAGCACCATACATTGGGTTGGTTTTTTTTTTTTTTTTTTTGGAGGCGTACAAGAGGTTATGTCTGCCATGTTAGATTCTAACAGAGTTAACGGTGCGGACTAGTAAACAGTGATTATTCAAGCTAAAATGATTCCCATTGCATTCTCTTTAAGCAAAGCACGCCGATATGACAGGAGGCAAAAATAAAAGATAAAAGAAAAGCTTCATGACATGCTCGTTGCCGCCTCGCCCCACGCCAAAAGCAGAATAATTTTACCGCTTCCGCGGACCAGGACGGGGTTTGGTCTCGTCGGGACCAACGGGGTGCAGCATGACCTTGTTGACCATCTGCTGGTTATTGGCCGAGTAGCCCTTGCTCCATTCGTAGCTGACGGCATAGGCGAAGATATTTCCATTGCGGTTGAAGGCCGTGGTCGGGATGGGCCCGCCGACAGCCGGGTAGCCCTTGAGGCGATGCTTAGCGTCCTTATCCCAGAAGTGGAAGGTGCCGTCGCTGCCCGCGGTGCTGAAGGTACCATGCACCGGATGGAAGTTGATCGAGTTCACGGAGTAGATATTCGTGGCGTCGCGGGAATTGGGCGGGGTTTCGCGGTGGCACTTGAAAGAGAAGTTCGAGGCGGAATCCTTCTCCTCGACGTACTGGATTGCGCAGCGGCCCTCGATGCTGCCAACGGCAAACCCGGATGCATCCGCGAAGCAGCTGACGACCCGCGTCTGCCACTTGAGCGGGGACTGCATGGTCTTGTAGAACTTGGTCGGGTTGTCCAGGTTGATGATGTTGATGTACCGGTCCGCCGTGCCGACTACCAGCAGCTTGTTCTTCACGTCCATCGTGTAAACGCGCTCCTGGCACTCGAGCTGCGCGATGGGCGTCTGTTGTCGTAGGTCCCAGTATTTCACCGTCTTGTCCCATGACCCCGTGATCAGCAACGGCGACCCGCCCACCGACGGGTTGGGGATCATATGGCAGCTTCGGATGGGTGCATCGTGCGCCGCCACCTGCACTGGGGTTGTTGCGCCCGCGCCGAGATCCAGCAATCGTGCTGCCTTGTCGGCGCCAGCTCCGACCACCTTGGTTCCGTCCTGCAGCAAAGAAAAAGGGAAGTTAGCATGCAACAAAGCATATGCAATGAAAAGCAAGCTTACCGGAGACCAGCAGCAGTTCAAGACGGGAGCTTCATGCTCAAACAGCGCTTTTCCTTCACTTTGGCCCTGCTCGTTGATCTCGTAGATGCGGACCTTCTTGTCCCACGAAGCGACGGCCAGGTGCTCGCTAGCCGGCGAAAATCGAATATCGGAAATGCTGTCTTCCGGGGGTGAGTTGAGAGTGACGTCCTTGGAGATGTCGCCAGTGGTGTTTGTCTGACCCGCGGACGTCGACGCGCCGACGGAGCCGAAGAGCGACATCTGGACGGGCGCGAAGAAAGTGTGTTGACCGGGGAGGGAGGTGGACAACGGCAGGCGGTAGCTAAAAAGAGGGGTATATCATCCAGTAAAGAAGGAAGGTGACCCGTCGGGAGAATTGGGGGCACTGGAGAGCAGCAAAGAAAGAGTCGCGAATGTTTTTGGCCTGCGCGATTCTGGGAAGGTTTGGTTTGGCGCTGGGATGCTGCTGTAGTTGCCTCAGGCATAAAAGATGGTCACCGCCTTCTATAATGGTGATCGGGATGGGGGACATGTACCCTAAGTACAACGGTTTTATTTTCTTCGGTTAATCTTTATCTTTGGATGTTATTATGATTGTTATCACTATGGGTAATAATGTGCAATTTGTGATATCAGAATTTGGAGGCTTTGGTGAAACTGAAGGGTGTCTAAGGGGTGTGTTGAATGAACACTATTGTAGATCTATGTCCTTGGGAAGAATTATATCGGCTTACCCAAAACTCAATTTCGAAGGGAAACTTTGACAGGCAATGCCAAAGTGTGAGCACTAAGGCCCTCCCTGATGCCAAGATCCCAGTCCGAGTGTAGAACGTTGATATTGTATCTCCAAAACAGAGTGGCAATGATCAGCTGCATTTCGAAGAGTGCGATATTCCTTCCAATGCAGGAACGGCCTCCTTGGGTAAATGCAAGATATCCTCTCTGCATGCTGGTGCTGTCTGAATGAATCCAGCGCTCTGGAATGAATTCTTCGGGATTTTCCCCAAATACAGCTGGGTCACGATGGATCGTACGAGTAGAGACTGACGCCGTTGTTCCCTCCTCCAGCCATTCACCCGACACGAAAAGCCCGCCTTTGGGGATGACGCGCGGTAAGCCGGCCTCGAGGGACGGACGGAGTCGTAGACTCTCATCGATACAAGCCCTGAGATAGGGTAGGTCCTTGATAGCTTCATATGTCGGCACGTCCTCCTTATTTTCTTGCAATGCTCCCTCAAGTTCTTCGTAGAGCTTATTCGCAGCGCCCGGGTAACGAGCCAGAAAATAAACAGTATTTGTCAATGCAATTTCCGTGTTTTCGGTGGCTCCGATGAGATTAACTGATTCGCTCAGGATCTCACCAAACTCCAAACAGAGTGCATTCGAATCTTTGTCCCATAGCAACGTGGAGACAAGGTCATTGAGTGGGCTTTCATTTGCTTTGATGCGCTCAACGTCCGCCGCAAGTCGTTTTCGAAGAATATGAATGGTGATATCGCGAACCTGCCCTCCAAGCTTCCATCCCTGATGCCACCAAGTCAAAGTTTTGACCCATTTCATGGATTCGGAAGCCCAGCCAGCCATCACCACGGCATAGGCGGACTGGACCAATCCCTGATAAAGATCCGCTTCATATCTCTCTCCTGTGATAGTCTCGGCGGGAGCAACAAGTGTATCGTGCTCCAAAAATTTTGTGTTTTGACTGAAAAGAGCTGTGCAATTTGAATCGTAGAGGATGGCGAGGTTGACGAACTTCATGTCCAGAACCTGAGGCTTCTCGGAACCAGCTAAACGATGATCGATGTACTTTATCATGCCCTCCAAATGCGATTGCATTATATCTTCCAGCTCCACCACACTTTTCTGTGCAAATGTCTGGGCAAATCTCCGGCGCTTGGTGCTGTGGATGGCCCGATCTCGAGAGTCAGAAACGTTCAGGTGCGTCGAGTTAAATGAATCGTAGAAGGTGTCCTTGGTTGCGGGGGATCCGTGTCCATAGATGTCCTTGATCGCTTGAGTAGTCGCAAAGCTGACATGATTTGGACCGACACGCACAATATCGCCGTATTGTTTGTGGGCACGGTGGATATTAATGGTGCGAGTATGCCGATACTGATGAACAACAGCCCACGCATTGGTAAAGCCTGCGAGTCCCACGCTAGGGAAGCGACGTAGATTTTTCGGATCTTGAAGATAAACGAACAATGGATACAAAATTGAGGCCACCAGGCAAAAGACTGCGATGAGCTCGCAAAAGTTGAGAACGTACATTATATTGGCGGGCACAGTAGTATCATTCACAGTGGAAATGAGTAGGAACCTCTCGACTTTTATCTTATAAGTGCTGACCATGAAATAGGATGCCTTGGCGCACCAAAGCCTTCCCGGGTGTCTCCATTATCCACGTAAGTGGCCAGATGATCTCGGTGACCACTCGGCGGGCGCTCAGTGTTGATCGCAAATGCCGCAATTTTCACTCGCCGAAAAAATACCGTATTAGGCAAGGGCTCAACAATTGTCTTCTCTATCATTGGTATGTTGCTATTTCGATATCTTAGACCACCACTGCTTCAGGACCGTAAAATTGGTCGCGTAAACCGAGAAAGCCCTTGGTTGGCTCTGCAAATAGACCGGATAATGTCTGCCACTTCTTGACCTGCTCTTTCCGTTTCATTGCTCACCTCTCGCTCACTGAGTAAATCTGAGCACACCTCTGAGCAGACTGACTGCTCAACTAAGCTGCCTGATCCACTCACTGATCGCCCTGATTTGAGGATGAGCGGCCAGAGTAAGTCCACCCCAATACATCGCAACACGCTAGCCGTCATCCACAGGCAACCTTGCCCTGTGCATTAAGTCCCAAGTCCAAGCGCTTTTTCGAAGGATTATCAAGCCCATTGCTCCTCAGTAAATGCAGTATCAGCTGTCCTCGAAGAGGAGGATCAATCTGACTCTATTGAGTACTTTTAAGGTTAGGTCCAAACTATATGAACGCGGCTTCCCGGCGAATTGTTAGCGGAAATTAAGGAAAGTATTTTAGAACAATCAGATATCATTGTAATGAGAGCTCGGATTCAACTTTTGAGAATATTTACGATGAGGAATCTCTCAAGACTAAGAGATTGGAGTACAGGAAAGCGCGGGTTCAACCACTCCAGGAGCCGCATACGACTTCTTTATCTCTTCAAACTATCTTTTCCCTACCTCCGCACGAAGATTGGCCGGAAACAAAACGTTAATATAGTATGCTTTCCAATGGAATCGACTCAGAACTCCCATTGTTGCAACCAGTTTACCATCAAAGGTGCCGAGATCGGTCCTAGTGATCTCATCATAGCGCTCGCTTCTTGTGCTCGCCGGACATCCAGCACCACTGAAAGCGTCGAGCTTTTATCCAGCAGCGCGCGGTAGAAGCCCAGCAGCTTGAGCGCTGGTTTTTCACGTACCTCGGCACTGGTAGGGTTCTGGATGTGTTCGAGTTTGCGTACCCAGGCGGCCAATTCGACTGGCTCCACCGCGTACTTCTTTTGGATGGCCGGAATCAGCGAAGACCACGGCACCGTCGACGGATTCGTCAGATGAAAGACGGCGCAAAGGTTCCCGGATATATTTTCGTGTCGTGTGTTGACAATCTCACCCATGATCGACGAGAGTGTGTCCTACATATCGCACAATCAGCATGGCTTTATTGATATTAATAGTCAGAAGTGGAAGATCCTAAGTCCTTACCACGGGGATCCAGTCAACTTCCATAGCTCCTAGGCGATTGGGGACTTGACCCAGCGCCTTTGACGTCGCGATGATGGACGGAAGCCATTCGTGCTGATTCCATTGCCCACTTGCGGTAGTCGGGCCTGCAATTTGTCCCACACGGTATATCGTTGTAGCGATGCGGCACCGTCGTGAGGCTTCCAAACAGATGCGCTCTGCAATATATTTAGATTCGCCGTATCCTTGTGGGAGAACCACTGCGCAATCTTCTATCGGGACTTCTGGGACCGATGGCGCCATGTCCGCAGTCCAAGCACCGACGGTACTGATGGAGGAAACAAAGTGGAGATGGGCGTTATGCTGGCTTTGGAGGCTGAAGTCAATGAACCGTCGAACGCCGCAAATGTGATCATGTTCGAAGGAGTCGACCAAGTGGTTGAAGTCAACTTTCCAGGCGTTGTGGACGATAGTGTCCACCGATTCCAGCAACTCTTGATATTTAGCCTCATCTAGACCGAAGCACGCTTCTCCGAAAGAGACTTCGAGGAATTCCAGCTTGTTATTCCAGTCTTCTTCCTCCACATGTAGGCCTTTCTCTTCAAAGCTTTGCTTCTGCCGCGATTCGGCGTCCGATCGTCGATTCAAGCAGTAAACTTTCGAGGCAAACGGGCTACAAAGAAAATTGAAGAGTAGGTATGTACCTAGTGAGCCCGTTGATCCAGTGAGAATCATGGTGGAGTGCGCCTCCTTGTTGCTCTGAAGGAAGTGCTCGTCTCGCAGGGGAAGATCGGCCGTGTACTTTTCCACAAGCCGCTGTATCTTCTCTCCTCGAGGGATGCCTGTCTGCTGCACGTTGTCTTCTAAAATAGCACGAACGACCCTCGATAACTGCTCCACGGTTGGGTTGACATAGATCGTCTGCGGAGTCATAAGCTCTGCTTGTACATCGGGTCGACGTAGGTGAATGCCCTCTTGTATCACCCTAGAGGCCTGGATAGTCAGAAGAGAGTCAAGCCCAGTGCTATAAAAATCCTGGTCAATCGAAACATCTGCTTTTCCGAGAATATGAGCCATGGTTTGGCGAACGTATCTGCGTACGCTGGCTTCGTCTAGGGTGTCAGGGAGGTAGTACTTCAACTCCTCCTCTGGACCAGCAGAGTAAATTGCGTTAATCTCTTTCTCGTAATCCCGGAGTACAGCTCGCCGCTGCGTTGTGCCCTTCGGAGTCCTCTTGAAAGGTTTCGTCTTTGAGGCAAGCCCGATCTTGCTTTTCATCACTCGTCCATGCGCGACGGCGGTCATATTTGCCGCTTGCACGGCTGGCCAGATCTCATCGATGAACCTCTTGGTTTCCTCCTTTGGCACGTCGAAGGTTGGCTCTATTAACAAGCTAGCCTGGAATCGGAATTCTCCAATGACTACCGCTTTCGAGACAAGCGGGTGTCCCTCCATGATAGTCTCCATCGTGACGGGGTTAAACTTCTCACCGTTGCTCAGAACGATGACGTCGTCTCCCCGGCTATAAAACTTCCAGAGACTTGGAATCGTGGGGTGTTGGGTGAAAATATCATTGGTTCGATAAACATCGATGTTGGGGAAGGTGTGGAAGATACCGTGGAAATCCCGAGACACCTGTCGCCGTAATACCATTTCGTATAAGTCATTTCCCGTGGCCTGCATCTCCGGTCCATATTCTGGGTGCCATTCGAAGTAATTCCAGTTACCTGGATCTTCTGGAACCATCGCTGGTATCCAGCCGGTCTCACTTGATCCGATCACGGACACTACATGCGTATACTTCCGTAGACGATCACCAGTCTCTGGCGCCATAGGAGCGCCCCCAAAGTAGACAGTTCGCAGCTCAGTTAGACAGGCAAGTGCCTCGTCGGAATGGCTGAGGTCTTCTAGCAGAGATGGCGGGTATATTGCCGTCGTCGGGCGACCCTTTCGCATCAGCTCGACCAAGAAGTCCACGGAGGGTGGCTTTTCAGGACCAATCAAAGCAGACGTCCCATGGAAGATAGATAACACCAACGG
Source organism: Penicillium psychrofluorescens (assembly GCF_964197705.1). Lineage (NCBI taxonomy): Eukaryota > Fungi > Ascomycota > Eurotiomycetes > Eurotiales > Aspergillaceae > Penicillium > Penicillium psychrofluorescens. The sequence continues at coordinate 1,411,630 of NC_133443.1, read as the reverse complement.
CACGAGTCCCATGATATGGAAGAATGGCGTCGTGGTTAACACAAGATCATGTTGGCCTAAGCGAGTAGGTACATTAGGCTGGCGACCTGGGGGCCATTGAAGCCGAGTGACCGCATCTATGGTACCGAAAAAGCCGTTTGTGAGATAGACCGGCTTAGGCATACCTATAGGAGGTCAAGCTTTAATGATAAACTGGCTGAAAGATGTGAGGGGCATACCGGTCGTTCCAGAGCTGTGGATGATACACGTCGTGTCACCGCTAGCCTCGGCGAATGATTTTGGGGATGGATAGGAGCGAAGCCCACTCTCATCACTGAGCATGGCCTTCATGGTGGGAACTTCAAATACATCGACTCCTGGAGATAGATTCTTGGTTCCCAGAACCCGGCTAAGTTGCCCTTCGCTGCAAAAGAACTTGGTACATTCCGTTGCCTTCAGGAGATGCGCATGAACTTCGTCAGAATTCCTCGTAGACGGAAAGAACGGCTAAATTTTCATCAGCAAAGTAGTTTAAAGCCCTTTCATAGTCTCCGTTACCTGAAAACCAAGCTTCTGGCATGCGAGAAGAAAGAAGCAATAGCGCACGTCGTTTTTCCCCATATACGCCAACGTCTCGCGGGAGCGCGCGGGCCCAATCGTGCTCTCCATCCACCCGCATAGCATGTTCACAGCCCGAGATACATCTTTGATTGACAGAGTCTGGAATCCATCGGATAGCTCTGCTCCCCGCGCGATGACTGCAAACCGTCTCTCAGCGTCTGTTTCGGCGACATCATCGACGACTTTTGAGAGTAGCCTTTTGCCTGCGTGCTCCATGGTGTTGTTGTGGGAAGGACTGCTGGTATAGAAAAAGATTGATGATTATAGAGAGATTGTACCGTCACACAAAGAAGGGAAGGCGCAAGAGGACCAATTTATAGTCCGTGCATCGGTATAGTGCCGAGAAACCCTACCTATGATCGTGGATGTCAGATCGAGACAGGCTGTGGTTAAACACTCGAGAGACTATTTGGCGCGATTCTACTTGATATGACTCCGATGGGCTAGGTATCACGCCCTTTTTGTAATAGACTCGTCAGGAGAGGCCCATCATTGATGCCTCGGAATCATAGGCGTCATGTGAAACAAACCGAAGCCCCTCAAGATTTCAAATCTAGACCTAATGGCTGGTCACCATTAGTAAACAATCGATTCGAGCGCATCTACCCGTAGATCACCGAGCACCGTTTGCCATTATAGGAAGAGCACGATATGAGAACCACTGGCTCTCTTCAGCCCCACTTTGGCTTTATTGGTCTCGCCCAATCATCGTCGAGTTTGGCGCGCTGATGCAGCATGCAGACCCACCGGGCAACCCTAAACCTCGAAACGTTTCCGGTATATGGTTAGTCTGGCCCGGCTAAACGGCCATGGCAGGGTTTCGCGGTATTAATCATGATGTTGACTAAGGCTATACAGTCTTGATGTCATCTTTTTATACTTTCTTTGAGCCACGTTTGCCAGTGCTTGTTATCTGCCTAATATTGGAAGGAATGACAAATGTAGCTGGTAACGCCGAGGTGACCGGCGGTTCGATGGATGCTCGTAGGAGAAGTGATAGAACCGGCGGGCGTGGGCGGCCGCGGAGTCGAGAAATGAGGGATGACACATGCAATGATATCGCCGACTCGGCGAAACGGCGCCACAGCAAGTTCCCGCCCGATTCGCCGGTCGGCGCAGCATAGTTGTTGTGATAGGAAATGATAAATGACCCATCAAATGATGTCGCTGGTTCGGCTAAACGGCTGCCCACCTTTTCGGATAGAGTATTCAACTAGATGAACTTACGTCCCCGCGGAGAAGTCCACACTTCGAGAATATCATGACTCTGGCGTCGCCCGGAACTTGTCCGTTTCTCGTTGTGATATAATCAATTGTTATCTTGTGTCTGTATTGAGCGTTAGGATTGGATGTTATATACTCAGGGATAGAGCACAAAATAACAAATATATAAAGACAGTCATCCACTTATCTCAAGCTCGTGTTTTGAAGCATATACGGGAAAAACAAGACTACACAGGAAGGATACGTTATCCTTCGATAATACTTACCCACATTATGGCCTTACATGACCAGCATCCTTCTCTTAATGATGTATTGCATAATACGGCTCCTCACCCTTATACTTTCAACTCTTTTACGGCCCATTTGTCTCGGAGGCATTGCCTTGAAATCCTTGAGTTCATCCTGGAGGCTAGGTGCTATAGGGATAGCTATGAAACTACTCCCTTAGCCGATGAATCGCTTATATCTTCTAATCGGCCCAAATCATGGATATTGCTTGAGCTCTGGCAACAGCTTCTGTCAACATATATCATCCCGGGATCACCACGAGAACTCAATCTGAGAAGCAACATACGATGTGGCTTGCTAGGACACCATAATCCAGAGAAACCTCCTGCTCCTACAGCACTTGATGCGGCCGAAAAGGAAATGCATGAGCTACTGTCACACTCCATTTTCCCGTCCTTCTTGAATGACTCAATATCGAATATCACAACTGGCCCAGACAGTCTACAGACGAATGTGACAGATAGTGTCAGCCCGACTGTGCTATCTCTATATAACAGCCAGGAGAAAACTAGCTCAGGGTTCAATCTAGATACCATGTGTGCAAATGACAAGGAGAGCTGCATTCATGTGAGGGAGCCTGAGGCTAGGTTCAGCAAGAGCAGCAAACCCCTTCTGCTTGGTTGTTTTTCGAAATCGTGGACATGCGCTTGGCACCAAAAACTGAAGAAAAAATGAGCAACTGGTGAATTTTGGTATAATTGCTTTGGTGTACACTGTTAGTGAGACGACTTTTGACATATAACGGTTGTTGCCACTTTTAAACAAGGCGAATGGTAGCGAACTGTCTGACAGTACTATTTGCCTCTCTTTGTCTGAGTTACTATGCCCGGATTCACTGTTCTCGGTACCACTCATTACACCGCCTCGATGTCCTTCCCGTTCTACTTTTGGATAAAATTCGAGATGCTCAGATTTCTGGAGATATCGTAACTGTGCCAAAGCTAAGACTCATAGCTTCCTCTCATTTTCCTTTTTGAAAACTCTGTAACTCATATAGACATCTATAATACACTGAATTCATTTCTCGATGGTAAGATAGGCTCTTAGGAGCTGCGCACTGGACCAACCACTGTGATAGCCCACTAAGCTGGTCTTCATTCTAACTTGAAGCCCTGTGGTGTAAAGGAGTCACTCAACGATCAAGTGCGTGCCTAGACCGACCGCGGTGATCTTATCTATCCAAGTGTCGATATTTCCAATGCTTTTTTCTTCCATAGTCTCATATCGGAGAAACAAAAAAGGAACGAATCAAATTTAAGGAGAAGAACGAAAGAAACCCTCGTCCATCACCTATCGATGGCTTCTATCGTCTGAAGGTGGTATAGATAAGATATAGTGTAAACGTTGCGAGCGGCCTAGACCGCCCGATAGACAGTCAGCACAGAAATATATCCTAACGCATACCGAGGATACTACGGGACTCCCTCCTGAGTCTAAGTGTCCGGCTCAATGATCGATCAAGAACCTCGAAACTTATCCAAAGTACAGCTACTGGAAAATTTGAATCCCGACCCCAAGAAATCTTTTTTACCGCTCTTATTATCGACAAAGACTTTTATTGCTTATAATCCGGAATTCGACAGTAGTTGGCAAATCTACTCGAATAGAGATCTATAGGGTTCAGGCAATTCTCCGAACGACTCCTCGCTGCGAAATCCATTCACGGCTGGCGCCTGGCGGTCGCTGTACAAGGCCTCTACCACTAAATCAGCCTCCAAGTGTTTCAACCGGGGGAGTCGATTCTTGAACTGCTGAAGTTCACCTTGGCCGACTTTAGCGCGATCCAAAAATTTAACTTTCTCAAGACTAGGAAAGCGGGCCTACATGGCATTTTCATCAGCATAAAGACAGGAACGGTGTGAGAGCAATTATAAAAACCCACGGTGATCAAGTCAAACAGCACCTGACATTCTCCTTGAAAAACAAAGTAACACTCCGCATGACCGTCAAATCGAGGGTCGATATAGAGAGTGGTCAGCAGCGGGGCATGAAAAATAGGAACCTCCACTCTGAGGGTTGCCAACAGGTCATGCCACACCAAGGTATTATTAGCTTTAGTGTGTTAATTTTCATTAGCGAACATGTATCCCTATGATACACCTATGCGCATAGGAAATACGCTTTCATGAGCTAGGGGTGATACAGGTCATATAGTATATCCCAGGGGCTCTAATGATCCCTAACGAAATCTTTTGTACTTTTTATCCAGTACAGTATCGCTCAGCATTGGGTCGGGGTAGATTCACACACTCTCTCTATAATAGCTAGGCTTTAAAAACCATGCCTAATCCGTCCGACTCCACAAAGCCATTTTTATAGTACAGTCTCCGCCCAGCCTCGTCCGCTAGCAAGGATATGTAGGGCTTGCCGTCTGAAGGAGCTTCTTTGTGGATTTTCTGTAGTAGGGTCTTCAAAGTCACATCTCCGAGGCCCTTCCTCTGGTGGTCTGGATGGACAGCCATGTCGGCGATATGGAAATACCAGCCACCGTCTCCAATAATCCTACCCATACCGACTGGCTGTGGATCTCCATTTGGCACGTTGAACGTGATGTAGCAGCCGAACCAGCTTCCCGAGGGGATGGCAACCGCCTGTGACGGTGTCTTAGGAGAAAGCCCAGCCGCGGACCGAAGGTCTAGATATTGAGGGACTGGTGGGTAGCCAGTGTGAAGAGTATATCCGGAAGGAAGGTCCGAGACTTGACTAGATCCCATTTTGAGAGAAAAATCAAGTGAAGATCGTAGAAAGTAAAGCGTCTAGGAAAACGGTCGAGATGACGGCAGCGTGCGTGATGAAAGGAGCAAAGTAAGCAGCGTTTTCCTATTTCGCTAGACTTCTCAATTTGAGTTATTTGCACAGAACATTCCATGAGATTCCATATCATATATGGCCCAGACAACATTTTCCAACTTGTTTCCAATTTTGACAGTGGGGTTTCAGGGGAAGTAACTAAATTAAGACTAGTGTATTTCAGCGAGGTTGGAAGACAATCTATGAGTGGATGCGGGGGAATCCGTTTTCGAATGCAACAGTAAAACTCTCGTAGTTGAGACGTTTTGTTTCTCCTTGCTTTCTGTTGTGCTTTATAACCCCACACAATGGAGTAACAAGCAGATCACATTGTCCACATACCACTCGGCGAAAATTTACCGCATCGGGAGATTTTCGCCAACTTGTCGATCAGCACTAGTGTAGATGCAAGTCGCGGAATAATAATCCAAGACGAATCGGTTTCTTGGCCTTGTTGGGCAATTCCTCAATAATCGTTAAATAGTCGAATTTCCACTTGGATAGGAAGAAATATATACTCTCTCAAGTCTAGGTGCAAGGCCAAGAAGCAACCCGAATTTGGCTTTCGCAATGCCTCTTTTCATCTATAATCCCCTAAGCCTTTTCGACGACCGAATTTCCAAGTCAAATACTGCACATCATGAGCTTTGGCGCTCAGTTCAGTTCCACAGCTTTGCGCTGGAGCTCGACGACCTGGTCATGTTGTCTCTGCTTGCAATTTTTGTCTCCTTGTGGACAAGCCATGGTACTCTCTGGCCGAGAACTCAAAAGGGACATCACCTCTACTTCGTCTCTCCTCAATTGCAAGAAGAGATTTTTCTAAACATCGGCCGCGGACCGAAGGAAGTTATTACTCGACAGATCAACGACCGCATGACTGAGCTTGGGAAGAGTATCATCGTTTTTTGGGGCTCTCAAAGTGGCAGGGGGGAGCGCCTGGCCAACAACTTTGTCCGAGAGTGCACCACACGCTTCAATTTGCCCGCAATTTCAGCCAGTTTGGACCTTTTTGATTACGATCAGCTTGCAGAGCTAAGCGAAGGACGATTAGTTGGATTTATACTTGCAACCTATGGGGAAGGTGATCCGACAGACAACGCCTCTGGCCTATACGAATACCTTCGAAGAATCGAAAAGAATCAGACCCTACCGCTGTCGCATCTTGAATATTTCTGCTTCGGCCTGGGAAATTCCAAGTACCAGTTTTATAATCGGTTTGTCGATCTCGTCGATGAGACGCTCACTCATTGCGGTGCCCAGCGAATTGCACCCGTTGGCAAGATCGATGAGGCTAAACAATCTGAAGACAACTGGCTAAACTGGAAGGATCAAACGATGGCGACCCTGGCAGAGCGCTTTGATTCTGCAGAGTGCGTTGACCAAAAATGGCCAGTCTTCGATTTGGTAAACCTGAACGACGGTTGGCCTAGCAGAACGGTTCTGAGCCACGTTGCAGAGACATCAACAGCGACGACGAACTCGAAAAAGCAGCAGAATCTCGTGCGAGTGAGTCGGTCAGTCCAGTTGTCTGGCTCAGGATGTTCCCAGAAGACGCAAGATGCCATCCGAACCTATTTGCATATTGAGCTAGACACAAGGATAAGCAACCAGAAAATCGGATATGAGACTGGCGACCACGTTGCGATATGGCCTGTCAATCCAAACAGTGAAGTGGCTCTGCTTGCGAGCGTCTTTGGATGGGACAAAAAGTCCTTGAAGACTACCCTTGACATTAGACCTCGTAATCCAACCACGAGTGGAAACGACGCCATTCCCATACCGACACCTACCACACGAGAAGCTATACTACAGTACCAGCTCGATATCTGTGGCCCAGTGAGCTCAGAAGTTTTGGATTTGCTTGCTACGCACAGCCCGAGCGCCGATGTCACATCGTACCTTGACCGCTGCCGATTTGACCCCGAAAGCCGCTTAGACATCTCCACCCAACATCTTACATGCGGTCAGCTCATGAAATGTGCAGCTCCTGGGGTAACATGGACTGAAGATGTCTTTTCCGCTTTGCTTTCGATATTGCCCAAACTCCGCCCTCGATATTTCTCCATTGCATCTTCGCCCCTGGTGGACCCAGAGTGCATCGCTATCACCGCTGGACTGGTCGAAACACCCACCTCACAAGCTGATCGGCCGTTTGTTGGCTTGACGACGGGATATTTGTATGCTTTGCACGGACAAAAAAATCAAATCAACAATATCAACAGACTACGATCTCAATACAACTTCGATGGACCAAGAAATATTCTAAACGGCTATAAGTTGTTCGCACACGTACAAAAGTCGAAGTTCAGGCTTCCAGCCAAGACGGAGACACCGATCCTCATGATTGCGGCTGGAAGTGGCATTGCGCCATTCAGAGGATTTGTCCAAGAACGTATGGCCCTTTCAAGACGGGGAGAGTCGGTTGGCAGGATGATACTTTTCTATGGATCCCGATCGAAGGAGGACTGTCTTTACTCAGATGTATGGTCCGAGGCCGAGAACATGGGGATTATGGAGACGCATTTCGTTTTCTCGGCTCAAATGGTTGATGGGAGAAAGATTTATGTGCAGCACAAGCTGCTTGAACATGCAGAAATCGCGAGGGAAGTGATTGGAAATGGCAATGGGTCGATCTATATTTGTGGTAGTGCTGATATGGCCAATGCCGTGAAGACTAGCCTTCGGATATTGCTTTGCGACAGCGAGGATATCGAGCAGTTGAAAGGATCCAAACGGCTTCAGGAGGATATTTGGTAGGGATTTGCTATACTATGTTCTTGTCATTTCCAATATTACGCAAATGCATGTCTTCCTTATTCATGGCTTTTTTTCGACATGTGCAGGGACGATGAGTACTGTCCGAATAGGTTGTTCTTGTAGATATTCGAATACAGTATCACAGAACCTCTCCTCCCGATCCGAGAATACTGCACTGCGGAAGCCTCTGTGGCGTGGAAAATTGACTCGAGTTATCAAGGAGGGACAATCCCTCAGAGCGGGGGGAGTATTGTGGTAAAACGATTCGAAGCCCATTTGGCCACACCATACAGGTCAAAAAAAGGTGAATCGAATAGACACGGGAACTGTACCCAAGTGATCGGCAAATCTTGGGATCAGACCTACTCTACTTTTAGTGCCGGAGATTTCCTTGTCAATGACTACTTACCTTATTAGGAATAATTTCGGCGATTCGAGTGGGTTCTCCCCCACCATTTTGTACCATAAAACATATCAGAGCGGGGAATGATGATGGAACGTTAATAAGGAAACACTTCAGTCATCAAGAATTGCATAGTGTAGTGGGAGAATCAGCGGCGGTACTCGAGCATTGAGAATGTGCAGCAAAACAATGTGAGCCCCGAACACTCAATGTGAAACCGCCATGGCTAATCCACCCTGAAGGTACAAATTCTGCCCAACCCTTCCAGGAATCAAGCATATGCGATTTGGAGTAGCGAAGTCGTAATTTCAGAGTTCGGGAGAAACCCCTAAGCACTCCATCCAAGGTCCTTTTGATTTCGCCCATGTTTCCTCCAAGCGTGTGCAGTCGACTTGACTGGGCCACTTCGTATTATGACTAAATTCAGTCAAGAAATTGAGCAAACGTTGTTGCTCATCCCGACCAGAAAGAAATCGGCCACACCATGCCATTAGATGGCTACCGTTGAGGTTGGTACCTACATTGGTCATGTTCGACATACAGAGTCCACATAGTAGGCGAGTCGGGGTAACAATTGCGGTCTGGTAGGTTGAAAGATATGGTTAGAGTGTAGAGCAGTGGGGAGACGGCAGGTATCAAACCCTTTATGAACTAACGTACTTCAATGTACCGGTGCATATCGTGCACACTCTTACTCGCCCAGTCATCGGGGAAATATACTGCCAACATGACTTTTGCTGCATAGTAGAACTGCCAAGCAACCACTTTGTTCCGTCAGAATACTGGAACAGCGCTAAGCAAGAACGATGAGGGAAAGCACTCACCATGCCATGGAGCAAAGTAGCGAATATCCGGAAACGGCTCATTATCATTCTCACGGATGCACCAAGGTCGGAAAGAAGAAGGTAAGTGCGCTCTCCATTTACCAATGAGATCCTTCAGACTCTTCGAATCAGCTGTAGGGTGCTGTCGCACACGGTCCCAACATAGTGAGCCAACTCTGACTAGAAGAAAAGTCATACGATTCGTCCACACTCCATCCGTCGGCGCGGGAACTGTCATGTCTTCGTCACAGAGACTGAGGTGAGTCAAGTCAAATGGACATGGCTGCTCTTGGAGAAACGAAATGCGAATGCTCTCTCGCAGATAGGTCCAGAAGCACGAGGTCGAAAGGTTGGATTCCACAGGCGACCAGTCCGTACCATCCAAAAAGAGGGATGCAGCACCCTGCAGGTGGCGCTGGGTGTCGCTGCTGAGCTCCAAGAATTGTTCCGACATTCGTAGGATGACAACGGTAGCTAGCAGGGCCCCATTGGAGGAGTTTGCTTTTTCTGACGAAAGTGAAGGAATCATTAAACTCACGACACGATCACTGTAGTATTGTTCGACTTCTTTCTCGACCAGGCCTAACAAATACATAAGATGAGAAGCACAAGCAAGACAGGCGGCGAGCAGCAGTGGATCACCGAGAGCAAGCTGGGGTACGTATGAATGAAAGAACCCTCCCGGAGATCCAATGTCAATCTATACGGCATTAGTCGAGTGGTTGTTATGGACGTTTTGCTATCCATACCCAGTGTCCGGCGCGCTCCGTATAGAAAGCGAAAACCTTGCAGTCAATTTCTTCGGTCAAGGTTCGTACAGAGTCTCCGGACGTTTGATAGGACGTTGCTGTGTTCGGGGAGACATGTTCAATTGGGTGTGATAAGTCAATGGAGGTGCTCGACCCGTTGATATCATAACCGGAATCGCTCGGAGCTGCACCAACGGGCGCAAACCCAAGAGGAGAAAGGATGAATGAAGGAGGTATGGATGGTTTTGGTGTCAGTGCGATACCGTCCATCGGTAGTGACGACGATGAAAACCGACGAGTATCCTCGGCGGACGGGACAGGACTCACCACCGAGGATTGATGTGGAAAGCCGCTCGGTAATGTCCTCGCTGGGCCAGCCCTAACAAGAGAAGGGGCATGTGTGGTGTCGCTGGCGCCAGAAACAGCCCCTGGATCGTTGTCGTTTGCTGGAGGCGTTCGCGCAGATTCTACCTCTCGTTGCCGCACATTTGTTGTTGCCAATGACGACGAGTAGCGACTCTGCCGAAACCGAAGACGTTTTGAAGCATACTCGCAAACCGTCGGGTATTTGAGATTTCGGCAACTGTTGCAAGTGGGTGTACCCCTATCACACTTCACGTGTCTTTCCTGGCATCGTAGACATCCAGGGGCCCGTTTGCGGGTGGGCATGGTGGTTCGAATGTATCGCCAAGTAACAGGGAGCGTCAGTTCCTTTCTTTTTGGTCTTTTGAGGAGGGATTCATGGCCCGGGGAACACATTCATGGCCTAGGGAACGATGCTTAGTGATCCAGTTCTTAGATCTTTATTTTCCGCCTTCCCCGCGTTCTAGAAGACATGATCCCTGTCCTTCCCAAAACTATGTATAAACTTGGCGTTCTTGCTTTGCGAATAGCCAAGTCTCGACCTTTCCATCCTACGGAGAGGCAGAATTAGCCACGATGAACCTACGCACAACTTTATCTTATGCTTTCGCTGGGGAAAAAACGGCCAAAGCGGGGTTTCAGTTTCCGGCAGTCAGGACCCCGTGCACCCCAGTGGGTTTGTATGCCACGCCTTTCCTTTTGTGGCGAATTTTCGCCGACGGAGTCGAATGTCTCTCGTAGGCGAGGTTTTCTCGAGATTTATTTAAACTACTGGGAGTTCCCCGGATTTGTTGCGAAGATAATTTGATAAGCTCGCCTTTCATCACTGTCTACAAAGACCCTTTCTGGAATGGAAAAAATCATGGAAAACGGCGTCAGGTCTACGGAGGAGCGATCGATTTCTTCCGCGAAGAAATCCGACGAGGCCAGTGCAGAACATATCGACAGCCCCCAGCTCACTAATGTACCGGATGCCACCAAGGAATCAGAGCTCCTAGAGGTGATCAAAATCGAACATCGCCAGGACGTTCTAAACTTCGTTCATGAACTCGAGGCGGAGATACAGCGAAGTGAAGAGGCCAATGGCTCTCGTCGGCGCTCGGATACATTCCAGTTATCATTCAAGAATCCCAAGTACTTCACCTGGGTAATGGCTGCCTTCGCATCTATGGGAGGGCTACTGTTCGGTCTGGATCAATCACTCATCAGCGGCGCAAATCTCTTTATGCCAACCGCTCTGGGATTATCCGTGCAACAGGTAGGACTCGTCAATAGTTCGATGCCTCTCGGCGCGGTGGCTGGTGCTTTCCTGCTCATTCCTGCCAATGAATATCTCGGTCGTCGACGAGCGATCATTCTGGCCACCATTCTGTATACTATCGGGGCGGCTCTGGAAGCTGGCGCTATCAGTTACCCTATGATGATCGTGGGCCGTTTGATTCTTGGCTTTGGCGTCGGCATCGAGACAGGTACGGTGCCGGTGTATGTGGCAGAATGTGTGGAGCGTCAATTCCGGGGAAACCTGGTTTCACTTTACCAATTCAATATTGCGCTGGGAGAAGTCTTCGGTTACGTCGTAGCCGCGATCTTCCTAAAAGTGGAAGGGAATTGGCGGTATATGCTTGGCTCATCCATTGTGTTCTCGACTCTGATGCTCATTGGGTATGTACTCGATCAATGCGAAGAGACAATCTATCAGACTAAAATATCACAGCATGCTTCTTCTAACCGAAAGCCCCCGTTACCTGCTGCATCAGTCTCGACTCATCGATGCCTACCGCGTCTGGAAGCGCATTCGCGGTGTCGAATCCTTCGACTCGCAAGCCGAATTCTACTTGATGAAAATAACAGCTGACGCTGAAGGGCGCGAGTTGCGAGCTAAACGTGCGACTGTGAAATTTGTCTGGTTCGATTTCATCACGTAAGTGTCCCAACCACCACCCATACCGGGCATGGCTGATTGTGAAAGTGTCCCTCGCTGCCGTCGCGCTATCGTTTATGCGAATATTATGATTCTATTGGGCCAATTCGTCGGCATAAATGGCCTTATGTACTACATGGGTATCCTGATGCAGCAGATCGGGCTCAATCCCGCGAACAGCACGTACATGTCCATGGTTGGCGGCGGCTCTCTACTCATCGGTACCATTCCCGCGATCTTCAACATGGAGCGCTTCGGCCGTCGCTTCTGGGCCATCACCATGCTTCCTGGCTGCTTCGTCGGCCTCGTTCTGATCGGCTGCAGCTATCTATTCAATGTCAACACGAACGTCCAAGCGGCAGAAGGGTTATACTTATGCGGCCTGATTATATACATGCTCTGCTATGGATCCTACGCCTGTCTCACCTGGGTTATCCCATCTGACGTGTATCCGACGTACCTTCGCAGCTACGGCATGGCGACGTCGGATGCAATGGTATTCCTGGGCTCGTTCATAATTACTTATAATTTCAGCGCCATGCAAGACGCGATGACTAAAACCGGGCTCACCCTGGGTTTCTTCGGCGGGATCAGTGTTCTGGGCTGGTTTTACCAGGTCCTGTTCATGCCGGAGGTCAAGGACATGACGCTCGAGGAAGTTGGAGTGGTATTCTCCAAGCCTACGGGGCAGCTTGTGAAGGAGAATCTGACTAACAGTATCCGAACCACGTCTCTCCTGTTACATGGTCAATTCCGAGAAGCGGTTTTGGGACCACAACGATCAGAAAGCCAACAGGACAAAGCGTCAGGGGTACCTCGCTTTCTGTGAAACGATCCCGTCAGTTGAGACGATATCTCCAAATGACAGTCCCCCGGGGAAACCCCCACTGTACATCAATCCTCGGTCTCCATTACATAATGACGATGTAATGATGGTAATAAGAATACGCGCTAGTACCACTAATGCCGATCTGGGTGGAGCGAAACAATAGTAAGAATGCGGGGTGCAGCGTTAGGATTGGGTGATGTCAACATGCTCGTGTGATCCGGGGGAGCCGACCGAAGGGGGACAATGAGGGTATATTTCTCAGGGTCGAGAACCAGAGAGCGTGGGTGATGATTAATTCGGAAAGCCATCATTCGTAGAAATGAAAGGGGATGATAATAATATAATACGCAGAGGCCGTAGAGGTATGTCCGGCCAGAAGTAACTATGCAGCGCCGCCCAACATGACATCCTTGACTTCCCCCGCCAGTATCACTGGTCACCTGCCAGTCACCTGCTCTCTCCCCCCTCTTCTCGCACACATCTCTCCCTTCCTTCCGCTTCTTCTTCTTCTTCCTCATTCATCATCATCACCATCCCACTCTATCCATCTGGTGAGCTCCTTCTCCCACCCCATCTCCAATCATCATCTCCCTTCCCTTCTAACATCCCTCTTCCCCTTCCCAGTCTCATCTACATCTACTGTTCACCCATCATGTCTGTGCCTCTCACCAAGGTCGACTCTGCCATCGCTGGCTTGTCCATAGACGACAAAGCCCCCAAACCCTCTGAGAAAGAAGTCAAGAAGACGCATAAGCGCACCCCATCCAAATCAGGCGAAGTCTGGAACATCAACGACCTGGGTAAGTCTCCATCACCCCCTTCCATCCATCCTTCCTTTCATCATCGCTCATCATCGCTCTTTATCCAGAGGAGCAAAAGATCGAGCTGTCACTCCCAATTGAGACACAAAAGACTGGGTGGTAAGTCATTGGCCTGTCGTGTTCACATCATATATCATCTGACTCCCCCCGCCAGGAAACTCAACACCTCACCAAATACCGTCGAGGACCGGGATATCCTCAAACTGCACCTCGTCAACCCGCCAGTCAAGAAGATTGACTTGCACTTCCCCCTAGGCCTGGAGGTCACTGCCCGGAATTTGAAGGGTGTCACAATCAAGGACGCATTAGACGCCATCCACAAACAATTCAAGAAGAAGGTAAGCGGACTTGCTGATCATCCAAAACAAGGCTGACCTCTCCAGGCGGACGACGAGCTGGAGAAGCCCTACCTCGCTGGCTTCGAGTGGGACAAGGAGGAGTCCTGGACACGGCTAATTGTGCACCAGAAGAAAGAAAACTCGGGGGCACAACCCAGCAGTAAGAAGTCCAAAAAGAAGAATAAGGAAGAGGCATAGATCGATGCGACCGCAGCGATTCCGGTGCCATCGCACCGCGCCCTATCCTGTCTTCTCGCGGGGTTTCCCCGATGATGCCCGGATCTGATTAGGGAGTCCACCCAACAACTCCCCATTCACATGAAATGGTCTTTTTTTGCGACTGCTGCTTTTATTCTTCCCCTCTCTATCCCTCCACGGCTCGGGGTCCCGGTCGGCTGCTCTGCGTTCATTGTTGTTCTCTTCTCTTCTGCTTTTGGGATCTAGAAGCAAGAATAAAGAGGTCGCGGGTGAATTGATTTGTACTTTGTTTTCTTTGATCTCTTTCTGTCGTTTCAGTGACCCGACTGGCTCGAGGAAACCTGCGCTCCTTCGCGGAGTCTCTCTGTATGTATCTGCCATGGGTCGATCTGGGTTCGGCGGGCCTATCCCCCGGACTGTTCATTCTTTATCGCCCAGTGGTGATCACAACAATCCACTAATTTTCCATGGGGAATTGGTTCGGCACGTCGACCGTAGTTGGCACCGAGTAGACTTGACGTTGGCGATGGATGCGCCAAGAATAGATCTGTATCCACACCGGCCCACAACCCGCTCGCTAGTCGGTCAGGATGCACTAGTCGAGGAGCGTGTTTTCTTCGAATATTCCAATCTTCTTCTGGAGAAAGCGGTGGCTGCTGATCTTGCAAAAAAGAGTGGATTTTTGTAGCCTTTTCTCAGTGGATGCTTGTCTGTCTCTCCGCCGTGAAGATTCGACATGGAAGCTCCCGCACACACAACAGCGTAAATATACACCCCACACCGCTACTACGTTTTGTAATAATGAATTCATTCAGACACTGCTCCTGTAAGAACTAAATGAAGGCCTCTTTCACACTTGGCCGATTCAAGGAAGTATTACTATGTCGCTCTTTATCCCACCATGTCCACCCTATCTCCATGAGATGATAGTAGCAAGAGAAGAAGCAGTTAAATAAGGTGAACCGGTCACTAGCGATTTCTGGTAACATGCACGGGACTAGATGTAACAATGGGTATTCCTGAAGTTTTGCGGTTCAATGCGAGACCCCAATAGTCATTCTTCTAATTAAGTGAGATCGTCCGTGTGTGTGTCCATCCAGACAATTTTTCTGTGAGCGTCGAGGGAGCCCTTCTGTTTACCTAGCTCCGTCCGGGAGCAACCTTGCAAAGGTTTTGTCTAGGTACCATGCTGGCAGACACACTTCAAGTATAAAAATTGTAAGATAGGGCTATTTCAAGTAGTGCTCGGTAGGTCTCTAGAATTGAGCCTCGTTCGATCCAATGTCTCCCACAGTCACTGCCAATCCTCACTTAGATAAACGATTTGCAATCTGTTTCACAGGGCAGACACGCGTAGAATAGATGGTTGTAGCCTTGACAGTGTGGATTATTGCATAACGCTGCTAAAACCTATAGCCTCGGGCTTGGTGAGAGTACCATTTTTTTTTTGAAGGCATCGATTGTGCTAATTCCGCCGTCACTCATGGCAATTAACTTCTAGTAATTACTATCTATTAAGAGTTCAATCAAGTGTTAAATAACTCTGTCCTGATGTACAACGTTCTCAAGATTTAGCCGTCATGCACTCCGAGTACACTAAAATATCTATCCACGGTATGTGTCATCGGGCCGGCCAACTCCACTTTTGGTCATGCGCGCTCACTTTTTTCTTTTTCCTCTTCTCTTCAGTTGAAAGGTCAGACGACCTCATAACTCCTGCCGTGACTATCCTATATACATGTCCTCTTTTATAGGGTGTGTTCCCGTCGCGCAGAGTTTTCGCACAACCACAAACACCCCGCCACCACCGAAATGGCCGCAGATCATCCACCCCGGGACGACCCTGGTCTCTCCAATGACAACGCCCGGATACCAGTCCCGACACCCTATACCGACCAGGACCCAGATCATCCAGACCTACCCCTGCCTGTAGAACATCCAGACAACGACAACACCCATGACGAAGACGAGGCCCAGGCCGCAGCTTCACGACCCCGCCATGCCTGGCAAGCTCGAAGTCGGAACCTCTGGCTCCGATACAAAGGCATGGTCCTTGTGCTCCTGGCTCAGATGTTTGGGGCCTCGATGAATGTCATGACGCAGGTGCTGGAGATCCATAGCTCTATGCATCCATTTCAGGTACGTGTGTAGCTTTTTTTTTTTTTTTTAAACAATAGTGATTGCTCATTTTCTGCATCTATAGGTCCTCTTTGCCCGCATGTCTATCACGGCGGTAGCAAGCTACGCGTATATGTTCTATATGCGCATCCCGCATCCGCTGGGCACCCGAGACGTGCTGGGCTGGCTGCTCCTGCGCGCCGTCTGCGGGTTCACGGGTGTGTACGGCCTGTACTACTCCGTGCAGTACCTGCCCCTGTCCGAGGCGACGGTGATTACCTTCCTAGCGCCCATCATGACCTGCTACGCATGCTCGTGGAAGATCCCCGGGGAGACATTCTCGCGGCGGCAGCAGCTGGCAGCGGTGGTCTCGCTCGCGGGAGTGGTCTTGATCGCACGCCCGTTCAGCAAGCGCTCGTCATCAGGCGACAGCGAGAACCCGGACGCGGCGGACTCGTACCACCATATTCTGGCGACGGCGGTTGCCTCGGTAGGCGTGATTGGCGCGGCGGGTGCCTACACTTCGATCCGCCTGATCGGAAAACGGGCACACCCGCTGGTGTCGGTGACCTATTTCTCGACGGTGACGACGGTGATCTCGCTGGTCGCGATGGCATTCGTCCCGGGGATCCCGTTTCGGTTCCCCAGCACCAAGACGGAGTGGGGACTGCTGGGCGGGCTGGGGGTGTGTGGGTTCCTGCTGCAGTTTCTGTTGACAGCGGGACTGGCGTATGTACCGCCAGCCTCGGTGGCTCCCAAGGCCGGGCAGGGGGCACGGGCTACGTCGATGGTGTACACGCAGATGCTGTTCGCGCTGTTCTACGACAAGGTGGTCTGGGGCACCACGCCCAAGCCGATCAGCATCGTCGGGTCTGGCTTAATTCTGTGCTGCGCAGTCTATGTGGCCGTGGCGCAGGAGCCTCGTGCAAAATCATCAGTCGATCGCGCCGATCCGCGGGAGGAGGGGTTGTTCAAGGACGCCGCTGACGAGGAATGTGCCGGCCCTTGAGCGGATAGTGAGCGAACATTGAGTGTGGCCAATAACAGCCCCGGATTATGAGACAGTATGTACAGTAGTAGGTACAGTAGTGAGTGCCTAGCTCCGACTATATCCAGTCTAGCCCTAGCGGAGCACTCTGCTCCTCTAGCAAATGTCGTCATAGCGTTGCAGTCCGCGCCGACAACTCCCGATCAGCTTCACCGGATAAGGGATTTTCACATTTGCCTCGCCCCATATAACATGTCCACTTTCCCCCCCGCATTTATCCCGGGGTAATTATCTAGGACTGGGGATGGGATTGACATTGACATCTACCTCATTCGACTGCCATTGCTTCACTTTATCATTGCTTATTTGAGCTTATCCTGAGACTCTGTTTTTTTTTTTTCCCATACACAATTTTCCATACACAATGCGCCACTTCGACGCCTGGGTCGTTCGCGACCCCTACTCCATCTACCACTACTATCCCACCGGCCGCCGCTGGCAAGATGCCGTCCGCGCCCTGATCCAAGAACGCCAGATCTGCGCCCCCGCCATCGAATCCCACGACGACGCCCCGATCGACCTAGCCGGCCCCATGGCCGCACAGGGATCCAGCAACCTACTCCAGCGCATGCCCCCCGAGATCCGCCAGATGATCTGGGGTTACGTCTTCGGCGACGGCGCGGTGCATCTCGTGCAACTCAAGGGCAAGATCCGGCACGTGCGGTGCGAGCACGCCACGCCCTCCATCACACAGCATCGCCACTGCTGCCCGCGCACCCCGGCCCGCTGGCGCGAGTACTCCGGCCGCGAGTCCGGCCACTCCGACGGCCTCCTCTACCCCCACACCCACGAGCAACTGCCCTCGTCCCTCTCAGACAGCGGCGCCGCCCTCCTGCGCACCTGCCGCGCCATCTACGCCGAGACCGCCGACCAGCTCTACACCAACGCCGTCTTCGACGTCGACGACCTGCACACCTTCGTCGCCTTCGCCCGCGCCGTGGGGCCGCGCCGGCTGCGCGGCATCCGCCGCCTAACGGTGCAGTGGACGCCCGTCTGGAAACCGCTCGCGGGAGAGTGCCACGCCCGCTCGATCTACGCACACACGCACTCGGACGCGCTGTGGACGCAGTTCTGGGCGCGCGTCGCCTCCCTGCCCAACCTGCGCGAGCTGCGGCTCTCGCTGGACCTGGGCCGGTTCACGGGGACGATCTCCGGCGGCGGTGCGGTCGTGGTAGCCGGCCAGCGGCTGCCGCTTGCGGTGGCGGAGCCGTGGCTCGTGCCGCTGCTCAGCGTGCGAGGGCTGCAGCAGTTTGATCTGGCGGTGACGGCGCGCTGTGATCCTGCTGCGAAGGGGCTCATCGAGCCGGATTTGTGTCGCGATGCCGTGGATCTGAGGGATCAGTTGCGCGCGGTGCTTTGTTCAAAGCCTGGCCAGGCTGTTCCACTTGTCAAGGGGCTGGGGGTGCCGGACATGTGCGCGCTGGATGATTTGAGGACGCAGACGCCGAGGAGGGCGAGGCCGAGGTTGGCGATTATGGCGGCCGCCTGAGATTTTTTTTCGTTCTTTTGTTTGGTGTTTTGTTGTTCGTGATACCCACTCCTGCTGCTCATTTTCATGAGAAAGAAGATAGAAAGACAAGACAAGAGAGGATAGACTGATTAGAAATACATTATATCTTGATCCTCAACTGTGACTTTCTAAGTTTACTTTCAAATTGTATAAGTTTTATGGTAGTGCACAGAAGATATACGGTCTATTGCATCGTTTTCTGCATAATAATAAGGTGGCATTGAACCCGAGATGAACTGTCGAGAGCCCGCACAGTCTATATCCGTAATGAAACCCAATAAATATCCCAGCCAAGTAGAAAAGCGTTTCCACAAATTCTCTTGAGAGCCGGTCCCAGCGCATGTCCACAGTCGCGACTTTTGTGTCAATCAATCAACAATACAAAACAGAAATGAAGAAGGGAATAGGACGACAAAGATGAAATGAGAGAAGAAAGCAGAAGAGGCGGGAAGGAGACGGGACTTCAATTTGAGATGGAGCATTAGGGAAAAGAGGATGGGATCAGAGCAGCGAGACGAAAACACCGGTGCGCCAGACATAGGAAAGAGAAAAACCAGTCCTAGCAATGTTGACGGAAGTAAAACAAGATCAGAATGCAAGTGACAGAAAGGAAAACAATATGCAGGATCAGATTGTGTTATCTACTGCGACGTAGAGACTCCGGTGCCACCAGTGCGGCCGCGGAGTTCTTCTTCGAAGCCGTTGGGCTCAGAGTCTCCGTCATCTTCGTCCATCGGCGAGTGAGGGTGACTCACGGGTTCCTGAAGCGATTGGCGGCTGCGCATCATCTGCTAAATCGTTAGATATGACATGCCAAGAAAAAATTTTGGAGAAAAAAGAAAACATACCCATGTTCGCACGCCCCCAATCAAACCCAGGCTGTACCCCGTCGCGAAGTCCTCGTTCCGCGGGGAGCCCATCGGGCTATCTGGACGGTTGAGGGTTTCCACGCGCGAGAGATGAGACTTGCTGCCGCCCGTGGGACTAGTGAGAGGACCACGGCCATTGCCAAAGTCCATGCTAGTGCGTGCACTGGGCGCGGGGCTGCCGGGCCGGCTGTTCTGCCAGATCTGACGCAATTCGCGGCCCAGTTCCTGGCCGGTCGTGGTCCAGTTGGTGCGGATGTTGTCGCGAATCTCTGTCACATGGCGTTTGATCTCGAGCTCGTTCTTCTTCAGCCACGAGACGTTCAGTTCTTGACGGGATGCACCGCGCTTGAACTGGCGGGAGATGTACTGGTCATAGTCTCGGACGATGCTGGTGTACGTTAGACAAGTTGGAGGGCAGTAGAAACGCAAAAAACATACCGAGTGATGATGCCTGTGGTGCTGACTCCCTCCGTTCTCTGGGTCACCAGGAACTTGCCCTGGGCCTTGATAGGCTCGTAGATATCATCACCCTCAGCTGCCTCGTAGGGCAGGTCATCGTGCGCGACGTAGTCGATCTTGTGCTCGGACAGGAATTCCGGCGTCACAACCCAGGGGCAGTTGGGAATCACCTCATCCACCCATTTGCAATGCCGGAGGGTCTCGGCACGCTCTGCACCGCTGAGAACGGTCAGACCCTTGCGCATGTGTGTCTCCCCGTCGCCCGTGACACCGACAATGAGGAAAACATCTGGGAAAGCCTTCTTCGCCTGTTCCAATTGTCTCATATGACTAGAAACCATCCAGTTAGCATCGCCGGCAACCACAATTTTCGCATCCGATAAGAGAAAAAAAAGGCTTACCCCAGATGAAACAGATCAAACACTCCATCCGCGTACACCCGGACCGGCCGACCCGTTGGCGGCGGGTTGGTATGGTATCCCACAGGGTCCTGCAGTCCGCCACGCAGCGGCGGTGCGATGGCCTCCTGCTCAGGCATCTTGATGTGCAGCCCGGGCCGAGCTCTCGGCTGGCTCTCAATGTCACTGCTGGCCACGGTGGTCTCTGACGGCTCGCCGGGGTCTTCCTTGTGAATCTGGGCGTCGCCGTTGGGCATCACAGTCGAAGCAGAGTGGAGACTCGCGTCGCCAGAGCTCTTGCGGGCACGTTTCGATGGCTGCACCGCGTCCCCCGTCGTCGAGGATTGCTGTTTCTTGTGTTTGGTCCCCATGGTCGTCGGAGGGGGAACATTGCCTGGGCCGGTGGAATCCTCACCACCTTCTTCCCCGGACGCGTCGCGCGAGGAGGGTTGCAGCTCGGTCGCCGATGAATGAGACTTTCCCTGGGCGGGCGTGTGTTGTGAGCCGCTGCGCTTGCGCTTGGCGGAGGGAGACGGAGGAGACGGCATGGCTGGACGGTGGGCGCACCGAGAGGAGGGGTTCAAAATAAGATGGAAAGATTGGCCCGGGGGTCACAAGATGGGGGGATTCCTCCGGGGTAGGAGGAAAGGAACGATAACAGGAAAAGGAGAGAGACGGCCTTGGAAAATAATATGACGAGTGTCAGGAATCAATAAGTGGGTATTCCCGGGTTAGATTGCGGGTAATTTTCACTCCGGGGCCCAGCGCTTGGGAGGGTTAGTTACATTACAGGGGGCCAGATTGTGGGTGGGTGTGTTTTCCTCTCTGCAAATTGCACTTGTTTGCATCCCTCAGTCGACACGTGCTCTACACTCCCATCCCTCCCAGCTCCACGGCGGAAAATCCACTTCTACCATCCCCCATGAGGCGGGCCAATTGTACCGGGCGTGTCGTGGAAGGAGAGTGGGTGGTTCGTCAATAGCGGGCATTTTCTGCGGTATCTCGTGTGTTGTGACGGCATAAAAGAAGAAAGATAAGAAAACACATGATGCCCTCTCTGCTCCCGGCGCAGTGCTCTTCAACTACCCCCATGGATGGACATTCCCGACTCTTCCCTCCACCGCAGCCTCCGTCCTTCCCCCCCTTCTCACACTCGAACAGTAATCCCACATCTCCTCGAAGCAAAAGAAAAGAAAAAGAAAAAGGGCATGGTTCGTAGAATCAGGGTAGCGGGGGTCGTTGACGGAAAAAAAAAATAATAAAAACACCAAACAGATAGAAACAAAAAATCAGCTACGTAGACTTCTTGTCGGCGTCAGCGGTGGAGGCGGGAGATTCCGATATTTGAGCAGCAGATGCTCCATCCTGCTTCCCCTGAGGCCCCGGGGTCTCCTCGCGCTCGTTCCGGGTCGCATCGGGGGTCTCGTGGTGCACTTGATTCGCCAAGTCCTGGTCTTCCTCGGTCTGGTCAAACAGCTCCTCCTCGTTCTGGTCCGGGACAACTTCGGTGCCGTCGCCCAGCAAGATGATCCGACCGGAGCGGACACTGAACCCACGCGGACGCTCCATCTCCAGATCATACTCCTCCGGGTTGTCTTCGAATTGGTTGCGGATGCCCGGACCGCGGAATTCGGCTGCTCAAGTGTGGACGGTCAGCACGAAGTGTGACTTTCGGCCTCGGCTTCCTCGTGAGACTTGCCGTACTCGGGAGGAGCGCAAGGCCCGTCCCCGTTTGCAACCCGCTCGGCGACTTGCTTATACCACTCCTCCTTGCTCTTGCCATTCAGCAGGCCGATGATGGTCATGGTCATGTTGTCACAACCGACACCACCAGTCTCGCTGTTGGAAGCCAGGCAGTTATCCATCATGTTCTCACAGATTCGGTAGAGGTCCTGCTTGGCCGCAATGCCTCTTCGGACGAATTCGACCACCGCTTGGGAAGACTGGCAATCCCAGATGCCTAGTAGTATTTTAGTTTTAGTAGTTCCGGGAGAATGTAGACAAATCGCGTACCGTCGCAAGCAATCACCAGGAACTCATCGTCGTCAGTCAGGTCGTGGACAGTCACGTCGGGGAATGCAGTCACAATCTGCTGCTCGGGAGACAGCTCAGGACTCTTCTTGAATTCGAAGTCACCGAGTGCACGAGACAGTGCCAGGTTGCCATTGACACGACCGAAGTCAACAAATCCACCCGCGGCACTGATACGAGCTTTCTCGCCTAGAATAATCCTTCAGCAAAACACTCTTGTGTTTTCCAAGAAACAACACACCTTCATTCTGAGGTTTGTGGTCAAAGGACAGGGGCTTTGCGCGGCCCTTGACTCCCAGAACTGACCGCGAATCACCCGCATTTGCCTGTCATATGTCAGCCATCCCAACCTCGAGCTGTTCCGACAGGGCAACGACGTACCACCCAGATCTTGTGTTTGGAGATGACGCCGACTGATGCTGTGCAACCCGACACCTCCTCTTCATACTTGGGATCTGTATCGCGAAGCTGGTCAGGACTGCTTTCTTTCCCTCTGCCCCATCTAGCATCAACACACCTTCTAAGATCGCCCGGTCGGTAGCCAGGAAACCATCTTTCAGAGCCTGTTCAATATCACCCTTGGCGAACGCGTCCTGTTTGGCGACAATCTTGTGGACATTTTCTCCTGCAAATAACGCGACTTTGTCTCCACCGTGGCCGTCATACACTCCAAAGAAGGCGAGACGATTGTCCGGGTCCGTCGGTTTGCCATCGCTGTCGTCTGAATACTTTGCGTGCATGTCCAGAATGGCGGCATGGGCATCCTCCATGCTGATGCGCCAGCCTTGCATCGCGGAGACACCATATACGCAGCACTCATCTCCACCCTCGGCCGATGTCTAGCAGAAAACCACGACTGTCAGCGTCGTTCAGAATATCACAGTAGCAGACTTGATGAGCAAAGCCAGCCCATGTGCCGACTCGAGGTCGCCTTGGAGCACCCCCTTCCCCCTCCGGGCAGGACAGCAGATGCATGCGGGGCAGCCAGTAGCACCCCAGCAAAAACAAATTCAGTGCAGCCAACTCCCACCAGGGACTCTCCACCATGGCAAGCGTCCACACTGAGCAGGGATTTAGGGGGGTTGGGTGGTGGACAGCGAGCGCCAGCAAACAGCCGACGTCAGGATGGCAGCAGTGTGGGGGAATGAAGGGAATTTTTGCCCACTGACCTTTTCAACTACGGGCTCTGACAAAGTCTGACCCATTGTGACAAACGAGATCGAGGTATGATTCTGGGGGGAATCGAGAGTAAAGCACCGGGTGAATGCGGTGGAGGAAGCGGAAGAGGTGAGGAGGAGAGAAGAGTTAAGAGGGTCAGGTGAGGTGAGGGCACACTTTCAGCGCGTAGGCTGGTTCCCGCGATAAAGGCCGGAATCGGGAGTGGGGACACAATGACCAGAGCAGGATCGGTGGGGAGGCCGGTAAAGAACCGTGAGGTGAGTGAGGATGAAGACACGAAGGAGGCAATGAGGACGAAGAAGGAGGTAGAGAAGGAAGAAGAGGCACAAGAACACCAATGTGGGATGTCCTATCGCTATCAGTGCAGCAGGCAGAGATTTCTGTAATGGAATTACGGGAGTCTGACCGTGGACGGTCACGTGCCCGGTTACTACAAAGAACCGATGTGGGCGACAAAGTATAAAAAGAAGAACAAGGAGTAGTGCCCGAAGCAGATATTATTAGAAGAAATCATTCATTCCAGCGACAAAGAGAAGAACAAGAAGTCTCCGATCTATCTCACCCGGATACGGCGCACTGGCAATCCCCCAAGGCACACTCCAAGGGAAAAGTCTTCCGACCCGAATACAACTAGTGTCACATTAAGAGAGTAAAGCCGACAAGAAAGGAAAAAGGATGGATATCATGTTCGCAATGCCCCCAAACGCCAAGCAATTAGAAACCAAAGATAGTTGGATTATTACACAAATGCAAGCTCGCCGCTGCTGGCAATCGGCAGGCCCTGGCTGCTGAGATTCTTCAGGGCGGGTGGTGGTTCCAGCGACATTCCCCAGTCCTGTTTCTTGCCCTTCTGAGGGCTAGCCTTGCGGGAAAGGTGCTCCTCGAGATCGGAGACCATCGAAGAGCTCTGGGGCATGGCGGACGCTCCTCCACCCGAGGGCTGCGGGGGCTTTTCATAGTTCCCAGATGCCAAGCGGCGGGCACTGCTCAGACTATTATCACTCCAGAATCGAGGAAGTGGAGAAATGACGCCGCGGTAGTCGTGTGCCAGGCTGAGCTGGCTGCGACTCATTTCGGCGCCCTCGGCAAGGGGGTGTAGATTGGATGGAGGCTGTAGATTCTGGTACTGAGAGAAGCGGTTGTCTTCGCCGCCGTATTCGGAGGCCGACAGGGCCATCGAGACGGGCCGATCTTGGATAGATTGTCGGTATTCATCGGAGAAGGTCGACACAGAGACGGTGTCTGCCCGATTGCGCAGACTGCGTGCTCGCTCGAGGGCGCGCAGCCCGGAGGAGGCGCGGCGGTCAAGCTGGCCAGAGAACAACGGGTTGGTCGAGTTTCGGTGCTTGGCACGACTGTGCACAAAGGCTTCCAGGGAGTCTGCTTCGGAGGTGGGCGAGTCGTCGCGCTCCACGGTTCGCAACGTCATCCGCTTCGTAGGGTCTGGGATGCTGGATGCCATGCTGTGTCTGGTCCGCGCATTTGGGGGTCGAGGAAACAGGGGTGTAATGTTATTCAGGCTATTCTCATCGTTGGGGAAGGAGGCTTTGGCGTTTTGCCAGGATAGCTGCACCACACCATGTCCTGGAGGTCCAAATCCACCGGCACCATGACCGGCCCCGCTGAGTCGCACCGGCAATCCAGAGGCAACAGATGAGATTCCACTAGACCGCTTGGAATATCGCTTCGAACGCGTTGATTGAACAGATTCGCGCTTCAGAGCTCGTGGTTGAATCGTTTTCAAGGGTTCGCGTCGGCTGGAGCGGCGACGGCGCACGGGAGAAGGGTTGTTGAAAGAAAGGCGCTGAGCCTGCTTCTTAGGAGGAGACTTGGGGGGAGAGTTACTGGCCGGTTTCTTCTCTCCCTCTGCGGTTGAGTCTCTCAGCGGAACGAAGGTACCTCTGGCAGGAGAACGGGGTGGCGGACTTGGTTGTGGTTGCGGAATCGGGGCCTGCTCTTTCCCGAATGATTCCATGTTCCACGCTGGCCCAAGCTCGAGTTTAGGCAGATCGGAAGCAGGGATGGTTGAGCGCAACCAGCCATATGAAGTGTCTTCCTCAGAAGGCTCTTCATGGAAAGCTGTATCTGGATGAGCTAGCGGTGCATCCGGGCGTGCGGGCCGCGGTGGAGGAGAACCTTTTGGGTTCGGGAGCTCTTCTTCCACAGAAGTTGACTTTCTTCGGCGACGCAAGCAAAAAAAGAGAACCACAAGACTCAACACTGCAACGATGGGGATCACAACGGAGATCGCGATAATCCCCGCTTTCCTGTGAGAGGGACTGACGGATGATGAAAATGGACTGGAAGGATCTTCAGGATCATGATGATCCGATGCTTTGACAATATTAAGTTCAAAGGTCCGCGTGTTCTCGGTGGATCCTTGATGCGCAGTTAGGGGAATGGTCCATTTCTGAGGCTGCATGTCCGCCGGAACGTGTCCGTGGAGCGTCTTGTTGCCGGAGTCGTAGGTAAGCCACGATGAGAGTTGCTGGTTCAGACCGACATCAAGCTGCACGGAGTTGTCGGTGACGATCGACTGGTTGAACACAAACGTAAAGTCCTCGCCAATGGTGGCTTCGCAGCCTTGAATCGTGTCAAGGAACAGCTCGAGGAATTCGAGCCGAAGCATGAACTTCGCCTGGTCTTGGTAGGTATCCGTTACTGTGATGGTGATATTCTGGTTCACAGCATCATCGGACGGTGTGCCATTGAACGAGATTGTGGCCTTGTCCAATGTTAACCAGTCGGGCAAGTCAGCATCAACGGACGTCACATCTTTGCTCGATGTTTGAGATCCATCAAGCGAAAGAAGATCTCGATAACTGGGACTGCTGAATTTCTGGCCCCTGGTGAGATTGAAGGTCTGGGTGGTCTCGTTGAACGCCAAAATGTGCGGGCCGATCACGATTTCAAATGTTACATTGACTGCGCTGTAACCAGCTACGTCCGATGCGATAAGCTGGAATGTGAAGGGATCTGAGCTCGAACCTGGAAAAGACGGGCTATTCCCAGAGAATTTCAGTGCTGCAGCGTCGAAGTCGATCCAGGACGGCAGTGGCGTATTATTAGGTGAAGTCCCGTAATAAATTGTGGAGGGGTGCGTGTTCTGGAAAGTGTCCTTGTCGAAAGGAATGGTAAAATCATGCCCAGGTTGTATGAACAGAGTCGACGGGTAGGAAACAGGACCCACGGCCTGCAACTGCGTGATAAGCGGCTTTCCCAAAGTTGGTCCTCGATCCGTCGTGACTATCAGGGTGACATCCATGCTATCAGAATCCGATCCGTCTGATCCCACGAGCTGGAACTTCTTGGGGCCAGTGTCCTCAGAAGACGGAGTGCCTGAAAGCGTCCGGCTGCTGCTATCCACTTCAAGCCATGATGGTGCATTTTTGAGCGAATATTTCGTGTCTGCGTCGGTGTTGGCAAACGTGCTTGATGCGAAAACAAATTGAAAGTGCTGGTCGACTCGCGCGACTGGAGGCAGCTGTGCATTGACCGGGTAGTTGGCAGATATAGAAGCTGCGTCAACCGCAGACAGCAGCGCCAAAGCAATGGACAGAAAGAAAAGCGCCATCGTTGGTTGAGAGGACCGGATGACGTCCCGCACACCGGTAGGGTTGATGAAGAGACAGCGTGATGAGGCGCAGACGAATTACCAAACTGCACGCCAGACAACTTCAATCAGAGGGTGAGAGAGACAAGAAAGGATGGAAGGAGACAGAAGGTAAAGATTAAGCTCTGTAGACTCCTCGAAGGGTAATCCTCCCTGGCACTCGGCGTGCCCAGGGGGGCCGGCGACAAGGAGATATTCAAGGTGTGCCCTTTGAAAAAAGCCATACCTGGATATGTGCGACGTCAAAGTATGTAGCAGAGTGACAGCCGAGAATGGGCCCTGCCCCGGTAGGGCTCGTGGATCGAAGGTCTAGCAAGGGATACTCCTGTGGCAGCCAAGGAGCACTGAAATGCCCAACCACCACCATGATCTCTGACCCCCTCCAAAACTTGAGCAGGCAAGGAACACGGCAAAGGTGAAGAGGAAAATGGCCCGAAAATGGGCTTGGCCTTAACCGGCATGTTCCCCATCGAGATCGAGGACCATTCGGATGCCAGTGCGCCCAGGGGCGTAGTAGTCAGGGATCACCTCGCGCTCCTCGAATCCACAGCGGACATACAATGCCCGGGCGGGCTCCCTAGCCTGGTCCACCCAGAGCTGGATGCTCTGGCAGCCCTCCTTCCGCAGTCGCTGTTGAATGTAGGACATGAGCTGCAGCCCGATACCTTGTCGGCGATAGGTCGGCACAACGCACACCTTGTGCAGCAGAGCTACCCCCTTCTGCCGCACATAGACGGCATAGGCAATAATCTCCGAGCCTCCGTCCGTCGCGTAGAGCACTCGCGTGTTGGGCTTCTTTCTCCACAAGTCTTCGCCGAAGCCGAATGCCTCATTGGTGGGGAATGTCTTTTTCTCGACGCGTGCGATCTGAGACAGAATATCCAGAGCTTCGTTCCTCTTCAAGGAATGGATGTCCGAGATGATCAGGTTGGGCATTCCGGGCAGTACCTGGATCGTGTAGGGTTGAGAAGGACAAAAAAAAAAGAAACTCATCAACCAGTGACAATGCCTGCCGCTCCCCCACATCAACTCAACTTCAACATCAACATCAACAATCCACCACCATCAGGCCATGCCCTCCCAAGCTGATGACAAGCGCCAGGCCGCGCGCGAGGTCATCGACATTCTTCACGAGATCTCCACGCTCCTCGTAAGTAGCATGCCATGCGGCGTGACATGCAAGCGCGGGGCTGACACCGTCATTCATGCGCAGAATACCAACCTCGACCGCACGGAGCTGTCGCTCTGCGTGTCTCTGATCGAGAATGGCGTCAATCCCGACGCCCTGGCGGTTAGTAGCTCGTCATCCTCGTTGTATCACCTCTAACTGGTCACTCCAGACGGTGATCAAGGATCTGCGGAAGGAAGCTTCCAAGCGGGGTGTCTCGAATGCACCCGCCATGGCGGAGTAATTGGGAGGTTTCTTTTGCTCGCGCGAGGTATTGGGTTAGAAATCCTGGTGTGTTTCTGGTTCCTGGTTTCAGGCGTTGCGAGGTCGAAGTGGCCGATAGATACCCTTTGCTTTTTTTCACTTTTATTTTTTACAAATACAGTAATGTCTACGGATTGAAGATAGTAGACTTGGAATCGGATAGATGCTGGCTACTTCTACTCGGTATCATAATCTCAACAAAACAGGCAATAGACAGGGGGGGCATCTCAGGCTAACAAAGGTGAAGTAGGGATAGAGGAGCAATTTGGGGGGTACAAGGTGGTTGATCGCGATCACTTCGAAGACTCGTCCGGTTTGCTGTCCTTGGAAGAACCCATGTCGCCCGACATAGCCTCCTCTGTAGCTTTCTTGATTTGCTCGCTCTCCGAGACCGTGGTCGGCTCCTTGGGTTTCGTGTCCTTCTCATCATCACTATCGCCCAAGCTGAACGGGTCATTTTCGGCGACTGGGGACGGGTCCACTTGAGACAGAGGCTGCCACTTGCTCGTCTTGTTGCTCGTTGAAGACTGCCGCTTAGCGGCAGTGTCAATCTCAATCGGCGGACCCTCCTGGAAAGACACTTTGCGTCGGTCTGGCGATGGGGAAGACGCTTTCTGGAAACTGAAGTTGGCTCCGGGACGCGGTGGGCGCGTGGGAGGAGCTGGGACGGTGTTAGCGGGACATGGAAAAACAATCAGCCAATGCTTACCCTCTGAGTCTCTCAGCTCAAGCGCCGAAAAGTCATCACCCAGCACCTGCGGATCTGCGTCATAACGTTCGCGATCTCCACTGCGACGGCTCATGTCACCACTGCGCCGTGGGGGGCCATATGTCTGGGGCGGCGCAGAGTAGCCGTCATCCTCCTCGTCCACATCCTCCCCATCAATTCTCTTCTTCAAATTCGCAACCCACGAGTTGACCTTGGTCTGTGTCTCCAGGAAGCCTTTCTTGATGTTGTCACGGATCACGGGCAGGTCATCTACCGTCACCATCTATCAGCTCTGCGTGATCTTGAAAAGGGTGCGCATTGCGCCATACCATCAAAAAAGCTGTAGTCTCTCTCGTCATCCTCCTCGCTACCTCTGGGACGCTGATACCGTGGGTCACTCTCCCACCCTGGACGCGGCCCGCCGCGGGAGGAGTTGTAGTGCTCGGCGAGTTGGCGCGCATACCGTTCATCCGCTTCCACTTGTCTCCAGTCGGTGGTGGTGGGGGGCTGAGAGGGACGGGGCGGCTTTGGGGGAGGGACCATATCCTCTTGGGCCGTGGGATCGGTCATACCTAAGGTGAGACGGTTAGCGCCATAGCTGTTGCATGTAACCAAGTCGCCACAAACCCAGAAGAGCGTTGAAGGCCCGTTCGACATTCCAATTGCTTGCCACCAGCACGGCCTTGACCACAGCACCATCGAGAGACGGGAAAGCTTCCTTGAGGGTGAGCTCCGACTGTTCGCGCGGGCTCAAGGGCCGAGGGGGTTTTGGTGGGGGAGCCGGGGCAGTTTCGGGGTCAGACTGCTGGATAGATCCTGTCGCTGTAGATATTGTTCCACTCTCCTGGGGCTCCTCATCGTCGAAGTTCAGCGGGCGCGCAGTTGTCGGCGACTCGGCGCGAGGGCTGTTGGTGCTGAGCGCCGTGATGGCCTTGTTAGGCGTGGACGGCTGACGAGAAGTAAGCCACCATGGCTCCAGGCGGGGGTCGGGGGGTTCTGCAACATACAGTCTTTTCGTCCTCTGACATCTTGTCGCTGAATCCAAGGCAAAGCACCGGGGAGTGAGAGTGATGGAAGAAGGAGAGAAACACCAACAGGCAGCAGGAACGATCATCACGAGGGCCAAAAGCTCCAATCAGTGACGTGGGGTGCACGTGATGAGCCACTTGCCTGTTCGGGATAGGAAGGAGCAACTTTCTCTTCGCCGTTCTTTCTGATGCCCACAGACAGCATGATCGCACAATGGCCTCGGAGCTGGATCTGTCCTCCTCCTTTATCCCGGCACTGTACAAGCCAGCTGCATTGCTGCCAATTGCCCGCCACAAGCAAAGCTTGCAGTATCTGGTCGAGACCTACCCAGTCACCATAGTAGTGGGACAGACGGGCAGTGGGAAAACCACCCAGCTGCCCCAGTACCTCGACCAGGCCGGATGGTGTCAAGATGGGAAAGCCATTGCAGTAACTCAGGTAAGTCGGGTCTCCGAAGATGAGAGACGGCGGGCTAATACCAACGAATTCAGCCTCGCCGGGTGGCTGCCACGACCGTCGCAAAGCGAGTGGCAGAGGAGATGCGTTGCAAGGTTGGCGAAGAGGTGGGATACTCCATCCGCTTTGAAGACCTGACCTCTGCGACAACCCGCATTAAATTCTTGACGGATGGAATGTTACTGCGAGAGGCTCTGGTGGATCCTCTACTGTCGCGTTATTCTGTGATCATGGTGGATGAGGCTCATGAGAGGTCTCTGAGCACCGATGTTCTCCTGGGGATCCTGAAGAAAATCCGTAAGAAGCGGCCCGAGCTTCGGATTATTGTCAGTAGCGCGACTTTGCAGGCCGAAGACTTTCTGCGCTTCTTTACCGACGATGAGTACAGGCCCGATGCAGAGCCAGCTGATCTGGGTGGAAGTGCTGGCAGGATCATTAGTCTAGAAGGCAGGATGTATCCGGTCGACATGCTATTCCTTGAGTCGCCTGCGGAAGATTACGTCAAACGAGCCATCAACACAGTCTTCGACATACATTCTCAAGAGGCAGAAGGGGACATCTTGGTCTTCTTGACGGGTCGAGAAGAGATCGATACTGCAATTCAGGCGATATCGGAGCGTGCTGCCACTCTCCACCCAAAGGTTCCTGCATTGCTTCCCTTGCCTCTCTACGCCGGCCTTTCGACGGATCAGCAGATGTATGTCTTTGAACCAACACCGGATAATACGCGGAAGGTCATCGTTTCAACCAACATCGCGGAGGCCTCAGTCACCATTGACGGGATTGTATACGTGATTGACTGCGGCTTCGCGAAACTAAGGGCTTACAACCCTAGTACGGGCATCGAAACGTTGACAGCTGTGCCCATCTCGAAAGCTTCCGCCACTCAGCGATCTGGGCGGGCTGGAAGAACGAAGCCGGGCAAATGCTTTCGCCTCTATACTCAGCAGGCATACGAACAGCTGCCCGAAGCCACAGTCCCTGAGATCCAACGGTCAAACCTGGCCCCTGTCATCATGCAGTTGAAAGCCCTGGGCATCGACAACATTGTCCGCTTTGACTTTTTGACTTCTCCTCCCGCGGAACTTGTGATTCGAGCTTTTGAGCTTCTTTTCTCCCTCGGTGCGGTGGATGATTACGCCAAACTTACCAAGCCGCTCGGCATGCGGATGGCAGAACTCGCAGTGGATCCCATGATGGGCAAAGTTTTGCTCGCTGCACCATCGTTTGGCTGCTTAAGTGAAATTCTTTCGATAGCTGCCATGGTCAGTCTCCAAGGGACGGTGTGGGTACAGCATGAGGGCGACAAGCGGTCCGCTGAAAGCAATCGGCGCAAATTCGCAGTCGAGGAAGGCGACCATTTGACCTACCTCAATGTCTACCAAGCGTTCGTCACCAAGGGAAAAAAGGACTCCAAGTGGTGTCGTGACAACCTTCTCAACTATCAATCGCTGCAGCGTGCTGTGAGCATCCGGGGACAGCTGAAACGGTACCTGGAGCGGTTTGGTATCCAGGTCGATGAAACGCTGTCCACACACCGAGCCGTTGATCCAAGCAAGCAACCTGAGCAGATCCAGCGGTGCCTAACAACGGGCTATTTTGCCCATGCCGCTAAGATGCAACCGGATGGGACCTTTAAGACCGTCAGCGGAGGACTCACTCTCCATGCTCACCCTACCTCGTTGATGTTTGTAAGTGCTTCTCCCTCACATTGGTCCTGCTTTGGCTGACTGTTATCATCAGAACCGCAAGGCAGACTGGGTCATCTTCCACGAGATCATGCAGACTGGTGATAAGACATACATTCGGGACGTCACGAAGATCGAGAAGAGTTACCTGCTGGAATATGCACCTGAGTATTACCGAGTGACTTGACCGGTGGAAACTATCTGAGCACAAACATGGAAATCCTGCATTCACCTCATCGAACGACATTCTAGATTCTCGCAGCCTTTGAGTATTCCACAATCCTTCCAATTATCCTGGCATTAAGACTAGGGGCTCAGCCTGTGACTCTTAAAGTGACGAGTCAGAGGCGAGATCGCTCTGAATCGGCACTCTGCCTTCAAATCGCCGAGAGATCAGATCTGTGCGGGGCAACACGCAACCTCTGGGGTCTTAAGCAGGATATTGAGGTATTTTGGAGCCAGTTCGATGCTTGTGTTGAAAATGTCAACTATGAGAATTCACCTTCAGAGCTAGTTCTGTCTTTGGCACCTTTCGGCTTATAGGTGTATTCTATGCACATTTGGTTGACAAAAACCCAACATAAAACACTCCGAAGATCTACGGGAATCCACAAAGTCACTTGTCTTTGTCCAAGGGACACTGATGCTTCCGGCACTAGGCTGGGGGGATCGACTCGGTTAGCTAGCATTGCATATCCATCTTCAGCTGAATTAGGTGACCGAGACCAAGATGAGCTGTTTATTCATGAAACATAGTACGCTTTACCGCTTCACCACCGTAGCGATGCAATCACGAACAATGACCATGATCTATATCATTGTTCTAGAAGATCGATATCATGTAGTTGGTTTTAAGCTGTCAACAAACGAGGTCACGGGAAGCGGGCGATCATCTGCGGGGCCATCGATCGTCAACATCTTCGACTCTCCAACCAGACGAATTATTATGTCGGGCCACCACCACCATGACCACGGCCATGGCGGCCACTGCCATGATGAAGATGGCCACGACCATTCCAATGACATCACCCCCGCCGTCCAGTCTCTTCTCTACTCCCAGATCGACTTTGATTCCATTAACACACTCAACGGTACGTCCGACAGCATCTGATCCTTCGACCGTATATTGACTGGGAGACAAAGAGGCCACCCCCAAGGCTGGCGCCGCCATTGTGAAGAAAACTTGGTCCGAGAGATTGAACGACGAGCCCGAACTCGAGAGCGACGCGGACGAACAGCTACTCATGTACATCCCGTGCGTTGTCCCAGATGCCCCTCATTCGCAACATGTGCATATCTAATCCAACAACTACCAGATTCACCGGCCAAGTCAAAGTCCACTCGCTCCTCTTCTACACCGCGCCCACACCCTCCGCGCCGAAAACACTCAAGCTCTTCAAGAACCGCGACGACCTGGACTTTTCAACGGCCTCCGAGCTCACCCCGACCCAAACCATTGAAATGCCACAGCCGGTTCCCGGCGCGGACGTCTTCGAGCTGCCTCTCAACCGCGCGCACTGGAACACGACCACGTCCATCACGATCTTTGTCGAGGATAATTGGAGCGCCGGGGAAGAGGACGTCACGAGGGTGGGCTACATTGGGTTCAAAGGCCAGTTTATGGCGTTGAATCGCGAACCCGTGAGCTTTCTGTACGAAGCTGCTGCTAATCCGAATGACCATGTGGCCATTCCTGGTGTCAGTGGTGTTGGGAGCAGGATTCTCTGAGAGAAGCACAGGATCCTCGGATGGAGAGGACATGCCAAGATAATCAAACGAGAGCAAAAGATGACTCCAATTGTATTAATGAAGCCTAGCGCATGAATGAATGAATGGATGAACAACAGCGATCAATTCCACAAGCCACCAACGCCGAACAATGCTCTGCTATGTATAAAAGTGTAGATGTAATGTCCAACCCCGAATCATGCTGCCAAAGGCGCCGCAGCGGCGCGGGCCTTGGCTCTGGCTTTGGCCCTTTCGCCTGCTGTCGGCTCCTCCTCGTGCACCTGTCCAGGAGGCAATTCGCCCGTCGGAGCCTCGGGCATTTTCACCGGCGGCGCAACCTGGCTCTGCAGTGCCTCCAATTCATCCTCGACCTCGTCTTCGTCTTGGTTCGACAAATGGCCCGCTAGCATCTGGCTCACCTCCTGAGAGAGCAAACCCCCATTTAGTCAGTCAAGCTGTTCGGTAAATGAACCCAGTGTAGTATCTTTCTTACCTCTTGATAAGCACGCGCCTCTTCCGTCTCTCCCATCAGTCGCTCTACACTCTCGATCCCACCGATCTCCTTGTTAATCGCCCGCAAGACCTGATTACCCTGCTGCAAGCCGTATAGCACATCCTTCTGCACGAGTGCAAACTCGACATCGCCGGCTAGCTGCTCTAGCTGCGCGAGCTGGCTGTCTGTTTTGGCGAGCAGTGACTCCTGGTATTTCTTGCGCCGCAGGGCTAGCAGGGCCCGGCGCCGGTCATTGCGCGCCAGGCATTCCTTGGCGATTTCGGTCTCGCGCTGGGTCAGGGAGGCGATGCGTCGCTGATACTGGTGGACTTTATCGCGCTTGTTCTTGATTTCGAGGATTGCTCTGTTGGATGATGATCAATAGAGTGTTCAGGGTGTATTTTCGTGTGAGAACTCATTCACCGGTCCTGGTCCGAGATCTTGGGCGAACTGCTGGTGTTTCCCATGGCGCATGATGTTGTTGTGAAGAGGAAGAGAGAAGGAGCGAGCGAATGACGGTGGGGGAATGGGTAAATGCAATACGCGGGTATCGTTACCATTCCGTATCTCCGCCTTCAACTTCTTTTTTTTTTTCCTTTTCCTTATCAACACCCCAACCAGACCACTAGAGATGCCGGCCAGGAACCGAGGGAGACCAAGCCTGAGCCAGGGCTTGGACCGCGAGGTAAGACCATTTTCTGACATCTTAGGCGCTTACACTAACACTCCACCGACAGGTCTACCAGGTGGTTCGCAAGATCATCGACGACCAGCCCGAGACCGGCCGCGTTCGTCTCTCGGTACCAGCGATCTACGATTCAATCAAACGGTCCAATTCCAGCCTGAACCGCAAACCCAAGAAGCTACTAGAGGACAGCGTCGAGCGGGTGCTGGAGGTTCTCAAGAGCGATGGTCTCGAAGACGATGAGGAAGACTCGATGGAAGGCGATTTTGAAGGGCTCGAGGACCCTCCGGCGACCACAGAGACCAATGGCCTGAACCGGAGCATCGTTGGCATGTGGTCGACAACCTCGAAAACGGAGCCGTCCCAGAAAACCACAGATCCCAATGGCAATGCCCCGACCCCGAAACCGTCCTCTTCTTCCAAACGGAGACAGCAAGGAGGCGAATCGGTATCTAAACGGCGGAAAGCCGACGCTGCCGTTGATCGATCACCGCCCACCCACGTCAGTCTTGCGGACCTGGGCGGACTCGACGATGTGGTTCAGGAATTGGGGGATATGGTTATCTTGCCCATGACCCGGCCGCAGGTCTACCTATCGTCCAATGTGCAGCCCCCGCGCGGCGTGTTGCTGCATGGCCCGCCAGGATGCGGAAAGACCATGATCGCGAATGCGTTTGCGGCCGAACTGGGTGTGCCGTTCATCTCGATTTCCGCGCCGTCAATTGTGTCCGGGATGTCGGGTGAATCCGAGAAGGCTCTGCGCGAGCACTTTGACGAGGCCAAGCGAATTGCACCCTGCCTCATCTTTATTGACGAAATTGACGCGATTACACCCAAGCGGGAGAGCGCGCAGAGAGAGATGGAGAAGAGAATTGTGGCCCAACTCCTGACCTGCATGGATGAGCTCGCCCTGGACAAAACGGACGGGAAGCCTGTGATCGTTCTCGCTGCCACCAACCGCCCAGACAGTCTCGATGCAGCGCTGCGTCGGGGTGGTCGGTTCGACAAGGAAATCAACATGACCGTGCCGTCAGAGCCGGTTCGAGAGCAGATCCTGCGAGCACTGACACGCAAACTGCGCATGGCGGATGATTTGGACTTCAAGACTCTCGCTAAGCGAACACCGGGGTTCGTCGGTGCCGATCTGAACGACCTGGTGTCAACTGCAGGCTCGGCGGCCATAAAGAGGTATCTGGAGATCCTCAAGTCCAACAGCGGTGAGGAGATGGAGATTGAAGGCGCGGATGAACTCAGCTTGAAAGTTCGGGAGCTGCGTCGTCTCATCACGCACGCCAAGGAGACTCCCATCGGCGAAGAGACCGAGACTGTCCTGGTTTCCAATGCCGACTTCTTCACCGCGCTTCCCAAGATTCAGCCATCCTCTAAGCGAGAAGGCTTTGCCACCATCCCAGATACCACCTGGGCCGACATCGGTGCCCTGGGCGGCGTTCGCGACGAGCTGTCCACCGCCATTGTCGAGCCCATCATGAATCCCGATATCTACGCCAGCGTCGGTATCACTGCTCCCACCGGTGTGCTCCTCTGGGGTCCACCAGGTTGCGGTAAAACGCTACTGGCCAAGGCCGTTGCGAACGAGTCCCGCGCCAACTTCATCAGCGTCAAGGGACCAGAGCTGCTGAACAAGTTCGTCGGAGAGTCCGAGCGTGCTGTGCGGCAGGTCTTTGTGCGCGCCCGCTCTTCAGTTCCCTGTGTCATCTTCTTTGACGAGCTGGACGCTCTCGTCCCGCGCCGAGATGACACTCTCTCCGAAGCGTCTGCCCGCGTCGTCAATACTCTTCTCACAGAGCTCGACGGTCTGGGAAGCAGCCGTCAAGGTATCTATGTGATCGCAGCCACCAACCGGCCTGATATCATCGACCCGGCCATGCTCCGGCCCGGTCGTCTTGAGACTCTCTTATTCGTGAATCTCCCCAGCCCGCTCGAGCGCGCCGATATCCTTCAGACCCTTGTGCGCAAGCTGCCCATCGAGTTCAGCGATGAACTCAGGAGTATTGCGGAAGAGTGCGAGGGGTTCAGTGGTGCAGACCTGGGTAGTCTGCTTCGACGTGCTGGGTACTCGGCTATCAAACGTCGGGATACCATCAAGTTGGAGGACTTTAAGGCTGCGAAGGCCTTTGTTCGGCCGAGCGTGACGGATATGAAGAAGTATGAGAAGCTACGACGGGATTGGAGTGGCGGCGTCGTTTGAAACGGCGTCCTTGGTGCATTTTTGAGCCGATACTACGTATCTTTCTAATGACCGTACATAAATAGATGATACCTTGGGACTGGATTTTCAGGTTTGGTAGAAGCTAGAGGCAGCAATAGCGGGATGTTCAATTCAACTTTTATTTTGGACGGGACTATACAAAGAATCATATTATGCACAGAGACAAAAGAAACACGATACAAACGCCGTGAAAGATACCATGCAACACAAAGGCATTCAACCCCCTACATCCACAAGCGACAAGTGCCGTCCGCTCCGGCACTGACACACCAGGCCTCGCGCGGGTGCCAGTCGATATCCAGGACACCCAACTCGCCAGTGATCTTGTGGCCCTTGAGGACCTTGAGCGGGACGATACTAGCATTGCTGAGCATATCGCCCGTGACACTACCATGGAAGATCTGCAGCGAGCCATCGTCACTCGCATCAGCGAACAAGGGGTACCGGCCACCGGGATGGAACTTGACGGCGCGGATAGCCTTGCGGTGATACCGCAGGGTCTTGTAGGGGCGCGGTGAGAGGTCGAGATCATGCCAGAGGAGACGACGGTCGTAGGAGCCGACGATGATGTTGTCGCCGCCCGAGGCACTGGCAGAGGTCGGGTGTATATCGAACGAAGAAATCCAGCGCGCGCCGGGCTGCAGGATCTTGACCAGCAGCTGGCGGGAGAGATCGTACGCGCGGATGGAGCGCTGATTGGCCACGAAGAGGATTGGCTTGGACGGATGGAAGTGCGCGGTTTGCGGGGCGCCGCCACCCTTCAGGCGTCGGCGGAAGGGGAATTGCGTGATGTGCTTGGAGAGCGTGTGGATGGAGATTGCGACGGAAGCGGGAGTTGACGAGCCCGGGCAGATGGTGACGAAGTAGTCGCCGCGTCGGTGCCAAGAGAGAGACTTGACGACGTATCGGAGAGGAATCACCACGCAGATTCCGGCCTCCGTGAGTGCGGACGATGGGCGTATCCATTGCGGTGGCGTGCTCTTCTTGTTTGCTTCTGCGGCGCTGGGGGCAGGGTTCGAGGCGGCATAGCCCCAGCCTGCGTCGAGGATCTCCAGACTGGCCTTTTCGATCTCTGGTTCGGCAATTGGGGGCACTGCGAGGTAGATATCGTCGCCCACGGCGGCAGCGAGAATGACCGCATCTTTACCAGGGCGCCAACGAACCACATTGACCGCTTCCTCGTCGCTCAGGTTTGCACTCCAGAGCTGACGGCCAGTAAGGAGTTCCCATACACGCACAGTGCCGTCGTCACCACCAGTAGCAAGCCAAATGCCCAGCGGATCCACGGCGAGAGAGCGCACACGGCCCTTGTGGCCCCGGAACACCGTCGCACAGGTCGTGGGGAAGGGCTTGAGCTCTTCAGGGCTGGGAAGTTTGGGCAGAAGACTCTCGGGGTCGATGTTCAGCTTGCTGCGGCGAACCCTCGGCGCAAGGTAAAGATCCAGACAGCGCTCAAACTTCTCCTTGATAAAGTTCTCGTATCCGGGAACCCTCCGCAGCGAGCCAAAGTCGTTGGCCAAAAAGTCCTTCTCACGGTCCTCCGGGTCAGTTTGCTCCCACTCTTTGCGCTCCTTCTTGTCGGGCAGATACTCGGCAGGCGGGTGGTAGCTCTCCTCGTAGCCAGGCGGAGGCAGTTTAGGAGCCGGAACATGCATGATGTGATCCGGGCGTTCGACTTCATCAGCCCACAGATCGTAGTTGATCACGTCTTCATCCGTCTCTTCCCTCTCCTCTGGCGGCCTGTAAGGCAGGATGCGGCCCTCCCGAATGGCCTTGACGATCTTCATCACGCGCTTGGCCTCGTGCTTGGACGGCACAAATCGCCGCTTCGGCTCCGGAGCTGCGCTGAGAGGCATGATCTCCTGTTGGCTGGTGAACCATTCCACGGTGGGCTCATACGGATCGTAGCCTTCAGCGGGGATCTCGTTCATTTGGACCTTCTTCAACAGCTCCAATTCGTCTTGGCTGAGCTGCAGCGGCTTTCCAGTCGCGGGATCAGTAAGACCGGTCCAGCCCTTGGGGATTTCGATGCTTTCCAGCAATGCGTCCAGAGCCTCGCCCTTGGCGGGCCGCATGATCTTCTTGCCGTTGATATCATAGCCAATGTGAGGATACATGTCGTAGAAAGTCAGCGGGATGTCGCCAATGGTGTTGGCATTCTCCTCGGCCTCAGAGTAGTCTGAATTGTCGTCCGGGTTGATTTCGTCATAGAGGAAGCGGTCGTTGCCATTGGCATCCTTGACAACCCGAACATTAGGCTGGTCCCGGTCGACCTGCGAGACCACGGTAGGCTTCGTTTCGGCCTGTTCACCGTCCGAAGGAATTTCGTCGCTGTCCAATGCGTCTTCATCATCCTCCTCGTCGCTGAAATCGTAGATCAGCTCGATTTCAGACTCGCTGTCATCCTGCTCGCTGTCCGACAAGTCGTTGGCATTGTCCGAGAGGGCACCGTCAAGATTGTCGTGGTTCAATTCATCGCCCGAGAATACACCAGCTTCCTCCTCCACATCTCTCGTGACGGCCTTGCGCTTCTTGGAGGCCTTGGCAGCGTTCATGGTGCCGATTGAGCTGAGTCGAGCATTTCTGTTGTTCCCGTAATTTTTTTTTCTTTCTCTGGTCCGACCACCCACGTGACTCACCGCCCCGCCTTATCGTCTATCAGCAATTGTCAGCGTCAAAATCTCCTTCTTCCTCGAGTCAGATTGCTTTGAATGTACGTTCCATGTGGGAGGCATCTTGTGTGAATCTCGACAGCCATGCCCCTGGAAATGGAGGAAACTACCTCATTATCCCAGTCCATCCCCAACAAAAAACATGCGGCCTGTGACGAGTGCAGTATGTACTGGTTTGTAGTGTACATTGGCTGGAAAGTAGCTAATTACAAGCGACACAAACAGGGAAACGAAAGCTGAAATGCTCCGGAGAAGCAACCGGATGCTCCCGCTGCATCAAGCAGGGGCTTGGATGCCACTACTCTATACAGAAGCAAATGGGTCGCCCCCCAAAGAAACGGGCGCGAAGCGACGAGGAAGGCGTCGAGCCTCCCGTCGGAAATCTTCCTGGACATGAAATATGGCCCAGCCCAGAAGATCCCCGGCCCTCGCCTTGGGCTATGGTCCCAGACCCGACAGGCGCAACGGATATACCACATCTCTGCCCGCAGTTCTTTTGGCATCATCACAACGAGCAATCGCAGGCAACGTCGGATTTATCCTCTGGTCAGGAAGACCAGAATCACACATGGCACCCAGATCGCTTACTGAATGCCAATCTTCCCGTCTTTCCGTCTTCCAGCCCATGGCCGGACTTCTCGACCGTGACCGAGGCCACAGGCATGCCATTCTCGCCACTGCCAACCTTCCCAAACGGGCAAACTCCCACATCTCTCTCCCCTCTAACCCCTACTTCTTCATCCGACTCATCCGGCCCAGAGTGTACCTGTTTATCGTACCTGTACCTCTGCCTCAGCCACATTTCCTCGCTCGCTTCCTTCCCCGTCAATTCACATAACCTCTGCTCCCTCTACATCGCCGTCAGAACCGCACAACACGTCATCCGCTGCGAGAGCTGTCCCAAAAATTTTGCCACGGGCGTGCAGAATATCATGTTCACCGGCACCCTGCTGACCGTCGTCGCGGATGCCTGGCTGCGCGTGTTCAAGGCCAACGCTGCGGAAATCGGCATGCAAGCCGTGTCGCCTTCATTCGCCTCTCGCGTGCTCCAGAGCGCAGATCCCGCAAAGGGCTGGGAAAACTGGCTCCGGCAGGTCGTTCGCCAGGCCGTCATAGGCGGTCATATGGACCCAGACGCTAAGCCCCCGTGCTCCAATCAGCCAGATCTACTGTCTGTCATTCGGGAGATTGAAGATCGTCAACGTCGCTGGCATCACCCCGGGCACCAGCACTGGCCACCGCACTCAATTCCGCTTGGTAGGCCCCATCTCGATCCGAATGACCCGGAGAACTCCTGTGATGAAAAAGAGCTCTTGTGTTTGCGGGTGGTTGGGAATGCTAGACATGTCATCGCGAGCTTTGGCTTCGAGCCTCATGAGTATCCTGAGGGGGTGGAACCTTGCACTTTTATTTCATGAATAAAGAATATATGAATCGCATTAGTTGGGCACCAGGGAGGGAGTCAGGGAGAAATATTACATAACTATAATGAAATACAGAATAGAGGTGTATCTTCCCATTTTATTGACCTGTTTCATTAAAATTTTGTACGTGGAAACCCGCCAGACACGCTATTTTTAAGTACATCAATGTTCAAGTTCGGAGGAAACGACACTAAGCAAGCCCACCGTCCATCAAATGCCAGCAATCCTTGTAAATATGACGCCGAGCAACGTGAATGCAAATAGGAAAGGGAAATCAGAGAAAATCAGAGGCGTGGAGATCACTCGTCCTCGTCATCGTCCACCACGTAGCGCTTCTTCCGCGCTGGAGGCGTCCCCTCCTTTGGTGCTTCGACATCAGGTGTCCGCTTTTCAGATCGCTTAGGCGCAGCCTTTGTCGGCGCCGGAACTTCGTCGTCTGCCTCGCCCTCGGCATCCATGTCGTCGTCTTCCAGCACCTCTTCCTCGTCATCATCGCCGTCCTCCTCAATGTCCTCGTCGCTCCCAACCAGGAACCCGTCATCTTCGTCGTACTCATCCTCCCTAGTTCGTGGACCGCGCCCGTAGTCGTCGTCGTCGTCCGAGTAGATCTCACCATGGCGGTTGGTGCGGCGTGGCTTCTTGGCACGAGGGCGCGTGGTAAGCATGCCATCGCCAGCTTCGAGGTGGCCGATGCTGAGGCCGGATGGCACAGAGCGCGCGCCACCGCGACGACCACGGTCTGCCTCGCGGTCCGCAAGTTGCTGCCGGCGACGTTCCGCTTTCATCGCATCTCTCTCTGCCTGTTCCGCGCGCCGCTGAGCCAGTTCAGGATCTTCCTTGACATCGATCAGAGGCACCGAGCCATCAGCAGTCTGCTTCTTGCCACGGGCTGCAATAGCGAGCGATTCCTGGAGCTTCTGGACAGCATCATCTGTCTCCAGGGCAGTTGGAAGAACAGTCAGACCATGTGTGACGTGCGAGGTTAGTCGAAAAACCGATGCCGTTTCCACCGCCGCTCCGAGGTAAACGTGAGAGTCCAGCTTCGTGTCATACTCGCCGGATTTGGTGAGGGGTGCAAGGGGTTTGGAAGCGATGCGGTATTGCTCAAGTGGTGAAGATGCCAGCTGAAGCGTCACGGAGCCATCCTCCCATCGG
Organism: Penicillium psychrofluorescens; assembly: GCF_964197705.1. Taxonomy (NCBI): domain Eukaryota; kingdom Fungi; phylum Ascomycota; class Eurotiomycetes; order Eurotiales; family Aspergillaceae; genus Penicillium; species Penicillium psychrofluorescens. The sequence goes on along the minus strand of NC_133443.1, from coordinate 1,368,599 downwards.
ATCATGCGCGCATTTGATTGCAGCAGGGACTCGTCGTCGGGGTCTTCCCGCCAGCAAAGAGATGTCGCAGCGGTCGAATAGGGCGGCGCGACGTAGGTCTCTGGGCTGAACTCTTCGTTCTCGACTGATAGAAATTCTGGAATGCGCATCGTGTAGACCTGGCCATCGTTGGTCACTGGCACCGGTGGCCGTGCAAGACCCACGTCCATAATGTTGACAGTTCCGAAATCCTCGTCCCCGGCCTCATCCATGCGGTCATTGCGGCGGTCGGAACGGCCCTCATCGTCACCCGAGTCCAGTTGCTCATCGTCTAAGCCGCGATCATTGCTAAGAGGCTGGTCAGTATTGTGCGCGTCCAGCCGAGAGAAGTTGCGCTCCCATACTCGAGATTGTCCAGTCCGCCGTCCTCTCCGTCCGAGCCAAAAAGATCGGCGTCGTCATCCTCGTCCATCTGGTCCAGGGGGTTGTTTTCGGCATCGCTTTCTGGGGGAGTCTGTCGGCCATTGGGCGCGGCACCGCGGCCAGGGCGTCGAACCGCATCCTCATCAGAGGACGACATTATGTGTGGAGCGATGAGAGTGAGGAAGAGGTTGAGGGGGGAGGGAGGGGAGGGAAGGAAGAAGGGAGAGAGGGAGAATATAAGTGGAGGAGTCGAAAGAGAATATAACAATGAGATCGAGAGTGAATCACGGAGTGAATGAGTGAATGAATCAATAGGTGAACGAGATTCCGCGCGGAAAAAAGGATAATCCACCCGGGGCCACCACAGCTTATCCGATTGGGCCAGACCAGCAAACAATCACAATCAGGAGGTGTTCTTCTATCGCGGGTGCTTCTTCCTCTTCCTCCTTGCTCCTCGCGTCTTCTCTCTACATCTACCCTTCTTGGTTCACAATGGCGAACTTCCTGCAGAGCGTGTAAGTGTGATGCGGCTGTATTTCCCGGCTCACTCTCCTTTTGGGCCCTATTTCCCCCTCACTCCATGCTGGTCGCCCGCAACGGCAAACACAAGTAACCCTGTTTCGGGCACTGCACTCCTCTTTCTCCCACTTTTGCCCCTTTTTTTCCTATCTTTTGGTTTCTTCTATTCTCTTTCCTGTGCTAACCTACTCTCAACAGTCGCCAAGGGTTTGGCAGAGGAGGAAACAATAGGAACCCCCCAAAGTCCCCCTCCCCCGGTTCTTCAGGTCCCCATACTCCCCAGGGTGGCTCCATATCGAACTCCCCCTCGCTGTCCAACAGCCTGGCCGTCGACAACCTTGGGGCCAACGATCCTGATGGGCCCAAGTACTTCTTTCAGGAGAAGTATGCCCCGCTCAATGTGCGGGGCAACTTCTTGACGTTGTGTGCTTGTCCGAAGAATGTGGAGCTGGGCGAGTGGCTGGCTCACCAGAGTAGGCAGCGTGGAACCCCCTTCATCTCAATCCTCGCTGACGGTCTCCCCAACTAGTTGTCGAACAATACCGTCTGCTCCATGGCATGCTTCAGGTCATCCAGGAGACCAATGCTGTCACCGGTGTTCCCATTTGCAATGAAACCACTTGTCCGACGATGTCTGCTGGGCGGTATGTACCAAATTGACCTATATTCCAAGGCAGGGAGCTAACAGCTTATAGGCTGACCTACACCTGGCTGGTGGACGGCCGAGCGGCCAAGATCTCGGCCCCGAAATTCATCAACCGCGTTGAGAAGTGGATCGTCAGCAAGATCCACGACCCGGTCATGTTCCCCACCGAGAATGTGGCCGGCGCGCCCGATACTTCTGCGGTCAAGGAGGTTGCCGTTATGGCGGGTGCGCCGCCGCCCTCGGCAGATGCCAACCCGGCAGGAACGAATGGCAACCCGGACGACTGGATCGGCAAGTCGAGCGGCTTCCCGCAGACATTCTACAAGGACTGCCAGGGCATCATGAAGCAGATGTTCCGCTGCTACGCGCATCTGTACCATGCGCACTGGCTGAACCCCTTCTGGCACATCAACAAGCACGACATCCTCAACATGTGCTTTGTCCACTTCGTGACTGTCGCCAAGTACTACCAGCTTGTCACCGACAAGGAGATGGAGCCGATGCAGCCCTTGATTGACCTGTTCATCAAGCAGCAGCGCATTCCCCCGGAGGCACTCAACGGCGGCCACTGGGCCCAGCAGTCCTCCACCTAAGCTCCACCGGTCTGGAGCGTTTATTACCATTGATGATCATGACATGTTCAGTCACCTGGCGTTGGTCTTATGTTCGTGATCCCTGCTTGTCATTCTTTTCCGTCAGGAAATCCCAAAAAAAAACATGGTCGAAACTGCCGATGATGCGCGACCACAGATCCGGGGCCTGGAGCATTTAGCATGCGGTGTGACTATTTTCTTTATTTCTGCTCTCCTTTCGTGATAATCTTAGCATTTTTTGTGCCTTCGGTGGTCATGGTTGCATGTCTTCCGCATTACATCCTCTGGCAGGTGCAGTCGGCACGTATGCCGCATGAGTTCGAGAATTTCAATGCATAGATTGAGTCTTTACCTGGTAGAGTGTTGTATGTAGTCTATCTCTGTTGGTTGAATCACAGCACAGCAGATGCTATAGTCCCTCTTTTGAATGATTATCGTTTATATCGTGAAGTACATGTATTATCCAAGTAGGGACAGGCGTATGACCCAACGAAGCAAATAATTAGACGGTCATAAGAATCAATCTTCGGTCCTGTCCCCTGGAAAATAGGTACCTTGACTCGAGCATGTATAGGGAGAACCCATGTTCCTGGCGAGCCTAGGATCTACGTATCTTCCAAAGTACGCTGAAGGCATACTGGATCCTGGCTAATGATATACGCCTTTCCCCCAGCTGCGGTACTCGGTCCGGTGCAGACACAGTGTGATATGGCGCGACTTGGGTGGTGTTCACGGTCCGTGGATTGGTCCAGCTAGGGCCGTCCTTTTGCTTTTTGCTTTGGGGTCGGTCGATTCGACTTTGTCTGTGAATCATCTGTTAACTCACTCGGCCTTACTCCGACACCCCGAAATATTAGACTAAGCTTGGAGGAATCCATTTGACTGAATGCATCTTCTCGGATCAGCGTGTAGTACTGCACTGCAGTACTATGTAGACGGCAACATCGCCGCGGGGCATTGACTTCGAATCAATCAAAGATGCACCCCATTCTCCCCCTCCCGATCCTGCTCAGGCGCATGATCCCCATTCGTAACGACTCCATTGCCTGCCAAACGCTGCTGCTCCGCACCACCATCACCATCACCATCCTCCCTCTCCTTCACCTCAGTCTCAACCCACACCTGGCCCCTCCTCTCCACCTCCGTTTTCAGCAGCGCGATCCTTACATTCATAGAAGCAACCACAACCTCATTCTCAGCGACATAGCCCGCCAGTTCCTCTTTCTCTTCCTCCGGGTCCTGCGTCTCGGCTAGGAAGGCGCGCAGCTCGGCGTTGGAGCGGTGCAGGTGCGCCATGGAGTTGCGTAGCTCGGAGACTTTGGCGTAGAGGGCTGAGAGGGGGAGCTCTTCTAATGCTGCAGCGAAGGCGGAGGGGGAGATGGGGATGGATTGTGTTGCCATTTTTGGGGGGGTTATATAGAACCAAGGATGGTATGAGGAGGTGAAAGTAGTGCGTGGGAGCTCAGCTGTTTGGTGGCTGAAGTTATCGCTATCGTCACGTGGTTCTTTTGTTCCACCAGAGGAGAGGGCTTGTAGACGGCAATTTTGGAATGTGTGGTTTTGATAGAAAAAGATTTCTTACTTGGTTGGATGATTATTCTGGTTGTTCAATTTCTATGGGTTGTGTTATATGGCTTGTTCTGCTGTGTAGATGCCAATATATATCTTGTGTGGATACCAGATGGCAGATATCAACAGTACCTGAATGTAGTCCTGAATATTGTTTCAGAAATATCATAACTATATATGTATTTTATATATATACTACGCAGTGTACATAAATGTCAATCCTTTGTAACCCACTTCGCCCTCAAGACCACCGAGACAAAGCGTCGAAGTGACCGGGGAGTCGTCGATTCGAACAAAGAACCGGAGGTGCCTTAACCAATGAAATCATGTAATTTAAGAACACCACAATAGATCTCAAACAAACCCCCCGAGCATCTCAGTCTAGCGGAGAGACCCTCCCAAAGACTGATTGTTGAGCCTGTGACAGCTCCCCATTGTGAACAAGACAAAGACCCACATCCTATTTTAAGCCTCCTCATTCTTTGTATCTTCGAACTCTCGAAAGTCATTGTGTACATGATAACCACGGTACCTGTCATTTCTGTAACATGCAGATAGCCGTGTTGACAGGGGGGTTTTCAAAGAATGAGGCTGTATCTAGTTTCATGATCCTGGCTTAGGGCTAGCTCGACGAATAGTTCGAAGCCGACGTAGACTTGACCGGGGGGTTTCTTTGACCTTGTCTCTTCAAGGATCTTAAAGACTTTCACAAACGTCAAGATTATTTTTGGGTTTCTCCGTCTGATTTTACCATGGATGTTGGATGAATGTCTTGTAGTGAATTCCTCGCAGCTTTATGGCGGTTTGTATAAATTGAGATCAGTTCTTCCTGGGTTCCTTTTCTAGTATGCGCATTCAGCAAGATCCGCTTAAGCCAAGGGCTTCATGGTATACTGTCTCCTGGGAGCAATCGATCCAGATATCGACAGAAGCCATGCAGCCTGCAGTATCCACAGTCAGTAACCCGCCCCAAACCTTTCCCTATTCAGGAGTGCTAATGACCATTGAAAACAGGCTACACCCGAGGCAGGCGAGCCCGCCATCAACTGGGACACGGAGGTCAAGGACCTCGACAGTCCTCGATCCCGCAGCGACCACAGCCGTAGCCGCAGCTCAAGCCCGGATGACCAGAGGACGCAGCTACGTCGCTTTGTCAGTCATCCGTGGGGAGTGATCGACTACTACTTATACCTCACGGCGATCGAGCGCGGCCGCGACGGGGAGACCCGGCTTAACGAGACCCGGCTGCTGGCAGCGGATGGATTCCAGCGTCTCAGCTTCGACGACCTCAGCGATGCCGAGGACACCTTTGCCCGCGCGCCGGCGGGCACGAATCCCACGATCTTCTTCGTGAGTCTGCCCGTGCCAAGCTATGGAAACGAGTTCTTGTGCCGACACCTGCTGCTAGGGTTCGATCTGCAGCGACACCATCTACTGGGATACTTGTTCAAGAACGCGCCTGACCCGACCGACCTCTGGAAAGTGTGGGAGCAGGGCAAGCGCGTGATCGACCTTCACGTCTTGCGGTTCATCGATATGCTCGAGTACGCCGCCGAGCAGCGGCCGCAGATCTTCCGGGGCGGGCTGCTGCGGCATTTCCGCGAGACGCAGTGTGGATTCCCTGCGGGACTGGACCTGGTCGTCGCCATCCAGTTTGCGCAGTTTCTGAATGATTTTGCCGATCTGCTCTGGCATGAGAGTGCAGATCAGTTTCGGGCGGAGTACAAGCCGCTTGAGAATGAGCTGCGCCGGTTGCTTCAGCGGGCGTCGTGCGAGGCGTGGTTTGGTTCGCGGAAGGGCTGGACGGCGAGGCAGTACCGCCGACACAAGATGCAGGAGTTTGTGGCGTCGGAGTTGTTCTTTGGGGATGAGATGAGTGCTGGGGATCATGCCAGCCAGAGTTCGGTGGCCGCCACAGCAGGCAGTGCAATTGTCGCAGCTCCGGCCTGTGGGCGAGCATCGTCGCGAATGAGCATTACGCTGATGGTGGTTGCGGTGATGATGCTGATTCTGGGGGTTGACTTATTCCAGGTGTCTGATTGGCAGTGGGTTGGTTGGCTGCATGGCGTCGGGAAGTCAACGTGCTTGCAGATCCTGGGACTATCGGATTAGTTACTTCGTCCTAGCCATGGTTCCATCGTGAGTTTCGAGCATGATGTGTCTACCACAATACATATCCTACGAACACCCCCTTATACCCCTGTTCGATCTCCCAGTCCGATTAACTATGTCCCAATCAACCCATAGGATGCACACCGCCACATCTCTCGCCAATGGCAGGCTCGATTATGCAGTCCGTAGTGGCGCAGCTAGTCCACCGGGTCCACTTGGTGCGGCGCTGGTCCCGCTTGGCAGCATCATAGCGGAAACCATACTCGGTACCTCGACAATGCGCCAAGTCGCAGTGCGCCGCCGGGTACCGATTCCTGCCCCGTTCAGCCTTATCGATCTGTGATCTTCTTGCTTCCCCTTCCTCGGATCGATTCTCTCTTCCTCTTCCATCTCCTCCCCTTTCCAACCTCTCCCCCTTCCCGCCGATCGGCTTCCCTCGACCTGAATTGTTTTGGTCCCGCCCATTGTTTACTTTCCAGTCTTTTGCCTATTCCTCCCCTTTTCCGGCCCACCATCCGTGAGTCGCGTCAGGCCTCGCTACCATGGCTGACTTTGCCCACCAACCCACGGTCACCGGTACGTGCTGACCTCCTCCCACACGCCAAACAAAGCTGATCGCATTTTTCCCCCATGATAGGGACCGCGCCCAATGGCGACGGATCCGGCCGCATTGCCCTCATCTCGGGTCCGCTGATTAACCTGAAGAACATGCACCTCGAGAACTCCCCGCTGTGGCATGGCAGCGTGTTGATCGTCACCAAGCCGCACCTGGAGCAGCCGCAGCTGCTGCTGCGCCAGGTGGGCCCCGTGTCTGCGGAGACCCACGCCGAGAGCACCCAGGCGACCCAGGTCCAGGGCCTGAAGCTCTACGAAGACCCCAACAAGGCCTTCTGGCGGTTCAGTCTGGCAGTGCCCGTGGAGACGTACGAGGCGCGCTGGGAGTACGATATCCCCGGGCTGTACAATGAGTCTGGGGACGCGATCAAGACGCCCTGGCGCTTTGTGGTTCCGGCAGCCGAGCAGTCCATGCGCATGATGTTCCACTCGTGCAATGGCTTCTCCGTCGGCACCGACATGAACGCCTGGGTTGGGCCGAATCTGTGGAACGACGTGATGCGCGTCCACGGCGAAAAGCCCTTCCACGTCATGATCGGTGGCGGTGATCAGATCTACAACGACAACATCCGAACGGATGGGCCCCTGAAGGAGTGGACGGCCATCGCTAACCCGCACAAGAGACGCACCCATGACTTTGATGAAAAGCTGCGCGCCGCCTGTGACGAGTTCTACTACGGCAACTACGTGCGCTGGTACAATACCGAGCCCTTCCGCACGGCCAATGGACAGATTCCCCAAGTCAACATCTGGGATGATCATGACATTATTGACGGGTTCGGCTCTTATACCGACCATTTCATGAAGTGTTCCATCTTCCGCGGCATTGGTGGCGTCGCGTTCAAGTACTACTGCTTGTTCCAGCACCACATCGCTCCCCCCAGGTCGACCTTCACCACGGACGCCCCGGAGACCATGCACGCCGTGAATGGAACCTCGGGCACCGACCCCCGCCAACTGGAGAACACCTACGTCCTCGAAAACCAGCAAGAGGACGATTCTTGGATTCTCGGCAAGCGGCCGGGCCCCTATGTCGAAGAGGTCAGCCGCAGTCTCTACATGCGCTTCGGTAAGCGCATCGCCTTTTGTGGTCTGGATGCTCGCACAGAGCGCACCCGCCACCAGGTGAACTACCCGGACACGTACGATGCGCTTTTCGGTCGACTGGAGAGCGAAGTGGCGGCCGCCAAGGGCGACATCAAGCATCTGGTGGTCTTGTTGGGTGTCCCGATTGCGTACCCGCGCCTGGCATGGTTGGAGAATGTCCTGTCCTCTCCCGTCATTGCGCCGATCCGCCTGCTGAACAAACGCTTCGGCGTGGCGGGTGGCCTGTTCAACGAGTTTGACGGCCAGGTCGACCTGCTGGACGATCTGGACGACCACTACACGGCTCGCCAGCACAAGCGTGAGCGCAAGATGCTCCTCCAGCGTCTGCAGTCATTCGCGAGATCTCACTCCATTCGCGTCACCATCCTGAGTGGTGATGTCCACCTTGCGGCCATCGGTCGGTTCTACTCGAACCCCAAGCTGAACGTGTCGGGCGAGAATGACCACCGTTTCATTGTCAATGTCGTCAGCAGCGCCATCACCAACAAGCCGCCGCCCAAGGCCGTCGCCAACCTGCTAGGCCGGAGAAACAAGATTCACCACTTGGATAGCGAAACGGACGAGACCCTGATGCCGTTCTTCGACAAGCAGCCCGGCGGCATCGAGAAGAGCGCCTCGTGGAACAAGGTGACCATGCCGTCGCGTAACTTTGCATGCCTGACCGAGTGCGTCGCCCCGGCCGGCGATAGCACAGTCGAGCCGGTATCTTCCAAGCTCGAACGCCTTCCCAAGGACGGCCACGCGCCGCTGCACAAAGGTGAGCAGGGCGCCGGCACGACGCACCGGGCCGCCGACGGGTTCAGCAGCAGCGACATGTACGGTGGATTGGACATCTCCATTCGCGTCGAGATTGACCCGCAGAACCGCCAGGCCGCCACCGAGGGCTATGGATTCAGCGGTAAGTTTTGGAATGAATGACCTAGGGATTAGTTTGACGTAATTGCTGACACTTTCGCGCAGTTCCTCCTTTGATGGCGACTCAGGGGGCGCCCAAGTCGTCCCGGAACAGCCTCCGCACGCGCTCGCGCCCATCCAGCGCTGACGGTCGCCCTTCGACGGCCCACTAATTTCAACCCTCTAACGCAATGTTTGTTTTTTGTCTTTAATTTATAATGATTTGGATATTGTTGGAATGGTGGTTTTTTACTCCGTACTTGGTTACTCTATGAGATGAATGCGTTTGTTTGGCTCTATGTTCCCCACTGTTTTATCTTTTTGGCACTATCAGCCCGCCCCAGTAGTAATCTTCAATCATCATTGGATGCAATACGATCAAGGAGTGCAGGTCCAATGCGGAGACACTCTTTTCCCCCTCGTCTTTTGCGTTTCCCGCATCCAGTTGCTTCATTCGGCCTAGAGTTGTGTGTCTTATCATCCTTTCGCGGATGCTTTGAGCTACCCCAGATCGGTAACTACTCCTCTTCTCGCTGATCGGGTTCCGTGTGTGCCCGTTTTAGCTAACTCTGGGGGGATACCGAAGTGGCTGTTTGGACCGAGCTAACTAACCATGATCACTTTAGGGCTCATCACTCATCCTCAAACTAGTAGACGTTCTTCTGCTGTTCCGAATCGGTGCATTACTTCCTTCTCGGTGCCAAGATCAAGGTTTGGGGATTCGGGATGTAAAGGTCTCCTCGGATTTATCTGCCATTTCGGCGCCTCAAGAGATAACAGGGTCGACCTCCGCAGGATGGCCTCCAAGTGGCGTGCCCTGTGCGACCAGTAGGAACCGCAGCAGCTGAGCTTCTCCGCAGGGAAAAGAAACCAGCCTACATGGATCGGAGCGTACATATCAGGGCAGGGTTGTCCTGGTATCCCCTGCATTCTTGCAGAACATGACGCTGTTACCTTTTTTCGTCTCTTCTGTTGAATCAAGACCACCTGCAGCACAATGGTCCTCGAGACAGTCGCCGAGAAGATCACCCCATCACCAGAACCAGCACCAGCACCAGGCGCAGGCCATGACCATGAGTCCGGCTCCATCGCCTCCGTGCACGAGCGCGAGGAGCTCGACCGGCTGGGCTACAAGGAGGAAATGCACCGCAATCGGTCCATGTTCACGTTGCTCTTCCAGTCGCTCGCCATAGCAGCAATTCCCTACGGCGAGGGTAGCGCTCTCCTCAGCGCCATCTACGGCGGCGGACCCCTCTCCATCTTCGTCGGCTGGATCGTCGTCTGCGTACTGGACGAGTGCGTTGCAGTCTCCCTCGCCGAACTGGCATCCCGATATCCCACGTCTGCAGGACCATACTACTGGTCTTTCCAGCTGTCGACAACAAAATCCAAAACCCTGGTCTCCTTCATCAATGCCTGGGTCTGGCTGATCGGGAACTGGACCATCACGCTGTCCGTCAACTTCGGCTTCGCCTCCCTCGTCTCGGGCACGATCTCCATGTACCACCCAACCTGGAGCGCCAACAGCTGGCAGCTCCTTCTGATTTTCTACGGCATCACCCTGGTCTCGTTCTTCATCTGCGCCTTCGGCAACCGCTACCTCCCGCAGGTGGACATCGCCTGCGCAACCTGGACCGCGCTGACCATCCTCATCATCCTAATCGCCGTCTCCGCCAAAGCAGACGTCGGCCGCCACAGCGCCTCCTGGGCGCTCTCGCACTACGACAAGAGCTTCTCCGGCTGGGGCAACTTCACCTTCTTCATCGGCCTCCTCCCGCCCGCATACGTCTTCTCCGCCATCGGCATGATCTCCTCCATGGCAGAAGAATGCTCCCACCCGTCCGTCAAAGTGCCCCGTGCCATATCCCTCTGTATCGTCATCGGCGGCATCGCAGGCCTCTTCTTCATTATCCCCTTGTGCGTCACCCTCCCGCCATTGAAGGAGATCATCCACTCCCCCGCCGGCCAAGCCCTACCCTACATCCTGCACCGGGTCATGGGCACGCCGGGCGGCGGACTCGGACTCATCTTCATGGTCCTGGTAATCACGCTCTTCTGCTCGATCAGCATCACCGTCGCAGCCTCGCGCGCAACATGGGCCAGCGCCCGCGACGACGCCATCCCGCTCGCGAGACTATGGGCGCACGTCGACAAGCGGCTCGGCGTACCGCTCTGGTCTCTTGCTCTGTTAACTCTCATCCAGATGCTGCTGGGTCTGATCAATCTCGGCAGCACGAGTGCCTTCACGGCATTCGTCTCTGTCGGCGTCATCGCGTTGGCTGTTGCATACGCTATCCCCATCTCGCTGAGCCTGTGGCACCGTCGCCGCGAGGTGAACCGTGCCCCCTGGACGTGTGGACCCGTTGCCGGGCCCATTGTTAATGTCCTCGCGCTGGCGTGGATTGCCTTTGAGCTAGTGCTGTTCAGTATGCCCACTGCGCTGCCGGTCACGTCTGTGACGATGAATTATGCCTCCGTGGTGTTTGTCGGTTTTATGGCTATATCGGCGGTGTGGTATATCGTGTATGCGAGGAAATGCAAGTTTTTTTCTTATTGGTTCTATTGTCCATCGTCATGGCATGTCGCTGACTCGTCGTTCGTTGCAGGGTATAAGGGTCCTCCCGAATCCGATGCTCTGGGGGATGAACTGTGAATGTGCGTAGTATAGAAGCTATCGTGTTTACTCTACATGTGCCATCGGAACGTTGCAAATCTCTCTTTCATTCGTTAGAATACAATCAGCAGCACTCATCCACCTCGGGGAATGGAATCACTCTGCATCGACAGACCCTCCATCGGCCTCATCACCATTCTCCCCATATCCCAGCCGTCGTCGCGGAATTTCCTCATTGGGAAGGGGACGCGGCGCAGACGCCACCGCAGGCGGTACAGACACATCACTCGGCCTACGACGCCTGACAAGCTGATAGCCGCGATCCAGCTCAATTTCCACCGCCTCCCGCACTTTCAGCGCACTAACAGCCGGCCAAACCCCGCGCTCGCCCTTCCTTATCCACTCCGCGATACGCTGGCTTGTCGGGTCCCGGAAGAGGGATATCAAATCGCGCCACGACAGATCCGGGACGAGCGTCAAGTTCGGGCCGGGGATGGCCTCGTCGATGAGGAGGCGACTGATCGAGGCGGGGAGGAGGGTCAGGTAATCGAGTTGGCGGAGCCGGTGGCGCACTTCCGACAGGATCAGCTGCGTGCAGGAGCGGGTGAGGTGTGTTATGCCTGTTTGGTCGCGGTCGAAGGGGATGAGGGAGGGCCGGGCTTGCGAGACGATGAAGTGGTTTACGTTGAAGAGCTCGGCTATTCGGGAGAGCGGCGATTCGCCGTCCTTGTAGTGGACGTGTCGCCAGGGTTGGAAGATTGCGTCGTGGGTGTGTGGCCAGGGCACTATTGAGCCTGTTTCGTCTTTGCAGTAGATCGTAACGGGGGAGTCGGTGAGTGAGGAGGAGGATGCGTTGGAGGCGACGGCGGCGGACCAGATCAACTGCAATCAGCGTTAGAGAATCCGCGAGAAAAATAGCACAGAGAGAATACGCACCACATTCGGCGCAGTCAGGTAGTTGAGCAGATTCGGCAAGCCGTTCTTGCCTGTCGTCGCAACCGTGATATTGAGAATGCGTTTCGACCGGGCATACGCTTCTTCGAAAGTCAGGTCGCCCACATGAGCGCGGACACAGTCTTCCAGCGCATCGTCATCAAACAGATGACCCTTCTGAACGAAATGGTTCATCCCACGCAGAATCGCCCGCAGCCACGCCTCTGTCGTGGCCGTCCCATCCGTCTTGGATTTCCGCCGACAATGGAAAGCCGACAGATCCAGACTGTCCCCATCAAGAAGCGCCAGCAATTCATCTTCGGGATGAATGCCCACCAGCGCCGCGATGATCGCCCCCGTCGCCGTCCCCGTCACAATCCTCGGCAAGAGACCCTGCAGATGCAATGCCCGGACCACACCGAGGTGACACAGCGCGAACGCCGACCCGCCCTGCAGGAGCAAGGTCGTGCGCCCAAAGGCCTGGCGGGTATCATGGAGCAGCTCCAGCTTCGCCTGCGAGGTGAAGCCGGCCGGCGCGTGCGCGGGCATGGGCTGCAGCGCGGCGACATACTGGATCGACAGCGCGACCTGGGTGATGTAGTCGTCGATCAACAGCTTGGTGCCGGCAAAGGCGTGGGTGAAGAGTTTGGCGGAGGTGATGTTGCCCAGGTTGCGCACGAGACCCGAGCGGAGCAGGTTGGCGAGCGTGAAGATGTCTTCTTCCTCGCGGGCGTTCATCAATGCCTCGAGCCGGCCGAGGATGAGGCGGTAGTCGTAGTGTCGGCTGACGGGATTCTGGCGCCTGTGATGGGAACGGTGTGAGTGAGTCTTGTCTGTTCTATAGTTATGGATGGGCATCATCACTCACCATAAGTCCTTGCTGAGGAGCTCGTCGAGCTCAAAGGCTGCCTCTTCCCATTCCTCGTAGGTCTCGGCGGTCGCGAGGACGTGCCCGAGCCGGGCGCGGGGAGACTTGGATGCCCACCACGAGAGCAATTTGTCTCTCCAGTACTGGGCGACATCCAGCACCAGACTGAACACGGCCACCACGATTTTCCACAGACCGAGCCACCACTCCATGGTTGTGGTGGTGGTGGAAGGGAAGAAGTGGGTGATCACATGTTTGCTGATAGCTCTACGTCAGACATGACCAAATCAGCCCTAAGCTCAAACTACATGGTACACAAGTGTAACCACCACGGAGTTTCAACATCCACATTGATCGGTCATGGTGTGTCTACCGCTACTGTCGAATCCACTGCGCTTTCCGAGGACCGCCTGACGTGATCGTGAATGGCCCTTCGGTTCTTCCGCAGGGACTATGTATAGTACCGTGGACGATATCAGCCTTCATCTGTAGCTCTAACTACTCAACTACATATGGTTTAACCAACAGGCGAACACCCTGACCCGTAGCTCGGTGCAGACTCTTGCCCCTAGGCCGTCTCGATTGTGACACGCGCCAGGCCTTGGAGCGAAAAGAGTGCATTCCGACACAAAACAAGGTCAGTCGGGCGATGGTTGCGGCATCTACATGAGACATTACAACAACAAAAATGAAGTTCAGAATCGTTTTTGGCATTTCGCGTTGCTGCCCTATATGCAAGTAGGCGAAATTAAAGAAAGCTCTCCAGACACCCGACACTACCCAAGGCGCCATTCTTTACGCCTCGATAATGTTGCCCCGCTCCGACACGTACAGACCGTCCAGGAACTATATTGGTCAGTTTGTTTTGTCAAGACAAGAACACGGCGGGAGTCTCTTACCTTCCGGATATCCTTGTTCCGGACACGGCAGATCTGCTGAATGTCGGCGGCGCTCTGCGACACACCCTCGAGGGAGTTGCCGGACAGCTGCAGCTCGTCCTTGACGTTGGGCGAGGTGATGATCTCGACACCGGGCTGGGCCGTCACGCGGCGCACGTACTTCTCGCCGAGGAAGTTGCGGATCTCAAGCTCCGCGACACCGGTCTCGGAGTTCTTCTCGATGTTGACGTTGATGGGAAAGTGAGCGTACACGTAGCGCATCTTGTACAGGAAGCCGCGGGTGACACCGATGATCAGGTTGTTGATGATCGTGCGGACGGTGCGCAGGGTAGCGACGCCCTTGCGGATACCGTGGTGCAGCTCGATCGAGATAATGTTCTTCTCGGGGCGGTTGAAGGTGACGGCCAGGTGGGACAGGTCCTTGACCAGCTTGCCGCGGGGGCCCTCGACGGTCACGATCCGCGAACGAATGTGAAGCTTCACTGTAGGGAGAGAAAAAAAAGATCGAATCAGCCCGGTCCTTCAATTTTGGCACAGCAGATAATTGTGTGGCCACACAATATTCCACGCGAAGTCTTTCTGTTTCTTCCATCATGCAATTCCCAGAGACATTCGTTGCAACCGGACACTTCAAGATTTCAAGGGCCGCATTGAATGTGCGACCCAACCCACACACAACCGGTCTGTTCCTCCTCTTGCTGCTGCGAAAAAAACACACAAAACTCACCATCGTCAGGGATGGGCAGCCGTTCCTCGGAGTGAATGTACCGCATATTGGCTGACTGGGTGCGTTGGGCGGGAGAGGGTGGTCGATGGTCGAAAAGATCAAAAATCGGGAAGAGCGAATGGTGTGGATCGACTGGCGTCACGGGACTTCGCTTACTGAGATATTTTAGGGTTGTCGGGTCATGTGATGGATATCCCGATATTCACCGCCGGGCAGAATCCATCGCCATAGACTGTGGGTGGGACATAGTAACTTATAATAGTATACAATACAATCATTCATGGACGACCGATTCTCTACGCTGCTGCCCGTTTGACCTCCCGAATCCACTTCCCTCCCAGCATCTGCAGCTTCGAGGCCAGCTCGTCGCTCTCGTCCATTGCGCCAATATCATCCCCTCCCCCAATACTCATCCCGTTCACCATCACATTCGGCACCGTTCTCCGCCCGGTAGTCTGCCCCAGCAGGTCCTGGAGATCCTTGCCGATCCGGTGGCCGTCGAGTTCGACCACATACGGTCTCGGGGTGATGTCGTATTTGTCGAGCAGGATCGACTTGGCCTTCTTGCTGTACGGACAGTACGATTTGGAGAAGATGATCACTATGTCTCCCGTCAGCAAAGAGTCCATCAATCGTAGTTAGAGGTGGGAGAGTAAATACCAGGTGCCTGCTTCAGAATCGTATCCAGCTCCTCCTTCGCAGCAGCCGCGGCCTTTTGCTCCTCCGACTGCGCGGACGTGTCCTCGCTCCCATCACTTCCGCGGTTCTTCGAGACCTGGATCTTCGTCCGTCCCGCAATGGAGATCTCTTCCATATCTTCACCCTTCCCCGTACTCCCCTGAGCAAGAGGCACAGCGTCCTTCTTCACTTCCGCGTCGAGGCCGTCGTCAGGACGGTGCATCGGCGCGCTTTCGGCCTTTATTTGAGCCTGTCGCGCGGCCTCCTGTGCCTTCATGGCCGAGAGCGTGGATTGGTAAAATGTTTGGTTCTGGACCTTGCGTGCATCGCCCTGTGGAGGCAACGCAAATCGCATTGATTAGACGGTGAGCCGAATACGTCGGGGAGGGCAGTTACCCACCGAGTAGTAGAATATCAGGAAGATCACCGCGGCCACGGTGACCAGGAGCAGGCGGAGGCGCCGTTGGGAGAACATCGTGGTGGATGGAACTCGGGAGAATAATCAAGACCCCGGAAAATGCGACGAAGCTTCACTCAGTCTGATCATTTGAGCTGGGAAATGGCCGGAAGATAAGCAGTTAACGGATCGTAGACGTGATTCCAGGGGTCCAAGGGCGAGGCGGATTGATGGCTGGTGAGTTATGTAGGCAGTACAGGGTGGGGATGATGTTGGATTAGGGGCACGAGATGATAGTTTACTGAGGTTCTAGATTACAGCGGACTATTTATCGTCCCTGATAATAACTATCCGATGTGGTGTAGTGGTAACATCACCGTCTCTCACACGGTAGCCCGGGGTTCAATTCCCCGCATCGGAAATTGTTTTTTTTTGGGTAGTTTTAGGTCGGGTGATATCGAGAATAATGTGAAGTAAATTCATGAATGTTCGCCAAATTTTTAGATAAATCAACCAGCCTCGTGCGATACTTGTGCCGGACTGCGCGATAGGTAAGTTGGGATGTTTTGCTCCATACTTTCTCTTACATCTTCATTCAGATGGCGGACGACAGACAGATTTCCCACTAAAATAAAAATTAGGCATAATTCTCTGATCATCGTAAAAAGACGATATTTGCGCCAGCCACCCCGATATGCTCCGTAGGAGAGAGAATATGGATTAGATGTTCTCATATGAACAAACTCCTCTAATGACCAGTCCCAGCAGGGTACCCGAAACTGTACTTCTAGGCAGAGGCAAAATTGCAAGTAACAAATAAATAGCAGGGGTATTTGGCTAAATCACACGTTTTGGTGTATCCACAGACAGGCATTAGACAGATAGACAAGATTATGTATATGTAAGATAGGATGAAAAAGGAAAGGTCAGTTCAGATCAAACCGCGGGTCCAGCAGCGGTACTGTCCGTCAAACGAAGGTGTTATGTGATATAAGTCGAATCGGATCAGGTAGAAATGGCCAGTCCATGGCGCGCGGAATTCTGCGCATTCTGCTTGCGTTTGCCTTGCACAATGATTGTCCAGTCTTCCCACTCCTTGGCGATCTCCGTCAGCACGCTGCCCATCACGCCGGCAGAGGCCATCAGACCGTGGCCCTCGCCCTCAAGAATGCGGACCTCGCAGCGTCGCATCGTCTTGCCCAGCCATTGGACATTTTCCACCGGTACGCGGGTATCTTTGCTGCCATGCTGGATCACCACCGACCGCGTGATGTCGACGTAGCGGAAACCAATTGTCTGCCGACGCTCGAGACAGATCAGCAGATCAACGGCCGGGTTGGCATTCGTGGTAGCCAGCTCCCAGATTCGATGGGTGAGCCGCGTATCGTAATCACGCTGGCGCTCGAGTTCCTCCGTGGGAGACTTGGCTCGAGAGGCAAGAGTGGCATCGCTTTTCCGCGTTCCGTTTTGGATGGAGGTATTGGGCATTCCCGGCGTTGGAGGAAGCTCTTTCTCTTTCATTTCTGGCGTTGCATGGGTCTCGACAGGGAGGGTTCCATTAGATTTCGTGGGCCCAGAATTTGCGGCGGGAATGTCTTTGGCAGAAGGCTTGCGTTTGGCTTTTCGAGGAGACTTGGGAAGGCTGGTGGTGATGCTGGCACTCGTGGCGCTCATGAAGCTGGTGTTGGCAACCTTCAGAAGGGACGTTGGCAGAGCCCGAAGGATGCGCTGAGAATAAGGAACCGCATTGTTGGGCGCGGGTTCTTTCTGAGAGCCGATGCTGGACAGCTGCGATGGGGGAATCCACGGAGCCAGGAGATGGATGCGGCCGCGAATATGTTGCGGGATTCGGAGCGCCGTTGCGAGAGCGTAGATTGCCCCAGCGGAATGGGCCAGAATGGAGAACTTGGTCACTCGGAGGTAATTGCAAACGATCGCGACATCATCTGGTACAAATTAGCAGGGGTCCAGTGAGGAAGGAGAGAAGATGCATACCGGGCCAGCTGAGAGGGCTGGTCGACTCATCAATTCGGTGCGCGTCACTTTCGCCCACACCGGGGCGATCCAAGCTGACCAGTCTGAGGTTGAGGGTTCGGGCTAATTCATCATAAAAGGCCATGAGATACCGGGTCAGGCCCATGCCGAGGCAGCACAGCACAACATGGCCCTTGGGGTCTCCCACTTCGGAGAAGGCAATGGTGCGGCCGGTAGTCGGGTGGATCACCTTTTGGGTCAGCTTCGGGGAGAGGATGTACTCATCCACGGCGTAGTCGATCGAATCCGCACTAGACGGCCGCTCGTGACCGATTGAGGAACGACGACCAGGGGACACGGGGTTGGATGGTGCTCGTCGGTGGTGTTTGGTAGGCGTTCCGGGCTCGATCGAACGCCGATATCGACCATTCGCATGCTCGTATTTGTCAAATGAGGATTTGGACACTTGTGGAGAGAAATTCGTTGGCTTAGATGCCAGTGGTACTCCATTTCGGTTGGAAGAAGATCGGCTCTTGCCGGTCATGACAGACGGAGACGGAGCACTGTCGTTAAACGGAGATCGGCCGTCCTTAGGCTCATTCGGAGTTGCGCGACCCGAGTCGGCCTCACTAGGGGTCCGTGGAAGAAGCTTCGCCTGTTTAAGGAGGGTCACCTTTGTCGTTGTTTTGGGTGCTTTGCCTGGACTGTCGTCCGCTTCTAGCTCGGACTTGATTTGCTGTTGCTGCTCTTTCAATTCCTGGATCCTGCGTGTTACCTGTTCGGCATCATTGCTTGATCCAGGAAGGCCATTTTCTGCATCCGAATCCTTGCTGGTAGTGGACGAATATCGACTGTGGCGGGCGGACCGACGCTTCCTGGTGCTTGAAGAAGGGCTATGCCGGTGTCGCAGCGACGAGTCCCGATTGGGGATGATTCTGCCACTGCCGATCCCCCCGGGATTGTTTCCAAGGTCCGGGGTAGTCTGGAGGGACTGCTCCTGGGTTGGTGGAGTACTCGTAGCTAGCTCGGCCAACTCCTCATTTGGCTCTTCTTTCACACCACTCGGGCGCTCCTCCTCGGCTACATCGGCCATGGAACGCAAAGAGCGCACGCTGGCTCGACTGCGTGGGGTATTATGGCGAAGGCTATCGGTGTGGCTGCTCGTGGTGCGCAAGCGATCCACCTGTGATTCCTTCTCGCTCGTGAACTCCCGCGAGGGCTTCTTCATCAAACCAAAGTGACCCCTGAGACTCTTCGATCGCCCGAAAGAGCCACTGGATGCAACGCTTGGTGCGGTTGAGAGACGCGGACCGGGCTCTGTGGTAATCGTTCCGAATACGGAATCTTCCGGGGCGGCTCTGACGGAGCTGTAGGAGTCTCTCGACGCCGGACGAGCAGGAGATGAAGGAGACGATTTGAATGGTCTGAATCTTGGCGACCTAGGTGACTTGGGAGATTTGGGAGACGGGGGTGCTCTGGCCATGCGAATGACCGGCGACAGGGCAGCATCATCGGGATGTAGAAACGAACCAACCTCGCCCGGTTTGTAGGCCCCGTGATTCATACCAAAGCCATGGTCGGAATGAGGATTGGAGAAACACGGCGCAGTCTGTGGCACTTCGGGTAGTCCAGGATCGGAATCCGTGTCGATTCGAGGCACGGTGTCGAAATGAGTCTTCAGGGGAACGGAGATGGTAGAGAGAGACGTGATGAGAGAGTTCATGACCTCCGGCGACGTCGGGTCGGTGGTCGTGTGGCCTGGCGCATGTGGGCGCGCCGACTGGGATTTGCGATTGCGCCGGCGACTTAGCAGCGCGGACTCAGCCGGCGCATTTTGGGCGGGAGGGTCGAAATGCATGGCGTTCGATAGCCAAGGTGCGACAACGGACAAGCAAGTCCAAACGCAAATTCTTAGCAAGTATCAGGGAGACCGCGCATGATCTGCTGCAGTCGGAGCGCAATCGGAGCGATATTTGACAGGGGCCCTTGCGAAACCCCTTACAGGGTTGACGTCTGTCGGAGATAGAGAGAAAAAAACAAGAGATAAGAGAGTGCGAGCCGTGGAGGCGATGGAAAAGGAGATAGAGAGAGAGAAAAGAGACGGTAGCCAAAGGAAAAAAGAGAGAAAAAGGAGAGAGGATAGGAGAAATAGCAAGATAGGGAGGGGTGAGTGTCGATCGAAGGGGAAAAAAAAGGACGAGGCCAGGGTCATCGGGATCGCGGTTGTGCTCCACACTGGAGGAACCGCCTCCACGCTTGGATTGGACCGGTGCCGCGGGTACTTATCCTCTGGGTCAGAAATTTAATCGACTCTACTTGATACAGGAACCGCTGGTCGAGGCTCTTCTAGCGCACACCAACACTAATCCTGACTATGGATTAATTGCAGGAGGCATGTCGGGCGGAATAAAGCGATCCATTGAATCTTTATCATTACATTTGAATGATGGTTTGTTTTGTTTTTGCTTTTCCGAGCAGTTGAACTGAGTAGAGTTTAGAACTGGCTCTGACCCATCATGTGATGGGTCACGAACCCTAGGGGGGTAAATACTGAGCACTCAGTCCTACAGAAGCTGTGGATCCGGTCTACTCCTGCTCGTGGAGAAGGCTATTTATCCTCTCAGGGTTTCCTCGTGAATATCCTAATGTCAACTAGCTATAGTATGTAGGTTCAAGCAGGAATATAGCCTCAAGATATAATCGATTGTGGCACAGCAATTTTTAAAATCCGAGATATATATCTCAATCCGGAACTCTGTTATTTCATCTATTGACGGTAAAGGTGTTATAACTAAGCTTCTAAAAACGTTCGTCCATTCGCTCCCGTCACATCGGCTGACCAGTAACTCTCGTCTAAGATGAGATTTGTAACGTGGTGCTATGAGGTTGTCGGCAGTTTGGATACCTGTGATATCAGGTCCACGACGGCATCCCTAAAGCTTGTGTACTTGAGCCCCAGTTCGCGAGCCGTAAGCTCACTATCTATTCCATGAGATTCGTCGATGGCCTGATCCTCGCGCTGGACTTTCCCCTTGGCCCAATCAAACTCCTCTTCCATGACCTTGGCCGCAAGGTCGTACGAGAATCTCTCCGGAGACCCCGGGATAAAACGCTTGCCTCCGGCGTTCGGCCGCACCAACGCTTCCACATGCGCCAGTGCTAAGTCTCGAACGTCGATCCAGAATGGCACGCGCGCTGTCGACAGTGGCTGTCCCTGGGCGACCTTCCACAACATCACATTCGTCTCATTGAGCTTGTCCGTGCTGGCGACAGGGTGTACCACGGGTCCAAAGGTCATGGACGGACACAGCGCGACAATATCGAACGCGGGCTTTCGGTCGCGCTGGAAATCCCATGCGGCTTTCTCGGCGAATTTCTTGGCCCCGCGATAGGCGATATGAGCCGGTGTCGTTGGAGCTACAGCCTCCTCGTATGTCAGCGGGTTCCAGTCTTCGCCCGTGAAAGTGAAGTATGGTGGCGCTTTCCGGTTGACGTCCATGACGGATGCGAAAGATGAAGTGAGCACGACTCGTCGGACGTTGCTTGTCGCTGATGCCTCAAGAACGGCCTTGACGCCATTGATAGCGGGGATGATGAGCTCTTCTTCGTTGTTTTTGGTATCATACGTTAACGGCTACAGGCGCAAACCGTCAGTGTTCCATTCTCAAGTATACCGGTGGGAGTGCTTCACTCACACTCGCAACATGGATCACCGCATCAATATCCTTGACAGCCTCGTCCAGACGGCCAGGATTCTCAAACCCGTCAATTTCGACGAAATCAAGCAAGGATGCAAAATGTGGCCGGGCCTGAATCATCGCATCACCTTTCGCAAGTGACCGAGTGGCGCCGCGGACTTTGATGCCCCGGCTAAGGAGCTGATCGACCACATGAGCACCGATGAATCCGGTGGCTCCAGTGACAAGGACGTACTTTCTGCAGACTACTGTGAGCTATTGTAAAGATGGGACAAGGTAAACATACGGAGGTTGAGACATGGCGACAGAACGAGGTGGATAGAGAAGCAGAAAGTCGTCACGCTGGTCGGTTTGCTTGGTTGGTGTGGTGGCTTTGGTCGAGCTTCCCGGAACCCAGCTTTTGGGGTACGCGACTCTAAATTAAGACATCCGACTATGGTATGCGAGATGGGGGATTCTAGCGACGGGTTAAGGTACTTGCTCTCGGTTCCTAATCTCGCCAGTAGCGATTGGGCCGTTGCCAGAGTAGTGGATCCATGAAAGCCGAGCCGACCCCAAGCTCCATACGCCTGAGGCTCATCCAGTGCTTTCTTGCGGTACAGGGAGTGAGATAAGTTGCCAAACGACGGTGTCTTTAATAGGAGTACTCGAAAGCATTCAAGGGTATATGGGGAGAAACGCACGGAATTTCTTGACAACCGTACCCAATTTAACAGACAAACATATTCTATTCTGTCTCTTCGCAGCATTTTCTCACATTCATCCCCGATTGTATCAAGTTTTCATTTATATTTCTCACACTCTCGTTCTCAAACCAACTCAGTTACATTGCCCTGCCCAGCCTTGATGGCCCTATCAACCGACGTCTCGTAGGTAGCAAATTCCCTAGTCGGGACGTGAAGCTCAAACATCTCGTCGAGCTCGACATACGACCTGTTCTTGGTCTCGGGGATGACAAACCACATAATGACGACAAAGACCAACGAGGTGGAGCCGTAGAAGAAAAAGGTACCCGCAACCCCGAAGTTGGGGGATGAAAGCATAAGCGGAGTGCAGTATGTGGTGATGAGCGATAAGAGGGCGAAAGCCAGGGCGCCCATATTGGCGGTCTTCGCGCGGAGGATAGCGGTGGAGCAGTCGGCAAGGAAGGCGAAGCCGAGAGGACCTGCTGAGGAAGAGTAGGCGGCAACCCAGATGCATCTGCAGAGAGGTTAGTCATTGTCAGCGAGGTAGTTATGATATGCTCCAGCTTACGACACGGCAATCGTGGCGGCACCGGTAGCGTTCGTCTGCTGCAGGGTCTGAACACCACCGATTATGAACAAGAGGGGGACCATGAACGCGCCCAAGTAGACGAGCAATGGGCGACGGCCGATCCGGTCAGTGGTGTAGAAGCTGGTGGCGACGAAGCCGACGAGGACACAGTTCAAGATGATGGTAGCAACAAAGGGCTTCTTAAGACCGGCCTGCTGGAAGAAGTACGAAGTGTAGGAGAAAAGGACTGGCGCCCCGTCCCAGAGCTGGTTGTTGAATGGCACGAGAGAAACGATGGTTCGACGCTGGAGGCCAGATGTCAGAGATGAAATTTGTGACAGTAATCATCGTCGCCTGCACTCACAAGGTTGGTACCGCGGAAGCAGTCCCAAACGGAGACGCCCTTCTGGTCGTTGGCTAGGACTTTGCCATCCTCGATCTCCTTGATGATGATCGAGTACTCGTGCTCGATATCGTAGTTAGGGACACTGCCGTAGATTTGCTTCATGATCTTTTTGGCCTTTTCATGGTTGCCCCTTTGCGCGTGGAAGCGAGGGGTCTCGGGGATGAGGATGAGGACAATGATAGCGAGACCCACGAAGGGCCACATTGAGTAGACGGCGTGACGCCACTTGTCGCTGGGCATTTCGGACACGATCTGAAGGGCTATGGCAGCACCAAATGAACCAATAGCCCACTGGCAGAGGTAAGTAAAGAAAGAGTAGGAATCAAGTGTTTCCGGTGTCACTCACGAAGAGCTGGTAGAAGCCCAGAGCTGCACCACGAGCCCGCGTGGGCGCGATTTCAGAGATGTAGGTGGTGGCAGTCATCTGGTTGCAGCCGACAGAGAAGCCCTAAGATGTGTCAGTTGAGAGGGCTTGTGGTCTGTGGCTGAATCTGTTCTCACGTTGAGGACTTTGGCCGCGAGCCACTGCGTCCAATTGGTAGCAAAGACCTCGATGAGGGCGGCGATGACCATGAATACTTGAACGGCCCACAGAGCAGGCTTGCGGCCGAAGCGGTCGACGGGCCAATTGCCCACCAGAAGGACGACGACGAGAGCGCCAGCGTACACGCCTGGACATGTTAGGAAAATCTAGTCAGGTTCACACCACGTAGGAAGACTTACCGCCCCAGGCGGCAACGTGCTGCGCGTTGAGCGCATACTCGCCCGTTTGGGCATCTTTGGAGCCCATCTGCTTGATGAAGCCGTCGAGGGCAACGATGTTGCCGGGCATCTTGTACTGGTACCCGTCACCCATGGCGCAGATCCCGCACGCAAACGAGATGGCCATGGCGCGCCAGAAATACTTGACCGTCTGGAAGAAGGTCAACTCGGCATATCTCGATACTTCGTGCGAATTGTCGGTGACGAAATTGACGGCTTTCGCATCGGTAATGGCATTGGCATCACCGGCTTCCACGTGGGAGGCATTGGGGTAGTCAAAGCCGGCCTTGACTTCGGCAGCGGGTTGAATTGTGGTTGACATGTTGGAGGAGAATGTATACACACGCGTGATGGTGGTTATAATCCAATGGATGAAGTTGTCTTATGGTCAGCGCCAAACGGGGTTCATGACCTCGACCAGCTTGACCAGAATGGCGTTCAAATGAATCTCGTTCAGAATGCGTTGGGAGTGGAGTAATGTACTCCGTTTTCGCGGCGACGGGTCGACATACATACATGCAGTAGTGCTATGTATGGGGAAGCGACGGACCCCATGGGGAAGATGCGACCTGAGGCTGTGGGGGGTGAAAACGTGGACGCTTATCTTCCCCTTCCGGACGCAGTTTAAGGACCACGCTAAACTTTAGTGCTGCCGGCTCGCCGATTGGTCCGTTATCCACTGCTCGTCGCGCCCAATCTAGTAGATAGCCGACTGGTTTCACGACACAGATGCATCTGGTCCTCAGCTCTCTGTTGTTGTAACCAGTACATAGCCGATGGGTATAAGCATTCATCTGATCTCGCAATTATAATTTATCTTATCGTTCAACTCGTCAGTCCCGTTCGTAGGTGCATTCTACTATCCACCCGCACTCGATCTCTTCACTTCATCGTCGCTCTCCGCTGTGTATCACCAGAATGCCGTCTTTCTCGGAAATTCCCATTGTCATTCGCCTCTCCGATGAGGAGCGGGATTCGGGCGTAATGTCCGATCACCACCTATACGACGCCGTCGAGGCCTTCTTTGACGACGGATTCGTCGTGCTGGAGAACGCGGTGCGCAATGACATGATCGATAACTTGAACGAACGAATGCTCCAGGATACGGAGAAGCTCATGGCCGGCGAAGGCTTGTCCCACTTCGCGTGAGTCCCCATCCATCATGAGAGGACTGGGCAACTAACGAGCTATAGTCCTCTGAATAACAAAGTGGCCGAGAAGGGGGCCAAGGCGGGCGGAAATCTCTCCCAAGTGCCGCCTCTGGAGAAGGGTGAGTTCTATTATCTCTTTCACAGCTGCACGTATACCTCCAGCCAATTGTGAACAACACTAAACGTCGTGTAGAATGGCTCCATCCCGAAATCTTCGCCAACAAACACGCCGCCCAACTCATCTCTTGCATCCTCGGCCCTAAGCCCGAGGTTCACTTCCTCCGCTCAAACACCCTCTTGAACAATAACGACCGCCAGCGTGTCCACTCGGACATGCGGTTTGAGCACCCAACTCACCCCTTTGCCATTACCCAGAATGTGTGCCTGTGCGACTGCGGCCCCGAGAATGGGACGACCGAACTATGGCTCGGCACACAGAACACCGGCGTGGAGATCCGGCCTCAGCTCGGCGAGCCATTCATCGAAGAGACAGTCGTAGAAGCGAGGAGGAAGATCCGGCCGCCGATTTACCCCCGGGTCAAGAGGGGTTCGATCATGGTGCGAGATCTGCGATTGTGGTGAGTGCTTTGAAGCCCCCAATGCTGCCTTCCCGATACATCTACTTGGATCAACTTTTCGAGCTGTCGCTGATCTTCTCAGGCACGCCGGGATGCCCAATCCCACCGACAACGTCCGCATCCTCCTCACGATCAACTACTATGCCGCTTGGTTCAAAAACGGCGCGCTCATCACCTTCCCGGAATCGCTCCGGTCCCACGTCGCCGCCTTGGATGAGTACGCGGGTATCAAGTTTGCCGCAACCTACGAGCCCGACGTCGGATTCAACTACCTCAACAGCAAGTTTAGCAACAACTTCAGCTCGGTCCTCCGCCCCGACGTCTGGGAGAAGATTGCGCATGTCAAGACCGCCAAAGGGTACTAGAGGGACCAATGGAAAATGGGAAGCGACAAATTGTCGAGGTAGAATAAAGTAAATAAAGTAAAATTCACTGAATATTAATGAATCATTGCGGTCCAAGGTTGTTTGTTTTGATGAAAAGTCATAGTGGCTCACCGCCCACCCCGGCCGGCAGTATGTCTGGCCGCATCGCCAACAGCTTCATTCACTCTTTGATCTTGTAGCGGTAGCCTTGGTTTTTCGATTACGGCCAGACTCTTCTTGGCTCTCACACCGCCTCATTGCTTCATTACCAGCCCTCCAATTCGCCCTCAAATCCGCCCCAACGACTAGACATGCGGTGACCGTGCTGCCGAACATTCACGGTCCGCAATGGACGCCTACCCCGAAGACTATGTCAACCACAACCTCCCTTTCGTCCTCCTTTCCGGACTGGAGGCGAGCTCTGAGGATGACGCTACAGCCTCTGCAAAATACCCCCTCCTCTCCGAGAAGGGCCCAGAGATCTTCTCTGAACTCCCCCCGGTGAGCGGGGCCGTTGCGGAGGAATTGCGGAGCGTGCTGCTCACAGAAGATGGCTCTCGCATGCCCTGGAAGTCCAGACCCAGCTTAGATGAAAATAACTCATCCACTGCAGGGATAGGCTTCAAGATCAAAAGTACTGGCCGGGTAGGTTCCGGTCCCAACGATTCTCTGTGTATACCTCCCTATTAACGTTCTATTAGTCCTACAAGCTTCCCCCACGAAAAGCCAATCCGCCGCTACGCTCCCCTTCCGTGAACTCTCTCGTCGATTCCGACTCCGTTGTGTTGCACTCGCCCATATCACCATTGACTCCAGGCTCTCCGACATTTCCAGATGGTCTACTCACTCCGCTCTGGGTCACTAAACATCAGGACCTGGTTCCTGCAGCTGTCATCAATTTCTTTCCCTTCTCTTTGGACCGGAATATGAATACGCTCCGCGACAATCAATTGAAGATCGAGATTAATGACCTGAAGCAGGCGTGGACATCCTCCGGCTTCAAGACTCGGTTTCTCGTGGTGTTGATATCCGAAGATGGCGATGGAGGGCATACTTGGGAGATTGACGATCGGGTCGCAGGAATTCGCAAAGCGACGAATCTCGATCCCAAGTCAGTTTTCGTCATCCCGCCTGACGCGACGGCGTCAGAATTAAAGGACTTTACGAAATCATTGTTCTCGCTTTTGCAGCCCTCTGTAGTGGAATATTATCGGGATCTGTCAAAGCATGCCCGGCGCAAGCGCAACAGAAGCAGCATCCCTCCTCCGACGGCACCACCCACCAGCGGCACTTCTCAGACCCTGTCGCTCCATGGGTGGAACGTCCGTTATGAATTCAAACTAGGAATATTTGCCGAGTTCCGTCAGGAAATGGATGCAGCGTGTCGGAATTATGAGTCTGCCTACGAGACCCTGTTTGGACAGGAGGTTTTTGAGAATATCGCTGGCTGGGATCCTAGATTCAGTGACGCACGCCTCCTGTCTGATGCTCTGGCCATTCGAATTATTCGTTGTTTACTTTGGGCAGGTCAGACGACTGCCGCTGCACGGTTCTGGGTCGATCACAGAGTTCGCACCAAGGATATCATCAACCGAAGGGGTAAAGGCAGCAGGAATTACGGATGGGAAGCATGGGAGGCGCGGTGGTCGATGGTTATGGCTCAGCTCATCCGCCGAGCGGAAATACCGTCTCTCTCCTCCGGGGAACTTGAATCCATATACCTTTTGCCTGAGAAAGCAATCCCCACAGGGGAACGAGTCAATTCCTGGGAGCACTTGCACCACGAGGGCTATTGGCTATGCCGGTCGGCAAAGCACACAAAGCTGCGAAGAACTCTTGCGGAACAAATTCCAAGCGAGGATCGAATGCCTCCAGGACAGTCTCCTGCCTCGCAGATTGCCAACAAGTCATACCTTTATGACACATATCTGGCTCCCGAGACTCATGCCGAATCACCTCTGTCTGGGAACACTGGCTTTGACCATTCTAGCCTGATTCTAGACACCTTGAAGTCTGCACTCGAAGAGTTCTCAAAACGCCAACAAACTCGTCATGTTGAGAGCCTCGCCCTCGAGATTGCAGAAGAGTACATGCGTGTTGGCTCTTGGACGGAGGCATACGGTATCCTTCAACCATTGTGGCCAACTCTGAGCTGGCGCCACTCTGGTTGGTGGCAGCTGATGGACAGTTTCGGATCGGCCTTGAGGGAATGTGCCCTCCGAGCACAGAAAAGCGAGACAGTGCTGCAGGTGGATTGGGAACTGCTTCATAATGGTAAGTCATGTCATAACTAGTTTGCAGTCAATTCTGACAAACCGGCGCTACAGTGTTTCAACCGAAACCTGCTTGGCAATATGACATCCATCAGAGCCTCGAAAGTCTCCCTGCAGAAAAACCGAAACCATCCCTCGTCCTTCGAGCAGAGGACGTCATGCCGAGCTGTAAGCTAACCCTTCTGAGGATCGATATTCTCGTTGCTGACTTTGATCGTCTGTGTAGTGACCGCGTCATTGGTCTTTGAAAAAGCCGAGGGCAACGTTGGGGAACCTCTGCATGTTCAACTCATTATTTCATCGCGTGCTCAAAAATCTTCCGCCCCAATTAAACTCACAGAGGTGAAAGTCGTCTTTGAGGGCTGCTTGCGGCCACTGAAGATTCAATCGGACCAGAATCAAAATGCCGACACTACGAGCCCGTGTTGCCTGACTTCTCTCCAATTACGAGAACCGCGCACGTCTGTCGATCCAGCCGTTCAATCACCGACCGGTGTCTTGGCCACCTTACTTGGGACATCGGATCTCACGATTGGCCCTTCCCAGACCAAAGCGTTCAATCTCACTTGCATCCCCCGCGAGGCTGGTGAAGCCCGGGTGGCTTCGATAACCATGTTGATCGAGGAGGAAAAGTTTGATCTCGCCTATGTTATCACATGCGAGGAACAATACAAATCCGTCTGGTGGCAAGAGACCAAAAAGGGAATAAGCCACAGAAGGGTGGGCAAAGACCGGGACACTGGCAAATGCAAGGTTATGCCAAAGCCTCCCAAGATCCGCATCACAACCCCCAATCTCAAACAAAACTATTACACCAATGAACGGGTGGCTCTGGATATAGAGCTACAGAATGAAGAAGAGGAAGCAGCAGATGTCACGACTGAGATTCGACTTTTTGGTCCTCCAGAATCGTCGGCCAAGATTCTGTGGCTCAACGCAGAGGACAACTTTGACATCCATGAATCAGGGACCAGCACTCCAGCCGAAGGTCCAACCCATTTCTTGAAGCAGCAAGTCGGAGTAATCGAGCGATCCTCTGATAAGCACATCACTGTCGTTGTGGATGACACCCAGGATATTGCGAATTATCAATTGGAAATTTCCGCCATTTACAATCTGATGTCTGATGTCCAAACCCCTATATCGAAGACTATCACCGTTGATCTGTCATTCACCCGGCCATTCGAGGCCAACTATGACTTTCTGCCTTGTGTTCACTCGCAACCATGGCCGAATTTCTTCGCAGTTAGTGACGACTTGCTTGGTGAAGCTTCGGCCTCGGTCCCGGGAGGCTTACAGCAGAGATGGTGTCTCAATTCCAAAGTTGTTTCCTTTGCCCTGGAGCCAATCGTCATTGATCAAATGTCTGTGGCTCTTCTCGGAGTCGGCGGCGGTGCTGTGTGCAATATCGAGCCAGAGACATTGGTCAGCCCCGCCACCTCGCAGCTCGCGCCGGAAGAAATGCGAGAGTCCAACTTTTGCCTTGACATTCAGAAGCTCACCCTCGGTGACCGCCGGCCTTCTACGCTCAATCTTGCACTAGAAATCCGATGGCATCGGCAAGGGTCCGACAACGAAAGCGCCGTATCGACCTCCATCCTTGAGATCCCGCGGTTCGTCGTTCCCATGGGAGAGCCCAGGGTGCTCGCCTCCTCATCCGCCTCGGAGACCATGCCCGGCCTGATTCATCTGGAGTACACGCTGGAGAACCCATCCACGCACTTCCTCACCTTCAATCTCATGATGGAGGCTAGCGAACAGTTTGCCTTTAGCGGGCCTAAGACCACCGTCGTCCAGCTTGTGCCGCTGAGTCGGCATACGATCCGGTACAATCTGCTGGCTGCCAAACGCGGCTTGTGGATCCAGCCACAGCTGGTGGTGGTTGACGGCTATTTCAACAAGACCCTTCGTGTTCTTTCCACGGGGGAGATGCGCTCGGATAAGAAGGGCATTCTGGTGTGGGTCGATGCTGATGATTAGTTAGGCCGTGGAATTGTATATTCGGTAGCGATATCCATCTCAGTTTATATATTCAACTAGCAATTTCCGTATCTCTATACGTGCAGTCTTTCGAAAAACCAGCCCTTTCTGCCAATAATCCTATACTTCGTCGCCGTGCAGGGGTAGTCACGTGCCAGCCTTATCAAGACCCGTTCCCAAAGCGGCCTAGCGTCGATCCGCCCTCCAGCAGCTGTTGCCGCGAGCGACTGACCGAACTTCGTCACATCTTCCTCTCGCTGGCTGGCCCTGGCTGCACTCTTAGTTCGCGGTTCGCTCGCTTTAGCATTCTCCCCTAGCGTCTCATGCCCAAATTCCCCCCATCTCTCACTCTGCCTCCCACCCGATTCACCTCCGACGAGTCCCCCAGATTCCCTCCACGCGCCAACCGACGTGTCTGACCCCGACCTTGCTGCCCACCAGCGACCATGGCGACGCAGGCGGCATTGATTGCAGATACCATCATGGGCATGAAGCGGGCCCTCCGCAGAGAGCACGACGGTAAGTGAAGAAGCTGGGGTTTTTTTTTGCTGCTTCCAGGTCCGAGTTCTGATTGTCCAGTGGTTACAGACATCCCCCCCGATGACCCCATCGCTCAGCCGACGAACCGCGGAAACAAATTGCGGGCAAACGCGAAGTATGTCAGTGAAGGAGCAATGGGCTACATCCACGGCGAGGATTTGTACAAAGAGGTGCGTGCGATTGACTTGTCCCCTCTCATTGCGGGCTTTTCACGTTCCCGGAACCCGTCCGCTGTGGCGATTTTGTCGACAAGTGAAACAAAGCTTACACCCGAACTTTTTTTGCTTCGTTTGAATAGAAAATTGAACATGCCGGCTACACGCGTTATATTCTCCAGCGAAATCCAATACGCTACGATTCTGAAGGTGAAGAGCTGGAAGAGGATGACGAAGATTCCGAGGCCGATGCAGCGGCCGCTGAAGAAAACCCATTCTCGGGAATTGCGCTTGAGAGTCAGTGGTCTCCTTCTATCAATTGTAGGTAATACTGACTCGTGCTTGTTTTCTAGGCCTGCTCTGTCCCCTGAAACACCCCTCCGAGCTCCCCACCCACCCCTCGCTCTCCCACCCGTACACCTCCCAGGCTCTCGAGCAAATGGCAATGGGTGTCGAAGCCAAGCTCCGCGAGGAACGTGCCTTGCTCTGGCGTGCCAGAAACCTACACCAACAATTCCTTGGTGATGGTGGCTGGATGCCGTGTGGTGTGATCGAAACTCCCGAAGACCGATGGATTTTTGAGCCGAGAATTGTCGATGGACAACAAAGTGCATCGGGCAGCGGATATGGCTTGGGCGGGCCCGACACACCTCTGACCTCTGGAGAAAATAATATACCGCAAGACGGAGCGACGTCGGCCACGGCGTCTGTCCAGGAAGCGCAACAGGAGCCTGCGGATGCGGATGTGGAGATGGCAGAAGTTCCGGCACCCTCTGAGGATACGCGTGCGAACAATGGCAATTTGGAACAAATAAAGGAGCCCAAGGCGGAGGAGGCAGATGCCACTGTCAAGGATCTTCCACAGCATACCGAGGCTGCATCTGGTTCAGCACATGAGGACTCAGCGAGTGGCCTCGCTGACCAGCACACAACTGCAAACTTCGGTGGGAACCCGGACGAAATGAAAGTGACCAAGTATAGCGATAACGCAGATGCGGAGGCTGCCAGTGGACACGCGCAGGATGAAACCGAGCAAGACGCAGAAATGCACGACGGATCATCACCGGAGCCACCGCGTCGTATGACAACGCGCGCGCAGGCCAACGCAGCAAACCCACAAGCCGAAGATGGCCAGTCTCCTTTCTCGTCAGCCGACACGACTGGCTCCCTGCCAACACCACATCCCCTCTACCTCATCCCGGACAATGTCCGCCCAGACGCTAACTTCGGTCTACCAGCCACCGAGGCGGAAGAAACACGACGTCTGCTCTGGTCCTACATCCAGAAACAGGAAGAGACAGTTCGCGGATTCGAGCACATGCTCGAGTCACTTCTGCGTGCCTGTCACATGAAGTCCGATGTACTGGAATGGTCCAAGGCAGAAGGTCATATCGGAGAGATGAGCGACGGCGAAGACTGGTACGATCGCGAGAAATGGGGGCTGGGCGAGGGCGAGGATCTCAAGAAGGGCACGGATGAGGACGATGTCGAGACCGTGGATGACAGTCGCACAACCGCGAAGCGCAGCCGCCAGCGACGCGCGTGATCTCATTGTCCCACTTCTCTTTGTTGAAGATGACCTGCCTCCCTCATTCCGATGTACCTTTTTTCCATTTCCTCCTGTCTTGATGTGGTATCATTAGCGCGGTGTTGGTGGTGTTTTCTTTTTTCCTTCTTATACTGTCTTCTTGGTCTTGCATTGACTGCTCTCTTGCTGGTCGGTGGCGTCTCAATACCCTCGCAGGATCGGAAATAACTGTTCACTCTACTAGAATGGTTCTTGTATTGTTCTGCTCTTATCTGTTACAATTGTATAGATGAATCTACTTGAATTGGATTACATTTCTGAATGTTCTAGGGCTATTTATAAAACAGTGAGGCCACCGCTTCGCAATCCGCAGATCGAAATAATTATCACATGAAAAATTCCCAGTGGCGGTGTATACTGACTGTAATGTATAGAGTTCATCTAGTAGTCTATTGGAAAGCTTCCAGAGCTTCGTCGTTCCATCTTTTTTTCTCGTCAGTTCCGCCGCAGAAGTAAAAAAAAAAGGGTCGGGGAGAAACTAGGATTATAGCTTACGATAGGTACTTGCCAGTCAATGAGTTCGGGGCATCAATCACCAATCTGGCAATGACATGGCCGGGCTGTTCGGGTTTTAGCAATCCTCCATCCTTGTGGGCCGTAGTGAATATTGCATGGAATTGAGGGTCCAGAGTGGTCGCGTGGTCTTCACGGATCTCTCGCTGCATTTCTGTGTCGACCAAGCCCGGCTGAATCGACACGGACGTCACGTCGGGCTCTTCCTCCCCAAGAGTTAGAGCTAGGTGGTTCACGGCCGCCTTGCTCGCGCCATATAGACCCCATCCCCTGTATGCCGAGACGGAAGCCCCAGACGAAGTGAAGACGATCCTGCCCTTGGAATCGCGAAGCGCAGGCAGTCCAGCTTTAACCTGTAGCAATAGATGCGTTAAAACAAACATTGACCAACAGCACCTCTCCTCAATGCCA
Organism: Penicillium psychrofluorescens; assembly: GCF_964197705.1. Classification (NCBI taxonomy): domain Eukaryota; kingdom Fungi; phylum Ascomycota; class Eurotiomycetes; order Eurotiales; family Aspergillaceae; genus Penicillium; species Penicillium psychrofluorescens. Next base: position 1,335,378 of record NC_133443.1, on the reverse strand, counting down.
CCCCCACCCCCTCCTTTGCGGGCATCAATGGAATACGTATGATCAACTTACAAAAGCCACCGCGCTGATGAAATTGGTCTCAAATCCCTGCGTCCATTGTTCCGGATCCGCCTCAGCGACCTTGCCCACTTGGCCTAGCACGCCGTGGTTGAGAACCAATCCATCCACTCGCCCGAAGGACTTCAAGGCCAGATCGACGGCCTTCTGGCTCAGAGAGAAATCTGCAAGATCGCCATTCAGCACCTCGACTTGCTTGGCGTATTGGTCTTTCAGCTTCTGGAGAGGCTCGACGCTACGGGCGATCACAACCACGTTGTGGGATTGAGGCGCGGCGAGGAGAAACTTCGAGATTGCGAGACCGATACCTGAGCCGTGCGGAGGGACTGTTTAGCTTCTAAGGGCCTAGATCGAGATATTGACATGAGCGATGGTGGATTGAACTGATTTCCTACCTCTCGAGGCACCGGTGACGATGAAAGTCTTGGGTGACATGTTAACTGGTTTGAGAAACTACTACCTAGACCACAGGCCCTCCGAGTCTGTAGTGATAGAAAGAAGAGGTTGCGAAATGCGGGCTCAAAAACATAAAGAAACAGCGGGGAAAGTGAGCGTAGAAAGTTGTAGAAGTGGTAGAATATGTTTGTGGAAAACAAAGAGAAGAAGGCGGGCGTGGATCGAGCTAGCTCGCTAGATCCTCCCACTCCTTCGAGAACACTGCCTCTCGTACTCCGTTCTTCGTAGAACATTCTATCTTTCATACCGGTGTTATATCGGGTTAGCGCGTCAGGTGGTTAGGGTTAGAAAGAGTATCACCGTGAAGGCAAAAACTGTATTTGTGCATTCCACACCACCGAAAGCGGCGCTTATTTCATACGGACGAGCGACGCAGACATCTATATCAAGTGGATTTTGACAGAGAAGCGAGCGGCACACCCTTAGAGTTATTGTCGATTTGCCTACGACGTACGGATCGGGAGTTCTAGCCCTAGCGTTCGAGGAATCCGTGTCCCCGCTCCGGGACGTGGCTTAGGAGGGGCTACTTGGCATCACTGCATCCGACAAGATACGCGCCTAGCGGGTGAAGCCGTGATGAATCGAACGGCAGAGGAGGTTGCGGCTGAGAATCCAGATATGACGGTTGAGGGCGGGGGGTACGGCGATAGTCTGTTCTATCCATCTGATGGCGGTGTTATTGTGTTAGACGGCAACACCGCAAGCGCGCATCGAGAGGAACTGACGCACTTTGATTTCGATGATCCTCAACGTGGTAGGCTGATGCTGCAGCTGGGAGGGAAAAAGTATGAAACGGTGGCAGAATACGATTCGAACATAAACGAGGATGGGACAACCCGGAGGTAAAGAAAGCATGCTCCCCATCTCGATGCTTGAGTGAGAACGGAGTAAGCGATGATTCTTGGAACTCTGTGCCTATATACAGTGCCCTTATCACGTTAGTTTAAATTTGTTTATCTCATGTGGTTATCTCATTTTTATTCAATGGCGTCCGAGGTACCCATTTTTGGTCCCCGATTTACCGTCACCTAGCGTTGTGGTGTAATGCAAAGCATAGCCTCCAATGAAGGCCTTACTTCAATTGAGAAAGCGATGTCTAATCTACAGGAGTCTATCTCTAGCCACAGGTAGGAAGTACATAGACAGTCGCACTGGGTGAACAGATCATGATCTATTTTGAGTCGCATAAGGGAATATAATAAAGGGCCTCTACTTGAGCCCTCATCGTTCACCAGCAATGGCTACCGTCTACAGCTCCAGTATCGTTGAGAATTCGGATGCATCCGTGTGCGGGATATATGTCCTCTGGGTCTGCGGGCCTGGTTTCGGATCAGATCAGCTTCTTCGGCGACCTAGTCGCTCTTATATCTCAGTCTCGCTGCAGATTGTCATGCACGGATTGTGGATGTTGAAAGTCCCAGGTAATCCCGCTATACACCGTTTACTGCTTCTTGCCGCCCTTCTTCTTGGCCTGCTCACGCTCACGCTTGGCGTAGATCTCAGCAGTGAAGGGGCTGGGAAGTTATTGTCAGCGGTCCATGATTCAAGTGACAGAGAGGCATAAACTTACTCCTCCCACTTGAGCGCGAACCAGTACAAGACGAAAACCTGAGCCGTCAAGAGAAGACCGGCCACCTTGCCCTTGTACAGAGCAACGCCCAGGAAGTTCAAGGTGCTGCCCCAGTACATGGGTGAGCCGGTCACATTGAAAGGAAACCCGGTGACGGGAGCGTCCATCAGGATGCCGAAGTAGTCACCCAGGTAGGTACCGGTCACACCGAGAGCCCACATGCTGGACAGAACGAGGATGGAGCCAGCAGCGAACAGGCCGGCGCCAATGATGGGCTGGTGCATGGGGGCATAGAAGGGCTGGTCGTCGAGAGCAACTTGGTAGAAATGATCGCGCACGATACCTAGGGAGAAAATGGTGAAGGCGAGGACGTAACAGCCATTGTATTCACCCCCGAAGATGCGAGTCATGAAATGATTGCGGTACTCTGCAGCAAGCATTAGTATACAGAGACACTAGTGGACGTTCCCGTGGTGTTTTCGTGCTGCGAACACCTCGGGTAAGGCAGACGAACCGGCGCGGGCGACGATGCTAGAGAGAACGATTGGTTAGCTATCTGTTCCAATGTCCTGATGCCGAGACAGATCACACGTACTTCCAGAAAATGGGGTTGAACGCAATGCTCGCCGCAGACCCTGGCACTCGGTCAGTTATTTATTATATGACGATATGCCGGTGTGGGCTGTGGGGGACAAAGGACGACGTACAGAGCAGAGGCTTCGAGGACAAATCGACGAAATCGGAGAGACTGGCCATGATGTCTTGGGCCCGAGAGCAGGGTGTAGGTAGCGAGTGAAGAGAAACCGGAAAGAGAGAGGGGAATTGTTGAATCAACAACTCACCTGGCTTAAGTAAACAAAATGACGTTCGTTCAGTCACGGGATCCGTATCTTCGCTGGCAGCTCGAGCTCACGGTGGACCTTCAACACACACTCTCTCGACATTCCTCGGTCTGTTTTGTTCTCCTCCTCCTCACACACCCTCCGTGGCCAATATCCCTCCCAACCCGAAGTTCTGCGCATTTCCCACGAGCATGCTACGCGCAGCTCCGTACCTTGCATGAACCGCTTCGCCTGACCGCCATGGGCCGTGCAGCACTCCTGCAGGACTGGGGAGAATGGCCCTCAAACACCGAGATCTTGTTATAGCTGGTATTGGCGGGTTCGTCGCGTGGGGTCTGGTGGTCCGCTGGCTGCCGATTCTTCGATATCTGGGATATGCCCTGACGCTGGGCGCTGTGCTTTCTTCCGTGTCGCTGCTCGGCCTAGTCATTGTGACTGCGCGAAAACAAAACGACAACGACAAAAACACCAAAAATGTTGCCGTGGCATTCATCACTCCTCAAAACTGGCGAAGAGATGTGCTTCAGGTCCGCCAAAGTGCCCAGTACAAACCCCGGCCACTCTATCCACAGTCGTTTGTCGTGTCTGAAGGGATCGATGAACTTTTGTCTTTTGTAACAAGGGATTTTGTTTCTTCATGGTACCACAACATTACCCCAAGCCCGGTATTTGCGAACGAGGTCGACCAAGTAGTGCGGGTTGCACTGGAGAACTTTCGAGATAGGTTGTTTGCTGAGGATATGATCTCGCTGATAGTATCACGAGTTTTTCCTATCGTGACTGCACACCTGAAAGACTTTGACATTGCCGAACGAGCAGTTCGAGGGCAGAAACTGAACCGAAATGTGACGGAATCCGAGGAGCTGGATCTGGCGATCGCCAACAAGTATCGCGATGGCCGCCTACATGCTGCGGTTGGTCTGTCATTCTCAGATCGAAAGGTTGTTCAGCAAGAATACTTGCGGAAAATAGCTGTTGCGCTTCTTCCGCAGTTATTTCCGGAGAACGTCCTCAAAAGTCGGATAGTGTCTGTTTTGATTCGTGAAATCATATCATGCGGAATCCTCTTTCCAATTATGACACTTTTGTCTGATCCAGATACCTGGAACCAACTGATGGAGGCTTATGGACGCACCACTCTGCAAGATCGGAAGACAGTGCGTAAGCTCCGAGCAGCCTTGGACGAGCATGCGTCGCCTTTACCCAAATCCAAACGGGGACAACCGTTTCCACGCCTCGGACCACGTGATTCAGAACGAGAATTTGAGCGATTTGTTCGGGCTATTAGACGTTCTAACAACTTATCGGATGCGCGCCGGTTCCGTGCCCTCGTTGCTAGCCAGCTAAAACAGGAAAGCATGATCGAGGGACAGGACCCGGTCTATCTGAAACGCCTTGAAACTGGGAAGAGAGTCCTCGATCAGAAAGTGTCCAAGCTGTCCATGCCTGGCGAAACATCTCGAGCTCATCCTGCCACGGCGGATGTCTATCATGACTCCAAGTCTGCTAAACAGGAATCCTCTTTGGTTGATGTGATGCACCACGCATCCGGCTTGTCATACTTCATGGAATTTATGGACCGCCAGCGATTGATGTCGCTGGTCCAATTTTGGATTGTGGTTGATGGGATTCGGAATCCACTGGAGGACGACTTCGGCGATGAAACGCCTTCAACCTCTATTAACTGGACGACGGCTGACAGGAACGACCTGGCGCTGATAAGCGAGACTTATCTCTCACAGCCGGAACTCAAGGTCTCGGAGGACTCTCGTCGAGCCGTCAAAGCTTTCTTGGGTGCTGGGAAACGTGCGACACCGGAACAGTACCGCACAGCGCGGACTGTTGTATTGACCACTCAGTCAAGTGTTCTGGAAGAGCTACAGAACATCTACTACCCAAAATTCAAGCAATCTGACTTGTACTGGAAATACCTGGCATCCGATGAAGTTTCGGCCACGGCCTCGCAGGCGCCCCCGTCTCAACCATCAGTTGTGTTTGAAGCGCCTGAAAGACGGCCTTTACCTCCTCTTATGGAGCGGACAACCTCCCAGCCGAGCCACAAACCTTCCAGGGACCTTCGGCGAGCCGCTGTCTCGTCCAGTGACGTGCGGAGTATGGGGAAGTTGTTCAATGATGATGGTGAATCACCCAGACAGTCCGTTGACTCGGAGCGGGCTTTGCCTCTGTTCGACGATGATTTGGACGCCGATCATCTTGCCATGTCAACTCAGAGTCTAGACAAGGACTCTCAAGACGGCGACAATGATGCAACCCACAACGAGGTTTTGCAATCGATGGAGGCCGCACTCAACGATATCATCACTAACGAGCCCCAAAACGGCAATGATGCTGCCACCTCTTCTTTATTCGGCCCTGAACACCCTCTGCCTTCTCCTCGAAGCTCATCAGATATCCCGAGAGCAGATAATCGCATAAATGAGAGACTGAAGCCCAGCATTGCATCTTTGGGTCTGGTCGGACATGCATCGCGGCTTGGTGTATTCGACGACGACCTTTTTCCCGACCAACAAAAATTCCTTGAAGATGAATACGAAGAACCAGATGGTATGGAAGGCAAAGACCCAGCAGATGAGGTTCACGAAGCTGAGCCGGGAGACCTGGGTCTCACGGAAGCGGTCGAAGGGCTTACCATTGACATCGAAAAGCTTGCAGCTCAAGATTCCGTGGTGGACGCATTGATGCGGAAGGCTGAGTTGACAAACAACACCGCGGAACTAAGAATATTACATAAATCCAAGGCCAGCATCAAGCGGGAAATGCACCGGAAGGAGATGCAACGACAACAGTACATTGTCCAAGAAAGCGACAATAGCTTGTACGGCCGCTCGACCGTCCGGATCAAATCCATTGTCGTGGGCAAGGAGGAAGATGGTCGCGAGTTTGCAATGTGTATGTGCAACTCTGTTTTTACGCACTGTACTCCAGCTAATACATTGTTTAGACGTCGTTGAAGTCCAACGAAATGCTGGCGAGCAGATACCTGCCGCTTCTTGGGCTGTTGCCCGTCGGTACAGTGAATTCCACGAGCTCCACCAGAAGCTGCGCATGTCATACCCTTCCGTCCGTGACCTAGAGTTCCCGCGTCGGCGGGTTGTCTTGAAACTTCAAAAAGAATTTCTTCAAAAGAGGCGACTAGCCCTAGAGGCATATTTGCAGAAGCTTCTGCTCCTCCCAAAAGTATGCCGTAGCCGTGACTTGCGCGCATTCTTATCCCAGAGAGCCATTCTACCGCGCAATGAGTCTTCAGCGCGCAGCAGTAGCGAGGGAGAGACGAAGGATCTCGTGACGCGTATCTACAACTCCGTTGCAGATGGAATGGACGATTTCCTGGGCAATTTTGGTGTCCTAGACCAGCTTTCTACAGCTGGCCAGAACTTGATCACAGCCGCGACACATCAAGCCTCCAGCAGCGGTAGCATGGCATCGGATCCGGCCCTTGCCACAGAAGACGCCGTCACCGCTGCCGAGGCCGAAGCCGAGCTCAATGCTTTCGAAGACCGCGAACTCGAGCCATTTATTAAACCAATCTGCGATCTGTTCCTTGAAGCCTTTGAGCTAAACCGCGGCAACAATTGGCTACGTGGCCGTGCCGTCGTAGTGGTATTACACCAGCTACTCGGCGGCACGATTGAACGCAAGGTCCGCGAAGGTGCCCGCTCCTTTATCCAGGACGACTCTCTTCTGCGATACATTGCCCTCGCTCGGGACACTCTGTGGCCTGGCGGTGTCCTCCGCAAACCGCCCGTTCGCTCCGTCTCTGACCGGCTCAAAAGCCGCACCGAAGCTACCGTTGTCTTGGCCACTCTCATCCCCGACCTGGCCGGCAACGTCGTCGGCCGTGCAAATGCCCAGGCAGCCGCGCGTCGTATCTTTGCGACTTTGAACAATCAATCTCTCAATTCCCATCTTGCGTTTACGATTCTCGATGAAATTCTCCTGGTGCTCTTTGGTGGTCGTGATCCGGCGCGGTCACGGTGAATAGTAATTGATTTCCTTATGTGCATATTTCCTAGGCCCTCTGCAGCGGGTGGCAGTCGTCCGAGTATATATTTATGGATGCTGGGTTTCTGTTTATGAATAATGGTATGTATTGTCTATGTGTAACGGTTAATGGAAAGCTCGATTTATTGTGGCCGAGAGTTTAAGGCTCTTCTGTAAATTCTGCTTTACATATTCTGTTCATAGTAGAGTGCACTTCCACATAAGGAACTTGCGACAAGTCAGTCGGAAGCGATGATTATCCCCCACACATATTTAAATTGCTGGCTGGAATGGTCATGCCCAACGCTCTTTCTTATGTTGGGCCCAACAATTTATACCTACTCACGATTGGATCACGTGTGTAAGAAAGTTGCATTGCCGTGAGTCAACGTCCGCCGAGGCTGAGTATATATATAGAAGGGCGTGAAAGTTTCCTTATAAAGCCTTTCTGTAGCCTCATAACATCAGATAATTGCTCTTTGACAATGTCTATTGGCGGTTGTTTCTGCGGAAAGATCCGGGTTGAGTATAGCGGTGAACCCATGACGACGGTTGGTATATCTCCGTCTCCGAGGAATTGATTGTCCATTGATCTAACCCTATCCAACTTTCTGCCAGGCACTATGCCACTGTCTCGATTGCCGTAAACTGACCGGCGGTCTCTACACCTACAATTTTGTCGTCAAGAGCACTGACCTGAAAATCACCGGAAACCCAAAAGAAGTGCCAAAAATGTCGGATAGCGGAAATCACATCAAGAACTATTTCTGCTCAGATTGTGGTACAGTACTGCTATGACTGCGTTTGGAAAGGCACTTTCTGACGAACCCCCCAGGCACGCCGCTTTACGGGCTGAAACTGAATTCCAGCGGAGCTCCTGACGAGATCATTATCGTTCGCGCGGGAATATTCGATGATATTGAAATTCTGAATGAGCAAAAGCCCTCGGCGGAAATATATACCAACGGACGGGTAAGGTGGATTAGTCCTCTCGAAGGGACTGATCAATTTATTGGCATGCCACCAAGCATAGTCTAATGATCGAGCTTCAAAGGGTAAAGCTAGGTTAGGTACGCCTCAGATAGCCATGGTGAGAGCAGACTTATGTTAAGATCCTACACGATGCTATTCGTCAATACAACTTGAAAGTATGCATCGGCCAAGCCTAGGTGAATTGGAGAGGATCAGTTGCCCTGTAAATCATACAAAGGTAGTTTCAGACGTAGGCAATCACGGCGGGACTAATATATTGATTTTGGGCTACACCGGGTGGTAAGTAACTACCCCATGTCTGTTTGAAGCCAAGACTTTGCAATTCCCGTGCTTCAAAATAGATACATGTATATTCTCACTGAGAAAGGAACTCACATCGATTGATGTATAAACTGATTACATGAAAGTAAATGTATCTCCGCCCTTCTCCCGCAGCATATTGGGCACCCTCACCGTCCCCACGACACGCTCCAGCTTCAGAACATCCCATTTAGAAAACAAAGCCCGGACACCACCACTCTCAGCAACCTCTACTACAGCAGCAGGGTCCAGACCCAGAAACCCCACAATCTCACCATAGAACGCCGGGTTCTCGGGCAGACCGTACATGATGATGCGCCGCACCCCGCGGATTTGGTAGCGACGGAAGTGGTGTGCGCGCTCGCTGTATAGCAGCACGGAATGCCGGCCCGACATGAAGTGGCTGCGGGCTCGCGACACTTCGCGGGACTCGGTGTACTCGGAGATAGCGCCGAAAGAGACATTGGTGGTTTGGTTTGAGGATGCGAAGTGGTTGCGGATGCGGACAAAGTCCAGGTACGAGGGGATGAAGATCATCGTTCCGTTACTGCTGTTGCTGCGTCCGCCGGCGAGGTTCTTGACCAGCGAGGACAGTACGGTGGTGGTGAAATGCTTGAACCGCGCGTCGGGGTCTTTAGCTGGGGATAGGCTGTCGATGCGCGAGAATGTCTGCTTGACTGAGACCGGTAGCGGCAGCTCAGTGATGGCGCCGGCATAGCTTGGGGTGATCTTGACACGACCCGTGGCGTTTTGCATCTGCGATGAGAACAGCGAGTTGATCTCTGGTGTGATGAATGACGCCGTCACAATGGTCTGTCGCACATTCCGGGCTTGGTTGTCCAGATACCAGTTGCGCACGCGGCTGAAATCACAACCGTGCGCTTCTTTAGGCTGCAGATTGAGATGTTGGAATATGTAGTCGACATGATCCCAGTTCTGCATGAGCAGGGCATCCGCGTGGTCGACCATCACCACCTCAATTGAAGACAGGAAGTCATGGTCTCGTTTCTTGGCGCTGTAAGATGTATTAGTGTTGGCTTTATTAACGTCAGAAGAACCACATACTCAGCCTGATCCATGATTGTCCGTAGTCCAAGTGGACTTGCCAGGATGATATCCGAATTGTAGAACTGGGCAAAGTACTTGACTGTCTTTCGGGTGAACTTCAGTCCTAGCCGGAACATATCATCGTTGTTGCCGCCAAAAAGCTCTCGGAAATCGTCGCTCTTGTGCTCCCACGTTGAGTCCTCTGACGCTGAGAAGGTGTCCATGAAACGCTTTTTGTTCTCCTGCTGCTCAGACTGGTAGATCCGAGTGATGGCGTTGACAACCCTCACGCATGCCTGACGCGTAGGCAGGATATAAAGAATCTTCGGGCGCGTGAATCCCTGATCACGACAGTCGATTTCGGTATCTGGGTCCTTGGCTAGACGAGAGTTGTTCTTGAGCACCTGATCACGGGTCTTCAGGAGATGGTTGACGGCGTGGAGGGCCATAATATCCTGCATGGCACCCGCATGGGATGTTGTGCGCGCCCCGAAAAGGACGTCTTGATAGTCAAATACATAGGGTGCTAGGTGCTGCGCAGAGCCGGTGATGGTGGGAATGACCTCTGCGGCACGAGCCTTGAGTTTGTTCTTGAGCTAAAGGGAAATGTCAGGACTGGCATATTAATCTCTGTGCATGTGTCCCTACCTTAATATGGGCTGTACTCTTCAGGCCTGCCAGTAGTGATACGTCCTTGGCATCTCCCGTGTCGGGGACTGTATTCATCAGCCGTAGTGCTCCCGGCAATTCTTTCTTAGTCGAAGTCCATTTGTTCGATTTGATCGCCTCAATCTTCTTGGGCAAATCAGATCCATCAGGGAGGCTGAAATGTCTCTCAAAAGGGCTGTTTTCGTCGCCCTCGCCGTCGACTTCCTGGAGATCCTCTTCGTCGTCAGATGGTGCCTGCGCTTGCAAGTCGTCCCCCTCGTCAGGCACTTCTTCTTGCACTGGTTGCTGTTCGGCAGCGACTTTCCTCTTCTTCCGCGCTGGTTCTTGGGACTCGGAGTTGGTGGTGTTCAGCAGCTGCAGCAGTTCGTTGTACGGGCGTTCGGTATTTTCGTCGTCTTCTTCATTCTCGCTGCTTGAAGATCCCTCGTCCATCATGGCATCCTCCGGTACCTCGTTGTCAGACTGCTGGCTCGCATCGTCGGACGACTCTGATCTGGAATGAGGTCAGCCACAGTTCGCGCAGTGTCGTGCAGATAATCCAACTCACTCAATATCATTGAGACGAGAGGACTCAAAGCCATTGCGACCAGGCAGTCTCCCACCGCGACCACGGCCACGGCCACGACCACCGCGACCTCGACTTTGACCTCGACTTTGGCCTCGACCTCGGCCTCGACCTCGAAACATCGTCAATGGTTCAAGGGTGTAGCTCGTGATTGGGAAGCTGAGCAGGTACAGAAGGTAAAAAAGTGTTCGGGCGGCTTATCTTATCTTAGCGCGAAAATTCCCACACAAAGAAAGAAGCCGGAACAATCAGAGGGCCGAACCGATCAGTCTCCCCTCCAAGAAAATTGCCCTCCAACATTCAACGGCCAGTTCCCCCCGTATCTCACCCAACATGGCCGAAGACTCCTTCCTGCACCTTGCTCGCCCTCTGGGTCCCGTCAGCGTGGGCACCGCCCCGACCACCGCCCCTCTCAATGTGGTCATCCAGCCCCAGGTAGGACAGACCTTGCGACAGATCTTTACCCATTGTTCATGCTGACACCCATGTAGGCCATCTTTGCGATCCTGGACCACTCGCTTCGCCGCAACGCCGACCAGGAACGGGTGATCGGGACGCTGCTGGGCACACGATCCGAGGATGGAGGTGAGGTCGAAGTGCGCTCCGCGTTTGCCGTGGGCCACTCCGAGGCCGAGGACCAGGTCGAGGTGGACATGGAATATCACAAGCAGATGCTGGCGCTGCACCTGAAGGCAAACCCGCGCGAGGTGCTGGTCGGCTGGTACGCCACCGCGTCCGAGCTGAACACTTTCTCCGCCTTGATCCAGAACTTCTACAGCAGCCAGGGCGACGGCACATGGCCGCACCCGGCTGTGCACCTGACGGTCTCGACGGAGCCCGGCAAGGACCTCGAGACTCGTGCTTATATCTCTGCTCCCGTTGGCGTCACTGCGGAGCGTGCTGCCGACAGCGCTGCGTTTATTCCCGTTCCCTATGAGCTGCGCTACGGCGAGGCCGATAAGAGTGGTCTGGAGGCCATTGCCAATGCCAAGGACATCGAGGAGCGCTCCGTCCCGGTCCCCACGGACATTGATGTTCTGGAGCGTGCCGTTGAGGAGGTTCTGGCGATGATTGACCGAGTCTCGCGATATGTCGAGTCCGTCATTGACGAAGAGACCCCCGCGTCGACCGCGATGGGTCAGTTCCTGCTGAACACCCTGGCTCTGGCGCCCAAGGTCGAGCCCGCCGATGTTGAACGGGACTTGTATGTGATTCCATTTTTCTTGGTGTTGAATCTTTCTAACAGTTCGGCAGCAACAACCACATCCAGGATGTCCTGGTCGTCTCCTACCTGGCCAACACCATCCGCACACAGATGGAGCTGTCCACCCGGCTCGCATCCGCCCAGCTCACTCTGGGCACCGGCGAGGCTGGCTCTGGCCCGACCGGTGAGCAAGGCAACCGCGGGCGCGGTGGTAAGGGTCGTGGTGGCGGCCACGGCGGCCACGGTGGCCACCAGCGTCAGGACCGCGGGCAGCAGGCCGAGGAGGCCCGCGCATAGGAAGAATGAATGATGCATTATGTGATTTATTCCTGTGGATTCCCTTCCGTTGACGTTTCTTATGTCATTTGCTTTCTTTTTACGTCTGGGTTATCTCTTTTCTTCTCCCCCTTATATCAACTCCCCCTGCTTGCTTTCTCAGGCAGGAAAACACACACAACCTCTCCACATGTTCTTCTTCTCGGGTTGCTTGCTTCCACGCCCAAGCAACCCATGTTGGTCCAGTTGAGACCATTAAAAAAAGAATGGCGTCTTGGAGTCAATCTGACTTAGTTCAGATAGATGGAGTGCAGCAGGCAGAGTGAGGAAGATCGTGGAGCCGGTCTGGTTTCACGAAGCGAGTCGCATCTTATTCTGGGCGCGGCGTTTTCAGTCATGAGGAAATGGACATACCTCGTTCTAGAACTTGACTTGCATCGTGTGTACATGAGTAATGCGCAGATGATCTGTAGTTTGAATTCCCATATTGACTGTTTGTGTCTCCAATTGAAGCCTGCTATGCAATCCCAGATCAATAAAAAGCAGCCGCCCAGCGCCGATAGGTATCATAAAAAAAACAACGCCGAGCCCCAATCTAACGGGCAGTCGTGATCCCCATAGGAAAGTAAAGCGCAGAACCACCCAAAACGAACTGAAAAAGAAAGACAGAACTTCAAGGAAGAGTCTTCCTCTTCTTCGGAACCGACTCCTCAGTGGCATCTGAGCCCCTCCGCGCAGCAGCAGCCCTCTTCCCCTTCCCTTTCCCCTTCTTCCCCGATCCCTCCGCACCAGCACCAGCAGGGGCATCCAGATCCTCCGCCGCCGCCGCCGTATCAGCGCCTTTCTTACCAGCCGCCCCCTTAGCAACCTGGTCATCATTCTGATCAAACGCCTTCCGTGCCTCCTTCAACTCGCGCTCCATCCGCAGCAGCTCCTGCACACGACCAAGCTTGTTGGGATCGCGGCGCAATGCGAACCGGAAATCGTCAACTTTGATCTTCTGTCGGCGCGCGTGGTGCGCAGCCTGCGCCGCGCCGTGGCAGACTTCGAGGATGAAGTCTGTGACTATTTCGTCGAGCACGCGGACTGTCTCGGGGAGGGGCTCTGTTGGGTAGGATGGGTGGGGGCTGGGGTCGCCGTAGGCGAGGAGGAGGAGGCGTACTATATTGGTTCGGTTTAGTTATCTCAATGGAATAGTCTTTCTTTTTGGGATGTGATGCTGTGGGGAATGGTATTCCGCGACGGATAGAGAGAGAGAGACATACGCTCAGAAGAAAAGTTCATCTGGCCCTTGTGCCTGGCGGCACGAGCACGAGGCTCCGCCATCTTGCCGGATGTCTTGGGATCTTTCTTTTTCCTAGACCTAGACGAAGTAAAGGCAGCAGTATCGAGCTCGTCGTTCTTGGCCTTGGGCGTGTAGGCAGGGGCGTATCCGGCACGGAGCAGGGCTAGTTCTTGAGTAGTATACAGCCAGGGATTCACAGACTGGCTGGCAACATGTCCCGAAGATGGAGAGGAGGTGATAATGGACGCAGGCGGTCGGTTGGTGCTCAATGGCCGGCGAAGGGCCGGGTGGCCCGTGCATCTGGAGGCGGACATGGTTGGCAGAATCCGGTTCTTGAAGACAGCAGGTGTCGTGTTTCTACTTTCGGCGCTTTAGCTTGCTTCTCACTGGATTGAGGAGACAACTTGAAACTCACGATGGTAAGTTTAGCTCTGTGGGTGATATGGGGAGACTACAGTCTTCAGACTGGAGATGTCTCTGCAAAGAGCAGCAACCAGGAGGGGCATCCAAACCAGACCAGACTCAAGATCGCGCTGACCTCACTGCTTGATCATTAGTCGGCGCTTTTCAACTTCCAGTCGCTGCTGCTGGTATTCCTGCTCATAATTTGCACCAGCACCTATGCGCACTCGATCATGCCAGGGATAATGGACCGGAACCAGAATGGGTAAGGACATGAGCTGCAGCCCTGCTCGAGGACAATGATGAACTGACAGCGGGCTTTGTAGGGTCTTTGGGATATTCTGGAAATGTGCACGCGTGGGGGAACGACTCAGTCCATATGTCAGCATATGCTGCGTCCTGATGGCAGTAAGTTGTTGTTCAGTCCAGTCAGTGTTATCTCAATGACTGACAGTGGTAACTGTAACTTCAGGTCTCGATCTTCTTCGGTGGTTAGACTTGACTGGTGGATGGGAATGAGGGTTCCAACTGAGACTCCGGTGATTATGACAACTTCACTTCAAGATGGGGTAGGATTTAAGCAAGGCGTCTAAGCTGGTTCAAAGCGCGCAAGAAAAATAAATTCATGATGATTCGATGTTATAATACAGAAAAGTAATCGCACACTCCAACCCAGCCTCCCAATGCAACCGAAGCCAGAAAGAAATGCTCCATGACAGCCAACCGACAAGAAACAAAACGGGGTATATAATCTCTCACATCTTGGGCTTCAGCTTTTCTTTTGCTTCCAACCGCTTCAGACCGCTGCTGATGAGCAGGTCGTCGTCCGGTCCCTCGTTGACTTCAGTAGATTCAGACGGTTGCGCAGATGCGGCAGTCTCGTCCATGGCGTCCATCGCATCCCAAAGACTGTCCGGGTCGCGGACCCAGCGCAGGCTCTTGATGGTATACTGGTCAATCGCGAATCCGTGCCTCTCCATCTCCTTGATGGCACGAGTGGTCTCCGGGATTTGCTGGGCATTCGCATAGCCGTTGATGATCGTGTTCCAGGTCACGTCGTTGGCCTTGACGCCATACTTGGACATCATATCCCTGACCTTCTCTGCGGCTTGAGGTTGCCGATTGAAAGTGAATGCGGTCAGAAGGATGGTCCAGGTCTGCATGCTGGGTCTGGCATGCACAATGGCTCGGCCAGTAGGCGAAGGAGGAGGTGGATTGAGCATATCTTCAACGAGGCGTACGCACGAGCGCAGTGCGCCGCGATGCCGCCGCAGAGCAATGAGAAATTCGTTATAGGTGTGGTCGGTTTCGGCGAGAGGGGCGATAGTCTCGTGGCCTTCCGCCACGAGCTGGCGGAATTGAAAGTAGATCTGGTGTACCTTCGAGATGTGTCGTTGGCAGCGGAAATATGTTGCGATCATAATATACAAAGCCATCAGGGAGGGCGGGGTGTTGGCACCTCCCTCTGGAGGCTGATAGTGAGAGGGAATAATGAGGAGATCTTTCAAGGGTGTGATGTCGTGTAAGCGGTTGTACATCTCAAGCATAGAGTAAAAGACGCGAGAGCGATCGGAATCGGCATCCATATTCTTGGCCGTGAAGATGTAGTGGGCATGCAGGATTTTGCTTGCGATATAAGGGTTCTCTCGGATGGCGTCTTCTCGGCTCTCGATTTCATGAATGAGCAGTTCAACATGGGCCCGGTCCCCACGCGCAACTCCCTCAGTGAGCAGAGTCAGGTATGTGTAGGAATCAAATTTGTGGCCGTGGTCTTTCATGAACTGAAGCATGTCGGACCCCAGTTGGCGATTTCCAGCCTTGAAGGCATTGGCAAGGACCACATTCATCATATCCCGGTCAGGCTCGACCCCCATCTCTAAGAGTCGTGGCAAGATTCGAAAATTGCGGCCCCCTTCCCCATCCACAACCGTATCCAACGTTAAAAGTTTGCAGCAGTGCCGCATGACTGATGTGGAGTTCAAGTTGAAATTGGTGTGCTTTGTTTTTGTTGTAACGTTTTCGAATGCCTCCAACGCCCGATCCACGTCGCCCAGCTCCGTATATCGAAACATAAAGCCAAGGGCCGTTTCTGGAGTGAGAGGAATGGATCTTTCTTTCGTTAACTGGAAAGCCGCGTTGAGGGCTTGCCGGTTGGCCCGCCGGATATATAATCGCACACCCTTTTGCTGAACGCAGAGAATTGGCCAGTGGTTCGGGTCGAGGCAGGACTGAAGAAGAGACCGGTAGGTCTGTTCATCCTTATGCCAAGTCTTCAGCCGTTCGTAGTGGAACCTGTCAAGATAGAGAAAACAATCGGCCACCATGGGGAAATCAGGCTTGGGTTGGCACTCGGTGGTGGCTTGCAGAAATTCCAATGCGAGCTCCGGTTCGTTCTGCAATAGCCAGAAAGCGAGCCGTTTCCAGTGGGCGGCCATTTCAGCGCGAGGCAGTGTGGCCCATGTCTCCCGGAAGGTTCCTTCACGAAGTTTATCCAGAAGATCTTGGCCATCCTCCTCCAACTGCGGCAGGAGATCCTGTACCACATCGCGTTGGTAATACTTCGCTATGTAGAGCTCGCGGTAGGAGGAATTCCACTGGCTGAGTGTAACCTGTCGCTGGTATATGCAGTTCAATCGCATCTTGATTGCCAGTTGTGTCGATTTCTGGTCCAATTTTCTATTGTTCGATATTATCGCCCCGTTGAGACGATTTGCGGTAGAAGAAACCACGGAGGGGTCGTGGCATAGGCCTTCGGCTTCGGCGATCTTGGATACGTCCTCTTCAGACAAAAGTCTTCGTAAAGCATTGCGCGCGTGGCGACGTTGAGTTGGACGATTGGAGAGGTCAGAGACAGGGTCATGTTGCAGCACTGAAGATGGTGGGGGGATTGGTTCGTCCAGGGCATGGTCCCTGATCATAGATTCGAGATCGGGTGCCGCATCGTGGACTTGACATGTCGCCTTGGGCGGGTTCGCTGGATACCAGCGGCCAGGCCTCCGGCACCGCAGCGATAGCCCGGTCAAGCGGGACCGAAAATGGTGCTGACACAATGACATTCAGACACTTGCGACCGCATGCATTGCCGACAAAAGCAACCAAGGGCGACTGAGAAAAAGGAGAAGGAGGTTGTTGCTGCCGACGGGTGAGTTTGGGAGAGAAGAAAAGTTGATGAGGGAAGGGAAAAGTGTGGCTGGAGAGGTGGCGCAACCCGGCCTTATCGTTTTCTTTTCTTCAACCTTGAACTTACTTACACTTACACCTCCTACCTCCTACTCCAACACCATGTCCTCCAACCACGCTTCACTGGACGCGGCATCCACAGACCGCAAATCTCGCCTCGCAAAGCTAGCGGCGCTGAAGCGGAAACAGCCAGAACCAGAGTCGTTGAGCGAAGCTCGTGCCGGTGATGAAGAGGCCGGCGACGCCGCACCCGATGTGACAACCTCCTACCTCTCTGGCCGAAACTATGACGCGGAGAGCCGCGGGCCAAAACTTGGATTTGAACAGGGCCCGCAAAGTGGGAAGGTGACGGTGGAAACGCAAGCCGCTGAGATCGCCCAAGCGACGGCGGAACAGGCGCAGAAGAACGAAGAGGCCGAGCAGCCCATTGATCTGTTCAAGCTGCAACCGAAGAAACCAAACTGGGACTTGCGGCGGGATCTGGATGAGAAGCTCAAGACCCTCGACGCGAGGACGCAAAACGCCATTGCCCGATTGGTACGACAACGGATAGAGAATGCGCAGCGCGCAGCCAAGGAACGAGGAGGGCAGTCCAATGGGGACCAAGGAGAGGAACTTGGCATTGAGGGTGACGCTCTCGTGGAGGGAATTCATCTCCGCGAGCGGGAGGAAACGAGAGACGAGGAGATGATATGAAGTGATACCCTATGGCGTCGGAGACAAGACTCCTTTTTATGTTTTCATATACTTCTCTTTCCCTGTCTTTTTTTCTTTCGGAAAGCTTGGGCCTGCAATTGGGTCAAGTGTGCTTTTGCAGACAAAAAAAGGCGTTCAGGAATGGTTTCTCATGCATTTGGATGTACCGATATGATATTAATACACAACGTTCTAATTAAACCCAATGGAACAGAACAAGAAAGTAAAGCCCAGCCTAGAGCTATCGTCCCAGATTCATGGTCTGGGTCAACGCAAGACGCTTGCTGTAAGGGCTCATACTTCGCTCCCGGGGAGGTTGGCCAGGTCGTCCCCTGGGTTCTTGTTTCGGCCCTCCTGAGACCGGTGGATTTGCTCGATCTCGATAGGACCGTCTTTCAGGTTGCTCCCGAGTAGTATTGGGAGTCATCGACCGTCGTTCCTTCGCAATCTGACTCTTGTCCGCACTCTGGCTGCGGGATCGGCGTCTTCGTGAACCGTGGCGACCTGATTCGCGATGCCGCCCACGCTGTTCGGGGCTGCTCTCTCGACGCCTCCGTCTGATATTCCGATCCTCTGCCCACTCCCGCGATCGTGAGCGATGCCGCGCACCGGAAGAGTAAGATGAATCAGAATAGTCGTTTGAAGCATCACTGTATCGCCTTTTCCGGGACTTTGAAGGCGCAGGGGAGACTTGGCTAGTCCGACGAGCGCTGCCATCTGCGTCTCGTCCTTGACGTGCTGGTGATGCTGAGCGAGAACGGGTCGTGGATATTGTCGAGACTGAGTTCGCCGAGTGCGACGATACAGACCTCGTTCTTTTCGAGTATGGCTCTGCGCTGCCGTCTCCATCCAGGCTTCTCTTCCGGCCGCGCTCCTCCTCCCGTTTTGCGAGCAACTCATCTGCCACGCCGTTTCTGTATCTTGGATTCAGCGCATATTCCCAAGTAGCACGCGCAATACTTACGTCCGTTGGAGATCATTGGGGGTCTCGTTGGAGAGTTTAGGCATCAACTTCGGGTTCTGCAACTGCTGGGTCCGCGATGGTCGCGCCATGTAGGGGCGCTCCTGCGCTGTCACGGTGCATTCATAGCTGTAATGGCGTGCCCATTGGTCAGCCCAGGAATAGCTCGAACAAAGTGGGAAAGGTGGGACATATCTCGTTTCAGGCACTTCTGACACAGGGTGTTTGGCGAGGCCCTGCTGGGACCCTTGTTGCCAGGGACGTTTCTATAGCGATTCATGGGGATCATCAAGTCTGTCGACCAGTTCGGGAAACTGAGAGGGAAATAAGAGAGCAAACCATGCGCCATTCTGGGCCACCAAAGCGGCGAGCGGCGGCAGAATTGAGACCCACGAACTGAACTTCCAAAGAATCTCCGTTGTTTCCTTGCCATTGTCCGCCTCGACGTGTTTCGCTGTCTGGAGATCGTGTACCCGGTACCTGTCCTAGCTACTGGCCCGGTCCTCCCCTTCGTCCTTCCATTGTTCGTTCCACGACTGCATCTCCCTGACCATGCACCTGCTCTGACATTCTGTGAGACCCGTCTTGTCACATTTGATTTCTCCTGCACCAGTATCACTCTCCTTCCTGCTCTGATTTCAATTTTCAATTTCTCACTCTCACTCTCAACAGCTTTCCCTATGGCGAATTCCCGCTTTTTGAGAAATGTCGTCTTTCTTTCTGGGATTGAGTGAAGCGGGATTCTTCAGCAACTTACCCTCGATTCAAACTTCGGCGCCGACTCCTTCCAACCCGGAGACTTATTGAATCCAGCTGTGTCGTGATTTTTCGTTGCTCTTATCCGTTCTGCGGGGTGTAGCTTGATATGGCTTCGGAGAGTCCGCCGGGGAGGGAAAATCGCCTCTCTTTTGCAAATGTTCGTTTGGGGATCAATTTCGGGCTTGAATGATGGCTAATTTTCGTTCTTTAGATCGCCGCTATGGACGCGCCTCCTCACATCCGACCCATCTCGGCATCAGATGACAATGAAAATCTCCGATCATCCGATGCATCGCCAAGTCCCCTTCCACACGAGTCAAGTGCAGCAGTGCCTGCCCCACACTCCGTCGATGACCTGGGGAAAGCGGTAGAAGGGATCGATCTATCACTAAAGACAGGGCTTGAAGGCCGAGAACTCTTGCTGGACGGCCATGGTCACAGTTTGCTCAAGCGAGAGAATTCCTTCGAGGATGATCGCACTCATCTCTCAAACTCGTCTACCAAAATGACCAATTTCGATTCCAAGAGCCTGGCCTCAGTGACCACTTTTGCAATGGACGAGAAAGATTCTGTGCGTCCCGACGACAGTGCCAGTGTCCAAGCTATTGACGAAGAGGAGTCGTTTTCGGGTCCTGCCTCCGGCGCCCCGAATTCAGTAACAGGATCGGAGGCTGGTGGGCGTGCATTTCGCGACTTCCGCGATGGCAGCCTTCTGCGACCGCGCGGAGTTCTACCAGTGCCTGGTCCTCTCTTCAACGGCACTAACCAACAACACACTGGCACTAATCCCCCGGATTCTGTTTCGAACAATTTCGTGATTCCCCCTGAAAGCCTGCAAGATGGTCCAAACCTGCATGGTTTCCCTCTTGAGGCGGATGAAAAACTTTTGGAGGCCATGAAGTCTCCCAAAGACCGGCTACTGATCCTTCAACTGGAGGAAAAGATCCGCTACTTCGTCAGAGAATCCGAGTAAGTATAATAACAACAAGTGCCCCACACTTTTCCACGGCTAATTCGAGTCTAGCGAGCAATCCTTGGAGCTACCTCCTTCGAATGCATTTGGGCGACTGCTTGCACATAAATTGGGAGATTATTACCATCTGACCCATTTTGTGGACAACAATGTTACGTCGGTTCGGCTCCATCGAACGCCATTCTGTCGACTGTAAGCTGTGACTCGTCTCCTTTTCTTTTTCTTGACAACTGACCTTGCTAGTCCTGCGCCTTTGTCCGCCGTACATGCCTCCGGCAGTACCACCCCACCCCCGAGCATCCCAGCTATGAAGATCATGCGTCGAACGGACGGAGAGCGGCCCTCCACCGAAGGAAGCGTCGCGACGAGCTCATCCATTCCCTCCAAAGCCACATCAGAGGCTGGGGACAGCGGCCAAGATGGGGACCGCACGGGCTCATCGGCAGATGCGACGCCCGCCAAGGACCGGTTGACCCTCACACGAGAGGAGCGTGAGGCCAAATACCAGGAGGTGCGCGAACGCATCTTTCGCGATTTCCCGGACAGTGCCAAGTCAGACACTGCTAGCGGCGATTCAAACCCGAACATGTCACGCTCTAGCTCCACGAATGGGCGGAAGAAGACCCAGAGACAGCGAACACCCTACGATGACAGTTTCGAAGCGCGGTCGCAGTTCAACGCTTACTATCCGGGAACGCCTTATAACAATGGGCCAGCGCCATACAATTCTGGCGTGAATGAAGGTTCATATCCCAACCAAGTCCCGTACTTGGTTGGACCGGGGGTATCACCTCCAGCAGGTGGGCATCACATACCTCCCAGTCAGAACAACGGCATGTATCCGGGTCAGATGGCCATGAGCAACATGCCGCAATATCCAGTGGCCATGTCGCCACAGATGGCCTCCAATGGCTCGTGGCAAGGAGGGAACATCCCGCAGCAGACGCCATACTCTGGGTATGCGTCGGCTAATCAGTCACCGGGCATGATGAGCCAGCAGCCATCCAGCAAATTGTCACCAGCGATGACCAACTACGCCGTTCCCAATCCTTCACACTATCCTCAGGGTCCTAATTGGCCCACATCACCTTATCCTGGAAACTACCAGCAATCCCTCAACCAACGGAATCAACCCCCCGTCCACTGGCCCAACTATTCTCCCTCACAGTCAATGCCTTCCAATGTGGGAGCCTATCCTTACGCCCAATATCCCGGACAACATCTCAACCCTTCCCTCCAGAACCAATCTGGTCCTCACGCGATGCCGGCTGGTTTCGCCAGATCCCAGTCCCACTTTAACCCCCAGACACGGTCTTTCGTTCCAGGCGGCGTCCCTGGCGGGGCTCCACTGGGTCGCCATCCAAACCAAGGCGCACAGCACACCATGCAGCCGTATGGTAGCATGCACCCCGGCTTTCAGGCCCAGTGGACTGGATACCCCGACACTGCCCAGGGTCGCAACCTCGACCATACACCTTCGAACCGTGGCCCTGCGTCGGCCCCTCGAAACTCGATCGCCAAATGGGGCACCCCATCTCATCTCCCTCCGAAACCGCCGCCATCCCAAGTGACTTCTGACTTCGACTTGAAGCGAACCGGCCCGGCCTCGGTCCCCGGCCCATCTTATCCCAGCAATGGGATTCCTGGCGCGGATAACGGACCCTTCGTGGTCTCCGGAGGGGCGAGTATGTCGAAGTCTAATTAAGTCTGTGTGTGCGCTTGATATCTGCGTATATGGTGTGGTACGTGGTCGACGTGGTTATTCTATTGAGGTGTACATTCGGGAACACTGCATGGCGATCTGCACGCTGGGAAGCGTAGATCGTCTCTTAACAATGGATCCATTTTTTACCCTCGTGTATGTTTCTCCAGTCACCGTAGTTGTACAAGGAGTTGGAAGGGTTGAAGAGGTATTGCGATCTTTTATACACAAGGCTATGTCACATAAGAATCAAGCGCAGCCAAAAGACAAGATGCCATCGCAGGAAACAACAGGAACGCCGTTGAACAGGCAATAGTAAAGAGAGAAAAGTACCGCCTTCCAAAGCAGCATCTTCGTCCTCCATCAAATCCAAAGAAAAAAGAGACCATATGGTATACACCGATGGACCAACACAATCATCGAGATCAATCCATTCACCGTTCCACTTCATTCCCTCGCCCATGCTCCTTCTTAATACTCAACTCCTTAATCGCATCCTCCAACTCCTCCACCCCATCCTTCCGGAACCGCGTCACTTTGCCCACATTCAACATAGTCAATTGATTCGGCGTCTGCAGGCCCTTCTCCCGCTGCCTTGCCACCGCCCTTGCCGTCATGGCAAACCGCACATCCTTCGGTCCGTCCACAAGCTCCAGGATCGCACTCTCAGCCTGATCCACCGGCTTCGGATCCCGCGGGCTCTTGTCGCCCCTGGGCTTCTTGTAAAATTCGAATTGATTGCGCGGCTCGATGCGCAGAACGCGCGTGTATCCGCCTGGCCGGGTGGCGTAGCGTTCGCGTAACTCGCCGAAGAGTTTGGGGACGATTTGATGTGGTTTCTAAAGGAGTCAGAGCCATGTCAGTCAATTGCGATGGAGAGAGTTCGGGACGCAGATAGGGGAGGAGAGACATACGTAGAAAATCTCCAGTGCTCGTCTCCGGCTCGCTTCTGTGTTCTTCTTGCCCAGCGTGATCAACTTGTCTGCTAAGCGTTGTGTCTCTTTCGCCTTGGCCCATGTCGTTGTGATAGATTCGTTCTCGAATAACGAGGTCACCAAGTTGCGCAGCAGAGCCTGTCGGTGCGACGACTTGCGGCTGAGATGCCGGTATTTCCCTGCGCCGCCGGCCATTGTGGGTGTGGGTTGTGGTGGGTGTGTTGAATTGAATTGAAGACGGAGAGAAAAGAGTGAATGTCCGGGAGAGCGAGAAAAGCCAATCGGAGACCTTCCACCGCCCGCCGACTTCAAGAACTCTTCTTTGCGACAACACACCTACCTCGACTCTTTTCTCTCGACTCCGCTAAAAATGGGCTTTTTCGCTGGCTTTGTATATCGTCCTTATTTTCCCTTTCACCACCAAAACTAAAACTAATGTCCCCCAGTTCAGCGGCTTCGCCCTCACCACCTCCGTCCTCTACCTCACCGTGCAAGTGCACCGCTCCACGCGTCTGGAGCAGCGCAGGGCCATTCGCGAACAAGTCGACCAAATAAACTGGCTCGCCTCGTCTGCAGGCGCCTATGACCGACGCTTTGCCCCGAAAGAAAAAGACCTCCGAGATATTGAGGAACGGCGGCGAACAGCGGCCCAGCAGCAGCCGACAATGAAAGAGGTTCTCAAACATCGGTGGAATCAGGAGGTTGAGATCCTGGCAAGGAAGGCACATGAGAGTCGCTGGGAGGATGTGAGGGAAACCGCTGTTGAAGGGTGGAGGGCTGCTCTGCGGTTGGTGAAGAAAGAATAAATAAGAATCCTGTCTTTTTTGGGGAGCTTTTGATTCCCTTCAGCGAGAGCCTTTCGGTTGATGCATTGTTACATCTCTTTGTACTTGGGCTTGGGAGCAGTGGTGTTTTGGATACCCTTATGAAATTAAGATGCTTTATTTCTCTCGATAGTTTACATGCATTCGCAAAAGAGGCTCGTCCGGCGATGGAATGTTTTGCAGCGTCCAGCGCATGATCGTAACGGCGTAATAGTGGAGAGTTCAATCGAGTTTGGCCCGGATAAAATGCAATGCGCCACCCAATGATATGCCCATGGCAGGCAAGAAAATTTGGCATATAGTTGGGGTGGAATGTTCACTCCGCGTCGGACGCCGCCGACGATGCCGCCGTAGCAACACTCTCAGAGTCACTCCAGATATCTTTGCTCTCGCGCTCCACGGTGCGCATGGCCTGAGCCACCTCCTCCAGTTTGGCCACCACATCCAAGACGCCCTGATTGACGCGATCAAAGTAACGATCATTAGCTTCTCGCCGTCGACGCGCCAGCAGAATATCTTTCTCCGTCTCTTCATCCAACGTATGATGCGACACACCATCAAAAGGAGCCCTGCTCTCCGTGGCATCACGGCTTTGTCCTCTCACAGACGCCCGACTGCGCGACGTACTCCTCCCGGGAGCACTCCCCTCCTCTTTCGCACTGTGACTAGGGCCGGCGACCTCATCGTCCGCCTCACTGCGGGCCCACGCCTGGGCGAGTTTGAGCTGCTTCATTCGCAGGTCTTCCAGCGCTTGTGCGTGCTTCTCGCCGTAGACGTTCTCGGTCGTCACGGCGCTGAGGTCCACCTCCGACAGCGCGGTCTGCATCTCCTGCCACACGGTGTCGGAGCCATCGACGTCAATTTTGGAGGGCCTCCGCCTAGCAAATGGTGACAGCAAGCCGCGATTATCTAGTATCTCTGCTTCGCCTGGTGTGCGTTTGCGCTGCCGGGGTGGTGGTTGGCTGCCGGCGGGAGTGCCTCGCGAGGATGCCGCTGGCGGCACGGGGAGAGAAATATTAGATGCATTGCGGGAGGGCGGGCCCTGGAATAGAGCTGGAGGAGGCTGTCGCTGAGAGTCACGTGGTTTTCGCGACTGATCATTCATCATCAAAAGGGATAGATGCTCACCACTTCGATCAGGTCGCCCGCTGTCGACGGCGTTGATGCGAGTACACATCACGTGTACTATCGTTATCGGTTATCGTGCTCTGAGCTCATCCGCAATGCGCTGACATAACCAGAGTCCCGTGACTCGCTTAGGGCACACAACACGGGAGCCGCCGCCTCAGACGGAACCAAGGCAAATCCAGGACTGCCTCCCCTTCGACTTTTCGACTCTCCACGACAACACCAGCCTTCGGCGACAGCAACCCTCTTCCCAGGTACGTTTCCATTCGCTCGAGATCTTCTACACGACCATTCGAATACACAGAAGAACTGGTCATCCCATCTCCATCTGCACGCACACACAAAAAAACCCAGATCCCTCAAACCCGACCTTCCATCCATCGACAACCCATCTCGACTTGACCACCATCACCACCTCCACACACAATCCAATATTCCAAGACTAACACGTTTCCTGTCTCCCAGTTGACCGTCGATCACATCATCCTCCAACATGGGTAAAGGCAAGCCCCGTGGTTTGAACGCTGCGCGCAAGCTCCAGGCCAACCGCAAGGAGCAGCGCTGGGCCGATCTGCACTTCAAGAAGCGCCTCCTCGGTACCGCCTTCAAGTCATCTCCCTTCGGTGGTGCCTCGCACGCCAAGGGCATCGTCCTCGAGAAGGTCGGTGTTGAGGCCAAGCAGCCCAACTCCGCCATTCGGAAGTGTGTCAAGGTCCAGCTGATCAAGAACGGCAAGAAGGTCGCTGCTTTCGGTGCGTTTACTGTTCCTTTTTTCCCCCACTCGGTGTTGTCTTGATACTGGGTCGAAAGAGAGAGAAAAAAATGCTAACAACTCCCGCCACAGTCCCCAATGACGGTTGCCTGAACTTCATCGACGAGAACGACGAGGTCCTCCTGGCCGGTTTCGGTCGTAAGGGTAAGGCCAAGGGCGATATTCCCGGTGTCCGTTTCAAGGTCGTCAAGGTCTCCGGTGTCAGTCTGCTCGCCCTGTGGAAGGAGAAGAAGGAGAAGCCCCGCTCTTAAACGAAATGCCGCGGACGGGAAAGGAAGAAAAAGGTGCCGGACAGAAAGCCCGCCTCATCAGCGCCTTGATTTCATGAGAACTCTTTATTTTTGGAAATATGACACACCGGCGGGCTTTATTTGTCTGGAAAACGTGATGGGGATGCGACTGTGCGAACTACCACGATTTTTTTGATACTCCAGAAAAGAAATAAGAGATGGCGCTATGATGTTCATTTATTCCCTGGGCTCTATTCAAGCCCCGAAGTATGCGTAGATACGGCTGAAAAGGCACACACGAACTTTGGTAGTTGGTCATATTGCATCTATATCTATCCCACCCCAAGTCGTCCTTATAGGAAATGTCCCCCTTCCTAGAGTAAAGACGCCCGCATGTCGATCGTCGCGCATCATCATTTCTCGGGTATCGTTGCTGCACTTTTTGGTCTCAGGCTGCCCTTCGGACAGCCACCGGCACTACTTCGCTCAAAAGCTGATATCCTCCATGCGGTAATGGTCCGAGACAATCCGGTAGAGATACGACGGCGCATGACCACCTCTGTAGAAAGATATTGGTTAGCTACTGCATCCACACAGATATTCAAAAGCAACACGTACAGGTTCGTAATGTAGAGATCGACCAGCTCGGCAGGGACATAGTCATATAACGGATTCTGGACTTCAATTTTGTCGACCAAGTCACCGTCTTCGTATGAGAGGACCTTGCTTGCGTCGCCGTACTCGATGAGCGAGTCGAAATCGAATGGATAAACAGGGCTGAGCTTGTAGACACCGCTCACGACCACAACGGGGGTCTGGTGCACCTTGGCGGCGCGAGCAATGACGCGGGTGCCGGCTGCGGCTATGAGACCGCCGTTGGCGAGTACAGAGTGAGTGCCGAGGATGACCTTGTTCACTCGGGACATGAGAGCAAAGACGGCAGAGTCTGGGATGAGAATGACGGTGATGCCGAGGGCGATCAGCGGCTTCTGGAAGGACTCCACGCTCATCAGCTCGTCTTCGCTGCTAGCGGTGCCACTGACAGTAGCATGGGTGGCCTCATGGTTGTTGGGGAAAGATTCCGCGTGGATAACGGTGAACTTGCGCTTGGCGGCGGCCTTGAGGAGAAATTTTTGCACCGTAGTGGACGATGTATGTGTGAGGATAATCTCGTTGGAGTGGATGTGATCCAAAGCATAAGCAGCGATCTGGTCGTCGACTTGGCCCAATTCGTCAATGATCTCATTGATGCCCTCCAGCACCTCTGCCCGCACATCTTTGCTGCCTTGGCCTGGTCCCCGACCACCAGGTGATGCAGAGCCTGGCGTGCTTGGAAGCGATGCCTCTGGCTCTGGGTGGGAGAGCAGACTGAACATCGAAGTCAGAGGGGGCCGGGATGAAGACCGGTCGCCGTCTGGCCGCATCGAAGGCGAGTCTCTGTCCAGAGGGAATGATGTGTCTGTGCTACATTAGTCCCTGTTTGTGTGAAACAATGACATCAAAGGATTGGCTCACCATCCAGTGCGCGTGGTGTCTGAGGCTGGCTCTCCGATCCGGCCTCGCTGAGGGCGAATTCAGCATCCCGATCATCCTCCGCCTCGTCACGAATCAATCCCAGAACTCGGCGCACGATATTTCCCACCACCATCTCGCGGGCCTGCGCTGCCACTAGGCGTCTTCCCACGCTCTGCACTCGCTCGATGAGCTTGACTGGGTCTGAAGTCCGACATGCTGAGATCACCCGCAAGAGCAGGTAGGCGGTTGCTGTAGCGCATGACCGGGAATGACGGATCTGTCGTCGCTTGAGCAGCCTAAGTAGAATGTTAGCGGACTTGTTTCGCTGGTGCCAATTGGCAGCCGCGGGGAGCGCACGAAATGAGGTTCTCGATCGATGTGTCAATCGGGTTGGTCTTGAGCGACTTGAGGAACGAGGCCAGGCCCGGCGTCAGGGCCAGCGACGTTGAGGGCATCTGGAAGAGAGTCGCCGTCTGCTGAGACTGGGAATTGGAGGAGCAGGAGGGAGTTATGAGAAGTGAAGGAAGCCAAAAGGGAAGGGAACAATGCGAGTCATTATTTTCTGCCGCTTGACCTGCTTCCGCTTCCCCACGCGTGTGCATCCTTTGGCTCCTTTTCGTCTCCTCTAGTCTCTCTCCCTCCCCCTCTCGCTCTCTCTTTGCGCTACCCTTTCACTCCAGGTCTCGGATCCCTGCTGTTCCGTCTGCCTCCCCCCATCGCCATACCCCGCGGCAGACCCCCTCCGGCCTGTTCGCGCTCTCCGTTGTTCCGAGGCTCGGAGAGACCCCAACCTCATCCTCCTCGTCTTACTTGGACGCCTTGCGACTCGATTTGTACCCCCTCTTCCCCCTCACGCAGACTTGACCCTCGATGGACTGTCTCAGGGGCTTTTGATGATTCGTTGCCCTCGCTCGTTCCACCTTTAGACCTCAGCGCCCTCTGATAGGCCCTGTTGGAAGATGAACTCGCTGAACATCCTGTCCTCGCGAGTCATCGGCCAGTCCTCCAGTGCCACGCGGCCACGATCACAGTCCCAGGGCGAGATCTGGCGTCCGGATAACTTGGCGAAACACCGGTCGTATAGCGAGAATAACTTCCGGTCCCTCACCCCCGAACAGGGTTACGATGGCGCCGAATCGCCCGCGGAGGAAGAAGATCAGGAGAAGGAGACAACACATACATTAGACGAGAAAACACCATTATTGCACAGCAACCAGGATGCCGCTACACTTGCGGTCAGAAGCCCTTGGCGGCTGATCACCAAGCGCATCGTTGATGCGATTACCGAGACGATCCGGTTCATTCTGTCTACTCTCGCTGCCCCTGGCGTATATGTCGCTCAATTCTTCCGCGACGATGAAGGGCGTTACTCGCTACTTGCCCCAATTAGGAAAGTACGGAGATCCCGTACCGGCCCAGCGAACCTGTCAGAAAAGGGGATAGAAGGTCGGCATCGCAGTGGCTCAACCCGCAAGCTGAAGCCCCAAACATCCCGCGACTCTATTGCATCAAGCACATCTGAGTCCGAAACAGACCGACAGAGTCTGAAACCTTTGACCAGCAGCAAAAATGGGTCTCCCAAGTCGAATGCTCAGGACCCAGATCAACCTTCAGAAGAGGGTACACCGCGCCGGTCCATACGAATCAAGCTCCATAACGAAGAATCTCTCAAACGGCAGAGACAACGGCGGAACCATAGCGCTGATATGGGCCCGCCCATGCCCGAGGGTGTCACACGAATCCAGGGAGCCGTCAACCTGGACAGCTTGAAATCCCCCACTTCTCCCTCTGTCCATCGCATCACTAAATACCCCCACTCCCCAACACCGCCACGGCCACTCCTCCCGCCACGACTCCCTTCATATACTCCTGCCCCGCGCAATGCCAAGATCCCGCAGAAGACCTTGGTGCTGGACCTCGACGAGACGCTCATCCACTCCCTCGCCAAGGGCGGCCGCATGTCCAGCGGCCATATGGTCGAGGTCAAGCTGTCGATGCCCATGACCACGGCGCTGTCTCCCGGCGGGCCACAGACCACGCTGGGACCGCAGCATCCGATTCTGTACTATGTGCACAAGCGGCCCCACTGCGATGACTTCCTGCGCAAGATCTGCAAGTGGTACAAGCTCGTGGTCTTCACGGCCAGTGTCCAGGAATACGCCGACCCGGTGATCGACTGGCTCGAGCAGGAGCGCAAGTACTTCCAGGCCCGCTACTACCGGCAGCATTGTACATTCCGCAACGGCGCGTACATCAAGGACCTGAGCTCTGTCGAGCCGGATCTGAGCAAGGTGATGATCTTGGACAACAGCCCGATGAGCTACATCTTCCACGAGGGTATGCTATCTTTTCTTTCTATAATCTTGCTTTCGTTTTCTGACTTCTTGGTTACTACCCCCAGACAACGCCATCCCCATCGAAGGCTGGATCAACGACCCAACCGACAACGGTCTGCTCCATCTGATTCCCATGCTGGAGTCCCTGCAGTACGTCACGGATGTCCGCGCACTGCTAGCACTGCGCCGAGGCGAGGCCGAGACATAAGTCGATATTGCATGTGACAGTAGCGTTCAACCAAGTGGAGAGTGTCCTTTTGTTCGTGTAGAAACGCGTGCAGCCCTCCTCGCTATGTGCATGTCCTCGAGTCTTGATGGAAAGAGGACCTGGATAACAATGGCCGGAGCAATTCGTCGTATATCCATAATGACACCCGGAGTTTTGTTAGTTTTTTTTTAACCTCTTTTGCTTCTTTCTTGCGCTAGTACTCTGTTGGTAGGATGGGATGGGGGGGGCTGTTCGTACATAGCCATAGTCATTGCATTCTGGCTTTTATATTATCTTTTCTTGAAACTTTATAGTGTAATGTGTCTGTGCTCAATACTTTGCTTTTGTGGTGGTGGTGTTGTTATATATTTCTGCGTAGAGATATACTTGAGCCACCATCAGATGAAAACGCCATTTGTCCCCTTGGCAATCCAGATATAGGAAAACAACTAGCAACCAAGAATGAATGTTTAGACGGGAGGATATCTAGATGCCACATGCCACGCACTACACGGTATCATACACTGCAAGTACGACTGGTTGATTCAATGGCCCCAAAGCCCACTCAACCTCTTAACATCGATCAACACGGCACAAAACACTACCAATCGAGGGGGGAAAAAAAGCGAAACCGAAGAATATCGATTTCGCTGACGAGTTGCATTTGACTCAACCAAAAAGGTACAGGTACTCAGCCCCCACGGATGATACAGAGACAATCATAGCCTATATACACAATCGAACGCCGGGACAGGGAGAGACGAGGAAAGCAGGCAGGGTGAAAAAAAGCGAACAACAGGGAGAAAAACATAAAGCCCAAAAAACAAAACGATAGGCGTGCCTTGCTTCTCTTTGTTTCGATCACGCCCAGGAAGACGAGATGGTCAGATCGTGTGGTTGCAACGGAACGGCCGAAAAAGGAAAGAGTGGATGGCTGGGGAATGGGAGATGCCGCTACATGGTGCGGTGGGGTTTGAACGAGAGAAAAAGGCGTGGTGAGAAGAGTGCGTTGGGGAAGATGGATAGGAGAGCGGGGATCGAGGCGCAGAACGAGATGGCCTGGTTGGTCTTGTGACCTCTAGGCAAAAGGAAATTTTCCCAGAATGCTGTTTACAGGAGAATGAGAAAAGCCAGAATGCGAAGTGGCGAGGGAATGAAAATCTGCATTGCATTGCACAAGGGTGAGGCTGCGGGTTGTTGCTCTCTATTCCTGTCCAAAACCAAGCGTCTCTTCCACTGCGATAGTCAATTTGTGCTCCAGGGTATCATGCGTCTTGTACGGAGGAAGATCAAGACGGTTGAAGCTGATAGCCAAGTGTTAGCTGGATGTGTTTTCAAGACCTGGGTAATAAGAAACGTACCATGTGTGCGACTTAGGCAACGCAGCAGGGTCGCCAGACTTCTCAACCGTGAATCGTCGAGGTCCGTCAGAGCCCTGGAGATCCTTGAATCCGTTGACGGGGATACGCGACGTTCCGGTGGTGAACTGGAGAAGACGCGACTTCTGCTCGGCGTCCCAGGTGCGGACGATCTTCCAGAAATTCTGAATCACCTCGTCCTGCTCCTGGTAGCCACGGTAGTCGGTGTGCTTCTTCCAGTCGTCCACGTCGATATCGGCAATACCGCCGATGAGCAGCTCCAGCTCGCGCTCGTCGAAGACGTTGACCAGATCCGCGGGGATCAGCTCGTTGAAACCAGACATGAACGCGTTGAACTGCTCCTCGACCCGCTTCATAATCTTCCACTCCGTAACCAACCTAGACCTGGGTCAGTGGACAGTCAAGGCAGATATGCTAGACAAACTTACTCAATGTACTGCGCCTTGTTCTCGTTACTGACGGGGATGTCCCGGCCATTGGGTATCAAATCAATAGTGCGACGCTCGCCAAACTTCTCATCATCCACCGAAAAGGTGAGTTCCACAATCCCTTCGATGTCATTATCCAGAGTCCAGGCCAAATTCCGGTGCAGATCCTCATCCACGCCTTCCATGTCCTGGAGAGTGACCTTCTTCCGCAGCATCATCTTGTAGAAGGCTCCGATGAAGAATGAGTCCAGGAAGCGGCGATGGAAGATGGCCAGACCAACCACTCGGCCAATGAACTTGAAGTAGTTGAGATGCTCCGGGTTGACGCCGGAGTGAGGATTAATCTGCAGGGTATAATTATCGTGGGCGGAGTATTCGAAGAGACAGTAGAAGGGATTGAACATTTCGTGGGAAAGGAGGAAGAAGAATTCACTGTTCACCTCGTTAGTACACCCTCCCTCGTACCGTTATTCTGTTGGCAATGACATACCGAGAAAGACCACCGTAATCCAGACCGTCTTCCCCGTCGAATTTGATCATCAGCCGCTTCTTGAGATCCGAAGCGCTCTGCCGCATGATTTCGGCATAAGAGTCCTCGAAGATGTTGTTGCGGCGGACCTTGACGTGGCACTGCCCAGTCAAGATGCGGAGCGCAGGCTGGGATCGGAAGTAGATCAGCTTGCGTCGGAAGTCACGCTTGTACTGCGGAACACCCTGGTCGAGTGACGAGGGCAGTCGGGGATCGTCCCACGTGGTCGTCTTCGTATTGTGATCCACGAAATACACCCGAGCGGTGTTGGTCAGACGCATCTCCCACCCACTGGGCAACGGACCCAGTTGCGACACAGGCTGTTGCTGAATCGTGGTATTGTTCCCACCAGTGGCTTGACCCTGCGCAAACATACGGATGTATTGCTGCCGGCGCGGATCAACCCAGGTCGTGGTCCGGGTATTGTGGTCGACAAAGTAAGGGCGGCCTTCTGGTGTGTTCCGCTGTTCCCATCCTGGAGGAAGCTCTCCAGTGCCAGCAGTGGTAGCACCCGTCGCCATCATTGAAACCGCGTTAGCGGCTGACGACCCTGCCGGTGGAGGTGGAGTTTGCGTCGCATCTGGTGGATTCGGAGAATTCGAGCCAGTCCGATCCTCAGGAAGCATTCGGCTCTCATGGGCCCGACGTTCGCGCTGCATGGTGGCCTCATTCTGCGAGCGTTGAGCCTGCGCATTATAGTTGGCCGACGGCCGCTGCCAGGTCGTGGTCCTTGTGTTATGGTCCACATAGTACGTCCGTCCCAGGTTATCCTCCCGGCGCTCCCACCCAGCGGGCAGCCGACCTTGACTATCTTCAAAGGAGCTGGCATTCGTGCGAGCGGCGGCGGCACCGGTTACAGCAGCAGCGGCACCAGTCGCTCCGGCACTAATGGCACTAATGGGGGGTGGGGCGGTTGTAGGCGTCCGTTGGTTCAGCGACGAGCTCGACGCAGCGGCAGTCGACATGTCGACTTGACTGATGCCTGGCGGTGCCTGGGAGGCCGGGGCGGCAATTTGCGGGACGAGGCCACTGGAAGTTGACGATTGAGCTTGCTGACGGTGGAGGCCATTCGGCTGACTGGGATGCGGGGTACTGAGGTTTGTCGACAGATTGATGATTAGTTTGCCGTGCACGACGAGGTTATCGCTCGACTTTTTCAGGTCCCGAGTGAGCATCTCTGCAAGTGGGCGGGCGGGCACAAGAGCCCTCGAGGTCAGCCTGGGCTAGTCATGACGGATTTTGGATCCCGGTACATACCATCACCACCCATTTGAAGATCGATCACATCTCCGATGCGCACGTTGATGACACCAAGGAAGCCTTGATCCTTCTTCTTGAACTTTTTCTGGTCGAAAATCTGGATCGCGAGGATGCTATCTTCGTTGACCTTCCTGTGACATCGTTGGTGGTTAACGCGCGTCCCCCCCTGGATAAAACGGCAACACATACAGATCAAAGGGTTCATTCCAGTATGGATTGAGCGTCTTCTTGATCACCGATGTCGTGTGTGTTTGCTCTCCAGCGATGGTGGCCACGGCGAACGGATCAGGGAATCCTAAATTGGCGGTTAGGCGGGTGTGTGCAACAGCAACAACGGAAGGAAAGAACATACGGAAGACATCACGCTTGTAGAGACCGTCTGCCGCGATAACTGTCGAGAATACGTTAGTTGCCGGCCTTAAAAGCACCCCGCAGCCTCCCGCTGCCCTGCAGACTCAAAGGGCGATCTTACTCGTGACCCGGAGATTCGGCTGGCTGCAATTCAAAGAAAAGGGATTAGCACAGGGGTCAAGATGTTGAAAAGGGAGAAGGAGAGCGTACGCTGGCAAGTTGGACGCCATTATGCCCTGCGGTGATTCACAGCCGGTGCGAAAGGCTGATCAATCAAGCCTAAGCAGAACAGCGCGGCGCGCACATCCGCTGACGGGGATGATGGAAAATACCAAAGGGGAGGTCGCCAGTCCAGCAGAGAGTCCCGATAGAAAAAGAATGGAATCGGGGGAGGTGTGTGTGGGTGTAGAGGAGGGGGGGGGGGGGGAAGAGTGATGATGAGTCGAGATAGGATGAAGAGGAGGCGAGGAGGGAGGAGGAGTGGAAAGGCTCAGGTAATGCTGTAAGGCTAGGTGGGTACTGCCCACGTACCCGTTGTATGTGTTCACTATGGGCGAGGTACTTTGACTTTACTTCAAACTACGGAGGGGGCTGAGCAGGCCATGCCTGGCCCAGCGGCCCAAAAGGCCCTGAACGATCTTACTGCGCCCTGTTTCTAGTTGCTTGTTTCGTGAGGCTTTTCCACAGGCGTACGTAATCCGTAAGATCGAGCGGGCGGGTTGGCCGGTGGAAGTGGCGAGAGCGATAAGAATAAACCTAGTCAAGTTGTTGCTCGAACTAAGTGAACTAGTCACTAGGACTTGCTGACGCTTTGACTAGTCATACTGGTTTTTACATCGTGCTTTTTTCTTGCTTTGGCCCGAGATACAACCTTCTTTTGAGGTTTTTTGGCTTCCTTTTTGCTCGTTCTCGTGCTCGTTCTCGTATTATACACAAAAGTCCATACCGCAACTCCAAAGCCACATCCGGAGGAAATGAGACGGGATAGATCCATCTGGAAACAAGCATCCAGCAAACGTTTTTAGTACGGGGCGTAGCCGCGGCCGCGGCCCCGGTAGCCACCACGATAGCCGCCGCGAGGGAACGAGCCACGACCCCGGCCGCCGCGGAAGCCACCCCGGCCCCGGCCACGGTTCATGCCGGGCAGATTCGTGCGCTTGGGGACGACCTGTAAAATAAATGAGATGTGAGCGCCGGCAAAGACCACTATGAAGATGCGGGAAACGGACCTTCAGATTGCGACCGCGGAAGACGCTCTCGTTGAGAACCAGCGCCTGGGCCACTAGACTCGGCTCTGCGAATTCCACGTAGGCATAGCTGTGACGCCACATAGTTAACACATCAAGTTCCTTGCAGGCGGGACTCGGAGCAGAGCATTGGACATACCCCTTGGGCTGGCCGCTGAACTTGTCCAGCAGAATCGTCACGCGGTTGATCGAGCCACAGCTCTGAAAGTGCGCCTGGATCTCCTCGGGCGAGGCGGCGTAGTCCACATTGCCGACAAATACACTCCGGGCATCGATCTCTTCTTTATTTTCTGCCAGATTCTCCGACTGCTGGTCGAGCGTTTGCTGCATCTCGCGCAATTTGGCAGCCTCAGATTCCATCTCGGCCACCCGTCTCTTCATCGCGGCAATGTCCTCCTGGACGGAACGAGAGCATGTTAGCAGAGGCGCGCGCAACTTTTTTTGGTCCAGAGAGTGGGAGGAGGGAGGGGCATCGCAGCGGATGATTCTGCTTCGGCGCATCGCTGGCCACACGCACCTCGTCATCTCCACCGGCTTCCTGCGGGGGAAGCTGCTCGTCCTTCATCTCCGTCTGTTCGGAAGCCATGGTGACAGCGTGATAAATTAAATCGATTGAGAGGTTGGGT
The DNA here is from genome assembly GCF_964197705.1 of Penicillium psychrofluorescens. Classification (NCBI taxonomy): domain Eukaryota; kingdom Fungi; phylum Ascomycota; class Eurotiomycetes; order Eurotiales; family Aspergillaceae; genus Penicillium; species Penicillium psychrofluorescens. Next base: position 1,299,671 of record NC_133443.1, on the reverse strand, counting down.
ATCACGTCGTCGCAATTGGGTGGATGGGTGAGGGGGAGCAATCAGAGCTCTCGTTCCGTTCCGCGCAGAGATTAGATTGGCGGGCAGAGACACGAGAAATACACCGCTAGCAAAGATGACAAAAATTCGAATGTAGATGGTCGGTCGTCTGCAACGGGCAGCAGGGAATGAGAGTTGGAGACGGACGAGTGATTGGAGGTGCAGGAAATGGGAGGCTTGCTCTTTCGGGACTAGTGCGATCACCTGGGCGAGGGAGGAATGAACATGGAGTATACCACCACGACGGGCAAGAGTGAGTATCGCAGAATTGATCGGGCTGTAACTAGTTCATTTGCTTTCCATTCTGGCCTTTGTTCATCTATGTAAGGAGGCAGCAGCAGCCGACCAGGACTTCAAGGTATCATCATGACGGGAGTTGGATTGAGAGAAAAACCAGCAGAACACGGAATTCAAGGAGACTATATACAGGTCGGAAAGAAGGAGAGGATTGGGACAGGGTGGTTGTCTATCTATCAATCACGACGCCGGGGCGGGATTCTTGCGGAAGGAGACCTTCTCCACGGATACGTTCTCGACTCCATTGGCGTCGGTCTTGAGCTGATAGACGTACAGAACGAGGACATCGCCTTGAATCTATTGCAGTTTGACAGGGTTAGCACTTGCGAGAAAACAATGCCTCAACAACCAAAGGCCAACTCACATCCATCAGGCAGAAACTCGGAGTGGGCTCCTCGCCCTCGGGCCAGAACCCGGAGCTCATGGCCCCCGTTGCACTGCCAGGATTGATGAAGAACCGGCCTTCCATTTCAAACGCCTCGAACCGGTGCGTGCCACCCCAGAGCAGGATATCCACGTCCATCTGGCGCGCGGCGATCAGGAGCGCATCCGCGTCCCCGGGCGGGATGATGGTGTGACCATGGGTGAAGCCGATACGCAGACTGCCGTGTGTGACGATCTTGGAGAGAGGGAGGTTGGGGGAGTCGACATCGTAGTCGCCCTTGACCATCTGCAGGTCTGGGGCGACCTGGCGGAGGAACTCATAGGTCTCGCGGTCGGTCAGGTTGCCCAGACAGAGGATCTGGCCGATCTTGCCGGGGGTTAAGAGTTTTTGGAACTGTAATCAACGGGGTTAATGGGAGTCAGTGGTGGAAGACGCCCACGACAACACGCACCTTTGCTGGTAGGTCCTACGGGCGGAGGAGAGTTAGCGGCTGGAGTGCTGAGAGGGACGATAGGACTCACAGGAGCCCGGTCGGGGATGAACAGGTCACCGATGACCAGGACCAGACGGGCGGTCATAATGAAAGGTGGAGACGATGGTGCTCATTCCAGGTGATCGATGGTGATGCTGCTTCACTGGCACTCGCGGGGAAGCACGAAGGCCATTACGTCAGCAGCCCTAACAGACCATCCGAATGTAGTAAGTTCAAGGCACGCTTCGTTGCATTGGCTCGTCAGGCCGAAGGATATTAATTTGGGCGAGAACTTCGGTCTGGAGATCCCAGTCCAGGGCATGATGCATCCGATCCATGCGTTTCCTATCTATGCGGAGGTCGCCGTCGGTGGGAGGAGAATCAGCGGTAGGATGGTGCATACAGCGCAATCCCCAGACTGCCTGGGGGTTCAATGGGTGAGATCGGAGGTGATCGAGAGTCATTCTTTGTCTAGGAGCACCGGGGGAGTAAATTGAGCTTGTTGGGAGTAGGGGTTGGTGGATATAGAGATGCCCATGTCTAGACGTTGGGGCCAGAGCCTCGAATAGTAATGAATGGAGGCCATATCCACGAAGCAAAAAGAAAGGGATAGCAGACTGAAAATGGGAATATCCCAGCTCCATCATATCAGAATCACAGCTACCGCGTAGAGACATGTCCTGGCAGTTGTATACCCTCGCCCGCAGCCGGGCGGAACCTCCCGATGACCAGAGCACAATTGTTGGGGATGGAGACAGCTCGCTTCAAAAGGAACACCATCCCCAGTTCGTTTCTTCTTCACAATCCCTCCATTATTCCATTGACCACCCTACTCCGGCCACTATACGATAGTATAGTACTGCACTAGTCCCCTACCCCCGGTCACGTACTTCGGCGGCGATCCCCGAACCCTGCTCTCTCCTTTCCCGAGGGAATCCGCGATCACCACTCAGCTGCCCCGCGGTCGGAGCGCCGCGAATCGGAAAAGCTGGCTCCTCCCAGAACGACGCAACGCCTGAGCCTGATCTCCAGACACCTGGACCAGCGCCTGCCGTTGCCTGAGCTTAACACTCCTTTCTCGACCGAGAGAGATTCCCTGCCTTCCGACGACCTCGATTATAAACCCATCGACCTCTCCAACTTTCCTCCCACTCCCACATTCCCCAACATGTCTGCCCAAGCCCCTCATAACACCCTGCTCATCCCGGGCCCCATCGAGTTCGACGATGCCGTGCTGCAGTCTATGGCCCACTATGCGTGAGTCGACCCTGACTGCCTTCCCCCCATGGCATGCCCTTGCTAACCACCGTTCTTCTTCCTAGCGAGAGCCATGTCGCTCCCGGCTTCGTCAAGGTCTTCGGTGAGGCCATCACCCTCGTGCGCAAGCTGTTCCAGTCGACCGACCCCGCCGCACAGCCGTTCGTCATCGCCGGCAGCGGCACCCTGGGCTGGGATCTGGTGTCCGCCAACCTGATCGAGAGAGGCGATAACGCATTGGTGCTCAACTCCGGCTACTTCGGCGATTCGTTCAGTAACTGCCTGGAAACATACGGTGCGCAAGTGACGCAGCTCAAGTCGGTGATTGGCGAGCGACACTCCCTCGAACAGGTCGAGCAGGCCCTGAAGGCGAAGCCGTACAAGGTCATCACCATCACCCACGTCGACACCTCGACCGGCGTGCTGAGCGACGTCAAGGGCGTGGCGCAGCTCGTCCGCCGGGTCAGCCCCGAGACTCTGGTGGTGGTTGACGGCGTGTGCAGCGTGGGCTCGGAGGAGATCGCTTTCGACGAGTGGGATCTGGACGCTGTGGTCACGGCCAGCCAGAAGGCCATCGGCTGCCCGCCCGGTCTGAGCATCGTGATGTGCTCCGGCCGCGCGATCCAGCGTGCCCAGTCGCGCAAGACCCCATCGGGCTCGTACTACGCCTCGATTGCCAACTGGCTGCCCATCATGAAGAATTACGAGGCCTTCAAGCCCTCCTACTTCGCCACCCCGCCCACCCAGCTCGTCCACGCCCTGCACACCACTCTCAGCCAGATCACTGCCCGCCCCATGTCCGAGCGCTTCGCTGTGCACGCCCGCGAGTCGGACCGCGTCAAGGCCGCCATCGCCGAGTTGGGTCTCAAGCAGCTGGCGCCCAACCCGGACGCCCAGGCCCACGGCATGACTGCCATGTACCTGCCCGAGGGTCTCACCCCGCCGGATGTGCTGCCTGGTCTGCTGAAGCGCGGGGTGATCTTCGCAGCCGGCCTGCACAAGGAGATTGCCACCAAGTACATCCGCTTCGGCCACATGGGTGTCAGTGTGACTGACCCCAACCGCAAGGATGTTGACAACGCGCTGGCGGCGCTGAAGGAGGCTCTCGCCGAGGCTAAGCAGGCGAAGGGCTTGTAAGGAGTGTACATTGTGGACTGATGTGGCCCCGCACCCGAAATGTATTCTAGATGTGATCCTGATAGAAGGACGTCTACGGAATGAATCATTGACTATAGACTATAGCTCGTAAAGTCTTCATGTGTATACCACACCTTCCCTCTTAACGTAGCTTTAACCCAACCCTCGCAGCGCAGGATGAGCGAACCGATGCCAAGCACACAGCTTCGCCGGGAAATACCCAAGGAAGGCAGGACGTTCTTGCCGGAAGAAACTTCCCCATAGTCCTCCACCCAGAAGACAGAGAAAGATTGAAAAATCCCATAGAGGGCCCGAGGATGCCAAGCCGATGCTGGAATATCTCCCATTGGCCAATCGAGGGACCTACAAAGGGGATATGGCAACGAGGAATGCTCCCCCAGACTTCAGCGGGAATGCAGGAACCCGAACCCCTTTGCGCCCCGACACACCCAAAAATGCAGCCAATGTTTGTTTCATCGCAAGAGAATTGCCCTCCATTCCGGTTTCCCCAGCAGTAGTGCAGATCAGATCTCCCCGCCACATTGAGCCATTATGCTTATCTCAAGTGGGCGTCTGTTTGCAACTAACCACTCCTGGTTCATTAAGGGGGTGCAGGCGAGCCATTTCCGATTCCGGTGAATTAGCAGGGGGTTCAAGAACCATTGGAACAAAGTCTATTATGCATGGCTTTCTCTCAGCTGATAGCACACAGTGCCCCGCCACTTTTATACTTCTGGTTGCGGCAATCCGGGGCGGCACCCACTCTCAAATAGGAAATTTGTATACTCCGCTCTCTTCTGACTATGGAATGGAATGTCTTGGTCGAGACGTAAGAAGCATATATTTGAACTGTTTGTATCCATTGACTCTGGTTTTTTTTCATCTTCTCTAATCATCTTCCATACCGTCACATTTCACCTTATCTCATCTCATCCTCCTCACATTCTATTCTCTAATCGATTGATACCCACTCCTGCCCGAAACTAAAACCCTCACAATGCGCTACGCAACCGCTATCTCTGTCCTCATCGCCGCCTCGGCCAGTCTGGCCTTGGCTGATGATAGCTCGAAGTGCGCTGCGCAGAAGTAGGTCTAGCCTAACACACCGGTTTTACCTAGCTCTTGTCTAACCAGAAAACACTTCCAACCTACAGGGTCGTCGACCAATGCGTGACGGACATGAAATTCCAGCTCGAGAACTGCGACACCGGGGACTGGGACTGCTCGTGCCAACACAGCACGGATGTCGTGGAGTGAGTGCTTCTCCACCTCATATACAGACGCAACCCCGAGAGAAACCACACTAATACCACCAAACAAAGCTGCTACAACAACTGCCCCGAAGACTCGGCGCGTCTAGGCGCGCAACAGATCCGTCAACAGAACTGCGCCAACGCGCGGGCCTACGCGCCCAAGACGACCGACACCGGCAGCAGCATGGGTGCATCGTCAACGGCGATGGAGAGCATGAGCGGCATGGCCAGCTCGAGCGCCGCACGCTCCACCTCCACGGGACAGGTCAACAGCTCTGACGAGTCGACCGCTAATACCGAGCAGACTGATTCGTCGTCAGATGAGAAGCCGTCGAAGAGCCTGACTGGGCTGTCTGCTAGTTCTAGTTCGTCGCAGGGTGCGGCGGTCTCCAACCGTGTGGCGGAGACGGGGATGTGGCTTGCTTTCCTGGGGATGGGACTTGGTGTTGCCCTGTAGGGGGACTTGAAGGGTCTTTGGTTGGTGTTGGTGTTGTTTTTGCATAATGCCCTGTCCTTTTAATGTATACAGGATAGTCTAATTTGTCATTGTTCGCTGCAGTGGAAAGGATATGTTAATATGATATGGATATGATTGCTCAGATTATCTTCAATGAGTAAATGTATATCATCCCCAAGTCAGACAGACCGCGCCTCAATTCTGCTTGCTGCTCTTGCTAATGCGAGACCCCTTATCCTTCGACCTATCATCCTTCTCATCTTTATCCTGATGCTTCCGCTTCTTGTTTATCGGCGTATCATCCGGGAGAGACTGATTTGCCTTCTCAACCTTCGCACGTGCCTTTAGAAAGGGTTCTGGATCTTGGTTCTGGTAAAAGCCCGAGAAGGCGACGTTGCGCAGCACAAATGCGACTTTCTCGATATCATTGTGAGAAACCTTTTTCTCGCTTTCACCATCTCCTTTTTGGTCGGAGGTATCCATGCTGCGGTTCAATCTCGCGTGAAGTTCCCACGAGGCGTTCCACAGCTGTCGATATTCGCTCACGTTGTATTTGACGTTCAGATCTCCGCTCGGCCGTTCGTACCTTGATAGCTTTTTCTTTGGTTTTATTTCCGGGCTTGCACCGCCGCTGTTGATCAGAGGTTGGGGGTTTCGCGCATCCTCAGGTTCAGGGAAATCTTTTAGGCATAGCCAGAGATACACGTCGTCGCTGTAGAATGGTACTTGGTGCGAGACATCGCCTGCAGCCGTGCAGATGGACAGGATCAACGATGCCGTGGCAGGGCCAACGCCACGCAGTGGCTTAGTGAGTGCGTCCAAACTAGGTCGTGGGAATGCCTCATCTGGGTAGAGCGTGGGGTCTGCAGTAGGGAGCGCAGAAAGTGCTGTGGCAGTGGATTCCCGCACGAGGTTGGCCGGGTTGGCTTTGAGGTATCCCATGAGAGCGGGACGGAACACGCCGTGTTTCCTGGTGAATGGTTAGCTAATTGACTAAATAATCAAGAGATGTCAACATACATCTTCCACTCCATAATAGAGAACAAGTCGTCTTTACTCAAATACCCATTCTTCTCGTTCCCATCATCACCCCTCTTCCTCTCCGCGACCTTCTTGGGAAGCCCCTCGTACCGCAACTGGTCCAATTCCAGATATTTGTCCGTCTCGGTCTGGATGGACCGCTGCTCAGAGGCATTCAAATCCGCTTTCTGAATTAGAGCTGCACCCGTGGCGGTGGCAGACGCAGAACCTGCACGCTTCTTCAACTTGGCCGACGATCCTTTTGCCGGCTTGGGCTGCAGCTTGACCATCATCTTGCGCCGATATACCTGCTCCGCAGTGGTGGCATAGCAGGCGAGCAAGCGGCGGAAGGTGGGAAGAGTGATCCGGTCAGGGTGGAAGGTTTTGTCGTAGGATGGGTCTTCATCTTCATCCTCGTCTCCGCCGAGGGGGATGGAGTCGTCTACTTGCTTCTCTGATTCTAGCTTAGGGGCATCGGCTACCACATCTGTGTCGACAGCCATTTTGAGGTTGGCAACAGCTGAGCTTTGGTTGACATGGACCTTGTCGCGAGAATCGCGATGAAATGCGATCAGACCCCAGAGATGATACGCGCTGTCTTTTATTTTTTGACGGCGAAAGATAAGTGAGTAGAACGACGAGGGTAGTTCTTCCGACACAGCCGTATCAGAGGTTGAACAATGGCTCGGAGCGAAGTGGTGGAGCAATTGGAAGTGGTCGAAGCAAGAGAGGAAGCTCAAATTCCATTGTTGTCGCTGATGAGCCGTGTAATATTACCGGGGATAATTAGGAAGAATACGTAAATTATACATCCTCTGGCTGCTCTCTTTCCTTCTCTACAATACACACTCTACTCGCACTTCAGACATACACGCTTCAGGTCCATGGAATAACCATGGAAAGGCTTCATTAAACAACTACCAGGTACAGGCACATCATCAAAAGAATCAGAGTCATCATCCATCATCGTCAGCCATCATCAAGATGACACGATCCAGACCGAAACATAAAAGCAGACCGTCCGTTTTCTCGCCAATAAAAAATAAGAAAACAGAAGCCACACACGGAATGAGGCACAAGAATGAGAAGAGAAGAGAGTCTTGGAGCAAAACAAGAAGTGAAGTTTTTTGGAGATGGGAGTTGGAATTACCGGCCAGATGGGGCAGGTTTGTGGCCGCGCTTGGATTTGGGGTTCTCGTCGGAATGGACGAAGCTGACGTGCTTGTCTTCCTTGTCGGAGTCATCAAATGCAGGCATCATTGACGAAATGTTCTTCTTGGATCTGCTTCGCTTCAAGGGTTTGGACAATTTTGGCGGCGCAGACGGAGCAGGACTCGCCAGTGATGGACCGGGCTTGGCTTCGGTGGTCGCGGTGGACGGAGTGGCCGTGCGCTCATCGCCCTCCACCTCGATGTGACCGATATCTTGGTCGTTGTCGCCTGCCTCGGAGGAGCTGGGCCCATCGGAGTCCGAGGCTGCTCCAAAATCATCCTCGTCATCACTCACCAAGCTCGGAGCTTGATTTGACTCTAAAGTGTTTGGACTGAGGTTTGCCGGGTGGCCTATATGATCTGCTTCTCGAGGCTGAATCATTTGAGGGGTGTCTGATAAGATCTCTGAGAGGTATGAAGCCTGCTGGTGATGTGACAGCCGAGACGGTGTTGATTCTTCCAAGGATTGCGCGTCGTGAGGATTTCGGTTGAGTCCCTTGTGACCTTCCGAGCGCTCCGATGCGGCTTGCGCAGTGGGCATGCGCATTGGCTGTCGACCAGCGCTTGCTCCGAGTTGAGATGTCTCCAAACCGGAGTCAGATGGTCGCCCAGAATCGTCCGTATCCATATCATCCTCGCTGTCGGAAACACCACCGAGGTAAACAGGTGTCTTGGCATCTGCCACCAGTTGATCCATATCCACACCGACACCGCGGTCCCGCATCAAGGCTGACAAGTGAGGAGTCGCGGGAGAGGCGAGAAATGAAGGGTTGACAGAAATCTTAGTGGGTTCGGTTTGTCGGCGCTGCTCGCGAACCGACGGTCTTGTCGCGGGTGGCGTTGCAACAGCGGCGGCTGCGTTCACGTCAGACAGTCGCTGAGGAGTGACTGCGTCCTTGGCGGGAGTGGCGAGGGAAGTCGAAGGCGAAGGCAGGGGAGTAGATCGAATCAGCGGATGGACATATCCTGGAGCCACCGGAGCGCTAATGGATTCACTTCGGCCGCCGATGACGGTACCAGCCTCATCCACCTCGACCGGTTCACCCGAGGCCATCGCGGCGGCGTCATGACTGGCAAAGTTGCGGTTGTGTGCGATACGACAGTGGTTGATGAATCCTTGCGTGCTGGAGAAGTTGTCCCGTCGACAATCCAAACAGATTAACTTGACGAGCACACCGTCCGATTTGCGCCGGATCAGCATTGGACCCGCCTTCTCCTTGATCAGTGGGTAGCCACTGGGCAGTGATTGCAGCTTTGTACCAGTTGAACCCCGTTGGGGACGGGTCTTGCTCGCCAGCGAGCCCATGTCCACCGGGTTGCCGCGCGTTGACCGACCCTCGACCAGCGGAAAGCCGTTGCCAGCGACCGAGGAGAGTCCCGGGTCGGCCTCGCCTCCATCGAAGCGAGGGTCAGGCAGCAACCAGCGCGCATAGTGGCGCGAATATGGTCCCTCGGTGACCCCCCATGGCGCTGGGGATATCGGCGCTGATCCTTTTCCAGGCACCAACACCGATGCACCCACGCCAGAGCTGACAGTCGACGACATGCCAGTGGCACGCGACCCGGGGTAGGGGATCTCAGAGCAGCGTCGCAGTTGTTCCAGTGCGACCTGACACTTGGCGATCTCCTGGTCGATGAGGCGCAGTTCGTTGTGCTTCAGCAGCACCTCCAAGCTCAGCTGGGCCGTGATGGTATCGCGCAGCTGGTTCACATCTGGGGGCCCCGTGGCGGCGACCTGCGCCGGCGGATGCGCCGATGCGACCGGTGTGGATGGAGCAACGGGCGCCGATGCGAGCGGTTTCGAGACGACGGGCTGCGACACCGGCGCTGGAGGGAGATTGTTGGCGACCGGTGGTTGTGTGCGTGGTCTGGTCGGGGCGGGCGCGTCGCTGGCCGCGTCAGAGTCGGATCGCTTGCGCTTCAGCCGGGGTAGCGACAGGCCGTTGACCCCAGGCATGGAGCAGTTGGAGGAGGGTGTGGCGAGCATCGTGACCTCTTCCGCCATCACCTTGTTCCCTCCTATTGCAGAGGACCAGGGAAGCAAACGAAACATGCCATGCGAGAGTGCGCCGGAGCCGGGCGGGAACGGCAGTGGTGGAGAACGAGCGATCGGAGGGAAGTTAAAGGGGCGCTGCGAAGAATTCCATGCGCTCAAAGGAAGGATAAGAAGAGTATTACGTGGTAATAATGGGTGGGAGGGAATGGACGTGGAACTGGCTGGACCGTCCGACCGTGAGAAAAAAAGTGGAGTGGTTGGGGAGTTGGGTGTGTGAGGTAGATGGGAGTAGGGAGCGACCGGAAAGGGAAGAACCAGCTGGAAGGGAGTTGTTATGATTACAGGATAAAGGGAGACAGAGTGGCGAGGCTATTAGTAAGGGGGGTCTGGGGAGGAGCCAGGGATGAATAATCAAAAATAGGGGAAGGGAAGGGAAGAGAGAAGGAAGAGAGAAGGAAGAGGAAAGAAGCGCAGAGAAGAGAAGAGAAGAGGGAGATAATCAGAAGGACAGAAGTCGGGAAAAGAGAAGAGAGAGAGAGAGAGAGAGAGAGAGGAAGAGGAAGGAAGAAAGGGGGACAATGGGCGAGGAACAGGCAGCCAGAGCAGAGAGTGGAGCATCACATCATTCTCGCTGTATCCAAACACGTCACCACTACTGGTTCCACTCAGGATCGATCTGGTTATCTATCGATTCATGATTCTGGGTGAGGCTCTGTCCCCCTTACGCAGGTCAGCCCGTACCCTAACTCTTTCGGGACTCTCACGATAGACCTCCAGTGGTCGGACTTTCCGATTCTGGCCTCTGGCGCTCAGACCACGCCCTGTCGATCTGGGATCTCCGGGCGAATCAGCGAAACGCGACACAACATCGTGATAATGCGGAGAATCTGGGGAAGGATAACCCGTGCGGCCACGGCAGATGGTCGCGGGTCTGATGGGCAGCATATAAACATGCTGGAAGTCTCGCAGACCCGTCTGCCAACATCCTGACACAGTCGCCCAATCATGCGGACCGCAGCTCTAGCCCTCCTGCTCGCCCTGTTGGGTACTCAGCCCGCAGCGTTTGCCGCGCCGCACCAACACCCGTCGTATGTGGACTGGCGCACCTTTCGAGCCAACGGCGTTAACCTAGGCGGCTGGCTGGAGCAAGAGTCCACCATTGACACGGCCTGGTGGGCAGAGTACTCCGGCGGCGCATCAGACGAATGGGGTCTCTGTGCGCACCTAGGCGCCCAGTGCGGTCCCGTCCTAGAAGAGCGATACGCGACTTTTATCACGACAGCGGATATTGACAAGCTCGCCCGTGCCGGCGTGCAGATGCTGCGCATCCCCACCACCTACGCTGCATGGATTAAGCTACCCGGCTCGCAGCTGCACTCCGGCAGACAGCAGGAATACCTCCGGCAGATTGCGGACTATGCCATCGAGCAGCACGCCATGCACATCGTCGTGGACATCCACTCTCTGCCCGGTGGGACCAACGGGCTGGACATCGGCGAAGCAACGGGCCACTGGGGGTGGTGGTGGAACGAGACAGCGCTGGACTGGTCGCTTCGCGCCGTCGACGCACTGATCGACTTCGTGCAGAGCTCGCCCCACCCAACGGCGTACACGATCGAGCCCATCAACGAACCTGCCGATAACCACAACTTCTCGGCCTTTGGAACCCCCGCCGCCCTGTCGGACCATGGCGCCGTCTGGCTGCTCCGGTACATCCACGCCGTGCTCGACCGCGCCGCGACCGCGGCCCCCGGCCTGCCCGTGATGTTCCAGGGCAGCTTCAAGCATGAGGAGTACTGGTCGCCGCATTTCGAGCGGGATGCGAATCTCGTCTTTGACCTACACCACTACTACTGGCAATACGACAACTCGACATCGGCCAATCTGCCGGAGTTTCTGTGCGCCGATGCCCGCGTGAGTGCGGGCGATGGCAAGTTCCCGACGTTTGTGGGCGAGTGGGCGATGGAGGCTGGCGCGGCTAACTCGCTGGCGCTGCGTGGAAGGAACCTGCATGCGGGTCTGTCGGCTTTTGACCAGTTCACGCGAGGGAGTAGTTACTGGACGGCCAAGTTCTGGAGTAATGCCACCGTCGTGGGTCAGGGTGATAAGCAGGACTATTGGAACTACGAGGAGTTTATTGATACGGGATACCTGGATGGGAGGGTTGTAGAGCCGAGTTATTGCTCGGAGTGATTGGTGAAATTCAATTGATCGTACGGTGCCCTAGTGATATACACTGGAGAAGAAACCGTAGACGCACAACCAGTCCGCCCGTCCGTCCAATGAAAGCGATAAACCTGAGAATATACGCTTGGCATTTTTGTTTTCTGGCATATTTAGCATGGGAGCATCTGGTTAGATACAATCCATCCCGTAGTGGAAAGATCCAGCAAAATGCACATGGTGGAAGGGAGCTCGTCGCATGTGAGAGCTGCCGACAAGGGCACAAGACAGCATTCCAACATGAGAGCCTTAAAATCAGCCCGGAGAAGAGAAAAAGAAAGCTCGCAGAGCATCGCAGAGATCGTCATCCATTGTACAGGACAGGGAAGAATGTATTGAGAAATCAAAAGTCAAACAAGAGGGAAAAGACTCCTTCAAGATAAACGCCATGGAGGGAGACAGAAGAGAGAGAAAGATGCAATGCCACCACACTCAACATCAATCGGACTCTCCATTGCGAATCCGCAAAATGAAGTTAACAACAACGGCCGCCAAGAGGGCCAGGGCCAGAATAGTCGGTCCAAAGCGGTCATCGATTCCGCTCTGTCCACGGCGGCGGATACTCTGTGCGCGCCAGTGGAAGGTGATGAGTGCATAGATCATGGCCGCCATGGCGATGACGGTGAAGAGGGCGGCGGAGATGCGGCCAATGCGATCACCAAAGTTGAGCAGCCCGACGGCGAGGCCGCCCAGGATGACGGTGAAGTTGAGCCATGAGAGGAAGGTGCGCTCGTTGGCAAAGAAGACTTTCGGCTCGACGCGGGTGGGGAGAGCGATTCGCTTGCCTTGTGATGGGGTTAGCTAGTTGGTATCTGGGTGGGTTGGGTTGCATTGGGAGTTGGATTCAATTGCAGTGCGGCGATGCAGTGGTGGACTGGAAGTGAGGGGAACATACCAGGAGCTGTCTGGAGGAGTGGCTGGCTCGACATCGTCGGGGAGAGAGGGGAGGGGGAGCCGTGGAATTGAGGACGGAAGGTGAGGCAAAGGTAAGGCAACGCCAGCAGTAATGTCGAAGTGCGTGAGAGTGTGAGATTGAAAAGAGAAGAGAAAAGAAGCTGAAGCTGCCTCAGGCCCCGCAAAAGCTTGGTGCATGTCTGCCGCTGCGCACCGCCCACGGGACCCGCGGTGCTCAATGATTCGCTGGTATGCAGAAAATCGGGTACCCGAAACCCGAGACTTGCCGAAGTTTAACGGAAGCAACTACCGTTCCCCAAATAGAGTTAGGCTATATGGCCAGGCCTGCTAGTAAAAGATAAAGAACTTGGAAGTCGTCATGCTACTAGCTATATACTATGGACGTCTGAATCCAGTGAATCCACGTATAGACCATGTGCCAAGGAATGTCTCGAAATCAATGGAAATTTTGTTGTGGGAATTCTCCGTGAGGAGCTTGTATATTGACCATGAATGTACTTAGGTCCGTTAAATACGTCTAATGGCTCTCAAAAACTAAAGAGACCAAACCAAGAACATACAACAGCCCTTGTTTTGTTTTCTCTCTTTTCTCTCCTGCAGGAAATAGTGAGATAGCCTCATCGCTTGAATACGAGTCGTCCCTTCGTCTTTCCTCGCAGAACTGTCTCTGGGACAGAAGTAATCCGAGGCTCTTCGTATTATTAGAAGCACCATGAAATGCCGTCACTAGACCGGCGCAGCGCAGCCGAACGACGTCGCAGCAGCCGTCTGGAAAGCCGCTTGGATCGACAGTGCGGAGCCGTAGATACCTATTCGCGTTTCCCACTTTGGTCAGCATACAAGCCGCTTTGTGCGCCAGATAGCCAAGGATGGTTATACGCCACTTACCCAGACCAGCCGTAGCAAGCGCCGCCAGCGAAAGCAAAAGGTTGGCAAACTTGAATAGCACCATGCACATCCCCCCGCTGAAGAGTCCCCTCTTCCACCGGCTCCAGGACGTCCAGGTGTCAGCATATGCAGAGAGCCCGTCCCGTGCGTAGACGTCCCCGCCGGTTTCGCCATGTAGGCGGACCAGGTAGATGAAGGTGAACCCCGTGGGGAACGAGTACGTGAACTGCACGTTGGCCACTGCAGCGATCATGCTAGACAGGGTCTGCACTTGCGGGATAGCCGCCGCGATGATGAACCCCAGTGCCCAAAAGCCGACGACCATGACGGACCACAGGATGCGGCCCCTGGTAGACAGCAGCCGTGGCCCGTTGAACGTGTCCTCGACGAGGTTGACGTACATGACCTTGAGGCCGATGTTGCCGTACAGCCCGCCCGCGATGACGGACGAGATCAGTGAGATGATGTTGCCGATGTCCTGCCACGCCTTGTGGCTGACGCCTTGGTACGCGACGGGAAGGGTGAACTGGCCCCGGAAGGAGTAGACATAGAGGCCATAGAAGAAGTAGAGGCAGAAGATGAGCAGCTGGGCGCACGCGAAGGCCTTGAGGAAGTCCATGGGCCGGCGCATCTCGGCGATGATCTGCGCGAAGATGGTTGCACCGCCATACGCATACGCGATTTGCATCACACCGCTGATGCGCTCGTAGAAAGGGAACGTCGCGACCAATTGCGTGACTACGGGTGCTTCCGAAATTCCATAGGCGGCCTTAGCGGAGGCGTAGTTGGGAGGGGAGTGTGCCACGAAGCCGACGGAGAGGAAGAGGACTAGGAGGTTAAGGAAGATGGCCATGCTGGATAGCCAGCTGTACCGCTTGAGAGTTCTGATTTGGCAGATCACGATGCCTCTATAATAGTTTCACCATCCTCAATTCAGCTTCTAAGCGCTATAAAAGGCGATGGGAAGGAAGGGAGAGTAGTGAGGTGCGGGTATTACTTACACGAGAATCCAAATCACAATCGCAACCACGAAGCACAGCTTGCCATTCACTAGTTGGTACAACGACTGCGCGTTGCCGAGCGATGTGGTGCCGACATTGACGACCATGTGTAGCCAGATGAGGAAGGTCAAGAATATACGGAGCCATGGGCCCACGATGCGGTCAGCGATGTGGCTGTAGCTCTTGATAGGGAAGCGGTCGCTGTCGAGTTTGACGTAAAGCCACCAGACCATGAGGCCGCCGTAAAATGCCATTAGGCCCATGAAGATGTACAGCAGGGCACCGGCCACGTACCCGTTCTGGCGGAAAGCATAGGGAGCATTGAACGGGCCTAGGATGTCTGTCGTGCTGAGGAAGAACGCGGACGGCCAGCTCGCGAGTCGCATGGCGCGCCAGGCATTGACGTGCGCTGTCTCATCCTCTTCGAGACCTTCAATCTGTAAATCATCCTCCCTGCTCGAGATAGGATCGGATTCCTGAAAGGCTTGTCCGGCTAGAAGTTGCAGCTTGTCGGCGACAGAGTATTTGCTAACCCTTTCCAGTTAGCCAATTGCACGGAGCAGCTACAGATCACGAGGGATATGGGATAGATCAACCTACCTCTTGAGATCTTGCGCTCTCTCACTGTCCCGCTGCTTTGAGGCATAGTAGACATAGTCAACCAGAGTCGGCTTCTTTCTCTTGGCCGTTTGCACCACGGCCACGTTTTGGCCGATTTCCCTCTCGAGTTTCTCCATGCCGTCTGGAAGAGTCTATGTTTGATCCCAAATCCTAGACCTAGGAGTGACTGAGCAAAGATTCCCGAGCCTAGAGTCCTGCCGCATCTTTCTCCTATATATCCTTATCATGGCCCCAGGATCAAGCATCTTTTTCAACCACGGCAAGTCCGTCCACGCAACAGCTAAATACCTGCCTAAATAAGTAATTTGTAATCACGTCTGTATCGCGCGAATGGCGTATGCCGTTGCCCGTCCGTGCGTTGCCCGCCACATTGATCCGGATGCCGGAAGGCTTTGAGGCACCGCAAGAAGTATGCCAAGGCAACAAAAAGCTTAGTCCGGTCGCTCCGTTAACTATTATTAGGCATAACGTACATGTATTCTAATGCACTCGTAATTCTACTACCAGCGAGCTTGATCTTAAACAATGGAATGTCTTACATGGTTCTAACTATCCAAATTACCCCTCTTTTACTATGTGAGCTAACTATGTTGATGATAGGCTAGTTACTAGTGGCGAAATCAAAGATGGTTGAAGGAGCGTCCCCGCACCGAGAATCAAGATTTGCTTGCCGTAGAAGAAAGGTAGAGATCTTTACTCCTGGGACATAGGAGCGAGCGCTTCGGCGTTTACGTGAGAATCGAAATTCGTTATGAATCAACTACTATTGTCCCAATTTGGGGCAGCTCTGGGTCTAAAACGGCAGGTGCTATGGATAAGCTTCAATCAGCAAGCTAGTAGAATTAGTGTCAAATTGACGGTGGCGGGAGATAACACCCCGGAAAACCACAGACGATTTAACCGAGTGAATACGTCAGCCCTTGAGAGACATAGATACGGCGCTGAGTTTTCCCTATGTTGTTGATATAATTGAGCATGAATCTATATAACTCAGAAATCGGACGCCCTATTTTCCCATGTACTAGGGGATGGTATGAACGTGCACTTCTTAGTTTTGATAGGCCAGTATGTCCACCACTTTTTGGAGTGATATTGGTTCGCTCAGAATTCTACTTCAGGTTTCTTTCGCTATATCTGTGAGCTTTGAATCTTTTAGATATCAAAGCCTACAACGCTTTCATAGAGCTATATACAGAAGGGCAACAGTAGGTATGCGTAGACTACTCAGGACTGAACACGCAAAATAATGCCACTGCTAGAGAATTAAGTTTTACATACAAGAAGCCGAGGGTATTAAAACGCCCAGTCAAATATTTTTTGGCTCGGGCTCATGACCATTAGTGCACTTCTTACACGACAGTTGGTCACGATCATCGCTCAATAGCCTTCCGTATTCCAGCATCAGCCGCCACCAGACCAATTGCATGTCTTCACCGCGAAGGACCTTGCGCGACCACTCGTAGCTATTTTGAGCAACCTTCCCACCCAGAGTTTGTCCCTCCCGCTCTTGGGTCAGGTAACGAACGATTTCAGGGAAATCTCCAAGGTCCATGCTGAGCGGAATGTAATGCACCCACGGAATCAGCCAGTCATCGTGCCACTCCTGGTAAAGTGTCTGTTTCAAAACGGCTGATTTGGATCTTAGAAGGCGGTAGAAGCGTCCACTAAGTCCATTTCCGTCGAGGTCGAGATTATACTGTGCTTTGTAGCTCGCGGCGAGGGCGTCTCTTTCGTCAGCTTTGATATCCAATTCTTTCTCTTGTTCCCTGCATGCACTATCCTCACATTGAATGGCGGCAGAGATCCGCACATGGGTGGAATTGGAAATAGCTGCAATGGTGGAGTTGATGGGCACCCACAAAGAGTTTTGCCCACTCTGTTGCTGGGTGTGATTCAGCAAGGTAATAGGATGGTCTTTGTCCATCAACATTAGAGCCAAACGCTGCCGTTGGAAAGACCGCCAGTTCTCGTTCGTGGAGAGACCCCCGGTATTCGAACCGGTCCAATAAACAACATTCTCTTTTTGCTCCCAATCCATATCCTCTTTTTCATGGTACTCGCCCGTTTGCAGTTTAGCAGCGTAAAAGGGACTTGGGTACAGCAAATCATTGAAGCAGGACGCTTTAGCCTGAGAGAAAATCGGGACAAGTGCGTGCGTCATTGACATTGAGCTCGGGTGACGAAGACCAGCGTGGATGTTATGAAGCTCGGGGAATTGACAAACATCCTTGCTCAATGTCAAGTTGGAGAGAAAACCCATTTCGGTCAAGGCGGGAGAGCGGGTAGCCTCCTGGTAAAAGTCCCGTGCTGGAGTGTCGGGGGAACAAGATAGCAACATTGCATCCCAGGTGTCCTGCTTGCTAATGTCCAGGAAGTCGACGTGTTGAGCGAGATCGGAATTTTTCCCAGGTAGCAGGGTGCCTTGACGGGGCCTCCGAGCGGCTTCTAGGGCATGAGACAATATGTCGTGGGGCACGACAACTTTGGGTTCATCCATTGTATTGATCGCAAGGGTCATATCACGTAGTGTCTCGAGGATTTTTGGGTCGAACCAATAGCTGATCGTTGATGCCATCCAATGTGCGGACCTGATCGAGGCGGGGATGTCGCCTTCGACAACCTGAAACCGTAAGATAGAGCCTTGGCTAGCACTGATTGCATTGTCGACTCGAGCTCGAATATCAGATGGAGCTACGCCCCACAAGGGCTCTATGGCTGCCATCATGGTGTCAAACTCGTCCGTTAGTAGGAATTCGTGGTCCTGCGCTGTTCGAAACCACTTGTCAAAATGCGGAGGAGGCTGCCGTCCGTATCGGCGTTGGTACTCTGCGCAAGACGCATCCAGTGTTTGAGATTGCTTCTCGACCATGGTGTGAAACTGGATTTCAGCTTGCATAGAAAGGTGGCGAATAGGATGCATAGACGGATCTAGATCATCGCATGGTAGAGACGGTTCCAGACACCATAATGCAGAAAGGCCGGTGAGGATAGGCAGCATCGGGATGATCATGAGGGCGAAAGTCTTTTGCCGTGTTGCTGAGGCAGGGAGATAGGTTATCCCCAAGGCCAAGGACGTGACCGAAATCAGAAGCAAGATTAGATAGTCTTGGGCTGTAACGGCCACAAGGCTTTGAATCGCAGTTATGGAGTATGGTTCGATCGTGGTGGTTGCGAGCGTATAACCGCACGATACCTTCGAGAGGCGTAAAATGATGTCAGCTAAACATGACCTTGCGTTGTCGAGGAGAAGATATAACAAACCAGATAAAAAGTGGCTGCCAGTCCTGCAGAAATGCAGGAAGCGTGCAGTATCATCGACCACGTTAACGTGGAGGATGGGGGAAAGACCACCAGGACCCCGACGAGGATGCAAAATACTCGGAAAGCAATGGTCTCAAGCATTTCCGCCGATGGTAGCCCTTCGCTATATTCCATGCATGTAGCCAGCAAGAAAAAGCTCGATGATCTTGCCACAACATAAAAAACGAACATCAGGACCAAGGGGCCATTTACCGATCTTAACATATAGAAAAGGGAACATGTTCCCAGCAAACCAAGAAATAATGATTGTACAGAACGTCTGCGTTGTGATTTGGGTGTCAATCCTCCTTTGGAAACCCCGGGTTTCGGTAAACCATCCAGTCGTAGATCCCGATAGGACAGCGCAAGGAACGTGGATACCACTGTCAGTGGCTATAAGAAGTTAGCCAGCAGCCAGCAAATGGTCAATGAGGAAAAATACTATACCATCACTGGTGTGATATCGTAATACACCGGCACCACGCGCGTGGCCGCAACGAAAAGCGAAATGCTCCATACCATCCAATCGAAATCGGGTCTGGGTGCCGGCAATGAGGGCGCATCGTCCGACTCAGTTGCCCGCAACTTAGCTATGTAGCGTCGGAATCTGAGCCCAAAACACAAAAGCACCCAGCATAAGCACTCGGTACGAATATCAGGGGTCCATTCTAATTTTTTGGTCGAGTAATCGGTTATGATCGCAGAGACGGCGATGGCGAAGAAGGTGGTGCTAGCATCCATGGCTTTGATTTAACAGTTAGTGATCTTGAGACCGTTGGTAGCGCATTATATAGTTGTAGACCGGCATAGATATAGGCCTTACCTGTTTGTCTGTGTCTTATGAATCTATAACTCGTGGCATTCCGGTAATTCTTCCTTTGTAGGGACACCACGCCGGCTGTTGGAGAGAGGATAAAAGAATGGCAAAACTGATAAGTAATAGCGTTTACTGCCAAAAAAAAAAAAGGTTGAAAGAAGATCAACCTATGATACTGGACTGAGAAAACGGAGACTGTACATGATTTGGAAAGAAAAAGGGAATTGTTTGGAGGGGGTAGGGCAGCAGATTATCAGCTTGGACGAAGGCCCCGCCAGCGCGGGTTTATAATATAGGCACATGCACTAAAGGGCCGTTGGAATAAGGAGATAGAGCCAGTAATTATTGGTATAAAATGGCGTTATGTATGCCTCATTAGTGGTCAATGGTGTGTCCAGAATCTCGCGAAAATAGGCGTCCCGCTGGAGTTGCGCATCTAACCCCCTAGGGTTTAACCGACTGGTGACCAAGCACGTCGGCGCTCACACGAAACTCCCCAGGCTCACGTTACGGTTACCGTATTGGCCAAGAGCTAGGGCTTGTTCCTACGCCCATCGTATCCGACTATATAATATATTATACTATCAAAATCGGACTTGATTAGATCTGTCTTCTTCAAAACATTTGAAATGATTTATGGCGGGGGGCCTAAGCTTTAGGGGTGTGAGCGCGAAGAAACTCAAATAAGCAATTTGATTGACGGAGTGACCTATCACCTGCCGAGAGGCTTTTGTCTCAGATGGCCTGAGCAAGCTGACTCGCTTGATGCATTTAGCTATTCGCAATTCTACACTGGTTATTTAGGTGAAGGAAACAAGCAGTAGAAAGACGAAAAAAAAGAAGAGTATACATGCAGCAATAGTGAGTGCGTACAGCACGCCGGGAAAGACCCTGCGCAAAGTGCACCAGCTTCAGAAGTTTCCGACGTCACCGACAATGCCTTAAATGTTCTAGAAAAGTTTGCGATTAGGCAGCGCAAGAAGATGTGTTTCTATTGGTATAGACTTTTGAGGCAGAATATTGATGTTACGGGGAACGCCAATGCTTCGGTTTGCTTCGTAAATTATTGGCGGTGGAGAGGGAATAGATTCAGTAAGCCACCATGCTAATCACCCCAATTAAATGTATCAAGATGGACCCTTGTCAAGTCAGCCTTGTGAATAAAGCAACCTTGAATCCCGAAACATGATTTTATGTTTCCTAGTATATCTAGGCACACTATGTCGATAGAATCTTCAGCGGTGGAGTGTCCGCCAACAAAGCCATACCCCTTTAATTAACATCAGCAATTATGATTCATTGATTTTCATTCGTGGATGTAAACATACCCTTCGGGATAACGACCACCAGAAGTTGAGGCACTATCCACAACAGCCCGTATTTCGGCGACTTCATCGTCTGTAAGACTTATGTTGACAGCCTTGGCATTGAGGCAGATATTTTCCGGGTTCGTACTCCCGGGTATGGGCAGAATGTCCTCTCCCTGATGAAGAAGCCAGGCTAGGACAAGAGTGCTTACGGACACTCCATGCCGTGTGGCCATCTTATGGAAGAAGTCAACCAATTCTAAATTCTTGGGGAAATTATCCTTAGAAAACCGAGGTAGTCCGCGTCGGACATCGTCTGGGTGCAAATCGTTCGGGGATCGCAATTGGCCACCAAGGAAGCCCCGTCCCAAAGGCGAATATGCGACTATTGCCACACCAAGCTTCCGACAGGTGGATAGTAGGTTGATATCCGGGTCTTCGATGTCTAGGCTAAAAGGGCTGTATTCGACTTGGACTGCAGAGATGCGGTGGACAGCGTTCCTGCTGGGGTCAATATGTGTTTTGTTCCAATTCATGCAAAAAAACCATGGAGCTGGTTAAGTATCAGACCCATAGTGAGTTGGGGGTGCTTACGCCCTTCGCAATGTTTGTGCTGAGCACTCAGACAAACCGAGATACCTGATTTTGCCTTCATCCTTCAGTTGTGCCATGGCTCGCACCGTTTCCTCGATAGGAGTCACCCCGTCCATCCGGTGACAGTAGTATAGATCTATATGACCAACACCGAGGGCCTGAAGACTTCGGTCGCACGCTTCACGCACATACTTGGCATCATTGCGCACCTCCCCTGTCGGGGTAACGGCAAATTTGGATGCGAGAAAAATTTGGTCTCTTTTGCCAGTACACTGGAACCATCGACCGATGAGTGCTTCGTTGTCCTCATAGCAGTCTGCTGTGTCCCAATGACGGATACCTTTGTCAAAGACCGCATCCAAAACACCCAGCCTTTCAGCATCCGTTGGCCGAGGATGGTACATTGTTGAAAGGCCCATAGCACCATATCCGATCGCAGTTACCAAAGGGCCGTCGCGACCTAATCGTCGAGTTGGTAGAGAATCCATGGCACAGGTGCAATTTCAAGTATAATTTCAAAGTCACAGATTTCATAAGTTTATATGTAAATAGAAAAGTGATACGATATTTATCTCATGTTACGAATTAGCGGTGTGAGTTCAAGGGTCACTATGACACTGTGATGCATGAAGAGCTCAGAAATGATGGCTATGTACATGAGGAAGTACTTAAACAGCGGTGTGGTTGATTTATGGAGACACTATCAGGCACGAAGGTATCTCGCGTTGGGATCTATTTCAAGTCACTCGGGGAACGACGGCTATGCACCCGAGGAAGTGCAATGTCCACATTGTCTGAAGATTGAGTCTCCAAAAAGCGGGCTAGAATATCCAGCATCCCCTGTCGACGGGCTTCCTGCAGCCAAATAGAAAGAGCTACCTCGTGAACAGGCTCGCCCACCTCACTCTCAATGTAGCTTCTGAGCTGGGAAGCAGGGAAGACAGTCTCACCCGATTCGTGGACATACGAAACCGTTCCTGGCGGTGACGATGGTGGGTTCAAAACGACGTGTAAAATATCGGCCGCCACGGTTTCGACGCGTATCAAGTCCACAAACCCTGGGCAATAATTTAGATCTGGAACGGAATACATTAACCGGCACCATTGCAAGACTGCGTTGGTAAGGTCTGTTGCCGGAGCGTTGGCTCCGACAATACTTGAAGCGCGGTAGATAGTCACAGGGAGTTGATACTTCTTGTGCACTCGTTCCAGAGTCCCCTCACTGACCCATTTGCATGCCAAATAGCCATTTGAAATCCCTTCATGGGAGGTAGGAGGGGGGAAACTCGCCAAGGATGACTCTTCCAACACGGCTCCGTCCGTAAAATGTGCTAGCGCGGCAGTAGATACAAAATGTATGGGCACGCCATGGCTTACGGCTAGCGCCGCGATTTCTCGCGTAGATTGGACGTTCGTCTCGTGGAGTAGACGGTAATCTTTGGCAAACGAGACATCGGCTCCGCAATGGATGACGGCCCGACATGATCGCATGACTTCTTCGGCAGCCTCAGGTGATAAACCAAGCCTTGAATGAGAGAGATCTCCAAGATGCGCTGTTATCTTCTTGTTGGAAGTTAACCTAGAGGGATTGCGCACAGCCAAGCAATGGATTCGATCGACTCGATTGTCTGATGTTAATTGGCGCAGCAATTCATTTCCAAGAAAGCCCGTAGCGCCAGTCAGTGCAATTGCCGGACGGTGCTGAGTGTCACCGTTGAAGGTGGGCAGTCCCTCAAGACTGGGCGCAAGGGCTGTTTCGGCTACCCAGTCAATGAGTGTATTTTGACATAGCGTCTTTCCAGAGCCGTTGAAATGAATATGCTCGGCTATCTCTTCGAGGGCTTTGTTATGGAATAGATCAGAGGCAGCAAAGCTCAATCCTTGCGTCTTGGCCGCTCCAGAAAAGGTCATGGCGGTGATTGAGTCTCCACCTAGTTGAAAGAATCCATCGTCGGCTCCAATATCGTCCGGGTTCAATCGAAGTACCTCAGCCCAAAGAGCTTGTATTTTGCGGCCCATAGCGCTGGTAACAGGGCGTTTTGGACCGCGCTTGCCCGGTCGATAATCCTGAAGCTGCTCACGGGACAACCCGGCGGCTGCTTTCTGAAATTGTGGTCGATCAATCTTTCCGGAAAGTGTAACGAGTATTTCGGCTATAGGAATGAAAGTTGATGGTATCATGAATTCTGGAATGAATTGTCGCAAGGTTTGCTGAACATGGTCCAAGTCCTGTTGCCAAGCTCCATCAGGCGAAAGAATGATATCTCCAAGCGTAGTATTATCACCCGCCGGGCCAGGCATCCGAACAAAAGCCACCAGTTTCTTGCCGTCAGCCAAGTCGACCACGTCAGCAACAACCTCGAAGGCACTGGAAAAGGCATTTTGGACGTGGTATTCAACTTCTCCAAGTTCAATTCGTTGTCCATTAAGCTTAATTTGCTTGTCCTTGCGTCCAACGTATAGCAGTGAGCCCTCGGCAGTATATTGAACCAGATCCCCGGTCTTGTAGATCCGACTTTGAGGAGCGGCCTGTCTGAGATCTTGTCGTATCTCCATTAGCCAGGAGGGAGGCTTGATGAAAGTTGCGATAGTGCGTTCCATGTCATCCAGATAGCCGCGTCCCACGGTAGGCCCTTCAATGTAAAGTTCACCGACAGCACCTATGGGCATCAAACGTTCATGGTCATCTGGATCGACGACCCAACAAACGGTACCGACACCCACGCCAATGTCGCGGGGATCTATATTCTCATGGATATTGTCTTGCACCGTCGAAAGCACACAGCACTCAGCTGGGCCATAGATGTTCAATAGCCGCACATATGGGGCCCAGGTACGTACAACCGCTGCTGACAAGGGCTCGCCACCTAGAACAACCGTCCGTAGGCTAGGCATTTGTTCAGGACGAAAGCGCCGGAGCAGGGAGGGTGTGAGGTCCGCCCAGTTCACGTTGTATTTGGATATTGCATCCTCCAGAGCGCCTTTGCGTTCTGACTCCGATGGTACACATAAGCAAGCTCCGGATACTAAGCTGAGAAGAATGTCCGACACACTAACATCAAAGCTGTAGGAGGCAAATTGCAAGGCGCGTACATCTTCGCCCATGGGAATCCTTTCCAAGTAGGCCTTGATACTAGTAGCAAAAGCGCCATGCTCAATCACCACACCTTTGGGGGTTCCAGTTGATCCAGAGGTGAAAACACCATACAAAGCGTGATGAGATGCCACGGTACCAAGGGAAGCGCCCTTTGGACCGTCTTCACTTAGAATTGGACTTTCATCTTCTAACGCAATGACGGCGGTAGCTAGCTTAACCGAAGTGCTGACCAGCTCAGACGAAGTGATAATACAAGTCGCTTTCATCTGACGACAAATGGTGCGTAGCCGATGGAGAGGAAGAGAGGGATCAAGCAGAGCAAAAGCAGCTCCCGCTTCCAAGGTAGCAAGAACAGCCAAAGATGTCCATTTTGACTTGTTGAAGAGCAAAGGGACGAATGTATCCGGCCCGACCCCAATGTAACGAAGACGTTGAGCAACTCTGGTCGCCATTTTTTGCAATTCTCCTCGGCGGAACATACCATCCCAGGCACAGACAGCCACACCCTCCGGGTTCATAGCACAGTTTCGTGCAATTAGTTCAGGAATAAGCACAGGAGTTGTTTCAGGGACAACAGTGTTCCGTTCATAAAGTTCAACCTTATCCTCTGGGCATAAGCCAAGCAGTTGTTGCACCTGCGATCGGTGATGTTTGGAAACAATTGTCTTCAGGATATGAACGAGTTGTCGCATCAAACGATGCATTTGATGAAAGGGAATAACATTGTCATCAAATACTGCTTGCAATCGCACACCATCCGGCCGCAAGTCACAGACCCAGGTCAATGCGTAAGTGCCGAAAGTGGCATGATTGGCCAAGCTTTTTTGCTGGTTCGTCACATCAATCATTCTGGTATATTCATGCTGAGGAGGGGCCTGGATAACGAGTAGATTGTTGAATTGACAAGCTGTAGCAGCATCACCACCTAATTGGCGAATTCGATACAGTCCACGTTGCTCGAACGGTGTCATATGACGCTCTTCTAGCTCTAGACGATCCAACGTAGCATCAACAGACTCAACTGGGTTGAGGCGAATGCGTCGGGGCACGGTGGCGATAGTTGGACCGGACATGGTGTCAATTCCGGGCAATGAAGCTCGGCGTCCCGTATAGGTAACTCCAAAAGTTAGGTCATATGAAGAGACATATCGAGATAAGAGGAGAGCCCAAGCAAGTTCGACAGCCGCAGTCTGAGTAGACTCAAGCCAATGGAAATCCGCAATTTCCTCAGTAGTCTCAATTAAAGAACGGCCGGTCGGTACATAGGAATCGTGAGGAAGCTGAGGAAAACGGCAAGGCTGAGCTCCATCAAGGAAATTGGACCAGTATTTTTCGGACGCCAGGGATTGTCCATACTGATTGGCACATGATGTGAAGTGGGAGAAAAGTCGCGGGGTTATGGTCTGTCCCGCATAAGCTGCTTCAATTTCATGTAGGATTTGATTTAAAGACCAGTCGTCGTACAAAGCATGGTGAATCGTCACAACGAAAAAAGGCTCTTCCGTACCCAACTCATGGACAAGAGCTAGACGTAAAAAAGGGTCCCCAGGGATAATGGGGGACCGCATGTCTCGCTGGAGATATTGGTCAAGTCCTTCTGCGCGCACCAAGGGGGCGGCTGCTTTGACGACGACTTGGAGAGATCCCTGAGTAGCACTCTGAATAACTCGGGTACGAAGGATCGTATGAGCCAGGACGACGGTCTTCACTGCTGATTCCAATTGAGTTGGTTCTGTGCCTGTTGCTAAGCGATATACATAGCGCGCCACATAAGCGTTTGGATTGCTCATGGACAAAGCCACGAGGGCCTCTTGGGCACTGGTACATGGATAAACATCTTCGATTTGCTCTATCTGGATGTGACATTGATCCAGTATGTTGTTTTGGAGCTGCGTCGAGTCATAGAGCCTTGGGAGCAGAGAAAAGGGAGATATTTTTGGAATGGGGAGTTTGATATTCTCCTGGTCGGCTCCAGCAGTTGGGAATACAACTGGTTGTAGAACAGTGACGGTCATCGTGCACAGGCGATTCGGACGGAAGCAGAGACAACTGAAACGACGGGCAGAAAAATGGGCACGTCAAATGAAAGGATTGAACAGGTAGTATTACAGCCCCGTCGCGAATAGTCGACTTCCCAGTCTTTATCTTGACCCCTTTAATGGCCACATCAGGCTTGGATGGCCAACAAACCTAGATACGGGCCGATCTGAAAATGATCAGCCTAGGTCATCCCGAAGAATTCTGTCCCTTCCTGTCGTCATATTCGTTCTACATTGTTTCAGTTGATCGATCACTTATGCGATTACGTGGAATTGAACATTCCAAGCCAAATTATGCAATTTGCTCCATACCGATGGTTCACAACAAAAATGGCGGATTATTAAAGAAATCTCCGATTGGAATTGACATTGAACTAATTCGGGAACATTGTTGAACAGGCGCTCCTACAGTAGTTGTACCACCCAAATATACTCCTCAGGAATCGTGACGATCTCGACGATTCGCAGCCCCGCTTGCTTCACCATAGCATGGATTTTCTCTTCACTGAACATCCGGAACGGTGTGTTCACTTCCTGCTTTGACAGCACTTTCCGATTTCCCTCGCTGTCAACCTTGATAACCGCGACTTCGCGTCGATCCAAGTAAACAGAATTTCCTGCACTCGGCTCCAGCGCGGTCTCCTGATAGTAGATACCAGGAAATTGTTTACTGGGCATCTCAGGGGTTTGGGTTTCCCCAGGTAGGCAGATCGGAACATCCGTGTTCACAAATGTAGACACGAAAGATATAGCCGCACGTCCTGTGCCGGGACGAAGGAGCTGAGCGACCTCACGGAGAAATTGCTCTGGTTGGCCGTCCTCATGGAAGTGACTGATGCTCCCAAAAGCAATGGTGATCAGGTCCACCTTCTGCTTTGGGATAATGGCTGCCAGCGATGTTCTCATATCCAGAGCAGATCCCACTACCCAAGATGTGGTCATTGCAGCTTCAGAGGTGGGAGGTAGTAGATTCTGAGCTCGATTGATCATGTCTTCGGCGATATCCAGACCGATAAAATGGATTTTTCGATCATTCTCGTCTTGTGTGCGACTGGTCAATCCCTGGATGATGCGACCACTACCAGTACAAACATCCAGTACCAGGAGCGGGCTGTTTGATGGCGTTTGGTCGCGGACGATCTGCAGCTGATTCGCATAGACTGCGTTGTCCTGAGACGTAGAAAAGAAATCTTTCCAGTAGACATCGTAAAACTCGGCCATGTAAGGCGACGTGTACATGGCGCCAGCTTTCTGTTCTTCTGCCTTAGAAATAGTCATTATTTCTGGGAAATGTATTTTGCCGGATCGATGGAAGGCAGGATTGTCAAAATTGAAGGGTTGGGAGTTCGGGGATAGAGGGGAATCGTGTGCCGTTGAATTGATGTATAACACCACACACTGCATTTTTGAATTGGCTCCTGCATACATCGAGGGCGACTGGGTGGCATTCTTTCTGAACAACGACTCAAAGAAGAGAACGTGGTCGAGCGGGACTCGGTCCGAGGACGCAAGGACTCAAATGTCAAACCCACTGGTGTAGTTCCATCCGTGGTACATGTACTGACCTACCTACCTAGAGATTTAGGTACCCACCAGCAAACGTAAAAGGTAGCTCCACATGGATGTGAGCGGCTAGCCTGAAGAATTGCTACCGAATCGAAAAAGCAAAGCCCTAGATCGTGATGCAAGGGATGATGCCCCACAAAGATATCTGCGGATCGCCTAGATCCAGGCACGTATTCTCGGGTATGCCCGACCCTCCATCTTTCCCAGGTGATACGTGTGCGTGCATTTTTTGGCTACCCTGACTACTGCGCCCTTTGGTCTTTCCCGCAGGAGCAGCAACCCTTCCTTTCTGAACATTTCTGCGTCCGAAAGCGCTCTAGGCCGACGCGAACCTCTCGTCGTCATGGTAGCTTCCGCAGAATTGTTCTAACATGCCAGTGCGTAGTTGTAGAAGGCGCATGCTTTACTAGAAGAAGTGTTCAGAACGCTGCGCAGGCCAGAAGATGATTAATTTCTTGTCTTCATGTCCTGGCATTTCCTACAATCTACACCTCTCTGCTGCTGGAAAACATGCATAATATCCTGGAGGCTCGAGTTCCAGGTGAAATATTTACTGAATGGCCCCTGATTCTGTGCCTTTCCTGGGCAGCCACTCTATATTCCTACACCAGTGAAAGTATTGTCGAGTTCGCTGTGTACATCTCTAGCAAGGGTGATGTTCGAGGCGAAATCCAATCCATCCATCTTTCCCTAAGCCGGGAAAAGCCCATTGGTGACCTGCTGCGAGAACTTCGACAGCAGCTACAAAGCCCGTGTAGGGAGGCGAAATCATTTTTACCTGAGCCCAGTAACTGGGCAGGCAGGACTATTTTGACTATTTCTACCGACAAGGCAAAGGACCATGACCCGGTTTCTCGATTGGAAGCCCCTCCATCCGTCAAGCTCCAATGCATTCCTGACAACAAGGACGTTCGTGTCTCTATGAATTGCGATCGGTCTTGCATATCGCCATGGCAAGCTCAGTGTATGGTGGACTACTTTGTTCACATAACGCATGAGATGAATGGAAATCGATTGGAACGAGCGCTTTCATCCGTGATGACACTGCCAATTGCACACGAATCTGTCCTAAAGCAGTGGAATAAAAATCCATTGTTAGAGGCAAATACTTGCGTCCATCATTTGGTAGAGGAACAGATGTTGCTCAGGCCCGACGCTTTTGCGATTGCAGCCTGGGACGCAAATTTGACCTACCATGAACTTGACATCGAGTCGAGCAGCTTGGCGATTCGGCTGAGGCGTTTCGGTATTGGGCCAAATCACATTGTTCCCCTTCTCTTCGAAAGATCTGGATGGACTGTAGTGGCTTTGTTGGCCATTCTGCGAGCGGACGCCGCTTTTGTTCTCCTGGAAACTTCGTTCCCAGACAATCGCTTGCAGCAGATGATTGCTGATACCAAAGCCACTGTTGGGCTATGCTCTGCTAAGCAGTCGGAAAGAATGGGCAGCATGCTGCCGGATGTGCTTATCGTGCCATCATGCTCGAGTGAAACAATTACGACAATTCTGAATTCTGAAAAATCACTGCCAGCGACAAGTCCTCAAGATCTTGCTTATGTTGCGTTCACCTCTGGGTCCACTGGACGGCCTAAAGGCGCGATGATCGATCACAATGCTTTCTGCGCAAGTTCTCGAACCTTTGGTCGTCTGTTTCAAGTGACTTCTGAGATTCGCATGTTTCAGGGATCGTCATATGCGTTCGACGCCAGCATCATGGAGATTCTGAACCCTCTCATATATGGAGGGTGCGTCTGTGTGCCCTCTGAGATTGAGAAACGGCGAGATCCAGCGGCTGCCATGGAGGACCTTCAGGCTAACATGGCCATGATGACACCATCTGTCCTCAGATTGCTGGATCCATTGAAGCGGCCAACGTTCCTGAAGACTATCATGGTTGGCGGCGAGCGAGTCGCGCAACAAGATCTCCTAGCCTGGGGCGATCGAGTTCATCTCGGCATGGGATATGGCCCTGCGGAGTGTGCGGTCTTCACCATGGGCCGGCCCAGCATGGCCCCGGATTCCGACCCGACAAATCTCGGTACGCCGCCCCCAGAATGCCGGTGTTGGGTGATAGATCAAACAGATCCTTGCCGGCTCGCACCATTGGGGGCTTCGGGGGAACTGGTGATTGAAGGGCCAATCACTGGGCGAGGATATGTGGCCCGCCCTGACCTCACGGCACGAAGCTTCAGCAAAAAGGCACCCACTTGGAGACTTCCTTTTGGCCCTTCAACTCATGGCTATTACTGGACTGGAGACATTGTCCGCTGGCAGTCAGATGGATCGCTGCAGATTGTTGGTCGCAAAGATGACCAGGTCAAGCTGCATGGTCAGCGCATTGAGCTGAGTGAAATCGAGCGGACTTTCTCCAAATGTGTTCCTGCCGGCTATGACATTGTTGTAGATGTTGTTTCTCCGGCAGATCATCAATCTACAGTTCTGGCGGTTTTCGTTCATGGGCCTGAATGGGCAGCAGTTGACAAATCTCCTGGCAGTGAGCCAGCGGCCTGGCTGGTCGACCGGCCGCTCCCCTCGGTATTTCAACAGGTATGCCAGAATGCCGTATCATATCTCAAACAGCACTTGCCTCAATTTATGATCCCGACGCTCTGGCTTCCATTGGCCCAGCCCCCTCCTCTGACCACAAATGGCAAAACGGACAGGAGGCAGCTGCGCGATCGAACTGCAAAGCTTTCACTGGGAGAACGAACAGCATACGCCCTCGCAGCATCTTCAACCCCTAGTCAAGGAAACGTATTGACTGAGTGCGCATACGGTACCCAATTGCTCAAGCTGGTGGCCGCCGTACTTGGTGGCCTGCCTGAACATGTTGACCTGAACATCGGTTTCCTTGCTCACGGTGGAGACTCCTTGGCAGCAATGAAAGTCTGTACTTTGGCACGCAAAGAAAATCTGCAGATAGATCCACTTGATATCCTACAGGCTAGCTCGTTGTCAAAGGTGTCCGTCACCCCGGCTAGCTGCGAATCAATGGTTTCACTAACCCCTTCTCCGCCGCCATCGGTAAGCCTGGGGAGGTTTTCCAACCTA
The DNA here is from genome assembly GCF_964197705.1 of Penicillium psychrofluorescens. Taxonomy (NCBI): domain Eukaryota; kingdom Fungi; phylum Ascomycota; class Eurotiomycetes; order Eurotiales; family Aspergillaceae; genus Penicillium; species Penicillium psychrofluorescens. The sequence goes on along the minus strand of NC_133443.1, from coordinate 1,268,728 downwards.
CCCGAAGGCGAAGTGCAAGATGTTCGACCAGCAACTGAGCTGCAAGAGTTCTTTATGGATCTACCTTACGAATTCATTCGATATCACCTGCGTGGTCCGCTTGATTACGGTCGAATTACAAAGGCATGTGTGGCATTAGTGGAGCGGCATGGAATACTTCGCACCGTTCTGGACAGAGAGAAAGACCAGGGAAGACTTTTTCAAATCACCTTTCGTCATTGCAATATTTCCCTGGATTTGCACCATTGCGATGAAGATGGGTCAGTGGAGAGCACAGCGGATTTCCTTGTCCATCAGGAATGCTCAGGAAAACCGCCCCAGTTAAATCCAGGTGAATGGGGAGCACGGTTCACCCTGGTCACTAGCCCTCACAATCATCAACATGTGTTAGTCCTACGACTCGCCCATACTCACTATGACGGGGTGTCGGTCGATGCCCTGTGGGATGATCTCGCCAGCCTTTATGAGCAGCCGTCCCCGCCCAGAGCAGCTCCGTCATTTTCTCAGTACCTTTCGTATTGTGAGAAGCAAGTGTCTTCAGCTGCCATTGATTACTGGCAACAGGCGTTACAGGGCTCATCTATGACCTATGTGACCGGTAAAGAACTGCCTTCCACCCCCAGTCGCCTGGTTGAAGCCAGTCGTACAATTTTGTCAGTGGAACCACCTCGTGGGATATCTCTGGCGACAGTTGTGAAGACGGGGTGGGCCCTAGCTCTAAGCCAACACCTCGTGAAAGATGACATCGTCTTTGGACAAGTGGTCAGTGGCCGGTCGGTAGGACTCCCAGGTGTAGAGGGGGTGATCGGGCCATGTATGAACACGCTTCCCGTTCGTGTGAAACTAAGAGATGTTTCCATGCCGGCAATCGAGCTACTCCAGCAAGTTCAAACGCAACATTTTGAATCGCTTAGATTTGAGAGCATGGATTTTTCTGTCGTTCGTGATAAATGTACAGATTGGTCTGGAGAAACCCAGTTCGGATCCTTGGTACTGCACCAAAACATGCTGCCTAAGCTACATGTTCATCTTGGCGAGGCGGTTGGGACGCGAACCGACTTCTATCCAGAGAACTCGACGAATGAGTTTATCATTTACTCTATCCCGGGCCCCGGAAATTCCCTAGAAATACGTCTCGCTACGTCTTGGGAGGTGCTCGACCAAACTACCGCCGAGGTGCTGGTTGCAAGCATTTGCAGATGGATTGAGAGCCTCGCAAAAAGTCCAGATTGCTTCTTAGAAGCGATGATGACATAGCCATGTAGTTATCTAGAAGTCCATGATGGTCAGAAAGGACGTAATCACTCATAGAGAATGAATATTGAATCATCAAAGCAAGGCTTTTTAGATGAAAGCAAGGGAGATGCTTTAAAACATTCTAGTCAATTCTGGTCAATAAGTGTCTGACGAAGCGTTTGCATTCCATAACCTGAAATCAAAAGGAGATGCTCCGAACATTCTATTCAATTCTGGTCAATAATATCTGACACGGGGTCGATTGCATTCCGTAGTCGGGTGCAACCGTGGTTGCACCAGGTACATAATTGCCCCACATCTACTGATCTACGGCTTCTATTAAATACGATCTACAATGACGCATCGGCCCGTCCTGGCATCAGATATTTTATCCGAAGCATGCTTCAGCTGACGTCTGCACTATTTAGGCCATTGCTATGAACATATCCCCCCGTCGCCCCCTCCTTCGCCTTTCATTCTTTATTAATGCTTTCTTCCCCGACATGCATACATCCCAAGTTCTACCTCACAAGGGCCTCAATTGAGCTGCTCCGTTAGGTCTTTTCATGATGTCTATTACATGTTACACGGCCGAGTCCAGACCAGGTCTTTGGCAGGCTCTGCAGGATGCTGAGAATCCCCTGAACCTCGCATGGCCCGTTTTTTTGGACCAAAACTTTACGTTCAAAAAATACGTCCCAAAGCTTCTAGAGATACAAGGTCTTTCTCGCTTTCAATTTGCGGTTGTTGAAAAGAGCGCAGAAGGAAAGGAAGTCGTCATCGGATGTGGAAGATCAGTTCCTTTCTTCTCACCCGAGCTACATACGCATCTCCAGCTTAGAGGAGGACAACGGTCCTCATTTTCCCAGGAGGAGATTGAAGCCGCAATTTCCAGTGCTCTGCCCAATGGAGGCTATGATACAATTTTGGCGCGTGGGATTGAGCAAGCTTCACGGCGCCAACAGCAATCAAACCTTCGGTTAAATTCATCACGGTCTTTGCCGCGGCCGTCTTCTTCTCGGTCTTCTCCGTCCGAGGCATTCATGTCATCTTCTTCGACATCATCGTCGCCAATCACCTCGCCCTCTTCGTTCTCTTCTTTCTCTTCAAATAACAGTCTAACTGCCGAGCAACTGAGAGAATCCTCCAGTACATGGCTTAACACAGAAAAGCCTAACGCTCTCTGTGCTTTATCCGTCACGGTGCACCCGGAAAAGAGATCTCAGGGCTTTGCGGAGATGATCATCGAGAAAATGAAACAAGCCGCTCGGGAAGCGGAGTTGTCTGTTTTGGTTGTCCCATTGCGTCCCACGTGCAAGCAGAAGTTCCCCATGTTGAGTATGTCAGAGTATATCTCTTGGAAAGTTCCAAATTCTGGAGAAAAAGAAAACGGAATCGATTATCCATTCGATCCGTGGCTCCGGAAACATGTTCGCTTAGGTGGCAGGGTGATTAAGATAGCTCCACGAAGTATGGTTGTGACCGGTACTATCCAAGAATGGCAGGAATGGACTAGCGTCAATTTGGGCTTCGACGAAAACAAGGATGGAGCGATGATAACCTTTCCAGGTGGTCTTGTGCCCCTGGAGTATCAGATGAAGGAAGATCAATGCATCTATACTGAGCCAAACGTGTGGCTCTACCACAACCTTGGATAACTGCAATAGAACAATATTTTCCCACAATGCTTGGTACAATATTGCACTCATGTCCCTTCCATGTTTGTTTACAGAACAGCTCCTGCTCGGCCAGTTTTTGAGTCTACGCCTTGTACGCTCTGGTCGTTTGACCATTCTATTTGTAGATCGTCAAGGTGTCGCTCTCCGTAGATTATTTTTCAACCTTGGAAGATCTTCTCTGACTCGCTCCTTCTATTTCTTCTCCCAGCAACCCGTTTTATTTTTTCATTTGTCTCTGAAAATTTTGTTTTTTAGAGCAATGCATATCGGATATGCTTCAAAAATCCGATCTTTCGAACCTGGAGCACATGTTAATAACCGACGCCCAGATGCCTAAGGCCTCAATCCCTCGACGGCATCTCTCTGATCAAGCATTGTTGAAATCGAGAGAGATGATATTGAGATTAGGTAGTTTCAAAACCCCTTTTATAGAGAGGTACCTTATACCTTCCATAATTACGACTATCTGTCATATCAAACGTAGTATAAAGCGGCTCCCTAGAGAGTTACAGTGGTGTCCTGAAACTAGTTACCTGCTTAGGCGGTAGGTAGAGGGTTTCAGACCTTTGGAACACCACCGTACATGGAGATACTGTGTCACAGCGGGATCTTGTACGCGTTCTATAGAATAGAGTTCCCTGGAAGCCTATATAAAACCACTTCCGGAACCCATAGAAAATTACGTAATTTCCCTTGAACATTTGAGCATCTAGAAGCATCCTTATGGTCCACTTTCCATCTATCATCTTTTATTATATCTCAACAGGGGGGGAATGCTCCCCATCAGTCTTCTCTGGTTTCTTGTTTGACCCAGATCCTGAAAGCCAGAGAGTTGACACAGCTGTGATGGCGGGCAAAATCCCAAGGGACAATACCATGGTGTCCCAGCCATAGCGACTATCAACAAAGCCCCCAAGTATTGGACCGACAGTAAATCCGGTGTAAACGGCCATTTGCTGGATGCTGAAAGTCTGCGCTGTCGCACCTTTCTCCCCAAAGATGCCGGGAGTCTTTTCTGCCATCTCCTCGGCCACCTTCTGCATCTCCACCAGAAGGCACGGGGAACTGCAGTTGTTGAACGCCCCAAACAGAGATAGTAGTGCGAAAAAAAGAATTTTTTGTTGCATGGTATTCTCGTGAACAAATCTCATGCAAATCAAAGAAGGGGTTAGAAGAGTGAACCCCGAGGCTGCGACGATACGGGTCCCGAATCGATCAGAAAGATAACCTAAATAGTTAATATAACGAAGTTCTCATTATTGAAAGGAGAATCGCATACCACAAAGAGGTTGGAACAGAACTGTTACAGCAATTGGAAGAAACGTGAGCCCAGCGCCGAAAGTATTCCAATGGAATGTATCTTCCACGAAGACTGGGAGTACCTAGAAGTTCAAAAAATAAAAATAAGCAAAACCACCTATCATAATAGTGCACTGTAAGCAGTTTGAACGTACAGAATCTAAAGCCGTATTTAGAAGGGACTGTAGAATCACCGCCCATGTAGCAATAAGGATTCGTGGCTGCTGCAGAAGCTTCCATATGACAGTTACCTTGCTCGACTTCTTTTCAGAAGCCTCTCTGTCCCGACTTAAGTATTGAGCTTCATTGTTGCTCTCGCGGCTCTCTGAGAATAACCATTTAGCCGCAGTTTTCTTTTCGACGATCAATAATCGCAGTATAAGATCAATAGCCACGAGGCCAAAGGCCACCCCGCAGAATGAGTAATAGCCGGTATTATGGTAAATAACTCCACCCAACATGGGACCCAGTGTAAATCCCAGCGTGAAGGCAATGTCCACATAGCCAAGTACTTGGCCAAGACTATTTCTTGGGACAGTGTCGCTCACAATGGTAAACGCAGATAGACTGACCATAACGTTCGCAGCACCTTGTAGAATCCTCGTCCCTATATACCAAGAGATAGAGGAAGCAGCGGTAAACAAGGCCATAGATGCCAATAGAAAGAGAAGACCAACGAGAAACAACTTCTGCCGAGTCTTTGCCGCATCTAACAGATAGCCAAAGACAGGAGCAAAGCAAAAAGCAGATACAGCTTCGGAAATTAGAACAAAACTAGTCCAGCGTTCACCTGTTTATGAGATTGCGTCAGCTGTGAGTGAAAATATCGCAGAAAGGCAAAGAAATTGTTCAAATTAGACAACTTACGATCTTGAAAAGATACCCCAGCTCGAGTAACCAAAACACTTGGCATAATGGGAACAATCTTTCGTAGATAACGTAAGATTAGAAGGTTAATTTAGGCCTCAACGAGTATCAATTTTACAGTACCATCGCGTAGAGAAAAACATCCTATCGTAAGAATAAAGCTATTAGCATACTTCGACTGGAAAATTGGCAAAGGTTTGCCCGACGCACAGTAAACAGCGATAACGAGACCGTCAAAACAATGAACAATCGAGATGAACGCGTCTCTAACAAGTAAGGGCGCCGTCTGCTGGTCGGCTCGCACCATGATTTAATTGGGCCCATCATGATCGACTGTAAGGACGTGTTTGGACAGAATCGGGCATAAAGATACAGGGAGGACACCTGTGGTGAGGAGCAGGAAACATGCGACAGTAACTGCGGTTGAACATAGTGCAGTGTAGACTATGTAAATCTGGTCTGTCCATTCCTCGCCTTGGATCGGTATGCGACATCTCAAAATATGTCAATAGGCCAGCTTATTGGTCAGCGTGTGGAATGTAGATGAGACACGGGTTTTCGCTGTGAGCCGAAAGGAATATTACTTCTCAGGAAGATCAGGATGAGGCTGCGGGACTTCAGGTGGCAGACGAGCCTACCTTTCCTTGTACGTCGGCATTGTGAATAAGTTCGTGACCCTGCTTCATCTGTAATGCCACTCGTGATGCGCGATTATGACAACTTAGGCTATATGACTTTTGTCTTCAATTTTCAGAATAGACAAGCTCTGATCTTTTTTAACTTTGCTTGTTCTTTATCATATTCATCCTCGAGACCGGTATACTCTCCTTTTCGCTTGGGCGCGGAAATGATGTCACCATATTAATGAAGGCTGCCCAAGTCTAGTGTTCCAACTGAAGGTCACAGGACTAGTGCATTCTATTACCTCGTTGTGTGCTTTCCATGGTTATATTTAAGTGCGACATGGACCAGAATTTCGTCACGGAACCACACGGCACGCGGTTGCTTGAACGAAAGGTACTTAAGCACATGGATGTGTTACAGTGAGTAAAAATAACATGGTTTTATTTTCAACTACACGGCCCTCAAATAATCTTAAAGTGGTTTTTCACCTGCAAATCCAGATGCCCGAAGGTCTTTCATTCTCCAAAACTTCCCAATATTGCTGCTCCTAATAACGACTCAGACTCTGACACTCATAAAAAACACAAAGATCCTTTTTTTGAAAGGATTTTTGAGCGCCATCATTCTCAGCCTTCCGATAGAAAAGACTCACATAGTAGTGAGGAAAGCATCGAGTCGACACCCAAGACCTATGAGGACTATCTGAAGAAGGATGAAGAAGAGCTTGAAGAGTACTACAAGAATGATAAAGAGCTGGAAGCTAAAGGGAAACGTGCGGACAATTAACGTGATTATTACAAGTTCTTCAGTGCTAAAGCAGTCAAAAGATGTTTAGTGACTAGCGTGGGAAGGATTGAATTATTTTGTTCCTTGTGATAGCTAAAAAATTTCTTGCATTCCAAAAATTCAAACTGTAGACGTTTCACAGGCATAGTATGCTGATTGAGCGTGTTGAAAACCCATTCTGAGCCTAATATTATAAAGTCGTATGGGGATAATCTTTCCTAAGATATAAAATATATTTTCGTATTTGTTCGTCTTGCAGATCAATGGGGTGGAGTTATAGTTTGTGAGCTTCTTCGATCTGATTGGATCTGTAGCTTAGCTTCTTTGGGAAGCTTTGGAAACTAAGGGGGTTTTTTTTTCACGGTCATTCGCTTTTGTCAATTTTGAAATAGGCCAGAAAGGTTTAACTCTTGATTGCTGCCTCTGTGGCCTTTTGCAGTCTCTTTCCGAGGTCCTGGTCGACACGGGAAAACAGTGCTGAAAAGGTAGGTCAGCCAAGTAATCTCGAAGAGGTCGAGATCTAGGTATTACTAACCATACACATCATTCCGCAACTTAGCAGACTCAACCCCTTTGAGAGAAGCAGCGATATTGCCAATGGTTCGATCTTGGTGTCCAGAATCTCGACCGATGACTTCCCATAAAGCCGCAGGCTGAACAAAATCGTCATCTGTGATGTGGCTTGTGTAAGTTATGACTTCCCCAACCCACTTCTCATGCTCTGTGTGAAGGCTGATTGACTTTGGGCTTATTCCTTTCATCTCAGGGTAGAACTTGGTTGGTTGCAAAGAGGAGTTGACATAGTTCGGATCACCACCATAATTAGAATCGAATCGCATCTTGCCATCTCTTTCGAAAGGACAGTAAACCTGTACCTTAGCGGCATTCGTGGGCAGCATCTGGTAATTAACACCCAAACGATATCGAGCTGCCTCAGGGTAGGCAAATAGTCGTGCTTGAAGGACTAAGACGCAAATGAGCCTGCTGTTGGCAAGACAATATGTGAAAAAAGGCTAAAATACCTGGATCAGCCGATCCTGCAAACCCTGGGACCATGGTCGATGGTGAGAAAGCCGCCTGCTCAATGTCCGCAAAATAGTTGCCAGGCTAATGACTCTTAGTATCGGCAAACATAGTATTGTATCCACCTAAGTCACACTCACATTGCGGTTCAGCGTCATCTGGCCGATCTGTCTAAGTGGGAAGTCTTTATGCGGCCAGACTTTGGTCATGTCGAAGATGTTCCATCTAAAGTTGACTGCCTCAGATGGGTCCATGACCTGGACGTAAACGTTCCACTTAGGGTAGTCTCCTCTTTCAATAGCCTCAAACATATCCTGAATCATGTAGTCTGGATTCTCGCCTGCAATTTTAGTGGCCTCCTCTCGGGTGAAATTTTTGATCCCTTGTTGCGTTTTAATGTGAATCTTGATGTATTTAAAGGAGCCGTCCTACTAAGGTAAGCAACAGAGAAACTTAAAAAAAGATCTACTAGACCTCTCACCTCTTTTGTGAATTTATATGTGTGTCCACTGTAGGAGTTCAAGAATCGCACGGATTGGGGAGTTCCACGATCACTAAAAAGATGCAGGAGTTCATGGATTCCTTCTGGATTACCCACATGGAAACTAGAATTTGCTTTGTTAGTTATCAATAAATTTTTGAACCTTGAAATAGGCCACGTACTCCCAGAACTAATTAAGTTATTAGCAGTTCAAAATATACTTTGCATTTCTCGCACCTACCATGTTTGGGTCAGGAAGATGGCTCTTTGGATGTCTCTTGTGAGAGCGATTCATGGAAGGGAATTTGATGGGATCTCGAATGAAGAAAACCGGCTAAAATAAAATGAGACAAAAGATTACGTCTTTTCGTTCTTGGCTTTCACCCACCGTGTTGTTAAAAACCCAGTCTAGGTTACCTTCGTCGGTGTATAGCTTCATGGCCCATCCGTGGACATCTCGAGATGTATCGGCAGAGCCTGCCTCTGGACCGACAGTAGAAACACGCATCAAAAATGGAGTCTTCTTGCCAGCTTTGTTGAGAAAGCTAGCGGAGGTGATATCTGAGCAGTCTGAAGTTGCTTCAAACTCTCCGTAGCCGCTAATATAAAGAGAGAAATGAGTTCGTCCACTGGTTAATGCGGTATATTGTTTTAGCTTACCCAACAGCCTTGGCATGAACAACACTAAACGATAAATATAATCAGCTCAGTCTCTGCTACGAAATAGGTATAGCATTGATCATACCGCTCTGGGATTCTTTCGTGGGAGAAATGCGCCAGAGTTTCAATAAGCTGTGTGTCCTGTAGGAGTCCAAGCCCAGCGCCCTCCCGATTTCGCATCAAAACAGCAGTGCTGCTACTTGCGAAGGGACATCCTTCATGGAGTCAGTTTAGCTATCCTGAATATGATGGTCTGAACTCACCTTCGGCGAGAGTGTAGTATCGTTGATCGGACATGTTGGAAACAATAATGTATCATTAATGGATATAATTTGAACCTGACTACGAGCGATCTGTTCATTTATATTATGGTGTATTGTTGGCATTCATTCACAGTGCATGTCTGCGTTCTCCATAGTCAATTACATCATAACAGACGCTCCATAGAGACCGACCCGTTGTAGCTGGTTTAACTGACATAAAGGTAAATTCCACGTCATAAATGCAGTTATACACGATGATCGGCCAATTATCGTCGTACGATTGTTGATGCTTTTCGAAAATGCAGATCGGTTACCGAGGGTATTGTAGTCGAAGCATCATGCGAAGAGGCTCTTCCGCATCCGACCGCCTTTTTATCTTTCTTCAAACATTTAACCTTCGGAATGATCTCACCACCGCGTAAATAACTATTTGGCATAGAGAAACGAAATGGAAAAGCATAGACAAGATGTGGATCTTGGTCTATCCTCATGAATCCAGATTGCCGTATAACGCAATTGGGCCAGTGCGGTTATTGACTCGTGTATGCTCCACAAGTACAGTACATTTGATCGTAGATATGTTGATAATTACTCCCAGATCTAGTGATAGGCCTAGCCGATAGACTTGAGCTCGCATATTGGAATAAAGCACGTGCAGTAAAAAATAATTACCAGTGTAGTACAGAAGTAGATTAATCCTAAATAGGTTAATCAAATACCCGAGGAAAGATGGAGACGGACCCAATCTTCGGCTCCCCAGCACGGATGCGGGAATTGGTCAAAAAAAGACGATTCGAACGAATCTGACCAGCGCAAACCTGACATTTTCCGAACCATTTGATGTAGATTATTGAGGCACCCTTGTATCTTCAACGAACTCGTCATCAAGTTTTGTTTGTTTGTTTATTTTCTCTTTCCTATGAATACAAATGACTATAGTAGTCATCAGCAAGTACTAGAAGCCTTTTTCGGACATTGAAATAAAATTAAATAAATCAATTCAGCAAAAAATAAAAAAAAACGAAAAACTAAAAAAATTTCCCTACCTACCAACTTTTGAAGCTATTTACAAATACCCCCCACGTCTATCGATCGTATAAAGTGGCTGGCCGTCGTCTCCATTGACCCATTCAAGCTCTGCCTCTCTTCTCTGATTTTCCTGCTCCCTAATTCGGTCTTGGCGAGCCTCTCAGCACTGAGGTGGGGACGCCCTTGGCAGGCTTCGGCCGTCCGGCGGGCGCTTAACGATCAACTTAGAACTGGTACGGACAAGGGGAATCTGAACAGCCTCTCAAGCCGGTCCTATCCGATCAAGATGCAAGATGCGCAAGATCTTGCGAATAACAAAAGGACACAATTAATCAAACAAACCCCTCCAAACTTAGTGAATCAATCATCAACATCGCGCGGGTCATGCGTGTTCCAGTACTCTTCGTACTCCTCCTGGGTTTGACCAGACACCGCATCGTAGTGAGTAAGCGGAGCCAAAGGAATTCCAAGCTGCTCGAACTTATCAAGACGCTTTCTTGTAATTTCCCTCTTCTTATTGACGCTGTAAATCTTGATTCGATGGGCGGAGGATGTAACGTGAAGGCCCCAGTTCCATGCCGCGCGAATATTTAGAGGTTGCGTATTGAGAGAGTTGTCCCAGCATCGACAAACAATTTCAATCCAACCCTCAACCTCACAAGGAAGATCATACTCCCACGTACGCCACGCCCACTTGCCCTTTTTGGACAAATTTCCAGGCGGCACCTCGTACCAAGTGAAACCTCCGTCTGCAGATAACTCAACTCTTTCGGGCCATCGGCCTCCACCGGAGTAAGCCCAGCCCTTGCATCGGATCTTCCCTACATGCACAATGGCTTGCTTGGTCCATGGAGACATGATAGCGGAGCTCACCGGCATCTCTTGGATTTGAATGCCGTCTGTCGGGCGCTGGTTGTACTTGCCCACTTGCTGGTTGAAATAGAGATATTCTCTGCTCTGGACTGGGGCAAGGGACGGATTCTTGATCGCCTTGATGCGGTAGAGCCATTTGACGCTCCGAGCTCCAATATATCCGAAAACGAGGACTCGTAAAGGATATCCATGGATCTTGGGTAGAGGCTCGCCATTCATTTCCCACGCGAGCATGACCTCATTAGCTTTGACTTTAGACCATGGTACGCTGACCACGTAATTGCAGACCTCAAGATCCTTGACATAGGTATCGACACCATAGAGCTCGAGATGCTTGGCTGGGCTGATGAGGCCGCCGCAATCCTTGATGACCTTCTTCAAGCTGATACCCACATAGCGCGCTGTGCCGATAGCACCTTCAGCCCACGGTGCTTGCGGAACCTCATCACCCTGTCCACCATACAGTGCAATCTGCTCAATTCGGCGAGTTCCTGAGCACTGGATAGTGACAGTCTTCTCCATCCGGGGAAACTTGCTCGCATCCATGAGATCGTTCAATGTGTAACGCTGCGGATGCTGTACCAGCCCATCCAAGGTCAAGTCCCATTTGTCCTTTTCTATGATAGGGATGCCTCCATGATTCCGCACAAAATGGAGCGGATTTGGCGTGATCACTTTAGAGGTAACTAGTCGCTTGGGGGGCTCTCCATTGTAAGGGAATTGCAGAAGGTGCAGCATGTCTGAATGCTTCTCACGAAGAACTGTGCGCCAGGAGTCATCCGCAACAGAGGTGAGCTCCCCGCCAAGCGCAGCGTGCCATGCTTTGAAGTCATCACCGGGAAGAACAGGGTTGGTTCCTGGTATTGGACCGAAATTGAAATCGGGGCAAGGTGGGAAGGTCTGAGATGTGAGAATTTTGTGTGCCTTCTCCTTTTTCTCGGGATAGTTTTCCCACTCCACATATCTATTACACACAAACGGTAAGCTCTGTACTTCCTCAAATTCCGATATTATGCCATGGGAAACAATACCCTTTCCATCCTTGCCGCTCTCGCGCAAATAGCTTGGTACGATTGCCGACCGAGCGAATAGCCTCCTCGTCCTGCATCAACTTCGCAGGCCGCGGTGGATACAAGTGAAGAGTCTCACTTCCAGTTTGATCAAGGATAGGCAGCTTATGGCCTTCCATCCCCTGTTCTATCTTCCACTCATCGGGGCGGTTGGTTGTATCCAAGCCAGCTTCGATTTCCATTGTGGACACAGGTTGACGTCGACTTCGAAGAGCAATATCCATGGATGAGAGGAAGAAAAGCCAAAAAGTGCATTCGAGAGCTACTAGGTTTTGGCTTTTGTATTAAATTCCCAAGGAGGTGTTTTTGACCCTTTAATGGACAATTGAGTTCAGGCGCGCCTTTTTGTTGACGCGAACATTCTACCCCAGAATTAGTTTTTGTTGCGCTAGAGGAAGGGAGAATTCCGACAATTGACTTTCAGCCAAAGAATTCCCTGGGTTCAGTGGCTCTTTTGCCGATTTGGGAGTTTTTTTGCCCCTAATGATCTCAGATCAACATGCCAGTAGTGGTTGATCCCTTCATTTCCAGTGACCCTGGGAAATTTTTCCTGGAACTCAATTTCCCGGAAGTACTAAGAACAAAGAATAGTAACAGGCCAAGCTGGAATCTAGGGTGACTTGCAATTAGTTGCGAAAGATTCTGGGCCTATCCATTCCAACTTCAAGTCTGTTGTAAGGAGTACTGAGACAGTAAGGAGTACTGGGAGAGCGGTGGCCCCGAAGGGCGAGTATTGTTCACCTCTCCACCAAACTATGGCCTTCGAATTTCGGCGCCCGTCCACACCCAAATTATCAATTTAATTGATCGCATGTAAGTACACGAGGACGAGCAAGGTCAAGAACTTGTACATGGGGCTATTGTTCAATCGCCTTATCAGTAGGGATTTATACTCGCAAACCGCTTTGTCACATAAGTTATCCTTAGCTACTTAATTAAATGTGTATATCACATATTCCTTAGTTTCGCAGCAAGGCGAAAGCATACACTAAGATTTGTCTCGCTCCAAATATCATCTTCCGTCTGCTTTGGTCCTACTAATCAGAACGAGTAAAAGCCCAGAGCGGCGAGAGAATGAGCAATGTCCAACTGCCACACGAGGACTGAATCAAAAATGTAGCATTGGAAATTTAGGATACAGGAACTCTCAGTACAGTCAGATTCGAAAACAGACCGACGTTCGTACACACGCTTCTAGTGGTTGTAGCCGGCTCCTCGTTGCCAGGAGGTGGAGTTGTTTTGCGAATTGTAGCTTGTCGACATCGCTGACGCGCCCACAGGGCCATCGTAAGCTTGGGGCGAGGTCAGAGAACCCTGGGACCGGTCGTAGCTAGAAGAGAAGAGCGGCATAGATGGGTCGACAGGCGACATGGGAGGCTGACGAGCATAGTCGGGATGGACGCCGGCGTCGTTTGCACTAGATATAGAGGCGCGATCATCCTCAAACGGGTTGTGCTGCTGGTAATCTCCCTTCGACCTGTTACGAGCACTCTCACCCAGGGCATCCAACTCGGCGTTTCGATTGGTCTGCGGCTTGATGAAGGATCCGCGGTCATCCCACGTCGGCTGAAAACGCGTGTCTGGGTTCTTCGAGAATAGAGCATAGCCAGCCGCAATTAGAACAAGGATTAGGAGAACTAGGGCGAAAACTGCGTTGTACACGAAGAAGATGACACCCATGATACCAGTCGCCATACCTGGCGGGTTGAATACATCTGAGAAGACTAGAATGAAAATCGCGTTGAGGAAGTTGACTGCAGCAATTATGATGTTGAAGACGTTGGTTTTCTTGTCCATCCATGGGCGTAGGATGGAGACACCGATTAGCATCGCTGCTTCAAGAATGACAAGAGCCACAGATTGTACGATAGGGGCAGATTGGCTAAGACCAATAAACATTCCCTTAGCGAGAATATAAGCGAGGACTAGCACAATAAAATAGTATGCTGTCGCACGGTATTGCACGTAGAGGAAGCCCCACTTATTCACGTAGGTAGGGTCGGAGTATAGGATGTAGGCCGGGTTCTTGTGAAGGATTATTGAGCGTCTCGCCAATCGAATCACCTTCTGGGATGCCCAAATAAGCACGATAAACAAGGATAGAAACGTTACCGCCGCTAGGACAACCTCAGCGGGCGAGTCTCGCTGAGTAAACTCCCACATGCAAAGAACGCACATTGGGGGGAAGCCAATTAGACATAGTCGGAATAGGATACCACGAAGGACCACCTTCCAGCTATTCCTAAAGTCTCGGAATTTGCCACTTTGCATTTTGCCGTGTCTTGCGAGTAGCTCGCAGATCCCCTTGAAGGAAATAACGATGATCATAACGAGTAGGACGAAGACGAAAAGGAAGATAAGACCAGTTAGGAAGATATTGGTCTTTTCGATGTTTGCCCTGAATCCAACACGGCCAATACCCCGTACGACCACAAGTTTTTGGGTGCCTGGTGATTCCCTCTTGACGAAATAGGTCGTAGCTCTCTTTAGGAACTTCACCACAGGCTCCGATAATGACTTCACCGTGGGCTCTATTGTCGTGTCAAAGAGGCCACGCTTGCGGCGTTTAAGAACTTCAACTGATGTGGTCGAAAGCTCTGATAGTAGACTTGCAGGGGTTCCACTAGTTGATCGTTGATACCAGGTGCAAATCGTTTCGAGGAAGCCCACATGTATGATTCCTATGCTCCATTGGAAGTTCTGAGTCCATGATTCCACAATTGGAGGCATATGGACTGAAATCATGCCTATCATTGCCTGCCCTTGCATGAACCCGAAAAGGGAGAGGACATTAGCTGCAACGTGAGTCGCAGTGTTGGAATGTCCTAGCCCGGACGTAATGGCAGACGCTGCTAAGCCTAGACCAGAAATGACAGCAGTAACCCAACCGACTGCTTCCTGGTAGACAGTTTTGCCGTTGGAGAGATTAGCCTGCACACACGCAATCTTCTCCTTGGTCTCTTTATTGTAAAGGACGACCTGAACGGACGCATCGAGATCAGGAACGGTGTATGCGATAGTAGGAATGCCTTGGACTGTTGACTCCGGGACGGGGATATGAATGACAGGCGGCTTGATTACACCAACGCGCATCGGGCACAAATCCACATGCTGGCTCATGAAGCTGCAGAGGTCGATAGTCTTCTGCAGCGCCTGGTAGCCATAGGCAGTAAGCGTGAGTTCGGCCAGGATGAAATCGTGGACTGCGGAGTACCCCTTGAAATTCAACTCCAAGCTGTGATTTCCGGGATAGAACATGACTTTGAAGTAGGTTGCCGTGAATTTGCTGCTCTCCATACAGACGCTAAGCGCGTCGGACTCGACGTAGTAGACCGCTGACGCCAGCGGCGCCAGGCCGGCGACGAAGGAGAGAATTGATGTCAACCGCATGGTGACGGAGTGACCAAGAGTTAACTTGCGATTCAGCGATGGGAGGGACGTGGAAGGAAAGGGAGGAAAGAGGAGCGAAGAATATGACCGCCTGATTGAGTAGCACCCGCCCCCCCAGATCGGGCCCTAAACCGCATTCGTCGGTTTACGCCTTTCCTATTCGAATTATCCCCTATTCTACAATTATCATTCTATCAACTAACCCCGCGAGATTTGCTTCCTTGGTGGTCGAATTAATGTGAGAAGCGAAGTCGACATCGGAGCGCGGTTTTATCTCTATATTATAATTCAACAGCCAGACGAAGAGACAGTCGAGAAAGGCAAGGGTGGTGTTGTCATTGAAGAATCCAGATTCAACAACAACCACTGGGAATCTCTCAATCGAAGCCTCCTCTGCCGACCGATTCAAATTTTTGACTGTATTCAGTAGTAAAGCAAGCATCAAAAGGGATTTTTCACGTCAAATGCATCTGGATTTTATAGCCGTACGTCGAAAAAGATGTCCACCTCTCCAAAGATCAATCCACTGATTTACTAGACCAGGGTTGGACCTGTCAAGGTCTACAAAGCGACCGAGAAAATTATTGAACCACACAATGCCACACTTCAAAGTGGATCTCCAGGTTCTGTATCGGTTTCACTCTCACCCAGATACCTTGAGCACTCTGTCCCCGAAGCGGCCCAGCCAAACACATCGAACATAATACCGACCGTGACATCGCTCAATACAGCAAGCCCATCTTCCACATTCGACTCTCCCGACCTTCCACTGCCTAACGAATCCAGGAGCATTCATGTCCTTATTGCGGATTATAACTATACTGATCACAAGGATATCCCCCCTTGGTATGTGATTATCTCGTTCATTGTGTACCATTAATCTCTTCATTGTCCCTGGCTGTATAGATATCCCGATGCCTTTCATGGACGCCTCCTGTCTACTAGCTAGATCCGCCAATATGAAAGAGAACAAGGGCCCAGCCCCCTCCCGTATCCTGGCTGTCACGGGGATCGCTTCGGCCTCAATGCAGTAGCCCTTGGCACCGACTGTAGGGATCAACGACTAACATCTTTTATTGAATTTTGAGTAAACTTTATAGTCCAGCCACTTTCCCTTCACGAGCTCAAAAAGACAATCATGAACCTTGCGTAGTGGTTGGGAATACTGTCTAGCGTTTTAGAGGCGATGGATGATCCTTTTACCATTTCCGTCAACCCAGACAAACACTGCGGGGTAAACAACTAAGAGTGATTCTTTACGTCAGTGCCCTGGCAGAACCGCTTGATCCAAGGACGCCCTAACCTATATCTGCGGTTCGACCCCCTCATCTTGCCGTGGCCCCACTTAAGACTGCGGCATTGCGTTTTTCCCGAGGAACCTAGGTCGGCAAGCTGGAAAGAACACATTATCACATGGACAAACCCCTGTTTGCTTATTCAAAGCTTCAATAATAAAAAGATCGGGAGATCCCCACCTTCATTCTTGTTTGTTGCTCCAACAACTTCCCTTTTGACCCTAAATACCATGGCAGCGGCTACCCCAGACATCCCAGCTGGCTGGCTCGGAAACCTCAGCGCTTCGCAAGAGGAAAAGCTACGACAGTTTTGGAGGATCTTGATGCAATCATGGGACCCAAGCATCCCTGCGATAAGCCGTGAATCAAACGGGAATACGACGGGGCGTCGACGGTTTTTCTCCCTGAGTCGACACACCGAACCTACCGAGGAGGAACTCTCTGCAATCCCTGAAAACCTGCTGAAGACGCTAAAAAGCCTGGATGCAAATGCAACCGAGATTAAAGCTGTGGGGTCGCTTCTGTCCAAGCTGCCGGGCGACGATCTCCGAGCTGCCTACCTGACAATCCTCAAACAAGACCATCCCGACGCGCTGTGCCTCCGATTCCTACGCGCAGAAAAGTGGAATGTTCCCAAAGCGTGGATCAAATTTGTCCGGGCTTTGAATTGGCGGGTTAACGAATACAAGGTGGACACTGAGGTATTGCTCAAGGGCGAAGAGCATAACCTGGCGAAGTCACGACAAGCAGAGAGCTCGGCCGAGAAAAAGGATGGCGAGGGCTTTATGCTGCAACTCCAGACTGGCAAGGGCCATTACTATGGTGCCGACAAATGGAACCGTCCCATTTGTATTATTCGAGTGCGCTTGCATAACCCGAATGAGCAGACACAAAAGGGGTTGAACGACTACATCATCCAGTGCTGTGAGACGGCTCGGTTGCTTATGGTTCCTCCAGCAGACGCAATGGTAAGTAATTACAGCATCTTTCCGGAGAAAATATAGCTAATTCCTACGGATAACCAGTCCATTGTTTTCGATCTCACTTCATTCAGTCTTTCGAATTGGGTAATTTAGCATCGTATATTGATAATTATACCTTCCACCAGCTGACCTAGACATATTCAGGACTTCCCCCCTGTCAAGTTCATCATCGACTGCTTCCAAGAGAATTATCCCGAGTCCCTCGGTGCGATGATTTTCTACAACGCGCCGTGGATCTTCTCCGGTTTGTCTAGCATCTTTCCGAAATAATTCCTATGGCTGATCATGAATCCAGGCTTCTGGAAAATTATTCACGGCATTCTCGACCCAGTCGTTGCATCCAAAGTGCATTTCATCAGCGGCGCGAAGAATCTCGAGCAACTTCTCCCCAAGGAGCACATTATCAAGGAACTTGGTGGTCAAGAGGATTGGGAATATGAATACATTGAACCTGAGCCACAGGAAAATGACAAACTGAAGGATACCGACACGCGAAATGAAATACTTGCACGAAGAAACAAACTTGGACGTGAACTTTTCGGCCTCACCGCAGAGTCGATCTCAACACCTGAGGCTGAAGGGTTGAAGGATCGCCGAGATGAGGTGATCCAGAAGTTGAGTGAGAATTATTGGGAGCTTGACCCTTTTGTACGCTCTCGTACTGTCCTGGATCGAACCGGCGTTATCAAACCTGGGGGAAAGATTGAATTTTACCCTGAAGAAGCTCAGACCCAGACCCAGACCCAGACCCAGACCGAGGTTGAGGCTGAAAAACCGAGTGTTATGACAGATCATGTGGAGGAGACACAGTCGACGGCAGTGGCTGCTTGAAGGTTGTTTTAGAATTTTTACTACAATATCCATGGTTTCCTTGTTTTCTGAGATTTGATTAGATCTAAGGATCTACTGCAGCTTAGCCTTTATCACAGCCCAGCTTTCCAAGTTCCAGCAATAGAAAGAAGTCAATAAAACAGTGGGTAGGCATCGATTATCGTCCTGCAAATTTGAATCTGGGTCCATTAAGACTTTTGACTATATACTTGCCAAAAACATTCTCTCTAGGCATTCTCCATATGTAGAATTCTCTCTTCATCCTTTGCTTCCAGATTAAGCCGATTTTCTGCCGCTGCAACGTGAATCTCGTGCTTTTGCATCCGGATCAATTCATCCTCCGGGATATTCATCAAGACCTTCGGTCCGGAGAATAGGAGATCAATCTGCTCCAGAGTTTTTCCTTTTGTCTATCATAATAAAATGTAAGAATCAAGAATATTCAGAGCTCGGGGGAATCAAACTTGCCTCTGGATAAAAAAAGTAGATCAACGGGATAAAGCCCGCATTCAAAACCGCAAAGATAATATAGGTCTTATACCCAATATTTGAAATTGCAGGCGGAGTAATCTCCGCCACGATGAACGTAAACAGCCATGTTGCTGAAGTCGAAAGTGAAGCCGATTGTGAGCGCGTCACCAAAGGTGCGTATTCTGCAGTTAGTAGCCATGGCCCGGGGATCCAGCCTACTCCGAAGCAGAAGTCATAGAAGAACAGCGCAACTGTGGCCACGATTCCTGGGGCGAAAGCCACAACGGAGGTTGTGCCTGCCAAAATGCACATCCCCATGCACATTCCGATTAGTCCTCCTAGAAGAAGAGGTCGGCGTCCTGTTCGGTCGATAATGAAAATTGGAATGAGGGTCGAAAGGTAGTAAAACAAGCTCAAGAAACCTGACATCAAGCTCGATAAGCGGGGGCTAAATCCAACACTCTTAATAAATATGTATGGGGCATAGTATCTAGCCTGCGTTAGAGTAATCTTCCGAGATTTCAAAATCCACCTACGTGATCAGATTAATCCCGGTCAGCTGCTGCATAATCATGGAGCCCACGCCTAGCATTGTTCTGTGAAAAATGCGTTGTTCGCCATTGGAAAAGACCGTCCGGATGGGCCTAAGGGACCAGACGTAAGCTTTCTGTGCGTGGAGATTGTTAGAATTGCAAAATACTTACCCTTTATTTCCCATTCGCTCCTGAGATAGCCTCTCCTGGGCGATGGCAGTGGCGATCTCCAGTCTCTCTCTTTCAGCTGTCTCAACACCTTCGTGCTCGTATAAACGCATGAGAACTTCCATGGCCTCCTCGGTTCGATCGTGGGAGAGAAGCCACCGAGGTGTCTCGGGGAGAAAGGTTATCAGGGCAATAGTCGACAAAGCGAAGACAATCTGAAGAGCAATTGGGAATCGCCACTGCATACCACTGTCCACAAAGCCGAATCCATAGTCGACCCAGTATGCTACTGCCACTGAACGTGCGGGATTAGCAAAAACCAAGACAAAAATGTAAGTGGAACCTACCACCGCCCTGGTTTTTTCCGCCGGTTAGTAATGAACTCCTAAAATCAAATAAGAGGAATACATACCACGTTAGTTGAAAGCTCTGTCGTGATGAACTTCCCCCTGGTCTTCGCCTGGGCAAGTTCCGCATGCCACACTGGAATCGTGGACGTTATAATCCCATTCCCAATACCCGTAATAATTCTTCCAACCTGATATCCAGGTTAGAATACTAATCATTAACCCTATACGTGGGAATACTCACCATGAGTTGAGGAATGTGAAAAGCTGAGCACTGAATGATAGTGCCGACAGCAAGGACAAAAGCACCAACGACAACAGTCCGTTTGCGACCCAGTCTCTCGCCAATAAACATAGTCAACAAAGACCCGGCCCAACAGCCGATATTGTAAATGGCTACCACAAGACCCTGGAGCGTTGAACTACCATTGCTGGTTGTGGTGTTGATGGTGGGGAATTGCTTGGTAAAGGCTGGACCGGTAATGACACCGCCCATTACTCCTTGCTCTATGAGCTAGTTAGAGCTGAGTAGTCAACAACGCGACAGATGGCAGACTGACCGTATCCGAAGAGTACAAATGCGACTGAGCAGGTCAGACTGATCAAACGCGAGAGGCGTGGACCCTTCAAACTGGAACTCCCTGTCATCAACATCATGATTCTGATATAGACAAGGCTGGAATGTTGACTAGGCCGAACAAAACTGAGGGCATCTCGATACTTTTAATATTTTGGCGCAGTTCGTGTCCACTTCCCAGCTCCCCACGGGGTACAAGGTGGAGAAAAGCTTGGAAATGTATCTCCCGCTATTAAGCTCTCGTATTAGACCTGTTATATACTAGTCTCCGCTCGGTTCGGCACTCTGGTTCCAAAAGGATTTGTCTGCGTGGGGGAAAACAAGGCTCGGTGCAGTCCTTCCATATTTGGTTTAGTCAACGTGGGGATGAATCGAGTAAATGCAGAGATAGATCGTTCTTCTTCTGCGTGAGGGGTCAATATGTAAGATCTGACCATAAAATGAGGGTCATAAACGAACAAGTTCACCTATAGTTGCCTTCGCGGTCGCATGCATATATGTGCTTGCAGAATCCTTACTGTAAGGGTATTGGTTGACGGACATAAATCGGGGGAAGTTTCAAGGACATGCATAGAAGACAAGCAGGGCTATCCGTGATAGGGCGCTGCAAACTGCAGCAGCAACCAACATATAGACATTCCTTCGACAATTTTTTTTTGTGACCGCCTAACGAAGGCGATGTTCCATTATTTTCCCGAGATCCGCGGAAGAGGATATCCAGTGTGCACGACCATTTTGGTAGCATATTTACTAGATGGTTCGGGGACAGGGCTGATCGAGAATAGTCGGTGAAGAATAGGAATTTGCAAGAACCAAATCATTCGTTAATGAATCAGTAAGAATCACCGGTTCATTCGGAGACTGATTCTCCGGTATTTAGTACTAAGTGCTCTAATAACTTGCTTTATAGAATCATTTCCGTTCCAAGAGTGGGGTTATTTTGAACTTGTTTTAGCTTCATTATCCCCGCGATCATTCGTCGTAGCTCTATGTTGAGGTCACTTTTGTGTGTCCAAGATGGCGTGCTTGAGAATATGGATGACCCCGCCAATCTGGGTAACTAACATCATCCGAGTCCGTAGTCAGTCAGCCTCGGCCCTGGCGATCTTTTCATGCGGGGAAATTTTTATCCAAGACGCCATCTCTCTTCATGGATCCCGAAGTCCGAATACGCAAGCGCATCCCGAAATCCTGCAAGCGCTGCCATCGGCGCAAACAGCGCTGCGTCGGGGTTCCGACATGTACGAACTGTGAATCCGCAAATCAACCATGCTCACGAGCCGAGACCGCTCCGTCATGGCACCATGGCATGTCCAAAGGTGCCCTGGTTCATAGGATTGAGACCCTTGAGGCTCAAATTGCCGCCGTTCTGAATCAAACACCAGAATCAACGACCGCTCAATCCTCGGGCGCAAGGGAAACCACAGTGTCTCACCATCCAACTGCGCAAAAAGGTCAACTAGGTGGAGTAGTTCGCTTTTTGACCTTTGGTCATGAAACAGATGGAGAGACAGCCTATCTCGGTCCATCGTCGGGTCTCTCCATTGCAGAGAATCTCGGTCAAATAGTTCACAGCACGGTCGGAGCAAAACTATTGCCCGTCAACTCCAGCGACCAAAAATCAGAGCCATGGTGGGAGAGCACAGAGCGAGAGAACGTTGCACCTCCTGATGACGCCGTGGGCTCACAGATTCTCGACGCATACTTCAATAACATGCATTTACGTCTTCCTTTCTTGGACCGCACAGAGATCCTGGATTTACATGCGAAGAGACATCAACCGCCTGGCTCAACACCTCAAGGTCAATTTGAGAAGTTTAAGCTTTTCATGGTCTATGCAATTGGGGCAACTATCTCTCAGATGACTGAGACGTACAACTCAACAGCCCCCAAAGTTTACCTGGTCACAGCCCTACAATTCGATCCAGCTCATAGAGAGTCACTCTCGATTGCAAGCATCGAAGCAATGATGCTTTTGGTCTTATATAATCTTCGATCAACCTCCAATTCCAGTGTGTGGTACATGATTGGCTTAGCTATGAGAATTTGTGTCGATTTTGGATTCCATCGTGAAGCCCGCTACCGCAATCTGAAGCCACATGAGGCAGAGATGAGACGCCGTCTCTTTTGGAGTGTATATTTGACTGAAAGATACACTGCTTGGGCACTCGGTCGACCATTTAGTATTGCAGAAGAAGAGATCGACACCGTGCCTCCGCATAACCTGGATGATTCAATCAACAATGATGACATGATAATACAGATACTCAGCAACAATGCGAGCATACATGTTCAGTCACATAAACCTACTATTGGGAGGTTTATTGCTTCGATCCAACTGCATCGCATTGTCTCCCAAATTCATACCCGTATATACCGCGTCGACAAACCCGTTTCGCAAGTCTTGCCAGAAGTTGCTCCTTTGATGGCCTCGTTGCAGGATTACAAGCAATCTTTACCTTCTCTCGACCTCGAAGAGAAGGACTTTGTGCACATGCACTGGAATAACTCTCTCCGAATACTCATTCAACCATTTCTGAATATTCTGCAACCACAAGATAAGCTCATTGACACTTGTCTCTCAGCCTCGGGTCAAATGTGTCAATTCTTCAAGAGACTCCAACAGAGAGACTCTTCGGGGTTTTCCTTTCTCCTTGTCAACTCCGTGTTCATGGCCGGTCTTACCATGTGGTGAGTACCTAGTTTGTTCGCTTGTATAAAGTCTCATTCTTAAAAAATTCACAGCTTTTGTCTTTTCCGGTCACCATGTCTTTGGACAACCACGGTGTCAAACGACTTACGCGCTTGTTCGTCTGCACTCTTTGTGATGGCAGAGCGCAACCCAAAGTTAAAGAAACATCGTGATGGTCTCGAAACTATCATCAATCGAGCGATGGAATTTGTTGAAGAGTCTGCAAATACAAGACGCGCAAGTCAAGTTCTTCCAGCTCAGGGCCATTCAACGGGTGAACAATCTATGCATCACACTTCGCCTCATGATTCTCTCGGGTCACAAGCCCAGCAATTTGTCCCAGATAACCTGGATGGTACGACTACGGAGCTATTTGATATGCATACGCAGGGTCTATTTCCAGGATTCCAAGACTTTCCTATGCAATTCAATGATGGACTTACAGCAGTGAATCCCAACGTGCTGCATCCATTCCAGGGGATCTTTACCGAGGACTTTTGGACAGGCGATACATTGAATCTCCCTATGCTGGAGGGATTTAACTGGCAATTTTAATAAATCACATTAAATAACAATTTATTCGTATTTTATCCATGTTAAGTACATAGTGGATCATTCTGATTGAGAAATGATTGGAACCAATCTGCAATAAAGCTATAGAATGTATATGCCACCCCATTCCTGTGGCTTACTGATGGCAAGGAGCAAGGTCATCCATAATTCCCAAGTCTTCACGACGGGACTTGCTTTCGGGATCAAAATAAGGTACCTCTCCAACCCCAACAGCGCGGTTGCCACTGCGTGTGCCGAAGCCGTCGTGGTCACCCGTTGCAGTGTGGAAAACACTTCTGTTGTCCCAAATTGCTATACGTTCTTCAGTATCTTATATTGACTAACAAATAAGAATATAGCACTTACCAATGTCATTGGGCTGGTTCCACTTGAGACGGACTTGGAGATCATGACCATAGGTGATCAGGTCGTGGAACCACTGCAACATACTTGCACTCTCTTTGCGGTTCAGGCCATTAATTACAGAAGGAAATGAGCCTATTCCAACAATAACTTAAACGTCTTGTTTCATGAAAGCAGAAGAATACTGACCAACGGAAAAAATCGACTTCCAGCCTGTAATCGGATTCGTCCTCACGACCTACGCAAGGATTAGAACTCCAAAGTCATATCCAAAATAAGAGGGGAAGGAAGGTCTTACCGGATGCACAGCAAAAAGGTCTGACCCGACATTTTTCGGCGAGCCTCTCTCCTTAGTATACATCGCAAACTTGCCGGACTCGGCCATACGTCGGAACCCCTCCCCATCATAGACAGCACTAAGAGTCTCCAGGAATTTCTGATAGGGCTTGCTGATGCGGTCATAGATCTCATATCCAGAAGCCCAAAGAGTGTCGCCACCGGTCTCAGGGAGCCTGGTCAGACGCAAAGAAGAGAAGTCCGCAGGAGCGGGCTCAAACGAAATATCGTTGTGCCACACAGCGGCCATCTTAGTGTAGTTTGTGTTCTTATAGAGTTTCTTACGACCCTCGGAGTCAATTGTGCTGATTGCGGGATCTGGGTCTCCGAACTCGCGCGCGTCGTTTGTCACTGGGTGAATGTGTAGCCCGTGGTCGGAAGGACGGCCGGTGAGCTGACCCATGCGGATGATGAGCTCTTTTTGGAGGTCGTTGGTGAGATTGTCCTGGGCGCGGAAGAAAACGACGCCTCGTTCGGCGACTTTCAGAGGCTTAGCATTTGTGAAAATCAAGATTGAATGGAATCATACATACTCATGATTGCCAGGTCGCGGATGCGCTCATCCGCATTTGAAGCGTGCAGGATATCATCCACAATGTTGCACGAGTCTTTGGTGAACTCGTTGCCGATAACAGGAGTAACAAGAACTGGTTTAAACTGATCCAGAGATCCCGATGAATTAAGGCGAGTAGTCGGCTGCATGGTGACGGTTGTTGAAGTGGTCGGTTGGGTCCGAACTTGTGCGAAGCGTTGCTGGAAGAGACGGCTGGATATTTCTTGCAGTTTTATGGTTTTCCAAGAAATTATGTTGCAATAAATGTTTCCAGTTGCGAATATATGCGTCTTGTAAATAGATCGCTCTAGAGACACATTTTTCCTCCATATATGGAGGGATATTGGGTTCATCGGCGATAGGAAGCGTTTAGATCTGTTTACAGTGAGGCTTAACGCCGATGCGCCGAAATGTAGGCCACGCTTCTGCGGGGACAATTACAAGGCCAGCCAACCAGATTTCCCCGTGGGTCTGTTCTCGAACCCTGATGCACTCATTACCCCACAGGATACAGGATAGCTCACTGTTGACAGCTGCCTTGGCAGCCGAGGAGGAGGATTGCAATAGAGGGGCGTGATATTTCACCATCGTGCAGCTCAACTCTTTACTGAGATTCGTAGATAATGCATCTAAGCGTGACCCTTCTTTCATTCGGTTTTACATCTGAATCGAAAAGTTGATCGTGGAGAGAGTTATGCCGAATCTGCCGGTTTTCACATACACCTATTGAGATGGAAGGACCTCCTCGGGGCACATATCAGAGAAAGTAGATAAATAACAAACAAAAAATAGTCCTTCTTTCTATATCTGTCTAGAAGCCATACTCTATCCTTCTTGTTCAGACACAATTGACCCAAAATGGTCTACAAAAGTCGGAGACAATAAATATTGATACAGGCTTAGCGTACAACAGACTCAGCCAGATGGAAAGAAGAAAAGAGTGGGTATCGGCACAAAGGTCAAGGATGAGGGTCTCGGCGAGTAGTTTTCGTCCGAACTTTTGGCATTGTTGTCGTTGCACTTGTCTCTGTGACGGCTTACTCGGCGCGCATTTTGCGGAAGAAATCCATGACGCCCGTGAAGACGACGAGCAGGATACCACCACCGGGGCCAAGACGCAGGACCTTGGGGATGAAGCCCTTGTACAGGGCGCCGAAGCCCTCCTCCTTCATGACTACGCCGAGAGCGGGCCACGCCCAGTTATACTTGGGCACCTGGCCGGCGACCTTGGTTGTGTTCTGAATGCGGGACTTGACGACGTCCATCGGGGTGTTGAGCATCGTACCAGCAATACCACCAACGGTACCGGCAATCAGATCGTTGCGGGTCTGCTGGCTCTTGTTGCCGGGCTCAGGCGGGGGCAGCTGCGCGCGGACCTGGAAGATACAGCCGAAGTAACCCGCGTTCCACAGGATGTGGCGCCACAGCGTCGACTCGAGGCCGTTGTACATGGCCAGAGGGCCCTCGGTCTGCACGATCTTCTTGACCACATCAAGCATGCCGTTGTACTTGCCCGCCGATGCCTTGTCCTGCAGGCGAATCTTCACCAGCTCGAACGGCACCACCACGAAAGCCTCCGTTGCTCCAGCGGTCGCGCCGGTCAGCGTGGCCAGACCCTGCGTCTGCTTCTCCACGCCAAACAGGCCGCGGTAGAAGGTGCCCCAGCTGTCATTAGCGGCGAACTTGGTCGCACGCTTGGGCGCTTCCATCAGAATGGGCGCCGAGATACCACGGTATAGACGGGAGAATCTGTGGGGTTGGTGGTCAGATATCGGATTAATAGTGTTCTTCCGGAACGACGTACCCCTCGTTCTTCACAATCTTGCGGAAGCAGTCGAGCATGCCGGTGTAGTGGTCCTGGCCCGGAATCGGAACGCCGGACTGGAGCTGACTGTAGGGCATTATTAGCACACGTGCGCTGGGGATGCACCATCGACCCCACTTACACTCTTGTCTTGACCACATCCAGTGGGTACCTGCATATCGCACATTGTTAGTCCATTCCAATTGAGTGTTCGCATAACAAGGTAGAGTGGCGTGGAAGCGTACATGACCAGAATCTGTTCGTGCGGAGAGACAACGTATTAGTCAAGGCACAATCTCACGCACGCAGCCCGACTTGATCGACGCCATCGGACCGTAACCCGGGGACCGAGAAGAACTTACCTCCGACACACCAGCCACCGCACCGGCGGCGAATTGGTAGATGAAGGGCAGGGGTGGCTGCTGGTTGGACGACATGATGGGCAACCGGGGGACCTGATGACCTGGGGGTTGTTGGGGGTTAGTTTGAGGCAAATTTCAAGATTTCAGCCAGACTAGAGGATAGAATTCTTACCTAACAGACCCAGAACGAGGGATGGGGGAATTGGGAGAAGAAGGAACGAGGGAAGAAGTGAAGTCGGCAGATATCGGTGATGAACTCCGATTGCGTTTACCCGTGTGCTGACTAACTATCCCCCGGGTTTGTGTGGGGTTTGTTTTCTTACTTGCTCTACAACAACAACATCCCCAGACCACCAACGCCAATCCCCAGCATTCCAGGAGATAGCCGGTTGCACCCATTCGTTGCTTGCTCCTTGGCCACCGTAGTCGCCGCCGTCGCCGCCTTCGCCGTGCAGCTCGAGCCGCAAACATACCCGGAAGGACAACAACCTCCGCCCCCGGTGGCCGCACAGCTAAACCAACCCTTCGCGCATCGTCCTCCACCTTCATGGTTCCCTGCTGCTGTCGTGACAGGCACTACAATTGTCCTGCCATCAGTGGTGAGCGTCGTCGAAGATGTCGTAGGACATGACGTGGTATCGCAATCTCGACCGGTCTGGCAGCACCCGCCATGGTAGACGGCCGAGCAAGCATAGAACCCAGTCGGGCAGAATCCCTCTCCCGTAGTGGCGGTTGAGAGGCTTGTAGGACGGGCCGGTGGGACCAGACTTTCGGTTGTCGTGGTGCTGCTCGTGTGAGATGAAGACGTAGAGCTCGTATGGGACGAAGACGACGACGAAGACGAAGACGAAGACGTAGAGCTCGACGTACTTTGCGGCTCGGTCGTATACGTTCTGGTGGATACCATCACGGTCGAGTGGACAGTCACGGTGATGACGGAGACGTAGGCGCCTGGATTGTAGCATTCAGCAAAGACATACTGACGAACCTAAAAAAGATTTCGGTACTTACATCCTCCCGGGACACACTCGTAGCCAGGAATGCAGCATCCACCACCCAGCCCTTCGGAGCACGTCGTGTATCCGGACTGGCATGATCCAATCTGTCCAGAGCATGTCTGCCCACTGGGGCAGCAGCCCATATCTCCCGACCCCGTATCTTGGACTGACACACAGGTCTCTCCGGCACCGCAGCAGCGATTTGGCCGGCCGATGGACGTGCAGCCGTAGGTACCCGTCGGGCACTTGAAGTCCCGGGCGTGCAATGGATTGTCCAGATCCGATGGCAAAGATGGGGGTTGGAGAGGGAATGACCGCTCCAGAAACACTTCCGGCGTCTCGTCATCCATGGTCTCGTCGCTGGTCTCTCGCTCTGATATCCCCTGGACATTATCGAGAAATTGCCAGTAATCCAGGAAGAATTTCTCCCCCTCGTCAGTGCTCATCTTTCGCACGCCTTGCGCGGGCGTCTCCGCCAGTCGGGAAATTATCTCGGCATTGCGATGCAGTATCTGCTCAGCATCGGTTGACAATGTGATATCATCGATTGATTCGGATACAGAGGTATTCCCTTCTCTCTGGGCCTGGCAGGTTGCCAGGAGAAAAGTGAGGGCTGGTAGGAGCAGCATATAGACACCGTCTGGACGGGTTTGGGAACCCCGTCAGACTCTCAGATTGCAGGTTGTAAGAGATGAAAAGAATTTTCCTGTGGGCAGTCAGTTTTCTGTTATGTCATGCCTACAAACAAAGCTGGGTGGCAAAGGTGTTATACAAGATCTTGTTGAGACTAAGCCGCGGTGGCTGGAGATATATTTCGAATGCGGTGGTGGGATGGGTGAGGTCTGTGGTGGGGTATGACCAGACAGGATGATCAAACGTATAAAGACGATAGTTTTTTTGTCTTGTCCAAAAGTAGAAAACAAGATTGTCAGTCCAGACAAAGAAAATCCGGTCTGTTGGGTTGAGTGGGTGGTGCGCAGGAAATGCGATGGCTGGGGATCGGAAGTAATAGCCCTACTACTATACTACCACGCTCCAATTAATTCATTGAAAATTCGCTGATGGACCTGCTATGCTATTGTATCTCATTAAAAAAACACATTATACTGGCATTAGCTGCAGACCACTAAGGGGCCGGGTATCGACAAAAATAAACACGCCATATGCACTGCAAGCGGTATACTGCAAGTCCAGGTGAATGAGATCGTGGAACAACACCCCAATGCCAAAGTCTCTCTCTCATACACATCATGCAATTTGAAACCCCTGGTATTTAAACAAGAGACGAGAAGCCTAGAAGGATCCAGTCTCAGCCTGCTCCTACTCAGGCTGGTCGGAAGATGGCGACGCTTCGTTCTTGCGGCCGGGAGAACCTTCAGATGCGGTTTCTGCTTCTCCCGAGCTGGTTCCCTCCTCCTGGCCTTCCGATTTCTGTTCTGCCTGGGCGGCAGCTTCGGCAGCCTCCATCTTGGCATTGATGCCCTGCTGCCTCTCCCAGACTTCCTTGCGAATGCGGTCATCCTTTGCTTTGCGCAGTCGTTCCGCCTCTTCGACGCCGCCGCTCTTCTTCAGCTTGCCCTCTTGGACGAAATTCCCGAGTTCCTTCTGGAAGAGACCGATTCGCCGATTCTCGAGTTCCTTCTTCCGGGCCTTTTCTGCTCGCTCGATAGCCTCCACCCGGCTCTCATGATTAGGCTGCAAGGCGCGGACCTCGCCGAGGACGCCGTCTTTGGCTTTCATGGGGTCAATTGTCGGATCGATCCCCAGAGTTCGGGAGGCGGAACGTGCGGCGGGGGTGCCGGCGCCGCCATTGACGTTGCTCTGCGCCTGCTCTTTGGTGGCCTGCTCCACCAATGCAAATGTTTGGGCTGCTTTCTCGAGGTCGTCCTGCAAGTCGGCGGCAAGGTCCTCTTGCATGGTAAGCTGGTCACGTTCCTCACAGACCATTTGCAGTTCCTTCTCCCAGATCTTGGTCCAGATGGGCTTCTCGCGGCTCAGGAAATCTTGCATCTTCTTGATCTCCTTCATGACATTGCTCACATCTCGGCTGACACCTTCCAATTGCCTGGGCAAGGGCCGCACGCCTCTTGTGACTACATCCTTGCGGAGATCCTCCACCAGGTCTTGGAGATCATCCACACGAGCGACAAGCCGCTCCGATTCCTTGGCGAGCTCCTTTTTGCCTGTATTGACACGGGCTCGACCGGCATCACCTTCGAACGTCGGGATAGCAGCCTCCTCGGCAGAATTCTTGACCTTGCTTGCCTTGGCCCGCACGGAACTCATTGAGCTCGTAATGTCAGATGTGAAATTGGAATAAGTCTGCCGCAAGACAGCAAGATCGCGACGAAGGCTCTGAAGTTCTGCAACCTGACTGCCGCTTCCTGCGATTGGAGCTGTTCGCCTGTCACCGAGAGCGGGAGGAGCGGTGACCGAGACCGGGGGCGCGACCGACAAGCGAGCCATTTCTTTCGCCGCTTCAAGCTGCCGGTCCGAGACGCGTTGAATGACGGTCCCTTGCCCGGCAAGAGCCTCTTTGACGCCCTCAAACAGGAGCCGCACGCTGCCAAAGCCGTCGTCGAAATGTTTCTTGACCTCGTCCAGGGTGTCAACATTTAGAACGAGGACCGAGCGGTCTTTGACATCGCTCAAGTCTTCTAGCTCATGTCGAATTCCCGAAATCGGATCTTGGACGTAGATCTCAGGCAAGTCTGCCCCGTTGTTGTGTGTGTTCCATGCGAATTTCTCAATGAAAGCCAACTGCAGCCGCCCAATAGTGAGCTCTGCAGCGCCTTCTGGAATGACATACTTTTTGATTTTGCTCTTGTACTGCAAGAAGAGAGTCAACTCCTTTCCAGGAGAGGGCTGCTCGGCCACGAATTGAGAGACTGGCGGAGGTGTAGAAATTTTCGTAGATAGCTCGAGGCGGTCTGGCTTCGGCGTTTCTGGCTCTGGCACCGCTTCAACAACTGGAGCCTTGGGTTTTCCTGACTCGGCGTCCCCAAGGGGTGCCGGTGCCGCGGGTGGCTGTGGAAAGCCTAGCTGTGGCGTCTCAACGGTAGTATCCTCAGAGCTATCCTTCTCTGATGCAGTAGATTGATCACCCGAGAGTTCCTGGGCTGCTGATGCTTCTTGCTGTGTGACCGAGGGGGGCTCGGTTGCAGTCTTGCTCTGCTCTTCTACTACTGGATCTGGGATACTCGCAGCCGCCTGTGCCGCTCCACTCTTGGAAGCAATGGAAGACTGTTGTCTCGTATGCGCATATGATCCCCGCAGGCGGACTGCGTTCAAAGACTCGCGAACATCCCGGCCACGGTTCGGAATAGGGGAATTCTGGGTCGGGAGAACCGGGACACCGTTGGTGGAGGGACCCAGGTGCTTCTGGATTTGATATGCAGAGAAGCGACGAGACGCACGTCGCTCCAGCTCTCCACTTCTTTGTAAAGCACCAAGGGCATCGTCCTGTTTCGGCTGTGGGGGAGGCGCCGGGAAGCCTGCGGGTGTATTGGGAGTAGCCACCGCGCCGCGAGGAGTAAGAGCCGCGTCAACAATGTCCATCGGAGAGCTTTGTGTGAGCAGTTGTTGGGTCTCCCGCCGCGATGCCTCCCGTTCAGAAAAGCTCCCTCTCCCACCATCGGCTGATACGGGCGCTGGTGAAGGCACGGGTGAAGCTCGAGACATAGCCTGCTGGTCGTCCAAAGATCCACTACTGCCATATCGCTTAGCCGACCGTCTTGGTGACTGCGCAGCCGCAGGCGGCATAACGGAGGCGGCTGTTTCATCGTACAGTTGTCCCATGCTGGGTTGCCCGTCCAAGTTTCCGGCACTGGCGTGTCGTCCCGGCACGGGTCTGCCCTCCTCGCGCTGTTGTCGTGACCGTAGCCGTGCCTGTTTCTTCTTCAACCCTTGCAGTAGATTGACAATTATGTCGCGAATCCGGGGGAGGTAACGATCGAGGCTCTGCGGCGATGCATCTTGGCTGAGGGTGTCTTCCAGGATCGTCCGTAGGAGGTCTGGCACGGGGCCCAGATCCGAGGTATCGACGCTGATAGCATTGAAGGCCCGACAGGCCAGGTTGAATTCATACCCCAGACGCACATATACATCGGACACGTCGTTCTCCGACGCTTGTTTCCGAGACCATTGCGTCAGAGTCTCCAGGAGTTGTTTCGTGGCTACCAAGAGATGGGTTACGCTCTTTTCGATTTGGGAGATCTGTTTATCGGGCTGTGGGCGCGCACACACACAACGTCAGCAACCTTATTTCAAGACAGTGAAATACACCGGAGACACGTACTGCATTCTTGCTGGACCCTGGTCGGGCCGAGGCCGATGAGCTGCGGCCAGACTGGGAGGCCATCGTAGGGTCGCTGCCCGACAGCGGGTACTGGGGGGGAGGGCTCTGAGGAGGATCCCCAGGGTAGTGTCGCTGAGACCTCGAGCCCGACGGCGACTGCATGTGCTCTGCGCGGGCGATGGAACGAACAACAATAATCAATGGTTGGGGATGCAGGAGGGAGAACAACAACGAGAAAGTGTCAGCTGACTAGTGTCCGATACGCGGCACGTAAAAGTTACCCGCCGTTGGGCGTTAGCACGCTTGGGAAGGCCATGGATCGGACCGCGGCAAAGGGAAGTCAATTGTCGATGACGAATGGATGGGTGATGGCTGATTTGTTGGGATAAATCGTCGAATCATGCATGCGTCTTGCGTCGTGCGTCTGCGTTGGTGTGAATTATTGCGCGAGTCTATGGAACAGGCTGTCGAGTCATGTTCATGTTACATTGGGAGGGCCCAACAAGCTACCTATTATTGGAAAATAGCAGTCGAGAGGATAGAATATGATATTTGATTTCCTGGGACAAAAGTACTCCCATCCTCATCGTAATCAGAGACGGTCCAGGTATACATACGACTCGGTGGTGCTATAGTGGGTCATGCCATAGCTGACAGCGGCAAGGTCCAACAGCATAGGGGAGCCCCCGAAGCAACCAACGCAATAACCACCTAGGATGACCAACTTATTATTGACAATAGTAGTCGCAGCACTGCGAAAGTTTGAAAGAGAATCAACTATCTGCTCGATTCTTATTATTGATCACTGGGCACTTGAGGTGGCACAATATAATACCAGTGACCATACCCGTACATGCATCCCCGTGACTTTTCCCAAACAGGCCTAAGTCCATCACCCATCCATCGACTTTCTTCATCCCTCGATCACCCTCGACTGCCCTGCCCTTTCTGCACTTCCCCCCTTTCTGTCCCTCTCCTTCCCCACCCCCCTCATTGACTGGACCTGTGGCTGTTCTCTCTCTGTGTGTGGTGGCTGCTTCCCCCTCTCATTGTCCTGTCCCTGTCCTGTTTGTGCAGGCGGTGTGTTGTGGATTCGTTCCTCGTCCTCGCGGCTTTCCGCCGTGCGAAGTTCCACGACACCAGCCTGCCCTGACTGACCTTTTGAGTCAATCAATGGCTTCCACCATCAACTCCATGCCTGCTGCAAACAGCGCGTCGGGCAATGCCGCCAATCCTGCGGCACAGAACTCGGGTCGTCCGTCGCTGAGACCCAGCGCCAGCACCAAGGGGTCTGACGGTCGACGACAATCAGGTAGCCCTGCGGACGGTGGAACTAGGTACGCTGCAATTCTCCACCCACCCGATCGCTTCTCTCCTTTCTGTCCGAGGGCTCGGACGAAACATCGCTTTTCCTCTCGTGGTTTCTCTCCTTTCACCCTCCTGGGGTGTGAAAGACCCGTGCACGTGCCTCGAGCTGGCAAGCTTTGTTGCAGTCCAGCATAGAATTGTGTGCCATTGAGGACCAATGGAATGCCTCGGATCTGAGGACCACTGTCCTTCTGCTGTATTTCCTACACAGCCGTCTTCTGACCGTCACTGACTCAAGCACTTGCTTCTTCATAGGCGCAGCAACTCCCACAAGGCTTGGACCCAAGGGACCAACCCCATTACCCAGCGTGCTTCATACGCATCGTCGAACGGAAACATGGCCCACCAGAGGCAGACGGGTTCCCCTCGATCGGGCCAGAAGGAATCGAACACCCCGGACAGCCATGCTCATGACCGTCTTGTCTTCCTCTTTGCTAGCTTTATCGTAAGCTTGTCACATTCTGATGACCGTACTCCACGATCAAAGCTGATTGTGTTTTAGGGTCTGAATACCACTATTACCACCAAGACAGGAGACAAATTTACCGGCATCTTCTCCTCTTCGACTCTCGAGACCAGCGATTCTTCTTTCCTGCTGAAGATGGTTCAGCGCGCCTCCCAAGAGAATCAAGCCAAAGCCAACGGTGTGAGCGAAGTCACAAGTCCATACCTGGGAACCGGGCCCGACCACAGCATGGCATTTGATATCAAGGATGTTGCGGACATCGCCGTGCCCAATGTGGTCCCGGCAGAGGTTTCGGCAAAGGAACCAAACGGTAAGACTAGTCCACGTCAGCTAATACCACATATGTGCTGACCGCTCTCTTCCCGCAGGCGCGTCGGCTGGGTTCAAGACCGATGCTGATATCTCTGGGAACCTGGCGATGCGAGAGCGAACTTTGAAGCGCTGGGAGCCCGCTGAGCACGAGGTCGATATGTCACTCGAGAGCACCACAACGTCGGGCTGGGACCAATTCGAGACAAACGAGAGACTGTTTGGGGCCAAGTCCAACTACGACGAGCACCTGTACACGACTCGCATTGACCGCTCGGATCCGGCCTTCAAGCAGAGGCAGGCTGAGGCGGCTCGCATTGCTCGCGAGATTGAAGGTACTGATGTAGACAATGTCCATATGCGCGAGGAGCGAGGTTTGGTGGCGCCAGACACCGGCGATCAAGATGAAGAGGACAAATACAGCGGTGTTCGTCGGGAAGACAAGATTTTCCCGCCTCTTCTCTCCGGCCAACCTAACAAATACACCCCTCCTGGGCGCCGAGGACCTGGTGGCCCGCCTGCAGCCGCCAGACAACCTACGCCTTCCAAGGAGGCCGTGCCGGAACAGAAGCAACCCCAGGCGGCACAAGGTGTCAAGGCCTCCGCTGATGCTGACCAGAAGTCTGCCAAGCGGGCCGTGCCTGAGAATGCCACTGCTAATGTCGAGGCTGAGGTATTGGACCACTTCCGTCAGTTTGCGAACAGTGAGAAGTTGAAGATGCAGGAGCGCCGTCGCAACCAAGCATCATATGATCGGACGATCAAGCTGAATGAGTTGATGAAGTTCTCAAAGAACTTTAAGCTTTCTACTCCAGTGCCGAAGGACTTGGTGCCGATCCTGGCGAAGGACCCCCACAAACAAGAGGTGATCATTCAACGCGCTCAACAGTCACTTGATGACACACCCACACCGAAAGCTAACGCTGTTGCTTCTGAACAAAAGCCACAGGCTCGTGGTCCCACTGGCACAATGCCTCCTGCGGCACCTTCCGATCGTCAAACCTTTTCGCGCGGCCGTCAGGGCAACCTCCCCACAGGTCCGCTTGCTGGCCCGGGAGGACGATTCCCACAGCAAGCGATCCAGCCTGGCCGCCCTGGCACAGGTATGCTTGGCCACCGCCTGCAGGACAATCTCCAACAACGAAAGGGGGCCGGTATGGGCCCTGTTCCCACTCCTCTGCCCATTCAGGATGCTCGTGGTCCTCCCACTGGCCCAGCCAGCGACCAACCCAAGGTAACGAGCCCGGTGAAGGCTCAGACCCCGACTTCTGCCGCGGCGTCCAAGTTCAACGTTCGCGCTATGGAATTCAAACCCAATCCCGCTGCGAGTACTTTCACACCTGGTGGCGCCCCCTCTGCCAGCGCTGCTGGTTCTGCGGCTAGCCCCCGACCATTCTCGCGCAACCGGTCTGTATCTCGTGCTACCACCCCGTCTGCCTTCTTTGGTGCGAGGAAGCCGCAGCCTATTTCGGAGCGGCCGTCCATTGATGATCAGTTCAATCCCGTCAAGCGCATGAAGAAAGAGAGTGCTGAGCAGTCTGACAAGCCTTATACATTCAATGGCGGAATCCCACCGCCTTATAAAACCCTTCCCACCTGGGATGTTTCCGAGGGCAAGGAGGAGACAACCTATGATCAGATGTTTAAGCAGCCAGTCGGCGCTTCTTCGGTCTCGCCACAGGGTCGATCCGCATCCAACAACCCTCATATGCCGCAGCAACACCAGATGCCATTCCAGTACCAGCAACAAAACCCGGGAATGCCTCCTTCTTCTGGCCCTCCCAATGGCCCGCATCATCTCCATCCTCAGGGCCCTCACGGCTCTGGTCCCTCTCACATGGATGATCACCACCGCATGCAGTTGTCTGCATCGTCTTCGCAAGTCTTCCCTTCTCCACGGATACAGCAAGGCTACCCTTCTCCCATGGCTCCTCACGCTCAGCTAGCTTTCGGGCAGCCGATGCCGCAATTCTATGGCGGACCTCAGCCCAACCACATGAGACAATATCAAGGTGTGCCCCAGTTCATGAATCCACAGGCCCCTATGGGGGCACCTATGATGGTCCAGCAACCTTCCAATGGTCCGTACATGGGCGTCCCGCAGAACATGTCTCCGTACAACCCCCAGATGCAAATGTACTCGCCTTCGCCAGGCCATGCCTACCCACAGCATGCTCCCCCTCCTCAGCCGCCTAGCGGCTATCCAAGCCCCAGCCGCGGTGCTCCCATGATGATGCATCAGAACTCGCAATCGGGACAACCCCCGCAGCCCATGATGTTCATGCCACCTGGTCAGCAGCAAGGACACAGTGAGTTACCCCAGCTACCTTTTGTAAATGACCGATGCTAACCTATCCCAGTGCCGCCCGGTCGCGGCGGTTATCCACAGCAGCAGCCTCATTACTCCTCAAGCCCGCACCAGTCTCATCATTACCCTCCCAACCAGCATCGGACGCCAAGCAACAATTTCAATCAGATGCCGCAAATGCCTCCGCAGATGTCCAATACCCCTGCACCTTCGGGGACGGGCTCTCATTCCGCTGAGGCTGGAGACGAAGGGAAATGAAATCCGCGACGGCCGATACCCTCGCGGGGCGCCTGTGTCAAACATCAAGCTTCTACACTCTTCATGCATTCTTCCTCTCTTGAATCGCTGTGTGCTTTAGAATGTGTGCTCAGCTTGACTCGTCTCCCTCATTAGGGTGCAGTTACCACATTTATGACATGCACAGTGAACGGTATGTGACGAATCCGTACTGTCGATAGCCCCGGTTCTGACGATCGTGCTGTCAGGTTGGACAAGTGAGCCCAGTTGTCGTATTTATCACAACCCAACTGGATGACTCGAAACCATGGTCACCCTCTCATGCGTTTTCCAGCCTGTCATCCACTGTGCAGCAACGACTTGCAGCAACTCAGAGAATTTATTCTACAACAGATATTTATTTCTTTTCTTTCCGGTCTTTGCTTTTTTTTCTTTTTGCTCCTCCCTCTTCGGTGGGTGATGCTGAGGGCTTCTGTGTTGCACCCACTAGGCTCACATGTTGCCAGTGGTACGGATTGAAGTTTTTCGTGGGGATGGATTACGCATGGAGCAGGATATGTGCAGTGGTCATCGTGATGACAACTGGATGTGATTTGTGGTGGTTCGTGGAAGTGGACGGGGTGGCCAAGCAGGGAGTTGCGTGTGGATCAGTGGATGTGGTTGCTAGCATTCTCAAGGAGTGCCAATAACACGATTATACTGTAATCGAAGATATTCCTATAACTACCTCTTATGACAACGGTCCAATCTATAAATACAACTCCAACAATCAAACAAAAACACCATCCCCCGGCGGCAGTGATCAGCTTGAAAATACCTATTCCCAATATCGATTAGCCACCACTTCATCAACTCATGAATCAAGACTCGGACAAAGGGGAAAAGCATCTCCTCAGGTCTTTTCAGTTTTATAGTTTGTCGTCATCCAAAGCCCCCGACACCACAAACCCATTCTCATTCACCGCGGTGCTTTACAGCCCGAGTCCCAACCGAGTCCAGCTTCCTTCCCTCAACAAACGAAACCCAGAGCAAGAAACAACACCACCGAATCTTCAAATCCACCCAACAAGCCAGACCCAACAGTGTTCCAACCCCGACTCTCCTTTCCTCTCACTCCTCCTCCTCGACCACTCTTCGCGCAGTTGGATATAGAGCAATGCCCACACACTGTTCGCCGCAGCCATTGGTTCCTACCCGTCCTCATGGAAGCAAAGCGGACACAGGAACCCCAGATCGCGGCGCCTGCCAACATTCACGAATGAGTGCTGGGTTTCATATGCACACGATATTTGCTCCCAAGGTCGAGGATAGCACTGCTCTCGCAGTGCTGCCCTCCCTGTAAGAACAGGACGCCGTATATCAAGCGGCATAGACCTTCGATTGCCTTTTCAGAGCCGTGCACCTGCGTCTGCGAAGAGTGGGAAGAGGAGGAGCGAGATTCCCGGGAAGTAAGAGTCGGGAATCCGAGAGAGAGGTGGATTGGCTGTAGGAGCTGTGGAGGATTTG
Source organism: Penicillium psychrofluorescens (assembly GCF_964197705.1). Classification (NCBI taxonomy): domain Eukaryota; kingdom Fungi; phylum Ascomycota; class Eurotiomycetes; order Eurotiales; family Aspergillaceae; genus Penicillium; species Penicillium psychrofluorescens. The sequence goes on along the minus strand of NC_133443.1, from coordinate 1,230,092 downwards.
TTCGACTCGTTTGGTAGTGTGGAGGTGTTTCAGAGCATTGAAGATGGTTCTTGAGAGTGTTGTGGAAGATGGGTGCTCGGGTGGTCGAGGAGCCAGTACCTTCGGCTTGGGGAGCGAGAACAGGTCGCGCGCGGGTCGTGGACTGGCGCGGTCTGACCTTTTACCAGGATCACATCATTGGAGAGCTGCCAGGGTATTGCGAGGGTGGTGGAGAATGGGGAACAGAGAACGGGACGTACCTTTACATCGGTTGTTGTTGAGTTGTTGGAAGAAGAGAGAGAGAGAGAGAGAGAGAGAGAGTCTAGACTACTGGCCTCAGGCACTTATCAGGCGCAAACCCGATAAGGCGGGGCAAAAGGAGAGCGACATCAACACTTGTTTTGTTCTGTTTTTTGCCACGACAATGGATTTCCTCAAGTCGGCCGTCGCCTCGGCCATAGCCAAGGGCAGCTCGCTTCCCTTCTCCATTGGCGACCGAGTCGACATTGGCGATTCCATCTGGACCCTGCATAATGCCACCAAGCGGGTACTTTCTTTCCCTAACTACAGATCCTGGCCCGCAAACACACCAAATGCTGACCTGTCTGTTCCCTCTAGGACGATGGCTCCGCATGCAGCGTCTTCACCTTCGATATCGCGGCCAACAAGTCGCGTCTTCCCCTGGCCAAGAACGCAGTGCGCAAGTCGCGGACTTTGCGCCACCCCGGTGTGATCAAGGTTCTGGATACGATCGAGGTAAACATGAAGCGAGGATACTGAAAAGGCAGAGTGCTTACGCGGAAATAGACCGAATCCAACCTCTACATTGTGACCGAGCGTGTGGCGCCCCTGTCCTGGTCTGTCAAGCGGAGGAGTATCAGCGAGGAGACGGCGAAATGGGGGCTTTACACCGTGGCCGTGAGTGAGCCCCCGGACGCATTGCTATGCACGCGCTAATTTCGGAACAGTCTACTCTCAAGTTTATCAACGACGATGCCTCCTCCGTCCACGGTGCCGTGCGCGCTTCGTCGGTCTTCTCAAGCGAAAGTGGCGAATGGAAGCTGGGTGGATTTGACATCTTGAGTTCCATGAAGGAAGACGAGGCCATTATATATGTCAGTTGCGCCTCATTGGTATCCTAAGGAAAGGGCATGGCCGTTATGGTACTCCCCATGCTGACTCTTTTAGACGTACGGAAGTATTGTCCCCGATGCAGCACGATACACGCCCCCAGAGGTCGTCAAAGGAGGCTGGGATGTTATCAAACGCAACCCATTAGCATCGATCGATGCCTATGGGCTGGGCGTACTGATCTTCGAAGTCTTTAATGGCCACTTCGCGGGTGCAGAGCAGGTGGGCAAGACGACCAATATCCCTCCGAGCATGCAACAAAGCTACAAGCGTCTCTGTACGGCCAACCCGAAGCTGCGGCTTAGTCCTGCACACTTCGTGGAGCAGGGCAAGAAACATGGCGGTTTCTTTCAGACGCCCCTGATCCGGTTGACGGAGGACATGGAGAGCCTCGGTCTGAAGAGTGACGCTGAACGAGAGGAATTCATCAAGTATGTTTTCTTTGCCTTGCCCCACTTTACTCTGTTGCTAAATCTTCATCTGCAGTGAACTCGACGGTCTTTCGGAAGATTTCCCCGAAGACTTCTTCAAAATGAAGGTGCTCCCCGAATTGCTCAAGTCGGTTGAATTCGGCGGCGGCGGGCCCAAGGTTCTTGGGGCTACTCTGAAGATCGGGTCCAAACTCTCACCGGACGAGTTCAATGCCAAGTTGACGCCTGTCGTGGTGCGCCTATTTGGAAATCCGGATCGAGCCCTGCGTGTTTGTCTGTTGGACAACTTGCCCCTAATGATTGATAATCTGCCCCAGAAAGTTGTTAATGACAAGATCTTTCCACAAATGGTGAGCCCTTTTCGGTTAACGAGCATTCTGGCCTTTCTGACCCTGTCTAGACTTCCGGCTTCACCGACGTTGCGCCCGTCGTTCGAGAGCAAACCGTCAAGGCTGTCTTGGCCGTCATCAACAAGCTCAGTGATCGGATTGTTAACGGCGAACTGCTCAAATACCTGGCACGCACCGCCAATGACGAACAACCTGGCATCCGTACCAACACAACTATCTGCCTCGGCCGAATTGCCAAGAATCTGAGCGACGGTGTAAGCACATACCTTTCCGGCATGGACATCGGACACTAACTCTGGCGTGTAGACTCGGTCGAAGGTGCTTGTTGCGGCCTTCACAAGGTCTCTTAGAGATCCCTTTGTGCATGCCCGAAATGCCGGACTGCTCGCTTTGTCCGCCACGATTGATGTGTTCTCTGAAGATGATTGTGCGGGCAAGGTTCTACCAGCTCTTTGCCCGACATTATTGGACAAGGAGAAGTAAGTGAATACTGTTTGTATGCTACTTCCACAACTGCTTATAACTGTATAGAATGATTCGAGACCAGGGGAACAAGACACTGGATCTGTATCTCCAACGGATACGGAAATTTGGCAGCACCATGGCGGACACGGCATTGCCAGCTTCTGCGCCAGCAGAGGGCAACAAGACAGAAGCACGCATCGGCACATCGAACGACAAATCATGGGCCGGATGGGCTATTTCATCCTTCACGAACAAGATCACAACGGCGAATGGAGAGATCCAGCCCACAGAGAACGGCAACAAACTTGCGAAGGCAGAGGCGGCGCGGCCCGCATCTGTTCCCCCGGTCATATCTTCACCCTCGGCCTCATTGGAACTTCCAAGACAGACGCTTCGGCCTGCAGCACAACCACTTGGCCGATCCATGTCAGATCGACCTGTTCCGGTAGTGCAAGAGGAAGCAGAGGAGGAAGCAGAGGAGGAAGCAGATGACGTTTTCGACGCCTGGGGCGCGATGGACGACGACGATGACGAGAAGGACGAAGATACGTTTACCGCTGCGGTGTCCACTCCAAAACCTACTTCTCCCGAGCCCACCGCAACCACCAAACCGGCCGCAGTCCCGTACGATGACGGCGGCGAACCCGATTTTGCCGGCTGGCTGGCGGCAAAGTCCAAGGCCAAAGCGAAGCCACTGCCTCCCAAGGGTCTCAACAAGGCTTCATCCACTAATACCGTGGCTCGGACTGCGACTGTGAGCACCACCAAACCGCGCGTGGCTGCGCCGGCTAAAAAGATTGATACTACGCCCAAGGATGCGATGGATGATGATTGGGGCGATGCCTGGGACTGAGGGTGTGATTCTTTTATGTTTATAGACATTGTTCCATCCTCTCCCGGACTGTGTAAATATATACCCAGTGGTGTTAGCTTGTGCGCAAAAGAAACCTACAATAATAGTCCTTTCATATATACATCCTTTCTTGGTAGATCTGCTTATCTTATCGACCGGTACCAACAGTCTATTTCTTCCTCCACCTACTGAACTGACTTTCTCTCCACCACGGTCCCAGGCAGTTTTCAGCGAGTCCCGCCTCGGAGACAGACTTCTCCTTGTCCGACATTTGCTGTTTTGGCCCGTGAGATAACTCCGACCGTGTTGGTTCCGCCAAGCCACCGTGCGCTCCCGGGCTTGCGGAAATCTTGCTGCCTCCCGAACGGCGAGCACAGCGTTATCTTATCACCGCAACATGCGCCGACACTGAGATCGGTATTTTCCCCCCAGGCCGCGACATTCTCTCCTGCCACACACCCTGTGGCTGTCTCTCGAAATGGACCAAGAGGAGGCCCCGCCACCTTACTCGGCAGTCGACCCATTACTGGCCCAGGCCAACAACAATCGCCGCAATGCCAACTCTCCGCAAGGCCCGATCCCCGGCAGTGTGCCTCGGACGGAGTATGCCAGCAGCAGCTCCCGCATTCCTGCGCAGCCCACCAACCTCGGGGCTTCGCCCGACCCACCTGCACAATTCACCTCCGCCGTGGCCTACTTCGAGGGGCGGCCTCCAACGCTCTTGGACGACAGCCGAGGCATTCTCCACCACCATATGACCATCTATCCGCGGAGCCAGGCCAAGGATTTTCCCAGACGGCCTCGCTGTTGGGCTGCGCGAGTGGACGAGGTCACCCAGCAGGACTGGGACACCTTTCTCCGCCACCTGTTCCCGCCGCAGCTAGGACTAGCAGCCTCGTCGCAACATCTGCCACGGCAGTTGAGGGCCGAGATCCAGCGAGACCGCAAGGACCGGCCGCAGGAGACGGACGATGAACGGCGGGCTAGAATTGCGGCTGTGATTGCCGAGTGGAACCAATGCTTTTTTGAACCTCGTGCGACTTGCCTCTTCTTTGTGTACGTCGCCGAACCGGACGCTGCGCCTGCATCGGCTCTTTGCCCGAAATGTTATCCCGCTACAACCAAGGTGAATCAGTCGGCCCAGCCCCAAGGTGCCGCTGGATCTCCGGGGATTTCTTCGCCGGGACAATCAAATCCTGTGTCACCAACGTCAGGGCAATATACGCCGTCACCGGCAAACCCATGGCCTGGCCAGCCCGTTCCTCCTTTTGCATATCCCGGCGGCCCTGGTATGCCTTTTGGTCCACCATTTGCTGCACCGCCGTTTGCTGGCGCTGGTGCTCCGCCGGCCAACCAGCCGCCCGGATACTTCCCGCACCAGCCACCGTATGGGAGTGCCCCACCATGGGGATGGAATCACTGGGGCTACCCACAGCCTCAGTATCAGAATCCAGGAGCTTCCAAAAGTGGTGCTTTTGGATGGATCTCTTCACTTGCATCACAAGCACAAAAGTACGGGGAGCGATTCAGCGAGCAGGCGCAGCAATATGGCGATCAAATCAGTGCTCAAGCACAGCATTATTCTCGACAAGTCGAGGACCAAGCTTTGGCACATGGTCGATGGCTCGAGGAGCAGGCAAGATTTCGTGAACAAAAGCGGGCTTTCCCACACGGTGGCTACAATGGAAGACCTCCGTGGGGGCAGTATCCCCAGGAAGCACATGGCATCCCGATGATGCCTATCAACAACCCAAGCCCCCAAAACGAAGTGACTTCGGAAAACCGGAACCAGAACGTCCAGCCTCCACCAGAACCCGAAGCCCCTGCAGCCGAACTCTCACGTCGAGGGTCCGTCAGCTCCACTTCATCCGAATCCTCTCTCAGCTCAATCGACTCTCTCTCAACAACATCCGACCTCAACGCCTCAGACCTTACCACAGTCCGAGCACAACTCCAAGCACTGGACGACCGACATGACCGCACCCTATACGACGCCGCCGTGGACCTCCGGCGGCAGCTTTCCGTCCTCCAGGAATCCCGCCACGAAGCCCGGGTTTCACCCCGAAGAGGCTGGCTACATGGGCGGCGCCATCAACATCCTCACCACAATCATCACCACCAACAAAACCCCCACGACTGGGGACGCTGGGAATCACCCGAGCAGCAACAGCGGAATTCCACCGAACGCCGCGCCATGAAAGAGGAAATGCGGGCTACTAGGAAGGCATTCAAAGACGTATTTCGTCGCGCGCGCGATGAGCAGCGCGAGCAGAAACGCTCTCGGCGGAGACAGCATGGGCGGCATCGCTCTGGTGATGGTGATCAGCCGAAACCACAGGATCAGCCATTGGACCGGCGCTTGGAGAGTCTCGCGCTGGATGGGTCTACTGAGTCTGGCGCGACGTCGACTCCGTCGGAGTCTGCTCTCCAAACTCAGAAACCATTGCCCACTGCTCCGCCTGCGCAGTCTGTCCCTGGGACTCAGTCAAGCGGTCCTTCTTCTTCTCGTTCTCAAATCCGGTCCCAGGATTCTCGGTCTGACAGTGTGGCTGATAAGAAAGGGAAGTCGAATGAGGCATCGGCCCGGCTGAAGGAGATGCTGAAGCCGCGCAAGAAGCAGCAGCAGCAGCAGCAGCAGCAACAACAACAACAACAACAACAAAGTACTGCCTCCCGTTCCGCTTCTACGGATGTTGATGACGCCGATGCGAATAAGAAACCTGTCAAAAAGGATCCTAGCACTCAATGAGATGCGCGGATCGTGGTATTTTGATTTTAATAATTGGAAGCTGGCTTTCCTACCGTTCAAGCTGCTGGCGTCACAATGAACCCTTGATGGATTCTGAATGGTGTTTTCTTCTCGTTATTATGTCTAGATTCATATTTTTGGGCTGATAGCAATCTCCATTGCATAACCACCACTGTCCCATGGTTTAGACCACCAATGTCGAAGGTAGAGATGTGTGTATGTATCCAACTTTTGTAGAGATTTCTCGTTTTATAGAAGGAAGGAGGAGGATTATAAATCTACACCATATCCCCCCTGCTGCACAGACAAGATCCAAGAACCCCGTTCAAAGTGCAGAAACGAATCACGACTGCGCCTGTGCCTCGTTCTTCTCCACCAAATCCCCAACCCCAAGCCCGCGCCCAACCTTGACCCGGATCATCTTCTCCGCATCCTTCTTCCCCAGCTCCCCAACCTCGTCGCCTTCATCCTGATCATCCTCCTCCTCTTCCTCCTCGGCATTCTCGCCCTTCTTCTTCTTCTCCGCCTTCGCGCGCTCCCGGTCCTTCTTCTCAATCGCCTTCCAGTCCAGCCACTGGTCTTGTAGATTCAGATGCATTGCATACGCGTCCTCCCCGTCTGCGTAGTACTTGCTCTCGATCTTCTCAACTTCGAAACCCAGCGTGTCTCGGTACAGGCGTAGTGCGGCGGTGTTGGACATGCGTACGTGCAGGGAGACGTAGTGCGCGCGGTGGGATTCGGACATTGCTCGTTCTGTGTGGGGGTTTGCGGGTCAGTCTTGTTGTGTTCCAAATTGCACATACCACCGCCGTTGTGTCCCAATTGATAGAAAACAGAGTAGGACTATAACACCACTGGAAAAGAAAGCAAGGAAAGAAAAGAGGAAGCACATACGACTCATTCGCATCAACCGCTCCGCAATCCCCAACCTCCGATGTGTCCGCATAACACTCAGACTCGTAATGTGCCCATGCTGCACGCCATCCGAGGGCTCCTCCTCCATCTTGGCCAGAACATACCCCACGACCTTGGGGTATTGGCCCGAGACATCGCCCGCGGCGCCCGGGCCGCCCGCGGTCGCGGTCTTGTAGCCGCCGCGCGGGCGCACGACGGCGACGAAGCTCAGCTGCGGCCAGGTGAGCGCATGGTAGAGGTAATATTTCAGGAAGTAGTTCTCGGGCAGGTTGGTGATGTTGCAGGTTTGGATGGCGGGGAGGAGGTCGATGTAGGAGGGGTAGGAGGAGAGGGGGACGATGTCGACCATTTTTGCTTTTCCGTCTCCCTGTTCGAAGGAGGGGGGGTTGGAATTGAGGAATTGAGTGGTGAGGGTTGAAGAAGCGCTGAGGTGCGATGTGCCTGACTCCCGCGGTTCATCTGTGCCTCGCGCTAGCCGGCTTGGGGATTGAGGTCACGTGCTGATAAGATGAAAGTGGCGGATGACTAATCTGCAACCGTCTCCCCTTCTGTTGGCCGCGGATCCAGTGCCTTGTAACTTAGTTTTATCAAGTAGGAGTGTACAATAATAACAATAGGTAGAAAGGCTCAGTGTTGTTGTTAATTGGATACGATAGAACGAAATCACGAATCCCAAGCGCCGTCATGCCGAAAAAAAAATAAGTCACAATATTATGTTCATCTAGGTCGTCTCATTTAAAACACACTCATCAGAAGCTGTACAGTTGCAACCACCACCAGCATGGACGTAATGCTGGCGACAGACACTCCTTGCGAAGCAGCAGATTTCATGCCGCAGCATTTGCGGTTATAGGTGACGTTGTTCATCTCGGCCGCGACTTCAAACACCGAGCCGTTGAAGTTACCATAGTTGTAGTAGTCCACCAGAAGGAAATTGGGCGGGCGGTTCCAATCCTCTGCGAAATGGGTTAGATGAAGTCATGTCGAAAAGGAATGAGGGAAAACTTACTGGTACAGTTCTCGGCCATCCAGCCCAGACTGCCGAATCCCGAGACGGCATTGGTCTCATCCATGTCGGCAAGATTGGGAATGAGCATGCTCAGACCGCCAAAGTTGAGCTCGAGGTTGAGATTGTGATTCGCCATGTACATGCGCTTCTCTGCATCCTCATGCGAAAGACCCGGGGGTCGCTGTTCCGTGCAGGGGAAGTTGCGGTTCGTCGGCGAAAAGGGCGTCTCCCACATCTGCGAGAACTCATCCATGAGCCACGGGTACTCCTTCGGCTTGGCTCCGTAGTCTAAGAAAAACACCGCGCGTTTGCCCGTGATGATCATCTCACTCAATGTCGGCCAGTCATCCAGACCCATGGGGATCTGAGGCGGAGTATAGATGTAGTTTTTCAGAGGCGAGGCCTCGATCACTTCGGTGATGTTGCCGGGAAGCACGTAATCGAAATTGCCCATGAGGAACGTGACTACATCGTAGGGGTTCTGGCTCAACCACATACCGACTGTTTCGAGATAGGCCGCCAGTGTGCCGACGTTGAGCAGGTCACAGTTGGTGTGGCAGAGATACATCGTGCCATTCTGCAGGTGGACTTGGAATTGCACTAAGGGGGGTTAACAAAATCGTCCATAGCTTATCTAGAACAAACTTACACATGCGGATGCCGTCGTCCAACTGCGATGTCACATCGTACATCTGATTAGCAGCCGCGTTGCCCTGACGCACGAACGGGCTGTTGTGCGCGGTGACCATGGTGATGTTGGAATACTTGCGATTACAGAACTCCGGGTAGTCGTTGCAGGGCCGGGTATTTTGCACTGGGGACGCCGACGGCGAGGACGACGCCGTCGCAGTAGCATTGGCCGTGCCATTGCCAAGAGTGGTTGTGCCGTGGCCGCCTACCAGGACGGTCACCCCGTCGGAGGTCTGAGTGACTACAGTGGCATTACCCGTAGCCGCGGTGGCGGTAGCATCTCCAGATAAGACGATGGAAGTGTCGTTGCTGACCATGATGGTCGACCCGTAGGTGATGTACTCCCCGGAGGGCACGGGAACGGAGGTCGGGGTCATCGTCACAACGCTGCCGTCCGAAGTAAACACCGACTCTGAGGAGGTGGTGGTGGTAGTGTCGTCGGCAGCCATGGCGACCCCCGCGAGGAGGGCCAGCACTAGTAATGGCAGTCGCATGGTGCCTGGGAGGAAGCGAGGGAGAGAAGCAGTCGCACGAGGAGGAAACACTGTCTGGTCTGCTGCCTGCGTTTTCTTGTTCGGCAACATGTTAGGCGTTAGGTAAGCGAATTCCGGGAGTTTGCCACGGTGGGGAGCCATTGGCCAATGAGCGAAGGGGTCAGGCACGGGGATGGCACAGGAACTGGCCTGGGATGCCCAAGGATAGCCAAAAATAGACCGGTAGAGACACCGAACCGAGCGTGTCGGGTACCTATCGCTACAACCAGAGCATCTGTCTCTCCTGTCCGACCAGTCGTAAGCAAACCCTCCAAGCCTCGTCCTGCAGGACTTATCACCGCCATGATGCTCCAGTGGGGCTCTCCTGCTAGTCTGCCGCAGCCACTGACGATCCTCACCTCTAGACGCGGATCCTTAACCGCTCTCATTCACCTGTCCGGGTCCGATCGCCGCCGATTTCACCATGCCAAACCGTCAACTAGGTAAGTCTCCTTGCTAATCACTCCATCCAGCCCTCCACCCATTCAACCAACGGAAAAAACAACACCAGTCCACGCGGGTCCGCTCCCAACTTTTCGTGGGTGCCTAACGTCATCCCGCTCGAGACCCTTGGGCACTCCCGGCTATCTTGTTTTTTCCTCTTTCATTCTCTTCTGACCATCCTCCACGTCCATCCTTCATCACCAACCATCATGGCCAACCCCAACGGGACCGATACTCCCGTGGCCAATGGCTCCAAACGCTCTCTCCCCTTCTTCCGCAGGTCATCCCCGGACCGGCCCATTGCTCGCCGGCGCGATGCCACTGTCCACTGGCACCGCGGCGTCCGGTCCTTCTTGTACCTAGTAGCCTGGGTCTTCCTGGTGCTGGTCGTGATTGCCAACATCGCCGACAAGCCTGTCCTCCGCAACACCTATTTCCTCTACCTCGACCTCTCCAACATCATCCCCGTCTCCGTGCCCAATGCCGTCCTGATCAATTCCATCGCCCGTACGATCGGGTTGCACGATTTCTACCAGGTCGGCTTGTGGAACTTCTGTGAGGGTTACGATAATGAGGGCATCACGCATTGCTCGAAGCCGCAGACGCTCTACTCGTTTAATCCGGTTAATATCTTGCTCAGTGAGCTGTTGGCCGGCGCAACAAGTATGTTTACTCGCCCTGCAAAGCTACCCGCAGAGAGACTAACGCAGCTATCTAGTTGCCCTGCCATCGAACATCTCCAAACCATTGCACCTGGCAAAGATCGCCTCCCAGTGGATGTTCGGCCTATTCCTCGCTGCGGCGGTGTTTACTTTTGTCATGATCTTCGTCAGCCCGCTGGCCGTCTCGTCGCGGCCTCCGCAGACCGTCAAAACCTGGGCCAAGGCCATGGAGGCCAATGGTGCGCCCATGGGCCCCCCGCCTCATCGCCGCCGCAGCTTCGTCCTCCTCCGTTCGCTGCCCTTCCTCATCCTGAGCTTTTTCACCGCCCTCTTCACGATCGTCGCCTCCGCCGTGGCGACAGTCATGTGGATCATCTTCGCCAACGTCTTTGCGAACGCAGACCCCAGTCTCAACATCAAGGCGCACGTCGGCACCCAGATGTTCGTGTTCATGTGGGTTGCCTCGGCGTTCAACTTCGTTGCCTTTATCGTGCAGTTCGGTTCCTGCTGCGCATCCTGTTGCGGCGGCCACAAGGCCCGGAAGCAGCTCAAGGCTCAGGGCGTGAATCTGCGCGAGAAGGGCTCTCCCTATCGTGAACCCAAGGAGCACTCCGAGCCCCACACTCCGGACCATCCTGAAACCGAAGGACCGTCTCGTGCCCCGGCCGACACGGAACCTCATGCCCTCTCTCCCTAATTGGATGGTGGGGTTGACCGTGTGCTATATCATCTTTCCTTGTTGGACAATTACATTTCAGCAGATACAAATTATGTGTGACGACCTCTCATCTTGCGCGTATAGAGCTTTGTGGTTTCACCTGTGATACATTCATCTTATAACTGGTAGATAGGAGGGCGGCGTTTTGGGGTTTCATTTGTTTTTGTTTCTCGTCATGGCTGCGGATTATCCGGTTGAGAAGCTGATGCAGATGTCTACGGCGTTGATGCGTGCCGTGCTCTGTACATACACATAGGATGATGTTTCGCGCCCTGTGACTTGCTCTTTCCATTTTAGTGCTCACCCCTCGCTCCCTGGGTAGAATTGAGCAGTCTATTCAATAAATCTTAATGGAAACTCCCTTTTTGCCTTCGATTCTTTCTGTCTGGTGCTGGCTCAGTCCTATGACTATTGTACACTGCCAATATCAGGTATACATTTTCGCGTGCCCTGCTATAAGCCTTACTGCTAGTGAATACGCCAAATCGGGACTAGTCCATATGTAAGATAGCTTGCCTCTCTGCATCCTAGTTCTTAGCATAATTATAATCAGCAATACATAGTTAGTTCTCCTGACCTGATCCAGTAGTAATTTTGTTTCCAACCCTTGAATAACGATAGACGAGTTTGAATGGTCACGAGGTATTCTAGATCCCTAGGATGAGACCAGTCCCATCACTTAATAGTATCTACTCGTACTCATAGGTGGTGCCGATCGATATTAATAAGATGAACTCTAATTTCGCTAGAACAGTAGTCTATTCAATCGGCTAGGTAGTGCAATTGAAGTTGACTATAGCCCGCCGTCTAGGGTTCGGATACTCGTCTTACTCAGAGGCTTCGTGGTACTTGTGGGAGCACGCTACGAAATCATCACAAAGTCCTTCTCCGTCAAAGACTAGCTACACTTATCCCAAACAGTTGTTTTGTTATAGCAAGATAAGATTCAATAATACTATGGTCAAGCTCAAGACAAAATTACATAAATAGAACAAAACATTCAAAAGCGAAAACGATATCCTTGATTTCAATCTTGATCAATATCCTTTGAACCGCTGGACACACCCTCACTAACGCTCCGTCTGCTCACTGAGGGTGTGAGTTGAAGTTTATCGAGCGCTGATAATAGGCCATCTGGATGCAGCTCGATCTCATCAACACCGAAGGACTTGGTGGTCGGCGTGGCAGACTTGAATTTTGAAGCTGGCAGCAGTGTGATCTGGGAATCCTGGCCTCCTCCTTTCTTTTTTGGAGTAGGGCCTGCAGATTTCCGACGGCGGGTTGGCTTGTAACCGAGATAGCTTCTTAAAGCGGGAAGAGGTAGGTTTTCCTTAGCATTTGTCGTCAATCTACCTGTTTTGCCGTATGGATTGGATCGAACGAAGTGTGTCCATTTCTCCAAACTTCTCAACAGAGTTTCCTTGTCGACATCAAGCAGCTCTCGGTGAAAGACCATGCACTTTTGACAACCCTCTTTCAGCTTATACTGCTTGTTGGAGAACTCTTTCAGCAATAGTTGTTCCACCTGATAGGGGTGAGGGATTTTTTCCGTCGTCGCGATCACTTTCAGCGTGCCGTAACAGTTTTTGTGAACTTTGATGCGAGACTCAGGGGCCTTCTTGGTAAAGCCAACTTTGAATTTCCCCGGTAGGTTAGAAAAACATAGAATGTAGATATACCCGTTGTCGTCAGAGCTGCGCGTAACACCTCGCTCCAAAAAAAGCGTGACCTCTTTGGCCACTTCATCTTCTTTAAGGGTGAGTGTGCGGCGTATAGCCGCAATTGAAATCGATGATTGACTAGAAAGGGTTGAAACACCCTCTTCCGCCTCGGATGCGTTTTTCTCTCCGTCGGATTCACACGACCAGAACACGCTCCCGTCTCCGTCTTCTTCACTTTCTTCCTTGGTAATTGTATCACCAGTCTCAGAGCCATAGTATTCCGCCAACTTGGAAATTATGGAAGTCCTGCTTGCATTGAACTCATCCATCCACTGTTCTAAGGCTTGAGAGTTGTGCTTCTGGTGGTTTGGGCAAATGTGGAAAATGGCGAGCGCCTGGAAGACCTCAAACTGGGGAGATTCCCGAGTGCATCCGCCAGAAGGTATAGTGAGGATGTCACGATGATGCTCAATGAGTGATCTAGCAAGACTGGATTTTTTCGGGCTGATAGGGCGCGTGCATGGGCTTTTTTTATTCCTCACAAGGTATGCGCATTTTAAAGAAGGAGGGTCGCCATGGGTCCAGTCTACCAGCTCTGCCAAAGTGCAAACGATTGACACGGAAGGCATCCTATTCAAAAAATACCGTTTCACCCGGATAGAGGGTTTCTTCCCTTCAAAACAAGATTGAATAAAATAGATATATTATGAATAGAAGCCCCTCTTGTGAGGGACAAAAGCCATTCACGAGCCTGTGGAGGTGTTGAGATTCGGGATAACTGTTCGGACTCCTGGGATATTTGCTCGGTTTTAAATCAGTGGCCCCCCAAATCCAGGGGCTGTGCATTTAGGAAACAGCACCCCTCATCAAACAACGCCGCTTCATGCACGGTATAAGGAGGGAAATGGGCTCATAATGTCCGCGTGAACGACTTTGCAGGGGTTTGGGACAGGGGATATCAAGCTATACTGTAGATAGTGACATTCCCGTGTGGCAGTTGCATGGGAAATGTGGGGATTACGGGATCGCGAGGTCTCTGATTCGTGTATCAAAAGCTAGCTAAGATGAGCGCTTGTACGGTAGAAATGGCGATGGAGGAAGGTGCATGCAGTGGTTCGGCGTTTAGACATGGGTTCTCAGCCGCTATTGCAAAGGTACGTTTCAGGCACTCGGGGGCCAAGCCACGCTGAAAAATTCCACTTGTTCAAATTCTGTATAGGAGATGAGATGGAGCATGACTCGAGTGCTATTCTAGTTCTAGCATATATTACCCCGTCATCTTTTGGCTCGAGGTTGCCCGGGATCATAATAACGAAGTTTTTCTACTTCGTACTAGGAGTGAAGTTTCACAATGCTTTGTGCCAATCTTAATCGAGCGATAGCAAATGCCAACAGAAGTGATCAAAGGAGTGAAAAAGCAGCAGATATCCCAATAGCAGTAACAAATTGTAAAGAACAGAATAACTACTTGTCAAGGTAGAAACCTGTCAGTCAGGTGAAGAAGAAGACTTCTCGAAACGGCACCCAAAAGGTACAGTATGATCTTAGGGCTCCTTAGCAATAACCATTATATTAGACGCCTTGTCTATTACTATTAATTATTCTAACACAATGTACAGTATCTTTGCGAAGATATATAAAGAGCGTACGTAGCATATTTAATGAAGGAGGCTGTATGTATTGGACAGTTAGAATATGACGTCCAAATCAACAGAGGACGAAAGGATATACTCTTGCTACAAACTGGCCAGAGTATAGTCGTGCTCGAAATCGCCTTGACCAGTATACACTGAGAAACTCTTTGAAATCAAATTGCATCCAACGTAACAAACTCGATTATATATGAGCGATGTACATGATTTTCTAAGCGCGTCCTTTGGGGATTCGCTGCTGTTGACTCCGCCACTATATCCCACTATATCTTCGAAGGAGAATCATTCGAATCCTCCGTGTGCACCATCTGACTTTTTGCCGCAATGATCATCTCCTCAAGCTTTCTCTCGGCTAGATTGCGGCTATGTGTGAAAAGCTCTACTAAGAAATTAGGGCTTATACTCTCCTTGATCACAATGCATTAGGGACGGCCCTAGATAAGCGACCGAAGAGTAAGGAATCGCTCGCATCGAGAATGATAGGAATCTCACCTCATGCTATTTCTATGGTAGTTGATACTTATCAAGGGTTTCGGGTAAGATATATCTAGTAGCAACCTGATTCCTAATTAGCTGAAGGTGTCTACGATGAGTTCCCCGAACATACTGATTTCTATAGATAGGCTAATTTAGCATCCTCTTTTTTCTTCTCCTTTCTTTTAATGTCTTCTAAGTTCGGCTATCTGACAGACATCGTCTCTTACTCCTATAGAAAGCTCGTAGCTTACGCTTATCTTTGGCTTTCTCCTATTCGGCTCTTAGCGGTGCCTATGTTTCCGCGATAAGAGCCTAGAGCGCATTATTCTAATTTAGGAGCAATTCTTCCTATGCTTTGTCTATCGTAGTAGTCTACCAAATTTCGTTCGCTTAGAAACATTAGTCCTTAAGTTAGTCGAGTGACTCTTCTCCCACTCTGAGTACTTACATCTTAAGGGTTTCCACGTGCTGTTTAGAGAAAAGAGGGGATTAAATGGGTAGAGGGCATAGGCCGATCATAGAACCCCCGCCTTCTAGCTTAAATCTTGCGGCTCGTCTAGGCTACCGCCTGTTGGGGAGACATGTCTATCTTGTTGGTTCTATGCCTTCCGCTGATTGGCTAGAGGGGGATTCCGACGATCCGAGTCGCTATCGCCTAGAGAGCCTTGCAGGTTCGTAGCTTTATGACGGGGGTTTCCGTAGATTTTCTTGATTTCTACGTTGACGTTATGGTCTATGTTGGAGGCAAGAATTGCGTTATGCTTTGCGTAGGCTGGAAGCCTCCCTCCAAATTTCTTGTAAGATGAGACGGTGAATAGAACCGACCTAATTCTATGTGTTGAACGTACAAAGTGAGTCCAAAAACAAAAACATATAACTCGTAGAGGGGATGCATGCTGGGCACCCGGAGGGGGAAAGTTGAAGCCATGAGAAGGAGAACTGAAGTCGTCCAGAAGATCATCAAGTTACCCGGCACTAGGCAGCTCCCCACATGGTTTGCAGATCCACTATACAATTCATAGAATTCCACCAATGTTTTACGCTTGGTATAATTTTCCGTTGGGGTACGTATAGTACATAGCGCATTTTTATTTCGCTCTCAATTAACACAGCCAGCTCAATAAATGATCCGCGCTAACGCCTTGGCAAGGAAAGAGTTTCTCGGTGTATATTGGTCAAGGCGGTTTCGAGCACGACTGTAGCCGGCCTCAAATCCAGATCCGGACAGTCCATGGGATTAGCATAAAACACTCCCCCAAGGCTTTCAATAACCCTACAACGCTCTTCCATACTAAACGCGTTCTTAATTCTCCCGACGCCCTTCCAATTGGCCTCCCTTCTCGTAGTGCTTAAAACCCAAATCCCTCCCTTCTCATCGCCATCACTACCCGCCCACCCCACGATAACAACCTTTTCATCGGGATCGGGACCCAAAGGATCGATGAAATGTCTCCTCACATACTCATCTTCGCTACTCCACCACATAGCACCCAGCTTGCGCATCTCTTCACAGTGCCTATCCTCTAGCGCCGCATCCTCAGAGCTGTTAGCCGGAGTGAACCGGTCTAGATGGAGGAAATCGAGTTCGACACCGTCACATTCGTCGAGTATATAAATCCCCCCAGAGCTGGGCCAGCCGCGGACCGTGGCTCCAGACTGGATACCAAAGGCAGTACGGGGCTCGGAGGTCGAGGGCGGTGTTATGCAGGGAATGTGTTCTTGTGAATCTTCTGGGTCCGCGGGGGTTCTTGATAGGAAACTGGGGAGATCCATGGATATAAAGAGCCAGTTTGCGAGAAAGAGAGAGGCGATGATAGAGAATATTATGGAGATGATCATTCTGTACTTACTTATAGGAGGCCGAAGAGAGGAAGTTGCCAGAGGCGGGGTGACGAGGGGGAGGGCGCAGAATGTATAGTTAGGTGTAGGGCTGCTAGATAACCAGCCGCCACTTTTGCTTAGCAATTACAATAATGGCTTCCCTTGGGCATATTCGAGGCCACATTTGACAGTTATTTCAGATCCATAATAATCCAGGGGCAACCGCACAGCTACTATAGCTGGCTCGATGATCGGCTTACCGGCACACTCGCTTATCTGATGTTACCATTATATATCGCCGTCTCGGTAGGCTCACCGAACTAAACAAGTATTTTTATACATGGCCCCCGGAAATTTCGGGCCACATCTAACTGGGTGCCGAGCGCGCCGATCGCGCAAGACGATCGGACAAGGCTAGCAGGCTCGTGTGGCTCGCTTGCCAGGGTCCACAGATTGCCCACGTTTGTAGCCCTTGTGTCAATGGCGACGTGACTATAACGGACGTATTAGGCGCAAATGCTAGTCCGAAATGTCGCCGGTATATCAAGCCCCGTTTCCCGGCCCAGGGTTAAACCAACAAAGAGTCGATCGTACCAAATCTATTATAGTGCGGCGCAGTTGCATGCTTTAGTGTTTTCTTTGCCTAATTTCCTATAGATGAGTCGATGAGCAGTCCGGCTCTAACGTTGAGATACCGCGTCTTGGAAGTTCAAACCGTCTCTCATACAAAAAAATCTTAACCAAACTATGAAAAAAAAGAAAAAAAAAAAAGGAAATTTCGGCCTGTCTGCCTAGTCTGAAGGATCATATGTACCTTGGTAAAAAGAGGCCAAGGCAAACATTACTAGCTGGTAGCTGCGAACATCAAAGGAAGAGACTCTTATTCACCCCTCGCAATACAGCCAGTCAGCCCAAAAAGAAAGATAAACATCACCTTTTTTTCGTAGCAACCCCGATCCACAAGCTCTCCACGTTAAAACATCGTTATTCGGTGGTACAGGACGTTCGGCTCAGTCTTCACGCCTCATCTCCTCCTCGAGAAGACGGCAAATCTCCTCATCGGACAGGTTGACCTTAGCACCGCCATAAATATCATTCGTAGCAACATCGGTATCCTTGGGGTAAGCATTAGCCTGGGTGAAGATGGGGGAAGCCTCCGTGGCATTGGGACCAGGCTGGGAAGAACTGTTGACAAACCGGGTGAGATCAGTCGCATTGATGACCGTGGCATTGGGAGCCGCGGGGCAATTGGCGGTTTTGGAAGAAGGGCTCTTGGAGGAATTAGCGAGGGTGGCAATGGCCGCATCGTCAGACGACCAGAAGGGGCTGCCGAGTTCCTTGCGAATCGCATTCTGGGTACCATGGAGGGCTTGCTGAGTGCTGATGTCCGTGTCGTCGTCGTTGAGTGCGGCGACGGCGTTCTTCGGTTCAGCCGTCTTCTTCTTCATGTTCGTTTCGCGAGTGATCGTCTCCGAGGTGGACTCCTGCTGCTGTAACCACTTGAAGTCCTTTTTTCTGAACGACCGGCGGAATTCGGTAATCTCGTTAACAGGGGCCGTGGCTGGGGCCGAAGCCGGGGATTGGGTCATCAAAGCACTCACGGGACTCTCGTTAGAGTCGCTGGTCAAGTCGACGAGAACAGTGGCTTGGGGGGTCACGGGAGTAGCGGGTGCGGGAGCCGGGGCCTGCTGGACGCGGCCAGTCTGGGGAATACCGGACAGAGACGAAGATATGGTGGCTCCATTCGAAACGGGGGCGGCAAACGTCTGCAAGGTAGGAGGGCTCTCAGCAGTCGGAGAAGCTTGAGTCGAGGACACCGAAATCGTGGCGGGAAGCTGCGCACTGCCCATCCGGCGCAAGGGTTGATGGTCACCCGGCAGAGACTCGGGGGTGATCTGGCGGACATGGTTGAGCAGACGGTGGAAGTCGGTAAGTAGTTCATTGAATTTCAGCCCCAGATCCTCGTACTGCTTCTTGGATTGCTCTAGTTCTTCGTTCTTCTCTCTGAGCTTGCGCTGAGTGGTCGAAAGAGTGCGCCGAGCGGTAGCAAGCTTTCCCTCAAGAATCTTGTGCGCAGGCTGCCCAGTGCCTTCATCGAGTGCCATCAATTTCTGTAGAGTTTTCTTGTACATATCACGCTCCGATGTGATTTCGCTCAGGCGGCGACTGAGGTTCATGAGGTGACCGTGCAGATTTCCCGGATTGACTGTAATGACCTTGGGGTGTTGAGCGGGAGCTGAAGGAAAGTATCCAGTGTTCGTGTACGGCGTAGCATGATTGACCTTCAGACCTGCGCGGTGGATCACCTCGTTGGTGTTGTGGTTCGTGATGTCCTGCTGGCCAACGGCAAACTTGTTTTTGGCCTTGCAGCTCGCAGGGGCAGTAGGGTAGGGAAAGCTCTGCAGCGCATGGGACGAAACATTGCTGACGGGGGGATTAAACGCATTGTTGGGCATAGTCGCAAGCTGCGAAGTCTGGCCCCGGAGAGGAGTGGTCGGGAGGCTGTTGTTGCAAGCGTTGGGATTGGCAGTCGCGTCATGACCAAAAGCAGCGGGATCGCCAGAGCCACCGTCAAGGGCCGCAGGTTCGCAGAAGAGAGCATCGATGTTGTTGAGGCTAGGGGAAACATTCACGGTCTGCTGCTGGTCGACTTCGATGTGCTGCTTCTTCAGGGCAGAAGGGGTCGAGTCAGCAGAAAAGGCGTCGTCGCTGTTACGCTTCTTGGGGCCCTGAAAGCCATCAAAGGCCCAGTCGGTATCCTCAAGGGCCCCAAAGTCAATGGCAACGTCGAATTCGAAGTTGGGATCAAAGGTGTTGACCTGCTGGCCAGCCTGAAGATTTGACAGCTGCTGCGATCCGGGGGAGAGTGTAAGCCCCAGATCAGTAGCGGGGTTGCCAGAAAGCTGAAACTGAGAAAACTCACGAGCATCCATGTTTGCATCCAGGAGAAAGAAAGGGAAGCAGGGAAACGAGGATCCAGGAGTGGTGGAAGGGTGGGAGGAAGAGCTAGGAGAGAAGACTCGACAAAGGCATGGAGCTCAGTAGAGCTAGACGGTTGGGGAGGGCATGGCAGTGAATACCAGTGCTATTGTTGTTATTGTCGGCGTTCATATGGATAAGGCCATTCACCGTTTCCCCTATTGACACAGCCCTATTGAGGGAGTGCAGTGAATGACCATCGTCACGACGACTCATCGTGTTTATCATCTTTTGTTTTTCTGCCGGCACTTTTGTTTTTCTCCGCCTCACACTTTCCCTCTTCCATCCCACCGCCTTTCTTCCCCTATCACGTGCCATTCCACCGCCTCTATCACGAT
The DNA here is from genome assembly GCF_964197705.1 of Penicillium psychrofluorescens. NCBI lineage: Eukaryota > Fungi > Ascomycota > Eurotiomycetes > Eurotiales > Aspergillaceae > Penicillium > Penicillium psychrofluorescens. The sequence goes on along the minus strand of NC_133443.1, from coordinate 1,210,235 downwards.
GGCAGAAAGCGCGCCCGCTTCCTTCCTCTTTCTCCAGGACTTGAAGACTGACAGCTCCCCTCTCGAGTCTGACTGTGCTGTTGCTTCCTCCAGCGCTGACAGTGACGAGCTTCGTCCGAATATCTCTCGTCCTGTACCTCTTCTCAGCACTCGGTCCAAAATGAGCGTTATCCTCTGCACTGGTAAGTCAAACTTGATAGCCATACCGTCCCCCCCACATTCCTTGGAGGCGAAGGCTAATGGCTGTTGCGCACTGCAGCGGGGTATGATCATACCATTCGGTAAGCAGACTACCCAAATGTTTTCCACGCGCTGCAAGAGAAGCTCCTGCGTCTCTTGGAGAGATCAGAACTGGCGCTGACCTTGTTTCCCGTTCGATCAGCTTCTGGGAGGCCCTGTCCGGTATCTGCTCGCGTACTATCCAGCACCCGGACTCCCAGGTCAACCGTCTTTGCATCACCCCTGACAAGCGCTACCTGGCCGCCGCCGGTCATAACAATGTCAAGCTGTATGATATCAAATCCACCAACCCCAACCCTGTGATGACCTTCGACGGTCACACCAACAATATCACTGGAGTTGCCTTCCACTGCGAGGGCAAGTGGATGGTCACCAGCTCCGAGGATGGTACTGTCAAGGTCTGGGATACTCGCACCGGCAGTCTCCAGCGCAACTACGTCCATCGGGCTGCGGTCAACGATGTGGTCATCCATCCCAACCAGGGCGAGCTCATTAGCGGTGACCGTGCCGGTATGGTCCGTGTCTGGGACCTCGGCGAAAGTGTCTGCACCCACCAGCTGATCCCGGAGGACGACACGTCTGTGCACTCTGTGAGCGTGGCCAGTGATGGATCTCTGCTCTGCGCGGGAAACAAGAAGGTATGATTTCTCCTATGTTATAATCCAGATGGGCTGACAATTGTTTGCAGGGCAATGTCTACATCTGGCGTATGGTTCAGACCGAGGAGGCCACTCGCATTATTCCCATCTGCACTTTCCAGGCCCACAAGGACTACCTGACTCGCGTCCTCCTGTCTCCCGATGTTAAGCACCTAGCGACCTGCTCCGCTGACCACACTGCCAAGGTCTGGAACCTCGACCCCGAGTATGGCCCTGCCAAGACTGCCATCGCGGATTGGGAGACGAAGAAGGCCCAGGGTGCCACGGCGGAGAACAACGGGTCTGATGCTGCGTCGACCGTGTCCAAGCCCGAAAACCAGCCTCGCGACCTCCTGCGCATCTTCGACACCCCGATCCAGGACCGTGATCTGCTCCGCATTAGTAATGACACCATTCCTCGCGAGGAATCGCCGCAGGCGACCTTCACTGCTCAGCCGGACGGTCCGCCCATGGATCCCGCCAACGGTACTCTGTTCCTCGAGACCACCCTGGCGAACCACCAGCGCTGGGTCTGGGACTGCGCTTTCTCGGCGGACTCTGCGTACCTTGTCACAGTGTCGAGCGATCACTACGCCCGTCTGTGGGAGCTCAGCTCCGGCCAGATTATCCGCCAGTACAGCGGTCACCACCGTGGTGCAGTCTGCGTCGCGTTGAACGACTACTCCGAGCCTCGCTAAGGGCCCATTCAATCCTCGGTTTTTTGGCGTTTCTGTGTCATGGATATCTCTAGCCCAGCGTACTTTTGTTTCTTTTTCGATTCCTTGCACATATCATTCAAGCATGGCGTTTGGAGAGGTTGCTTGATCTTTCAAAGCGGGATTTCGGATTTTCTGTCACGGAGTCTTTTCTACGGACTTTCAAATAGGGCTTCTAGATAGAAGCAGCGAGATACCTATCATCTGAATGATGATTTTACTTTGACTACGACTTCACTCTGTATTCAGCTAGTGTAGACCGTAGGTCTTGAAAACTACTAGGTAGCCTCGCCTTAATTCCCACCAGACTTGATCCTTGTACCCATTTCATGGTACTCTTCTCTATGCTCACGTCTACCAACTATTCGGCCCTGGTCGATGCCAGTAGGAGCTAACACTTCACTTGCAAAACCAATATGAATCATATGACATCGAATGAAAATTAAATCTCAACGCATCAGAAAATAGCTGTGTCCACAGCGTAACCAAGTACAAGAAATAGAGAGAAAGAGAAAACGCGCAGTATTTCCAAGTCTCGCTTTTAGAACACAAACAAAGAAACGAGCTCTCCAGATTGTTTAGCTCACAGCGAACCAAGTCACGCTAACCACGACATCCAGCCCGCGCGCCTCTGCACCGGGATACTTGAAAGTCCACATGCCGTCACGGTTGACATCCCAGAATGCGCCAGAGGCAGAGTGCATGCCGCGCTTGCCGGCGTTGCTGAGCGCGCCATCCGCCGCGGCGGTCTTGTCAATCACACCCTGCTGCACAATGGTGCTGTTCACAGTGAAGCGGTAAGGAGCTGGAGCAGATGCGTCGGAGGGGGCGGTCGCGGTGATGAGGGCTTTGAGGACGGTGTTCTATGGATAGTGGCCTTTGTGTTAGACGGCTTTATAATAGCTGGGTTGCGGGACGGCGACATACGATGATCTTCGAGTTCCAGTCGGCGACATTGACGTGGTCGTATCCCTGGGCACCGTTCAGCGTGGCATCACAGGCCTAGATTAGAGGATTGTGGTTTAGCGGAGTTGATCGCAGAGGGAAATACCAGGTCCAGTCGGGACGAAAGACCTACCTGGGTGGTGATTTTGGTAAGGTCCGCGATCGGGATGGGCTAGAGCAGGGAACATGCATGTTAGTGGACAAGATATTCTTTGGTTTGGCATCTTGGATTCACACGCAGAAAATCGAGCGATCGGAGGGGCAGTCATACCGACGACGCGGGAGAGGTGGCCTCGACAGCCATTGTGGTGATATCTTGGGTCAGAAGCAAGCTTGAAGTAGGATTCAAAGGTCAGCACCGCGCATAGAAGAATTGAGACAGCCGCGCCCGGGAGTATCCTAGTGATAGACCAGGATACAAGCGGCAGGATACGCGCTGATTGCGGGGAGAATGTGTTTGTTGGTGAATGAGGCACAAGGTGCCAATCAGAGAGAGTTTGAGGCAGGTCAGAGTCTCTTACCGCTGGTGATCTCTGTCGGTGAATCGGAGGAGAGTAGCGGGGAGAGTGGGAGGCGTGGCTTGTTGTGGTTGAAACCCGCATCATCACAGCGGGCGTCGCGGGCGTCGATTGGGATTAGCGTGGACGTTATTACTAATGCACTCTATACCGGGGGCAATAAAGTGGGCAACCAATTTACTATGATCTTCTTACTAAATTGTGGTTCTGGCTGTGAGCATTATTACTGACTCTGTACGCAGATTGGTCGATTAATTCACAATATATAACTAACCAATTCACAGAACTAGACCAAACTGAATGTACATCTTGCGCATCTACATGACCCATATATGAATCTCACCGGCATTAAACAGCATTGGGCTCCTTCAACGTCAACGTTCCTGGCTGCTCCAGCATAATCAATGGCCCTGCGACCACACTGTCTTCAGTCGGGGCATCAGGCTGATCCGCAATTGCTGCAATAATAATACTCGTCGAGTCAAACTGCCTCGGAATAGTCGAGGTATTGTCCACCGGGTTGAACGGCACGCTAATGACATCCACACCATGGTAAAACACAGCATAGTATTTCTGCGACCGTTCAAATGAGGGTTGATTGGTTGCATCAGAAAACACAAACTGGATCTTTGACCCCGGACGACCAGTGGTTGAATTTTTGCTGAATGCCATCTGCGGCAGGTTCTGGCGCGGACTGGGATACACCGGGTTCTGGGCCGGACAGCTGCCGGGCAGGACAAAGGCATTGGTGGAGTCCAAGATCTGGTTGGCGTATGGGTAGATGGTGTCGGCGGGACCGGAGAAGGGACTGACGTTCCATACGTCGATCAGTGACCAGACATTGTGGCGGGTTTCCACCTCGGCAATTGCCACCAGGGCAGACTTGGACATGTCGATTTTGGCTTCGCGGACCAGGCCAGTCAGGAAGGCCATGCTAGAGACTTCGATATACACCTGCAGCGCCAGGAAGATTTCGGTGCTGTTGCCCATGCCGAAGTCATACCGGCAGGGTCCTGGCTTCAGGGAGTAGTCTGAGATTTGGTCTTGAAAGATGCGAACATGGCCGGCCTCGTTGTCGCGCAGTTCGGTGATGCGCTGGTAAGTGGAGTTTGGAAGCCCCAGCTTAACAAAGTCGGCAGTAGAGAAGGTCTCCACGGCTTCTTGGTAGAAGGAATAGATGATCCATTCGGCGCTCAGCAGGTTTTGAAAAAGGAGATCATCCGACTGCGGTGCACCATGCTTGGTTGCTGGGATGACTCTGGTGTACTCGGGGTTTAGAGGTGTCTTCTTCCCACCATAGTTGACGAAGAGAGGCGACTCTCCAGGTACTGCGTCCTTGCCTGGGTTTGAGGCTGGAAGAGCAAGTGAGGGAAGAATAAGTGCTAAACTGGCAATGATGGATGTAGAAAGATGCATGTTGATACCGAAGTAAGAAAGATAAAAGGAATTGAACTGAGTGGGAGGGAAAAAACTTGAGATTTTTGAACTCTTATATATTTCGCAATATAGGCAGCACTTTTCGGCCTTACTTCAGAAGAATCCTCGCACCGCGAGCCTTCGAGGCTATACATTTACCGCAACGATCTGAACCGTGGGTTGATTTGTTAAGCCTCTTTGTGCTAAACTGCTTTTGGCTGATTCTGCGAGCTGATATCAACACGCTAGCCTTATCTAGCCTAGTGCAATCTCAAGCTCCAGGGGCCGCCTGAGAACGGAAGGATTTGCGGCTCGCGCAATGCTCTAAATGTGGAAATTGCAATGGAAAATTATGGAATGCCGGATGTACGACGTGGAAATTTCGTCATGGGAGGATTTCGTTCATATTGAGATAGAAATACAGCGATCCAAAGATCTATGACATACATTAATAAAATAATCAGTAGCCAGACTCGTTTATGGTCTGGGCATATTCTCCCGCCGACTCATCTCGAATCCATGCGTGTCTGCAATCCAAGCCATGATTTTCTCCAGCCACAGGGCCTCCGCCGAGTTAGGGACCAGATTCCGATACGCTACATTGAGCGGGAATAGGAGCATAAACGCCCCGGAGCTGCGCCGAAGGTCATGGAGTTGGTAATCTGCCATCCTGCAAATCTCAAGAGTGGTGTCCATTCTACTTCCCTGCGTCGGAAGGAGAGGATCGCTCATAAGTGGCGCAAAAGAAGGTTCCATGCTTATTTTGAACAACTCACACATACTTTGCAGAATCAACAGCAATGCATCGTAAAAGCTCAGCTCGGTGGCACGGAGAGGATCATGGAACCAAATGACTGTCTGGAATGGACTGGGAGGTAGTTGCTTAGAACCCGGGGAGTCGGCATTGTTTGGAACCGTGAGATATGTTGCATCTGGGAATTCATCCTGCCAGGCCCATCGCCAGTCGTAGAGGGCATCCATCGTGGATAATATTTTTGTGCAGAGTTCCGCTGTGAATCGTGCGTGACCGGGTGTCGTTGGGTCCAAGGCCCGATCACAATCCTCCAGAATACCGGGGATATCACATAGAATATCAATGAGGCGATCTGTCGGCGTCTTTGCATCTAGGCCTTTCTCGGCCCATGGGATTGTTTTCCATGCTGGATCTTCCAGAAAACAACGTTTGCGATCAACAAGATGCCCAATAGACTATGAAACAATTAGAAAAACGACTTCCAGAGTCGCGTGATTGGATCTTACTATGCTTGTTCTGACAGTGGGGAGCAATGAAAACGCAACGCCAGATTGGTGACGATGCGGGCCTCTCAATGCTATCTGTCCAGAATATTAAAATCTGCTGGGAACCTAAAATGTATGAGTGGCACCTACAAGCCGCGACAAGCCCTTGTAATGCTGCAGCCAAGCCCAGGGTTGTGTAAAGGTAACCAATTCATAAATCCCAAGACAGACGACCGCGACGATTACCTCCGACTCTAAGACTTGGTCGGAATCCTGTAGCTGTCCGCGCAGACTTCGCAGAGCCTTCGAGTACGAGTCTGCGCCCTTGCGCAAGAGATCTGGATGGCCATGGACCTTTCCAAAGTAAGAAGTCGCCAAAGCACGTACTGAAGCCATGGGAAGACCTCCCGGATCCTCGGGATGGCGGAAAAGCACCGATATCCATGACGCCGAGTACGACGACGAGTCATCCTCATGCCAACTGAAAAGTCTGTGGATGAGGTGAGATGTGAAAATACTATCCTCATCCCAGGGAGGATTGGTCATCAACGGGGCTTGGACTTCGCGACCCGGCTCCCCGGGGCTGTCACCATCTGCGTTGGCAATCAACCTTGTTTTCTTCACAGGCCCCTTCGTTGGGGGTTCATTGCGAGTCAAGCGAGCTGTTAAATCCACAAACTCGTGATACCTGACATAGCCCTCGCATTCGAAGCCAGACTTTCTGCAGCGTTCGCAACCCGGCCTCCCTTCATCTGCAATGGGTCAGTCGTTGCGCCAAGGTGAAGAGCGTTGAATATTGACGCACCGCATTTGACTTTGCGCCGCCGACAGGTTCGACAGCCCTTGCTTCGGCCACCGATGCCCACCATTATTAAAACATATCAAGCAGATGTGACAGTGAGTGACGAGAGAACTTGGGGTCGGAATCTCGGTCACAGCAAAGTGGGTCCGGCTGCCTAAAATGGTCTTAGAATGGTTGGCGGAATTGGACAGCGGTCGGTAGATTGAGTTTGGCGTGTGTGGCGACGCTTGCTGTACAACAATGCCAATCAATGCATTACATGCTTTTGTTTCCTACTCTATGAATATATGAAATGGGCCTTAAAGAGGGGGTCACTGCGCTAGCATCTCCGACTCGGTGCCCCGCTCAGCCCGTCCGGCATGCCGAGGTGGACATCACCATAAAATGGCTTCCCGGAAGATTACTCGCCCAGGATAGAGTCCGGTCAAACGGCTTCACTTATCATGTCTTAACACCGCGGTGGAAGGACAATTCTGATCGCGACCCTTAAGTTCAACCTTAGGGATAGACACCACTGGCTCAGTAAATGAAGAAGTAATCTGGTTGTGAAAGGGAGTTGCTCCAGTGAAAAGCGAATCCTCTATATCACGCGGAAACTGCGCGTGGAATGTTAAATGCACCAATAGGCCTGATATCATTGTAATATATTCTAAACCGAGTCAAATTGTGGCGATTGCTTTGAATTTCCTATTACATCCCGCCGATCTCAGAAACAGTTACGTCCAGGAAGTTTGAGCCACCCCACCTCCACCCTGATGACTTATATAATATCTCTTTTCCAAAAGTACCTAACCAATGGTAATGAATGTGGGGGGCACTGCGGTGTTACACAGTATGGCGGCAAATACTTGCAAGAGATAATGACGCGCGGTGGGTCAACTCCACCCTCAAGGCGGAATGATTTCGGCTATTGAGCCGCTACGACTTCAATCGCCGAATGCGAGGAAAAATTATAGAGAACTCTAGCAAGTCAAGCTTTTTGAGCCCCTTTTCGGTACTCATTTGCCTCAAAGTGGTAGTGGGCAGTCCACACCTATTGCCGACGTGGAGGGAATGATGCAATGTCGCTCCCTGACCGATTAGGATCGTCAGAGCTCGGGCAGAGTCCGACTATATTCTGACTCCTGTGCTATGGGTATTTAAATGGCGTGGTTGTAGATTCTGGATTTTGAAAACCCCATCTGTTACTCGGAAGACAACTGCCAACTCGAACGATCTTTCCATTCCTCCATCATGATTCTATGGCCTCTCGTGACATTGGCCAGTGTGGTCACCAGTCACGTTGTCCGTGAAGGTAACACCTGCACTCTGTATCCTGAGGCTCTCAGACACAACGGCACGGGCATCGACGATTCGCCATCCATCCACCGAGCATTTAAGCTGTGCGGCAAGGGTGGCAATGTCATCTTCACCGATAACACCTTCCACATCAACTCAGCCCTGAATACCACCAATTTGGCCAACTGTGACGTTTCTGTTCGTGGAGAGCTTCGCTTCTCGGATGACATTGCCTACTGGCGCAACAACTCTTACTCGGTTGTCTTGCAGGACCAAGTGACCGCCTGGTTATTCGGAGGCAAAGACGTCAATGTGCATTTTGATGGCGGTTGGTACAATGGCCAGGGACAGGCTTGGTACACAGAAAACCGCAACACTAGCAACCAGCCCGGCAGACCTATCAGCATGACCTTCTACAACTCGACCAACCTCTTTGTCGATGGTCTGACTATTATCCAGCCGCAGTTCTGGGCAACATTTGTCTGGCAAAGCCAGAATGTCTCTCTTACAAACCTCGTTGTCAATGCTACTAGCAATGACCAATGGGGCACTATGAACACGGACGGTTATGACTCGTGGAACAGTGATACGTTGCTCGTTGAAAACGCATATATCACCAATGGCGATGACTGCGTGGCAGCCAAGGGAAATACAACGAATCTCCTCGTCCGAAACGTCACCTGCAACCATAGCACTGGCATGACCATTGGTTCTGTTGGACAAAATCCTAAGAAGCCAGACTATGTTCAAAACGTCACGTTCGAAGACGTTCGATGCTTGGGCTGTACCGATGGAGCCTACATCAAGACCTGGCAGGGAACCTATACTTCGAGCTCTTCGAATTTGAATGGCGACTCTGGCGGTGGTGGACACGGCCTCATCAAGAACATCACCTTCCGTGACTTCGAGATGACCAATGTGGCACTACCAATCCAGCTTTCTCAGTGCATCTACACCGAGTCTACCAGCAAGTCCTGCAACACATCCAAGATGCAGATCGAAGATGTGACCTGGGCTAATATCAAGGGCACATCGCGATACAATGTTGCTGCCTCCATCTACTGCTCCGATCTGCACCCTTGCCCCAACATCAACTTCGAAAACATTGATATCCGCTCCGTCAACAGCACCTTGGGCCTGCCGATGTACAACACGACACTGCAGCATGAGGTTTATCAGTGCAAGAACGTTATTGGCCAAAAGAGCTCTGGGATTCCCTGCAATCATGTTGCTCCGGACAACTACCCTCAGAGTCCGCTTGGCAATATTCATTAAGCCGAGGAATGGAGAAGTCTGGTCTCTCAGCATGAATCGTCTGCTTAACTGCTTAGATTTACTTGTTATTGGTCATAGAAAGGGGCTACATGGAGTATATAAAATAGATCGTGGTTTCTTCATGTATTCTGAGCTTATAGAACAATTGATACAATCTCAAGGGGCCGAATGACAACGTTAAATATAACTAGGGTAAAGTGTGGCAACGGGACAACCCACAACGTTCTTGTCTCGAATCCTGGAGGATACGAGTGACGGTTATCTGATACGCGTCGGGGTCTTTTTTTCCCTGGTGGTCACAAGCTCCGGGGTATTGAGGCTTGGTTTGGTGTGGGGGATGCCACCTACCACCTGCCTAAAGGAGCGCAGGCCTCGGACGCGGCGTATCCGAGATGTGCTGCATTGCTGCTTGGCTCCATGCGGTATGTAGTGGGCTGTGGATGCCGAGCCACACGGGTCGGCTACGGGCAAAAGGGGGGCCCCTTCTTGGCGTACATCGCCGGCTTGTGCACCAGTTATTGCCGATAAAATTGAAAGCAAGTGACTGAAGAGGTGCTGGAATAATGCCAATGCATGGATTTATAAGGGTTATAAATCGTGCCCAGCTTTTTCCAGTCCAAGTTACTGGTCCAAGAAGACAACTAGACCTGCATGGCTTTACACCGTGCAAGGAGTTCCCCCTCGGAGAACGCGGAATTGGTCCGTGCCTTGAAATCGTCATCCACCAAAGCCAACAACTGAGGCGGATCACGCGGTCGAAGTAATAATCGCCCCTCACCGGTTCACTGTTTTCTTGGGTAGCCACATAACCAACAACACGAAGATGGGGGGCGTAGGCATCATGCAATAATGGGTGGAGTTCCAAATCTGCTGCGTCCCCGCATGCAGAGACCCAGACGCCGGACGAGAAAACGAGTTGGAGACTGGTTGAAAACCGGGGAAAGCTTCCCAATTATACTTTTCGTGGCGCCACGCAACGCAAATGGCGCTGTCTGGGCGTGGCAGATCGTGGGATTCTTATATGCCGTGCGAGTTGTGTGCAGACGACGGAGCCAAACCCCGGGGCATACAGCCGACTATTGCTAAATCCCCGGGGGGTACTCCGCACACTATTCGCCGCAGTGGAGCCGCTGAACTCTGCACGGGGTTTACGTCCGCGAATGGAAGG